>NC_141409.1:5094118-6367648 GCF_034619465.1 Leptosomus discolor
CTCTTTCAAATTCTCCTTGTGTTCTACTTTGTCCTTGTCTGCTCCTCCTTCAGGCTTGCACTGCTCTGTGTTTCTGATTTAGATGTGACGTTAAGCTTATCCAGTTTAGTCTGAGCTGGTGCTTTTGCAACAGAAAGCAAATACTTGCAGTCACCCGTATCTACTGGATCCAGTTTCCATCTGTCTTTTCTGTGGAAGTCCATTGTATTTTTACACCATCATGTCTCAGACTGTAGTAGTACAAGATGTCCCTTTACACCTCTCACAAACAGCTTATGTGGTGCTGTGACCAAATTCAGTGATGGTGCAAATGGGTGCAGCTCTGTAAACGGTATGGAGCTTGGCTAGGCTGCATTTGCCCTGTGAACCTTGCTGCTCATCGCACTTCATCAGTGCTGCAGAAGGAAAAAGAACGCTCTGCATTCAGACTGCATGCAACTCGCTGCAATCCCTTCCCTCCCAATGAAACAAATCTCCCCTTTGAGGCAAACTGCTTACACTAAGCAAATCCTCTGCTACATGCCTGTGTGCATGTGCTTCAACTTACATACCCCATCCCTGCAAAAGGTCTCTTGGGGTTCTCACTAGGTGGCAGTTTTCCTTCCTTACACTGTTCTTGGCATCACTAGTTCCTGTGGCACTTGTTCTTCTGCCACCCACCTTCTGTTTGGATACAGAGTTCATCTCACTAAAAAGGGAACAGTGGATGACTTGATCCTGGCTTAGGGCTCTGATTCAGCTGCCTGCTCCAATCTACCTGTGCAGATCAGGCTCTTGTTGCTTGCCCCTTACCTTCGGTGTTTCCGAAGCAGGAGGGGGTGGATGGGAGAAGGAATTTGTTTACTAATGAATCCCCAAGCCCTGCTATTTAAAGAGTAAGAGGATGGGCTAATAAAAGGGTGTTGCTCAGGTGATGCAGGCTTTGGTTAGCTTATGGTGGCAATTTCCTGCTTCAAGCCATCCACCTGCTACTACTGCCCTTCAACCTGAGCCCTGGACATTCACAGCTTGGCAAAATCCGTGAAGTGTTACTGCATACAGCATTCCTTTAGTATACAAAGTATTCTTAGCATATGCTAAAAATATAGCATGAGTACTAAAACTATACAGCTCTTTCCAGAGAACCTTTCTAATTTCTGTAGATATAGTACATGTCAAGAAGCAAATTACAGGTCATCTCATTTCCCTGTGTTTGTTTAAAAAGAAGGCTAACATTTGGGCAAATGCTTGCTATGACTTGTATTTTTTTTTAGGTAATGGTGGGTTTCATCTTATGGGAGCAATCAAAATGGAGCTTGATTTGGGAAATAAGGAGTATCACAGATCTTGTGCATATAGGTAAATAGAACTCCTGAAAAGGCAAGATGTATTTTGTGCAAGCCTTGAACTAATTGGAAAATAAAATCCTTACTTTATCCATTTTTGTCTCCCTGCCTTTTTTAAGCACACAGATTCTAAAATGTCTTATATCTTTCTAATGGCTTGAATTGCTGTTGTATGACATCTGGCTGCACAGGTGTGGTGGCAAAATAGCTGATTCCTGATGGAAAGAAATGTGCACCTAAGTTGTATGAGGGCATTACTGAAGTACGGACCTCTGCCTTGAACTCCTCTTTACCCCATGTTTCTGATGTACAGATTTTCTGTCCACGTGAGCAGCTTAGGTGAGAAAGGAGGATCTGCCTTTGTGATTTGGAATAGCAAGAGGAAAAATTGGGGAATTCATGAACTTATCACAAACCTTTTGCAAGTGGGGGTGGTGTTGCGTAGAAGGGAAAGAGAAAGGCCCCCATTCAACAGAGAAGTTTGCTGCAAACTTGACTGAGCTAAGCCTGGCAGCAGAACAAGAGCATGGGCAGCAGGCTGGCTGCAATGATAAGGCGTTTTTGAATACATGAGTTTGGTGTAGTTCAGTGGTACAAAGCCAAATTCTCTTTCATAGTGTATCTGGAGTATAACTCCATTTGTCTTAATGGAGATGCATCCCAGGTTTACAGGGGTGGTGGAGTGAAGAGGGAAAAGATTATGCATAAAACAGGTGAGTGGTGGAAAAAACTCTTTTCCTACCACAGTTTTTAGTGAGAAATCATGTGGACAGCAGCTTCTAGTCTGCCAATGCAAATTGAGACAAATTAGAGGGTAGATTAATTATTATAATGTCATGGTAGCAATGCTGCAGTCCAGGTTGCAGAAGGCATTTCCATTATCAGCTCTATTCTTCACAGTTACCTTTTAATTGGTAATGTATTTGTATATAAATTAAGGCAAGAAAGCCTCTAGCCTTTTGTTTTATAGTCATTAAAGAAATGCTTCAGTGGGTTTTGGACTAGAAGGAAAGAGGGACCCTTTACAATGATCGGAACAGACGGTAATGCCCCACAAGGGGGACATTTGTAAGAATGGAAATTCCTTTTTAGACCTCGCAGTGGAATACGAGTTAGATACAGATCTGATAAACAGGCTATTTTAAATCTCTGTTTGGGGATATGGGAAAGTGAAATGTGCAGCTGGCAAGCTAAATCTCATCATGCTTCACTTCTTAGAAACAGACAGTTGCCAAACAAAAGACCTTATTACAGTTATTCTAGTAATAACTAATATACATACCTGTATGTATATGTATATCTCCCTTCAGAGTACAGCTGCAGGAAGAAGCTGTGCAGAAAGATAGTTTGCATTTGCAGTGTCTTGAAGGTGACAAACTCTCCACATTTTTAAGAACTTTGATGTGCACTTTAAGTGTAATCTGAGTTTCAACTTGCAATGAAAACTCCTCTGTAAATAAATAATCTACTTTTAATGTTCTATTTGAGAGGTGCTATGGCCTCAAAGATAGAAAATTTTTTATCTGAAATGTAGAAAATCTGTGCTATAGATCTGATAAGGACCTGTTCATGTGCTAGGTCATCGTACCTGTTTTCCCTTCCCACGCTTTTATAAATGAAATTAAGGCAAGTAGGATCTTTAGAACCTCACCTATCTCGTTATGGGGACGCAGCTTTTATATATATACAAAAAGAAATGGTCATCTTGGAACGATTAGGTTTTTCTGGAAGGTGGGTTAAAAGACTGCAGCGTGGTGAAAACCTGGGTGGAACTTGAAATTTCTCTTTCAACTGGAATCTCAGTGTTTTGTTTGACTTTTCCAAGAGGCTCTAGAGGGGCCTCGTACACCCTGCAGTCTACTTGAGGAGAGCCAGGTGGCTTGGGCTGTCTTGGTGACAAACCTCTGGAGCATCCGTTTGGTGAATTGCCTTGGGGCAAGAGCACTGGGGGCTTGCTGAGTATGCATCAGATTCAGAGCTGGAACCTTCATGTTAATATATGGTTCCTTCTCTTTCTCAGCCCATCATGCTTATTTTCAAGGGGTTGGGACCTGGCCATCCTACCTACAAGGTGGGAATTGTCTTGGTAGCTCAGTGGGCAGAGAACTGATGACCCAGTGGGCAGATGGCCTTGAGACTGCTTTCAAAATGGACGTGCTGTTGCAGTGTTTTGATGAACCATTGCTTTTCCTCAAGAAAATAACAAAAAGACTGTCAGTTCCATACATGCTGTACTTGCACTTAAAGTAAAAGCAGTGAGAACTTTTCCTGCTCCTGGGAGCTTTACGTTTACTTCAGTAGGAAGGACTGTTAATTTAAGTATGCAATTGATATATGTCATCCAAATCAAAACATCTTGCATGAATGCGATTAAATGAAATTCTTCAAGTACGTTCTTGCCATCTGGAACAACTTTTCCATATTTTGTTGTCTCATTGACTTTTCAAAAACTTAACTGAAAATGTATTTTTACTTTTTTTCTTTAATACGTAATTTTCATCTCCACTGCACTTCTATAAAAATCTGCAAATCATTTTGGAATAAGCATTAAGGGGAGGGAGCTCTTCAGTGTCAGAACACAATCCTGTTGGGTACTGGAGGCTTCTGCACAGAGATCCCACTGTGTCCCATCCCTGCCTCCGGGGGACCTGGCATCTTGCTGATTGTAGCCTAGGAGTCCTATCTGACAGATTATCCTGAATGAAATGGGAAGGGATGTGTGGCTGATGTGATGCCCACAGCCTGGCCAGCTGATGCCACTTCTTCCTTAGAGGAGGCAGGCTGCCTTTGTCAGGTAAATGCAGTCTCCAAAGCAGCAGAAAATAAAGTAGCCTCTGTTTGGGATCAGTTGCACACTCCTCACATTGGACCATCCTGTTAGGAACAGGAGCCTTCCCAAGTCTGCTTCTGTGGAGACCAGGGTCAAAATACCCCGTGTATGAATTCAGAGCATACAATACAAATGAACTCCTAAATGCATGGTCAACTTCAGGCTTGTTAAGGCTTGCTGCAAACAAGCTGTGCATGAGATCAAGGCTCAGCTAAGCAGAGATGAAATGCCAAAGCAGGATTTGGGGGGTACAAAGGCATAGATAACCATGCTTGTTGCCTTTCAGGGACCTCTTTAAGCAGAAATATGGACAAATTGTTACATGCAGATTGCTGTGCATGTGTCTGGGGGGACGGGGACGGGGACCACAACAAAAAAAAATCCTGCAAATGTGCTGAGTATGGACTGAATTAGCTGAAACTAGCTTCTTTTCAGATATCCAGCCTGGGATTTTCAAATTTACCTGGATTGTTTGGTGCTCACTTTATTTCCTTAATGGCATCTTATTATCTGAATTACTTGAAAAATCTGTAATTTTGCATTGTCTCAAGTTGTGTGATGTTCCTTTTTACTAAGTTTTGCTTTGGATTATTTTCAGTGAAAAACAATGCCCTCCCACCCCCAAAACTTCCTTTGCCTTGGATGCTGGGTGGGTGCACTCTGGAAGTAACAAAATGAGAGACCCAGCAATCAGTTGTTTAGCAGATTGAAAATATTGAGGGATTCTGTCCTGTAACATAAATAGCTATTTATGTACTTTTTTGTGACTCACTATTTCTGATGTGAATAATTTACAAAAATAGTAATGAGGGAAGACTAAATAAGGAGAAGTACAAGAATTGAAAAGGAAGAATCCAAAAGTTAGGTTTAACTGTAACTGTTTGCTGTTTGCAATGTCTGGAGGTTTAGGCAACTTAAACATTTAAACCACAAAGTGAGGAAAGTCTGGCTTGAGAGTACTTTGTCTCAAACTTTGAGCCTAGCATACCCCAATTAACTTTTGTTTGAATTTTAGTCTTGGCCTAAATCTGATCCTACTGAAGACAGTAGCAACATACCTATTGGTATATGCCCGTCCACAGAAAACTGGGCCAGTGCTTGCAAGATCCTGCTGATGTTACAGATTCAGAAAAATATTTATTATTCTGTGGCAGAAGGAGAAAGACTTCAATATCCGCATTAACTCCGTTTAACTTATGGCACTTACTTCACTGATGCTTGGTGACGGTTGTCTTGGTGTCCTACTATAGATAAGAGGTATACAGGTAGGTATGCACATCCTGACACTGTGGAGGATCATGTTGGAAGGTGTTTTGCCACTACACTGACAAATGAAGGAGTCTAAGGTGCTGTGTGGCTCTATCTGGTACCTTAAGTAGGATGAATGGAGACCTGTGCCAAGGTGGTCGGAAGCTGAAGAGTGGTCTGCAGCTCATCGGCATCCCAGATAGGCAATAGAGAAGGGATTTCTACCAGAGACTAGGTACTGTTGCCCAGTGAGGAGACATCTTTTGATCATTCCTCTGTCTCTTGACTCCTGAAATTGATACATATAAGGCAAAAATATTTTTAAAGTTTTGGCCCACTCTGCTGCTGCTGACCCCAGTGGGAGCAGGGTGAGTACTTCTGACATTCCCACTCTGAGTTCAAGCAACTTCCTTTCTTTTCCCTTGAGCTCTCACCATGGATCTGTTGTGAAGAAAATGATGAGAAAATGTTCCTGCGTCTGGTTTCTCGTTGATGGCGGTAGTGCTGGAGCCATGCTGTCATGTTGTCAGGTCCCAGCTTGCATTTGCAAACTTATCTGCTAGGAAAACTGCTTGTGTCCTATAAATAGAGATGTCCAAGAATGGTTTGATTAAAAGTTTGTTTACTGTTTGAAGTCTCCCATTTGTGGAAAGCATTAAGCCAGTTGGAATAATAAGATTTCCAGAAATACCCATCAGGAAGTTTCCTCAGGTTCAGGGCAGCTCTGTGACAAAGTTGCTGGCTTGGGAAGATGGATAAGGTGCAATTGCTTTTCTGATTAAAGCAGATTGAAGTCTCCGTTCTCAAGCATGCCAATCACTCTTTTACCTCCCCCTGAATCTTTCAGAACTGTTCTCCTTCTAATGCACCAGTGATGTGGAATGAAGCTAAATTTCAAAATGCTGGAGGGTTTAGAGGAGCAGATTGTTCTCTAGCCAGTCCTCCTGCTATGTAAGCGGACTGAAGTCTGGAAGACAATAGATCTTGATAACACAATGTCCCCCTTCTCTGCTCTCCCCTCGAGGTCCTTACTGGAGAACAGCATCAATAGGAAAACACTGTGATGCATAAGATACTTATTAAAAGGCTTTAGAAAAACAGGGTACTTATTTATGTTCCTAAATTTGGCTTTAGGTGGCCACTCATCTTTGAAAATGCTAGCCTCAATGGATAAGCTGTAGGTTGTTTTGTTTTTTTTTTTTAAGCTGCAGACAGATTAAGTGGACTTCTGTTTACCTGCCTGGCAGCCTTGCAGAAATAGGATGGCAAAACCACAAAAGGGAAGAAATGTTCCATCATTTGGAGGGTGACATCATTTGCAAGTCAATGAATGATCTCCCATTTAGGCTCTTGCATAAATGGCTGTTAATGGTTGTTTGGCAGACCCTGCCAAATAGGGTCTGGATTAATGTGGTCATTGTTCTAGATTTATTATTCCCTTTTTTAAAGAATGCTCTTATATATTCAAATGGAGCAGAGGCAGTATTGCTAGTGCGAAGTGAAGCATACTGACTTAGGGGTCATATGTCAGGCACTGAAATTACTGTCTGTATTGTGGTTTTCTTTATTGAAAAAAGAGTTTCAATCAGAATACAAAGAGTTCCTTTGAACCTTTAACCATTCTTAGACCTTCTAATTATTTCGGAAAGACTTAGGTATACTTCCACCTGGACAATACTGAACTCTTTTATCAAAGTTCCCTGAAAACTTGGGGAAGTTCTAGTCCAGAACTGGATCTCAGCTTTGTGGCTTCATCGCTTTGCCAGATAATGTTAGTGTTTATAAGCAGCACGAGTAGCTAGAATTTCCCTGTCAGTTCCTATTACAAGACCCTGATTTTAGTTGATTATAACTTTGCCAGACTTGTACTGTGGAGCTGACGTTTTCCATACTTGATATTTTTTTGAAAGTTGCAGTTAATATGGCTCATCTGTCTTGTTGCAAGGGAGGGAGCTGGAAAATAAGCTGTTTTGCTCATGTGCTCCTCTTCGAACTAGCAATTTTAGAACTAGGAATTTTCTTGGTATAAGGAATTAGTTCAGATGTCAGTTTTCTTGTTTTATGTGGCACTGATGGCTTTGCTAAGAGCTGGAAGTTGGGGCTCATAGCATGTATGTAGCTGGCTTACAGGCTGATCCACCATAATTTCTAAGGGGTACACGAGGGGGCCAAATTCTGGTAGTATGACTACTGCAGTTCTGGAATATCAGACTTCTATAATGCCTGACTAAAGAGCTTTAGCTGCCTTTATTTGCGATTTTCATTTGAACTCTGGATTCTAGAAAGTTGGGTAGGCTTATCTCTTGAAAATTTGATGTAAAAAATGAAAACTGGAGTGGTTTTTTGTGTTTGTGTCAGCAAAGTAATAAAGGGTTTATAGCTGCAATCAGGATTTTGCTTAAAAGAAGTGTGTACATTTAAGTCCTGCTTTGTTTTTGTATAGTTTTTGCCTTGGTGTTTTGTTTCGGTGTTAGTTGAACCCACTTTACAGCAAAAATTTCAGAATAGCACCCTGCTTAGGACAATTCTGAAATGGATTTGAACCACGTTGTGTTTACTCCGGTTTCTAGGTTATACTGCTGAAGGCAAACACTTGTGAAAATGCAAAGAAGCAATGGAAATAAGAAGGAAGTGAACTTATTTGAACTTTCAGGAAAGAATTTAAACCCCATTTAACTTATTTAAAATGTGAGTTGACTGCCCAGGTCTGTTCTTGTGCAGTTTGGATAAATATCCCTGTCCTTAATCACAGCAGAGATCAGCCACTAGTTCTTTGTATGTAAACTGTGTGCACAAGGGCTTACATTGAGGGTGAACTTGGGGGAATGATGTTCCTGGTCATAAAGCAATTAAACTAATATGTTCTGGAAGAGGAGGGAAGGGAAAATGGATGTCCTTTGGCTGGCAGTTCCCATTCCACCTCTGTACATTATATGAAATGCTGGCTTTGCATCATACAGATTTTTTCTTCCACTGTCATTCTTCTACAGTGCTCTTTAAAAGCTGAGAATAATTTATCTTAGCATATGTAAGTTTATTTTTTATGTAATTATATGTACCATCATGTTAACTTTGTGAAAAGGTTGTGCCTATTGTCCTTAGAAAACCAAAGTGATTATCATGGGTTTGTTTTGTTACACAATTGTTTAAATTATAATAAGTTACCATCATTGTTTCTTGAGTCCAGCTGTGTTTATGGATTAAGATCTACTGACTCAAATATTTACAGTGTTCTAAAAATTATGAGAACATGCAGTGCTGGGGGTTTTCCATATGCTGCTTTATTTGACTGTGATGGTTCACAATCACAACTGGAAAAGAAGTCTTGGTCCAGAATGGTTTTGTAAAAGACTGAGTACCTCTTACATCTGTCTGGACCAGTGCTGCCCGTCACTCTGTGGTGTGGGTGTGTAGAGGCTATTCCAGGTTTCCAAGAGAGACCAGAGCTCTGGCGGTGATGGGTGCTGGATCCTCTGGAAAACTTGACCCAGATGGGAGTACTGACTGAGCCCTGGATGTCTGGCTAGAGCCAGTGATAACTGCATCAGATTCTACCCCCAGGCCACTCCAGTTTTAAGCATCTTCTTGATGTGGGTACCTGCTTCTGCAAGGAGTGTAGTCTGTGGACCTCTTCAGAGCAGTTTTGTGTCTCTATCTAAGGCAGACTAAGAGTTGCATTTGTGCTGTTGTTGTGGGCCGGGTCTCTTTGGTGTGAGGAACTGGTGTTACTAATAGAAGTGCTGTGTTTCTTGCAGGGAAAGAACAAGCCCTCATGACTTGAACCCCTGTGCTGCAGTTCAGGAGCATGTGTCTCTGCAGGGAAACACTCAGTTCATTGAAGTCTGTCAGATTTGAGCATGTGCCTGTAAGCCCATGTTTAATGCTGTGTTTGTGTTCAAATACTTCCTCATGCAGGGGCTGAGTCTGCTGCTTCTGAAGCCGTAAGCCAATATCAAATGGTAAGGGGATTAGGAGGGAACTTTCCCTCTTGGCTAGCTGTTCTGTAACTGCCTGCCACAGAGCTGTTGTGTTTTTCCTTTGTAGCACTGAGTACCAGCCACTGTTGACAGCAGGTTGTTAAATTTGTTGGGCCACTAGTCAGTCACCATGGCAATCCCTATGCTTCTGAGGGGGGAGGAAGGGATGTGAGGTCATTGTGCTTTGCTGTAAATAGAGCAGGATGAGTTTGTCAGAAGAGCTGAATCATCAGATTTGTCCTGCGAGCCTTGAATACGCCCTGTCCGGGCTGCCAGCCGTCACCCTCTGCCGTGACTGTTCACACTTTTGCTGTGGGCTCCTGCTACTTGTATTGAGCACAACAGACCTCATGTTGGTTTTGGCACCTCCTTTGCATTTTATGTCATGGCAGTAATAAGTTAGGCATCGTTTTGCTGTCATTCATAAAGCACAAGCTGTTTAAAGGCAAAAACATCATGGAAAGCAGGTGAGATGCATGCCTACCTTACCAAGGCACTGCCCCAACATCAATGTAGAGACTCTGATGGGGCTGGACTCTTGTAGACCCTTTCACAGGTTGTTTTTGGTCCTAGTTCCACATCAGCTTTTAAACTGAGTACAAGTGACCAGGGTGGTCACTTCTGTATAGCCTTTGTGTGTACCAAGTCTCTTGAACTAGGTCATACAAGCACGTGTTCTTACCTTCAAGGCTGAAACTGAATATCTTCATTACTCCGGTAAATGGGCTTTTCTTGCTGCCTGTGTACCCTAGTCTCAAGTGTGTTGCCAGAAACCAGTCCTTTCTGACCCGTTCATGTGACAGCACCTCTGTCACAAGCAAACTCACAGAAGCAAAATGCTCTCACAGGATGGTAGGCTGTGTTCTGTGAACGGCCTGGCAACCTCAGCAGATTGGCCCCTGGCTTGTGCCCTGTTTGCGGAGCCTTGTGTCTTTCCTGGAGCTGTGCTCCTTCTGTTTTCCATGTGGGATGATTATCTACAAGTCTGTCACCGGATCTTGTGACATGAGTGCTGTCCTCCGTTCCACCTGCCCAGGTTCACTGTGGGTGTAGATGGAGTCAGCACTCATCCAGTGATGCTTCAGTTGTATGCAACATTCATGAAGGATGTTGAAGTATGATTAAAACTAGGTTTATGGCAGCTTTTTTACCTAGACTGTTTAAAAAGAACATGTCCATTGTTCTTTCTAGCATTGAGATGGGACGTTGTCCATTTCTTCATTCTCTCAGTGATCAGTCACGTAAGCATGTGCTTAAAGTTAAAGAAGAGTTAAGTCTTGTCCTGAAAGAAGGCCTTGTGGTATTTTGTTTCATTAATAACACTGTAAACCCTGGTTTCTGTGGGTCTGAGGGTTTTTTAAATTCTCGTCTCCATTGCATGTATTGGAATAGAAGTTATTCCCCTGTGCATAGGAAATATCCCTAATGGAGTTATGGACGCTTTGTTTTCCTCTGTACCATGCTGAGGACTCACCTCATTGTGTCTGCCTAATTACAGAGTGAAATACAATCCTCCGTCTGTCTCTTCATTGTTAATCACTGTGAGTTTGGATAAAAATATTAACCCAAAGTATGAAGTAGTGTAAGTATGAAAGCAGTATGAAGACAAAGCAAGAAAGCCATCTGTTCTCTCCTTTTCTTCCTTTGGCATATGGAGGCGTGTTCTTCTGCTAAAGTCCATGTGTTCTTCCTGAGATATTTGTTTTGTTTGTTTTATATATAATATTTTAGTCAAAGTATTTGTGTCTGTGTAGGTGTGAATATCGATGTAATATGATACAATGGAAGCTGGTTGATACAGCTGATGTGCTGAATAGTCGTGCTCTGCCTGTGGTTTTAAAAGTCTGAAATGTCCAAAATGTATTCACCACGTCTGGGGCTTTGTGTTTAGTGAGTTTTTGAAACTGCAAGATTAAACTGAGTAAAAATGATAGCATCCACTCTTACTGAAGTTGTTCAATACTGTTAGTAATTGTACCTTGTGTTCAGAGGCTAATAAATTTGCTGAAGTGGTAGTCATTTGGGTCAGTGCTATGGGCTAACTGTAGACTGATATTCTTCTGGACTCTTGAGACAGCTGATCGATTTGACATATAGATGGAGATGAATGGTTTGCCCATATCTAAAAATATATTTTTAACTTCAGGGGTTGGAGTACTTGAAATAAATAGAAGGTCCTGACGAGGGGACATGAGCTCTGTCCTGCAGATGTATGAACACGCACAGCTTTAGCCTCGTCAAGCTCTAAAACCAAACATGACCCTAAAAAGGGGTGTTGATGGGGGCTACTTGAAGTGATGGGTGTGATTTTCTATCTTGGTGCCAGTGCCCTGCCGGAGTGGGTAGTAGGCCTTTTTCAGATGCATAGGTTCATGCTGCTATTTGTGAGCTTTTGCTTGCTAAAATAACAATTTCCAGCAGAAAAGGCTGTGATGAAATGAGAGAACAGAGGTTGAAGAGTGTGGAATAAATAAATGGTGGGGGTGGGCAGAGTGCTGAAGGAGGGGGAGAGGAATATTTGAGCATTGCTAGCCCTGAGCCTGATCCTGGTGACAGCCAATGTGGTCATGTAAGAGAACTGTTTCACAGGGGTAAGCAGGGCTGAAGGTGTGAACGGTCTGGTGTTCATTAACATCTCGATGTTTGCCTTCAATCAGTTGCTATAATGTCTTTTTTTTGCATATGGTATTAAATATAAAGACTGTTCTTGTGAAATCTAGTTCTTTCATCTAGGGGATTAGAGATAAATATCAGTTTAACACTCCAGTAATTATCTAGCACACTTTTATTTTGCTGATTAGAGCTGTGAAACTTCTGAAAGCTTGCATCAAATCAGACTTGTTCATTAAATCTCCGTTGGAACTATGGTACAAGTTGAGTCTGAAGGTGACAGATGCAGCAGTTCTGTTATAAAACTTGTTTCGCTTACCTGGATGAAATCAAAGTTGTATGTATTTATTAAAAATATGGGTATTTTTAACCCTGATGAATGTGTGAGAAATTAGCAGCTTTAAAAAATGCTATTTTGGAAGATTCACTTAAACCTGAACACTAGTGAGCATTATCATGCCAACTGTGTGCACAAGATAAAAGAGAAAAGAAAATAACCTATAAATAGCTGTGATGATTCTTTAAAACTCCTGTTTTTATCAAATTGTAGTGGATGAATGTTTGACCAGCAGTCACTGTGAACATAAGACAGAAATAGCATTCATAGAAATCTTAGATGATAACACATCACTAGCTTCATTGTATATTTTCTGTTTCATGGTAACTACAGAGGACCAGAGTCCACAAAACAGTCTGTGCTCATACAAAAGGCACCCCTGTATAGCAAATGAACAAAATGTTCTTGGATCAAACTCCAGTTTTTATTTTATTTCTTTTTAGGCCAGAAAAAGTTATTTGAATGCTCCCACAGCTTTCCTCTTCACCTCTTGTCCTGTTACATCCTCTGACATCATACTGTGCTTCCAAGGAGAAGTTTATGGTGTCACGAAAAGGGCCTCAGAAGTTCAAGACGCTGTGACACTGAGAGAAAGTGTCTGTATGTTTTCAAACATTATGGAAATTGTAAGCGTGCTTTCCAAAACTGTCAGAAATATATGCTTTGAAAAGATGAATGCATGTGTGGGATTAACTCCTCATGTTACACATGTACTCTGGAGTGTGTTGTTTTCTCCCACTGGTCTCTGGAGCCCAGTATCTCAAATGGAATCTGACACACCACACCAGATGCTAAATGAGGCCTTTCCAAATTGAGGTGTGTGTTTTCTGTGCTGAATGTAATCTTTCCAGACCTAGTTTGTGTAAGTCTGATGGGAGTTGTCCTGCTGTTTTGGAACTATTCACCTGGCTCCACCACAGCCCATCTTTGTGTTTGCTGGTGTTAACAAATGCATGTGGATGGGTCCCTCCTCCCCCCTGCCTCTGAATCGTCCCCAGTTGAAATGTCTTGTTGGTGTAGTTGGTGTAGCTAGTGGTGTACATATGGAGCATATTTCTAGGAAATGTTATGCGAGCTGGTTCCAAAAAAGAGGCAAGCATAGGAAAATGATGTTAATGCTATCCCTAAAGCAGATAAAATCCATTTCATATGTTATTCCTCTTCTTTTTAAGAAAGGAGAAGTGAATAATTATAGCAGCTGTTTGTGCTATAACAAACTGGCACTGTGTATTCATCGCTAACACTAAACAGCTGATCTGTTGCAGATCCCAAGACTCTTCATAATAAGATCTTGAAAGACAAGGTTTACCTGGATATGAAACAAGAAATCCTCCACTAACCTTGGCACTCACTAGCTCAGAGTACAAATGGCAAGCCGAAATGAGCATAACCAGCTATGACAGGTATCTGGCTTGGGCAGGAGATGTCCCATACCTCATTTAGGAGGAGGGCCATGAGGTTGCCTAAGCGTGTGTGGTTTAAAGGACTGACCTGGTAGATGGCACTATGTTGTCAAGCCTCCTCTTCATGTCTGACTTAAATCTTTTGAGAAGCAAGTGCCCTCTAGCTCCCCTGCTGAAGTTGTTCAGAATTTCTAGGTTAAGAAAGGAGGATGGATGAATGTGAATTTTCTCTTTTCATTGTTTTTAGGCTAATGATCGGGGTTCTCATCAAGCTGAGCAGAGATCTGTACTTCAGTCTCTGTCCCCCAGGAATGTCTAAATCTGTAAAAGTTGACTAATCTTTGGGTACAATACAGTGCCTCTGCCGTGTTCAGTGTGGCACTGCATGAACCTGTCTTTTGATGTTGATCTGTCTGTTACGCTGTCTTCTAGATAAAGTGCTGTTAACACATCATCTCTTAAAGCACGAGACTTTCACATGGCAGTGACAGGTAATATATACTTGTTTCCCTGAAAAAAAAATCTTTTCCGTTAGCAATGACTTGCTGATTGCCTATTTATTTTCACAAATCTTCTCATGTCAAAATATTTTGATAAAAGTCTGGCCCATATTAAATAATCAAGAAAATAATTACTACTTCCAATTTCATTTAATTTTTGACTGTCAAATAATCTAACAAGCTTATTTTTAGATCTCAGGAATACATCTTGTGAGGTGCTGCAGTGAGTGAGCAAAGATGGTTTGTACTCAGCAGAGGCTGGGGAATGGAGGGAAGCGGCTGGTTTCAAAGCTCGGCATACGCTAGGACTGAAAGGGAGAGAGCGTGTGGAAGGAAGAAATACTGTATGTGCAATCTTGACCCAGCAACATTGGGTTAATGATCACAAAGTGGCAGCCAAATTGGTTAATTAGAGAATAAGTGCCTGCTGTTTGCATCTGTCTCATTAAGTCTGAAGAATAAAGCTGCTGAGGAGAGGTACTGAACAGTGCTGGTTCACAGGGTGCTGGCTTTGGGGTGGTTTGGGTACTGGTCTACTGGAATTGTTTCTCAAGTTGTTGAATGTGACTTGTATACTCCGAAAGTTGTATATGGGGTCAAGCACTGAGCTGTAAAGAATGTTTATTCTTAGTTTGATATGCTGGTCTGAAACATTACTGTAAAACGGCTCCGTTTTAACATGCAGCAGGAATTTCCTGTATTTGTGCCATTAATGTTGAAAATGTTGAAGTTGCAAAGAAAAGGTACATGGAGAGGGAGGGAGTTAAGGTAGGGTGGGAGAGTGAAATTGCAGGTGAAGGGGTTGATTTTTAAAGGAGGATGTGGGCTGTTCGAACAAGTCTTTCGAGGCTGTCCCCAGATATCTGCCAAGTGTGGCACTTCTGGGACTGGCGGGAGGCTTGTGTTAGATCGCCAGTATGAGATTTACAGGAACCAGGCCTAAGTGGATGGGACTTGAGAAACCAAAGTGCTTGGGATGCCTTTCTTGCTTATTTGTTTTGGTTTTGTGGTTTTGGTTTGTTTGTTTTTTTTTTGGATGGTGAAAGCCAGTAGAAGGATAGTGAGTCTGCCGAGATAGGTAACTCCCTGTTGCCCTGCCGAGTACGGAGGGGGACAGAAAGGTGAAGACAGTATGAGGTGGTGCAGGTAGAGCAGGACAGGTCAAGAAAAACGTTTGGGGAACGATTGTTGCGTTTCCCCTGTAGTCCTTGCCTGCACAGGATGCATGGGTTAGGATGTGGGCAGTTATTAGATATGCAAGAGTAAAAGTCTCGAAAGCTGGCATGGCACAGGGGACTCCAAACCAGCGTTGGTAACAGTGAACTGAGAAAAAACAGCCCTGCTGCCCATTAACAGGCAGCCCTAATGTGAGACTGTTCTCTTAAGGCTGTTTCTTGTGATCCTTTTTCTTCCAAAGGCCGTTAACTGTATTTGCAGGCCTGATACGGGCAGAATGATGTTCTGCTTTGAGAAAGATGGTAATTCAGGGCACTTCCCAGAGTGTACTGAGGCCATTAGGGACCTAGTCTAAACGACAGTCTTTCTCCATTGACTTTGAATCGGGTTGTTGCATCCTACAGTTGAAACTTCAGCCCCCTTGCAAGGATTTTGGACACTTAGTCCCCCATGGAAAATTAAAATGAGATTAGAAAAGTGCAGCCTGCTATTCTAAGTGGATTGAATCAAAAGTAGGAACAGGCTTGGGGTTTTGTTAACAATCAATTGAAACTTAATACTGCAATCACTTTCAGCATCCACAGGGAGAGAAGGCAATATCTCTGGAAAAAGACAGTATTGTATATCACAGAATTGAATATTCTGCATGGAATATTTATTGGAAAATGATTTATATTCACTTAATTTTCCCCTACAAATGTCTGCCCTTTTCTGGCTGGAATTGTCTTCATAACCACATCCCTGTTTCTAAAACTGCTAATAGAGCTGATTTAAGTTGTTCATATAAAATGCTTTTCGTGGAGAAAAGAATTGTTCTTAAAGTGCATCTGACTAAAATATGCCAAGGTTATTAGCACTTCACATTTTGCAAATGAATTCATATCTTATCTAAAATTTTAATTGAACATACGTGGCTTGCATTTTTAATAACTTTCCTGAAAAGATTATTCTTTTCCTGATAAAAACCAGACTGTGCTCACTAAAGAAAAATCAAAGGAAAATTTGAGCAAAATTACCCTTTCCCTCAAAAAAGATGTTTGAAGAAATAAAATAGCAAAATAGGTCTCTTTGGGCCCTTGCAAAATGCAAATATCTCTTAATGGGCAGGTTTTGCTTGGCTGTTAACTAGTTGTAGCTGTTCTTGCTTCATTTGGTTTGCATAACCATGGCCTAATTCAAAACCATTTTTTCCTAATGTACCCTTTTGTTACTACTTCTGTGCTAATATTCTGGCATTTACCCGTTTCCTTAATAGCTTTGTATCTCCTTTTCACCTGGCCTGCTCCTGCGGTATGCATGGCAGCGACATTTGTGCCTGAGCTGGTGTCTGTCCCTGCAACATGTACCCCTTGCTGTCTCCCTGCTTGTCCCCCTCACCTCAGTCATGAAGATGCCTGGCCCTGTGAGGGCAAGGGACGTGGGGAACAGTGGATGAGGTGCCTGCTCTGTGCCCCAGAGGGATGGTGGAGGGGCACAAGAGGCCTGGGGAGAGGAACAGGCAGTGGGCTTGCATGCTGGACCCTTGGGTGGGGAGATGGACATGGCAGGCACCATGATGGAATGATGGGCCTCAACCTTATCCATCCAGCTTGCAGCTCTTCCTTTGCCTCCACCAGCACCATTGAGCATGCCCTTGTGTGAACTCCTCTAGCACAGGAGTGTTTAAGTTCCTAAGTCTTAACAGGTGATGACCAGAGAATCCAACTGCTTTAAAAACCAGGAAGATTGAAGCAGGGTGGATCCAGAGAACTTTGATGGCAAGCATAAGCACTCAGTTTCCAACAAATAGTTTTCTGGATTTAATTCTTGCCATACATAAACAAGGGCTCCACCAATTGTACTTTGATATTAGAATTAGTTTGATTTGAAATCAACCAGAACACTTCCATCCTGGCAATAGATCACTTTTATGTTGCATGTGGTTCCATTAGGAAAGATTTGATGTCACTGTCAGGGTAGAATTGCTGATTTCAATCTTGTCTGGTTTCCCTCTTTGCACTTTGGCAAGTAGAGAAATATTTTGCTGTTCTGTGTAGTTTTCCACTGAAGAACTAGGGCATCTCAGTAGTCTCTAAAAAAAAAAAAAGGCTGGTAGCTGCCATCTTAGTGTTCTCAAATAAGTAAAACATCTCAAAGATTTTTTTTTTTCTCTGCTGACTTGCAGCTGCTGTGTTCATTTATTAGGGTGGGAGTCTATGGGGTCCAGCCTTCAAATAAATTTTGAAAGGTCAGTTGCATGGTGCTGGACACTTTACCAGAATGCATGAGACATTGTCTTTCTGGGGTTTAATTCCAGTTCTCTGTACCTGTAAAAATATTGATAACCCAATATTACAGATAACCCAATATTACAGAAAAGGGCAGACTTTGTACCCCAGGACCCAGGTTTGACTGAAAAACGAGTGGAGTGGGTAAAAGCAGAGCAGCAGGGGTTGGAGAGAGGTGCTGTCACATCATTGAAATGTGGTCCCAGTTCAGCATCATTCTTTACCAGTACCAGAAACTCTTAAGCAGTCCCTCCTTTCTGTGACATTGTATGACAATGTCCATTTCCACACCAGTTTCTTTTTTCTTCCTCAAATTTAGAAAGTAAGTGCACAATTCTAGTTGGTGTGGCATTTGACTGCTGCGCTATTGTTAGGATGTTGGCCTGTCTATTCTGAATAACCAAAGCTACAGTTAGGCCCCATGCAAAAATTAACTGTGTGTCCCAGGCCGGATCTAACTGTGTTTTCCCCTGACTCACAGGCATAAGAGAATCTCTGGAAGAGTTTGGGAGAGGTAGTGCCATGGGAGGCAATGTCCTGAGTGAAATATTCTGGTGTTGACAGTACTTTTGTTAACATTCTTCAGACAAATCTGTGGAGTACAATTGGTTTGGATTTACATTTAAAACACAAAACTAAATTGAACCCTGAATTTCCAGTCATCATCTAGGCGTTGATACTTTTTGACTTAGGCTTAGCGCTTACGTGTCCCACTAATATCAGTGATATGTTAAAACAGTATGGCCAAGTACCGTACTCCCTCTGATATTTAAATATATAACATATTTGGAGTTCTTTGCTTTTGCTTCTAATCTTTCAGCAACCTTATACTTTCTGACTTATCTCTCAAACCAAGGACAGACTTTTTTTTCTTCATTGGGGAATTCTGTTTTCAATCAGAAGGTGTCAGCAACTTAGACTTCAGGGATACTGTCAAGTAGTGCTAGATTATTGATAATTTTGCAAGAATGACCACACCAAAACACTGTAAATGTTTGCAGATACTCAGAGTCTGTGGCAAGGGTGGGAATAAGCGCTAACATGCCAGGAAAAGCGTATGGGAGAGATTTTTTTGCTTAATAGATAGTAAAGAGAACTAGAAGTCACATGACAAGCCATTTCTCTAAACTTGTCTTTGGTTTCTCAAAGCCAAGTGTAATGTTGGAAGGTTTGGATCTGATAGAGAACTCAAATCTTTGCAAATACTGCGGAAGACTTTCTTGAAGCTGGCTGCCCGGCAGGAGCCCATTTCTTTTCAAGTAGTTCAGCCAAGTGTTCAGATCCTGCAGCACTTGTCGGTGTTGCACAGAACCCTTTTTGCAACTAGTTTTTGGAACATTTGGAAAACTTACTTCACAGTGCGGGAGCTCAAGACCTATTTTACACCTGTTCCTCTAACACCCCTGTGCTTCCAGGATCCTCATCAAAAAGGCATAATTTATACTGACAGAATACTTTGCTGATATTAGTTGATAACTATTCAGTGAGTGAAAAGTGCTGATAAATGTGCTTTTATATGGCTGCATTGGAAAAGCTTTTACTGGCACACACCACAAAAGCTGACCCTGTTCTTCACTTTAATTGACATCGATGGCCAGACTGGCAAGTTTCTTATGTAGATTTAGGATCCGTGTTGGAGTCAAATATCTTCCAGAATTTCACCAGGGCTCCAGCTCTTAATAGTTTGGTGGGCTTTTTTGGAAAGCCAGAGGTTAGGCACAGTATACGTGTGGCATAGTGTGGTAATCCCCTGCTTGGGCCAAGCAGGTTGGCTCCAGCTCTGCACCTCCCTGGCAGTAGCTTTGGCAGGCTTGAATTTAGCTCCTGGAAAATGTGCTGGGGAGTGGAAGAAAAGGAGTTTGGCGTTTACAGGGCCTTGAAAACAAAATGCTTTTTTTTCACAGGAGGATTTTTAGGATTTGTGTGGGGGAGGGAAGCAAGGAGCTTGTTCAGAGGTAAAGGGAATATCTCATTAATGATTTACTAATGAGCTGTAAAAGTTCTGACTCTTTAACATCTGAGGATGGAAAATGTTTTTTTGGAATGCTGCAGCCCCACAAAGGCTGGGGCAGATCCTGGCTGCCTCTGTGTAGGGTCTTTGATACAGTCTGACTTACCTCTTTACTCCAGTCCCTTAGGCCTTAGAAAAGATTAATCACAGTGTGGTGGGAAGCACATGGAAATAGCAAAGAGATGAGAAATGAGAGCGGGAGAGAGCAGGAAAAAAGCCCCAACATGAAACACTGTTTTCTTTCTGGTAGGGCTCGGGCAGGAATAAATTGCCAATGATCTCACTTTCGAGCAATGTCAGTTTACTGCTGACTCTGAACTGACCGTTTAGCAGGGGCTTCTCCTTTTGAGGCCTGATGGGCTTCTCGGCTCTGGCTTACAAGGGAAGAGCCTGGTAATGATACAGGTTTTATGAGCAACGCAGCAGTCATTTGGTTTGGGCAAGTCCAGCCAGAGCCCAGTGCAGTCGATGTAAAGGACACAGGCTTCAGCCTGTTAGCTCTGTCCCTATCAAATTGGCTCAGACCAAAAGGTAACGCTGCACATATCCAGTCCGTAGGTGGGCACAACATACACTGCTGTGGCTTATACAGAAGAAATGAGGCAGATCAGAGCATAACAAAACAGAGATAATTAACTGAAACGTGACAACTCTGAAATCAGAGTCCCTGGAGTGTTAAACAGCAAGGACTTGGAAAGAGTCCAGGAAGGGCCAGGGTATGGTATAGATTTGCCTTTCCTGGAGTTATGCTGCTTTATTCTGTGTTACATCTCTAGCTTGGAAGAATATGAGCATTTTTCTGCAACCAGTTCCTGTGGTCTTTATTTCTCTGGTAGTAGCTAAGGACAGTGCTGGAGTTAAGGCATGGCTCTTGAAATTGGTGTACCAGGGTTTGCGTCCTGGTTCTGCCAGTGACTTGTGTAGCTGTCAGTAAATCACTTAATTCCCTCTGAGCTTCAATTTTCCACCTATGAAATATTTTAACAAAGCTTTTCTTCTGTTCATTATCAGTACAGCCTACAGCTCTTTGGGATGGGGCCACTCGTGGCCAAGTGCATGTGAAGTACCTGCAGGACAAGGCCGTTGCTTTGTTTGAGTCATGATGTTTTCCAATGAAATATTAATAACACAAGTGGAAGCCCCTGCTGGGGTTAGCCGTGAAATCTCTTGGCTTCCAGTTTGCAAGCAGCCTTTGTCAAGTGAGCACAGCACAGAGAAGCTATGACCTCCCCAAAGCCCTGTGCGCACCTTTCCTTGCAATGACTCCTGCCTGGGAACAACTCTAACACTGTAAATCCTCCTGCACGAGGCAGCACTCCCATGGCCTTGTACAGTTAGGGAGAGCAGGGACTGTATGAAGGTGCTCCACGTTTACAACCTCATCTTGCTAAGAGAAGTTGGAACCTACCCAAGCATCTATCTAAGCAGTGTTAGCACTTTGTTTTCTTGGTTTTAAAGCTGAAGTGTTTAGTTAATGTCTGTGCAGGTGGTTAAATACAATGGCTCCCTCTGCCAAGTTACAAATATGAAGTTTACTGGAAAGGAAAAAAAGTCATAAAGTCAAAGTTTATTCATGGTTTTTGTGGGTTGTAAATGTAAGGAAATGAGACCACTCGCACAGATGGGTGTAATAATGTATGTCTAGTGTGATACCTGAAAATGCCACTCAGCTATAGGCCTTGAGACTCAAAGCAGTGTGCCCAAGTCCCCTTTAACTTGTAGGTTGACACAGTTTGTATTTAACAAACTAAGTATGTTCAGTCAGTGTGACTGTATTTTGCAAACATTGCTGCAGAAAAACTATTTAACAGCAAAGCACATATATTTTAACCTAAGCCTAAACACCTTTCTGAAAAAAAGCTGCCATGCCAGGGGTGTGGGATTGGTGGAAGAGGATTCTGCATTTGGTTCGTAACAGCCTGAGAAGCGGCACCCCAAGTAGCGGTGCAAGCTGCAAGGCGCTGGAGCTACCCCCAATTTTGTGGTTCTGTCATCATGATTCTGGGAAGAGCTAAATGACAAACACAAATTTAATATCCTTTGAGCAACAGGTGAATTTTCATCTATTTCTGGATGCAAGGATGCAAATATAATTTACAATGAGTGACCTGTGAGGTAACGTGTGCACCTTCTCTTCCCATTACTGATCACTCTAGGGGAGAGCTTCCTCCCTAGGAAAGGACCTAAAAGCTTGTAGATAATGGAGTCCTGCCCTGTGTTCAAGAGCTGTTGGTGAGCGCTTCTCAGGAACTGAGCAAGCTCTGCAGTGGCTGGGAAAGCAGAGCTTAACAGGCTGTTGCAGATCCCCCTTGTGCAGCTGGCAGGAGAGAGGGCAGTCAGCGTGTACCAGGCAGCCGTGTTCATCTTCCTTCATTTAGCACCAAGGAGAAACTTGAAGCTGCTGGGGAGGTGTCTTCTTAGGCAGTGGTCTGAAAAACCATTACTCTGAAGCATTGCTGGTATTGCTGCTGACCTGCTACCAGTTCTAGTAGCAAATCACTCCTCTTGATTTCTAGACAGAAAAAACATTGATTTGGTTTTCTCCTGCATCCTAGTTTTCATCTTCAGTTTAGGCTGTTATGAAAAGGAGAAAAATATTCTGTTTCTGCAAGCTTTAGAGTAACCTTCTTGCAAAGTAAATGCACTTGTATATTCATGAGTAACAGGCAGTGCCATGGTTGTCCCCTAAATGCCCAGTGAGGAGTGATGGGCAAGCTCCTGTACACTTGGGTAACAGCCAGGCATGTTCTCATGATCAAACTAGCCTCTGGGAGTGTTTTCCCAGTGGATGAGTTAGGAGGCAAGGATATACCTTTTCTGCCCTGGTGAGCTTGTGGTTTAGGTGTCAGAATCTACTTGAACCACCCCCAAGGAAATGATGATTAAAACAGCCCCCAAGTGACACATGTTCCTCTCCGCAGCTTCATGGTGGAAGGCTCCAAGGTCTGTTGGTGAGATCAAGCTTCCTGCTGAGAAGTCAACTCAAGCTGGCTAGAGATTAAATAACACTTTTAACTGCTCGATACTGTGAAGCTTAGAAGAAGGAGACATGCAGTGTCACCTAGGGAGTAAACCAAAGCTTGCTGAAGCCCATTGAAAGGTTTCCATTGAATTCAGCAGGTATGGGAGCAAGCTGCCAGCACCATGCTGATGTGACCTCAGGTTACAGCTGTGCCACTGCCACTAAAGGAGGCTGTTCAGGTTGGAGCTCAGCATCTATCCCAGCAAAGGCAATTGAAAAAGAAAGAAAAGGGGTGGGTTTGAATGTGGAGCTCATTTCAGATGCTTTCAGTTTATAGACTGGATTTATCACCCAGAGCTGAAATGATTTCTCAGTATTAAGACACCTGCCCTTCCCCACGGCCAGCTCATAAATGACATTGCTCTTTAATATAATGGTTTTAAAGGTACAAAGGGTAAGTTCCAGCTGAAGCAATGTTTAATTTGGCTTTTGTGGTTCAGACAGCTAAGGAGCTGTGGGCATGTCAGTTTGAATTTCAGCTGCAGCTCTGTCAGGCACCCAAACTGAGCTGTAAGCATGTACCACTGTGCCCCTAGACAGGGCCTCGTGCTTTAGGCAGCCCTGTACTTCAGGGAGCACTTAACATGTGAAAGAATTTATTCCTGGTTTGAATTTGAGCAGCACTACAGTGCATTGTACTTTATTACAATGCTTCTGAATTGCTTTCATAATTTCCCCTGTGCCACCACCCGAATGTCATTCTTCTCCCGTGCATACTCTGCTCCAGCTTAGCACATGGCTGCCTGCTGAAGCTTGCCTGCAGGCTCCTCTGGCGTGGCTGATGCTTTACGTTCCCATATCATCTCTCAACCAGTCTGAATGAATTTCAATTCACAGTAGTCCTGTGTAGGAACGAAATGTGATTATGTCTTGTGAGGAAAAACAAGGTGAGGAGATGAATGCTGTACATGAAGACAGTGGCAATCCATGGCAGGAGGAAAAAGCAGAAAAGCTGCGGAGCTGCCAGCTGTCTAGTTCTCTTCTGCTACTGGATTTTGGTTTGTCCCATGTGTTAACTGGATTACAGGAAGAAAAGTCTTTTGATGGCCTAAAGCTCATGTCCATCCTGGCAGAGGCAATGGGCAGCCTTCAACACTTACATGTATTCCAGTTTTAATGACAGATTTTTTTGAGCTTAAGAGTTTCCCTTGAGACGTGCATTCTTCTTTTTGAACCTCTGGAAACTGAGGTTAAATGAGAAGATGAGTTTTCTTTAAAATAAGTATCCTTCTGCTTGGTGTCTTCTCTGGAGCTGCGAAGTCCTTCAAGGTGTCAGACAACTGTCAGTGAGGTTATTAGTCACAACTTGGTCCCATGAACGAGTTGGGATTATTGCATTAGGAAAGTGCTCAGCATACAGAGACCCCATCCTGTGCTGTGATTTGGGAGAAGAAAACTGGATGCAAAGTTTCCTCTTAACAAATGTGTCCTCATTTATCATCACTTACTGTCTTTGGAAAATGAGAGATTGTTTTTCCAAGTGATCCTGCAGCATTGGGAAGACTTCACAGAATCATAGAGTGGTTTAGGTTGGAAGGGACCTCAAAGATCATCTAGTTCCAACCCCCTGACTTCTGCAGCTTTGACTCACTGTGATTATTCCCAAGTGTTGTCATTGGTTCTTCCTGTATTTATGTGAAACTGCTCTTAGCCTGTGCTTGGCTCTGAAAGCTGATCCTATTCAGAAGTTCTTTGAATAGGAATAAAACCCACCCAAACACACCTCCACCTCCTGCTTAAGGTCTAAAATATGATTTGCTTCATTCAATTTCATGCTACTGGGAGATGCCAAGCTGAAACTTCTACAGATCCCAAATCTTCTATTTTTCTTTGTCAGGCTATTGTTCACGGAAGAAGTTACATAGATGGGTTATAATTAAGGAGAGGCTAAAAAGAACATAATATAGATCACTATGCAATTATCGTTAAACCTGTACCATGCTGTTCTGGTCTCTGGATGTCTAAACATGCTAAGACGTGATTCTCTGCTGGCCTGTGTTGTAGTCACATCCATCAAAGCAGAAGTCGAAAGCATTACTAAATTGGACTGTGGATGATGACCCTTGCTTTAATGTAAATGACTGTGATGCAGATTTGAGCCCTGCTCTGTTTGTGCCCTGTGAAGATGTGTAACTTCTGCTTCCTGTGAGCGTAGGAGAGGACTGGCCCCATGTAGCAGGTGCTAATACAAACTCTTGCAATCCCAGTCTCAGTACAGTTAAGGATTATCAAGTAAAAGTGCAACTGCTTGTTACTAAAAGCTATAGCCTCCAGTATTTTTCTGCTCACAAATGATAGCTTCCAAAGTTCCTGGTCTTGTAAGATGTGGCAGGATCCCTAACCACCAGTAGTGTGCTGAGGCAACAGTTGAAGTATTGTGCAAAGCCACACATGAAAGGTGAAGTTTATTTCTGTCAGCTCAGTTTAGCTTGGAGCTTAAGTGTATCTGCCTGTGGCAGCCATAATGTAAGGATGTTAATAATGACTTTCTGTATGAACTAGACATAAAAACTTGCTGTATTCTCTTTAGCAAGTAAACATGCTGCTCTTACATCAGGGCTTGTAATAAAGGCTTCTTTCTCTGATTCCTTCTCTATCCAGATGTTTCTCTGTTACCAGTGTAGCAGAGAAACATCTTCAGCTCTTAAGGCCATCAAAATATTCACTACACCCCTGTCTTAATGTCGTCTTTTCTGTTCTATTCATTCAATTCCAAGTATGGTATGTGCTGTATTTTTCTTTTTAGAAAACATGTAGCTACTTCTAAGAAACTTTCTCCCACACTGAATGTCTTTCCCAAGCATGAGAACATTCTACCCTTTCATTTGCTCACCAGACATTGCATGATTTGCAATGGAAACTGGCAAGAACATTTAAAATAATAAAAATAAAAATTGTGATCATCTCAGAACTGGAAGATGAGTGCATTTGCTGAGATATGCAGGGGTTTTGAGCACTGTGATTGAAGTCTCCAGGAATGTTAACTGAATTTTAATTTGTCAGTAACAAAACGGTATGTATGGAGTGAGTGTGTTAGAGGTCAGAAGAGGGTGAGGGAGACGGAGCCGTGCAGGGTAAATGCACCACTTAGTGCACGCTGAACAGGTTTTTGGTTACTGCAGTTTTCAGACTTGTGCTCTAATGTTTATTGATTTGAACAGGGGCTCTCACACACTAATTAATGTGGCATTAGTTGTCCACAGTACTCTTGGAAAAGCTGTGTGCTGTGTATTAGTGTTACTCCTGCTGATGTGAGATCTGCCGTGACTGATGGGGCAGGAATGGACAAAAGTGTGTGGGTATCTTTGGACTAGATTATGAACAGCGGGTGGGCGGGGGTCAGGTGCAGGGATGCTTGTTTCCTCATCCGCCTGCTTTTCTTGTGTGCTTTGTGGGGGAATCCTTGGGAATTTGTTTTAAATGGCTGTTGAATTGACTTGCTTCAGTTTTTCAGGAGCCCCTATCAGACCTTTTGTCTGGCTTTGTGCGGGGAGTTGTTCCCTAAGATCTCATGAATTCTGGTTCAAAAGCAATACATAATCTAGTTCTGAT
This sequence comes from Leptosomus discolor, assembly GCF_034619465.1. Taxonomy (NCBI): domain Eukaryota; kingdom Metazoa; phylum Chordata; class Aves; order Leptosomiformes; family Leptosomidae; genus Leptosomus; species Leptosomus discolor. The sequence goes on from NC_141409.1 coordinate 5,120,377, forward strand.
CAAATGAAAATAAGGAATTCAAAGAAAGTGTTGGAGACAGCCCCGAAATTGAAGATGCTTTTAAAATAACATGAGAGGAACCCAGCCTTTTTTATTATTATTTCCTCAGGTCAAAAGATTGAGGAGGTGACTCCAAACTGATTTTGAAGTGCTGAAGACTTTACATGAAAAGGTCCTGCCTATTGTCTGATAAAAGCAGCGTTAATCTCTCTGTACTAGACCACTCAAACCAGTAGCAATCTGGTCGATAATGGAATTGGCTCTCCCATAAGCATGAAGCTGAGCTGTACTTGTTCTGCTCTAGCTTCTTTACAGTCAGATAAGAGTAATTCTTACAGTAGGTTTTTGTTTCATACCAGGGCAAGGAGGTTGGCAAGTAATCCAAAGAGGAGGTACTCTTGAGGTCACCACACTAAATCAGGCAATGGCCCACTCAGGTTTTGTGGGCTTTTATTATTGTGTGAAGTTGCCAGGGACTATTTTGGATCACATGAGTAGCTTTGCTGAGACAAAACTAGTAGAGCTCTGTGTTGTTTGTTGTAGGTAGGTCAAGGTGAATGCCCTCTCACGAAACAAGCTTTTGTGCAGCTGCCCTTCAGAGCTTTCTGCCTAGTGCAGAGCATCCTCCATACATTGCACCATCTCCTCCATTTTTGTCTCCAAATATATGAAGCTGACGTCTACCTCAGGCATTTCTCCTGCTGTTCTGCACTCCTGTGGTGTCTCCTGTCACAGATCTTTGGCCAATGGAGCAGTGAGGAAGAAGGGTCATATAGCAAATGTGGCTCTGAACTGAGGCACAGAGATCAAGGGGAGTAAAGGTTTTGCTTCACCAGCACTGTTAGACCCTGTTGATGTTTCTCACTCAGTCCTTAATCCATAAAGTGAGACTAAAAAAACCTCCCTAAATGCTGGCAGAGCTGAGAGGGTGATTTCAGTATCATTTGTGAGGTATTAAAGCCCAGATCCTTGAAGTATTTCAGCATCTTTTTCCTATTTAAGAGTTGCTGAATGAAGCATCTGAATAAATCTATCTCATGGTTTTGGGCTGGCTTTATTTGTGATTTTTGAGCTTTTTTGGTTTGGCAAAACCATGATAAACTCTTTTTGGATGGAGGCCACGTTTCTCTTTGAAATCCTGTGAAGCGGCACATGAAGCTATGCGCCTCTACTTGTTTCGCAGTAATAAGGGAGTGATGGACTGGGAGCTGTGTGTAGCAGTCCAGCTGTTCCCACACAAATCCTTCATTTGGATGAAAGGAGACTGTCGCTGTTAAAATGATAGCAGTGAATGGCATCAGAAATACGATAGACAGATGGATGTTAATGTAACAGCTGTAAAAGGCCCATATGAGAAAACTGGGATAAAGGCTAATTTCTTCTACTTCAGTTGTATTGCATTGTTTTTTCTGAATGAATTGGGTACTTGGTGATCCAATGGCAACATAATTTCCAATTGTAAAGGGATGATGCACAATTGCTAAAGCTGTCAGGTACTGCCAGCTGGAGGACTGGCTGCTGGGATCCTACATTTGCCCAGATAAGTGGGAAACTTCTTAGTAAGACATAGCTTCAGGACATGGGCACTTGTGGAAGTGCAAAAAATTTGTTCCTTCCTTCCTTTTCAAGTTTGCCCTGTTCTCTTGCAGTACTTGGGCACTGAAAATGGTGAGCTTCCGTTCCCCAAGCGTAAGGGAGAAGATCCAGCACAAAATTGAGATGATCGGGAGCCAACAGTATGTGACCGAGCAAGGACGTTCACAGAGCTGGGCTTGTTTAGTTAGGCAAGGAGGGGATGAAGCAGCTCCTTACGAGCGATCTACAGCTACTTGGAGGGGAGTTACTAAGTCAAGGGAGATGTTAGTAGCGCCAGATAATACAACAAGGGGGCAGTGGCTGTAAAACAGCTGTTTGGAAGCTGCAAGTTGAATATTAGGAAAATAGTTTTCCCTAGAAAGGAAGTGCAGGCCTGGGATGGGTTGTCTAGACAGGCTGTGGAAGCACCATCCTTGGAGGTTGTTGAGTCTTGGCTAGACGAAGCTGTGGCTGACCTGAGCCAGCGTTGGCAATGGTCCTGTGTTGAGCGAGAGACTGAGAGGTCCCTCCCAGACAATATTTCTGTGATAAGAGAGATTGGAAGGGAAAAGCTGTATCTGCAAAACCACTTATTTTAATACTTGACATTGGACAAAATTAGTTGAGGGACAGAAAACATGAGGGAAGCATTTCTTAAATATGTGGGAACAAAGAGCAACTTAAAAATGTAATAAAATAATAAGTCCAGACACTGTATTTTACTTCAGGCTTCTTGAAGAAAAAGTTCTGCAGCATCTCAAACTATAGCTATCCATTTATGTACATGTAAAACCGTACACCAGTGGATCTGTCATAGCTTTTCTTCACTTTGAGACAAGTGTAGATTCTATGGGTTTCTTATTCCCAGCACATTTACTGTATAAACAAAACTTGTTTTATTATGTTTGCTCATTTGGAAAACAGATAATACTTTGGGTGCATATTCTAAGATTTTTTTGGACTCACTTCAATATTTTTTCCTGTGTCATAATAGTTGGCTTGTAACAGCACAGTATAGTAATGGGCTGATTGTGGCTGAAATCAGAACCATATACCAGAGGCTGGTTTTTGATCTTTTATGTCAGTTATGGTTACTACAAAACTTTGACTAGTTGGTTGAATTTGAAGATAGAGAAAAATCTCCTGAGCGAAAAAGAAAAATGAGTACTTGGAGCCAGTAATAGTTACTTAGCTTTTGAGTGTTCAGGGTTTCCCAAAGATTCCTCCTTCTTCCCGAGAAGTGTGAGCTGGTGCTGAGTTTGTAGGTTCATGGGAGAAATAGGTGGTGAAAGATTAGTCATGTTCATTACCACACAATGGTAGTCCTCAGTGCTGTGTGTATCTTGAGCAAGCAGATCTAGGCAAGACGAATTCTGTCCAAGCTTGGTGCTGATGCTGTGAAGGAAAGAGGTGATATTTTTCAGCACATAGGCTTCCTAAACTGCTGTATTGGATCTTTCCAAGCTGCAGAATCGGGAATGGGATTTAAAGATCCATGTGAAATGGCAGAACCCTGGGGCTTCACTGGAGCAAGAATTTCAGCCATATTTTCAAGAACTACTGTCCTCTCTCCAATTTTTCTTATGAGAGATCACGTCTCTTGAGGGCATGCTTGTCACGCTTGCTATGGGGAAATTACCTTGAAGGTGTTCTGCCAGAAGCCTAATTTTGGGCTGGTTCCAGTTTGCTTCGCTAATGGGTAAACGGTTGAGTTATCTTGGGAGCTTAGTCACATCAAGATATTGCTCATACTAAGCACTAATTCATTTAGTTGCATAGAAGGCTTTTGAGATGATGGCTTCATCATGAGTCAGTTATTCATTATCACATTCCTCTGACATTACACAGCAATATTGGAACTGCCACAAGAAAACAGATGAATGATACAAGATTAGATGGACCTTGTCGCTGATAATGGCTAACGTATCATACTTCAGACAGACACAAACAACCAAAGCGTTGCATCAGGCTGCTCATGCGAGGGAGACAGAAGCCCTTCTCAGCCCCTGCCTGCGGTTAGCTTATATATAGAAATGTGAAAGTGACTTTGCAGCTTGATTTCAGTTACTGGCATGGTGAAATTCCTATTCCTAACCATGTAATCATTCCTTTTGAAAATCTTTTTAAGGTATTCTCTTCAATTAGCACTTGTTTCAGTGAGCTTCACAGATTAATTAGATGTTGCATTACAAAAATAATTATGCCTTTTAACCGTTTTCAGTTATTTACTTCTTTAAATGTTAGTTTTGTGAAGCAAACTGGCTTGATGCCATAATCGTTTCAGCAGAATCTAACACAGATTAATGAACAAACTTGAAAAGCAAGCAGTAAGTCCCCCAGCATTTTGTAATTAAGCAGTTTGATTAAAAACAACTGGAATGAGTCTCTGCACTGAGAAACAAAGTGGAACAGCTCTCTGCATTGAGACCTCCATAACAACAAATATCAAAACCAGGTCTGAAAGTAATTTAGACAGCTTAAAATTTTTCTTGGCTACCTGATAGTTTCCTTAGGAGAGGTTTTTGAAGAGTGGGCATTTAGGCAGTGCAGATATTATTCCCCAACCTTCTACTTTGCAAACACAGAATGACAAAGGGATACAGCTGACTTTTTTGAGGAACTCAAAAAGCTTGTCCTGACGCTCTTCTGCTGCTCTGCAGCCACAGCTCATGTAATTCAAAGGAGGTGACTTTTTAATATGAGCTGAGAATTTGTGCCATCAGCTTTAATGGAGTTGCTTCTGCCTTACCATGATGCCAGTGAGATCTAAACCGGGCCCTCTGAAAGTACCTGTGCACAAATGGCTGCTGGCTATGAGAAGCTCTGTTACAAGTGTTGGACCAAAGGCTTAAAACTGCTGCTGGAGTGAAATTCCAGCACCAATTTTGGGGAAGCTGTGCTGATTTACACCGACTGACAAGCTGGCTCAACATAAAGCCAGGCATAATGAGTAGTTTGACTGTGAGTATCCAAGGGCTTCATCATGCTGGTTCCTGTGCGTGTGTGAACAGTGCTGTAATTGATGTGAACAAGGCTAGTCTGAAAAACCTGATCCTGCAGCTGAAGTGCAAGGCAGTCCTAAATGTTGTTCACCTCGCACTAAGGGCAAGTGAGACAGAAAAATACACGCGTTCTTCTCTCCCTGTCCTAGCATTACCTGCCTGAGCTACATTTCTGTGGAAACGTGCCTGTCTGAGGCCTCAGACATCAATTTTCTCTTATTTTCTAACCCATTTAGCTCTCTTTTTCACAGGCAGATCTTGTTTAGAATCAATAGCTCCCCACTATCAGCCCCATTTAGTGTGTATTCATTTATTGGATTTTAAAAAAGGAGAGGAAGAAAATATAAGAGAGAAAATATGGAGTTTTTGTTGGAAGTTAGTATTTGAAATGCAGACTCATTCCTTTGGCTTTTACTATTACTGCATTACAGAACACAGTTGAAACCCTTTATGCTCTGTCTTGTCTTATAAAATCCATAAGCAGACTACAAAGGTCTCTTCTAATGTCCTCCAAACTTGAGACGTCAAATTCTGCTTGTACCCTTTTAGTCAGTCCTCTCCTCAGATGCATCTTCCACAAATTTGCAGCAGGTCATAAAGTCTTTCAGATCTGGCCTCTACCAAACTATGTCATGAAATGAATTCTTGAAGACATCTGACAGTGACCTGTTCTATCATTCTGCAGTTCTCTGCGGAAGGGTGGTCACCTCCTCTACCGAAGGTAGCTTAGATGGCATCTGTAGGGCTATCATGCTGCCTGGCTGTCTGGGTTGTAGATTTGTCAGTCATTCTTGCAGACTTTAAAATTAATTTGTTAGCTTTAGCAATGAATTAAGGAACATCCTGTCTTCCAGAGAGCCTGCTTAAAATTTAGGTGTTTGGAGAAAAAGAAAGTTTAGGGAGAGTTTTGTCTGGAGCTCTGGGGAGGACTCGCGTTGGGGCAGTTGGCTGCTGGGGGGAAGAGGGAGCAGAGCTGAGCCCGGGAAGGCGGGAGGGGTGGGGGGAAGGTGGGTGGTTGTTCAGAGCTGGTTGTATCTCTCGTTGTCCTTGATGGTGGCGGTTGTCCACTAAATTGCTGCTGTTGTCCCCGGGTTGAGTCTGCCTGTTGCCCGTGCCCATCGCTGGTGAGTGAGCCCCCCCTGGGCTGGGTCTCGCCCCTCGGGCCTTTTGGTTGTGTAGGGGTGAGTGGTGAGCAGCTGCGGGGGACTTTTGTTGCCGGCTGGGTAGGCTCAAACCACAACACTGATTTGCCTGAATGTAGAAAGAATGGAAGCAAGTCAGGGCATCTTTTCATGCTGGGAATGTGGACAGACTCCATGCTGGAGATGTGATGAAGTTGGTTTTATTTGAGAAGGCCCAGCACGTGTGGCTCCTTTAAAGCCCTATGTCATGCATGCCTGTCTGTATGGTTCTTCTAAAAGATCCTAAGAAGGACCCAATGAACATGAACACTTAAAGAAAGCCCTGGTACCTAAGTGCACTGCAGTGTATTCCCCAGGGATCAGGCCAAAACTCTCATTGTAGTGTCAATTATTGAAATGGGCCGGCTCAGCTCTCTTCTCAGCAGCCCTTCTCGCCTTGGTGAGGAGCATACTTTCAGGGTCCAGGGAAGAGGCGTGCTACTGCGCCTGCTATTTGGCAGAGGCTTCAAACACATCAAACACCAGAGGCAGAAGTGTTTCTGTTGCAAAGCGTCCAACCGACCTGCTGGGCCAGCTTTCGATGCTGTGGAGGCTCCCTGTGTGTCAGAGTGGTTAGTAAAAGGCAGTTTGAGTTTGGGACTTTTTTTGTCGAGCCAGACCTAGTGGTCTGGGATAGAGAAGTGTGGACAAAAAGAAGTTAATTGAAGGTAAGCTAAACTGAGCTTGCAATATAAGTTGTAGTAACAGCACTGAACCTATCTCTTCCATCCACATTGAAAGGGACTCGACTCTGGAAGCAAACGTACATGCAGCATAGCTTTAGTCCAGGTAGCTCAAGGGCTGATAGATCTACACCTTAGTAGTCCAGGCTTCAGTGCAAGATGCACAAAGTGGATCTGAGAGGCTTTGTACATGTGCAGGATTAATCTTTGCAGCTCCTGCTTCACTGCTTTTGGTACTCAGGCAAACCAGATTAAAGATACACGAGGTATATTTGCTCTTACACCTCCTCCTGTCGTCATAACAGCTATTATGTTTTTGTAGAGACCCACAATTACAATGGTGATTACTGTGAAGCAAATACAATCACCTTTTTTTCCTTTTCTAACATATGCCTATCTGTTATTTAACTGTGAGTTTCTTAGAGCAGGGGTTTCATCTCCTTAAATTGTTGGAAGGCATCTGGCAAATAATGGATGCAAGTGTGTACAAACACTGATAAGCTTCACCTCTTTCAGACTGCTTTCTACTCAGATGGGAATCAAAGCTGGAAAACATAAAACTTCTAAAGCATGTGCTGTTTCCAAGCTTCAGTACAGTGGCCTGAAGTCATGGCTCTCAAACCTCTTATCTGTAAAGCCCCGAGAGAGCTGAGGCTGACCAGGAATGCTGAGTTGTATCTTCCTTGCATTGTGTCTTGTGCTTTGGTGCTGCTGCTTACGGCCCCCATAGGTTAAGGGTCAATGCATGGGCATCATTTAGGTGAAGGCTTGCACTGATGTTACGTATAAACTGTTCTGATTGGTATATTATCTATACTTTGTTCACAATCTGACTGTATTCTGCTTGCTTTCTACCTGAGATTTAGAAGATTCTCCCCCCCCCCCCCCCGCCTCGATACCTTGGCCCCAGACTAGTTGAGCCATTCTATGGCTCACGTAAGGGCTGCCAAATCTGCCCTTCTCTTAGATGCACCTTACAAAGCTCACAGGGAAGTTTAACAGCACAAGTACAAAATCTGCATCCTTTTCTTCTGCTGTGATAATGGGTAATATGAATTCTACTTTACTGTTTATCTAGAAAATACACTAGTGTGAAGCAAAGAGGTGTGAAAAATACTGTGAGGATGGCCATAATGAAGTTTCTCCCCAAACAGTAGAGTCTGCATAGGCTAGTAATAAGTTCACCTTATTGCTGAGGAGATGAAGCTGCTAAATGTGTAAAGGCTCTACTCTTAAGCATTCCCTTAAGAGTAAACAGCCCTTCCTGGGGAGGTTGAAATAATGATCCATTTAGGCTTTTATTCAGAGTTCAAATTTCACCTACATCTCTCTGCCTAGGCTATATCAAAATCCAGGCACTACTGCAATCCTCTGGAGACCCGAATGAAGATCTGAAGACCTGAATCTGAAGCCAGCCAAGAGGCAAAGGGACTCGGGAGAAATCTAGGCAGCCTGAATGTGGTCTTTAGTGACTATTCACATCTCATGTGTTCTTTAGCCAACAGCTTGCATCCAAGAATGTAATATCCTCCTCCACTCGTTCCCCTCTTTCTGTCCAGTCCTACAGCCCTTATGTGAACTTTGAGTAATTCCCATCAAAGTCAGCTGGTTTGCTGAGTGAAGTTCAAGTCCCTCTTGGCTCTCTGTAGCGCAGCTTTAAGTCCTGGTAATAAAAGAGATTGGGGAATCTGCAGAGGATTAGCAAACCACAGGCCAACTCCATATGCTGTGCACTGCCTCATCAGCCCTTTTCTGAAGAAAAGGTAACTTGCTGTCCAGTCTTCCCAAGTCCAGCAGAGACCTTAAAGCCTGCTACCTTTCACCTGAAGGTCTGTCTAGAGATCTTCCCTGAAGCCTCAGTATAAATTATAAGTGAACCCTGTGGTTCCACTCCTAGCGGGGAGGTTAATGAGATACGTTATGAAGATTGACAGTCTTTCTTGACAGCCTTCATAGCATCGCTTGGATTCTCTCCTGACGATAACTTCCATGGTAGTAAATTATAACTGGACGTAAAGCCTTCACAGAGAAATGAAGGCACTATTTTGCACTTACCAACTCTAAATGAGAAAGAGGCAATTTTAAGCGATACACTTATCAGGCTTAGCTTGAGCAATGATTCAAGCTTCCAAGATAGATACTACTGAAGTGGTTTTATTGCTCTAAATGGGATTAAAATTCACTTTTATCAAAGCATCAAGATCCCTAAACATGTACTTAATCAAGAATATTAGACTATAGCCTAAGTTGTTCTATTCCTAATTTCAGTACAGGGCTTTTTAAATGAACGTGGTGTGTGCTAAACAGGAGAGGGCAAATGTGTCAAAGACTTCAACTGTTCTGTGTCCTGAGCTGCTTTTGAATTGTAGCTGGACCTTTCCTCCCTGGCATCTAAGTGCTTTTTGGGTTTGAAATTACTGGATTTTTAATTGTCTTGGTCTGACAATGTGTGGTGATGCAAGCATGTTAGAGATGAACCCAGCTGGAGTGCATGAGAAGGCCCCTCTCCCAGACTTCGGGGCCTTGCCAGACATTTGAAACAAAGCACTGCGTTTCAGGCCTCCTTTATTGATGTGTCTGAACTGCATCACTTATTCTGACCCGCTCCAAGCGAGGGGAATTGATAGCAATATGAATCAGTGCCTGGATCCAATATCCGTGGCTTAAGATCAGCTCATGGAAATACAGGCGTTTCTGAGAGATGTGGTACCCAGGGATGCAAATAGGAAACTGCCAGCTCTAATGCAGCTTTCTTTTCTCCCTACTAATTGTTTTAGATAATGAGGGAGATGGAAGCACTCATGATGTTTAAGCCTAGAGGGTTGAATCCCATCAGGGTTGACTCAGCTATTCGTCTTTGCAAAGCAGATAAGCTTGGTGGTGTGCGTAGTAGAAATGAAAAAAAAAAAGTTCTCCATTATGAAAAAAGACTACGTTTGAACAATGCTTGTAAAAATGCCCTTCCCCCGCCCTCTACCCCAACTGAAGGGGAGGAAAATATTGTTAAAAAAGACGTGTGTATTTGGAATCACCGTTTTAACAGCTTTGACCAAGCTAAAATAGAATGGTAATATTCACAGGGTAAAAGGATCTACAAAACAAGGAGGGGAGGCTGATCCGGGTTGCCCGCGTTGCAGTCCCTGCCCCGGCAGCCTCACCGCAGAGTGAGCGATGCTCTGTGTGCACCGCTGTTGGCTCCGGAATAGCTCCCACTTCAGCTTTTTAATTTCCTATAGTTGAAGGTGCTGCAGGGGATTATCTTGCATCTTTCATACATACGGCTTTTATTTACTTTTCTAAAATACTTATCTTCACATAACAGACACTCCTTTTCTGGCCCTGTGACAAACACGGTTTTGGTGATACACACAGAGCTACTCCTGTGGTGGGGTGGAGGAACGTGCAGTATCGTGTAGCTGGGTGCCAGGAGCATGTCCCAGTATGTGTGATGTGCCTGTGTGATCTGTCATGGCAAGAATGAGCTTCTTTAGGCTATGGAGAAGTTGTGCCAATGTTGCTGTGTGCAAATCGTTGGTAAAATCTGTGCTGTTGTGTGAAAGTGCATGAGTACCCACCACCACGAGGTGTGATGGTGCAGGGTGAGCACTGGCAGCCTGCCCCTTTGGATCCTTAATGTGGTCTCATACTGGTGCTGAGCAGTAATTTTGGTTTGTGAGCGAACTGGAGTAAGGGAGTACAGAATAAATATGGCTGGATTGAAAAGTTCCTGCTTAGGGGAGGAAATTATGCTCAGCCATGCTGACACAAAGCTGCCTTGTGCAAGGCCCTCCGTGGCTTTTGGGAGGGCAGAAGCATTGCTTTGCCCCCTCCTTGCCCACTGGTATGGTTATGGCTTGCAGAGAGCTCTGTTGAGCCTGCAGGGCCTGTGCATTGGCAGCACCGGGATGGCACCTGGATGCAAGGGAAAAACGAGTTCTCCGTTTCTACTCGATTGCGCACCTCTGCAGTGAACTGGTCAAAACTGGGAGCTTTTTCCTAGTACCTGGGGGTTTCATTGGCGTCTTCTGGAATTTTTTTAATAGCTTTTACTTTATCTGTATTTTACAGTTGTAACTCCATTATAGGAAGACTATGGGACTTATCTAGCAGCCATCTTTCTCAAGCGGATGCTGTAGGTCAGAGGCAAAGTCCTTTTCCCTATATATTTTTCTTTACAAGTATCCCATTCTGGTTATCTTCCCTTTGCCCCTGAGTGCTGATGTCTCACACATGCTTATTTTTTTTTCCTTTAGGGACTTGCAGGAATGTGCCTGTTTACAATGGGGAGAGGCGCCATTGTAGCAAGTGTCGTGTTTACCCTGTGACTCTTGTTTCTGAAAAAGGAAGAATTTCCAAGGAGGAGCGGGGATGTCGTTCGGGGAATCCACTTGATCTGTCCCCACAGTTTTCGTGTTTTCTTATCCTCTGGGGGGGTTCTTACTCTAGTCAGAATTGCAGATTGACATAGCTATTTGTTATTCTTAGCTGCTTTTGAGAGAAGCCAAAAATGATGGTTTCCATTAGTCATTTCCCATGTTGACCATATAAAGGCCATGGCAGGGCATGATGCTGGCCCTCAGCCTATTGCCAGTATCCAGGAATCAGGGTGGAGGACTCTCCCTGCAGACTGTACATTAAGGGGAATTCCTTTTCATGGGTGAAGGTTCACATTTTTCCTCTGGGGCTGGAGAATCATCCTGTTCCTTCATCCATAGATTCAGCTATGCTAGGCAGCTTCCCCAAGCTTGCCATGTCTGGGGCTCCCAGAGTTTGATAGACTTTGCTCAGCCACTGAACTGCAATACAGCGTGGCTTGACGCTAGGGGTAGCGATAGGTTTGGCATCCGGAGTAAAAGAATCGGCATGGATAAACAAATACAGAGTAAGGCTAATCCGAAATGCATATCCTTTCCTCTTTTGTTTTCTGTTCTAATTGTTTGAGGTTCACAAAACTGTGGTTAGTTATTTCTCTGTGTTCCTTTTCTCTGTTGCTTTTCAGCTTTGCCAGCTGCCTTCTTTCTTGTGGCATTCCTGGTACGAGAGGAAGGACAGGCACTAGAAGGCAGCTTAAAGGCTGTTTGTGAAAGTTTTGCAGTCCAAGTTGGCAGACAGAAAAGGCCTAAGTGTGGATGGATATTCAAGTGTTTTACTTCTGTGAGCCTAATGATCAGTACTGTGTCGTTGAATCATGAGCTGTATGGAACGTCCATCTGAGCAAAGACTTCGTTTGTTCTCTGAAATGCTTAGCATGTTCTAAAGCGATAATGGCATTAATAATAAAAAGATATATTAAGTTATGGAGATGGTCTCTTTAAAGCAGAGAATACACTCACTGACTGGCAGAGAGAATGCTGTTGCGAAGTGATAGCTTGGTATTATTGTTTATTATACCTTACAGCTTTGAGCGTATTTTTCTTGCTTATTTATTGCTGCTTGAACTTTATTTTGTCCAGAACGTGCCAGAAGGCCTTCAGTCGAGTCACGTTGCTCCTGGCTTAGTGGAATCCTGGGACTCATCTTTGATTTCCTGACACCATCAAAGTTTGGTGGAGCCTAATAGGCAGAAAAGCTTGACCAACACTACTTGGTGACGGAGAACTGATGTTCAAGTCACTTGTGTGTTAGAACGGGCCTTGAAGTAGCTCCAGCTCCAGGCACCCTTGTGTGGAGCAGACTTACCTGAGCTGCCGCCTTGGGGTTACTGCTGTCTGGCAGGAGAAGGTGAATCACTGCCTCAGCGCTTCCAGCAAGTTTCAGATTCTGTTGTACTGTTGCATATTCGGAGGTCTGGAGCATTTTTACTCTTTCCCTTTGCCCACTTTAAATGTGTGAGGTTACAGTTTCAGGGCAGGTATCAAGCCCTTCTCTGTGCTGAGAGATAAGCACCTCAGGCGCCAGAGTAACCTAAAGCTGAAAGCCGTAACGGGTGCCTTGGGTCCTGCTGCGCAGTTTGCTGCTGTCAGTAGTGTCTTAGCACTGTGCAAGGAATAACTTTTTCACAAATTGTACATTCTACAGAAACTGTAAAGAAATTTCAAGAAAGATACAAAACAAAGCAGCTCTCCAAAAGGGTCCTGTATGTTAAGAGATGATAATTTTTAGTGCTTAAGACAGGAAGAAAATTAATGAGAAATTATAACAAAGCCCACTGGAGTCAAACGTGTGATTCCTCCTCTTCTTACTGCCCATCCAGGCCTTTCTTCCTATTAATTTCATTCTTGCATGGTCTTCCTAATTCCTTTTAGTGATCTTATTTACCTGGAACTGTGGCTTGCTTAGCAACTCAGAGCCACAGAAACTGTTGGGTCTGCTATTTTCCAGGCTTTAGCTGAAGCAGAATGGAAGCTGATACTCCTTGTAGAAGAGAGTACTATTGCATAGTGAGTTTCTTTCAGCCTGTGCGGTTCCAAGTCACCTCTGTGGTGAGCACAGCACATGTGCCAGCCCAACTGGGCTGCGAATAAGGATATCCAGGGGAAAAAAGTGGGACATGAGCTTTAGCTCAGTGAAAACATTTCAGATTTTCTGGAAGTGCAGAATAGAAGTGATAAATATTTTACGTTTTTAAAAAAGCCAGCATTGGTTCTGTTAATTTAAGTAATTTTTCATGTAGTTAATGTTTATCAGAGAGCAGTGCTGGTGCTGATCTTCAGCTGGTAAAAATTAGTGTGTTTCCATAGATGAATGAATCTGCTCTGGCTTATTCCAGCTCAGCATTTAACTTACTACAAATAATGAAATTGTGAGGTAGGGATGTAAGGAAGAAATTAGCCAAGCTGCAGCTTGGCAGAAATCACCGTCCTGTTTTCAAGAGTCCTGAATGCTCGAGACTAGAATTGGCCAAAACGCTTATTACAAAGAGTATTAACAACTTAATGCCTTTATAGCTGTTAAGTACTTGCAAATCAACCCCGCTTTGCTTTCAGAGCGTTTGTTGTTTTGCAATTACTCGGAGGCAACTCAGAGGGGTCGCGTTCAGGCTTCAGGCCCGAATCTGTTCTCCATTCCCACCGCCTGTGGTGTGGTTGGTTGCCCAAGTGACGTGGGATCATTTCTCTCCCTGATTGGGCAACCGAAGCATTTTAAGCATGAGAATAATTAATAACACACTGCGCTGTAATGTGGATGGCAGCTGCAGGTGTTTGACGTTTCTGAAACCCAGACATCCACAGGACATTAAAATGTATTAATGTTGTAGCTCTGAGGGGCTTCTGCCGTGGAGAAGACGCCCATTGTACTTGGCACCGTGCAAATGCCGAAGAGATGTCCCCTGCTCCGAAGCATTTACAATGCAAGTAGTTTTTAATCCTGTTGTTAAAAATTACAATGCGTTGTGCGTTACAACTGTGTAACACAATGTTCGTGAAGAAGCAGAAACAAAGATGCGCTGAGAGATGCAGTGCCCACTTGAAAATCCTACATCTGTCGGAAACACTTGGCCTACCTTGTACAAATGACCTTCAAAGGTATTGTCATGGATAGAGATTTTGAAGGGGTAGGGAAAAAGATTGCCCCTTTAGCCTGCTCATGTTCTGTATCTGAAATCGCTTTCCATGGAGTCAGCCTTACATGTGAGCTCTTTGCTTCTCACCCTCATGATGTCCATTGAAGAAAATTATTAGCAGTGAACTCTGTGTGAAGCATCTTTTAAAGTCTGATGTTGCATAAACTGTGATTCCTGCTCATGTGTACTGTGTCTGTAAGCATGTGAAACTTGATTGTCTTCATGTTTCCCTAAAAGTATGCAATTTACAACTTCCAATTTATCACCTTTTTTTCCTGATTATCATTCACTTTGTTTTCTTTATGTTTAGGAGTCATTGTGACAAATACTTTTGCTTTACTTTTTATTGTTGGGTAGACACGGGGATTTCAAATTTGCTGCTTAGTTGCCTTGGAGAAGCTACGTGGGTAAATCGCATTCCCATCCATCTCTTTCCTACAAATCTGATAAATCTGATATATCTAGTTACAGTTTGCACAAAGCTGCTGTTCAAGTGGTACAACCTCAATTTTCCTCTCCCTTAAACAAAAGTAAACAACCACAAGTAGAAAAGAAAAAGGTGATTTCAGAAAGACGACTTCTCAGGTTTTTTGATTAAAAGACAGATTTAAAGGAGTGTGTGTGAAAAGACTCACTTGTGGTCATTACAATCTTCTGTAGTGAAGAAGACTGCATCCTATTTATTTCATTTAAAGAAGTTTTTTGGCCTTTGTGTTTTTCAGAGGCACATATAATTTCTTTTTTTTTTTTATTCCAGAGTTTTGTAAAAAGCTCTGAATGGCTTCCAGAGACCAGAATGCTGAAGATTGAGACTGTTGAGAGTAACCTGTAGTTGGGAAACTCAAAAGCATCCTTTAAGAAATATAGGTGCTCTACTTCATTTAATTAAATGCCCTACTTAGAATAAGTGAATCGGCTGGGTGAAATATCTTTATCTGTCATGTTTTTGTAAAGAAATAAGACAAGTTAAAGGTATGCTAATCTTTCCCATTATTCTGAAGCAAAGCTTTCAATAAGAAATAGTGCCTTTCAAATGCAAGTGTCATAGTTAACACCTCTTTATAAAAGATAAATGGTAATGGAAGAGGAAAACAATTACTATAGTACTTTCAGAGGAAAGCCCTTATGGATGAAATAGAGGTTCTTAGTGGAAGATCGTAAAAGAATGCATCATAAAACAAACAACTTAGAACGAGGAAGAGCTAAACTTAAGAGAAAATTAGTTCTTTTTATTTTCATTTCACTTATTTTCCTGTGGCAGTCAAAATTGATGCTTCTGGTGGAATTTGTGTGGTTGTGACACTCTTATCTTTTGCTGTTGTAAATGTACTTTTGCAAAGAGATTTAAGGACCTGCTGGAGCTCTGATCACCCTGTGGAGGGTCTTCTCTCTTTCCCTGTTGGCTCTAAGGCAGAGGAACTTTCTCTGGTCCAGGCTGGCTTAATGGATCTGTTGTGCCCCGCTGTGCAATATTTGAGCTGAAATTTTCAAGAGACTCAGTGGGGAGTTAACATTTTTGGCAAGAATTTTCCATAAAAATACCTTAGACCCGTTTGATATTTTCAGCCCTTTGTGTTTCCTTCTGTGTTATCTCAGCACGCAGCTGGCAATGGCAAGGGTCAGTCAGAAAGCCCGGATCCAGCAAAGCACTCTGGCGTATGATTGCATTTAGACAGTAAATAGCAGTGGCATCAAATCATGTGAATTAGGAAGAAGGATGAAGTTGGTCAAAGCAATGGACCCCAGTGCCTTGGATTCGGATGGTAGGTCTGCCGCAGAATGTCCCTGTATGACCTTGGAAGACACCTAGCCTTGCTGTGCATACCTGTTAATCGCTGTATTTTCTTTTATTTTTGTTTCTGGGGAATTAAAAACCAAATATTTAGGGCCCTGTGAACTTTTATCAAATTAGACATTTCTGACTGCAGTGAAGCACACATTGTTTGAAAGTGTCTGCAGGCTTCCTCGACCCCTTCCGTTTTCTGGGCAGATTAGTGATGAATGGCAGTTGGTCTTTCTCTCAAAATACAGACTTTTGGATGCGGGAGCGTGTCTACAGCTGCCACTGCCTCACAGACAGAGGTGGAAGTGTGGTGTATTGAACTGCATCTAGAGACCTGCCCTGGGGCCATGGTGAGGACTGGACTTGTGTTTGACGCAGGGACCAGCAAGCCGAACTGAGGTCAAGCCAGGCACGCTCTTGCGAAAACAGTGACCACGTTTGCTTGAACATGCCCAGCTGCTTAAGGCTCTGCAAGATGCAAGGTGTGGTTCCCAGATCAGTGGTTCGTGGGCTGCCCCTGAGGGATTCAAAGCCCATGCAGGGTACAGGCCAGCTGCTGCTGTGTCTTCCCACCAACCACAATCATAGCTAGGGTCTTCCTTCCTGCAAATATCCTACCCTTAGTGTGTGCAAACGGAGAGGTGCAATACAGATGAAGTAACAGATTATGCAAATGTGTAAACAGTTGTGATTTCCCCTGAGATTTTCAGTGCAATTGGATGGAGTGACTACAATGAAGGAACGTTGCTCAGTACTCTTAGGCATGTGAGATCTGACCAATAATACATTACTAAGATAATACTTTCTTAGCTCATATTTATGCTGGGAAGATTGATTAGTCTTTACTTGTAATATGCTGGGAAACTGGGAAGCATTATTTGCAATAAATACTAAGCACTACTCTTACTGAGGCATCTGTGACTCAGTTCCTTAGTTTTAAATAAATAAAAGCCTCTGTCATTAACAACAACAAAATAGATGCAAAAGGCCTTACTCAGCTACAAATTTTCAGTTGACAAATTTGAATTGACAAAGCTCAAGTAATTAAAACCATGAGCTGGAAAAGATCCTCAAATGTCAGAATAGGTCTGAGACCTGGAACTTAGCAATGCTGAAGACTTCTAGCTTTATATCTCAATGTAAGTTTTCCCTCTCATTTCTTTGCAGCCAGGACTAATACCTTGGCTTTTATCTGGCCTCTTACCTAAACACAGGGCTATCCCAAACAATGTGAACAGTAAAGGTTTTGAAGGATCGTGAAGCAATAAGCAGTAGATATCTGCAGAAGCTTGTATGTCATCTCATGGACAGAGCTTAAATTGGAGCAATGTTGCATTGCACCCCTTCCCATCATCAGGAGCCTGGAGAGCGAATGGGATGGGCTCAGGAGGTAAATGATTTTATTTGGTTCGTGAAGCTTTGGTGAACACTGGGAGAAATGCCCCCAGGGTGTTTCTTAGGTGGAGAAGGCTGATGAAAGTGCTCTACAAAAAACCTCTTCGTGAAACTTCTCTCTCTAGCTGGGCTGAGATTTGCAAAGACAGTAGTAGAGCTGGGTGGCCAAACTTCTTTGCACATCCTGTGCTTACTAGGAAATGCCTTGTCCTCTGAGATACTGAGCAGCTGGAAAGGGCTTTACATCCCTGTGATCACTCTAGAACATGCATCTAGCAGGCACTGCTTTCTGTTGGCTTCATGGTGTTTTGCATTTCTCTGCCTCCTGGTTTGTGTCCGTTACTACCATATCAAATGCTTAAGATCTAGTGGATTGTTTTTCTATTTTAATTCCACAGATGAATTGACAAACAGCAGATTCTACACACTTACTCTCCTGAGTTTTTCAAGTGTAGAGATAAGCTCAGCATTTTAATGTGGTATTGATCTGAGCCCTCTGGAATTTGAATTTGCTTGACTTTGTAAAGTTTGCATAGGTAGGATATCTGAACATCAGATGCCTGTCAAGCTAGAGACTGGCCTGTTTGATCTGGCTAACTCGTAATTAATTGAGCTGTTAATGTGAGTATTTGATAAGAACACCTGGGGATGTTTGGCTCAAAAGGTGCTGGAGATGTGGAGCATGACAGATGGCGGCTCTCCAAATTTAAATCAGGTAGGTCTTAAACAATGATTTATAGCTGGGGAGAGTGGAATGTGAAGTGATGTGATATTTTCCAAGTGAAGCAGTCTGGTCTTTCTTAAGATCAGGATACAGGATGGAAATGATCTGAGCTGTCTATTAACAGCCTTCATTTCAGCTGGAACAGGCTTTTCTATTGTGCTTTTTGTGCCAAGAGCCTCCCTAAGCACTTTGCCATGACAAACCGCATAATAGTTCAGTTTATGGAGGCAACACGTAGAACAGTGATAATGCATGTAATACCTCAGTACTGATTTAGGGGTGCGCTTTGACTTGCCAGCAAGCTTCACATCCCAGGAAAATTGACTGCAAGCCCACAAGGATTTAATTTCCAGTGGTAGGTAGAGAGAACACAAAGAGCTCTCGTTCTTCCTAAGTTACAACTACAGAGATCATCAGTCAGGCACTGTTAGGGTTTTCGTGGCAGCTGTAGTGGGGTGTGTTGCAGCACACTCGCATGTTAACCAGGCAAGTTAGCAGCACCTCTTTTCTGAGCGCAATAAGTGGCTCTGGAGAAAGAGGATCAGTTTTCATTTAAGGGGCATGTACGCTGGTGAGGCTAAAGCCTGCAGGGGCTGGAAATGAATGGCATGGTGTGTTTGACTGGTTGCCTCGTTCTTTGCCAATGAAGCAGCTTTCCAACTGCAAATGCTTATTCGGTTATTGCTTCTTTTGGTGTTAACACCCACCACAGGAGTGGATGCAAACAGTGCTGTGTTATCACAAAGTTCCTTCTTCCTTCACAGTCTGACTTGCCATTGCTGATTCCTTGTCCTCCTGGGCTGTTCTAGCCTAATTTGGCAGAAGTCAGAGCTGACTCTGGCCCTTGAACCTGAGTGTGTACTTTATGAAAGGAGAGAACAAGTGACAACTTCCACATAGACAGTCTTGCTGTGTGGGTGGAGGGGAATATACAGCAAGAACTTACTATCCTTTTATTACATCATTCCCAAATATTTTTAACCTCAGTTGTACTAAGATTGTACCCAGAGCTGATTGAAACACCTGTTTTAACACATTCTTGGCTTGTTTTGCTCTTCAGACTGGAAAATTTCCTCTGGGGAATGAATACATTACTTGAGGAGGAGGGTGTAGGAAACGGAGGTTGTGCAAGGAACGCTGAACACCGCATTCTGCTTCTGCACAGTACTTTATAGCTCTATGTGAAGACTTTCTGCAGCTTTACTGTTTGCTTTCTGATCAAACTCATTAGATGCTGAGCCATCAGAAACGTTCATTTACTCATAAGCTTTCTCCCTTTGTGTCTGACTGCTGTTGAAGTTAAACCGGTGTCTGCCCATGCATTTTTGGACTTTGTTCTATCGCTGTTCAGAAAGGATCTGAACTAACCACTGTGCCATTGTGAAGAATGTGTTAAAGCTGAGTTTCTCTGCCAATCTCTTCTCGATTGCTTTTGTTCGTTCTGTCTATATCACCAAACCAAAGCATCGGATTCCACTACAAAGCGTATTCTTATTTCACAGGCTTCTGTTAAGTGTACTCACAGTCAGAGGCACTGCTGTACACTAAGTGACATAAAAAGGGGTTTGGTTTTTTGTATTGAATTCTGTTCATATTCAAGTCACAGCATCTTTTAAATTCATTTTTGTTGCTAAAAGACTGACTCCCTCTTCTCTTAGGAAAAGTGCTGTCTCAATTGAAGATTAAATACATCATAGAATAACTAGTTTGGGGGTGTGTGTGGGACACACATCTGAGTGTTTCTGGTCTAACCCTCCTGCTCCCAGCAGGGCTAAGCTTGACGTTAGATGGGGTTGCTTAGGGCTTTGTGCGGTTGGGGTTTGGTTATCTTTAGAGATGGAGATTGCAGTCTCTCTAGGCAATTCTGTTCCAGTACTTGCTCTTACTGTTATTTTCCCCCCTTTTCTAGTAGGAATTTCTCTCATTGCAACCTGTATGTTTCCTCTTGCTCTTTGTCTCTGCACCTCTAAGAGCTTGGCTCTATCTTCTCATTACCTGCCTGTTCTCATTACCCCCTGGTGCTTGAAGACTCTGATGAGATGTCCCTTTAGCCCTCAGGCAGAGCAAACTCAGCTTTCCCTGCTGCTCTTCATACTTCATGTGCTCTGAAGTATGGTCTGTTACCATCCTAGTCGTTCTTCTCTGAGCTCGGTCCAGCTTGGCCTCATTTTACTGACCTTGGTTTTCCTTCTTTCTATAGTTATGCCTGAGACCCGTTCCTAGGTTAATAAAACTAACAAGGCTCTCTTCCTTTATTTCTACCAAGATGAATTTCAGCTCTACTCGGATTATTTCAAACCAGCTGTTGCTTTATGCAGATGCTGGGAGTGGAAATAGTGAAAAGTCAAGTACAGAGGGAAATGTACTCAAAATATTTGTCCTCATAATGTAGTGTGGGTATCACAGTGAAGTAGGCACAAGCTTGCAGAAATACTCTGGGGTTTTGCATGTATCCAAACATATACGCTGTTTAAGCTTCCTTGTTAAATTCTTATGCTCAATATCAGAAATAATTCTTAATCTGATCAGATCTGTTCTGTGCAGTTGACAGTCTTGTGTCTTCAGGCCCAGATGAGGTTGGTAGCCACGTATCCTTCTCAGAGACAATTGGGAAATAATTAAAATCTGGAAATCATCATTCAGGCAAGGGTGGAAAATGTTTTGCATTTCCTAAGTAGCTATGACAGTTTTCACGAGTGCTTGATTTCTTCTGAAACCCCTCACTTGTTTATTTTGCCACTCAATGTTCATTGTTTCCCCTCAAAAAGTGTATCCTCATGAGAAGCATGGGCAGTATTGGTGTGTCAGCGAGGCAGGAAGGCAGCTACCTTCTGCTCTGAAGGTGTGTATCTGTTCTTTCATCTTTTCTTCCTGTAATACCAATGCTGCAGAATCCTGAAGCTTTTCTTATTGATCTTCATCCATCTCCCACCTTTTGGATGTGGTGGGTTTTTCTCTAAGCTGCTCTCAAGGGTCAGTCCAGAGCAGTCCTGCTGATGCTGAGTTCAGTAGCAGATCAAGGACTTGGTCGGGGCATAAGTGTGGCAACATCCCGATTTGGGAGTGAGCTCTGACACCCGAGCGGCTCAGCTCGCCGGGCCTGTCCCCGCGGCACTGGCGTGCGTGGCTGAGCGCTGCCTGGCCGGCCTCACGGCGCGGCCACCCGTGTACCCGAGCACGTTGGGTGACCTGGCGTGGGAGACCTGCGTGCAGGCATCGGCCGTCGCTGGCGTCTCTGCACGGCAGCCCCACCATAAAGCGCACAACTGGCAGGATCCCACTGCAATCATAGTGCAAAAGCGTTAGGTTTGATTTAGGGTCCTGAAGCAAATGTCTATCTAGATAACCTTTTCTTCTGGCTCTGCCTGTAAAGAGCGGTAGAAGGTGCTGTTATTTTTGGAAGTGACTTTGCTTATGCAGAGTTGTCTGTTAGGAGCTGAAATACAACTGTCCCTTACTTCAGCTGGAGGCATTTCCATATAAAAGCTGCTTTAACTTGTTGCTGTATTGTAAATTTATTTTGGGGGGTTTAATATTGAAGTCTGCCCAGCATATAGTATTAGTGAGAGTGAAATTACATGAATGTGAAATGGAAGAGTTTAAATATTTAAAGGGCACTAAATGGATTAGGTTTCAGTCTCCCACTGAAGGAGCTGTTCTCTGTGTTTCTCCCCAGCATTTTATGCCACACATACATTAGAACTTCAGACTAAGGATGCATAATGCATTCAGGTACTATTTCCAGTTTCTCCTTTTCTTCAGCCTGCAGTGTCTTGCTTAGCTAAAAATCAGTTTGCTATTACACAAATTCCTTCAGGACATAAAGAGGTCTATGTAACTAGCCCAATTAATTAATGTTTTTACGCTGTACTTTAATCAAACATGATAGCCAGGCAGTTAAATATGGCCACTCATCAGTATTTTCCAATGGAGCTTATTTTTTGTGATTAAATTATTATTGCAATCTGTCTATGTGCCCTTCCACTATCAACAAACTATACTTGGTAAATGTGTAGCCCAAAAGATGACCCTAAACCTGTCTGTGAGGTTCCATTTGACTGGCCATCTTGTTACGGGAGGTCACTAGAGCTGTAGGCTGGGGTCACTTTAAAGCTATCTTAAACATGGCTTGCTCCTTGCAGGACTGGTGGAAACACCTGGACCCCCGTTCTGTAGGTTAATTTACTCTGGTTTGCCACAGGAGTGAGTGGAGCATCATTCAGATGGCAAAGCAAAACATCCAAGGCCTCAGGTCTTTCCATTCTTCCTTGTCTCTTCTCGCCCTTGAGATCAGGGCTGAGTTTACATAGGTGTAAATCTACTAGTACTGCGCAAGCAGATAAGTATGAAGAGTTCACTGTACCAAGCTGGGTATTTTCCTATCCCTGGTGGAGCAGAGAGGCTCAGCCGTAGTAATACATTCTATAAAAACAATGCTTATACCTTTTATTGTGCATTCTCCTGCAAGATAACACGCTGAGTTGAAAAATACAGTCTTTGGGAAGTATTTCCTCTTACCTCTCAAGGCAAAAGAGTCAATGGGGCCAAGGGTTCTACCTGGTGGTGGATGCTGTCAGTCGCTTGAAACGTTGGCAAAGCTGAATACAGAAACAAGTTCCTGGAGATTATCATGGTAGCAGTCTACACTTCAGCTACATCTCTTAATGACTGTCCCAAGTAACTTGAGTGCTGCTTGGATGTCCTAAACCCATAGGCATGTGTGTATGTGTGGCCAGTCACAGAACTGCAGAAAATCAGGGCTAGAGGGGGCCTTGGTAGCCTTGGACACTGACAATTCGTTGGCTATTTTAACTCAAGGACTATCTGGACTTCTTAAAAAAAAAAAAAGTAAAGACTATGTTGACCAGCTTTGCCACAGTTGTTTATTGTTTAAGTCAAGCAAATATTAGGCTAAACTACAAGAAATTATGTATTGCTATTTAATTTCATGTGGGTGTGCATGTACAAGAGGCTTTTACTACTGCTTTTACCTACAGCTTCCAGCACTCCTGAGGCACTGACTAAGCTTGGACTTAAAGGATTTCTATGTTGATAGTCTTTATTTTCTTACAGTCTTACTTTCTCTTTTCTGTTGATCTCTGTCTTTATTTCTACCATTTTAGGAGTAGAGAAAGAAGGAAGAGATGGACTGCGTTTTAAAAAAAAAAAAGAGGGAGAGAAGGAACTTATGCTTAACCTATAACTGCATAAAAAAAGGAAAATCCAATTCAACCAAATCCTCAGTGTGTCCGATGTCTCAACTTTTGTTTTGGAAACAAAAAGCAGTTTTGACTTTCAGGAAACTTGAGGTTGGTGTATTGACACTTGGAACAAAAAAATTTGTTAAGCGTAACTTTTTTTGATAGAAAGACCCTCTACTGAAAAGTTCTTGATTGAAAGATAGTTGAATGGTGGATTCACCTGCTGCTTCCCCAGCATCACTTGCTGCCTGGAGGTTCCCCAGTCCATGCATTGATCACGGGTACTCTGGGTTAGCAATTCAGATCGTTGCTGCTCCTCACGCCCTCCGCAAACACAGTTATAGTTCTTGCATTAATTAAAAGTGGCCTTTTTACTTTCTCCAGAAGCCCTGTCACTGTGCAAATGCAGCCTGAAGGGACATTTCTTTTCCTCTCCCAGCAAAGATTGCATAAGGATTGCTAGCACGTGGATGCAGTGCGTGGTGTGCGGCAGCCAAATAATCATGGATTTAAGAGTCCCTCAGCACTCATTCACACGCCAGACCGTAACCGCTCTGATTTTCCCCTTTCAGCAGCTGCAATACCCAGGCACAATGGGGTGAGTTAAGGTTAAGGATGTCATTTCAGCTTTAACTTGGAATGTCCTTGCTTTGATGGCCCCAAGCCAAATCCTTAACATTATTTTAATGTCGTTTTTCTTCTTCATTTTATGTTTGCATACATTTAAAAACAGAGCAGGGGTTACTTATGTCACAGCTGTGCATACTTTCTAAGGCCAATGGATAAATACAGGCTTTATACTCCAAGAGGAAATTTTTTGTAGGACCCAAAATACAAGTTGGTTGAGAGTTTGGTTGGTGGAAGAGATTGGCTGTGTCTCCCTTGATTTTGACGGAATTGGGCTGATTTATCTCTGCTGAGGATCTGGCCCTCTGTTCTCTTTAAGCTCAGAACTTTTTTCTGGCTACTTGACATATATTTTTGTTTGTATAGAATTATCTGTCTCTTCCCACCCATTTCCTACTTCCCGTCTTTCCAGATTTAGGGTTTGATTTTGCAGACTGAATCTATTTATCTGATTTTTTTTTTCCTAAAGAAAAATATTTATTTATTTTTAGGCCAAACAAGTGCTGCATGTTTTGTGTCAGTATGCAAGTGGCTTGGTTGAAATCTCAGCTGAGTGAAGTTTTTCAGTTTGTTTACTGGAGTCTTCCCCAGCAACTTGACTAATTCTTCCTTTTCTGATCAGGATTAATGATGTGCTAAAAGGTGTTCTAGTCTATTTTTCTGGTATTGAAGCATTGAGCCAATATCTATAGTATGAAGTGTCAAAGTACAAAAATGCTTTAGGAGAACCTTTCAAACAAATTTCTTAGCCAAATACTAGAGAAAAATATTGTTTTGTTTTCTTTGGGATTTTTTTTGTTGTTTTCTTTGTAACAGAATGGAGATTTTTGGGATTGATGTCTATTTTTTCTTCAGTTCTCTTGTTTTTATCCTGGGTAAAAGTTTCAACTCTTTATTTTCCTTGCAATCAGAAAATTAAAATCTGGCAGCCATTTTTTCTGCCAAAACAACCTGGGATTTTAGTGGAGGAAGGTCCCAGGGACCCGACAACTACAGCTTTAATTATATACATGAAGTTGCAATGGCAAAAATAAATGATAGCAGTGCTAGTTGAGACTAGTGCGTTGTGTAGCTAGATCAGAATGCGGAGATCAGTGGAAGGTTTTCCACTGACCTTAATAAGCTTCAGGTCAAGCCGTAGGCTTGTAAGATGAAGTTTATTTCTTTGGCAACCCTCTATACACTGCACGGCCATCTCCTAAGCTTAGAAGCTCAGCAGCAGCACGTGTGCCCCCTGTATTGCGGCTCGCTCTGGTTTCCTGCGGATCCCTCCGGAGCAGCAGAAGGTTTGAACGTGATGCTCATTTACAGATGCACAGCGCAGGTTCCACCTCAGAGCTCCTGCGTGTGGTTCCTCTCCTCCAGGGCTGGAGGGAGATGAAACATTCATGGCTCTGTGGCCCCTGAGCGCAGCTAGTTGCAGGAGGGGATTTTTTTAACGCAGTCACGCTATCCCTGCCATGCACAGACTTTTCATTTGAGCACTAATGCTCCACCTGAAGACATAATTGTGACGTTTATGGTCAATGTAATACTGATTGACTCTCCTGGCAGATGGATTTCAAAAGTGTTCTCCTTTGTATCAGTGCTAGTACAGCAGTCGCTGCCTTCCTAGGGGGAAAAAAAATGTTGCATACTCTGTTCTTTAGAAATCTGTATTCTTATTAAAAATGCATATTCTGTATTTCTGAAAGTAAGAAAGGGAGGAAGAGAGCACAAAGCAGCAAGAGGGAGAAAAGTCTTATTCTGAGCACTGGGAGGGTTTATTCCTTTTGGATGTTTTGTTCACAACAAACTTTCCCTGAGCCAAGAGCGCGGAGCAGCGGGAAGCGTCCAGTCCTGCCTGCGTTCTGCTGTCCACATCACACGTTAATACCAACCGCCGTGTTTTTCTGAGCAGAGGGGGTGTACGAGGTGACGCTTCAAGGGGCAGTTTCCTGCTTTGTTGGGAAGAGGCAGAAAGACACTTTGTGTCTCATCAAGCTGGTGCCTTTTCTGGCGTGCCTGAACTGCTGCATCGTGCCCAAACGTGCACATCGGCCGAGGGGCCACGGCCTCCCCTGGAGCAGGCGCCATGGGGCTGGAGGGCGGGCGGCTGCAAGTCAGCCTTGCCTTGTCTGGTTAAGCCCATTCTGTTTTCATGGCACTGGGGGTGTTGTCAGTTAAAATGTTTGCATTCCCCTTGCGAGCTGTGCCCTGTTTTGATGAGCAATTGTGCTGTGGAAGGGCGCGGAGCTGGCAGGGTGGGTGTGCTGGTTGTCCACTGAGCTGCAAGAGCAGCTGAGTCCCCTCGCGCCGTTTCTCCTGTGCTCCCGGGTCTCTGTGAGCTGAGCAGCAATTAGGACAACGGCTTTTTCTTCACGTGCTTTAGTACAATGCACCAGAACTTAGAAACTGTTTTGAGTGCTGGTCTGTGTGCTGACATGTGAAACTCTTTATTCTGGAGGATACTGAGCTGAGGCTCATGCTCGCTCTGGCAAACAGACTGAAATGTCATTGCTTTTTAGTATTTGCATTTGTCATGTCTGGTGCTCCTATTCGCCACCCAGTAATTTCTGTCTTGTGAAACAGCCACAACTTTCATTGTTCTGACCCACCAAATTGCTTTGGACATGTATGAGAGCTGGGCATAGATTCTTGTCATTTCTACACGTACGTGCACGTTCATGCCTGTCCTTGTAGGTTAATTCTTATCTCTCCTGCATTCACTTCTGCAGATACTTCAGCACCTTTCAGCAGCGATCGTGGGTTGTGCATGGATCTGTGTGTCGCACTCGCAACAAAAAACAAGGAGGAGCCAGATGAGGTAAAGGCAAAACAATCCAAAATTAGCATCGTGAAACCTCTACAAAGTTTTGCAAACCTTTACAAAGTTTTACGCTTTCATTTCAGTTGAAGCTGCAATTCTTCTTCCCAGTGGAAGCATTCGGCAGTGTCAACAATTTTCCACAAAATAAAAAAGCTGTGTTTGGAAAAGCATTTTCCCCATGAGAAAACTGTTTAATCTGAAAAAAATAATTTCAGCCATCTCTGGTATGATACAAACTTCGCTCTGCAATAACCTATAGAACCTACATATGCCAGAAACTAAAAACTATTATTTGTTCTTAGAGAATGCTGTATGTTGAAAGAGAAATCTGTTCTACAGGTGCAGGCAACAAGGACAGTATGTTTGTGCAACCTGCAGCAGGGGTGTTTACATCTACCTTGCAGGATGCAAATTTTTAGTTTTTATCTTTTTCAGACCCTTACTCTTTAGCCTGAATAAAAAGAGGCATTGGTGATGTGAGACTGCTGCTTTTGAATAGTGGGATTCAAAACTAAAATTTGTGTTATTGCATCCTAATTTAGGAGATGACTTTTGCTGTTGTATCTGACTGACTTTTTTCCATGGCACATGGTTTCTGGGGGTGGGAAAGAGTATGTTGGAGACATCATCTGTGAAATTATTGCTTCTCTTAGGCAAAAGAAATTCATCCTAATTTACTGAATCCCATAGCATTTCTGTTTCTGAAACAGCCACACTTCTGAGGGACATAATTTTAGCTGTTAGTAGAAGTTGAAACTATGTCCAGAAGCTTGAAGCTGTAACTGTGAAAGGAGAACTAAAAGCATGAATTACTTGGCTTTAAAGTAGGAACTTTTAGCAGAGAACAGTAATGGAGTTGCAATATCTTTGGGATAGACACGTTTCACTCAGGTAGCTTATGGAGTAGAGGTGTTCGTGGTAGATGACTGCACAGGAATAAATCCTGTTCTCAGATGAACTAAAAAGTACCATCCAAAAGCAATCTCCAGTGTCATTTTTAGCTTGAGGAAGCAGGACCAGGGTGATGCTGCAGATACTTCAAACAGGGTCATTTCAAATGTAAATTGTTTTAGTTGCAGTTCTCAGAGGCTGCTGAACTGTATCAAGAATTAAGTCCAAGCCTGAACAAATGCTGGGAAAGAATAATATGAATATTTCTAAATATGAAGAAGTATTATTATTCTCTTCAATGGCAGTAAACAGATAGTATACTTACCTTGGTAATACATTTTAAAATTTTTTTGTAGTGGTGGAAAGTACCAATCATATGCTAAACGAGTCAAGTTGTCTCTCTTTCACAGAATGCGATCTGGTCAGGTTAAGGCTACAGAGGGAATATTAGACTTGATGATTGAATAAATAGCTCCAGCAAACTTGCTGTTGTAGTCTTGATCAAAACCTCAAAATTTTCCAAGAAGGGAGGCAGATGGACTCACCCAGAGCTCCATATATTTGCATCAGTGACTGAAATGTATCAGAGTCAGAAGTTCAGTGGATAGAGAAATGACTCATTTCTTTTTTTGACTAACAATAAAGTCATTCAGCTGAAGTGGAGACAAGTCATATCTGATATCATATTTTTATATCATTTTTGCTTATTATAATTTATTTTCTACAGATTGATACTGCACAGAGAAATATGATGCATTGTTCCGAAATTAAATTTGAATCTGTATCAAGGCAATTTAATCCCACTTGGAGTTGGTGGATAAAGGAGCAAGCGTAACCTTCAATAATTCCCTTGCTCATAGTTGGCTTTTTCTCATGCACAACAATTTAAAACAGAATCACTTTCTCTAATGAGAGACTATAAATTACTCCTTTAATGAGACACATGAAGTTTGAAGAGTAGAATTCCCACGTTCCTCTTATCTGTAAGCCTGGGTGCCTCAAGGGATGGGGAAAGATCCGTAGTGCTGAATTTCTGTGTTATAGCATTGCTCAGTATTAAGATGATTATTACAATATCATTAGGTCCCAGATGGGAATCTGGACTTCAGTATGGTAAGTATTGTTTCCATTTAATGTGAGAGTCTTAAAATGCTTAGAATTGAAACAAAAATTGGGAGGGGAGCTTGGATCTGCCCAAAACCAAAGAGCAATGTGGTGACATAGTTTCTCACCATTCCTTCTATGCTGTTCCTACAAATGCAGTGCTTTGTGTTTCAGTAAGTTATTTTTCATATAGATACTGGCATCTGCATTCTCTCTTGCAAAAAAAAATAGTGTTTGGAAAGGATTACTTATTTGTGCAGATAACTAGCAGTGTAACGTGGTGTAAGGAAGCAAGGGTCAAAACCTCAGAAGTGACCTTTGTGAAGTCAGTTCCACGCATCTTCTGTAGCACAGACTGTGGTAGCTCCACAAATCTTGGAACAAATTTTGGCATATCAAGAGTCCTGTTTTGATTTACAGATTGGTAGCACAGCCTTTGGTCAGTTATATCCTCGCTGTTGAGTGTCCATAATATCAAAACCAACCTCGCTTTTTCCACTGCGGTGCTTCAAGGTGTTGGCAGGTCTGGTGCATGGTCCCCGGGAGTGGCAAATGCTTTGTGCCCTTGTGTAAGGGTTGAGCACGAGTATGTGCGCTGGTGGGGAGCGATCTGGTCTGTGCGCCCTTAGGCTCCACGTCGTGGGTGTTAACTTCTGCCTCACGTGGGGTCCCTACGAGTTTCTCTTTTCTTGACCTCACCCCACGGCATGAATGAGAGAGCTGGAGGGAAGGACTGTTTGCAGTATCCCCGCTGTGCTGGCAGTGCCGTGCTCCTCCATGGCTCGTTGGGGGATTGCTCTCAGCAACTGTCCAGGGAGGTTCTCCCTTAAGAGGTTTTTGGAAGTCAGCTCAGACAGGTCCTGGCCAGGGAACACAGTTTGTGGGTGGTGGCATGTGGCCGCACTATGGGTGGCACCAGTGAGACAGTACAGCGTTGGAGAGAAAGGTCATTGTCCGAGGGATCTTTGAAGAGGGGCTGTGTAGCACTTGTGGCCGAAGAGGCTTATGCATCTGTAAAGAACCACTATTTATGCACGATGACACAGTTTTATATACACTTGTGTACTAAATCCATAGCACTCAACATATTAGTCATGCAGATGCTGTCCTGGCTAGCCCAATGTATTCTCTGCTCATGCTCTGCAATTGTAAGTAATGTAATAAAAGTACAAAGTATGATTGCTAGCTTATTCTTCTCTTCTTTCTTGAAGAAAGGCAGTTTGTTTCATTTATTTTTCATAAACTGTCCAGTTGCTGGTATCATAGCAATACAATTTAAGGTATTAGCATATTTATAAACCAGCGTGTGGTCTAGTGTACTGTTTCTGGTTGGAGACCAAGCTGTTACTGGTCCTTTGCCTCTGCCAAGACCGGCCCAAGGCAGAGCTGTCTCAGCAGACTTTATGTATGTGTCTTCTTTCAGAAGATGTGTTCTTTGCGATGTGGACTTTCATTTATTATGTATTTATACAGCACTTAGCATCATGAAAGTCCTGATCCAATTGATTTCTAGCACTTGGGCGAAAGAAACTTATGCAATAACAATCACTGTCCCCTGTTGCCTTTCAAACACTTCAAAATTTAAGCAGAATACATTCTTAAAAGAGGGCTAATTAAGTAGAGTTGTTCTGCACAGAGAACCAGTGTTTCTCAAATGCTTTCAAAACTGTAAAACAATCTGTGAGTAGCCAACAAAAAAGTATGTTAACAAAGGCCAAATCAAACAGTGATTCAGAATTTGAATTAAAGGTCATAAAAACCCTGTTTGCATTAATCACGGAGTTCTGGTATGAATATTAATAGCAGCTGAGAGCTGTTGAATAGATGTTTAAGCTAAAAATTAAGCATTAATTAAACATTTATTAAAACTTAACTCTATAAATGCTTTATAGCTAAAAAGCTATAATCAGGGCTAGGCTGGATGAAGGCGTGGGCTATTAGTGCCCCTTCCTTTGAGTTAAATGTGGCACCAATAAGACTCAGATTGGTGTGAAAATATGTTTTAGGAAACTATTTGCAGTATCTCAAAGAGCTATGTCTTGCACTAAGGTCCTTGGAGTACCAGGCTGTAAGACATTAACAAGATTAAATTTTCTGACTACTACTAGTTATCTAAATGACTTCTGTACTAGGATTATATCAGGACATTTTCTTTCTGCCCAGATCAGGAAATTCTTTGTGGACAAGATCTGGTGTGTGAGATAAATGGTAACTGCTCAGAATGGATGGCTTAATGGCTGATTTGGTTCTTGCCTTTAAATCTGTGAAAAATCCAAAAGAAATGCCAAAAAATGCAAGTCAAACATGTCGAGTGTTTACGTTTATGGATCTGCTGAAAATACAACTTTAACTGGTTTTGCAGACAGTGAACACTTTTCTCTCTGCAGAAATACAAGCCTAAACTACTCTTTACTTGGCACATTAGTGTTTCTAGAGATCATAATTTCTTTCTACTTTTCCTGTAGAAATTATTATTACAAATAATTTTGCTTGATCTTGATGTTATGGTTTAATGTTGATATATCAGAAAGAGGGACAATAGCTAGTTAGATAAACTTGGGCCGTAGATGGAAGTGACCCATGAAGTTAAAGAAGATTAACCTGTGGAAACAAAGCTGTGTTTTAAGTGGCTGGTAGAAAATACTTCTAAGGGAGCTGGGAGCCCTGCAGTGCTGCTTAATGCATCTCTGAATTGCTAGACTATTACAGACATCCAGATATCTGTATTTGTAATACCTTACAAAATGGGGTTCCAATTTTGAATTGAGGCTCTGGTTATTTGCCTAATAAAAGCAATGGATATATTAATGTTAAGTGAGAAGGAATGGTACATGTCAGCAGGTGGCAAATGCCCTTTTCTAGTAATTGCACTTATCAAGGCTAATGGCCAGATGAAATTACCTAATAATCGTTTTTTCCCTGAATTCCTGTACCATTCATCGACACGTTGTAGGGTTCTGTCAGTAGTGTTTCCTAATGAGAATGCAAAGGGTGCAAGTGATTCTTAGTTGACCTTGTTGGCCTGAATTCATGTTAGCTGGAGATGTTGTAGAGGTCAGTCCTCTGTTTCATTTCAGGAACTGCTCAATAGCAGTTTAAGTAATTCACCAGTGTGAAAAGATGACTTAACATTTCAGATAAAAACACCTTGTCCTTAAAATGCGCTGGATGGCTCTTCTTGGACAGTATGTGATTCCAGGGCTCAGAGGCTTGCTTTAGGAAGCAAGGGATTTTTACATGAGGGATTGCATACCCAAAAGACCTCATGCATCTTGAAAATCTCAGCTCAAACATCTGCTGGCAAACATATATAGCCAGGAGGAAATGTGTGTTGTTTTTTTTCTAGTTTGCACATGAGCCTAAAGCATGGCCAGTGGAGAACTTGGATAGGAGATGCTTGCAGACTGAACTACAGACTGGAGGATGGGAGCAGAAGTTACTGAGTAGCAAGACAGTCTTCCTTCATGGTTTGATGCTACATCGACAGCACACGGCACTACGGTTCAGGAGAAGTCTCATGGCAGGAGTTAGCTTGGATATCTGTAAAATCAAAATTCTGCTTCTGGGTTGCAAAAAGGTCTTTACAAGTGTTGAAGACTTAGTCCCAGCGTACTGGCTAAATTCCAGAAGGCATCAAGTTTTTGTACCATGCCTCCTTTGTGCAATTCCCAATGGATACAATAAACTTGATCTGTTTTGCTGTACCTGAGGAGCTGCTGTGCTTGACCTTTTTGGCGACTATGTTTTGATGTCAAAGTGCTAAATATGTTCTGTCGGAGTCTTTCCTGATAAAAATGCCATGCAAATTTATTCTTTACATTAGATTCATTTATATCACAGCTGACTTGATAGTAGAGGAAAAGTGGATCCTTAGGAGATGTAAATTAGTGAATGCCCATTTCTGTCTGCCAAGAATCTGTCTGGGATGTCTTTGGTCATACTCTTCAAGTTGTAATCAGACACAGGCATATTTCTGTCTCCCAAGGTCTCTTTGTCAAGCACTTAGTTCTTCATTTAAACCATCTTCTGAGTCCAGAAGAGGTTTTCTGTGCTGGCCTAAGAGACACTTACCTTTAAAATGGCTTGTTCTTCCCCATCTGCCCTTGTGTGTTGTTCCTATCCCCTGTGCTACTGCAGCGTGCTATTCTGTCCTGCACAGAGCATGTTGTGTGAAGGCTGAGACGTCCTCGTGTGAGGAGACAGACAGCCTGGCAACATCCTGCAGCAACGCTGGTTTTCATCCTCCCGAGACAAGAAATCAGCACTGTCAAGGGAAGTGCTGGCTATCTTGAACTTCCATGTCCAGTGCAGATCTCCAGTCCTGCAGGTGAGCCTGCAAAACATGCAGTCCCCTAAAATCCCTTTGAGAGTGTTTTATTGATAGGCTACTGGTTTACACTATTTTAATAACTTAATGCAAATAAAAAAATCTGCGAGAACTGAAAGGTCATGTAGGCTGCAAAACAGCATCTGAAACTTATGAAGAGCTCTGCCTCTGCATAAAGAGGCAGAGCTGGTTTGGAAAATTTTCAGTAAAAATATTAATATCCTCATGGACAGGAGTAATCTGGATTATTCCAAATTTCTCATGAGAAAGCCTGTGTTTTTTATAGATACTCTTTTATCCAACAACAAAGAATTCTAAATTATATAATAGCTGAAATTAAGCTAAATTTAGAGAAAGAAGCATCAAGTAAAAGTGATCTAAAGCAAAACAGGATATCTTTAAAGTTTAAAAGGAGAACATTCCACTGTACCCAAACTGTTTTTTCTCTCTTTCCTCATTAACTTTTTGCTCTATACAAACTTTCTGCAATTTTGACATTTTTTTGTCTGATTTGGGCATGGGGGTGTGAGGGGAGAAGAGGATCTTCAAAATCTTGAAAACCATTTCTGCCCAGAGTTAACAGCAAGAGAGGAATCGCTCTAGGGGTAGCAAGAGGAGGCAGATGTGGCATGCCCGCTGCTGAAAGTACTCCGGAAAGTCTAGTCTATCTTTACGTCAATAGAAGGGGAATTAACTTGCCTCCTACCCCTGATGCTGGTTCACAGCCTATATTGCTCACAACTGCTCTTTTATTTGCATTTTAGCTACATGAACTACTGTTACAATTAGTTCTTAAGGTTTCCTGTGGAAGTTCCTTCATTCTGAGGTCAGAAAATCTTTGCTCTGCTCAAAAGTTTTTGAGGAAATGGGAGCCAGCAAAGCAGGGAGCTTGTTAGCAAAGCTGGTCTATGCTTTGGATTGATTTTGTTTTCTCTAATGGCGTGATCATAACAGTTGCACTCTAATTTTTGTACAGAGTTGTAGACATTTCAGGCAATGTAAATATATACATTGGCATGCTTATTAGCTCTGCTGTTTAAGTTACGGATATTTGATAGTGTATAATAAAACCAAGTGGTCCTGTGTACCATTTGTCATGCTGAGCTTGGACTCATCTCTTTGTACTCCCACTCCACCCTTTCCAACTTCATTATATTCCAAATGCTCCTCCTTGCTTGGAGCAAAATCAATCCTCGTTTTGCATTGGGTGGAAGAGGAGAAATGCGTGCTGGGATTTTTCCCAATGCACAGAGCTGCGTGCAGACTTAATACTCGCTTAAACGATAAGCGTGGGGCTTCCCTGGGGGCGGGGAACATTGTAAGACAGCTGAGGTCATGGTCACAGCCTCAGCCCCCATGTATTAAACTGCAGAAAGAAGTGGAAATATGAGAGGGCCCTTTCCACTTATCAGGAGAGAATACTACTGTGAATGCTGCTTCCCTCAGCCGCCATACGCTGCAGGCGAAATAGTAAGTCCCTGCAGCTCTCGGAAGTGATTTTTGTTTAATCATCCCTTCGCTTCAAAACACCGGTTTGCCCCCGCTAGCCCAGTCTGTGTTTCCTTTGCCGAAGGACTGGCTCGTGTTGCTAGCTAAATGCATCAGGCCTGAGTTGGAGTGATGGTAGAAGATGTGTTTTTCTAGCTGAGGATGCAAGTTGCTAGGTGAGGTTTAGGGCATGGTATTTATACCCACAGGACCTCAGAGAGGCTAAAAAATGTGACTTTCTAATTCCACTGGGGGTTGGGTGCTGATTTACCTGTATAACCTGCTAAGGTGAGATGCCAGTGGTGCAGAGATAGGAGAAACCCCAGTATAAATGTCAGAGGGCTCTACATAGTCCCTAGGCTGTGTCCCGTCTTGCAGGAGTACATGTTCCACATATGCCAGTTGGGAGGAAAAAATGCCCCAGAGACCCTTCTCCCTGCCAGGGTACTCCCAGTGCTGGTAGGTTTCTGGGGTGTCCATTTTTCTCAGGGGTGTCCTTGGCCTTTACCCCCTTCTCTTCCCACAAAGACCAATGGCTCAGGCAGACCCTCAGAGTTTTACTCTGAAGCTCTTGAAATTATCCAGCATTGCCAAAAGAAAGGTTTTGCTGACAGTTAGAATCCTATTGGCAAACCTAAGTGGATTTATGATCTTGGGTGGAAACCAATTTGAACTATAATTTTACATGAATCTGATCCCTCTCTTGAGCCAGGCAAAACTTCATGATTCTGGCTGATTTTTCACACTCAGTTTTTGAGCACTTCTGTTCAGATTTGAGCTGAAGATAAAACTCTGGACCCATGATTCTGTGCAAACCAAAACTCCAAGCCCATGCAAATAGGTAGAACTCTGTTCCCTGCTTCTTGATGTCTCTAGCTGTAGGTGGAATTTCTGGATGTCTCCTGCTCGATTTCCTATTCCCCAAAGGAGCCCATTGGAAGTTTCACATATGCTCCAGAATATAAACTAACATGTTCAAAGCATGTGCCACCATCTCATGTTATGACAATTGTTATAATTAAAAGCGTTGCAGTGTTACCTCCCCTACTCCTCTTAGCGTCTTCTGCCATTTGCACACACACCCCTCCCCCCCTCCCCGTCCCCAGTCCAGTGCTATTTGGGGAACAGCAATTTTGAGTTTTCTGGGTTCAGTTTCTGCTCCAGACACTGGGTGTGATCATGGAAAAACACTTCAGGCTTCCCTACGTGCAGGCAGGCGTAAGAGTTAAGTGGGTGCAGTCGAGTGCCCTGCAGATTTTTCTGCATGCTGCAGCCACCGTTTGTAAACAGGAATACACATAATAGGTTGAGAAATCAGCTCCAAAACAACAGGCATTGTTTGTGTGCTGAGTAACTAGTGATCAATTAGGATCTGGGACAAAAACATGTTGTGTCCAGATGAATGTAAAACCAGAGCCTCCCCTGCCAAAAACTCCAAGTGATACCTTTGGAACTAGTGGAAAGTTTAGTTAACTTTTTTCCCCATATTTGATTTAACTTGTGAGAGTATTTTTTTTATTTCAGCAAACTAATGAGAAATGTTATAAAAATAATGAAATATCAAGTGAACACTGGCTAGTTGCACCTCTCCCTGTGTCATGATAGGAATGTGACGGGGTTGTGTTTGCAGCGGCCAGAGCTAAGCCCCTGAGCCGCACGGGTGGCGTTTCTGTCGGGCAAAGATGGGCTGAGGCTTGATGTGCTGTGAAGGTGGTGTCGTGAGCTGTCGGACTGTTTTTCTGCCATCTCCTCGGGGTCTGCGCTGTGAAGGTGTGTGAATTGGTTGGGTGGAGCAGTCTTAGAGGATGTGTAAAGGACCATATACAGTATGTCCCCTATACAGCACCCCCCTATACAGCAGGTGACATTTGTAGTCTGACTTGCGACAGCGTTGACAATCAAATATAAGCAGTGGTGTCTGTCAGTGCACCAGGAGCCCGCTGGTGTCTTGTAGCTATCAGGGCACCAATGGGAATTGGGCTTTGGTGCACCTGGCTGGGTCCAGAAGGTCTGCAGATCAGCTGTGGTAAAGATGCAGGTTCATACAAGCTGCTTTAATTTCTTTATTCTGTGTAATATGAGGGAACATTATCAAAATTTCTTCCCTGTCTGTACCTGTGGGCATTAGGGCTTTGTCTCTGACTTGCTCCCACATTGCTGAATGCAGCAGTCACCTTCTGCCTGAGTTATACCTAGGACAGCTCTTTCTTAAGCTGCATTGGTGACTTCAGAGCCACTCAAGGTCAGTGACCACGCAAGGACAGCAGCAGCATTGTTTGTGATCTGAGGCAAGCGATTCAGTTGCTAAATGGATTTGAGTTGAGCTTGTTTTTTATCATCCTGAAATAACCACTGCTCAAACAATTGTAATTCTTCTGATGTCTTTCTGGAAAACATTTGGCTTGTTTGGCAGTGCAGTGTTGTGTAAATAAATATGTACCAAGCATCAAAGTCAAGGAGGGGAGGGAGAGTTCTCCAATAATTATGTAAATAAATCCACATAGTGCACTCTGATATTAGCTACCACGTGCATTTATATTAATCGGTATGGACATCACTGACAAGTGAATCTATTCCGTTTCGTTCTCCTGAAGGTTTCAAATTAATGCTTCATTTTGCTTCTTGTTTCCCTGTAAGGGATGCAGGGGGGATGCAAAGGCTGCCTTATCTCAGCATCCCCTTCAGGTATCTCTGAGAGACTGAGACCAATCAAACTTTGCCTAAGAGTACTTGGCATGAGAGAGTTTACAAGCTTGATCCAGCACTTAAAAAAACCACATTAGGAAAAAATAAATACACTCGTTTGCTGGAATGGCGTTTATTTGTTGATCTCATCTTGACCTCTTTGGGGAGGCTAAAGGACGTTCAGTGACTGTAAAGCGCAAAGACTTCTGTGTATATCCCCAGATGAACTTTTTTGATGCTCCATTGACAACATCTGTAATTCAGCCAACTTGAGTGGCTCTCCATTTTCCTTTATCCAAAGAACTTGTTTGTTTGTCCAGGATTTGGCACCCCTGCTTAATCACAGAGTAAGTGAGAAAAACCAGTTGCTCTCACTGCTTCTGTGATATTTTCCACCTGAACTACTAACCCACTGAAGTATGTTGTGAGAAGATGGGAAATCTTCCAGTTTGGTGGTGATGCAGGCTACCTAAATTGTAAAGTTGGGTCCTCGTTCAGGGTTCTACCAAACTTGGAGCTGATAACTGGCTACCCATGTCCCTAAGGAAAAAGAGGACATGAGTAATGTGGCAGGAGGTGGAGATGGTCAGGAGTAAGGTGTGAGGGTGCTCTTTTGGAAAGCAGGGAAATGATGAAAATAGCAGTTGGAAGTGATGTTTTCCATTTGTGGAGTCTGAGTTACGGGGCAGTTGGCCCCCTTGTTAAAGTCAGAAGTGTAGGAGCAAGGAGTAGGAGGTGGAGGAAGAAAGGATTGTTACCATCTTCTAATTCAGAATCCCAGAAAACCAGAACTTAACTCATGACTAGGGCATAAAATCACGGTAAATGAGAAAGAGCTGAGATAAGTATCTTACTGCTTTTTAATCCTTATAAAGATGACATGCGGCTTTCTTGGAGAGGCAGATTGCTTCAGCACGAGGAGGGGCAAGTGCCCAGGCCACTACAGAGAAAGAAAATCAATGGGGCAGAGAGGGCCACTTTGGGCCCACTTGTTAGCTAGAATTTACTCAGCTTTTCTGTTTTTCTTTGCAGCCTTATGGCAGGTTCCAGGTAACATGTGTGATTGCTGATTACATTACAGCTAGGAGATTATTTGCATTGGAGTGTAGGGCAAGTGAAATAAGCCTTCAAACCAGAACAGCAGTGTAGATGCTCATGTTTCAGTTTTTAACTGATGCAGAATAGTTTGAGAAAGACCATGCAGTATTTTCACTTCTTGGTGTGAGAATATCATACAGATTTGTTTTATTCGTGCTCTTGGCTAATTTATTGCTGTGAATGGGGATCTGTGTTTCCATTGTATCCTGAAGGTGAGCAAATATGCACTGCATGCATTGTTAAAATTCACTGCACCTCCAGTTGCTAAGATGCTCAGCAAGAGTAGCATTGGTAAATTGATTAATTAGATCAATTACTTAAGATTCCCCTCCCCCCCCTCTGTGCTTGCACAGTTTGCTTCAAATACCAGCATTTAAAATAGCCCTGCCTGAGTTAGAGCTATGAATGATTACTCCTCTGGCCAAAACAGCGCACGCTGTCAGTTTGAAGCTGTCTGTTCAGTGCCTATGGCCGAGCGAACGGTTCTGGCAAGTCCTGCAGTTGTACGGTGCAACGTATTGGTAAGCTGAAGTACCTGGGTGTTCACAGGATCTGCTCTTGCTGCTGCTCACCACTATTTTTCTACTCCTCCTACTTGCTGTATTTTATTAAGCATGTATCATATGCAAATAAATGTTTATTGATAGGTTGGTTATGTACCTTTTACAAAGACTGTAAAGGCAAGATGGGTGTATTTTATATGGTGAAAAATCACAGGAAAACTTAAAAAAATAGCTTTCAGGAAAGCAAGGTAACTGGAACAGACTAAGAATTGGGAGAAAAGATCTTCTGAGAAGGTGAGCTAAGGGAAAAGTGACTTAAGGAAAGCTGGGAGACCCTTAGGGAGTCTCAAGGCCACAAGTTCAAGCTATGCCATTCAGAAGGTATAGTAGGGGACTAAATCGGTTTAATCATGAGCTCATCGTTGACCTCAAATGCAAGAAAGAAACATGCAATAAGAGGAAACTAGGTCACGCTTGAAGAATGAGAACAGAAGTGTAGCAGGAGCATAGACAAAATCAGAAAGGCCAAAGAACTAAATAAAGACAGAACGTTTAAGAGCCATTGGCATAACTAGATATCATTCTATATCACTGTTACAAGAGGCTGTTCTTCTATACAATAGGGAAAGAAAGCTATCAACATATCAGTGCTGAAGATAATTGTTTAATGTCTTTTCTTCATATGAAGTTTCAACACTAATTAGATGATTTCTGTAATTAGGACTAGTTATATACAGTAAGGTCCCAACCTAGTTATGTGAAAATGGGTTAGGACCAACCTGGATAATTTAGGTGTTTTCAGATTGGTTGGAATTATGAATTTAATTTTAGAGTACTTAAAAAAAAAGATATTTCAGTGCTGCAAGTCAGGTTAACTTGCAAAGGAGAGAATCAGAAGCCTGTGAAAAGACTAGCGCAGTGAATATTCTTAAAAAAGAAGAAAGAGGAGGAGTTGGGGAGCTAGAGATCCACCAATTTAACGTTGATTGACGTTAACATGTAGATGACTTAACATTGAACAAGTTCTCCAACAACCTCCTTTAAACACAGACAAGATAACAGGGATAAGAATACCATGCCAAAAATCTCATCAAAGCCATCTAACTTCCTTGTGCGGCGTGGCAGTAGGTCTCGTGGACAGAGAAGCAGCAGCAGATTCGTGTATTCAGATTTCAGTTGGATGTTTGGCAGTGTCTCAGTGACATCATAAGCAAGTTACAGAAAAATTGTCTTAGTCCATTTAAGATCTTAATTACTTTTGAGAGGGCTGTTGTCGCTTTATTGATTAGAGTGGGGATCTAGAAGGCTTACCTTAGGCTTCACCTGCTGGACTTTCTGCTTAAAGGCTTCAGTAAGTGTATAAAGTAAAGTGGGATGAATCTAGGCCAGTATTCAGTGCTATCACTTCAAAGCTCCATGGAGTTTCCGGCAGAACCATGAATGGAGATTTCTTCATCCTCCATGCCATAGATGACCTGCTGAACGCTCCCCAAGGAGAGAGGAACCCCCTCTCTAGGTGACCTGTGTTTGCCTTGCTGGGAGTGGATGAAGAAAGGACCTCGGTAGAGTAGATGCATATGTGTTCATCTAAGTAATCTGTACCGGCTTCTTCCCAGGTGCAAACAGCTCCAGTGGATGCAAGGAGCAGGGAGTGAAACCACTGTTGGATTAGGGATCTGGGGTTACATTGAAGTGGGGGCTCCTCCCTCTAGCTTCTGCAAATGCCCTGACTTGCCCTGTTGCTGAATTCAGCATTGTACTACCTCTCGTGCCCCAGCAACCCAGAGCAATAGCCTGGTTATTCAGTCTTAAAATCAGGCCTAATTGCAAACCAGGCCCAGTGGCCAAAGGACAAGAGTATTATAAATGCCAAATATTTCTGAGAAGCCAACTCGTCCCAGGGAGGGACAGCTGCTCCTAATTTGCCTGAGAGAATCATATTTTAAAGCTTAAAAGTACAATAATTTTTGTGCATAGCAGGGCAGCTACTCCCTACCCAGAAGGGTTTAGTATTTGTGTGCCTTGGCCTGCCAGCTGTGAGATGGGAAGAATACTTGTCTGCTCAAAAGGCGACTTTGAGACATGCTAAATTATTTCAAAATCTATCTTTGAGGCCTTCAGAAGAAAACTGCTGAATGATACTAAGTTTTTAGATACTAGACCCTGTAACAGGATAGCAGTGTCCAACTTCAATAAAGCCAGGTCTTCCAGTCCAGGGGGACCTCAGTGCAGCATAACACAAGAAGGTAAAGATTGTGGATGTTTCACTCAGTCTTGGATTGGAGGAGCTGTTGAAGAAGGCACATGTTCCTAAAGAATGAGCCTGTCTTGAGAGGCACAGTGGGGAAGGAAGAATTCAGCTGGCAGTTGGCACAGTTTGCATCCAGGAGGGTTGGGGAGGACTGGGGCTGGGGCTTTTTGCAGGACACAGCTAAAAGCTATGGCTGTAATTGCTTCTTTTACAGGTGGGATATCCTCTCTCAGCATCAGTCTTTGTCAGGCAGCTGGTTCTACCTGGAACAAATCTTGTTTTGCCTGGGGAAGTCATTGTGACTGCCATCCTTGAAAGGGGTTGTAAATCCTTGATAGGAAGGAGCCCCGCTGTTGCAAGAGGCGACTAATGGGCAAGTTGGGAAGTGATAACTGCACATGCCCAAGGTGTTCAGACAACTGCTGGATGCTTGCAGCAAATGTCAGCGCTGTGGGTTGGGAACGTCATTTACGCCTTGGCTGCGCAGTCTGGCTGTGTGCTTCCGCTCCTGCTGCTTCTCTGAAGGGCTTGTGTGAAAGGATTATAGGAAATGAGAGACAAGGGATCTGAAGAAACTCTGCAGCCTGCTCCCAAGGAGACTGTATATCCACCTGCCTTCTGACAGTGCCATCACTGGACCTATCTAATAAGCTTCTTGTCCATATGCTGCTATGAATTTGGATCACTGAAATGCATACAGATCAAACACTACGTTCAAGAAAATGCAGGCATCCACAGATGCTTTTTGTCCTCTTGCATCAGGTGTTTCTCTTGCAGATGTGGTACTTCCATCTCTGGTCAAAGCGACCTAGAATTTTAAATGTTGATGTCTTTTCAGTGTTCTCACTGTTTGTAGCCACAAGGTGGCATTGCAGATTAAAGGGAAAACCTCTCTTGTTCAGGGAGATACGAGGGAGGTGGGAGACTTGGGAAAAATTGTACAGCCATCCTGAAATGCTTTCTAGGTCTTGGAGATGCAAAGAAGACGTTTCCTTTCAGCTCACAGGCCTCCTGTTTTGATTGGAGTGAGCATGATGTTTGCTTCATTATGATCATGAAGAGTTTCAACTGATTCAGCATCTGCAAATATGTTTGAGCTGTTCAGAGCTGCTACTTTGCTCTCCTCCTGCCTTTGGGATGTGATGTAGTTTTAGAGCTGTGAGAAGGGTGATGGCGTCATCTCACAGGCTCTTTTGTTTCAGTTTATATGTTCAGATCCTGAAGAAAACTTCTTTCTTCCCCTTCCTACTCCTGCTCCCCCAGTCACATTTCCCTTTGTTTCTGTGCAGGCTCAAATTTGGGCTCTCTGAAAGGATGCTGAGCTGTAGCAAGTGAAGCTAAACCCTCGAACAAAGGTTTGAAGCTAGACAAAGTCTTAAGGGCTATTTATTTGTTTACTTACAAACAGCAAGGTGAATTGAGCATACTGTAGCTGGACCTTCTCTGCACTTTCTAGGTTTTACTGTGATCCCAGGATCAGCTTTTTACGTTAAGGGTAAGAAGACTTGGATCAGGATGTTGAAAGGTGTTTGCTTCTCTGTTGAGTCCAGATGCAATAACAAGGCATGTAGGAGATCTGAGTGAATCCTTCGGAAGCCTAATTTGCA
Source organism: Leptosomus discolor (assembly GCF_034619465.1). Classification (NCBI taxonomy): domain Eukaryota; kingdom Metazoa; phylum Chordata; class Aves; order Leptosomiformes; family Leptosomidae; genus Leptosomus; species Leptosomus discolor. Next base: position 5,162,815 of record NC_141409.1, read on the forward strand.
CTAAAAAAATGATACGAGATTTCTTACTCTGGCAATACTGACCATTTAAGATCAGAATGTCCTTCACCATTTTATTTCCTTGTCTCTCTTGAGTCCCTGTCCCAGGGAGCATGTCATTCCTCTGTGTGAGTACAAGCTGTAACGCAATGAAGGGGCCTGATTATTGCTCAGTCCCCACTATGCTGCTGTAATATAGCTGCTGTATTGCTGATGGCTCCTTTCTAGTCCTAACTATACTTATCAGTGCTTGTTGCCTTTGTCTGTATAGACTTTCCATTTAAACCAGGGAAAGTAGCTCTGCTGAAAGATGGCTCTCCCCAGCAGTGGAAACAAGTGCTAAATGGAGTGGGGGAGCACCATGCCAGCAAAGGAAAATCTTATCTGTTTTGGAAAGAAAGTGAAAATAGTATTACTTTTACCTCTGCTTTGGAGAAGGAAGGGAAGGCAGGTTAAATTAAAAAAGCTAGCTTTTGCTCAAAAACCACTAAAAGTGTTTGCTGTGAATGTTGCAGATAAGTAGAAGATAATTGACAGTGTGTTTCCCCAGGCGAGAGGAACACCTCTGTCCCAATTCTTTTCTAAGAAGGAGGAAAGCAGTGAAAAATTTTCAGCAGTGTTAACGGGCACACGAGAGTGGAGGGAAACATCGTGTGGTTTTGCTTGGACAATTTTCACCTGGTTGAGAAAGCCAGGGCATATAATAAATACTTACAGATCCACAGATAGAGATAGATTTATATACATGTACATATGTGTATGTATAGGAGAATCTTGATATTTTGGGCGTGTCTGATTCCTTTTGTGACAGCTTTTTTCAGAACTATTTCTGAAAAATATTCCTAGCGTCTTCAGCTATGTTTGCTTTGCCAATTGTCCGTACATTTATCCTAGTTTTCCCTGCGTGTCTGCCTTGAGTGTACTGCACTGAGTGGAGAGGCCCTCGCGCAGACCAGCTGTACCCGGGCTGTGAAACTGGTTTCCTCCATGGTCCAAAAGACCATGGTGAGCTGGCCACAAAAGCGTGCAAAAATGTTGTCGGTCTAGGTAGCGTGGGAAACGCTGATCCAGTTCCTTGTTCCGTTACAGGCCTCGCAGCTAACTTTCCCCAAAATATTCATCTGCCTCTTCTCAGCAAGGGCAATGCTGCTCAGCAGTGCACACTGGGCAGTTTATGTTCCCGCTGGAGCAGACGCTGTCTCTCGCTATGTGTAATGCCTGGTCAGACTTGGACTGGGAGGCCTGATGGAATATAAACATCAAGCGTTTATTAAGTATTGTGAATATTCTGCCCCTGATATGTAAATAAGCAGTTGGCATTTTGATTCATGGGATGATTGATGGTGCTAGAAATATGTAAGGCTAATGGGAACATCCAATTAGGTTAGGATAATTTTAAAAGGGTATATGTATCCTTCTGGGTGCTATGTGCTTCTGGGTGTAAGCCAGCTACTAAATGCTAGGGTTTAGGATGGGGCTAGCAAGAAACCTCTTCTTACCAAGGTTGTTTCATAACTGCCTACTGCAGAGTTTCGTATTTACCACTGGAGCAGCTGGTGCTGGCTCAACTCATCTGTCAGGCAGGGTGCCGAAAGAGATGTATTACTGGACTGACCCAAATAGTGAATCTGATGTTCTTGGCATTTTTTCAGTCTCCTGACCTGAAGGGAGAAGTGAACCTTTTGAAAAAGAAAAGTTATACATAAAAAATCCTGTGCAGTGCACATTTCCGGATGAATGTTCAGGCCAGCATTACTTAATGCTGAAATCAAAGCTTTGGGGATTCATGGGCATTTCCAAGGCTGCTGTGATACCACAACCCCTGTGTATAACCTCCTGCTTAACACAGGGCTTTTATTCACCTTGAAATTCTCTTTTACTCTTCAATCAGCTCTGCTCTGGAAGGAGAGTGGGGGAAGGAGTAATATGATTTAGCAGGATCTCTGGAGACGAGCAGATGCAAGTCCAGCTCTCCTGGAATAGAGACACTTATTACAGTGATGGCTGTTCATATTCCAGAGGAGGTGGTCACAGAAAATTTGGGACAGTATGAAGGTTCTCTGGGGAAAAGGTGCTGTTTAAACTACTGTCTGTGTGTAACTGTTAAGTAGCCTGCATCACAGGAGAAAACCAAAATTTGCTGCATCCTGGAAAACACTGTGTGAACAAGTTTGGTAGATGTAGTCTAGTAAAGATGGGATCTCTTGTGCCTATTGCTGCTGACTGATAAGTACCTTGGGGCAGTCTCAGCCTTGCTGAATTCTCATTGAATGCCCGGTTAGTGGGAAAGTTGTGCTTTTGCTAGAGGGGCATGCTGAACAGCATATGGTGTAGCTTGGTGACACAGAGGTTCAGACGTGTATTCTGCTACAGAATGAAATCACAAACTAGATTTCTTTTTTTCTTTTATTTTCCTTCCTTCTATTTCCAAAAAGGAACTTTGCTATTTTCTCCTGCTCCCCAACGAAATAAACCGTATGGTGGTTGCCAGGGCATTCGCCTAACGTGGCAAATACTTGAATTCAGGTGCTTTCTGTAAAGCAGGCAGGTTTTCGACCTGCACAAATTTGAGTATTGCAATCACTCAGCTACTGCTGCTTAGTCTGAATTAGAGGACAGGAAGAAACACCTCTCTGCTTTTGCTGAAAGAAACATGCCTCTGAAAATACCTTTGTTTTTGACAAATCAGTATTTTCTTTAAAATATTTCTATTGTTTGTTGCTGAGTTCAAATGCTAAGGCCTTCATCTAGAATAGCATTGAGTTTGAAAGATTATATTTGGTCTTCAAATCTATAACCTGCTGACACACTACAAAGGTCTGAGATGGCTGCCAACACCTAAGCACATTTTTAGAGTACAAACAGTGGCTTTAGTCATAGCTAAGTTGCATGAATCAGTCCATTCTTCCTTGGACAGTCCTTCTGAAGAGGAAATTTGTTTAAATTTCTCTCTATTGTGCATCTGTAGTTCATGCTTTCGTATGGAAACAATTTTTTCATGTTCATTAGGGAGGGCTGAGTAAGGAAACAGCGACACATTGACCTCAAACGCTCTCAGGGAAGTTTCTAGAGCCTTGGTCTGCCTGTACGGAGGTGTGTGTGTGCTTACTCCAGTCTGTCCTTGTTCCTCTGGTTATCCTGTGTGCACCTCCCACTGACCCACCATCCCTACTTGCACAGCAAAAAGCTCACAGGTATTTTGAAGGTGAGTGCTGAGGAGAAGCAAGTTGATAGGAAGAAGTTTATACTATTGCTATTTTTGTTCTACCTGCTGTGTAGATGCAGAGGAATATACTCACATCCACTGTCAAGTTAGCAATTTCTGTTCTCAGTAGATTCATTTCAAGGTTAAATGCAGAGCAACTACTGCCCTTGATTTCCTTACCAAAAGTCTTAAAGGCCCTGCTTGAAAAGGAAGTTTTGTTTCCATGGCTTGAAGTGACACCAAGAGCTGTGGACATCTGTGCCCAAGGGATGCTGAGCCCCAGTTGGCATTTCAGAGATGTCTCTGCTCACGCGCTCTCTTCTCCCTGTCAGACACTCGTTTTAGCTGCTGCTACCCAGTTCGTGCTGAACACGTTGTTTTTAACAGTCATCTCTCATCCTTTCTGTGCAAGATTCAGTTGGCTAAAAAGGCTTTATTCCTGTTTGTTCTTGTGGAGAATAGGGCAGAACCACACCAGACTAGATCCATATGTATGTGAACACATCTGGCTGTGAGAACATCTGGCAATGGGGTTGAGGAGCACATGTAAGCAGCCCTCTTTGGGTAGCAGCAGGTTCAGTTCAGGAACGTGAGATTAAGGGGTATGGATAAGAGTTAATATTTATGTTTTGTGGGAAAGCCTTGGGGGAAAAAAAAATTCTTCTATTTTGGACCGAAGAAGTACAAATTTGAAATTTTCCATGGAAAAGAATTACTCCCATTTTAAATCTCCTCCCACCCCCCCATGCATTTAAATGTTGGAATGAAATGGAACCAAATTTGAAAGCTCATGACTGGTCCTTAAAAAGTTAACCAGGAGCTGACAGCACGGAAATCTTGGGGTGATAACTGAGCTGAAGACCAAAAGCAATTACTCCTGAGCCCAGAAATGGTGATCTGTACGAAGGCATGGGCCCAGCTTTGAGGAGCATGAAATCTGTTCTTTGATTTTTACCTTGGTTTTGACCATATCATTTAAGAACTACAATTAGGAAACACCATAATTGTCCTCATGTACTTAACTGAATAATTGCGTTGGTTTAATATCACCAATTTGTTTCGTATTTTATACTCCACTCCTTTAGAGTGCCTTTCCATGGAGACTTTGCGCTCCCTTCCTCTTTCCTTCCCTTGCTCTTTTCATTGCTGTATTGTTCATTGTTCGTCTGGGATAGGCAGAACCGTGTTGTTCTTTGTAGTGTCATAGCCCGGAGGGAGAATTTTTTGCGAGATAGTCACTACCGCAAACCTTGAAGCCTCCACGTAACCTTATTTGTAATCCAGTTACGTTGTGCTCTCGTATCTTCCTAGGCCACAAGGCACCCAGATACATCCCTGAGTCGATGATTCCCGGTTGAGCAGCTGTCGTTAAGATAACAGACTTCACCCTCACAGCTCTGCCCGTAGGAATATAGAATGGTTCATACATATGACTAGGTCTTGTGGTTCAGCAGGGCTTTCTGGAATGGCCAATGCATTAGAAGGTAGTTCTCTTCTCTCTCTCCCCTCCCACTGACCTTCCCCGACATGTCCTTGACTAAATATGTAGTGCTGCACACGAAAGGAAGGAATTTAGAAGTGTGTGAAGTACGTGCAATTAAATGTCGTGCAAGCCACATGTGGTTTTGTTGCTCCAAATTCAGCTCACATAGATGGAAAGGATTACAAAATGCGGGAACAACTTGGGTCAACCTGGACTGTTAAACAAAATATGTTTTTCTTTGGTAGCACCTAGGAGTATGTGATGCGTTTTAGCAAATGAAGACGACGATGTGGAATCCAAGTCAGGGGCTCAAGCAAGGTATAATTGTCACAGGACTACGAAAGTCGGGCAGTTACTTCATGAGCCTTACTACTTCTGGTGCTTGAAATAGTTGCTGCTTGCTTTGTTTGGCTTGTGCTGCTGCAGAGAAGGGAATGTTTTCCATGCCCGCTGTGACAGGACAAGAAGGAATGAAGGTAGGAGTTGGAAGTGAGGTGATGGCTCAGGCTCACTAATGGGAAATTAGGCAAAGGAGAGACGGGAACTGTTCATGTTGAGCCTTCAGAGAGCCAAAGCTTAGGGGGCTCTCAGGTCTTTAAGATTATTTAAGATTATTTTCCCTTGCTGGACCATGCAGCAAATGACGTATCCCCATATGTGAGCTTTTATTACCCGCCATTCCTAGGGAGATGAGTAGAGTGTCTCCCTGAGATTAGGGTGTTTTCCACTGGTTTTACTTGAGAATTGCTCTGTCCTGTTAGAACTGCTCTGCCCCTTTTGTAAGCCAAAAGACTACAGCAAACCTGACACAGCCCTGTTGTCTTCTGTGCCCTGAGCTCTGAAAGGTTTGGTACACTGGTTGATGGAGGAAGGATACGTGCCTTTCCCTGAAAAACTAAGGAGAATTAGTTGCTCTCTGTAATGGCAATGCCGTTGCCTTTCCTAGTCAGCTACTGCCAGCTGTGGAAGTCACGTTCCCTCCTGCCAGCCGTTCATTGTGCTTTTGCAGTAGGAAGAGGGGGGATGGAAGAAGGGGGGATCTTAATTGAAAAAATAGGCCTAGGGCTTCAGGGACGTAACAAAGTCAGTGGGAGTGTGTGAACAGCAATTTATTTTGTCAGTTCAAGTTACAGTCACTCTGACATGTGAAAATTGCAGATGCCAGTTTCTCAATGTGTCACTGTGACACAAAGCATCCCAAATAAATAAATAATGAAACTTTGGGCTTGGTTTGCAGAGCTTTGGAAAGCCCAAAGAAATAGCATGTAAAAATTGGCAGATAACCTGAGAGAATTTCGACATAAGGGACACGATTTTAGCTCAGCCTTTCACAAGATGATCTTTGTACCTTTCATTGCTTCAATAGACTGTTTCTTTCGTCATTGGAGTCTTCATATAGTTTATGGCCTTCATAGCCTCTTTGGGCTTTGAAAATGGAGCTGTTTTCACGAAGAATGGAGCAGACCTTTTTCTCTTGGAGGTGTAAATGATTGGCAGGAGTGTGGCTGAGGTGTTGGTCTGAGACTGTGTAGATTTCCAAAGCAACTCGTTAAGGCTAGGATCCAATTAGGAAATTACCTGTTACCCTGACTGCTTAGAAGCCTTTTTTATGTTCCATTTCTGTATTTTATTCTTCACTTGTAAAATGCGAGTAATGGTCTCCTGTCTTTTCTGATTTAGTTTAGATTTTTCAGTAAGGAACACTCCTTTCCACGTATTTCAATAGCACTTAATGTAATTTGGTTCAGCTTTTATTATGCTATCTAAATATTCTAGCAATGATATCTTTTGTGCAAATCAAGTAGTTCCAATGGTAGTGTCACCAATGAATGTTTGTTCATTGGGCTTACAGAAGTAGACAAATAGCCATTAGTGATCAGGTGACAAGTTAGAAAAATGAGGAGTAGATTAAAGTTCAATCAGAAAGAAACTGTTCTGCAGCGACCCTTGTCAGGATCTTGAGTGGCAGCAAAGACATTCATTGCCCTTAAAGAGAAGTCCTTAATAACGTGGCAAAGCTTGAAATGTTTTCTTTCTCATTTCCCCAGTTGATGTGGGTTAGGAGTCAACAGTGTGGTCAGATAGATTGTGTGAATTCTCAGGAAATCTTGAATAACTAGACTAATTTTATCTAAGAAAAAGTGAGAGAAGATTTAAGTCTTCAAATGCATTAAAGGCCTGTGTGTGCAAGAAGATACATGTTATCTTTGGAGAAGGAGAATAGGATGAGAAGCTGTAAATTTAAATTGCAAGGAGATCTGTGTCCAGAAGCTGAAGAAAGTAGCAACAAGGCCAGTGAGGATGAGAGCTTGTGCTGTTATCTGTAGCATGTAGTCCTAGCAAGCTGGGGATGGAAGGGAGTTCCGGACACTGTCTAGCCAACCCTTGCTCTAAACCAACGTCTAAAAGATAAGTGCTAATATTTTTGCACAGTATTTCAAGAAGCTGAAAGTCAATGCAGATAGCAAAGTTTATCTGGTTTTGTGACTTTGGAGGAACTGTTAAGCTGACACTTGTTACCAGCAGGTAGATTGTGCCCAGGGGTGTTTCACTAGTGTAAGAGAATGTCCCTGTTCGTAGGACAGCACATCACCTTCAGCTGCTCTGCTGTCTCTTTTCATGTAAAATTAAAAATAGGGGATGGATTCTCAGAAACTCAAAGCCAAATTGTCCTTCCTGTGCAGCCAGGGCCAAAAGTAATTTTGCTCACATGAGGCTGAGATGTGAAATGAGCCAGAGAGGGATCAGCTCCTGGTGACAGATGGGCGGGCTCAGTCTGCACACTTTGCAGGACATAGTTGTATCTGAAGTTGTTCTTTTCCATGGAAAAGCATCGTTGACTTCACATCAGTGCTCCAAGGGGAAGTGGTGCACTGCCCTTCTCACGCTTTTGAGAGGAACGTATCTGCTTCCTTGGGAATTACGGAAAGAAACGGTACGAACATGAGCCAGCAGTGTGCCCGGGTGGCCAAGAAGGCCAACGGCATCCTGGCCTGTATCAGCAACAGGAAGGCCAGCAGGAATAGGGAGGTGATTGTGCCCCTGTACTCGGCACTGGTGAGGCCGCCCCTCGAATGCTGTGTGCAGTTTTGGGCCCCTCACTACAAGAAAGACATTGAGGTGCTGGAGCGTGTCCAGAGAAAGGCAGCGAAGCTGGTGAAGGGTCTGGAGAACAGGTCTTGTGAGGAGCGGCTGAGGGAACTGGGGGTGTTCAGCCTGGAGAAGAGGAGGCTGAGGGGAGACCTTATCACTCTCTACAACTGCCTGGGAGGAGGTTGTAGTGAGGTGGGGATAGGTCTCTTCTCCCAACTAACTGACGGTAGGAGGAGAGGAAATGGCCACAAGTTGCAGCAGGGGAAGTTTAGATTGGACATTAGGAAAAATTTCTTTACTGAAAGAGTGGTCAAACATTGAACCAGGCTGCCCAGGCAAGTGGTAGAATCACCGTCTCTGGAGGTGTTCAAAAAACATGTACATGTGGCACTTTGGGACATGGTTTGATGGTCATGGTGGTGTTGGGTTGACGGTTGAACTTGATCATCTTAGAGGTCTCTTCCAACCTAATGATTATATGATTCTAAAAAAAAAAAGAATTAGGCTGCAAATAAATCTTAGGACTTTTACTGGATGTTCTTCATCCGTAGCTGTCCTTGTCACATGCTTCTGAGTACATCCTTAGATGGACAGTCTTGAGAGCGCTGATGCAGTTACTCAACAGACCACTTAACATCATGTGAGCTCTGTGCTTGTCTATACCCTTAAAACATGCGTCATTGTACACTGTAATTATAAGGAGAGCAAACTGGCAAGGAAGGATGATTGCATCATTAAGACACTGGAACGGGAATAACTAATTTTGCTGTTAACTCCTCACCTAACCCTGGATATGACACTGAAGATCAGTTTTCTCATTTGAAAGGACAAAAATTTCCTACCTTATTTGTCTTATTTTCTTGTATTGTCATTAAGTCTACATAACAATTTGAAGGGATAGACATGAGGAAGTTGTGTCTACGGCATGAGTGATGAGAATCAAATTCAAACTGGAATTTGAACTAAGACTATAGGTGTCCCACAGTAAGAATATTAGTGTCAATAATAATGTTTATAATAAAAATATTTGCAGAGAGTTTGGAAGTTTAATCATAACAGAAATAGCTAAAAGCAAAGGCTGTAGTATATAATAGACCTGGTTAATTCTTTGTGTCAATTTGCAACCCTGACATCTCTCACCAAGTATTTTGGCAAGCTCATAGCACTTTCAAGAAAAGATTTAACAGCCAAGTTACAGCATTGACATCTCATGTTGCTTTTAGTTTATTATTATTGCAAAATGCACTACTGAACACTTACCAGTGCATCATGAAATAAAATGCTGTAGAATTACAAATGGATTTTGCTTGCAAGATGAATGAGTCTCTGATTTAGAATCTTTACTATCAGTATCATTGATGCTTTCATGGTAAAGATGAATGCAGTTGCAAGGGTGGGTTTTGTTTTGGTTTTTTTAATTTGGAAGTTTTGGCACAATTTTGAAAAGGTAAATTTTGGTGACATTTGTTGTAATCTTTTTCCCAAAGAGTTCAGCCAGCAATGAAATAAGAGTGGTTTTGTTTGGTTTCCCCCCCCCCCCCCCCCCGGTTTGTTTCTTTTTCCTCTTCTAGATAAAGCAGTTTTTGTGAAGTCAACCTTTTTCTACCTCTGCTCCTACCTCCCACACCCCTGCTCTCACACACAAAATTCCGCAGTCCCCGGGGGCTCCGTTACCCATTGGTGCTGTTGGCAAGAAGCTCCTCTGTTCATAGAACCCGTTTTCTTGTGCTGTGTTCCTTGTGTCTCCATCTTTGTGTGTGTCATGTTATAAATACATGCAAAACTATCACAGCTGAAGAGCAAAGTCATCACGTTCAAATTCACAGTGTAAGCAATAGGGTTCTTTTTTGTTAAATATTTCAGACAATGCTTTTATCAAAATGGGTCATTCTGTCTAGTCAGTGTGCCGCTCCTGGCAACGACCAGTTCTAGGTGCAAGAACTGCTGCAGTGTGCAGTAATGGATTAAATACGTCCACTGTGAAAGATTCTTCCTTAATTACATTAGTTTGAGGTTTATTTTATGCCCTGATATGTGGCGTTGAGCCAAAGAGGCCACAATACACCTTCCTTTCCAAGGTCCGAGCACAGAAAAGTATCCCTTTACAAGAAGGGCGCTTAAGTGCTTTTCTGAATCAAAGCCTGAGTCAGTGCTTTAATGTACTCTGTTCATGCTTGGAAATGGCTTATATTCCTCTGAGCAAATTTCCTTTAAAGAAGCTCAGCCTACTACAGTGTCTGAAGAATTCAATGTCATACTGAAAACTTATCCCCCAGATCTGTGTCCAAAGAGATCCTGCTTAATGGATGCTACCTATTACTTACTGCCATACAGCATTCCTCTTTCAAGCACTGAAACAGTCTGTTCTCTCTCCAGGCAATGTGTCAAATTTTCGTCTGGTCGCCTATGGTGTTTTCCATTTATATTCAAGGTTCTAGAGAAGGTCACTTCAGTGCAGCATCAATAGCACCTCCGTACCCATGATCTCATACACATATTTGGGGCTGGCTCTAAGGCAAGAGTAGGGTAGGACTCAGACTGCCCACTGGAAAGTTTAGGCAGCCATCTCGTGTAGGAGAGTAATTTAGAGATATGTTCTCTTTGTCACGGCTGCTTTCAGCACAGTGGACCACATTGTCCTTTCAGAAAGTCCGAAGCAGGTGCCCGACCTGCCTGGAAACGCTTTATTGTGGTTCATTTCAAGCCTTACTGCTGACTGCTGGTTCCTTGTCTGACTATTGCAGTCCTCGAGGAAGATTCATCCCTTAGTCTTGCTGGGCTATTTTAAGGCAGTGCTTCTAAGTATCTGTGTGAGCCCATATGCTTCAATTAGCTTTTGTCTGGCCTGAGCTGTTTTTGTTATCACCCTCTTTTTGCTGATAAAGCAGGAACATTTTTAGAGATGAATTCCCTCTCCACCCCCCTGCAGGAGCTCTAGGATGGATGGGAATGAACTTTGTCAGGTGCTTAGAGTAAAAGGGAATTGTCAGGATACCTGGCTCCCTGTTGGTCCTGACAAATCGCTCAGGGCCCTCGTGTCTCAGGTTGCTCGATCTGCAAAGCAAGGCTAGTATTTCTTTCCATTATATATATTAATAGCACTTAGTAACTTTGAACAAGGTCAGGACTTCACTGCATTACATACTGTGCTAAGACATGCATATATTAGTTCCTGTCTCATGCCTTCTGTAAAGAAGTGATGTAAGAATGCAGTGCCTGAGAGATGCAAGAAATGATCCATAATGCATGATGTATTCTGAGGTTCTGTCCTGTCACTCTGGCTCTTCTGATGGAGTGCGTTATGGGCAGGAGATAACTTGAGCTGGCCTTTTGTAACTTGATTATCTTATATCAGTCTTAATACCCGTGATAAAGATCCATGACTGAAGGGAGGCGATGTCTGAAAACACTCTGCAAAGTTTTGGTGCTGCTGGTGGTGACAAACCAGGGAGAACAAAGCAGCAATGCCAAAGCATGTGTACCTCCACCAAAGCTGACCCGCATTTTCTCTACATTTAAGCTCCTCATTTTCACACTGCCTTAAGTACTGAAGTTGTTCTCTAGATGATCCCATGCTCCTTCAAGTGCAGACCAACGACTCACTGAATTAAGAGATTAGGAGACAACAGCTCTGTGAACCTACAGTATGAGTTAACAAATAGGCTGTTCATGCATCCCATGTTTAGGGCTGCCTGACAAGCAACCTTCTGCCATCACCACCATGACTTTGTTCTACACTTTAAACTTGGAAGCTGTGGTTAAAGCAAAGAATAGTTTGGAACCTCTGGTTGTTAAATCAGTGCAAGCTCCTGTTGTGGATGCACAGTGACAGCACGGTTGCTAATGTCTGTAAAACCGCTTTACAGGACTCAGTTCTTTGGGTGAGACCCACACACTGTTAGTTCCTTTGCAGACAGGATGAGGGACCTTTGTGCGCAGAAGTGATGTGTTGGGGTAGCATTGCTGAGGTTATGGAGATGTGAGTTTGGATCTGTGCTGGGACATGATTTATTTTGGCTCCTTCCATATATGGACAATATTGATAAATGGTGCTTCCTCCTAGTACCATCATGCCTGTATATTCTGGTTTCATACTTGGAGCCAATAGTTAAAGTTCAGCGTGGGAACAAAGGCAACGGGATGTGCTGTTGATCATGTAAATTTGTTGGTGACAAACAGGCTGCCCTTGGGCCAGGATTGGACTAAAGTGGAGTGGGTGCTTGTCTCTGAAAAGCATGAGTTGCTAGGACTTGAGGAAAGAGCAAAGTCTAAGCAAAACCGTAGTAAATTGTCGTCCTCTGTAAGGCACAGAGATGGACCTGCAAAACCAGTTCAGCTGCAGAGCTAAAGCTTCGTATCAGAAGGACCACAGCGAGGCTAGTGATGTACTGATACAGATGTCAACAGAACATCATACTGAACTGAAATGGTTGTGATGTAGCAAAATCAGGGTGTGCAAGCTCTGAAAGTGGAATGAATTTGAGATTAGCAACACTATATGGAGAGCTACAGCTTAATCTTGTGTGAAAAGGCATACAAAATAATTTATGAAATGAGAGCCTAGCTGTGAGATGGTAATCAGTTGCTGACCTGTGATATTCTGAAGGTTTACTTAATGCAGAATTAGTCAGAAATCTTTAAAATCAATGGTGAATAAAATATCCCTTTAGCTTTCCATTTCTATGTTTTTTTTTTTAATAACGCAATCTCAGTTCATAACATTTGAAAGCGAGGTACAAGTTTAGTGAAGGCAGTGAATACAGTTTGAGAGATGCTGGCTCTTCATGCCTTGCAGTCATGCAGGGCAGTGCTTGGGGGGAAAAAAGGTAAATGATCCAGAGCCTTCATTCCAAGAAAGAGTCTAGACATTAAGCCACTGCATAAAAAGCTATTGGAAATTCAAGGATTTCCTTACAAGTACTTGCATCTTTCTTTCCTGGCTTCTTCTGGAAGTTGCAAAGAGGTCCACTGACTTCTCTGAGATTCACAGTACCACATAAATTAAACGTAAAGACTCCATGGGAAGTGGGCCAAAGGAGAAGACAGTTCTTAAATATATTATCTATTTCACTCTTCTCCTTTATACATTTCTCTCCATGGCAACTCTTCCTCTGTACTTAGTGAAATATGCTTTGAAGTAAGTTGAATTGCCAAAAAAGTAAGATAAACTGCCAAAAAACAGTTAAGTTACATTTTCAGTCCCCATTTGGTATGAAATAATACAGCAGAGCTAGTAAATATGACAGTCATGTTACTTCCAGTGTTGATGCAGTGGCCTCAAAAATCACCTCAAATTATTCTGCCTATGTCTGTTTGAGTGATGAGGTGACACAATACCGAACAAGCAGCAAAGAAAGCAGAAGGTCCTATAGAGGGGGGTTGGACTGGATGATCTTTCGAGGTCCCTTCCAACCCCTAGCATTCTGTGATGCTGTGAATACTGGGTCCTTTTAAGAGCTGGTGGCTGTTTGGATAAAGGAACTCATGGAAATAAGCACTGGCTGCACAGCTGGTACCCACTAATAGACCTCTGGAGCAGAAAACAGGCTAGTCACAAGTGAGGTGTCCATGGCTGGTAGCAAGCAGGGACTGTCCATGCTGGATAGAAATGTCACAGGAAAGGCACCTTTTTCTATCGACTGTTTCAGGGTTTAGGGGTGTCGAGTGTGTCTGTCTTCTGATTGTTCGTGTTGGCCAACTCACAGCTGCTTTTTGAAGGTATTTATTTTTGTACCTGTTACGTTTATCAGGGTGGATTAGCCAAGTCTGTTGACTTCAGTGCTTTGGCAGAGGCTGTCAGAAATTATTTTAGCAATGCTCTGCCCTGGACAAAGTGCATTTACTTCTCAACCTGTGCTCTCACTTCCAAGCAATAAGCTACTGAGGGTTTCATTTACAGTCAGACGTTCAGTGGAGTTCCTATCTGCAGCTCTTTGTTGTACGTAGGATTTTTGTTCGCTGAAATCAAAGAGAAAGGACCATCTCCACCTAATGGCTTCTGGCTACCAGTAAATGGTGGCTATTCCACAAGGAGGTATAAAGCAGAGTAGGATGTTTTCAGAGATGTAATAAATCTGCTGGGATTGTCACAAGGAGTGCCAACATCATTTGAAAGAAGGGAACTTGTGGCATTTCCTTCACTCCATCTCAGGCGTCATTTCCACAAAGACTTGAATACATCGGCCAAATTCTCTGCTCAGCAGATCTATCATTTTCCAGCACCAAAGGGCTGGGCCCATCCTCTGCTAATTGTTTAGGGTAATACCATGCTCGATTTTTCACTACCAGTGTTTTAGGGGAACTAAAACCCAGCCCTCTTCTTGGGTAAGCTGATTGACCTTTGATAGTACCTTCAGGGCTGTGAAGAGGTTTTTAATGGAACATATTCACCCTAATGTTGTTCAAGGTAAGGAAGAATTTAATCTGAAGTAAAGGCTCGTTGTTTGAGACTTCCATTGGAAATTGAATATCCTCTCTATCCGATTTTCTCCAGCAAAAAGTTCACTAATTTTCTCTCACATGACTCAGACTAACCTTTACATTCATTCATACGTTTAAAGTAAATGCAGCTACTCACTTCAGAAAGGTTTCTCGCTCACGCGAATTAGTCTGTTCATTCTCTTAATAATTCTACTTGCTTCCCCTGTGGATGAATGTCACTGCAACCTCTGTGCTTCCATACTAAAACCTGATCTCGTCACTCACTTCAAAGATGCAATTCACTGCCAAATACCTCACCTTCATCCATCTCAATCTAAACTCAGCAAAATGACCTCTCAAAAAGTACTTTACAGAGGCACTCTTTAATCAACATCTGTTTAGAGCTTTCCCCGTTAACTTCACATAGGCAGATTGTTTTCCATAATTAGACACAGATAGGCTTTGATATAACCAGCTGACATATAGAATACATATTCATTTCTCCCTCTGACTTCTTGAAGGATCTGAGTAATGCAGAAGATACACCTAGTGCATTTAATACTAGTCTCAAGAGCTTCAGACTTGTCTAAGAGGGTCACTGAAGCACTTCAGGTAAAACTCTCATCTCTTGTTAAAAGGGGAGGCTTAGGACAGTGTGATGCTCTTGACGAATTAAGAGGCTGTATTTAGGTAAGAAATGGAGAGGAACTTGGAGCTCGTGTCTCCTTATTTTCCTTTGCTAGATGGGCTATAAGGGGCAGAAATGTTCTTAAGGGACAAGAAAATGATGACATGAATAGAGCTATCACTGCAAAGAGTTTATGGTTTTGCAGTTACAGCCTTCAACAGCTACTTGGGGCTCATTGATGCTCACTGTGGTGGACTTTGCTTGATCTGTATTGTCTTAGGCCATTGGTAGAGACTCAAGTTCAGATAAACACTTAAACATATGCTTAAAGTTATTCATGTGTAAAATACCCCTTAAGCTGTCTCTACTAAACATGACCTTGGTCTCCTGGTGCTGCAGTTCCACAGTGAAAAATAGAAATACGATAACAGCTTTATCAGTCTGAAAACTGCCAGCAGTCCCATGCTACTATTTCTCATGTAACATAACAAAACATATCTATAAATGTGATAGTATTTACTGGCTTGATTCTGCCATTTCCCTTCAGTGAAATTAAATAACAGCTGACTCCAGAGGCAGGCTGATTGATTTCAGTGAAACTAATGCTACTACTCAACAAGAGTAAAAGCAGAAGTAGCGGAGTCAGGCACCGAGCAGGTTCTTTTTATTCCCCTGTTAGTGCCACAGAGCTCTGGCTATTTTGAGAAAGCCTGTTCGTATTTTCCCTTTTGCTGTCTCCTCCTGTTCTTTTCTTTTCACCTTTTCTCAGCTTGATAGAAGGGTCTCAAAACTTATCAATTGACTGTCAGCTTTAAAAATCTCCTTTTTCTGGAATTTTCAGGTTCTTCAAGTAAGCATTTAGAGCCACCGTATCTCCAAACCATCTGCTGTTATGGGGGCGGGGGCAGACACTTTAAAAGGTGACAGCTGACTTTCAAAAGTCTTTAGTAATTGCAGCCCCAGTTGAAATTATTGAGAACTAATAGTCTGAAATGTTTTGGAAAGTCAGGGCATGGAAGGGTTCATTTACATTCCGCTGCCTCCAGCCCCATAATTTTCTACTGTTTTTCAATGTGTTGTTGTTGAAGGTATTGAAGTTGGGAGGTGATTAAAACTCAGTAGTTCATTTGGTCTTTAGCATGTTGTTTCCAAACATTTCCAACAGAACTAAATGCTCAAGTCCCGTTAAATTGGGGTCTAAATGCCTTAGCTTTCTTTACAAATCCTTCTGGTAGGCATCAGATATCAAACAGACAAAACAAAAAAATTAAGCTGAAGCCAGGGTATTTTTCTTTCCCTATGGGGAAAAGGGCATCCATTATGCAATGAATCTTCTTTTGTAATGGTTTGGTGGCTTTGACAAAATCCATTCTATTTCATTGTCCTTTTACTTTACATAATGTCCATAAAATGGCAAAACAGAAGATGTTATTGCTGATCAGAACAATTAGTATAAAGCTTTTGAGCAGAATAACGTTGCAAAAAAAAAAAAAACCACAAACCTTTCGGGCCAGAGCAACTTTCTCAGGAACTGTGTTCTGCACGAAAGGGTATGACTTGTCTTGCAGTCCCCCAAAGCAGTTTTCATCTGTTGTCTTCATATCAGAAAAAGAAAAAAAAAAAAGGAAGAAAGGAGCTGGCCTAGTTGCTCTCACATTGTAATACCCAGCACGTTGCAAGATACCAGAATGAATGTTACAAGACAGGTAAAGCTTAATTGTACCTTGATCCCAGGGGATGCTGGAAACTCCTAGTAAAATGAGATTCTGTGAAACTGAAACAATTAAATAAGCTTTTTTAACATTAGTCTGGAGAAGACCTAAAATGTGATCCATCTGGGAGACACTGCTCTTATATGGATGCCTCTGGGTTTCAGAGAGGAGTTCCAGCCAGGTGTAGGGGTGTGCCTACGTGTATAAAGTTACAAGGAAGCTTAAAGATCTTTCAGAGCAGAGAGAAAACTAATAAACCTGTAGTTCATCTAATCTGGGTTTAGCCTTGTAGCACACAAGTATTCCATAGGTAAATCCCTGGGTGCAGAGGACACATCTAAGAAGGACAGCGAAGCCAATGCCCCAGTTCCCATTGATTTTTGCTGGGAGTCCGACTTACGTGTGTCTTTGATTATTGGCCCCTGGTTTCTGATGGATATAACCACCCTGCTTTCGTACGAACCCTGTTGTGTTCGCCTGTGGGCTGTCCTCTCCTGCTCCGTAACCCTCGTGGCAGGCTTTGAGGAGCTGTGCCCAAAGCCCAGGAACGGCGATGACGGGAGGGAGCAAGGAGCTTTGGGTGGCTTATTGCAGAAAACTCCAGGAGCATGGGTGGGAGATGCTAAAATTGTTAGGGGAGGCCTCGTAATTGGAATACAGTTCTGTAGATGGTTATTTCATCGGAGAGTAGTCCTTAATTAATACAGAGCCTCCAGAGCACACTTTCTCAGCTCTTTCTTCCCATCCCTCCCCTCACGTATGTGTCTATGCGCATTAATCAAATCACTCTTCTGTTCCATCCATGAGTTGAACACGGGGACTGAATTTCTTGCCAGCTTATGCATAAGTTAAAGCCGAGGTATTTGATCTGTGAAAGCCGGCTGAGCTGCGGCGCTCTGCAACGAGCAGGTCTCGGTCTCTGCAGGCGCCCTCCCTCTATCGGTCCCTGATCCTTCATTTCCTCTGATGTCATCACTCCGATTTAAACAGAGGGGCCAGGTTAAAAAGACAGAAATTTGTTTGGCTTTAACCTCCGGCAAGTTCAGGCCTGTTCGGACATGTCCATGGACGTTTCAAGAAGCGGGAGTTTCTCTAGCGATCGCTGAGCGTTCCTGCCCTCCTCCCCGGCACAGAGCTCTTTGGCATAAGTTCATTCTTCTGAAACCTCAGTATTTACACAGGCTCTGTGACTGCGATTTACTCAGGGTCCAGCTGCTGATACTTCAGTTTTCTGAAGTAAAAGGTTGGAATCGAAAGCTCCAGGAGAGTGCTTCTGCTTGTCACGCAGTTCATACAGTTCCTCCCAGCTTGCTCTGCATTAGGCTGTTTGCATCCAAATGGGGTCCCCCAAACCCACATCCAGCAGCTTGGCATGGGATAACATCCTGAACGGGGGAAACCAAGGTGTCTGGAAAGGGGTGGCTGCCATCCGTGCCCTAGCAGGCCACTCTTCCCCTGGAAAACCTTTGCACACGATCATTTGAATACTGATCCGAAGTTCTTTTCCTTAGGATCGCACTTTCTGTTCTGAGAAGGATGCTGCAGTCAGCACGTATGTCTGAGTGTTTTATAGGATCAGTGAAGAATTTCATAGGATACAGAAGGTCCTGAACAGTGCCAAGTGCAGCTCTTCAGTGCAAAAGGGCAGTGTGAAATTAGCAAATATTTTTCATTAATATTTCTAGTAAAACAACAATAACTCTATTCTAGGCCTGTAATTTTTTTAAAGAAGTCTTTCACCAGCCTTCACTGAGTTTTAACCTTGAATTTCTAAGTTCCTGTGTTTCAGCTTGGGATGGAGAGCGAGAATCATCCTCATCAGAGGTATTATTTTTAGAAGTTGGGATTTCTTGTAAATGTAGAGTTTTAACCAAAAATATTGAGGGCTTTTGTCCAGAAAAGGAACACTCTTAAATAAAAATACTAATCTTCCAGTTAAAAAAGAAATCCTATTTTCAAGTAATACACTGGAAAAACCCTACAATATTTTAATTAAATTAAATCACAATGAAATGCAGAAGACTTAAATAGATTGACTGTCTAGTATAGCTGCTAATCTGTCTCATGTTCAGTGATCTGGTTCACCCTGCATAATCATAATCTATTCTGCATACGTTGTTCCAGACTGACTACATCCCAAAATATTTTGCAGAGTTAATCAAATGCAGACTGAGATTCAAAGAAAAGGAGAACAGTTAAGTTGTATATGCAAGAGATAAATGTATTGCTTTCAGGTACAGCTTGGAAATAGATAAAAAGCTGCAGATCTGTAAGGGAACTTTCTCAGAGCTCCTGTAAGCGTGTTCAGTAGCTCCTGTAAGCTCACAGAGGATTGCAGCGATGCCAGGTGCTCTGCAGTTTGATTTCTGTATCTGGGTCTGTGAGTTAATACAGAGGAGATGGAAGATGTTCCATCATCCCGCTATGGGCAAGCAAAGTTCAGTAGTCAGATTTCTTCTGTGCTTTTAGGATGCAGCTTATCTGAAGGACTTGGCAATACTGCCTTGAGTCTCCATTGCCTTCACTCCAGCCACGCTCATTTACACCAGTTAAGAGTTTAGGCTGAGACCTCCAAGGAGAGCTAGGCACCTAGCTTGCTTTGAAAATCTGGGATTTTTTCCCAGATGCTTTTCAGAGCTTTTGTGGTTGCCTGACTCTCTATTTCTCAAATTCCACTTTTTTTTCCTGGCCTCCTCTGACCCAGCCTAACCCTTCTTTTCTTTCTTGATTCCTCTAACCTGCTTCTGAGCCATTTACTTGTTTTGTTTCTCTGATCAAAATGTATTTTGGTCTGAGCTTGGGAAGAAATTCTTTTTAGTCAGTCTGTATTAGAAACACTCGGCCATGTGCTACCAGTCCACTTTGGCATTATTATTCTTAGCCAGGTTTATTCGGATTTGCACATAAGCCTGTTTTAAGAAGGAAATCAGGCAGAAGCAAACCTTCTGCTTCTATCGAGATCCAGCGTTCAGAAGTCCTCGGTTCGAATTTCAGCCATTTCTAATTAAGAGCTCATCAAACCTCATAAAACCCGCAGGGTTTCCAAGGATCTCTTGCTAATGGCTACACTTGGAAAAAAAAGTACTTGAGTTGGAGTTATTTTGCTTTCAAAGTGCACTGTGTACTTGTGTCATCAACTTCCTTTTCTTTCTGTGACATCTGTGGACAAAATGTTTTTGGAGATGGTTTGGTCAGTTAGATGAGAAATTATATATTAAGCACGTTACCATATAAATTTGCTTTTCAAAGTGCTTTTGGTCATCAGCTCATACACAGAGGCAGGAGCATGCACACATGGTCTCGCATATACCAGTTACATGACAAGCTTCCAGGAAAGCAGAAACTTGCATATGTATTTATATTATTTAGACTTCCGCTAATTTCTAAGGGAATGCTGCCTGTTGTTTTTTATTCAAATGGCTCTGCATTATTTTTGAAGCCAAAATTGAATTATTTTTTTAATTTTAATTTTTGAATTTGAATTTTTGAAGCAAAAAATTACACATAAACTCATCTGCTCACTCTGTCTGAGTTTCCAGATAATACAGATCCTGTTCTTGCATTATTTTTCCCTCCGTATATCAGTCCCTGAGTCGAAACCCCTTAAAAACATAAATGCAAACATAGAAAACAACGAATGTTAGGATAGTTAGTCCATTACTTAAAATGGAAGGAGAGGAAATAACAAATGATACAGAGAATGAAGTATTCAATGCCTTTTTTGGTTGCTTCTCCAAAAAAAGGTCAACTGTGGTTGTGTACTAATGCAGTGAGTTTTAACAAGGGGATCATCTAAAATAGCAAAAGGCTATGCTGGCTAACATGTAGATAATTTCGATGTTCTGCAGTTCAGCAGGACCTGATGAAATCTACCCTGGAGTACTTCAGCATCTAGCTGAAACAATCCCAGAGTGATTAGAGATTATCTTTCAGAGTTCACAGATGACCAAGGTAGAGTCAGAGGCCCAGGGAAGGGTAAACATAAGGTCTATTTTTAAGTAGGGGGAAAATGAGAACCAAGGGGATTATGGAACAGTAAAACTATCTTTAATACCCCAAAAGTTTCTAGAATTAGCTGTTACAAGCACTCAGAGAATAAGAAGTTAATAAGAAACAGCAGATATGGATTTGTCAAGAGCAAATCATGTCAAACCAGTACAATTTCTTTGCCGGGTGGATGAAGTAGTAAATAAAAACCAAGAAGTGCATATGATGTTTGTTGATTTTCAGTAAGGCGTTGAATGCTGTCATTCATGGCATCCTCGCAGTCAAAGTTGTGTGCTGTATTTCAAATTGCCACATTGTGGAGGCACAACTGGTTGTCAACTAAAGCTCAAAAAGTAGATGTAGGTCGTTTCCTGTCAAGATGGGAGGGCATGTCAAGTGGGGTCCCTCAAGGGTCTGCCCTGAGTCGGGAAGTGCTCAGTACTTTAGTGACTGTCTTGCATGATGATTAAAGTGCATATTAATAACATTTTCTGAGGTCGTGTTGGTGGGATTGCAGCATTTTGGAATGGAGAAGCAGAATTCGGAATGATTTTTATACCTGGTTATATGAAATTAGCAACTTGAAATGTGCTAAAACCAAATCATAATGGTTAATGACATGAATGCAAACCAGAAAATACTATGCAAGAGAAGCAATATTTAAAAAATAAGACAATTAAGGATGCTGGAAAATAGTAAACTGAATATCATATAACATCATAAAACTGCTTCAGAAAAGACAACTCATGCACCGGAGAGTTTTGGTGGGACTTGTGGGTGAAAGACAAGGGGTAGATTTTGCTTTGCAGGCAACCTTCGTACAGCCTTGGCTGCGTTCCGCTTTGGTTGTGCAGTTCAAGAAAAATCCTGACAAATTGGAGAGAGACTAAAGGAGAGCCATAGGAATGATAAGAGGTTTGGAAAATGTAACATATGAGGAAAGATTGGAAGAATTGGATTTGTTTAGTCTAGAGAAGGGAAGACTGACAGGACGTGATAACATTCCTCCAATATGTAAAACATGGCTAGAAAGAGAATGGTGATGAATTGTTCTTCATAGCAGCAATGAGTAGGAGAAAAATAATTGGTGGTGTAATTTCTAGCAGAAAGGGTTTAGTTTAGACGTTAGAAAAGCTTTCTAGCTTCGAGGATGTTTTGGTAGTAAAATAAGCCATGTGAGAAGGTTACTGGATCTGCTTCCTTGGAGGTCTTTCAAAACAAGTCAGTCATCTGTCAGGGATGGTCTAGGAGTATTTTGTGTTGCCCTCTATGAGGGAGCAGGCTAGACTGCAGCTTTGGGTACGTTCTGGCACTTAAATCTTAGTTGTAAGTGCATTTAAAGACTAGACTGAATGAAATGCTGGCAACTGGCAGGTAGATGCAGTGTTGGTTGTTTGTCTACTGTGTTTTTCAGAGGGATGATGCTGTAGATGCATCTAAGTTCTTATACTCATGTGAGTTTATACATCCAACACTTGGGCAAGGTAAGTGACACACTTCTTAGAGCAGGCAAGGAACAAGGTGGACTAAGTTGTTTCACCAAGATTATTCTGTATTATATAAACTAACCTGTTTATATTACCAGGCCCAGTGCCCTTTCAACTAAAATATCCTTCAGGTTTTGTGAGAAGCGTTGTGTGTGTCTCGTCTCTGGTGGTTTGGACAGTAGACAATTGGGAATAGTTGTTCCATATGATCGCAGTCTTCCTCAGCATTTGTGTTGTGGTTTTCACACATTTCTCTTCATTGTGCAGTGATTAGTAATTAAGGTGTTTAGGTTTTTAAATGGCTTAATTTGTTATTTACAGTTGACTCTGAGATAACTGTGACCGAGTGGAAGCAGCATGAAGATACATCTACAACTTTCCATTCCCAAGCTCACCATTACCACGTGAATACTGCTTCCTGCAAATTGAGTCCTCTCGTTTTAAATCACAGATGACTTTTTGATACAAATGTCAAGGGAGGCTGGGATTTTTGAAGTGCCTAAGAGGTCCAGACACCTACAGCTTCCTAAACCTGATGAACACCTTGTTGGTGAAACAAGGATAATTTGGGATGTAATTCTGTCTTCCCTCTTTCTAGAATTGTGACCAGAAGAATGGAAATGTGATTGTATGCTATTTGTTTTTCTTGCATGAACCTGGAAGTCTAAAAGGGACATAAAGGTAGTGTAAGTACAGTTGTTGCACGTGGGTTTTTGAGTAAATGGAAGTGGCCTCTGGAAAGGCCAAGTATCTAGAATTGTCATCATTTGAAGTTCCATGGTGCTGTTCAGAAAAAAACAATCTGAAATGCTTTTGTAGCATTTCCTCAGGACTGGTCCGTTCTGACTTTGTGGGGAGGCTCTGCCAGGGGAGGTCCAGCTGAGCAGGGGCTGGCAGTCCGGTGCCATGTTATCCCACTCCAAATGTCTTGCCCCAGGAATCTTGTGGCCTCCATGAAGCCCAGCTTGTGCAGTTACGGGAAACCTTGACACAACAAGGCTACCATCACCACTAATGCCCGTGGTTGTTTTGTCACAGCGGTGTGGGGTATGCTGGATGCCTGTACATTGGAGGGTAAGTAATTTTGTTGAGAGATCACCCTAATGACAAGGTGAGAGAAGAAGTGGAGGTTGGCAGGTTTTCTGCCTCCGCAGCACCCTGTCTTCCCTTACACGATGTTGCTTTATGTGTCTGAGCAGCAGGAAGCAATTGTCCAAGTAACATGAGCTTGAGTCCTCACCACTGATGTGTGTTTAGCATTGGGATTGCCGGTTTTCATGCCTTGGGAGTTGCGATGCAGAATTAGGTAGCCTGATGGTGGGTTTGCGAGAGGTTGCGCAGTGTAGCTGGCTGCCCCAGCACATGACCCTCGCTAGGGCTGGACCAGCACGAGCCAGGCGCGATATCTTCCAGCTGCACCGACCGGTTCCCAAATTCCAGTTTTAAACCTGGGACCAAACAAAGTGATATCCAGAAGGTTTCTTGTTGGGGGGGGGGGGTGTGTGTTTGTGTGTTTTGCTACACAGCTGCATCATCCCAGAATGAACTGTCCTAACTAGAGGCAGAGACTGCGTGGACCAAGGACACCTCTCTGTCTCTGAATCTGTGCTTACAAGAAGCAAACCTCTGTAAAATCCCACCTTCACACTTTGCCTGCGGAACACAAAAGGTTAAAAGCCAAAGCTGTGTGTTGCTTTCCTGCAGTGAATTGACTTCTTTTCTGATAAAGATAATGGGTGAGATGTTCCCCCACCCCTCCACTGATCCCTTCTCACCCCGCTGCTGCACACACCATTTCTTCTGCACTACACATTATAAGTGGGGGAGATTTCTTGAACCAGGGGCCTCCTGCTTAATGCACTAAGGACTCAGTCAGGCCAAAAATGCCTGTAGCATATGGGGAAGGAAAGGGCCAGCAGTGAGCAAGCTTGGACAGATGTGCTATAGAGGGAGTGTGGTGTTAGTGGGGGTGGAGAAAGCTCTCCCCCCCCAGCCGTTTCAGAGGGTGGCCAATGAAGAGAAATGGACCCTTTTTAGGACCCCAACAGTTAGGGAGAGCCCCTGAGGCATTTTTGGCCGGGAGGTTGTGCGCGCACACACACGGAACAGTTCAGCAGCAGTCCAATCCCCAGTGACATGGAGCTTTTTCTTAATTCAGAGCATATTTCAGGCTTCAGTTTAAGGGGGGGAAAAAAAACAACACCAAAAACCAACCCATAAACCATAAAGAATCTATTGAAACAATTGTAAGGGGAAAAAATAGAATGTGGCTGCAGCCGAAGTTGTTAGGGAGGAGATGTAGGGGAGAGATGAAAAATAAAAGAAACAATTACCATTTTCCTCACTGGCCTCAGATAAGCCTGGCAAAATACAGATCTGTGCAGGAGCTTTCCAAAAAAGCAGAGGTGCCTCCCTCAGGCTGCTGCCCTCAGGTGAGCTTCTGGTGGAACTGGGCTTCCTGACAGATGCAGCTCTGCTTGTTCACTTGTCTTTGCCTGGCAGCATCTCCTGTGTTTCTCGGTGGTGTTTTTCAAACAGAAGCTTAAAGCCGGGGGATCAGTAGTTCATCTTCTTGCTTGAGCACCTTCATTTGGGGATCTCAAAGCACATTCGAAGCAAGAGGCTTGCAAGCTTTCTGGGGAAGCGAGGCCATCTGATGAGACTCCACAGATGCAGAAACAGCCTCTTAAAGTGTTCAAGTGATGTTTGAAGGTTGCCTGGCAGGACTCGGAATGGCACCACCATAACGCCAACCCTCCTGCACAGAATCGCTCTGCAGTGTGATCTTTCCTGACAACAATGTTTTTGTTTTGTTTGCAATTAGAAATTAAGTGCCTGGACATTGGTGTCCTATTAAAGAGCCAACTGAGTTGGTCCCTGCCCCAAATACCTTCCGGTCTTTGCTCTCGGGGACAACTTTCCTCTAAAGGTGAATTAGATGCACAGGACTCGTAGCACAGCTTGTTCATTACTGCCAAGGACCTGCAGTGCAGGATGCGTCTCCTCAGTTAACATCTGTTTTTTTGACCAAATTGCCTCAGTTTCTGCATGGGCCCACAGCTGACATAAAATGCTGAGAAATTATGACTATTTTTGTTGTTTGGGTGTGTTGATTTTTTTTTTTTAAAACCAGCTGTTCATTTTGGCATCCTGAGCTGTGTTTACTTACAATGGTACCCAAGCAATTATGATGTTAAAAAAATTACTCTCAACTTACCCCAGTGCAAGGAGGTGGAAAAAAAAAGGGGAGGGATGTGTGTGTCTCGTGAGGGGACTTTTGGCATCGGACCAACAGGAGCAGTCGGCATTTGGAGGGAAAAGATGCATGTGCACATTAGGAGGCAACATCTGGTCCTAGGGCCACACGTTCAAATGCTGCCCTTGCATCTGCTGCCACAAAAGAGAAATGCTGCTTCTGCGCTGTCACGCTGTGTGTGGCGTTGGGTCTCTGTGGGCAAAGGGGTTCGGGGTAGCAAGGTGGCTGTGTGGGAGGTTTAGGCATGCTGACCCAGATTTTTAGTTGTTTATTTTTTTCTGTCAAGTCAAGAAGAAAGCAAGCAGGTGAACAAAATCCAGTTTCGGAAGGGAACTGGGTACCCGAGATATTTCTGCTGTCCTGTTTTTAGATGTTCCTTGTGCACTTAAAAGCTTAAGGGATTGCGTAAGGGATTCTTTGACTGCTGTCTGGGCTCTAATTCCAATTCAAATCAGTGAGAAATCAATAGGTGCTAGGTGCCTGGAAATTGCTCTCCTATTGAGGACTTGAAATGGCAGGAGGAGTAATGCTTGTGTGTCTTTGAAAATAAAGTGGCACTTTGTCACCCAACAGTAATTGTCCCATCAGCCCTACAGCTCTGTTCCGAGGAGCTCCTGTTATGGTTATTTCTGACCTCGGTTTACTGCTTTGCTGTCCAGGTGTCTATCTAGTGCTCACCAGGGTTGTCCAAGGCAGATAGGAAGACTTCGAACTAAAAGCGGTAGCAGCAATTTCCTTGGCTTTAGCGGCAGCCTTTGGGGAGTTGAACATTGGTTGTTTCGTCTGCAGTTAAACTTTGGATCTGATGGCCCTGATTTAGGAATCTAAATTCAGCTTTACATCACCTAAGGCAATAAAATGCCTGGCAGCCTTGAAGACTAATTATTGAGATTAAAAGGAGACAGTGTGGCTTGCTGACTTTTCCAGGGGATGCAAGACATTCAGCCTCAAAACAAAATTGTTGTCATTTATTGTATTTATTGTCAGTCTCTCTAGTGGATTTGGAAAGCTTGAATGCAGGACAGAAAGAAACCAAAGTGCAAGGAGAGGGGATCTGTTTTCCTGTCCCTTACTTGATATTATAGAGTGAGTTATTAATTTTTATACTCTGCATTTGCTCACACCTTTGGGCATATTACGCTGCTTTGGGTAAATCCCTTTGGACCAAATCTGAATTACCTGCAAGACCTCCTCAGTTTAGATTTAACTTTGTGTTGCATTTGCAGTAGTATGCTGAACTCTTAACTCTTGTTTTGCTTCAGCCCTACCTTCCGCTCACAGACAGAAATCCTGATCAGAAGGTGAGCGGGGCTGCAAGCTGAATGCATCTGGGCGATGCTTGTGGACAGAAGGGTTGAAGGTGTGCTGCGGGTGGTGGGGAAGAACCAAACTGGGAGGCTGCCAGCTTTTTTAATCCTGTCACCTTGTGCCAGCAGGATGTTACTGTGCAGTGCGGCTGGCCTCGCCCAAGGAGCTCAGTGTGACCTAACTGTAGTAGAGACCAGTTTGTAAGCAAATGGTGCTTCCCCCGTTCGTCAGTCCGCAGCTTGTGCTCCAGACCCACATTTCCTTCAGCGGGGATAACAGCTGAGAACGTAGCTGCTGCCAGCCCAGCATCTCGGCTCTTGGAGGCTGTGGTCACAGTGCTGTCTACAAGAGTATCTCCATTTTCTTGGCCGGATATCTCTGTGGGTAACTCCATACTTCCTTGCTAAATTCCTCTTGGAGTTTTATTTTGATTTGCATCTGTTCCTTGGGCGATGTAAGGTTTTACTTTGTCTTGACTAGCACTTGTTGTAAATGCATTTTTTTCCCCAATAGTGGTAAAAGCCTGAGTTTGGAAAGTGAGAGCTTTTGAGAAGGTGTTGCAGAGCGTTACCTTTTCCCCAGTGGAGGGATGGTGAGTAGACTAAATAGGCCCAAAGGCATTTAGAAAATGCAGAAGGAGTTAAAAAGCCAATGCTTTTGCAGGTTAAGGGATGAGTTTGGGATCCCTTGTGTATCCAGACATCTTGATATGCTGGTGAAATCAAAGAACTGTAAGTTCAAGTGAGTGTTTACAGGCTTCCAAATTCAGTTAATTTATGACATGTTTAATATGTTTTTACAAATGTTTGCTGTACTCAAGTAGTGACGATGCTTTATTTGGTCAGTAAAATTCCATCCTGCCTGCAATAAGCAAAGACCTGAATGTCACAGGGATGTTCTGGGTCTAAGGAAAAATATTCACACTCATTTTAAACAGATATTCCAAATTCCTCTTCTTTTTTTAAATAGGAACTTAAACCTGTCACTGAAACCACCAACAGGACTTTCCAGTTCTCACTAACATTAAGGGATATTTCTGTTTTTCCTGGTTTCCATTCTTCCTCTTTTTCTTTTCTCTTTTTTTTTTTTCCTTCACCCTCTTTCTTCAGCATAACAAGATTGGAAATTAGTGCTGGCTTGAGGCCATGGCTGCATCTATGAGGCCATTTAAAGTTATTGCTCTCTACTCCCTCTGGGCCAGTAGGAAGTTCAGCTGTGATCACAGAGAAAAAAACACCCTAAAATGCTAGAAATAATAATTTAAAAAAAATCAGAAGACTATAGAGTTGCTTTTATGCACTCCAGGTTTTGCATGTAAAGAACTATGAAAGCAGCTAGAAATACTGAAAAGCAGCTTTTTGTGCTGAGGTGCTGGGATGGCTCTGGTGAGATTTGTGATCATGGCCAGAAGGGAGAGTCTGTTTTACTTTGGGCTTCTGCCCTCTGACCTTTACATAGGTATAGTCAGGAATAGTCCTACTGGCGCTGGTGGGGTTCAGCTGCTGTGCAGTTGGAGTGAGGGAAAGCTCTGAGCATCTGTGCAGGTGGAAAAGGATTTGCAGCTTCACTCCCATTCTAGATCTGAATTTAGCAAATCATCTTATGCAGGAACCTGACCTGAAGGAAGCCTTTTATTAGGGCAGCATGGCTTGGACTAGGATTTGGGAAGGTGAACATGAGATTGGTTCACGTGGGCTAGAATTTTAGTGAAAGAACCTGCCTTCTTAGAAAATATCCTCTCTTGTAAATAGAAGCCTTTTTGGCTGGAACAGGGAGCTGAAGATGAAGGACTGGCCTATACATGTGCACACAGATAACCTTTTTACATGTACAAGTTGGTGGCTTTTCAGACAGTTTGTACACTCATCTGAAAGCATCTGACTTGGTCTAGTGAGTATGAAAAAAGCAGATCCTGGCTTACATGAGTGAATGGATACCCCTAAGCCCTCACCTTCTTTTTCAGCCTGAAGTTGAATGACCTGGTCCTGTGAAATCTGTCCCCACAAGCTTTCTTTTTGCTTTTGTCACAGCAGTAGCTGCTGAGCAGTATTTGGGCTAGTTCTTGAGATACGAGTGGAGTTTTTGTCTTTGCAGACAGAAGAAGCTTTCTAGGAGGGAAGGAAGGGAAACCTCGAGCATATTCACTTTCCATGAAAAGGTGAAGGTGTTTTCCGAGTCTCTGTATGAAGAGGGGAGGATGTTGTTTAATGGATTTAGACATTGTCCCAGCATCAAATATACAAACCATGTCCCAGATCAGGTATGGGTCATGGAGACGATGAAACTTTTAAAGAAATGAGTCACCAGAATGCTTTGAGTCTTCCTGATATTTTCCAACTTGTGGTAGCTCTGAATTTGTGTTCCTTTGAAAATTTCAACTTTCCACTCAATTCTAAAAGGATTAAATCCAGTCATTCATTGAGCTGTGGTCCTACTTGCTATTGCCTGTCCAAAAGGCAGTTGAAAAGCAGCTCAGGACAATTGGTCAATATGTGATGATTTGGTATTATTTTGGTGTTATTTACATCACAGAACCTCCATAGACTCTGCCCTTCGTGATGATCTCATTGTTGATGAAGTCGATGTTCTCCTTGCCCCCCCGAATTTACAGTCAATATAGGTTAGGCAAAGAGAGTCTTACATCATATCCTTGGTTAATTGCAAATTCAGACTGTTCTACTTTAAGACTGCTTATCCTACAGCTCAATTCAATGCCATATCCATTTCTCAGACTATTTTAGATTAATGCAGGCACTCTCTTAACTGAGCAGAGATTTTACCATAGATTTTAAAGTTTAGGAGAATTCTTTAAATTTCTAACCTTGAGTTCCCATTTCTCCTGTGGTCATCAGTTGGCAGATCCTGTGTAAGAAACTCCTTGCTTTCCTGTTTGTCATGAAGGGTTAAAAAATAAATAGCAGTGTGTGTTCTGGGGGGCCAAACTTTTTCTTCTGCTCCGTCTCCTTTTGATTTAAAAGCTTTGTTTATCTCTGTAAAGTCACTGGCAGGCCATAAAGAGATATATTGCCTTGGTGCAGACAGCACAAGCTCTGCTCCTGGGAAAGCAATGGACTGTGAAGTTGAGTGTGTGCGTGTGTGGGCCCGCTCATAATTCAGGAAGGGTTCTCTTTTGGGAAGCTCCCAATGGACACTGCCTACAGCCGCTTGCGGCTCCTTGTAGGAGAAGCGTGCATGTATCCAGGAGGGTTGGTCAGGCGCACTGCTTTTGATGTTCTCATAAAGCCATCACTCCAAAGCCTGGAATCGCAAGGCTGTTGAACTCAGTCATAATAGAGTGGATAAAGTACTCCCAATGTGGGTTTGTTGTGTTTTGGTGGGTTTTTTTTTGGATAGCGAAATAATGTAATGTCAGAGCCCAGCTTGCTCGGGCACTCCCTGTTTAGCCAGCATTGAGTAGTGAGATTCAACCCCAGCGTTACTGCTTGGCTTCGCAGGCACTGCCGCCAGTACCTGCATGGGTACGTTCCCTTGCGGCAGCTGGACTCTGCGTTTCAGAATCGTGTGTTCCCCCTGCACGTCCCTAGCTGCTCCCATGGGTGTTCCCACAAGTGTGGGGGAGCAGTGATCTTGGCTGGGGTGAAAGGTAGAGCTTTTTAGAAGGAGAGATGGAATAGGTGACTGACTTCTGCCTGGCATTTAGACTGCAGAGACTGCTTTATTTGCTGAGCAGAGGACACTTAGGTTTAATCTTCAATGGAATTGACTTGTAATGTCCTTTTTGCTTATCACCAGAGGAGGAATCTACTGAAAAAGAGGGCAGAGCACCAAATGCAGCTGAACCGCTGCCAGCAGAAAGGTTATTGATTCCCTGCAAGGGGAGATAGGAAGCTGCTGCTTTCCTCTTTTAACAGCAAGTCATGCTTTGTGGGAATTCCCTACCTGGTATTACGGATTTCCAAAGATCTGTGTTCAAGTCTTGAGAAAAGGAGTCGGGAAGCAGCAGACCCCTGTCTTGGAGAATTTCCTCTGTGCAGAGGATTAGCATGAGAACAGCGGATCATTTCAATCCCACTGCCTTTCTCAATACATTAAGTGACACGTAGCCTAGAGAAGGCCCCTGAAGATTAATGCTTTCCACCAATTCAGTTTATCTTTGGGAACTCCATCAACATATGTAGAACGTGGGCCCTCAGCCGGCCACCTCCTTGTCTCCAGCAGGCTGAACCCACTCTGGTTTTCCTTGTGGCTGACACAAAAGGGGTTCCAGACTTGCCGTGTCTTCTGCAGCTCTGGGTTGCTATACTGACAAGGCTGTTAATCAGAGCCTCTCTGTAAGCTTGTTTGTCTGGGGAGAAATCATTAGTACCTTTTTATACAGTGAGGATAAATCTGAGAATCGCCTGAAAATCTGCAGGAAATTACTTTTCAAGTGACCGATGATATGACCTCTGATTTCCTAATGATCTAGGAAGAGTTCAAGTCCAAGTGCTTGTATATGCAGAATGCCAAATTTATATATACAAAGCATCATAATTACTGTCATGGAGATTTACAGCGCTTTACAAATCATTAATAATCATAATAATAATATTTACCATAACTCTTTCTGGCAGATTAATTGCAATTCTCTTTGACCATCCTCAAACTACTTTTCTTACAACATCTTTCCCATTGGCATGAAAATGAAGTACACAAAACGTAACTTATTGACATAAAGGGTGGCTTTATTTGCACATGTTTATTTGAGACAAAACCAGGTATTTGCTATTGAAGTGAAAGCATAAGCATCAATGAATCAGCAGATCTTTTAAGACAGCACTGGGTGTTGCTACATTTCATCACGGCGTTATCAGGTGATGTGCTCTGATGGATTTGGGGCAGGCAGGTGGGATTCTTACTGCTCAGTTAAGGTACCATTTGCAGTAATGTGTATAAAAGACATACATAGTCATTTGCGTGAGAATCTTAGAGGTCTTCACACCTGTTTTGGGGTGGAACATCCCCAGATGATAAATGTCAAGTTTAGGCTACACTGACTGATGTATAATTGATGGACTGAGGTGATGGGAATTTCTCATTCTTCTAAATACCACTAAAATTATGAAATTTGAGAAAGGAAGAAAGTAAGAGAATGTTTTACCATTTCCTCTGCTTTCCTACTCCTCGGTATACAAAGCTTGCAAGCAATTTCAGCAGGGATAGAACATAAATGTTGGCATGCAATGGCATTTTTTAGTTTGAAATATTTTATGTTAGTATATTTTCTTATATTTCCTTATATTTTTACAAGATAAAAGCCTTTACAAGCTATGTTATTGTAGCAGTTTTATGAATTTTCCTCCCATTTTTTGACAGCATGTACTATTTCTGCCAATGCCATGGGTATTGTTTCTTTTTTATGAATTATTCTGTCTAGATCTGGTTTTATCCGTTACTGGAAATCTGATATTAATAGGCCTTTATTCTATGGCAGATTCATTAATTTGAAAGGGCATTTAAATTATTGTTTATGCATTTTGACATTGTTCTGTTATCTATTTAAAAAAAAAAAAAGTCAGGCAATATGAACATTTTGTATCTTAGTTTCATGCTTCTCTTTGTTTATTCTTCCAACACATTTTGGGCGTATAATGATCATTCTACTTGCTGTGGTAGCACCCTGCTTGCTGTGGGGTAGAAGAAATCATCCGCTTAATTGTTTACAGGAATACTACCCACTGGTTGATGGTTTAAAATGTTCTGGCTCTAAGATAGACCAACCGCTCACATTTCTGGTGAACTCACTGGGAGCTGCGAGTAGTGTGCGTGAGCCAAAGTTGCAAAAACTTGTAACCTCATATTGAAATACTGCTTCAAATATATTATACAGTAATTTAATAATTTCTCAGACCAATACAACCTTGAACTGCATTCAGTGTGGCAGCATCAGACTCCCTACTGAGGTACAACAGCCTGAATATTAGGAAACCTTCCACAGGATGACAGAGGGAAAGCTCAGACACCTCAACCTCAGCTCTGTCTCATCAAACTTTCATCTCTGTGAGACAGTTACAAAAGCTCATGTGTTATTATGCAAAGCGTTGAACTATTAGTGCCTGCTGACATGGAGAAAAATGGTAATAGTATTTCTCTCCCACCTGCCTGTCCTTCAATTTAATTTTATAGCGGGTGTCTCATAATTTTTTAAGTTTCCAAAAAAAGACGTAAAGAATCTTTTCTAAAAGAAAGTGCCAAGCAAGCTGAATGTAGACGTTGCTGCCAATTCCTCCTTTAATACTTTTAAAACAAATACAGATTTACAGGCACACTCACACCAGAGCTGTGTGCCAAAGACCATCAGAACGAAAGACATGTGTTAGAATACATATGTATAAAGTGGGTCTGATGATTCACATAATTTCATGCCTGGAGACAGAACACATTTACATGATGTTGTTTAATTTGTTTTTAATGTATATGGTGTTTCTTGGTCTAATCTGTTGGTTCCCCATTCTGTGTGTCCAGCAATAGAAGGTGCATGTTTGTGCGAGACACAGTGGCTCACCTAACAAGGACCGTTCTATGTTTATTCCTATATTCTCTGTTCAGTGTAATTCCACAGAGATAATTACCCATGAATGCATTCTCCTTTCTCAAGTAAATTAAAGGGTTTCCCATATGGTACGTCCTCCTGAGACCACAAGGAGTTTTCTGAGAATCTGCAATGGTTCAGGTACAAGGAGACTCCCAGCTTAGCTGTAACCTTTGAGGTCCTTCCTATTTTCATACCGACACCTATGTCATCAATCCCATTACAGAAAAATTCCTCTAATCGGAAAACCCTGCTAGTGGAAAACCTGTCCTCATCCTATGAAAAGTAAGAAGTACCACGGGGATGTTTTTGTTGTTAGTGAATCATATCTGGTAGGAGTTGTTTCTTTTTCGTGTGCCACACCTCCAGCCCCCTCCGAGCCGTCCAGCCAATTGCTTTGGCTGAACAGCCCATGGAAGTATAGCGTACCGTAATTGCTTCATTGTGTTGCTTTAAGAGGAAAGGAAAATAGCTATTACTGTGAGCAAGTGCTTCTGGTTTTTTTCCCCTATTGCTCTCGTGTGTTTTGGTTACAAAACGTATCCTGTTCTGAAACTGGTTTTTTTGAGACTTTCTGTTGTTCAGGTGGAAGATTGAGAATGGGCATCTGTTGGTAACGCAGCCGCTGGTAAAGAGAGAGAACACTGGTTTAGAGAAATATTCTTCATGTATAGAAAGGGAATGAAACTATTACTGACTAATTTTCATTCTGATCTCTGTATGGAAGGTAACAAAGCACAGTTTTATTCCTGGAAAGCATGGTGAGGTGAGGTTTGATGCCTACTTACTTTCATCTCGTCTTCAGTTACATAACAGTAAATGGAGAAGCGACTTTTAAAATTACTGTACTTGTTTATCTATTTGGCTATAGATGCAAATATGGAATTTAATAGTCAGTGGCTGAGATATAAAGCTCTATAAATTCGGGGTTCTGCCTGTAAAGAAGCTGTTCTTCCATAAGAGGCTATTCTGAGAAAAATGAACAAAAAGAGCCCAGCTCTGGTAAACAGAGATCAGACCTATTACTGGAGGTATCTAGAAATTTATGACTAGAAAAGGTATTAAGTTGTGACCTGATGGTCTCCTGCTGCTGAGGCTCCAATGGTGATTAGAAAGAAGTGATTTCATTGTCATATGGAGGCTGCTGCCCTCATCCCTGGGTTTTTTCCTCATTGAGAAGCTGAACGTGGTATTCGGGACAAAGAGGAAAAAATGGCTCCCCACACATGCACACAAAGTGTTATCACTGCCAGCTCCTCATCTTCAAAGACCCCTGACTGAAGCTCTGTGTGACTAAGTCCACTTAATTCCCCACCTAAGAGAAAAAAGTAGAGTTCAGAAGTTCAAGAAACTCTTTTGCTAACCACACGCTTGTGGTTGTCTGGGCTGCAGGGTAAGGACTTAGGCTGAATCGCTCAGTGTTTCAGACCTGCTCACAGTCTTGTAACATCTTCTTTCAAGGCAGTGAATGGCCAGAAAGGTGGAAGGCTTCACACGCTGCTGGTGGGATCTGAGCACTCTTAGATGTCACCTTGGGAGCTGTTCAGTATGAAATATCCGGAAGTCTCATCCCAAGTTCTGGGAACATTTAGCATAAGATGGTGTATTCATGGCCTTGACAGGCTCATATATAACCTGGTATAGCATCCTCCTTTCCTCCCAACTTGTGTAACTGTTAATAGTAGTAGTCTCTTATAAAGCTTAAAGCACATAGAGCATTTAAAGCTTATAACATTTATAGATTGCTACAGTAGCAGGAGAATCAAGCTAATGAAAGGATTGGGTGGGTGCCCTGAATTAATACGACCATAATCTAATTCATTTTAACTTCTTGCTGCCTATGAAACCTTCCTCTCTCCTCCAGCAGCATACTTAGGGCCCAGTTCACAGGCTCGTGGCAGATAACGGGAAGGTTCCTGCACAGCAGGGCTGACAGTCAGGTTTTGAAGAGGAGGCCCTTGGCAAGGACAGAATAGCGATGGCAAGGTCCTCCGTGGAGGGCAGCAGGAGGTCTAGGAGTGGGGGATTCAGAATTTGAAGAGTGAAGAGGAGAATCAGAGCCAGGAGGTGTAGATGAAGCAGTGGGGTTTGAAAGAGGCTCTCTGCTGTAATTGGAAATAGAGATGCTTTTTTTTTTCTTAAAAATTTCCATAGTATGGAGTCTGCTTGCGCCCAGAGGTTGTCTTATAGGCTGCTCCTTTATGTTTATGACCACAGAGCATTTTACCCTCCCTTCTCTGCCCTTGCAATTCCCTGGAGAGATTGTGTTTGGAGAATACTTCTTGTAGTTATAACTGTTAAGTGCAGTAAAATGTATTTGATTGTGCTGTCTACTTTTGTTCTTTGTTTCATCTCCATCTCCCATCTGTTTTGTTTGTTTTGGGCGAAAAGGAAGGATTATTGAGTGATCTGTAGTTCATCCCTTGGAAGCTTGAAGGGTGGGGAGGTTGCTCAGGACTTGCAAGCAGTCAGGTTGAGGAGCTGGAGGGGAAAGCAGTGATTTTGAGAGTGAGCAAGGCGTTGTGGATTGTCCTGACAGATTTTGTTGAACTGTGTTACTGGATCACTGATTCCAAGAAAATATTACAGCACATGTCCGTGTAACAGCCAGTTCATACTTCTGACCTTTTCATGTTCTTCTCAGAAGCTGTGTATGACAGTGTTTTCTATGTACGTACTTTGACAGCCCTCCCTGTCTACTAGAGAGTTATGGAAAATAATATT
Organism: Leptosomus discolor; assembly: GCF_034619465.1. NCBI lineage: Eukaryota > Metazoa > Chordata > Aves > Leptosomiformes > Leptosomidae > Leptosomus > Leptosomus discolor. Next base: position 5,198,647 of record NC_141409.1, read on the forward strand.
ATAATTTAACAACATGATAAAGGACTATCAAATTCTTTTTCTTAAATCTGAATCCTTGTATACCATGCTAGGGTTTCAGTAGCTTCTGAGTGCTCAGAAGCTAAGGGATGGGCCTGTTCTAGGATGTGGAAAATTCAGTGAAAAACAAGGCATTAAAGAAAGTAATAGCTGGACACGATTGAATGAGTAGCACTGTTCGTCATGGACCTGTCCTGAACTCATGCCCTAGCACAGTTTGAGGACTGGTGTTGTGCTTGGAGTAAACCTAAAACCAAAGTTGAAGCCACTTGTACTCATTAAAGGACTTGTGGCAGCTTTCACAGTGCTGGATGAGCAACACCTTGCCCTGGTCAGACACTTACTTGAGTGTGTCTCTTCTATGTGTTGATTGTGGCTATTTATAACACCTTATTTAGGAGGTTCTCTCCATCACTTTCTTTCTCCATTGAGTCAATGAAGAGAGAGTGTATCTAAATTAAGTTTCTCCTCTTACTTGCCTCCTGTTGTTTTCCCCCTCACTAGGTATATAAGAAATCGGGAGATATTATTCTCATAATGTAGGCTAAGATAGGTATCTAAAAGTGGTGTTTATACCCCCATTCTCTAAGTGTGTCCAGCATCCTCATTCAGGTAAGATATGCCATGTCCTTTCCTCCTAAATTGCTTTGTCATATTAAAGTGCTTCCAAGGTGGCTATGCATCCATCATGATCCCATGCACTTCTGTGAGTACCCGGATACATATGGGGGTGTTAAAATCGATTTTGTATGAAGGGACTTGCGAGCAGCAAAATAATGCCTTGAATAGAGACATGTGTGCAAGGGTTTGCATATAACTAAAGGATGAGGAAATAGGTGCAGTTGAGGCAAATCATGGTTCCCCTCCAGGTAACACAGTCAGCAACCACTGGCTGTAGACTTAGGGCTGGATTAAAGTGTCAGTGAATGCAGAGTTGCGCTACCCAGAGCTCCTGCTCCCAACAAGGCGAGATCTGGGTGATGGGTTCTGCAGGGTGGAGGTGTTTCCCTGCAAGCAAAGGTGCTACAGGCATACAGTTCTCTGCAGCTTCTCGAGTGCCAGGCTCCATCTGCTCTGTCCTGGATCCTGCTGTGAGGCACACGTGACAGATAGCATCGACATCTCTGGGAGGGCTCTGTGTGCTGCCTCTGGTGCTGGTTCCTCTGCTGTCAGCCAGCCTGCAGAGCTGTGGTGCTCACATACACATCTGCCCACTCTGCCTGCTTGAAGGGGCTGTGGTCCAGTCCTTCAGGTCTAGGATGCAGGCAATGAATACCCACAATCAGCATTTGCTTTGTTAATCCCTTGCGTAATCCTACAGATAACGTGGAGACCTGACTTGGTGTCTAGTGGGGAGAGGAAACCACAGCTCTGAAAAGGGCGGTGTCAGGATTCCTGGGATAGTCACCATCAAACCACAACGTGGTATGGTGAAATATGCCCATGCTAGGCTGAAACCTGCTCACGTTCCTTGCGGAAGAGCCGTCTTATAGAGTCTTCCCTTAGAGAAGACATCTGCAGACAAAGCCGATGAGATCCTGCCCCGAGGAGCACCTGCAGGGCCAGGCCTGTGCTCTCCAAGCTGTTTCAGGATGCATGGCGGAGCGAAGCTGGTCAGCCTGCAAATGCAACGATTTGTTTGTTTACACAGAAACTCCCTCCTGTGCCCTGCAGAGCCCTGAAGCCAGAGCTTCATCGGGGAGTGCGCGTGCTGGTTTGGGCAGGAGGCATGGCACGGGGGGCACCCGACCTGGTTGAAAGACAGCTCCTCTGACTCATCAGCTGAAAGCAAAATGAGCTGTATATATTTAAAGGAAAGCTCTATTTTAAAAATTAATGATCTGCAAGGGAGAGAGGAGAAACTGCTTCTCTGTAATGCAGAAAAAGGCCCTGATGACCACAGCCTGGGTCCCTTTCCAGATGATGTCATCATCAGTCTAAATAATAAATTTTTAACGATGTGGAAAAAAAAAAAGAGGAGGAAATAAAAAAGAGGGGGACTCTGTTTCAATGAGGAGTAAAAGTAGCTAGTGGCAACAGGGTCTAAGGAAAATATATGGTTGGGTGAGGTTTCTGCCCTGTGTAATTAGATTATCCCAAGTGTAGGAGTGTGCTGCAAAAGGCACATTGAAATGCCAGTAATTGACTGCTCTGTGTCTTCCCCTGCCGCATAGCCATGCAGAATGGAAAACTGGGGTACTTGGGATATATAAGGCAGAGGGGCAGCCTATAAACGGGATTGCTAATAATAGGCAGTTAAGATTAGAAGGGAAAGTATGGGCTCACATCAGCCCAGAGACTAGGGGATATTTTCCCCTCATAAATAACAGGCCACAAGAAATCTATTCAAACGAATTTGTGTTGGGTTGACAAATGTATGCAGTATATTACCAATGGAGTACTCACACTGACTCTTTAATGCAGCTTAAATTACTAACAACACATTCATTTTTAAATGCGCTCAGTTTTGTTTCACAGTACCCCCCTGGAAACGTGTTGCCCGTTGCTGTGAGCGTGTTGTGCAGGCGAGGAGGGCTTGGGGAGAGCTGGGCCGGCATCAGCAGTGTGCCTTTGAAGGGAGGTTGTGGCACCAGTGAGGACTGAATTTTTTTTTTTTTTTTTTCCACTTTACGCTGACTCCCCATCGTGGGGGGACCCTCTGGCATTTTCCATGAGATTCCAGCCAGAGTTTTCACCAAAAAGCCCCCAAACCAAACCTTAGCTAATACTGGGATTGTGCAAGGTATTAGAATGTATCTGATGTCCTTTTGAGCTGTATTTTAAGTGATCTGACTTCAAGATCCTATTCAGGGCTTAAGCTCCGGTGCACTGTGTATTCCTGTAGAGATGACCCTCTCCATGAAGAACTTATGAGCTAAGGAGACAAGACGGCAGCTATTCCAACCTGGCAGGCGAGGGGGCTCGGTCGTCCAAAAGCAACAAAAAATTCATGTCAAAGCTATGGACCAAAACTGCATTTCTTAAATCTCAGTCTTGTATTTTCCCAACTAAAAGTATTAACCCAAATCAAGGTTTTCATGCACCTCAGCTACCTGAAAGTCAGGCCCTGAAAGGAACAGATGTGTTTCATGAGGTTTGGGGTTTTCTAATGGGAGATTTCAATGGTTTTAATACCCAAATCTTCACCTTCTCCTCAAACTGTAAGGGACAGATTTATGTCATGTTTTGTAGTGGGCTGATCCTAATACCCTTGTTGTGAGACAGATTTACTGTAGTTGTCAAGACTGATTTGCTGTAGAAGTCAATACCTCAGCCCGCTGGTGCTTTAAGGAAAGAAGGCCTGGGTGTTTAATGCCATAAATATTTTATTCTTGCTCTGCCATACAAACGTTGCATGGCCTCTCAAAAACAACTTACTTCTATTATGCCCCAGTTTCTCATGAGTTAAATGGAAATAACAACACTTCTGACGGTGGAGTGAGTAAGGTCTATGAAATAAGGAGACTTCTGACCAGGAAGATGGAAAAAAAAGTCTTTTCTCTGCTAGGCCCTATTATTTTGTTTAAATGATTTTTTTTCCATTTTTCTGTTTTCATTGCTCCTTAAATAGTCACTTTAATTTCCTTTCAGTTTTGTTCTGGTCTGCAAAGGCATACCTTTTAGACACCCTTCACTTTGCGGGTCATTTGGTGTCTCTCTGTGTTGCTGCTGCTATTCCCTTAGTGAGGGAAAAAGGCAGCTTGGAAAGTATTTGTTGGGTTGGAAGGTGACATTCGCAGGGCCCAGCAGAGGTGCTGCAGTTTGCAAATTGGACATGGCTCTTCCCACAGTTAGCTGGTGGTGATGCAGAGGAGGACGAAAATGTTCGGTCTTGACTGTCTTTTTGTCTGCTCTGGGTCCCTGCGAGCAGAGCAGACACTGCTGCGCTCACAGCTGGGTTTTTGTCTGCTGGCCAGGCAGGAGGGGACCAAGCAGGACCTAAATCCTCGGGTCACTGATGTGTCCTTTGTTATTCCCATGTTTCTTCCACCACTGTGAAGGATACATTGAGCTTTGGGTTTTATGCTGGGCTAAAGACCCATCCATCCAAGTCTGCTACAGTCTAAAACACAACTCACATTTCACAGGTCTAATACAGACACTTACGAGCTCTTTTTTTATTATTAGCTTGCTCAGAGTTTGCCACGGATGGACAGTTTGTTAAATATTGGCTCAGCTTGTGTGTGCTGTCTTTCTTTTGTCTGTTTTGATAGAGCTGGTTGCTCTATCAGTGAGCAGCACACAGGTTAAACATGTCTCTTTTTGTACAGGGCGACAGTCAGTTAATGAAAAAGATGAGCAATTTGCATAGAAAAAGGACGCCGAGTTGGCAGTGAAAACTGACAGTGCAAGCTGACTGTGTTTGGTGGAAACAAGTAACGCTGGTGGGAAGACTGGAGTCACCTCGCCGTTCCTTGCGTGTGTTGCACCGGCTGCAGTGGAGTTTCTTTGCCAGCACGCTGGATGCAGAGCTGGGAGAAAAAGTGAACGAGTTGCCAGGGGCTGTCTGGACGGGATGCGAGTACAGCGGAAGCGTGAGCCATCACACCAGCTATGTGGCGGTTGAGGAACCCGTCTGCAGAAACCAGGCCTTCTCCGAAATGTGAGTTACACCATTTCTCAAAACTGTATGTAGCAAGAAGTGACTGGGAGGCCGGTGATTCATTCTGGGTTAATGTAAAGGTACCAGAGGGGCTAATATAAAGGAAGAAAATTGATACTGGCTTTGCAATGTTTGTGGTGCAGAAATATGTACAAATGTTTCACTGGGGAAGAGTGGAACAATCCGATGCAATATTAAAACCAAAAAATACCCACCTAACAACAAACAAACAGCCATGGGGATGTAGGGGCTGGTAACAGTGACTGGGTATCTGTAAATGACTGCACAGGTATTTGCTTACTGCGATGGGTTTCATTGCCGCTGAAAGGAAAGGGCCCTTGTGAGACGGTAGAAATTGTATGAGAAAACTTTGCTTGAATTGTAGCACTGGGATTATTGTGTCAAACACACTTCGGTGTGTATCCATGGGAGTTACACGAGGGACAGATTTGACCCTTTGGGATGAATGCTCTGGGGAAATTAAAACTAGCTGTAAAAGCTATATATAGTTGAAAAGGCTATGGTAACATTTTATGCGGTATAAGCCATGTTCTATTCTTTACAGAAAGCCATATCTGTAAAAAAGCAATTAGAAGTGCTTCCCTGAAAAAAAGGCAATTGAACACAGTGAATGAACTGCAGGAATTGTACAGTTTCCAGAAAATGGTGGTAGTGAAGCATTTGTGGGATCCATAAAGTCACCATAAATTCCTAACTGAATATGGATTCACTCTCCAACTCTAAAACCACAAGATTTATTTCCTGCTGGCAGGGGAGGTGAAGTTTGCAGAGCCAGATCTGTCTCGAGCATGCCAGCAGGTGGTGAAAGCACCAGTATGTTCCCAAGTGTGTAATGTTCCCAACATCACCTTGGTTGGCAGCATCCTTTCAAGATGAGAAGACAGGACTGGGTTGGTTTGGTTTTTTGTTTGAAGACCTGCCTGTGTTTTCAACACATGTGATTGTATATGAGCAGGAAGGTTTACTAGCATGCAACATGCCCTGTTGGAAAAGAAGGATAAGGTAGTGGGTACGCTACTGATTTCACTCAGGAAGATCTAGTTCTGGCTCAAGTGCTGACTTGAAGCCGCACAAGGTCTCTCTGTGCGGTGGGGTTGCTCGCTGGTGATTCACGTCTCTTGTGGTACAAACCCAAACAATGTGATAAAGTTTTTTGAGTTTCCTTTCCGTGAAATTTGCTTTGTCCTCCAGACTGTGGATGTTTCATGGACACGTGCTTTCAGGAGGAGGTATTGCTGTGGATGGTGGAGGTTTTGGGGGGTTTTTCCCTCCTTTCTGCTGATTCCCATTGGCCTCTTCCTCTGGAGCCTGGTTCCAGTGCAGTTTACTTCAGACTCCCATCTTTTAACTGTGCCGTGCTTCTCCTACTGCTGAACGTAAGAGCAGCACCGGCTCCACCAGCCAAAACTTTTAGTCGCTGACTACCTGCGATAGTGATGGAAATACACATACTAATGTTGATTTGGGGTGGGAAAACTGGAGCGTAAGTCCCAGCTTCAGGTAGGATGAAGTAAGACAGGGAGATATCGACTGAAAGTGCTGCACTGAAATGGCGAAGTCTGTGGCTGCAGAAATTTGTAACTATTTGTGCCCTGTCAAAGATGAATGGCTACGTCTCTTTGCAAAGTCATCTGCATAGCTGGGTAAATGTGATTGCATTGATTTAGCGCGTCTTCGTGAGTCTTTTAACAACCACAGGAGCTAGAAATGTCTTTTGTTGTTGTTTTTTTTTAATGAAAGCTGACGTTCTGGAGCACCAGTCAGCAGGAAGCGGGGGTAAGTTTATTGGCTGTTTTGGTGGGGCCTGGAGAATAATTCTGCCTTTCTCCTGCCTTTTGTCTATTCAGACTGTAAATTCATTGAAGCAAGGACTGCTTTCTACTGTGTGTCTTTATAGCACTTGCTGCAATGGATCTGTGCTCTCAGCTAAATCCCCTAAGGCTTAACAAAATATAAATTAGGATAATGGGATAATAAGTGAAATGTTAAATGGTTGTGGGGGGTGGTTTATTTACACGAATTATCACCTTAAAAAAAAAAAAAACCAAAACACAACAAAGTCCTTCTGAAATCCTGGTGGGAGTGTTAGCTCTGTGGCAAAAACTGTGCATTATTCTACAGTGATGATAAGACAGGGCAGTCGTATGGTCGTTGTGCCCCATTTTAGTGGAGAGGACACAGGCTGGTTTCAGACTTCTTGTAACCCAGACTTCTCTAAGCTGAATTTGCTGTTAGCAGTGGGAAATTACTCCCTGCAGTTTCTTTCCACAGACTCCAGTGATTGCTTTGTGTTGCACAGAGCCTTGGGCAGGGCTTTAACACCCAGGAACATATCCTGGAAAGATAAAATGATTTCTTCCTCCTTCAGCGCCTGTGCAGAGGGATCTTCAATGTGTTCTCTGTCTGTTTTGTTAAGGGAGGCTGTGATGCTAAGCTGGGCAGATGTGACAGAGTGGAAGCGTGCAATAGAGCTGCAGCAAGGCTGATGTGGTGTCACGCTGGTGTAGGATTTGTACCTTTGCTTCATATGAGTGCAAATAAGGTAAGACCTTGGGATCCAGGCTGCTATGCATATGGAGGAGCTCAGAAAAGAGGTGTAGAGTGGTGAGATTCCTCAAAAATCCAGGGCAGAATTGCTCATCTGTGTTGTGCAAAAAATGGCAATCTTAATCCCACTCAGCAATGTGCCAAATCCAAGCCCTTGCCAGTGGCTCATTCTCCTACTTGCAAACCCCCAGCCTGTTGTCTGAGTCCTTTTAGGTGCTTTGCTTAGGGCAGTGCTGAGGCCTGTGGGTCCATCCATAGTTCAAGCGAGTGGAAAGCTCATCTCTAGCTCTTGTTTTTAACATAGTTGAAATCATCATCATCAGAACTTTCTGTTGCTCAGATATCGGAAGTCCTCATGGAAGTTAGTGGCCCGTCTGTCTGCCTGTCTGTGTTGTACTGGCTACTTCCAGGTGACCTGCCAGCTGTGGTGTCAGGTCAGCAGGAGACATCGTGTTCTAGGCTTTGCAGGGTGAAGCAGCCCTGGAGGTGGTAAATGTTGCTACCACAAAACAGCCCTACGTGCAGGCTGAGTGCAGTGGTGCAGTGCACGTCCCGTATCCCTACCCACGCTGAGTTCCTGGAGGCCAGAATACCCCGGCTGCATTTTAGCACTGGTTGAACACTTGTATACCTGTCTCTCTGAAGCACCTGCTTCTGTGATAGATCACCTTTGCTTTTTCCACTTCCAGAGCAGACAGCACAGCTCAGTCACACCAGAGAGCCTCACTCCAAACACAGACCAGTGTAAGAGAGCCAAACTGAGGCCAGTGGTCTGTCAGCAGATCATCCAGCTTGGGAGGAGGCAGAAACAGGATTTGCTGTCAGCTTCGTGCCAGTGACAGCACCGCGATGTTACTTGCTGTAGATTAATGTGGGAGAAGGTCCTTGCCGACAACCCCTGCAAAACAGTTCAGCTTCAAGTGGAATTACAGTGGTCCTTTTAGATAAGTATATTTTTGCCAGCTGATCCCCAACAGCACTCCCAGTGGTGGGGAAAGCTGAAACTATTACTGTAAATACAAAAGGGAAGACATACTTGGCATCCCTTTACATTAGAGCTGGCTCAGAAGAACGTCTGCGTAGCTGTTCCGCTGCCAAGATGGATTGTAGTCAGATAGTACACATTGCAAAGGAACCAGAGCACACACTGAGATCTGTTGGGGTTTTTTTAACAATAGTTTATTTGTGTTTCAAAGGGATAGTTACAGGAATCCAGATCAATATGCTTGTCCAGAACTGTGCCTTCCTATTTTAGGGCCTGGATGAATAGGAGGTTACTTGAGTTCACATGCATATTGAGGGATCGGTGCCTGCGGTAATGCAGCCTCCCAGGCTTGTTACTTTTCGGTTTTGAAAGTGAACGTGAAAGAGCTGCAAGACTGAAGTTGCCATTGTTCTGGTTCCTGGAGTTTTATATTTTTTCCAACAAAGTCCGTGTGGCGTTGCATGTTGTGAGGCTCTTTGTGAACGGTGAGGCCGTGTCTCCACAGGAGATGGTAGGAGCTGAGCACTCCCCATCCAAGGTGTTTAAATAGACTTCCGTTGAAGCATTTTAGGCGCGTGTCCTGAGAACATGTCAAGGTTTGGAGTAACTCAAACGCTTCTGAAAGGGATGGAGGACTGGCTGTTTCAGTTACATATTCTGATTTTTTTTTAATGGAAAATGATAAAAGTACAACTTTGAACATGTATTTGGTGTTTCCCAATCCTAGGTTTTGAAACCATCTGTATATTTTCAGCACTTTATCCCATTTGTTGGAACAAGAAAAATGGTTGACTAATGGAGTTGGTTGCATGGGACCAAAAAAATGGTGTCTGGTTGGTTCTGTTTCTGAGATCTTTTGAAATGCTGTTTCGGACAACATGTTGTAAGTGCTTGAGAATTAGACCTGCAATTGATTTGAGAAATGTTGGTTTATGACCTGTTTTTTCTCTACTAATCTTGATATATTTTTAAGGGACACAGGCAAAAAACCAGGAGTTTGAATAGATGTGGGTACTTAGATGCTCAGGGTGAGAGTAAGGTAGTTTCCTGTATAGAATTTCAAGCCCTGATTTATAGCAAGCAATAGTTTTCTGACAGTTTTAAGCATGTTCCACTGCTGCACCTGGGTTTTTGAGGGCAAAATTGCATCCATTACTTGAGCATATATGGTATCTAGCTCATAATGAATTATGCTGCTCGTGCTTTGAATGGTGCCACTGCATTTTTTGTGAAGTGTAGGCTCAACAAAGTATATCAGCAGACAGAGCCAGTTTCTTCTGAATTTCAACCTGTGACAACTTTCTCAACACACACTGGTCTACGTTGAACCAAGGGGCTATCTTGATGCGTGTGTTCCAACGCAGCAGTGCTTCAGAGTTCAAATTCTGGTGTCATCTGGCACATTTCTGATGTCTCTGGCTTCAGTGATGACATCCTGTTACATGAAGAATTTTGGCTGGTGCATGGTGTTCTCAGTTCAACTGTTTTGCATAGCTGAGGAAGACACCATCCTGACTAAGTCAGTGTAGTTTGAAGCAGTGTGTCTGGTCTTTGCTGTGAGAAGGGCTTCTTTAATCTTGTATTACTTTTCTCCATTTTTTCTCCTTCCCCCAGGTGTTTGTGCACTGCCCGGCATGGAAGGTTAGGCGGTTGCTGGTGGTGATACTGTTGCAGGAGCAATAAGCACTGCAGCAGTCCCAGTGGAGGGCAAGAGAAAGGAGTTGTGGTTCAGCAGGGATTTCACAGCCCTCACTTGTAGTTGTATTAGAAGGTGAATGATTGAGAAGGTTATGAAAAGGATGTGGCTTATCTTCTTCTGTTTGCCACTGGTTTTGCTGATTGTTTTTTACCTGAGCTGATAGGATGGGGGCAGCGGGGGGAGACTCTTCCTACACACCCCAACACTATGAGGGGAAGAAATGGTTTTACAGGCTTTAAAGAAGCAAGGCAAGATTTCCAGAAATGCATGAATTAGGAACCAGGCATAATTGCAGGGGATACTTTGAGAGCAGAGCTCTTCCCAGGTGCAGGTCCCTTTAAAAAGAAACCTTTAGCATGTTTCTGACCCCACCGAATTAGGGGACTGGTCCCCCACTGCGGTGATGAGAGGGACAATGAGAGCACAGTCCAGAAGACGCTTGCACAATGCTTCCTGGCCCTGGCTGGGACCTGAAGTCCCTTGCTGTCCTGAGCACAGTAGAAAACTCTGCACACTGACATTGCCTTGCAGATAACTGGCTGGGAAAGGATTTCTTCAGGGCTTGTACTCCATCTCCACCCACACTTGCAGTCCCAGAGTCACCAAAGAAAATTTAAAAATATTGTGCCAAATGTTTGCTCAGTTAATTTTTTTAGGCCTTTTTTGTACTTAACCCCTGTTATGATTCTTGATTTTTTTTTTTTTTTTTTGTTCCTGTCTTCCCTTAAAAAAGTTTCCCTTTTGAGGGATGATCCTTAGGAGTTGGATGTGTAAGAGACTCATACAGAGACTGCCTTAGCCATACTCACCTTGCAAGTGCTCCCATGCAATGCTTTTCTCTGCACACATTTGTGATCTGGGAGTTTTATTTAGCACTTTTTGAGGGGAATCAAATCAAGGTTGGATTTCAACGTCTCTTGGAGAGAGGGAATGCACGGCACAGACTGCATTGCAGGGAAAGGTACCCAGCACGTCATGTGCCTGCTCACTCCTCATTCTTCACTTTGTTCTCGCTGTTCCTTGAGTCGAGGGACCAACCTCTGTTTGCCCCTGTTCAGGAGTAAAGTCACTGAACCAGAGGGGTCCTTGTTTTGGCATAACAAGAGATAGCCTTTTGCTTCTGCTTTTTCGAGCTTTGCACAACTTTTGGAAGAAGCAGTGGTCTTCCATGTTTATCGTATCTGCAGTGTGATGCCATGACATCCATGTGTCGGAATCTACCTGCACTTCCAGTTGGAGAGTGGGAGAGAGGGCAGGGTGCAGCTGCAGGCTCATCCCAAGTCACTTAACCAACTCTTCACCTTCAGTGGCTGTGAAACATGCTTGGGACGTGCTTCCAGGCTCTGTTGGGTCTCGAATGTAGAGGATTGTGGTCTGTCCCAGCAATGGTTCCCCCACCACTGGGGTGGTGGAAGTACAACGACTGTGATGTACAGTGAGTGGTTCTTGTAGGAAGCTTATAACCTGTTCATGTATCGAGAGTTTCAATGTGTGCATGGCTGGAGAGGAATGAAAGGCACAGATTTATTCCTTTAGAAGGTGGGTTAGTCCTGGTTCAGCAGTGCCTGGGCAGGGGTGTGTAGTGGGAGAGAGCAAGCTGTTTCTGTACGTCCCAGGCAGCACCCTGTGAGGTGCATTCAGATGAGTTTCACCTTGGCACATGCCATGCGTCGCCTTGGCTTCCTTAGCAGGTCTGCTCTTCAGCATCTCAGGAGAACACCCAAACGAATCACCAATTACATTTTGTGCTTTAATTAAACAGAAAGGTGGGCCCATGCTTCAGCTTCACTGTGAGCCACAGCATTAAATAATCTCTTGAATGATTACAGACCCAGCAAATTGAGGCACTGCTTGCTGCTTTTCTTCACGTGTCAGTGATTTACCTTGAAGATTCCCCTGCGAGTAGTGAGTTTGGTGTCCTCCTAACCTGCCCCAGAGAGGTTTTGAGGCAGGGATGGTGTGAAGAGTCCTGAGCATCTGTTGGTACTTGGAGGGAGCCCCATGCTGTTAAGGGCTGGCTAGGAGATGCTCAGAATCCTACAGCATCTGGGCCCTGTGTGTAAGACCTGATATTAAAGCAAGGAGCGTATCCAAAATTTGTGCCACAGAGGGAAGCATTGGCAACATGACAGGAGCCCAAAGGTTGTGCTTCATTTGCATGTGTATTTGCATAATTGCTAATGCATGAGATGCACGTTAATAATCACTCTTGCATCTTTATCATTCTCAATAAGTACAGAGAAAATTTCTTGCTCTTGGAGTTCATCAGCAATAAAAACCTGCAGAGTCCTCATTCTGTAATCGCAGGGAATTAGGGACACCTTGGGAGGGACATTTTTGTCGTCGTTGGATGCATCTGCCCTTAAACCTGTAGTTCATAAAATCTAACTCTGGACTAGTTCTGGGCAAGAGAAATTAACTGTGAAGGGAAAAGTACTTAGAAATTTTTATACTAGTGAGGATATTTTGAGGAGCCTAGAAAAGCTGGCACCTGGATCCTGTTGAATTTCAGTGGAAGTTCCACCTCCTTTTGCTCTGTTTGAAGCCTCCGCAAAACCCTATGGGGCACAGCCAAGGAAGAGGGTGGTTCTTTTTGGGTGCTTGGTGTGGGGACTTAGTGGGACTGACTTAGAGTGGCATGTCGGATGGAGCTGGTTGCTCTAGATGTATAGTCTGATCCTGTCCCTGCCACAAAGACTTTGTTTCTCACGTAGACAGGACATAGAAAGGATTGGAAGAGGGAATGCAGGCAGAGGGGTTTGCATATCAGAAAAAGCTCCTCTTTACCAGCTTGTCTTGTTTTAACCTTACCAACTGAATTTCTCTCATTCTCAAGCTTATATTTGCTTTGCAGAGTCGTTCCTTCTGACACCACTCTTCTGCATTATACTGTGGTGGCATTACTTAACTGCTGGAAGTCGCAGTGGCTTTAGGATGGAGAGGGACAGATTTCTGCATGTGACCAAATGATGCAGTTGTCTGTTGCAGGAGGGACCTGACTGCAATGGCCTTGGTGTGATGGACCAGTGCTGTGTTCCAGCCTGGAAAGTCTGGGCTTTGCTCATGTACTTCTACAATGTTTTTGTTACAGTTGGCCCGAAAATGGGGACTCAATTCAACAGAAAACATTTTTTGACTTTCTAATGTTTGTTTTCGTTTTTTCTCAGATTTAAAACTTTTTAACGTTTTTCAGGATGGGGGAGATGGAAGGATATGATTACATCCATCCGAAACCATCACTGTCCCGTGGCTTGGATTGAGATGACTCAAATTCAGAGTCCTCCTTTTCTTTATTTGGGCCTTGAGTCAAATCTAGGTGGGTACCATGATCATGTTGGAGGGCATTCTGGAACAGATTCCTTAATCCCATCTTGATCTTCTTTTAAAACAAGAGTGTAACTGAAACTTCTCTCTACAGTGTTTGGTTCAACAAATCAGCATTTTCTCTAAAAACAAATACATATCAATAGGGATCGTTGATATTGTTCTTTTGTCTTCTCTGCTGTATGTACTGTAATTATGGAATATTACCTTAGTTGGTAATGACTAGATACGTTATGTATTTACCACCACAGCATCTCAGTTTAGTGTCTCTCTTGGGGATATTTGCTCCAGAGTTTTCCCTGTGAAAAAGGGAAATCTTAATTTGTCCAAACAAGCAGCAGCCTGTGAAGAAGGGGACAAGCACTTACAAGCCTTGTTCCGCATGACAGGAGTCCTATGATTTTGCGACAAGGGGTGCCATGTTTCAGGCACCTGCTTTGCTTCAGCAGGGTGAATTCATTGCTGGTGATTGTCTGTTCCACTGTATGGTTTCTCAGGCATCTGGGAAACTGCTGAGTTTTTGCATAATTGTCTTTACACTTCCACTTCAGATGTCTTCAAATGTTTCTAAACTTAACACGTAGGAGATTGAGCAGGCATTGACTGGTTTCTCTAAGGTAGAGATCTCACGTTTTTCTTCCATGGGATTTCACTTTGCCCTTCAAATAATGTTTGTGCCCTCAGAGTCATTGTGGCTTCCGTGCTTACTTTGAAACTGTATTGATCATGTAATTAAAGTGTCTTCTGACTGCCTCAGCAATCTAGCAAGATTGAGACCTAGGCTTTCTTGGCTGGTTTCAGAAACCTCAATCTGTCCTTCATTTTAATCTTAACTCCCAACGTGATTCTTGCAGTTACTTACAGATCTTGCAGCCTGTGCTCCTCAGCCTTCAACTGCGCAGGATTCAGTCAACTAGAAAATGTAGATAGATCTCAGTCCTGCGTTGTGTTAATTCCAGCCTTGCAGTGCAACCGACTCATTCTAGTTGTACTAGACTTCTGTCCAGAGGCCCCAAGGCAGACACAGGGAATCACTGTCCAAATGCATGGAGATACATTCCCTTGGCCTTTGCCGACTTCCAGCAAAGAAATGGGAATGATTCTTGTACTTTTTATTTAAAATTATACATCTGATGGAAAGATAAATGCAATAATCATCATTCACTGTTCAAAATCATCATTGGTTCACTTTATGTTGGCTGTGAATAATGCCAAAGGTGCTTGCACAAAAAAACCACCGTGAAGGGATATCTGGTTGATTGACTAAATTCGGTAGTGCTGCAAAGTGAACCAATAAAAAAGAAGCAAGACTGTCAGCCATTCAATCTCTTTTCATCTCTGCATTGTCTTTCACAGCTGCTACTACAAAGCCTTTCACAAACTTATCAATGCTTCTAAAATCTGTTTGGGATAGGTAGTACAATTCCAGATGTGGCTAGATTGTTCTGGGAAGGAAAGGGTTTAAAAAAAGTTGTTTTAAGGAATAAAATACACACTAGTAACAAGAGGAGGCAAGTCAAGAGTGAATGTGAGTACACTCTGGCAGACAGCTTCCCAGCTGAGGAATATAATGCAAAAAGCCTACTGGCCAAAAGTTTTTGTCCAAGACTTCCAAAGTCCAGCATTACCTATAATCATGTCCAATCTCTTGCTGATCCAAAAGCCAATTTTTCAACTCAATTCCGGCTGAAATTAGAAACCCCTGTAGAGATCTCAGATTGGTGAAAAAAGCCTGTTACCGTACATGCCAGAGATCATTCCTGCTGCCACATTCTGGACCAAGTGCAATTTCTTCTAATAAAAACATTTCTGGCAAAGCTGTACATTAAGAGTTAGCGTAATCGAATCTGGATGTGAGGAAGGCATGCAAACTTGCTTCCAAGTCAGCAAGAGTTAGGCAGGATTTAATCCTCCATGTATTTTTATTATGATATAAAAAGCTGTTATATTGGTATTTTTAATACATTTATCAAAAGGAAACTGCAAATCCAAAGTCGCTTCCAAATTTCCCACTGATACAGGAATGAGTAGCTGAGACAATTCTGAAGTGAACTGAGGCAATGGGATTTTGTAATAGGGGTTTAGCTGCCAGGAGACCAGCACTTGGATTTGACTTTTAACCAGTTCACACTAGACCTATGCAAACATTTTCCCTGAACATTTGCTGTAGCGTGAAGCTGACTTTTTTTTTTTTGTTCTTCCTGTCTGCTCTGTTTGTGCACATTTTTCTGTTGGCTTTTCATGAACATTTCAGCAAGCCATAGGATCTCCTGGGATGACAAAGCCAGTCACCAGCCATGCACCAGCAGCTCCCACCACAGCCAGCACCACTTACTTAGGGGCCTAAGAATAGGAGGCAGCAGACATTTCTATTAAACCCTCTTTTTTAAAAACAGCTTGGCTCTCATTTACTCGTCTAAATAAGGTCCAGATTTTCAGAAGAGCTCAATAGATTGCGTGCTGAACACTTGTGAAAATAGAGTCTACATTTCATGTCTACTCTGGGGCTCAAGGCTTTCAGAAAGCTGGCCTCAAATTTCTTGTTCTTGGACAAACAACGAGTGTTTGGGTATACGTTTGGGTTGGTTTTGCCTTCCTTGCCCTGGGGTTTCCAGTGGTGTGACGCTGTCCAGTGTGAGTGGCTGGGCCGGCGTGACATCCTGCGGGATGCTATGGGAGGAAGTGGTAAGGGGCCTCCGATATGGGAGATGGGCATTTCATTCCCTGCTCCACCACAGATGGCCTTCAGGGTCTTTGGCTGGGCTTTTCAGGCTGTTTAGTGGATGTTTGAGTGTCAAAAGGAAGCAATTCAGCTTTCGCATCCTAAAATTAAGATACTTGGAAAGGACCTGATTTTGAGACCTACCTCTGCCTTTTAATATATATCCCAAGCTAGGTGGTGAGAGTGGAGGCACTCCATCATCGCTCAGAGTTTCGTTCTCAGTTGATGTGCTCTGACTTCTTGATTTGTTTGTTTGCTTTTTAAAATCCTTGCTTCCGAGGGATTTGTGAGGACAAATGCGTTGACACTATAAAAAGTGGTTGGGAACTAAGCTAATAGAGACAGTGTAAATCTGATGTACCAGTTCTGAAGCCCAGTTTAGAGCCTAGGGGCATCTCACTAGCTTTTTATTCCTTCTCAGTACCAATTACTTTTGGATGCTAAACAACCTGTCCTGAAACCTGACTGTACTACAGTATTTTTCATCCTGAAAACCCCTAAAACTACACAGCAAATATATTACATAAACCATACAGGGATCATTTTACCCATCTTTAGAAAGCAACCTTTGTGGGTTTGGAAAGTGTGAGAACAGCAGTGTTATGCAGGAAGCATCATTTTTAATCAGGATGCTTTCATCTGCACAGTGAAAGTCCCTTGCCAAAAGCTCTCTCATCTCTGACCCCTTATGTGGTGATATAACGTAGTTCCTCCTGGGGCATGAGAGATGCTGAGGTCAGCCTTGCCGTGTAGGCTGAATTACTGATATTAAAGAGGATAATTGGCATTTCCACCGCCTGGTACAGTTAATAACACAGCATCCAGATCAACCGTCTAGAGCGCTGTAAAATAATCATAAGGAGAATACAGTTCTTTAATAGCAATAAAAGTATAATAAGGTCCTCTAAATAGCGTAACAAAAGTTGAACGAACCCAATATTAAAACACTATATATTATTAATTTTTTTTTTTAAAGTCTATAACAACGAGATCCTCTGGCACACAAGTACAAAATCAAATTTAACAAGCGAG
This sequence comes from Leptosomus discolor, assembly GCF_034619465.1. Lineage (NCBI taxonomy): Eukaryota > Metazoa > Chordata > Aves > Leptosomiformes > Leptosomidae > Leptosomus > Leptosomus discolor. The sequence goes on from NC_141409.1 coordinate 5,215,598, forward strand.
TTAAATAAGCAATTAGGAGTGGGGATTTTAAACTTCTTTCCCATCTCAACTGCTTTAATTTAGCACAAGTGGAGATCTGCCTTGTGTATTGCAAACCCTCCCTGGTGATAGCCACACCTGAACAGTGGCATTATCAGAGAGACTGGCATTTTTACAAAAAGGTTGAAGTCCTGATTCTCATGGTGCGTCAGATTCCCCAAAGTGACCCTTTCTTACATGATGACCTTGTGAAGACGCACATTCAGTTTTCTCTTCTGCCTGGGGGAATTCAGACTGAAATTTCCTTCTTTCCAGAAACATCTCTGCCCAGGGAGCTGCTTGCTGTGCACTGGGTGCTGTTTCCAGTGCTGCAGTTAGTTTTATTGGTCTCTTAATAAGAATGCAGGAATCATTTGATAAGAAAGAGGGAAAAAAAAATCTGAGGCCTTGTAAAAAGTGCCTTTGCCAGTGGTAGGAGACCTGAGTTCCAGCCGTAACTCCAAGGTTGTTTAAGCGTTTTTCATGGAACAGCTGAGCAAGCAAAGAAGCAAAACCGGAGGAGCTTGAGAAGTTCAAAGGAACTGAGTGAGGTGCCTTTAGGGTTGGCGGAAGTTTTCAGGTTACTGTTTTGAGCATAAGAATCTAAATTCAGAATCTAAACCTCAAGATCCAAGTCCTATTTTGGCCTTGTCCTGATGCACTCTCAAAAAAATTACCTTTGTCTTAAAGAATGTGTATACAGCAAGCAACAGGCATTTCTGTTGGATGAACTCTCCCAGTAAACCATAGTATCTTTCTAGCTCAGCCACCGGGATTTTACTGGCAAATTACGCATCGATGTGTGAGGTCCTCAGATATGCTGTATGTTGGAGGAGCTCTGTGACTGATACTGCTGGTATTCACATTTGCACTACTGCCATTTGAAGAATCTAATCACAGCCATAAAGAAGACATACCATCCTACCTGCTTTTCTAATTCATGAATCTGTTCTGGACGTCCTTAAAATACAGTGGGATTTTTAAGCCATTCTCTTCAAGTGTTGTTACAAGAGGGATTTTGGAGGTATTTTGCAAGGCTGGACTGGTGTGCTGCCATCCTTGGCAGTTCTTTGTTGATAATGGACTCCATCATCTTTAAGGTCTCTGTTTCTGCAATTATTGGAAATGTCATGGATGGTAACTGACTGGCGAAGTAAAGACAACGGACTGTTTTGGAGGAGTACGGTGTTTCAGCCACATTTTGCTTTGCCATTTTCATATAGTATCTGTCTTGTTCAGGAGCATGTCCTGGTTTAACTCTCTGCTCAACAGCAGGAGAGCAGCAGCACTGGCCCTGCAGTCAGCACCAGACATGTCCCTTTTCATTCTCCTTCGTATGACTGAATATTTCCCTTTAGCTATCTTTTTTTTTTTTTTTTTTTTTTTTACAAAGAAACTTTTATCTGTAGCCACATGTGCAAAACTCTCAAATGGGCTGTTTCAAATCTAGTCAAGGTCATTGAAAAAAGATATTTTTTAAGTGGCTAGGGCTCTTAAAAGTCCTTTTGGATTCCCCAGAAGCGAAAAAGCAGCATTTACCCTGTAAGCCTTATAGATCAAGGACTTGAGTATCTTTCAACATCCTAAAGCCCATGCAGACTTTAAACTGGTATTCCCAGCTCATTCGCCAAAAGAAGAGGAGGAAAATGAAATGAACTGAAAGCTTTTGCCTTCAGGTCTGGTGCAATAGGCCTTCTGAAGCCTGGAGTCGGAATTGTTTCAATCTATGTAAATATCGGGAAATTAAATTCCATATGTCCCATGCCAGATGCTCCCAGCTGCTGCTGCTGTGCGGGGATCGGTGAGCAGACAGTTTAGCCTTGTCAGGCGGTGGCGGAGGGTGGGGGGGGCAGAATAAAAAATAGAAGGAATAGGAAGGGGGGTGGATTGTCATTTTGAGGTCAGGAGGGTAATGTGCACAAGTGGCTATGCCAGTGAGCTGACAACCCAAATCACCACATAGCTGTAAGTGCCGTGTGAGGCTTAAAACTGGAAGACCCCAGTGAGAGCGTCACAGGACTTGGCGTGAGAGCTCGACTGTAATGTATATTGTTTATTCCAAAGCGTATAGAAATTGCGTACGTATGGGAAACAGTCAGGTTTGGACCGTGAGTGGCTCGAGTGGGTAAATCCCCGCCTGGGAAAAATAGCCCAGAGCAGGCAAAGGCCTGTTGCTGAGCCAGCCAGCCATTGGCAGTGACTGCACAGGCCACTTGTCACAGGCCCTCGCTGCTCTGCCCCTGGGCCCGGCCGTACCCGCCATGGCCCGTGTCCATCACCCCGGCTCCAGCCTTTTGGCCGGCCCCTATGTACGTGTTACGGCAGGATCGCACGTTTATTTCCTGGGTTTGTTATTTATATCGTGAGCCTCACGCGGTGGAAGGGAAAGAAGCAGAGCGACACAACTGCAATTTTAAATGACCTATTCTTAAAAAAGCACACAGGCCCTAATGAAACTAGAGATTTAAGAATCCTCGTGGAAACTCCAGCTGCCTAAAAATAGGCAGTGCCCCTCTCGCGTCCACACAGATCCTTCGCCGCGCTCCTGGCCGTCAGCGCAGCCGTGCCCCAGCCTGGCCGGAGGCGGGTGGAAGTGCTGCCAGCCCGTCCGGAGCAGCCCTCTGCCTAGGCCGGCCCACGCTCCGGTGGCTGCTCCTGCCTCCCTCCCCCTTCTTATTTTATTTTTTTTTTTTTCGTAATGTGGTGACAAGTGGAACGGTCTCCAAAAAAGAGCGGCCTTGTGGCTTGCCCCAACATCGCTGCAGACGTTCGGTAAACACGAGGGAAGCCGGAGCCCCATGGCTGGGGCGCGGGAGGGAGCGGGCGAGGAGGGCCGAGCGGTTACTCAGCATTTACTGTCTGAGAAGGTGAGAGTTACTGTGGAAAAACCCTGCAGCTTTATTGTTCTAACCTTTATTTAAATATAGAATCTATAACCCGTTTTTCCAGAGAATTTAAAATAGCGGTTTTTCGGCTTGCAACCACCCTGTCCAACTTCTGAGGTATCACATACTTATGTATTATTTTATGGAGCTGACAGAGGGGGAGTCTAGGGGGGTAAAAATAGCTGAAATAGCCAACGGCAGCCTGTGGAATAAACCCGTGTGTGTGCATGCGTCTTGGGAGGAAGGTTGGCTGCCGCCAGCCTGCCAAAGCCTGTGCTTGCTTTGACGTTAGCCCGCCATCCTCCTCCCGTGGCTCCCCAGCACGAGGGGCTCAGGCCTCGGGGCTGCCAACAAAAACCACCATTTCCCCACGCAGTGCCCGCAAGAAGGGCTCAGGCGCCCTCGCCCCCGCCGTCCCGCCTGAAAGAATTATTTGTAAACTTCGCCAGCGAAGGCATATCATTAGAAGTGATATTTTCTAGTGGCAAGCCTGGAAAAAGAAGTGGCGGGGGGGGGGGAGAGGGTATCAAATGAGCAAGGTGGTTTCCTCGGTGCTGCTGGAGCTGCTTAGTCTGGCACGGTCGTGTCGCTCTGCGGTGGGGTTTGCCTGGTTTCGGGACCCGGGGCCTCAGGTTTGCCTGGTTTCGGGACACGGGGCCTCCCCTGTCGCTGCCCATCTGGGACAGGCAGCAGCGTTCTGGTTTCTTGTGTGTCAGAGGAGTCCCTTATGACTTCCATTCCTGCTCCCCTTTTGTTCCCTTGTAGCGTGCTTTTAATACTTTGCTGAAGACTTGCTGTAGAGCGAGAAGCAGAGAAGCCATGAGGAAACACCTCCCTTATTCTCCAGCAAATCTGCACATGTCTGTGGGGTAGCAGTCAGTCTGAAGCAAGGCTTTTTTAAGCTACAAATGCCCATATTGCGGGAGTATTGTGAAATCCCTGTGGAAATCTGGGCCTTGGGTAGGTAGTGATGTTCTGTTGTTCAGGTCTACGTGGCCAAGACAGACGAACTACATGCAGGGAGGCTGGTGTGGCTCGCTGAGGGTCGCACTGAAGCTTGGTGGCAAAGCCAGGTCTGCTCTGCTGCCAGCACAGTGCCCAGAGGCTGTTCAGGGATTTTGCGTGGTCAGTGTTTTCTGTATGGCTCTTTCTGCCCCATTCTCACAGTGACGACTGCTTTGTTCTGCGAAAGAATAAAGTTTTTCCCCTCGAAAGAATGTATTTTAGGGACTTAAACCACATCAGAACAGTCACGGTGAGCATATGGGTATGCCAGCAGAATCTCAGTGGGCTCACTTATCACTCGTGCATCTGTTCCCCTGCTGCTTCCCTCCCCTGTCTCTGTCGGGTACCTCCCTGAATGTCATAGCGTTTACTTCTTAATTTTCTGCGTTTTTGGAAGGTTGATGTTTTGATTGTCTGATGGCTGACTAAAAGTTGCCTACCTGTTTCCCCGTTCTTGATAAATGAGTCTGCAGAACTCAAAAAGTGAAAGTCATGGCGGAAAGATAGAGGGCCAGGAAGTGTACAAGGAGGGGCAGCTAGCAAAAGGTGTTAACCAAATCAAAATGGAATGAAGCCGGTGGGTGGGTGTGAGTCCATCTCATCAGAGCGGGTTTCAGAAAAGCGAGGTGTGTTTGTGGGGAAAAGTTGTACTGTCTTTGTTTGAAAAAGGAAAAGGGAACATTTTGCATTCCATTGGTTATCTCAAGGTGAAATTGTAGTGTACGTAGAGCATGAGGAAGGTTTCTTTCCAGAGTTTGACAAGATCTCTGCCCTGATTCTCCCCAAGCAGGTTTGCCATAGCCAGCTAGGCGGCCATGAAAAGCAATGATCCTTCCTGCCCACCTGGTGTTTTACATGGTAGTAATTGTCTTGGTGTAGAATCACAAAGGAATATCTTGGGTTTTTTTTTTCACCCAGATGGGGTAAAATTACTGATCCTTTGCTTATCCATCCTTTTGATGGATCAAGTTGAGGTAGAGGATTGTTCATGTTTACTCTTCATTCACGACTTGTACTGCATAGTGACACACTAAAATCTCTTTGCTCCCAGAATAAACTTCTAAACTGTTTCTCATAAAGACCCTGTCAGCAAGTTAATCAGGGACTCAACCAATGTATTCTGGTACAAGTTCTTAGATCAATCATCATTTATTATGGAAATATACAGAAGCGCCAAGAGACTTTTGTGTGCGTTATCACGGACAACATACAAATAGTAAATTAAAGGAGACTGCTGAGGATCTAAACTGAACAGAAAGTGCAGAGATATAGGAATGGGTTTGAAAAATTTTCCAAAATCTCTACCTCTGTTTGCTCTATTGCTGTCCAATATGGTGTCTAAGGTATTCAGGGGAAAAAGTGACTTTCATGGAGAGGCTCTGTGTGAGTGTAAGTTGCTTGTAATGTCAGTGTCTTTCTGACCAATGTCTCTAAACATGTGGAATGCTAATTGATCTTTTTTCAACTTCTGTAATCACATGGGATTTAGGTTTTCTTTGAAGTCCTTAGTGAAAGTTCAAGTTGGCTTTTATTTACCATAATTTATTTACCTACTTTTAACTGTGAAAAAAAGGCACTTCTGTCATGATGTCAGGGGGCCAGCCTTCCTCTCTGCTCCCCTCCCACAATGTGACCATTATATCAACATATGGCAAACATTTCTCCTATTCTGTGTTTACTCCCAGCAGTAAAAATTCAGTAAAAAGCCAAGGGCCTTCCATAGAGGGAGGAAAACTCAGCTACAGCCTTCAGGACGGGAAAAGCAAATACACTTTTAACAAGAAAGTTATTGGGACATTGCTAAGTATTTCCAAGAAATAAAATAACAAAGGAGCTTGTATCCAAGAGGAGTCACATATCTTCAGAAAGTATAAGCATCATGGAAAAAAATCCTGAAGGATTATTATTGAAAGGTTAGCTGAAATTAAAAGCACGTTTATGCAGCCAGAGGAGTTTTTGGGCTTTAATTCATTAGCTCAGGTTTCATCTACCAGGATTCTGCCCCCGGCACGTGTAATAAGATTAGTTCATTAATCGTCGAGTCCTTGGGAATTAACATACTGGAGGTGCCTTTCTCCCCCTCTGAAAAGTCCCCCTGGATATATAAACACAGCAGCAATTTTGTTGAATGTGGGATCAGAGTTAGTCGTGCCAGGTTTGGCTTGATGAGAATGACTGAATCCTATAAACAAGTGAACAGTGGGAGAAACATGTTAAGAAAAAAACCCTTGTTTTGTCTTTTAGAGTTGTACTGCAGTGTTTGGCTGACTGCGTATGGAAATCCAGTGTATTAACTCTTTTAAAAAATTGAAAAATGGAAGGAAAAAAGGGAAGCACAGAGTGGTTTGTTTTACAGAATAATTACCCTGGGAACTCTGCTCCCTACCTGCCACCCCATTAGAAAAGTAAGGATGAAGGGTCGGAAGGGGGCCCAAGCAGCAGCTGGGCAAGCACGGGCTGGGGAGGTGTGTGCATCCTTGGGGCCAGACCTGGGCAGAGAGCGATGCAGAAGCATTTCTGCCTGCCAGAGAGGTGTGTTTTGTACGTCCGTGGAAGGGACAGCAGCACCGTCCTGGGGCAGCGCTGGCCTTGTTCGGAAGGCGGGACAGCCAGCCTGGCTGCTCCTGCAGCAGCTGGCTGAAGGCAGGTGGAGGGAGCGCGTGGTCAGCAACGCGGGAAAAGGATGTCGGGATTCTTGTCTTTCCTTCCCTTGCTCAGCCTAAACAAGGTCAAGGCAAGATGTGGCCTGATCCTTTTCACTGACCGAACGGGAAAGAACCACCTTTGTAATAAGACCTTTTAAAAACCGCTTGGGTCATGCGCCCATCTACGTTGTGCCATGTTGTCGTGCAATTTAAGCAGATTAAAAACACATTTAACAAAGTGCAAGGAAGGAAATGCCCTGATCTCAAGCGGCAAGGGTCAGAAGTGACATGAATGATTAGGTGCGTTATTGGGTATTTTGATATGCCCTTGCTTAGTTCTGAGGTTCTTTAAGGATTTTGAAGCAGGGAACGTAAGGCATGAGGCGCTGGATTCATGGGAATTTACCTGCCAGAGGAAATTCAGCTTTCCTTTTTTTGTAACTTCTGAATCTCTTTTTTCTTCTCTCCGCGATCAGATAGAAGCTATTTTGTAACAGAGGCATATTTCACTTTTGGAGCTGTAGGAAAACATTCCTGATATTGGCAAAGGAGACCAGGGTGGGATGATTTATGAGTAGAAGATTAAAAAGAGCTAAATATGGCTGCTTGATTTTAAAATGACTAAGTAGGTATATGATAACTATCTTCAAACACATAAATACTAGAGACAAACAGAAAGTCTAGTTTGAGCCAACAGAGGCAAACCTGTAGGCAGTGGAAGGAAAATAAGGAACACTCAGGCTGAACATCAAGAGAAAATCCCTAGTAGTGAGACCTTTCTAAAAATCTCAAGGTACAACAATGCTCCAGTTGTAATAATGTCGTAAAAGTGTCCCAGTGCTGCAAATATTGTAATGAGTGCTGGGGATTTCCCATTTATTATGCCCAGGTGGGATTAAATAACCAAGGCAAAGGAAGGCTTGATTCAGTCATTAGCCCCTGTGAGGATCTGGAAGGAGTGCAGGAGCAAATCGGGTAAACCTCTCAGTGCCAATAAGTGGGGGGAGATGGTGACCAAAGGAAAGGTGAATGTGAAATTATCCTATTTGGGCTCAAAGTGCGATCTGAATGGTGAATGCCCTTAATGAAAGCATGGCTGCTTTAGTAATCTGAAACCTCCATAACTATTTTAGGCTGTAATTGTGGCTAATAGAAGGAAATGGATTTATATTTTGCTAGAATGCATTATTTATCAGTAAGAGTTTTAGGATTCATACAGCATTGTGGTGAGAACTGCTTGATAAAGAGAGCCTAAATAGACCGATTCAGCTATGCTGTATGCACTGGTTTTTTGGGTGTAAACCCAAAGTCCAGAACCAAATAAAAAAAGAGGATAGTTCTGTATTGACATGGCCAAATAAGACTTTGTAAAGGCAGCCAGAAATACAAAGCGAGGGTGTAGTGCCACTGTGGGATATAGAGCCTGTAAATAAGGAAGAGAGGGAGCAGGGAGAGGGCAGAATCTCCCGAATGTTCCTAAACCAAGGGGACAATATATAGAGAAGGACTGAAAAAAGCAATTGCAAGGGCCCTTTCCAGATCTGCCGAGCTGATGACCAAGCCCTCCTGAGATCATAAAGATCCAGGGGACATCCAGTTTCCCGGAGCAAAATCCTGTACTTATTTCCTTAAGAGAGAAACTTTGTCACCCACCCCAGGGCAAGCTGCTGCAATCCCAGCGAGGTGAATCCTGCTGAATTTTAATTCTACGCCATCCACTTCCAGAGAGGGAGCAGTCTGGGGCTACAAGTAACGGAGTAACACAACAAATGTGGCTATCAGGAAATGTTTATAAGGGAAGGGCACTGGGCTATGAGACTGTCACTGCAGCAGGATGATGGAATCCCATTTTTTAGGGCTTTTTTTTAAAGCAGTCTGGACAAAATCCTAGAAAACGTCTTTGAAGACAAACCTGCGCTGGCAGGGGAACAAGCTGGAAGATCTAACTGGACTTCTCCACCTCCAGCTCTGATGATCTGAGCACAGTTTCCCACGAGGAGGCCGAAGCCTTACTGCCTGAATCACTTCAGCGGCTCAGTCAGACCCACAGCCCCTTACGCTCATGACGGGCGTCTCCCAGCTCCGCCGACACCGGTGGGACTACTGTGTTGGCAACTCCCTGTGCAAGAAGCTCTTGCACAACCTGGCCCTTCTATCAGGAAGTGAGCAATCCTGATGAACAGTTAACTATGCACATCCCAGACGCAATTCCTACACAATCATTGCTATTTTATCATCCATGCCTGCATTTTTGTGGCTGCTGCTTCTTTCAAAAACCGAAGAAAACAAAGTGAACTATTTTATGTTTTGTTTTTCTTAGTAATTCATGATTAATGGAGTAAATCTTGGAATCTCTACTCAGGGATTTTCACTTTGTGTTACCCAGGCCTTCTGTTTATTCATGTTTTGTAACAGAAATAAAACGTATTTCCTTTTAGCTCAAGGCACCTAATCAGGATTAGGCCTGGAGCAGAATATTTTGCATTCTTGCGTTCCAGGAGTACCTTGATGTGGAGTTATCTTTTGTCAACTGTAGATTGAATATTCAATTATGCTACTCTTTTTTTAGAAAGGTATTTTAGGGCCTATCTGATCAAGTGATACTGAATACAGTTATTCTCTGCACCACATTTTGTAAACCTTACAAGTTTATTAGCTGAAAGTTGATAGTTGAAGAAGAATTTGGTTTGTGAGGCTGCGTCTCTGCGGGATTGAGGGATTGGCTGCCACTCACTGCTGTGTAAGCTGTGCAGCAGTCTGCTCGTGTCTGGCACACAAGTTACGGGTCTCAGTCTTACGCTGAGCTCAGACTAGCAACTTGTGCTTTTAGTCCCCGGTTTATGCAGTATCTGCGGCACAGGAGTCACTGTATCTCCTCCTACCGGTTGGCACTGCCACCTCCTCTGCAGACCAGTGAGCACTATAATGTTTACAAGAAGCTGTGATTTATGTACAAAATCAAAGCTCTTTTGAAACAGCATCTAATTTGCAGTGGCTTGAAATAACAGTCTTTTCCTTGTATCTCCAGTGGATGAAGATGAGTGACTTGGAGGGAGACAGATGTCAAATCAAGGCAGAGCGTGTCCTGGATGCTTCTCAGTCAATGCCTCGTTATCAAAGCCAAACTGAATTGTAAAGCTTTTCTGCAATTACAGTAATAAGCAGCTTTATTTAAATGTAATTGCTTTAACTGAAAATATCCTAGTGCGAGTTTTTTTGTTCTGTCTGGTGTTTGGAAAAGTCTCTATAGCTTTGAGTCACCTATTTTGAATTTTTAAAAGGCTTATGTCTAGTTACACTACAGACGTGTTATTACACATTGAGGTCTTAGTCATTTTGTTCTGCTCTTGCATCCTGGTGTGTTTATTCACTTTGGTTTATCTGAATAGGGAGGGAGGGAACCTGGAGGCAGTGGGAAGGGTACACAGATGGAAGGAAAGGTCCCACCTATGTTTAGAAACAGTTGGCCTTTACTTTTTTTTTTTAGATTATTTTTATTTCATTGACTTACTCTAAATAGTGATACAATTGTGAAAGAACGAGAAGTCCAGAAAAATACTGGTTTTCTAAGACAGCTTTCTGTCTGTATTGGAGAATCTCATTGAGTTGTAACATCAGACCTCACCTTTCCAAATAGCTTTTGTATTTACAGTGCATTATTTGCTTTTATTTTCATACAAAGGGATTACTTGTTCCTTTTTTATTGTTGTTATTTTTCCTTTTGTGTTACTGAGCCTGTAATGTACTCAGGAAGTTGGGTTGTTACAGGTTGGCAGACTGTACCAGACTCAGGAACTGAGCAAAACTTTCGATCCCTTGACTTTTGGTTTTCCAAAATTAAAATTTGCATCAAAAGTGTGTACATTACGCTTGTCGCCTAAATATCCAGGCTGATGCTGCTGGGTTTGGGCTGCAGTGAGCCTCGTTCTTCTCTGCTCCATGGCTTTTGCTCCCCACCCTTCCTGTTTGAGCTGTGGTCTGTTCAGTCACGTAAGAGATTTTGAATCAGGACTCCTGAACCTCCTCTTGACCCCATGCGGGACTCTGTACGACATGAGTCACTTCACCAGTCAGCGAAGTTTGGCCTCATTTGGTCTGAGTATTGGGCAAATTACATTACTGGGCACTTGGCGGGACAGCTGTGGTCTCTGGGTCTTCCTGGCCTGGTGAGAGCAGCAGTGAGGTGACCTGGAGGTGACGCTGCTCAGCAGAAACTGCCACGGCAGCGTCCCTGAGGCAGCCTGTGTACCTGTGTGGCTCCCTGTCACTTTGTCTTCAGGCAGTGGCAAAATTAGTAAGTGTAAAAAAGAGGTTTATTAAACAAAACCGATGTGGCAGGAGAACTACTTAAGTGCACTGTGTGGAGGAGAAGTGTTGGCCAGGTACAAGGACAGGGCATAGGAAAATGGGGAAGGACACATCTGTAAATTAATATGAAGAAAAGAAGCAAATTTCCTTTCCGCCTGTGCTGAACTCAGCTCTCTGTTTGATTGTTGCTTTTACCAACAGGGAAGGCGGCCTTTTAAATCTCTCCCCGGCTGCGCAGGTGGCAGTGTAAGTAGCATAAAACAGAACTTGTCAAATCCAGGAATCTGGCTCGTGGAGAGCAAATCCCAGAAAGAGGAAAAAAAACCCTCAACCCCAAAAGAAAACAAAAACACGATACCTAAACCAGACTTCCACTTCTGGGATCAGATCAAAACAACAAAAAGCCCAAAAAGATTAAACTAAGCTCAACTCGAATTAGTTTATTGTGTTGCATGTTTCTTGAGGCGAAAGAGTTTACTTTGGAATTAAAGCGCACACAGAAAGCACAGCCCTCGACTGGACGTTCGGCGCGCTAATAGTTTGCAGAGGAGTTCGGGGAAGTTGACTCTAAAAAACAGATGGGTGTCGAGAGGCACCGTTGAGGTCTCTGCATTCCTCTCTGCGTATCGGCGTGGGGTTGTTGTGCTGAGATGGTCAGAAACTATGCAGCTGTTTGATTCCTCTGCTTGAGCAGCCCTGCACGCGTACGGAGCCGAACACCCCGCGGAGCCCTCTGTGCTGTGTAACGCAGGCTCTGCCAGGGACCAGCCCCGCTGCAAACACAGCGAGGGGGTGGAGGAGAGGGGAGGGCGCTTCAGGGGGCTGAAGACCCGCTTTGGGGAAGGGTCAGTGACGTGCTCTGGGGTGGCCTGGTCGAATTGTATCTGCCTCCATCATTTCTTGTGGTTGTGGGACCGGTGTGAGGATTCCCCCAAAAGGTTTCTCTCGTAGTACTGGTTGGTAGCGTTTTGTAGCGTTTTGGCAGGCAGGATCCCGGCCACAAATAATTAGTGCAGAGGTGGCATGAAATTGAAAAATGAATTAAGAAAATATTTGCTTTTTAACTTTCAGTCAGAGCTTTGGTGTCGTGTTTGGGAATAGTTCCTGTTTGATTCCAGCTGGGTTGAAGTTTTTGTACTTTTCTGGTTCATTCAACTTCTGAGGTGAGAGAAGGACATTTCTTTGTGCTGGGGGTGTCTCCACAAGTCCACCCCCACAGGTCTTTATTGAATGGGGAAACATGGGATGCCATAATAAGAAAGGGTCACTGGTCCCCCAAGGAGGCTGCTGTGTTCTCAGAGGACCTGGCATAATGGGGCTCATGAGCCTGTGACAAGTTCACGTGAAATAATGTTTCCAAGTGGAAGCAAATCCAGTGGTAAAACATTTGGAAACTACTGCCCCAGTGACCCTTTTCTGCAGTGGTAGAGGGTGCAACCTTCCCTGTTACTCCGAGGACTGGCAAAGGAACGGAGATATTGCCAGTCTTAAGTTTCTATTTTATTTACTTATTTTTAAGGCTGCAGTCTTGGCAATAGCAAAATGCCAATGGCTATTTGTGCAAGGGCTGCTAAGCTCCCTTCCATAGCATCACTGGGCTGCCTGCCCTGAGAAGGGCATTTCTTTCAAGGTCATCTCCTGAGGACCAAGGATTGCTCTGTTCAGATGAGGGACAGAGTCTCTCTTCTCTCCTCCAAGGTTGCTCAGCTGGAAGCAGTGCACTGAGAGCTTTCCAGTCTGACTGGGAAGGCTCTGACTGACTGAGAGGGCTGGGAGGTGACGGATGTGAACGCAAGGACATTATGGAGAGCAGGAAGAGTGGCTGAGGTGGAGAACTGGCTGCTTTTTTATTCTACTTCTACTGGCCTAACTCCAAGTTCCTCCTTTACCCCTTAATATCACCCAAGATACGACTCTGGTCCATTTGGAGAAGGCACAGGTAGGATTACAGGGCGCTCTGGGAGCAATTAAGAGGCCAGCCATGAGGCCTCTGACACCACTTCCTAGGTGCCCGCAGCAGCGAGCCTCCTTACTGCTCCAGCTTCTCCAGGCCTGGGGAGTGTCTGGGCAGATGCTGGCTGGCAGCTAGGAGGGAGGTAAGAAGCAGGGGTTGAGTGGTGGGTTGCTTGAAGATGAGTTTCTGAGAAAAAGAGCAGTTTAGTGCCAAAGGACAAGGTGTCAGAGCAGTGTGATGCTTGAGGGAAGGTCAGCCTGGTTTTCCTTGGTTTATTTTCACATTTGACCTTTTGGTTAAGGAGTCCAGTCAGTCCAATTTATTCCAGCATAAAGAAAAGACACTGAATTTAATTGGTGACTGGCAGTGGAAGGTTGTATTTTTGGACCAGGGATGTATACTGAGGGAACCTATTCATTAGCTTTCCTAATACTCTGAATATCAGTGGCTACTGCTGCTTTATGATTCTGGCTTCGTGTGAACAGTGTTTATGCTAGCGCTCTGCTTTGATGGCATTGGATGTATTCCCCAACAGCAACTCCTAAGGTATGGTAAAACAAGGTGGAACTAGCACATGATAAACAGAACCATCTGACTTTGCTATGGCCTCATATGCCCTTGACGCTCTTTGAGGTGTAATGTGGGGTTTCCCTAGCACTAAATCTCTGTGATTTTGTACAGAGTTTGAGGCAAGAGGGGGAAGCTACTTGGCTGGTTTTGTTTGTGGGTTTTTTTTTTCTAAAGGTCTAACTCTCTTGAAATAACACGTAAGAGTCAATAGGGTTGTTAGTAGCTACAGTGGGAATTATTAATCCCACTTTTGTAGATGAGTGGTGACTGTTAAGGATGGATGCATGGTTAAGTCCTCTGTAAACCACAGCTGGGATAATACAAAAATTTAAATTCTAACCAGTGTTTTATTGGTTTGGTGTTTTCTCCATGCTTGTGCTCCTTGCTAGCGACTTGGCCACAGGAAGAGCTGTATTTATTGACTGTTATGTCCAGTCCCAATGAAAACAGGAAATCCCTAGGAATCACAAGAAATCCATCCAAATCTCATCCATTAAATGAGAATCAAAATAGCGAGGAATCAAACTGCTGATTCTTCCTAATATCACGTTACTGCTGGAAAGGTGGTCTCTGAAATCAGCCAGAAGTTGATAGAAACTGGTGGACTTGAAGCTGCAAACTGGCTTTAGTAGGGCTGTAGGGAGTAAGGCTGAAATGTTTCTTTCTCCTTTACGTGTCTGTTTGCTGTATGTTTGAACTATCGCCATGTGCCATATTGTGGCATCAGGTTTTTAAATTCCTCATTGATTGGAGGGAAGATTTCTGTTTAAAAATCAATGGCTCAGGGTGGCTTGTGAGGAACCAGGAAGGGAAGCCCATTTGGTGTTTGTGTAACATTTGCTAGATTTGCTTAAACAGACACACATCAAAATAAATGCTGTAACCTTTCAATAATGTTTAGTCTCCTCGAGAACGAACATACTGTAAGTATGTGTGTTAAGTATACACCATTAATAGTCTCTGTGACATTTGGGCTGGCTCCACAGGGGAGATGAAGGGCATGCACTGAAAATGGTATCAAAAGGGAAAAATAATCACCTTGAGTCACAGAAATAAAATTTACCAGAAGTTGCAGGAATAAAAATAGGTTATTTGCATTCTCTTGATTGACTTTAACCTCTGTGATGTTGCCATCAGAGGACACAGCTTAGGTCCTTTCATAGCCCAGGTTTCTTCTCTGAAGTTGTGACAGGAATGGGTCCAGAAATTCCTGGAGAAGCATCACAGATGATGGATAATTTTGGTGTAAGTTACTGCTATTACTTAAAGGCAGTCATTTTTTCTTAAATTCTGTCTCTCTCTGTTGGCCTTTTCTGTTTCTGTTTGGAATGATAGAACTGTAAGCATAAATACCTAAGGACAAATTCCCCCTATGGCAGACTTTGTCCCCAACTGGTTCACCACATCAAAGCCCGTGGAAGCAATCTTCTGCTTCTGGAAGCGTGTGAACCATTGCAGTCTTCTGCCCTAAAATGAATGGCAGTGGAGAGGTGAGGCTGGCCTAGATGTCAATTAGGTAATTCCATGAAGGAAGAGTGATTTTGATGGAGATGATAAACTCAGTGAAGAGTTCTGTTAATGTCAGTGACCTTGAATACAGCCTTGGAGGAGCACAAAAAGGATTTTTTGTTATGGTTGGGTTTTTTTTCTTTGAAGAATCATGCCTTACCAGTTCACTGGTGTCTGCAAAACACCCCCTACCTGATGTTTTTGTTGTTGGGTTTTTTAATGAACTCAATGGCACTAGCTAACTATGGAGGTTTGTTTCCACTAAGACTGAAGCTAAGAGAACCATGACTTAACTGAAACTCTGAGCTGTATCAAGTTTTGCTTAGGCTCCAGAAAGCTTGGTTATTCCCTTTTTATTAACTTTCCTTGTCTCCCGTTATCTCTCAATGATAAGAATGGTTATTATTTCTGGACCATTGAGCTAAGACTATTTAAATTGTTTATTGGTGTATAAAGGCTGATGTGATTTTTGTGGTGGATCATATCATCCTACAATAAACAGTTAGATAAAGTAGGATGGGATGCCTCAACCTGGTGGATTAATGGTGAGTTTTAACAGAACAAGAATTCCAAGGCCCCTGAGCTCACCCAGACCTGTCCACAGTTGCCTTTTAAGGCTTTGGACAGTCTCTAGAGATAAGTCACTAAGGATGGCTGCAGAGCATGCAACTTTCTCTTCACAGGGGACATGTGTTCAGTCTCGAGAAAAACTGTTCTTCCTACGGTGCATTGCCCAGCTCTGGAGTGTAGTTTAGGTGAACGTAGTTGTCATGAGTTTATGTAACTCTGCCACATCAACTATGTACATCTTGTATTAGCCACAAGGTTCGATTTGACATTTTTCTGTAGCTCTTAACATAAATGGAACTGACAGAGAGGTGCTGCAGGTGAAATCTTAGGGCCTTTCTGGAATACCCCTGGTAATAGGGCTGGGGAGTCAAATGCAGATCTATGAATTTTGTATCATCTCTGCGTCAGCCATGGCCTTGGGGAATGTTCCAGGGTGGACTTGAATAGGCTGAGATGGGAGCAAATCGGGGCATGGCTCAGACAGACCTACATTTGGCTGTGGCTCTGCCGGCAGATTAAACTGGCTTTCCAAAAGATTTTGTCGTTGGTGTGACTCAGCATCATTAAACTTGAAAGCAATAGCTAGATTGGTGATCAGAAAGAGAACTTGGGGACCA
Organism: Leptosomus discolor; assembly: GCF_034619465.1. Lineage (NCBI taxonomy): Eukaryota > Metazoa > Chordata > Aves > Leptosomiformes > Leptosomidae > Leptosomus > Leptosomus discolor. Next base: position 5,231,679 of record NC_141409.1, read on the forward strand.
TCACTCAAGGTTTGATGCCCTAAGTCAGAGTGACATCCAGATGACTCATGTTCTTGCAAGTCTCTAAGCCAATGTTTTTTAAACACAGAAGGGCTTTGGATAAGCTTCTGAACTGGACCCAACCTTCCAATGGTTTGAGGTTCACCTAGTACTATTTTCTGTCTAGCTTAGGCAAAGGCTTAAATTTAGAAAAATAACTTAGTGTGTAAACATTAAGCAGTTTGTTTAAATATTAAGTGTTAAAGTTGCAGGTTGGTTTTTTCACTTGAGCATGGAAATACGTAACCTAATTTGCAGAGGTGTGGAAGCCAAATCAATTTTGGTGCTGGAGTGAGCTCAGCTCAGCACTTACGATGTGTGTATTGCTTAGAGCTATAACCAAAATGTTTGCAGTTTCACTCTGTGCCCTGGACTAGTCAATATTTGGGATAAAGGAGGAATTATTTGCAATTGTAATATTCCAATGGTAGGAAATGACATTGATGATGTCTGATTGCATTTGAATAAGCATGTAGGAGGACAAAACCCCAATTCTGTAAAGGCTTTTGTGGGTAAACAAAACTTTGCATCCTGGGAGCAGCTGGATGAAACAGCAATCATAAGATATATATTAATAACGTCCATATGTCTTTACAGAACTGGGGATAGATATTCTCCCTCTGAGAGCCAAAACAGAATGAAATTAAAGTACAGAATTTGCCACTGTGATGTTCGTTTGGGGAAATTTTGGAAGATGAACTATTGTGTAAAATGTTTCTCTTTGTTGGGGCTTGTGGTTTATTCTCCCTCCTCCAACAATTACAGTTTCTCAAGAGTAACCTAAGAATTGTTGAGTAAAGGTCATTTATCTAGTATAGATTTCCCTAGGATTGCTTTTCACTCTGGCTGTCACAAAGATTTGATGCCGGAAACTGCCCCAATTCATTATAGAAGCAAGCTTGCTAGTACAGAGCGTGGATGTGGAAGTTTGGGGGCAGCTGGCTGGAGAAAGGCAAGGCCTTGTCTGCTAGGAAGAAATCACAGTTTGTTTCGGTTTGTTACCCCCTTGCTTGCCATACTGGTATCCAAAGGGCAGTAACATTTCTACAAATGAAAAGAGGAATGACAGCCAAATGAAAAACCCTCCTCGTTTATTTAAGATAGCATCCAGATCTACCCACTTTGGTTTGATTTTGCTGCTTTTTTTACCTGTTTGCTCCATGCACTGCATAGATTTAGTAGGGTTTGCCAAAGCAGACCTTCAAGTGGTGCCAGCAGGAGAAAATCTGGCAGTGCGGTATGTGAAGCACTCGAGGACTTTTTTAGCTCGATGCATTTTCCCGAGGTCTCTTCCACCTTGTGTTCTCAACAAAGGGCTTTCCCACAAGTTGTCGTGTCTGCTGCGGTATGATACTGTTCCTACAAATGCATCTATCTTTCACTGTGTGGGAATGCCCAGTAACGAGAGCTGAATGGAGTGAAGTTGTGAGTCAGGGACTTGGATAGCTTTCGTACCACGTATCATTAGCTTCCCTGTATCTAGGCTGTCATTCAAATGCATCTTGGGTTGTTGGTGTCTGAACGTTGCTGCCAGCTGATGATTGTCCAGGCATCCAGGTGGTTTCAGCTCTGTACCTGTCAGAAGCAAACAAACAAATCCTCTGTTGTTTGGCTGGTTCTGGTTTTTGCACTTTCAGGCAGTTTCAAAGACTGTTTTCCGTGTCTTTGCCAGTTCTCAGCTGCAGGTGTTTCTCAAGGCCTGGACTTCAAGCCTGGTTTGAGGCTGTGGTTATTTGCTTGTGTGTAGTGAAAGGCACCTGCACAAAGGCTGTCACTTCCCAGGAGATCAGAGAGCCACACAGACTCCCTCTTAACTGCACCTTCGTGAGCCTGAAGTCCCAAGGCTCCCTTAACAACCCAAAGGAGGAAGAGAAAACAAAGTTAGGCTCCTGATGGTTTTTCTGGAGGGTGATTCAATACAGCGACTTCTCAGGCTATAAAGGGAACCCGAGAAGTTTTAACCTGGCAAAATCACGGATCACCCATGTGGATGCCCACTGCCATCAGACATGCAGCAAAGCCCTGCAAGCACTCTTCAGTGTTCAAAGGGATGGTGCAAGGTGCAGGAACCAGAGCCGGTGGCTGGGAGGGAGCGGTACGCACACTGCAGCTGTCTGGACTGTACCTATTATGTGGATAAGCAATCAGCTCCTGTCTCCAGGGCTGTCAATCTGGAACCTTTCACCAGCACTAAATTCACTTTAGAAAAATAAAAGAGAGACAGAAAGATTAGTCAGACTTCTAAAATGCTTCAAGAAACTTTAATGTTATTATCTAAGCAGAAAGATATCCAGCAATTCCTAAGCTATTTAACATAATAGGCAGTTGCTGACAAACGACGTTATCGAGCATACGCTCTTGAGTGAGGAAGAACGATACGATCTTGCTTAAATTGTATTTTAACAAACATGCCTATCTAACAATTAAGCTGGAGCAATTTTACTCTAATAGATGCTTTTGCTGCTTAATATAGAAATTTACATGTTCATTTGTAGCCCCCAGAGATCCCACAGCTGCCAGACTCCCAGCTGCCACCACCCCATTCCTCCCCCTGCGACTTGCTCTCAGCTTTGTCTATGAGCACTTGATCTAACGAAGCACTTTAAAATACAAATCCCACTGTTTTCTTGGCCGTGGAGCCGAGCTCACTGGGCTGTATTTGAAATAGGCTGTCTGCCAGCCAGACACCCTTACTCACCTCAGCTAATTTTACTCCATCTGATGGCAAAATTAGTCGTTCCCTCCTCCCTCCTTATCAGAATCCTGTTGCATTATACACAACTCTACGAAATCCTGGAAAGGGCAGTCCTCCTCGGTGCGCTTGGCCGCTCACCCTGTCCCTCCTCCCGTGACACGGTGCGAGGGCTGTCCTGCCCGGGGTCAGCTCTGCGGCCATGGTGGGCAGTTTCGGGTAGGACGGGCACCAGAAGAGGCAGCGGCTCGTCGGCTGAAACGCTGCCATCCGATTCACGAGGCATTTCCCAGATAAGGAGCTTACAGCGGGAGGTGGCAACAGGCAACTTGGGCGCTGGCAGCGTTTTTCCATTCTCCAGTTACTCTGTAGTTCAGCTTGGGACAGACACAAGCCTGATGTAATACGCTGTGTGCTATTTCAAGGAAGCGGAGCCCGTGTCCTTCAGGCCAGCCCTCGGAAAGTTTGGAAGATAAGAAATCCCACTCTGAATGTTTCTTACAGTCTCAGATGAGAGAAATAGGTAACGCTTTCTTTTAACTCTGCCGGTGAAACATAGTTGTTTCATCTGAAACCCCAGAAGTGGGGTGCCTGTAGCTCATCGTTTCACGTGCACACACATACTTTTAGCATTGCTGTAGCAGAAGGTGGCAGGTAGAAATGAATGCACGGCTAGCAAATTGGGAGTTGTTTGGGAAATGTGAAATCAGTTACCTGTGGACTCTGCCATACCGAAAGCGACACAGTGATGCAGGTACTTGGCTCCTTTTTCCTTGGGGATGAAAAGCAGAGGGCCTTAGTTTACCTTTGGGCCTCATCTGTTTTTCTGTCACACGGATGAAGGATCTTCTGATCCAGGTGCTGCCTTTTGCCCCCTGGACACAGTTGGAGGCAGGATACTGAGCTAGATGGAGGCTGAGTCTGATCATGAGGTTATTCTTATGCAGGAACTAGCAAAAACTGTATCCCTAAGTAACTTGTCTAGCAACAGGAAAAAAGCCCAAACTTCTCTGTGATTTGGCACGAATAATTCTGTAAGCTATAGAGAAAGGGGTATGTTCTCAATTCATGTTTTCTAGGGGTTTGGCCCAGAGCTTTTTTCTCCAACTTGCATACCATTGTGACAGCTTTGTAAAACATTGTCAAAAATAATTCTTTGTGGATTATCTCATATTATGATCAGCTGTCCGTATCGTAACAAGGGGCGTCCAAAAAAGTTATTTCCCCCCTCTCACCCTTGCTGAGTGATAAACCTCATACCAAAGGTGCCTGCAAGGGTTGGAAGGCCAGAGAATCTGTTCCATTTGTTTTCCCGCCTGAAACAAAAACACTTTTACTTAATCAAAGAGGGAGACAACACCACTCCACTTGGCAAACAAACTTATAAAAGTGCACTTGCTGGAAAAATTTATAGTTTGTTCCTGAAAAACGACAGAGCATATTGATAGCATAGCACAATCTGACTTGTGCTTCCTGTGTGGCAAAGGGAGTGAGCATCCTCCCGAAGTCTGGAGATGACCTCTCCTCTGCAAGGTGACAGATGCCTTCATTTATAAATAGGCCTAATTAGAATCAGGATGATGGAGTTGTCCAATGAGTTTGGGAAATTCCTCCCCTCCCGAAGGGAAGAAGTGCATCTTCTGAAATAATTTGTGGAGGACGATAAATTAGCCCTGGAAGAAGTGGCCCCTGGGCTGCTCCAGGGACAGGAAAAACACCACATTGAAGTATTTTCACTGAACACCTTCTCCCCAATCTCCTGCAAGCTTTCCAGCGATGAACCAGAATGGCCTTGCAGAGAACTGTCCCAACTAACCAAGTGCTGCAAATAGAGGTCAGCATGGACAGCTAACTACTAGAAGGCACCTTGAACCAACAATTTAGCCAAATGTGGAGGTGTTAATGCAGACAACAGTGACTGCATGGTTGAGGAGGATGTCTCTGGAAAGTGTCTTCCAAACCACACCCAGAGAGGAAAAGCAGAGTCTCGGATAACCAGAGTCTTGGAAATACTTTCCTCTGCCTAGCATGTGTCCAAAAACTCCTGGAAAGAGACTCCTGAAGATCTTGCATAGAAAAGATTTCAGCCTGTGGAAAAGCTCTGCTGATATTTGTTGCGTGGCCTCTTGTCACTGCCACCTTGTGAAGTGCCTTCCCCTCAAGACATGGGAGGGCATCAGATTAGACAACGATGTTTGTGTAGCTCTAAATAAAGCATTGCATGTAGGCATTCAGTGCTTTAAAATTAAATCAAGGTAAATTTGGTCTCAAAACTCCACATGGAGTGAAAAAGTGAATCTCATTGTTTTGAAAAGTTGGAACGAAAACACTTGGACTCTTTCAGAAGCTTTTGTTTTCTTTCCTTTTTCATCTCTTTTGGCCAAAGCTATTAGCTTCATTTCATACAGCTTGAAGAGAAATTGTGAATGGTCCAGAATTTCACTTACAGCTTAAAAAACCCAACAAAACCAAAACAAAACCCCAAACTTACCTTAAAACAAATGCTCTTAGGTGTAGCTGTTTCTGAGAATAGGCCATGTGAGAGGTAACAGCCGAGGTTACGATTTTCTAGTGCTTTCGATATAAAACGATGACTTTTTTTCAGTTACTCATGCAGCCTGAAATTTTTCCTGCTGGTTCATCTCTTAAAACATTTGAGCCAAACTAGTCTTCTCTTTCCAGGAACAAATTGGAGGAAATTATTTTGTATTACCCGTTAAAAAACCCAAACAAACTCACAGCTGTTTCAGTGTGAAACTCTCAAACACAGAAAGACTTGACATTTGTTAATAGGATGTGGGGGCCTCGCTCTGCTGATGTGCATTTTTCTGACCCTAAATTTGCAGCCAATTCTGTCTGCAACTGTGCATGTTGCATAGTTTTGGAGCCCCTGCTCCTGAACTATCAGTGCACGGTAGAGGAAAAGACTGCCATCCGTGCTCACGTGCCAAAAATAGAGCTTCCGTTGCTCTCCACCCCAGTTCATTCCTGGAGCAAGGATCTCGGCGCTGAGTGAGGCAGCCCTAAGGAGCATGTGATCCTAGTGTCGGGGACGTTGTTGTAGCATGTGTGCACGTGGGGAACAAATTTTGATTGCACAGTCAAGCATAATTCAGGGATTTCCTAATCACTGAAATCTTGACTCTGCAACCTTATGAATTTTCTTCCATCTGTGTGGTGTAATTCATTGCTATAATTGCAACAGATGGCTGGGTTGGATTTTTTTTTTAAACCATGATATGGCAAAAAACTGAGATAGTAAAAATAATTGAGTCTTGGGGTTGGTGATGTTATACACTGTGTGAAGTGTCAGATTCTGACAGGAACATACATTTGGCATTACCTGTCTATAAAATGCGTTGTTCTAAAAATCACAGTACGCTACTTTGTCCTAGGTGTAGTGGCCAGGTAGCAGCCACTTGTCACTGTAACAACTCTTACAGCTCTGGCATGGCTGCTTCATGTGGATGCGTGGTCATCCTTAGCCTGCCTACACCGAGCAGAGACACAACACAAATGATAGGAAGGTATAATCCTGTCTTGCAGGCTGCCAGCTGAGGACAGGTGATTTTGGAGAAAGGAAGTGCAGCTTCTTCCCCAAATCTTTGGCTCAACTCAATGTACATGGCGAGCCCAGTGTTTTAGAGGAGATTCAAGTTAACTTTCCAGAAACCTTCAGTTCTCGTAGACCTCTGCAATTCCTGGCTTCACAGCACCAGGTATGTCAAAACATCACATCGGAGGCTGTTTTGATGGCATCATAGTTCGACCAGATGCAAGATAGAAATCCTAGGAAAGCTTTCATGCCCTCCATTGAATTTTGGAGAGCCTATATTAGAGGCAGCAAAGCAGTTTAAGGAACAGTCCTTTAAACAAACCTTTGAATTTTTTTTGGATTTTAAGTGATCTAAGGAAAATGTCAGATTTTACCTAGTTCCGTACTGGGGTTTGCAAACTGGAGAAAAGTAGAGAATGAAGGTAGGGAATGACCCCTCACTCCCCAGTGTTTGGAAGAAATGTTCCTGCTTCAAATGATGTCTGCCCATCATAATTATCTTTAAAATACACTTTGCAAGTTATGCAGAAAGAGGCTGCGTTTTACCTCTGCAGAGCAATTACCTAGAAGTGATGTATTGATTCAAGATTATACTTTTTGCTTATCAAAAGTTGTCTTTGTGCCCCCTATTATTCCAAAGTCTTCTAGGTAGACACTCTATGGGATAGTAGAGCACATGGAGAAATGGGTGTCTCTATACCTTTAACTGATGAAAGAGATTTCCAGTCTTAAAAGCAAAACCAGAGCTGTTCACAGAATGCTGGTAGAGCCAGTGACATTAATGTGACATGCTGAACCCTGCTCAGTATCTGTGGGAATGCAGATTGAAAAGTTTTGTCTGGTTCAAGTTCAAGATACTGACAGCTTGAGAGGCAGTGCAGGTAGCAAAAGAGGCCACGGTGAGAGACAAAATAAGGGCAAATGTAGATACCCACGTACCTGCCTTGCTGTTCTGGGATGCTGTAGCGCCATCCTTTGGACTCTTTATTTGGGTGGTTGAGTGGCAGATTTTTCAAGTGTTTTGTTTTTCAAGGAACAGAAGCCATGTATCAGCTCAGAAAAGTTGCAAGTCTGTGCTACTGTAGATTTTGTTGGTCATCTTGCATTTCTCTTGTATGAAGGTTTTTTGAGAATTGTTACACAGAGGTAAGGGAAACGTTGGGCCAACATGGGGCCACCTTCTGATGCAGGGTATAGAGTTTTTCTGATTCTCCCTACTGCTCATAGACCATGCTACAACTGCAGAGAATAATGTTATAAAGTATTATTATTTTCATAAGATTTTTTTCACTTAATATAATCACTCGAATATATAATTGAGGCTGCCTGTGACATCCTTTTAATCTAGTAATGGTATAACTCTATAACAGTCTATTTGAAACGTCAGCATTAGGGAGGGAAAGTGAGCTGGATCACCGGAAAATGTGCTCATCCCTAATGCAATTATTAGTCCTTTTAAATAACTTGTTCAAAAAGAGGGAGAGTGAGTTGCTGACTGCACATTCAAAGGTTTTTCCCCACCTTGGGATCCTTTTTCATCCCTAGTGGAGGTGTGGAAGAAGGGAAGCCAAAGCAATGACATAGCTTCTGCCTTTAGCCCTTGCTAGGAAAACATCCTGTTACACCTAATATCCTCCACAGCAATCGCTTCGTTGGCTACAACCCAGAAAACCTTCCCGCTAATGCCAGAGCCTGCTGCCTAACAATAACAGAGGGTGACAGCCACTTGCAAGGTGTGGCTCTGACTCATGCTTCATGTTTGCGCCACTTCCTCCTGCACGCCCACCCCAAAACATGCCCCTGGAGCGGGGCCCCACCGTCCCTTCGTCCACTTGGTCCCGCAGCCAAGCCCGGGGCCCGTTCCAGCGTTGCCGTCTGCTTCTGAGGCTGCTCCTGCACTTTATGTCTTTTTTGGTTTCTTGCATCCCTTCTGGAGGCCTCGATCTACCCTCCTTCATCTCCGGTCAGAAAACTAGACCAGCGCCACTTCCGAGGTGTGCGAACGGGCAGCAGACGTGGGACTGGGAGCCTCTGCGTCGCGGGGCGAGGCGAGCGGTTGTGGGAGCATTGCATCGCCCCGAATTGCACGAGGGCTGGTCACCCACGTGGTGGATTCAGCAGGAGCTGCCCTGCACGCTCTCCCTTCCCAGTCTCCTTTGGGCGCTGCTCTGGAAGCCTGGGGACAGAGTACTTCTAGTGTGGTGGGTTTGGGTTTTTTTTTTTTGGCTTTTTTTTTTGGTTTTGTTTTGTTTTAATCAATTAAGAAGCACAGGAGGAAATCAGTGATGGTAGACTGTTGGGATTATTTTTGAACCATGTTTTATTCTCTTAGTCAACTATAATGGGACTGCAGGAGGCTTTATGACGAGCTGTAAAAACTCACCGCTGAGTGTGGTGGTTTAATGGTCACAGGGACTTTCAAAAAAGAATACAGTTTATTTTTATGTAGCATCCTTTTTTTTTAAAAAAAAAAAAAGTCAGAAAGCATTTCACAGGGAGGAGGTAAAATAGACACTGAATGCTTCCAGGAGCTGGATCCTGCTTTGGAGGGAGAAAGGGCGAAGTGGTATATAAAGAAGGACAGGTACCATTTACAAGTGGGAAGGATGAGGGGAGAGAATGGAAAGTGAGAGTAATGGCAGAAAGAAAATGAATGTGGAGGAGTTGGACGGTACGAGAGGGGAAGGATGCAATTATAGAAAGGGAAAGAAGAGGGGAGGTGAATGCTACCTTAGGGGCTAGATGCATTTTTGGCAGGAGGGGAGACTGGTGGGTTTTGCAGGAGGTAGCTGCTGAGAGGGGAGGGAAAGTAGCAAGAGCTGTGAGAGGAGGGATGATGGCTGGGCAAGACGCGTGCCTGACCGAAACGGTGGGTTTCTGTGCTTCTCCTGGAGGTGATGGTGATACCCTGTATGAGATTTCCGGGAATTTAAGGAAAAACCATTCCAGTATTACACTCACCAGTCATACCACTAGTTTCTGCACAGCAGCGCTTTCCAAAGATGGCCTCTCTACGGGATTTGCACAGAAAGAAAGGCTGATAAGCAGGAACACCCTCGGGAAGACCAAGCATCCAGATTCCTCTGTCGGTGATAGAAGTACCTGAAGTTAGCCCTGTCAAAGATAGTCCTTTGTGGTTTTAATCCTAAGCGATTATATGGCTTCTGCAACATGCCCCATGGTGGCAAACCTCAGAGAAAGGCAAGAACCCGTTTCAGCTAACAGATTTTCTTGTGTTCAGAATAAACTGAGAAAGTAGCACCCGCAATCCCGTTGAGCACTCAGGGCGTGAACACCCAGACACAAAGGCTTGGCGTGTAGCAGGATTAGAAGGGCATAAAGAGACATAGCACCTCCAGGGTGGCACCTCCTGCGCTTCCTACTGAGGAAGGAGTGTCCCAACATAATTTTAATGTCTGCATCCAACAACCAATCTGAAATCTGGCACCAGGGTATTTTAGTTGCAACCTGTGTCTGCTCCTGTTAGAAGTTCATTATTAAGCCTTGATAATGCTATCCCTGTCTCAAAGACCTCGCGGGCCTTCAAGAGATGTAGAGATAGGGAGGTCTGGAGCCATTGGCAAATTGAGACAAGAAATAATTCCCCTTCCCCTGAAGAATGCAAGTGAATGAATTTTTTGCAGATGAAGTGCTTGGTTTAAAAAAACCGACACCCTCCCCCAAAACCAAACAAACAAAACCCAAGATGTCTCAGACTGGAGAAGAAAATAGTGAGAGAAAATACTAAAGAACCTGAAGGCCAAAGAGCTTTTATTCCTCACTCTGAAGAAGAGTAGCATAGATTTAATGGTCTCAGGAGGAGGAATGAGGAAGCTACAAGCAACAGAAGTAATTATAGTAAACTGTGCAGAAAATTAGCTTTTCTGAATGGAGTTATGTCTTGCCCATTTGTCAGTGAATAATCTTAGCTTTTCACTCAGATCTTCCCAGTAAGGGGAGGGCCTTGAGAGCCCAAAGCTTTCCGTAGGGTGCTGCGGGCCCCCTCCAGCTCACTCTGGCTTGCTGCCTCCGGGGAGCCTCAGGAGGGGAGACCCAGCAGGAGCCAGGTGGACGAGGGCTGCTCTTCGTGCGAGGCTTAGATGTCGAGCTGTGGTACAGCAATGGAAATGCCACTGTGGATTTCCATTCAGTGTCTTTTTGCCTGAGATGAACCACTGGAAAAAAAAACACACAAAAAACCCAAACTCATCCAAGAGAGAAGTACTCTGTTCCTCTGACCTGCTTCCTACCCGGCTATGTGCGTGCTGCCTGCCGTAGACATTAAGGCTGTAAAAGCTTATTGTCAAATCAATTCTGCTTTTACTGAGACCGGAGAGACCAGGAGCGCGCCTTGAAAGACTTCAAATCTTGCCCCTCCCTGATGATTTGCAAAGTTTAATTTCTGTAATGGGCTCTGGTGACAGAGGCATTCACTATTTTTCCAACAGGAATTGCTGAATGTATGAATGACTCATTCTGTAGGCGGGAGATATAATGGCAGCCTTCGATATCCTGATCTAAGGGCGGGGAGGTTGTGTGGGAGGGGAGGAATGGGGTACACTTTAAGTTAAATTATCCACCTTGCTTCCCCTTCATCAGGCAGCCCCTCCTTCTCACAAAGTCCCTTCCTGGCCTGGTATCAGGATAATGCTGAAAGGGAAAGGGAAGGCTGAGGGACCTCCTCTGGGAGATGAAGTTTATAATATATGCATTTGCCTGGAAATGCCATAAGAAATTAATATTTGTTACAGAAACAGTGGGACTGCATTAATATTTTAATATTAAATGAATATTTAATTTGAAAGCTTTGATTTGAAAGTGAATGAGACAGCCATGACATGAACAGTTGTGCTGTTCCTGTTAAGAAATGTTAATGATTTATTGACAATGTCGGTAGCAATAACTTTACACTGTTTCAGTTACATAATGCCTTTGAAATATTGGTAAAGTAATTACTGAGAACAAAAAGCAGGCTGGATTCAGCAGCCCTGTTGGGAAGGACTTATGTTAAAGAAAAGTGCGATTTCCTCTAGAAAGAGGATCCCACCCAGTCCCCCAGAGCTGGGCTGGCTGGGGCATTAGGTGGCCACCCTCTCCCCCAAATCAGCCTCTTACCCCGGTTCCGGCTCTCTCTCTTGCCTGAGGTGCGCTAAGCCAACACATTGCTCTGGCAGCGGCTCCTGAAGAGTAAGGCTGAACCTGGAGGGGCTGAGAGCTTCCCAGAGCCAGGCTTCTCAGCCAGCTTCCCACAGCGACTCCTGCCATGGACCCTGGCGCCTTTTGTAGCTGAAAATTGTTTGCTCCGGGGTTTCTTGTGGCTTTTCTGGCTGAAGATGATTCAGGGGTATCTGTTAATTTTCATGCGTTCAGTAATCTCAAACATCAAAAACATCTTAATCGCTCAAGCCAGGTTTATTTTGCACATGTTAAAGGGTTGTTCAAGCTGTACCTGTAGTTTCTGGGAGCTCTCTTAGGGTTTTACCCTGCGGTGTGAAGGTAGTGAGGGAACAGAGGAAAGCAAACAGGTCTGTTGCCTCATGAGCACCCTGAGCTCAGTCTTAAATTGCAGCTGAAACTAGAAGTCCTCGGCTGAATGTGGCTCCAGTGAACCTGAACTAGATGCCTACACCCTGTAGGCATGGGTTCTGAGGACTCTCTGCCTGTAGTTTTTAAACTCCTTGAAAACTCTGAGAAAAAAGCTCTTCTCTGCTGAATAAATAGGGATGTGGAATATTTTTGTGACATGGTCTGTTACGCATTAGCTCAGAACAAGGAAAATTCATCTAAAAAATAAAGAGACACTTTGGCTTGGTGTCTTGAAAGCTGTACCATGCTGTAGGTTCCCAGTTCCAGAAATGTGTTTCTTCTTGAGGCCAATCTTTGCACAAAATTAAGAGAAAAATGAAATCTAAATTCTCAGTGTGACCCAATCTAAACAGAGAGTTTTCTTCCTTATTTTTTCTTTTTTCCTTTGTTGTTTCCCCCCCCCCCCATTTTCATGTTATTGTTACAATCAGCCTTAGTAAAAGTAAGTTAGTGGAATGAGGAAGCAAAAACCCAATATAGGATGCAGTTAAAAATACTGGTTCTTGACCCTGATAATCTTTCTCATTTTCCAATTGCGTTTTTCTGATGGCAGTCTTGGTGAATTTAGTGCTGGCAAAAGATGCTAGACATAGAAGGATGGCTTGAACTTGTATAATGTTAACACATGTTTTTGTCTGCTGCACCTCTGCCCTGGTCCCTCTGCTACCTCCTGGTACCTTCAGGTGGATTCTAGGTGATGTTTTGAGGAGTGAAGGCTCCAACAAATCACATCACAGAAGACAGTCAAAAAGGATCAGATCGACTTAATAACCTTGGCCATACTTAAGGCTGGAAAAAGAACAGCTATTACTGCAGCGTGGTAGAAACTTAGCAGTTGAATATGTAAACATCAGTTCCTGCCTAAATCCTTCACTTCCACTGACATGAGTGGAAAGGTAGGCTTCGACATAACTATGTAGCTCTTGATTTTGGTGGATTTGCCCCAGCCTTTACAGTGGGGCTCATCATCCCACTCACCTTTAGCGAGAGAGCTGCCTGCGTTCCCCATGAAATAACTGCTGCAAACTCAACGAACAGCTTTTCCTATTAAAAATTGGCAATACGTTATTTGCCACAAAGCATGCACTGTTTTGGAGCACATGACATTTTGAGGGCTGAAATATTGTGAATACTCCTAATAGAGTTGATTTCATTTGTGAACAAAAAGCCTCCCTATTTTTCATAGTAACTGTTCAGTAAACTATTCTGACAACAACTGAAGTCTGATCAAATTAAAATCAGTCCAACCTTTTTTTAGTGGCAAACTGAACTGAAAAGATTTTGCTATCCTAGAAAGAGTTGCTAACCTTTGCGGGCAGGTCCTATAGCATTTAATAGCAAAGGGTACCTTCCTGTCTAAATATTGTGAACTATGGAATTTAATGAGATTTGTATTGCGCTATAGAAATGGACTTTAGAGAATTAATTTTGAAGTCTGTAGGTTTAAATGTTTTCTAAAAATAGTATTGAATATATACAGGGCTTTGTGCTTCTATGCCTATTTAGTTTTGGAGAATGTTTTAATGTATTATTTGGGTTTTCATTTGATGCACTTTTCTTTTTCCTTGTTCTTTTTTAAAGCATTGGTGGCAAAGGAATGAAAGGAGGCTATTTTTTGCTACAGGATAAATTTTGATATTTCGATTCCGTTTTTTGCCTCCTGAGGAATTTTCTATTTTCTTGAGATTCTTAACCAGGTCATTCACGTCCTCATTGGTTTAATTACCTGCCTTAGCAGTGTATCTGAGCTGCCATTTCAACAGTCCAGTACATTTAGTGTGTCCAATTCTGTGCACAGATGTACTTGTGCAATAACAAGCAGTTTTAAAACTAGGATACATGAATATCCTCCAATACAAACAAGGTTATATTTTCTCAGATCCAGTTCTCTGCAGCTTTTATAGCTGTCCATATGATGTTTTCTGTTTTTCATGCTAGTGGGCAAACGGGGTTTGACACTCGATAGTGAGCTGTACTACATCAGAGAGATCTGCTACGTATCACTGGAGAACCGGGTATCACCTCAAAGAGCAAAGGGAATTTTTGGAAATCCTGTTAGATGCATTAACAATGAGCTGGGGATAAAGTCAAAACCCTGCTTAAGACATTTCGATTGAGTATTGCCATACAACTACAGCCAGTGGTGGGTCTTGGCTGAAATTTTATTTATACATTAAGACAGATAGAGATGGATTTCACTAGTTTAAACGTAGCTTTAGTGCAGACAAAAGCAATAGGAGGTGGCGGGGAAAGCACAGGCTGCCACCACCCTCACATATGGCAGTTGTTTCCTATAATGCTTCATATATTGTATTTATTTCACACAGTGACATATCACAGAAAGCCACCGATGCCAAATTCCTAACAAAAAAGCCCCAACCTGCAGCTCTTAGCAAGGGTTGTCCTCCAACGTCTTTGTTTTATTGTTGGTTTTCTTTTTTCTTCTGCTTTTCATCTGTCTGGTTTCTATTTCCACTCTTTCTGTTCTTCCCTTCTCCGTTTTGTTTTGTCTTGTTTTGTTTTTTTACTGTATTTGAGGAATCTCAATTGCACTGAGAAGCCGGAGAGGTATGAGTGGAATGTTTTGATTTAATACATCCTTGCCTGAACTTTCTTTTGACAAATCGATTAATCTCTGTGGATTCTGGGGGCAGAGCATTAGAGGGGGCACAGGGAGATGAAGCAGCAGGGGTGCAAGGCTGATATGAGGATGGGGAAACTTGGCGGGGCAGCTGGGATCGGGAAGGGAGGACTCTGGAGTGCTTCAGGTGCAAGGGGATGACAGATAAAGTTATGAGATTTTTCAAATTCTGGAGCTCAGCACGACTGAAAAGACGAGCTGTATCTTCCAGGCAGGCAGGTGATCGCCTTGCTCTGCGCTGCCAGATCCTGCCTGGCTTGCTCTGAACTTCAGGTTTAAGGTATAAGCGGCAGTTGGGCAGAGGCCGGCTCAGAGGCCGGGTGCATGGCGTTCAGGCTGACGTAGCCTCCTGTGTCAGCTTGGGGCAGAAGTTGGCCTTCGGCTGCTGATTTACGGATGATCGCAAGGACCCGAGTCCGGATGAGGATCAGATGCCTGTTGAGGCTTGGGAGCATTTGAGTCAAGGACTTAACTTGGGCCCTGTGTGCTGTGAAGACAGGACAAACTGCTAAATTCAGATCTGCTGCTGAAGGCTGTGACAGCCTGGCTGGGAGGGTTCCCCACTTGGCTCCATACCTCGTGTGCATGGGACTCTGCAGCTGTGTTTTTCAAATGCCATTCAAATGAAAGCAGAAAGGGGAAATCCCATTTCACTGGGAATAGCTCTCAAATACAGAGAGAAGCTTTTCCTCTGAATTCTGTCTTTTGGCTTTCTTGCTGCAGAATGACACACAGTGTCTCTCCCTTGATCAATTTGTTTATCATTTGCTTGATTTTCTTCTTCAATAGCAAGACACGACAGGTTTCTCTAGTTAATCCTGTTAGTACTGGCATTGGAGCAGAAATTTAGTTTAGGAAAAACATTTGGGTATGTTAAACTTTCTTGTAGATGATGCCTGTGAATAGCAAAACATGGCCTGATATGTTTGAATTTTCTAGATTATTCCTGAGCCATGTATTTCCGTCTGTCTGTCTGAGTCCTGCTCCTTGTCTCTCCCCATGCCTGCTTACGTGCCAGCACCAACTTCCCTTCTGGCTTTTGGAGCTGCTTGTGTTGCTCTTCCGATACAATACCACAGTGTGCTGACTACCCTTTGGAGGAGCTGGGAGAGCAGCAAGCAGAGCCCTCTTCTCCATCTCTAGCTCCTGGACCCAGCTCTCCTCCAGTAGCCGATGCCACCCTGCCCGAGGAAGCCCACCCTGGCACGTGGGGCTGGAGAGCTGCCCCACCGCTTCTGCTGTGTTCCTCCTCAGGGACAGCTGATAATGACTTCTCTCTCTTTAATGTTTTAAAAGTGATGTATGGCTAGAGGAAAATGTCAGAGCAGAGCACTGGAAGACTGATGACCTCCCATGTATCTTCTGAACAGGTACCCGGCTAGTAGAGGCCCCATATGCCTTTCCAAGGCAGCCCCCCTCCCCTCTCTGCACCCATGCCTACTATTTATCTTGTGAGGAAAACATTAGTAGGTCTAAGAGGATAGTTTAGGCTCCAGAGCTCACCCAGTCCTTGACCTCTTGGCTGAGACTTGCCGATGGGGCGATGACTAATTAACAGCAACTGCAGTGTTGTGTTTTGGGTTGTGGATGTATATATGCCTCTCTGGGTGGAACGTGTCTGCTGATGTACCGTATGTTTACAAAGGCAGGGGACCCCCGTGTAAGAAGTGAGCCCCCGTCTTTTCTGTCTTAGAGTTGTTTGACTGTCTGGTGCTGTCCAGTAAGTTTTTGGCTCAGTGAAACAGTCTTTTCTCCTCCCCTGTTGGCTTCCCGATTTTGTCTGGGCTGTTTTGGAAGCCTGAGTGCATCCTGGAAATGGATTTGGGGTGGCCCTGGCAGGTGTCAGGGTGGGCTCGTGAGTCCTGTCATGCACACAGCTCTCTGGAGCTGCCAACTGCAGTGAGGCAGCCTGAGCAAAGTGAAAATGCTCGGGGTGAATAAAGCGACGGTCCTGTGCTGTCCTCCTCCAGCTACCAGTATTTGCAAACTGGAGATGCAAACCACAAGGAGTTTTTCCCTTCCTGGTCAGTGGACTGCTTATCTTGCTCCCCTTTCCTTCCCAACCAGGTGTAATTCTCTTCTTCCAGCATTTGACCCAACTCCAGAAATATTGGAGGAAATACAACCTTTGGGTGAGGTGATTTGGGAACCCCATAACACATCTTGCATTCTGGAAAATCAGGGTATCTCCTTGTGCACTCTCCTGGGTTTTACCTGCTTTTTCAGGAGCAACATTTGATAGTTCTCCTCTTAGCCCCTCAGAAATTCCTCATTGGGCAAGAAGCGCAGAAGTGATTAAAATGATGTTCTACAGTTCTGGGTTTCAGCATCCTGGTGTCATCTGAGGATCTTAAATCTCTGGACAAACAGCCTTTTAAAATAGACATCACTTCGGTCTCCTTAAAAGAGAGGGGAAAGCGAGGCAAAGAGTTTTTGTGACCTTGTTGGGGTTTTAAACCTGTCCAAAAGGGGCAGGGGTCTCCAAGCAGGGCTTTCGACACAGGGGCAATGCCAGGAGGGCCTAGGGAGGGTGCTGGGAGCTCGCTCCTGCCAAAGGCGCACAGGGATGCCCCTTGGCCGCCCTGGCGGTGTGGGGCCAGCTGGGCATGGTGCTGTGGGCACTTGCGGAGACCCAAGAGGTCCTTCCTGCTCTCAGTATCTTTTGCTTTAGGCTGTGATTTTGCTGCCCCCATCAGTCTGCTGGTTTAGGAACTTGCCTCCTTTGCCTGTGTGGTGCTCAGCCGTGTCGGGATGTGGCCTTGCAGAAGTGAGAGGTAACGGGCCTGGCCCCAAAGCTGCCCCGTGGGACCCCCTGGGGCTGCTCACGTAAGCCTTGTGCATCCTCACATGCGCGCCTTGGGTCACAGGGACGGGGCCTTGGAGTGGCAACTGGGCACCGCATAGCTGAGGTCTGTGCTCCTTGTTCTCTTCATGCCTGAGCAAAGATTTCGTCCAAGCAGTCCATCCCAGACACTCAGATTTACAGTATTCTGTCCAAATTAAAATGGACCCACTGAATTAATTTACATTGACAAGGAAGAATGTGCCCCATTGCTTACATCATCTACCGTGTCTTTTTGCTCTCACCACAGTGTTGTAGAACAGAGATTATTGTCCCACCCCCAAGAATGTATTTCAAGAATGTGGTGGAAAAAAAAAATAGAAAGAATATGTAACTTTTCTGGAAATACGATATTTCATGAGGGAAATTTGAAGGATAAAGTAACCGAATTCCAGGCGAACAGGCATCGGTATTGTTAGGAAATACAGCTCTCTGCAGGGCAAAAAAGAGTGGTATGCTGGGTTTAAATAGGAATTTATAGCCACTGACTGCAAATTACCTTATAAAATTACTGATACCTTCATAAAGTCATCAATTATGTGTTTAGTCTTGATTGTCATTTATTGCACTTCTTAATTGTTCAGTAAACTTTTCTGGATTAAATGGTATATTTCAAATTGACATGAAGCTGTTTTATTGATATAAATTAGCGTAGTGTGTGTTTTACACATGGGACAACTGGGGGACCAGCAGTAGAAGAGTCTCTTATCCAGTAATGAAGGCGCTGTAGGGCTGGTGTTCCGATTTCTGCTCAAGTTAGCATAGTTGTATGAAATTATGAGTCTGCAGGCAATAGTTACGAAGGACCCTGAAAATCAGGATTATTAGTATGGACTGCGACAGTAAAGGCAGCACACAGGCTTTTAATTGTTTGTCCTTTTCAAAATAGGAGGAGGAAGGACAGATAGAGAAAACACTTAAAAAACTGGCAAATTTTCGCCGAGTCCAAATTAGGTCTTCTGTTAAATCTTTTCCAAGACAGAACATGTTTGGCATTTTTTTATTGTTGGTTTTTCAGTTATTAGCCTTTTTGCGTTTTCTTGGGCTCTCGAGGAGCTGTGGCCACGTTCCACCTAATGCAACCCATGTCTCACTGTCGCGACACCAAGTGAGTGGCTCTGTCTCCTTGGAGGTGCTGAGCTTCGTGGGATTCGCAACCCAGAATGCTCAAATCCCTTTTTCTTTGAAGCTATTCTCGGCTCTTTGGGTTTCATTCCTCGCTATTCTGTGGAGGCAGCGTGATTCCTATCATACCATTGTTGATTGCATAAAATATTCCCTGAATCCAACACGTTGCATTAAAATCTGGTGTCTGGGCCCTGTCTGATTCTGAACAGAGTAGCTGTTGGATTGCGTTTCAGCGACCCTCAACCCAAGCCAAGTTCAGAGAGACTTGATTGGGATATCGGTGAGGGGTAAAAACCATGCAAACCTCTGCTGTGATTGATGGAGTTGTGCACAGTGAGGACAAATATGTACAAATACTTGCCCAAAATAGTAGGGCCTCAATTCAGCTGTAACTGGCAGACTTTGCAGCTCGACTTTCAAGAAACATATTTTTTAATTGACCTTCATGTGAGTAATTTGAAGAGCCAATGCTGGTTTTCACAAGGAGAGTTTCAAGAGGTGGAATCTCCCATCATGTGATAAATTGGTAATTTTACTGTATCATGAGTGATTAAAACTGACCCCCAGGGAGCCAAAAAGAATGCGGTGTGACTTCCTTGCCTAATTAACGGAGAACAAATGTGAAAATGTGTACATTACGGTAAATTGTGTGCTAATTGGCCTTAGAGAAATACTAAATATGAGAAAGAAATGGGCATATGATTTCGAACGTATTTGAGAGGTTTTACAGTGTGCTTGCAAATAGTAGGGAAAAAAGGTCGAATTTTGACAAAACCATTATTTGTTATGATTTATTCACTCAGCTTTAGTCTTGAACCTGGGAGTTATTGGCAGCTTCAGCTAAGATTCCTGCTGAGTATTTCTCTTATAATGACTGCATACAGCATGTAGCTCAATGCTATTTTTTTGGCATAATATCGTAAATATCTATTTTAATTCTTGTCTCTATATGTGTATCTGGGGTTTGGTGCTTTTTTCCTTTTTCTTGTGAAAATACCTCTAGATGGAGGACAGTATCCTGCTCCCTTTACTTAAGAGAATACTCCACTTGAGTTCATCAGGAGGATTATTCTCCTTGGGTAGAAACCCCTCTGCCAGAAGGCCCCGTACATCACTGAAGTACTGGCTTAAGCAGAGAATAAACGTCCATCTGTGCAGGGTAGAATTTCATCTGTTGTCAGGGAAGTTAGATCTGACCCACAGACTTAAGGAATCCCAGATTTACTTGCTATTCCTAAAATCACATTTCTTTCACTCTCTGTTCTTTACCACTCGGGACTCCAGAGTTTATGTATCACATTTTCTTTATGCTTTTGCTATGTCTTAGAAAGAAAAGTGGTTGAACGTGTAATTCATGCGCTAGAGGTGAATTCTGTCTTTTCATACTTCTGCCTTCCCTGAGTACAGAAAGCTGAGCTTTGGGCTTTTCCTTTGTAGCAGGAGTACCCCAGAATTTGTTACTGGAGTTGCAGTCTGATGCACTGAAGTGTTGCGTTTTGGTCCCAGTGAAACCCTTTTCTTTCGCCAGTAATATCGTAAGAGATAGAAGGTCAAGTATGTTCAAAATGAAATGATGCAGTGCCATCAAATCGAAATGTTTCCGTAATGTTCTTTGATGATTTCAGCCAAATCATAATGTCCCTAAGAAACATTGTGATTTCACGGAATTAGTTTTTTCCACTGGAAAAACTGGAACCCGCATTATTTAAGATAAAGAGCCTGCTCTTCCAGACTTGACGTGGGCAAAGTTCCCGGGGACTTCGGGGGAGTTGTCAAGTGCAGAAGGCAGTGTCCCCGGCAGCAGGGCTCTCCCTGGTTTAGCTCTTATTTGAAGTTGAACAGGTTCACTTTAAATCTTTGAATTTTTTGTGTGATTTGCGCTGTCCTCTCTGTGTTAAATTAGAATAGTAAAGCGCAGTACTTCAGCTATGATCTTAAATTGTTTCTGCCGAGCAGGCACGTACGCCTAAGTGTCGTCTTTGCATCCCTCCAAGTTCTTTGAGATGTTTATGGGAGTTTATACTGTGGTGTAGTTTGTTTCTTGGCTAACAATTTCCCCTTGGTTGTTGAGAGGCTTAATTGCTTTGAGGTCTTCTATTAAAAACTTTGTAGATGTTGCCAGTATTTTGTGTGTTTCTTGTAAGTAGAGCTGTCGTGGAGGGAAGGTCTGTATGGTTAGCGAGGCGCTGGGCAGCTGTACTTGACTTCTGGTGGGACTTCGTGGATATAACCAACATTTCTGAAAATGCTAATGGTACATCCTCGAGTGTTTGCAAATTAGTGAGAAACTGAAAAAAACGCCATCTCTTGGAAGCCTTGCAAGAATACAACAACTCTTTCTCGTTGAAAAATTTACTTTTAGTAATTTTATCATGTGTATTGTAAGTGTAAGCAGTCATAACAAACTCACACTAATAGGGTAATCTGCAAAAGCAGAAAGATCACAGTCCCAGGAAAACTCTCTTGTGTGATTGCTGTTCAGAGTCTGTAGGTAAGTAAGGTGTGACATTCGTTAATTTTGAGATGGAAGAGGAGGAGGATGTGGGTTACTGGGTTTGGGACTGAATTTGGTGCGATTTAACTTGGTTCTAGTGGATGACTTCCGAGTGGAATAGTGGCCCGTAGATTCGGAGTGTGCTACTGCTAAGTCATTTCCACTTACTAAGTACTTAGAAAAATCCTTTTTGTTGCCATCAGGGGGAGCTTTTGAGATCTTTCAAGAGTGAAAAAAAAATATTAAAAAAAAAAAAAAGAGGAGAAAAAAAGGAAACGTCCCAGCTCAGAAACAGAGATCTACAAACCAGCAAGCAGCCAGAATCTTACCTGTGGCTGCAACTAAGCCAAGGAAACCAGGGGAGCTGAATTCCTTAGACTGAAAAATTAGCAATATTGAGAGAGGATTTTTTGACTCAATCCACCAATAAAATTATTAATTTTTTTTTACTATTATTTCAAAAAACCCAGGAGTCTTTGGAGCATTCAAAAGCCAAATCCTGCTCTGTTGCTACAGCTTCTGGAAGGCAAATGCTCTTCAAAAAGCTTCTCTCCTTTTAGCTCCTGATGATTCGATGGGGACCTTTGATGCAACATTTGGATTAGCTGCACACAACTGCACTGAGGGGGACCACAAAAGGGGGAGCCTGCCTGATTGCATAACTTTAAGAAAATAATAAGAGGAAAAGAAAGAATTAGAAAAAGAGAGAGAGAGTGAAAAAGAGAGAAAGAAAGCAATTAAAAAAATATCTGAGACTCAAGTTTCAAGACTCTTTATGTGCTGCAGAGGAGCATAAGATTTACCAGCAAAGTGCAACGGGGAGTCTGAGAGGAGAAATAGCTTTCTGTTTTGCCAAGAAAAAAAAATAGGAATGTGTGTTTTGGACTGGGCTGAGAAAGAAAGCTGGGGAGATTGCAAAAAGGGGGGTGCAGGATTTTTGTCACATTGATCCATTCATCTTGATTGTCTTCTTTAAAAAATAAATAAGAGGGGGGGAAAGTGATAGGGGGAAAGAGGAAGAGAGGAAAAGAAGGGGGGAAAAAGAAAACAGCAAAAGTGTTTGAACCTCTGGAGCTATCTGCTCCTTCAAGCTGATTGATTAGTCATGATCCCTGCAGTTTTAATGGGAATCATTCAATTGGGAAGGTGGAGCACCCTAGAGTAGATTAGCATATTCTTGTTTACTCATCTTCTGAGGGGCTTTTTCTCTTTTCTTTCATTTTGTGGAGAAGAAGGGAGGGGGGGAGGTTGGGGGGAAGGAGGGGGTTGTGGCTTATGTTATAAAGGAGGCCAAAAAATAAATAGATTAGAGCATCTTTGGGGGGGAGGGAAATCAGTGGGTCTGAGTCTTGGAGAAAGCTGGGGGGGGTTGTTTTGGGTTTTTTGTTTTGTGTGTGTGTGAGTGTGTGTGTGTTTTTTTTAAGAAGAAAAAAATAAAGGGAAGAAAATCCAGCAGAGAAAAGAAGAGAGAGAGGAATTCCAGCTGTGGAGGAATAGAGGAGAAGAAGACAGATAGAGGAAGAAGAACAGAGAAATACATTTCAACCAAGGAGTTTTGATTTATTTTATTTTTATTTGTTTCAAGGGGGAAAAAAAAAATCTATAAGCAGGAAAAAGAAAGAAAGAAAAAGAAAAAAAGACAAGAAAAAGCAACTGAGAAGGGTTATAAAAAGAGCAAATACCAAGAAGGGTGAACAAGAGAAGAAAGTCAAGGCAAGGAGGAGCCCAAAGCTGGCAGATCGGGAGGATTTGCAGGGGAGAAGGGGGGGGAAGATTGGAAATGCAGCTCTGGAGTTTGCTGCTGCCTCTTGCGCTGCTCTGTACAGCCCTAGCCAGCGGACCCGAATGTGGGATGGACGAGCGCTCCCGCAGGGCGCGGAGGGACACCAGGCACAGCCGCCAGCCCCGCCACACCGCCCCGGGCACCTGTGCCACCAGGTTAGCCCGGGGACGGCGCTCGGCGGCGGGGCTGGAGCCTGGGCATGGCCCCCGCAGGAGGCAACAGCGGGAGGCGGAGGGCGACGAGGAGTCCCTTACCCCGAGCAGGGCGCTCTATTTCAGTGGACAAGGTGACCAGCTGCGGCTGAAGGCAGATGTCGAGCTGCCCCGAGATGCCTTCACTTTGCAAGTGTGGCTGAAAGCCGAAGGAGGACAGAGATCCCCGGCTGTCATTGCAGGTAGGTGGCTGGTCGTGCCTGGGGCTGCAGCATCCCTTTCACGTTTCGGGAGCCGGCAGAGCAGCCAGCTGCAGGCGTGCGTGTGTGTAGTGGCCGTGTGTGCACATCTCGGTGTGCGGGTGTGCCTCGCGATGTGCGGGTGTGTGTGAGTGCGTGTGGAAACGCGCCCGGTGCGTCTGGTGTATGGGTGTTTGGTGAAATACCGGAGCTCAGCAAACTGTCTGAAAGTATATGCTCGCAGAAAAAGTTATGTAAACTTTTGCATAGGGAAATGGCAGTATCCTGGGTAGTTTCTGTGTTTCCGTGTGTACGGGTTAAGATGCACATAGGAGAGAGGGCTCTTACGGTGAGTTTTTACCTAATTTTCACGTTGGAAAACTGTAAATAGAGCATTTGAAAGTTGCTTGTATGGATGGATGAAAAGAAGTGTATGTGTCTACTGTGTGGCTGCAAAGAAATGCATATCTAAGGTCCCCATACAATTTCCTCAGTTTTATTAGCTTTTTAGTGTACTTCACGGTTACCTTTTTAGATGCAGTGTTAGCGTGTGGTTTCCAAAAAGCTATAAAGGAACTTTTGGCTATTGTGAAACCTCAAATGAATCAAATGAGTTTATAAAGTTCCCAACCCCTCGACACTCAGCTGGGGCTGGGACTAGCGCTGCAGCTAGAGGATGTGTTGAGTATTTTTGTCTCTGCTTAGAAATGGCAAGTGTAACACAAATGATTGTAAGGTCAAATAGCCCTATAAAATCATTTAGTACTCAAAGCAGCTACCAGTCTAAGCTGTCTGAGCTGAACAATAACGAGGAATATCGCACTTTTCTTATTTAAATTTTATGAGCCCATCGTGAATTTGGGTCCTTTCCCCCCTCGTTCGCTCCCTCTCCCCCTCCCTCCCGCCACCTCTCGCCCTCTCCCCGCTTTAGTGATAAAGTGCAGCGAAGTTGTCATGAAATCGGATACTTTTCAGAGGGTTACAAGCCCTTATAAATGTCGCCACATCCATCTTTGCTCTGAAGGAAGTCATAGAAAATGGAAATGCCCTTAAAAAACAGAAAACAAGTCAGAAAGAGAAACGGGTATGGGGTGGGGGGGAGGAAGACATGTTTTACAGTTCTTTTGGCAAGGAGATTCCCTGAAAGTACAAAGTTTCCATGTCCTAGGATGCCTTAAAGAGACAGGGAGGATTTCCCCTTTCCCTTGAACTGGAGTCACTTCCTACCAGAAGGCAGCGGATGCTTGTGCCGGTGGTACCGTGGCTGCCCTGGCCAGCCCAGCTCGCCTCGCCCTGCCGCCCTCCTTCTGCCATGGGCTCTGGCTCTGCTGCCCCATCCCCAACCTGGGCGACTGTCCTCTCACAAGAAAGTTGCTTTGTCCTAAGGAAAACAAACCCAAAGATGAGCTCAGCAGTGTTTTTCCTTAACTTTCTCCAATTCCAGCTGCTCTTCTGGCTTGTGAGGAGGGGGCTGCGGGGTGTGTGTGTGGCTGCTGGGGTGTGCAGGAGGTGCTGGGCATGGGCTGGTCCCTTTTGCCTTTAGTAGGACAGGCAGATGAATAATTTCATAGGTGAAATAGATTATGACTTGCTTTATTTCCCTTGGCTTTCTCTTACTCCACTCTTCTGGTTCCCAATCTTAACTTAAACCCCAGGGCTCAAAGTGCTTCCCTTTCAAGTTAGCAAAGACAGAATTTGGGTTTACACGGATCTCATCAGAGGCAAAACAAGGTCAGTGTGGTTTTTTTTAATGTGTTTAATCTGACACCTAAGACCCTGTGTCTGTCTGTGGTGCAAGTATCTCTAATTCATACAATAGGGAACCTGGACAAACACACACAAAGATCATTTGTAGTAAAATACTTTAATTGGATGGGGGAGGTTGGGTTGTTGCCTGTATAAAACACTTGACCCATTTTATGCATGGAAATAACATTCCACTGTGAAAAATGAAAAGAAATGCCCCAGTTTAGCACTGTAGAGCTTGCAGCTCAGCTCGGGAAGACTTTGTGATTTTTATTTTATTTTTAAGCTTCCCCCCCCCCCCCCCCCCCCACTCTTGAAGAGGAGCCAGGTTTGGCTCTGCATGTAAACACCTGGAAGAGGTCCAAGAGGAACTCACTCGGAGTATCCTCCGCACACCACAGCCTCCTAGACCTGCAGCAAGCTTAGGGAGAGATTACACTTCCCTCAATGGGGAAATCAAGGGTTCTGGCTGCCAAAACTCTTGGCTTTCTCATTTTCACTGTTTTGGGATGTGACAGACTCGGGAGCCCTGTTCTGTAGGACCCCACTGACATCAAGAGCCCTTCTGGGTGTTTGGCAGGGAAGAGACTAGGTCAGATTTGCAGACAGTGCCAGAAGTGAATTTCTTCCCAACTTCCATCCCAAAGTGGGAAACCGTGTGATTGTACAGATCTGAGGGAAAGGGCAGAATTGACTGGAAGACCCCTCTTTTTCAGGGTCCTCCTTGTATCTTCATCTTCTTTCTGCCCCCCACCCTCTGCCTGCATTGACTGCTCCCCTTCCATCCCTTCTTGCTGGCATATAAATAGTCACTGCAAGTCCTGTAGGAGCCACATGTGCGCCTACAGGGGAAGCCTGTTGTGTCTGTTAAAAATCTCATGTAGGACCCAAGTTGTTATCAGCTTCTACGCCTGAGCCCTGATATAACGGAGCTCTTCTGCTAATCCAGGCTACAGGAGTTTCTGTCTGGAGCCAACTCTCCTTACGTCACCCTCTGCTGCAGTATTCAATTTGTTTTCATAAATGGCTAATTTTACAGCGCTGTTAAGTGGGTTCGTCATTGTGCCGGGCCATGCCCTGTCTCTGATGAGAGGCAGTCCTTGGTGCCAGGCTCTGCCAATTTTCGCGCTGGTTGGCAGTGATGTTATTGCTGCCCTGTTTGGCTTCACTGATATCTGTGCTGGCATTTGTCAGGGAAAGCTGTTGGGAAACGAGAAGTCTGACCCATTGATCTGTGTTACGCAAAAGCTCAGAAGCGTTTTCGGAGCTGGGCTGTGCTTCATGTGCGGCTCCCGCGGTGCGGGGAGGCAGCTCCCGGCTCGTGCGTACTTGCCTCCCTCCCCGGGCCGCGTAGTTCTTGGACAAACACTCCTTGGATGTGTGTACCTACCACACAGCACAGTACATCCCTCTCATAAACACACACATGTGCACATGGAACTAATCATGCAAGTTTGTGCACTTTCCCCTGTAGAGTCTTTGAATGCATCTCTAGCTGTGAAGGAAGGAGTTAAGGTCCAGACTATGGTCAAGTTAGGTAATACCGTGCAATGCAAAATAAGACGCTTCAAAGCACCGTTGACCTTGCTTCTGTGGTAATCAAAGGTATTTCAGTTCTACTGTGGAAATGCAACTCCATCCTAAGAAAGAGGATCCTCCTGAGTCCCTGTCAGTGTGTTTTCTGGTCTATGGCTCAGGAGCGGGACGGCTTGTGTTTTCATAGGAATGAGATGTTGACTCTTTACTGGCTGGGAGCTGAGAGGAGCGGGATGAATGATCTGCAGCGGGAGCTGGAGTAAGAAGGCGTGCCTGCTCTGAAGAGTGAAAGTTATTTGTGTTTTGTTTGGGTTTTTTTTTTCCTTTCCTGGTTTCATTCTCCTCTGTCTCTCTATTCCTCTGCCTGCCAAAAGAGAGCACGAGCCCAACTTAGTAAAGCTGCATATGTAAGGGAGTGCCTATGTTTTCCCAACTTCAGTCCTTGATGAACATAAAACTGCAGCAGAATCCAAAGGGAAAGAAATGCCAAAATCAGCACAGTGGAGCTCACTGAAAGCCACAGCTCTTGCATGTAAGAGACTGAGAAACATCTGTGTCAGGGTCCAATAATTGGGCAATTATAAAGATATGTAATTGACGCTGTGTAGGTCTGTTCCCTCCTCAGGGTTTAAGTATATATGTTTACTTTTGGGGGTTAATTTGGTTCTTTCCTGAAGTTTTGGAGTCTGCTGTTGATTTAATACGCTTCAGGTAGAATCGGTGAGCTGGGTCCTATCCCTGGAGCTGATCCTTGTAGCGGGTGTGTTGGGAACTTCAGGATGTTTTCAATAGAGAGTTTGCTCTGAGTTTCACTGGCATTAAAATAATAGGTAGATGGATAATGCAGCATTTTCTCAGCGTCAACAACCTGTTGTCTTTTAATGGCATGAATTTTCTTGTGTTGATCTATAATGAAGTACTGTAATGAAGGGCTATAGAATAAGCCAAATGTAAAGCCTGTAGTTCTGTCTAATTAGTGCTGGCATGTGCCATGTCTCAGGGTGATGGGCATGATGGACGGAGAGGAATAACAGCTGGACCAAAGTGACAGGAGCTTAACCGCCTGCCCAGATGCTCCTTCAGGGTGACAAGGTCCAATACACCATTGCTGAAGGCTACAGGTGGCTGTGGGGTTTTGGCTTCCCTGTAGGTGGGTTCAAGTGATTAGCCACGTCAGGACTAAGGATCTGGATAAGACTTGACTAATAGACCAAAGTATGAAAAAAATACAGCATAGCTTCTCATTTACTAAACATTTGTGTTTGAACAGCACATTTCCTTCAGCCTGTAGAAGCCGGGACAAGAGTCAGAAACTGGAAGAGAAAAAGAATTTTTCTTTCTACAAGATTTCCAATTTTAACTGGTCTCATTCTTTTGACCAGCTACGCACTAGAGTCAGAACAGCACAGTTAGAAGAAAGTTGGTTTTTTTGTTGTGGGGTTTTTGGTTGTTTTTTTTTTTTTTTTAAGTTAAAGCAGTTACATGTAGGTAAATGGTAAAAGGATGGTAAATTTGGATTATATGTAGGAAAAAGGTAAAAGGATGGCAAATTTAGATTCCAAAATGACGTATGGCTGTCTCCTGTAGGCACAGAGATGTGTCCCAGGCTGAGCTCGCCTCTCCAAGCTTCATTTCAGCCTGATTTATTTCAAGCCAGCCTGTTTCAGTTAGAAAAATGCGTGTGAGGCGGAAAGCAAGCTGAAGGGATGGTGTTTGGAGAGAGAGCGCGAGCGGGATTCTCCTCAGGGATTCGTGGAGATGTCTGGAGAAGCACAGAGCAGAGCTGCGGTGGGCAGGCCTCAGTGGTGCGGGCGAGAAGAAGCCCTTGGAGAGGCTTTGCACGCTAAGCCATCACGGAAAGACAGACCTGGTCGATGAGTCAGATGCCTGGAAGTTATTGCATCAGGTTGAAGCCGCTCTCTGGGTCCCCACGTCACCTCCCCACACAGCACTGGGGGAGCACTGCAGATCCCCGAGGCCACGGCCGCGCCGAGCGGAGGCGGAGGTGCCCACCATGAGCCCCAGCCACGTGTGGCGTCGTGAGGGCTGCACTCCATTCCCAAATCCCAGAGGTCTCAGTGAGCACTGCAGCGGCTGGGAGCGCTACGCTCGCTCCCTGGGGACCCTCACCCCGACCCTGTCACGAAGGTAGGTGCCCCTCACCTCCCTCATGAAGAACAGGGTCCAGGAGTTTGATGCTGCTTCACAGCCTTCACGTGTTCATTAGCCGTTGCCGCGGGCGGGAGACATCCTTGGCCGGGTTTGTCGAACAGCAAAGAGCCGAACTGCCAGCTGGTCCCTGGGGCCCGACCCCAGTTAAATGAAGCAGAGTGGAGCAGGGATTTTTAGTGGAGAAATTCCCTCTTTGGGGCCTGGGTCTGGCTCTGTCAGGACACAGGTGCCAAGCTCCTCAGGTCTGTCGCAAGAGAGGCACAGCCACGACACCTGCCTGAGCGGCCTTAACTCAAAAATACTACGGGACCGACGGGTTTTAGGTGACCACGGGATTAACTGAGCGCTTTCACCTTGGATTTGCATTGCTCATGCTGGCCTGAGCCAGGAAAAAGAGCCAAAATATAGTGGCTTTTTTCAAAAAGACATATTGAAAAAACAAAAATAAACCCTTCCATGAGTGGGGTCAGCTGAAATGTTCCCGTGTACTAGTTTTGCTTCCAATTTTAGCCATTGTTTTTTCAGCTCCTCTTTTCTTTCCTCTGATAGAAATTATAGGAGCAGAAGCAGAGGAGGGACCACCTGGGTTGCCAAATTCAGTCCCCTGCAGTGTCAGGGATATAACAGCAGATAATTAGTCCAAACATTCACAGAATATCCACTTTGTAGGTTCTGATATAGCACAGGCCACAGAAAATTTCCCAGTGCTCTACTATAAACCGAAGATCTTTAGCTAAGACCAAGAGTCACCACTATAATGTTAGACAGGAAAAGAGAAGGACAGATTGACAACCTCTTAAGTACCTAAAATCCAAAGGATTGGCTTAGAAAACCTTTAAGTATAAGAAAGAAAAACATTTGCTGGTAAAAGATATCAGCTTTCTTATTTTCAGAAAGTTAAAAAAGAATCAGGTGTTTTGACAGTTATGAAACTTCTATTGAAATTTTAAGTTAGAATATTTGCCAAAACTGATCCTTTCCCACAGATAGTCTGTTTTGATTAATTTCCCTTTTTCCTGAGAAAAATATTTTATCAAACATTTCCCACCCTTCTCTGGTCTTAGTCTGTGTGGCAGTTCCTACATCCCGTCACAGTAAGAATGTTCACTTTATTACATTTTTACTTCTTCAAATCTTGTATTCCAGATTATTCTGCGAAGGCATCAGAAAAGTTTTGTTTGATCAAAACCTTCCACATTTTTCTCTCAACTACATCAGCCAGTCTAATATCACCTTTTTCTTCATTTAACCTCCCCTCTCAAAACTAGCAAATTTTTCATCTAATACTGTCTTTACATGATCAGTATATATTACTCTTTCTATTTCAACTATGCAAAAAATATTGGATTTTCTGTTTCCTGGGTTCTGGGCATTTGCTTCATGCATTGTTCTGGGCACAGAACAGTTGACTGTGCTGTCCTTTTTCTTTGTTTATTTTCCCCAAAATGAAGCTTCTGTAAATGAAGGTGTACCTTTCTTCTGACTGTATACTTACATTGCTCTATGAGCATTTCCCTCGAGGTAGCTGATATCTGCATATGATTCTTAGTTTTCTTTCAGCTTTCTGTGGAGAAGAAACACTTGATTGTTGTTCTGCTAATTTCTGCTTGTCCCTACGTTTCTCTTTGTTTTCTCTGGTGTGAGCATGCATGCACATACACAATTTCCAAAGCACCTTTGATTTTTTTTCCCAGATCAATAGAGCATTTAAACTTCAATGATCAAGGAAGAGCAGCTTGTTTATTTCCCCACATACTCTGACACAAGTGGCAGATCTTGTAAACTGCTTTGATTTGATGTTAGTGCCTATTATAAAGTTTACTCTCCCCAAAGCCGCCCATGAAGTCAAAGTACTCTTACTCTGAACGTGAGCAGAGCAGAACTCAAAAAGGTGAGTTAAAAAGAGAACAAGAGTGAATATCTTATCCCAGAATCTTGCTTCCTGCTATCCTTGTTCATAGTGGTCAGAACAATTTGCCTGGTTGAGGACTGTTCAACATCTATAAGGTTGCCAGCACCGAGTGAGGGTGCAGTAGGTGTCGTAGTTAAAACTGTGAACAAATACAAGTCAGATTATCCCTTGGTGAGAGTGAGGCTGGATTCATGATGTTAGCTTTACGCAGGCAGCATGGATTTGATCCTAAACCTTTTCAAGATCATGAAAAAACGCCTTTGACCTTGGCTGACTCTGACTTAGGCTCTGATTTCAGAGAGTGTTTTGCATCCCTCTTCTACCGCCTGGACCCTTCCATGGTCCTTGCTTTAACATCCCTTATTTTGCTGTCCTTTCTTGCTTTGGATACAAGAGCAGAAATATTGTGAAGCTCTAACATCAGAGGAGTTGGCCAGGGGAAGGGGACATGTTTATTTTTGTTGTTTTTGCTATACTCCAAATCCCACTTTGGCCTCTGTCTCTTTCAACCTTGCTCTTAAAATTTTCTTTTTTTTTTTTTCTTTTTGGGGGGCGGGGGGGCACTTTTTCAGTGTTAAAAAGAGCACTTATTCAAAACACTCTGTCCGGTTTTCTGTTTTGCTGGGTGATGTAAGTGTGTAGCTTTCCCGTCCAACCTCTCCACCCTCTCTTATCGTCGTCACAGTCTCGGTTCTTTCTCTACTATCTGGTGTCCTTGTTTCCCCCGTCTTTCCCTTCTTCTTGCCTCGCACAGTTGCTGGTTTTCTCCTCCCTAGCAAGCACGTGCCGTGGGTAACCCTGTGCACTCTGCAGTTCTCACCTTCTTCTGCCGCAGGAGCAGGGTATCTCCTCCTTGCAGACCAAGGGTGGCCACCAGCTTGGTGGCTTCAGCCAACTCGTGTTGGAAGTGCTGTGGGAACAGAGGGTAAGCAGGCTGTGTGTTTGTGTGCTTAGTCAGGCATATGCTCATGCATATTTTCTGGGAATTACTGATATTGTTCTGTTTAATATCCATCCTAGCGGTACACAAACAAGGTTGTTCTCACAAAGAGGGAATCAGGGTGAAGTGAAACTGAGAAGCATCTGGAATTGGCCTGGTGAAGCGGCATCTGAGAGTTATGATACCAGCTCGTGAAAGCAAAAGAATTGCTGTGTTAGAGAAGAAAACCACTTTGTTCTTTGCTGATCAACTCCCGGGGTCTGGTAGGCTTTCCTTGAGTCTCCGTTTTGAGTGATACTTAGGGCTCTTCTATCTCTTCTCCTTCTTCCCTCTGCTGTGTTTTTCCCCCTTTTCCTTATCTAATTTATTGTCTCTCTATTTGCTTTAAATCACCTTCCCATATGGATTTATCTCCTCTGACCTATCTTCCCCTCCCTCATCTGATTCCCGGGAGTCTTCTGTCGTCATGGAATTGGGAGAAGAGGAGCCCTGTTGCCGACACCGAGCATCAGCTGCAGGCTCCTTTCCTCCTTCGTTTTCTTCCTTGCTTGTTCTCTGGTGTTAGTGTTGGAAGCATATTCACAAAGCTCATCCATTGGATTGAGGAAAGAGATCTTATCACCATTATTTTGTTTGTTTTATTTAAGGCAGGGAGAGAAATGGAAAGGAAAGGCCTTCACTGTTACCAATGTTACTTAGTTTTGAATGGAGGGTTTTTTCTCTTGTACTGATGTATCCTACTACTCTTATTTTCCTTTATCATTGTGGTTTTGTAGTCCTGATAACTGCCTCCAAACATCCTGCTGATGGTGGTGATAAGTTTCTCAGGCATGAGAGAACATTGCCCTTAAAATCAGGGAAACTGAGGAATGGAGGGGTGCTCTGATTTGTCCAAGGTGTGGTGGCATGTTGGTGGCAGAGCTGGAAACAGAAGCCAGCAGGCTTGGCCTTTTGTTAAACTTTTTTTGTTAGGGGTGATGATGGTTATTCCTCAGCCTGCGTTGTTCCCCACGTGACGGCAGCACACCCCAATTCCTGGAGGGTGTTTACTTGTAGCTGCCGATGGTTCTTCACTGGTTAGTTGCTGCACTGAGCTAATGGTGGTGATGAAGTCTTTTACCTGGTGTCGCACCGTTGAAAGCTCTGGCAACACAGGGGATGGGTGAAGACGGCATTTGTGACGTGAGCTCTTTGGAGGTGGCAGAAAATCAGGTGGTCTGGAATTAATGTCTCTGAACCAGACATGCTGGTGATGTTTGAATCAGCATGAATTACTGTATTTCTCAAATGGAACAGCGTGTGCAGCCCATGATCAGAGAGAAAAGCAAATACCACCGAAGCCCCTTAGTTCAGAGTACTCTTATTTAAATTGGATACACTGATATTTTTGGTACACCTGCACATTGATTAATATATTGGCTTGCTGGAACAGCTTGTGAAACGTGTACGTTATAACTGCTTCTCTTCTGAGGAAATGCTGAAAATCTGTCTCTGGGTATCTCAGGTTATTAATGAAGGGCAAAAGCAATTAATTTACCCCATAGTTAAGTACAGACCAGGTGAGAGGTTGCAGAAGGGGTCTTGCACACAGCATGTTAGTGCCCCAGACCGTTTTGGGGAGGGATCATCATCTAGTGCATACCCTCGTGGCTAAACGACCAGTGTTTCTGTCAGGAGCGTCAACAGGGAGGCTGTGCATCATACGGCCCATGGGATTTTGCTCTGAATTCAACAGCATCTGTGCTTGTAAAGTCTGAGGTGCTAAGGTTGAAATCTGGAGCTTACATTACTACTGTCTTACATTGCATCTGTCTTGTGGATAAACAGAGCAGCCTCTCCGAGGTCAAAACAGCACCTTTCACCAGTGATAATTTAATGGGAATTATTTTCAGCGTAAACTAGACAAGAATTGGAAACCTGCTGTGCTGTGGCTCATGAATGGAGATGTTCAGGGAGAAAAAGCAAATGTTAACTAAATGCATTACGCACACAATTTTGAAACACGTACTTGGCAGAGGGAAGGGTGAGCAGTAGAAGCCAGATTCTGTTGTTGAACACACCAGTGTAAACCCAGAGTAACTCCTTTGGAGAGGAAATCAGGGGGGCTGCTGCAGACCGATGAACATGTAGAATTTGGGGCAGAGACAGAGTGCGTGCAATGGGGAAAATGAACAAGCTGAGAAGTGGATGTCATGGAGAACAAC
The DNA here is from genome assembly GCF_034619465.1 of Leptosomus discolor. Classification (NCBI taxonomy): domain Eukaryota; kingdom Metazoa; phylum Chordata; class Aves; order Leptosomiformes; family Leptosomidae; genus Leptosomus; species Leptosomus discolor. The sequence continues at coordinate 5,265,341 of NC_141409.1, forward strand.
CTCCAACCACCGTCACCGCTGTTGATGGTTTAATTTGGGTGTGTAATGGTTATGGTGATGCAGTGGGAAACATTTGTACAATGTGGGGTTGTTTTTACTTTTTGGAGCGTTTTCTGCATATACCTATCGTAATCCCTCTAGACTGTGAAATTAGGCCATATACCAGTTTTACAGTGAGCCCTTTGTGTTTCTGGCAACAAACACTTCTGAACTCTACTCTCCAGTCTTGTGACCCTAAACTCCTTCACCCCTCCCATACTGTCCCATCTCCAGCAGTAATATCCCCTCCTCTGTTTATAAACAAACACCCTCAGAGGAAGTTCACAGGAAGAAAAGTTAGTTAATGAAACTGAACCCTGCACTCAAGTCCAGGCTGTGGGTTGGAGCCAGCAGGGTTGCGGGATGTTTCCTACTCTGCATCTGCTTGTAGGAGTTTCTTTGATGAGATGTTTGCCTGTCTGCCTAGCTATGCGTCTTTCTCTTCTTTTCCCTTCGTCACGGAAAATATGAAAAAAGAGAGAGTAAAATTATAGTCTCAATTTGCTTTAAAATCAGTGTGGATAGTCTTCAGGAATCCCGAGCAGGGAGGCTAACTTCGATGAACTTGTAGAAATTCTTTTTGATAAATCTACTGATTTTGTCCCTTTTTTTTTTTTTTTTTTTTTTTTTTTTTTTTTAAAGCACTGGCATTTAGATTCTGGCTCCTGGTAAAACTGTTGCTCTTGAGTTGCGTAAAGGCTGTAAAGGACTAAAACAGCCTAAACGATCATTGTCCTGCTGTAGTCTGAGCATGAGGCTGATACATCTGGTGTTGCACATCACTCTCAGAACTACCAGCTTTAGGAGGTAGGAGTGAGCAGGACCCAAGGAAGTGGATAACGAGGGACTGAGTAGTCACCGTGAGCTGTGGAGCAAAGGACACGTAGGCGTGTGGTAATGGTGCTGTCGGCTGCAAAACACAAAATGCTTTAACGTGCTCCAGAGGTCCCCCAAACCCCTTACAGCACAGGGGGAACCCAAGAAAAAGTCCATTTTCTTGTGGCTGCTCCTGGGTTGTGCCTTTAGTACCGCACCTTGGTGGTCTCAGACAGGAGGTGAGGGAATTATGTGTTTGTTTCCTTCCAGGAGACACTGGGATCCTCTGGAAAAGCCTTTCTGGCTACTCAAAATTGATGGGAAAATCATCAGATAAAGAAAAGCTGTGGAGTGAGGGAGGCAGCACTGGTCGGGGCTGTGTTTCCTCGCTTGTGCAGAGGTGTGTTATCAATGCAGTGCTCATGTCACCGTCCCAGGCTCCTCCTCTTCCATAAGAGTGTCTTTGGAAATTGGGAATAAGGGAGCTTTTACAGATATAGTAGATGTGAAAGTCTGGTCCAATTTTTAGGCCAAAGTGCCTTGAAGTTTTGGATGTATTACAGAAAGTCTCCGGTGCTGGAGAATCTCCATACCTTAAAATGTGGTGGTTTAAAATAGTCTTATCTGTTGTTTTTGTTGAAAGAGCAGTTTCTCTTATTGTACAAATATTTTCTGTCATGTAATTAATAGCCTTATCTCTAAGACTATTCCAGTGTGGTCTCTCCACCTCCCACCCCAATGGATGGGGGAAGACAATCAGAAATGAACATTTCATATTGCAGCATGGACAAAGTTTATCAGTTGTTACACAATCCCTTTGCCTGTGAACAGATTAAATAAAGAAGTGGGGTGGGGTGGTGGTGGAAATGGACCTGATTTATATTGGTGAGTTTCCTCCAAGAATTCCAGGATAACTATCAACAGTTTCTCCTAGGAGGAATGTTGAGCGATTCATTCTTGCCCTTTGAAGAGCTCTGAATTAATGAAGAGCAGAGTATCTTCTGCTCGTTGCGCTGGGAAAGACTGGAATTCCCCAAAGTCCTCTTGCTAGAGATGGTTTAATCAAACAGACTGTTTACATTCTATGTCTCACCAGAGGCAATGCTCAAACAGGGGTGGTCTTCAGCTATATGCTGTAATACTAGGGGTTTATTTTATTTTATTTTAAACACCAGCATACCACCAGTTTTACTGGGAAATGGCTGTATCCGAACACCTGCAGGCTCCGTGGAACAGTCCGGAGAGGGAAGCAACAGCAGCTGCATCACACAGAAGCAGAATGATACTGTGAGGGGTCTGTGTTTCTTCTCCAAAGGTTTCTGCAGGGTTGGGATTTGGCTGCAAAGCAGGAACACTTGCACTCACGGAGGAAGAGATCTTGCAACGGTAGGAGGCTGAACCACACCAAACTCTTCCTTCTGCCTCAAGCGCTGATGGCAGAGGCAGAGAAGCAAGGGCCTTCCTGCCCCCACCATGCGTTTTGTCTCACACTGAAGGCCAAACTGTTTTGGTGAACAGTTTCTGTGCTCTGATACTTAAGAAGGCACTAGATAAAATGGGAGCTATGTATTTCACGAGAGAGAAGGAAGAAAGAAGCGAGATCAGGATAGCTCTTCCTGCCATCGCCCATCTCTCGCCTCCCCTCACGATGAATGTCTCTTGCACCTGTATCAAGAAACCAACACGTTATTGCACATCTGCCTGTCTGAAATTAGCCGTGAACCTTGAGTCAGGATCTAATTTTGTGTTCAGATACATTTTCATTTTTTTCTAAAGACACTTTGGTGTCTTCTGGCAGTGATGTATTTCCTCTCCCCATGCACAGGATCTTCTGTGCATCATTGAGGAGGATGCACGTAAGTAGGCAATGTGGCCAACATTCTTCCAAACCCAAGCAATCCAACCAGCTGTTCAGCAGGGATGTTATTTATTGAGAACTGTCAATGTGTTCAACACATGGTGTCCTTTGCACTGACGAACTTGCAGCCTGGCTTTTATGGGGTTTCTCTGACACTTGTCAAACACTGGTGACAGGGCAAGCTTGACGAGGCACACGTTTTTATGTGAACATGACTATAGAAGGGCATTGCCACAAGATGTTCTGTGAGGAAAGCAGAGACGGAGACTAGTTGGCAGAGAAGAAAACAGAGTCAGTTGCAAAGGGTAGAGGTTTCTTTTTGGCTGGTGGTTTCGGGAAAAGAACAGATATTCCCTTCAGCGATAAATTAGATGCTTTGCGAGAATTTGTTTCAGTGGTGATGAAACTGCTGTGAGAGGCTCCCGCTTCTGCTAATTCAAGCTGCTTATTTTGTGGCACAGTGGCTGGAGGTGCACAGGTTGCTCTGGGATTTTAGTTGCTACCTCGCCATTGCTCTGAGGTGCCTTCAGCCCTGTCCTTTCCATTTGTGAAGGTAGGATAATGGTTCTCAGCAGCCCCCAGAGGGACGCTGTTTGTAAGGATGAGGTAGTACCATCAGTGCAGTGCTTCGATCGTATGATGCTGAAAGTGGGAAATGCCACTCTGTTGTACCAAAAAGAAGAAATGCTTGGCCAAGAAGTCCCATTGGCCAGAGTCGTGCTAGGTCCCTGCAGTGCTATGCTCCTGTAGAGAAGACTGTGGTTGTGGAATGCCAATGAGACAAAAAGACAGAGGCGTATCTTGCCCATCTCCTACTTATCTATTTGTCCCATCTTTTTTCTCTTGACTTGTGTAAGCTCGTATTTGTGAGTATCACAGGTATTTATTTTCCCCTACTGAAAACCAGAGCTGTTGCCTGAGCAGTGTGACTCTGGCCACGTTCCCCCCTATTCAGCACAATGCAATCTTGGCTCTTCAGTGGTTAATATTTTCTGTCAACAACCTGCAAGAAAACATAAAATCAGTGCTGATAAAATTTGCAGATGTTGCAGAGTGCAGGGAGTGGTAAACAATGACCAAAACAGGACTCTCATTTGGGTGTTTTCGAAAATTGAGAACATGCAAACAGTATGCATTAGAAGAAAGCCAAATGTGAAGTCATACATATAGAAAGATGGGCAGCAGGTCATACATAAAGGAGGGATGGTGGGGGAAGGGTCTTTCACCTGGAAGCTAAATGTGTGGGAGTAACTGCCTGTTGGAATAGATAAAGCGTGTAAATGTGAGCTGCTAATGTGGTGCTGTGGCCAAAGGTTTAGAGTCATTGTTGGCTATGTAAACAAGGGAGCCTTGAACAGGATTGGGGAGGTTGTGTTATCCTTGTATTGACACTGGAGTAGCTGCTCCTGAAGTGCTTTTTCCAGTTCTGGTGTCCACAGTTTAAGAAGGATGTTTTCAAAAAGAGGATTTAGATTAAAAAAATTAACAATGACAATAATTATATGACTGGTAACCAGTCTTAAAGTATTTAGTGCAAGAAGGTTAAGAGGTGACTTGATCATTATGATAACTTTATGTTTGGGGAATATTAATCTGATAATTCAAGATTGGAAATCAATTGTAGATGTTAGGAGTAAATCTAATGGATGCACATGGAGACTAAGCAACTTTAGAACAGAGGGAAAGTATGGTATTTTTAGCCCTGAGAGTAGTCAGTCATTGAAAAGTCTTTCCAAGAGAATGGTGGAATACCTGTCACCATAACTTTCAAATAAAAATTTAGTGTTTTTCCAAATTACAAGTTCTTTAAAGAGGAGTTAATTCAGTCCCCACCCGTAATGTGTCTGCTTATAACGTCAGATTATTCTGTGATTTTCAGCTATTACTGCAAAAATAATTGAAGGTAACAGTAAGGCACAGGTAGCACTAGGATGCTAATTTAAAATCCTTTCATTTTCCAGTATATCTATGGATTCTCCTTGATACCTGTAGGGTTTTTGTAGGATCTCCTGGGCATCACTATAGTTGAATTGTCAGGCTCAGTTTCATATGTTGTTAATCTTGTTTAGGTTTTGTCACCTTTAACCAGAATGGTGTGCTGAGCAATGACTTGACTTTTCACCTTCCAAACATCCAGAGTGCTAGTCTGAAGACAAGCTGAAAAACGAGACTGAAATCTTTTCTCATTCCCCTTCAAGGTAGTAAGAGTTTTACTGTTGACTTCAGTGAAGCCAAGAATTTACCTCCAGAATACAACCTTTGGGGAGCAAAATCAAGGTTTCCCTGTGGAAGCTGGAGCACTGACAGTGTCAGGACTGTGAAGCTAACGCAGCAGATGTCCATTAAAAACAAACAGGTGAATGAGAAAGCAGAGAATAAGCTTGAGGTGACTTTTGCTTGTCATCTTCATGCTGAGTGGTCTGTCTCATTGTCTCAGGGCAGAACAGCAGTCTGGAAGGGTACGTAGGCTGCCTGCTGAAGTGACCTATTCCTATGACTTTGGCTGAGTTGCAAACAAAATATAGACCAAAGGCCTATCAAAGGTAATTAGGGTTCTGAGACAGGATTTTGTTTCATTTGAGCCATCCCCAGCTGGAGACCGTTCCTCAAAATTCAAATTTAAGCCAAGTGCTCAAAATGTGCCAGTCTGCTCCCTCAAACCCACGTGCACATGTATATATAGGCCTATGCACAGAGAAAGCAGTACATGTACATGCTGTTTTGTTAGTCTTCATTTCTTTGGTTCCAAATTTAACCAGAAGTGGAAGGGCTGAAATAACATAAGAATGGTTGGACATACGATATTTCCTGCTGCTCAGCTAAACACAAGAATTGCCAAAAACCTTCCAAGGTAGCTTGTTTCTTTTACATTTTTCTCCCAGTTCTGCAGACTTGAGAAGGTCAATTACTTTTGAGAAGCATTTGACTTTGGCAACGCTTATGGAAAGCGAAGTAGAATTATGACCTTTTGGAGGTTTGCCCATCGCTGTCCCATCTTGTCCTTGAAGAACTAAAGGCTGAATTTTCAGCTACAGCCTTCGGTTTAATAGGTGTGAATTTGTTTCTGTACGCTTCCAAGACATTGTGAGTATCTGTGTGAGAATTTTCTTTTAGATGTCTGTTTATTTGTGCTCACAGATCAAGTGATCACTGATATTTGTAGAGCAGAAATACAGGCTCAGGTATTTCCAGGAGGAAAATCATACTAAAACAAATGAAATTGGATTCAAACTGAGCAGAAAAATAGAGCTCTAAAATTATATACTTAGGTTAGTATGTGGTGACTACAGCCTATCTGGAATGCATACTTATAATAGTTATATCATGTTAGAGAGTCAGGTTTTTTCAGCAGGATGTTTCCTAGAAAGCAGAAATATCTCTGTGGTTTGTGTATGGGTTTGGAACTTGTATGCAAGTATGGAGCGGGGAATTTGAGGCACGAAATAGCCATGATTAGAGAAGGCCCGGATCCCTTTCAAAAGCGACAGCAGAAAACAGGCACAATCAGCTCCGTTCTGCCTGCTGTTATTGCATGCTGTTCTGTGTATTGCATTGGAGACATTTCTTTTAAGGTTGGTAAATTCCTCCGTTGTTTCCATTAGTACAGGAAAGATGCAGTCATATGGGAAAGCCAGATGCAATAAGATATTTGAGTCTGGATAAGATCTAAGATATTTTTACAATAAAATATTTAATTCTTACAGAGGCAAAGACCTTGCGTGGTATAAATCAGTGTAAATGCACTGGAACTACTCAGTTTTGCACTCACAAAGTATCTGCCCAAGAATGTTCTCAAAATCCAATTAAATAACTAAAACTGTTTCATGTGGAAATGCCCCTCAATTACAAAGACAAGCCTAAGCTATCATGATGTGATTTTTACAGTCTCCTCGCAGGGTGCCCTAGTTTGCATTCATGGAATTTTTTGGTTTTGTTTTGTTTTTGTAATAATGTGGATGTTGGCCATCTGTCTGATCCTGGAAAGGTTGTAAGGTTGTCCCCGCTCCCCAGGTCCTCTTCCCACTCCCTCATTGATCATAATGTTTGATTTAGGTGCCACTAGATTTCGTTCTTTGTTCTCTAGCCCTAACCTCCCCCCCCAACACACATGCATTGTGCAATGGTGTAAAAGCTCTTCTCTCTGCAGCTGGGAGTAGTAACTGCTCATCTGGTTCCAGTGCTGCCCTAAAGCTGCTGTAAAGGTCAGAGGCAAGGGAATTCTAAAAAGCAAAACAAGCTGTTTTGTTGTCCCCCCTTCAATCCTGGCTGTGTATTTTGATCAGCACCACAAGCAATCTCGTGCGTAGACCTCCACTTCTCGCTGCTCCGCAATTCTGGCCTTTGAGGGGGTTCCGTAGGGCAGAATGTCGGGCAATTTTCCAGCACAACTATGGGCTTGGCCGCTGCTGCAGCTGATTGACTTGCAGTGCTTGTCAGGCACAAAGCACGTTTTGAAAGGAAATGCCATATTGAACTCCCAGTGAGCTGATGGGTATTGTGCACGGTCATCTGATGGCACAGATGTGCCCCTAATAATCCTTCCAGGAGAACGTTTCCTCCTGGGATGCTCTGGCCATCTGATCTGCTCTGAGGTATGCTGACCTATCTTGACCCAGTTTATGATCAAGTCTCTCTGCTGTTTTCGAAAAGGAGCCCAGAAATACCACTTTATCATTTAGATTGCCTGGAAGTGATAGTACTTAACGTGTCTGTTCCTTCCATAGAAGATGCTCTCTGTGTTTGCTCTCTAGCATTAACTCTTACAAAAGGTAGGAAAGCCACTCCGTGTTAGCATGCACAAGAGTGAATTTCTCTGTAGAGCTCTGGCAGCTAATCAGTATTTGGCTAATAGTGCAGGGAAGAGGAGGAAACGTGGAAGCGGAGGTAACGTATGTTCCAACAAGCATGTTGCTGGGTACATTCCTCTGTGTGTGTAGAGTGACCCTTCTGCTGGTGTGCCATTGTGTTTACGCCCTCTTTTGCAGGTTTGTGTGTGCTTCCAGTTTTGTGTGTGTGGTGCATGTGTCTGGGGAAGATGGATGATTTTCATGCATGCCTCTTGATATGTATCTGTGTGTTTTGCAGCATCTGCTTTTAAAGTGGGAACGATGTTAGTGCTGGATTTCTCTGAAGGTGAATACACTGCCTCAGCTACAATAGGATGGTTAATTCGTAACCTGGCTCTGCTGATCAGTGAGCATAGATAAGCTTGGAAGTTGAGAGGTCTGTTAAGGTCCCTTTGAGCCAAACCAACAAACATATTGAGGGCTTTCTGTTCCCTGTATTTGAAGGGTATCTGGGTTTTCATAAACACTAACCTCTGCTTTATTATCAGTGGGCCACACTAGAGTGTCTAAAACTGGCAGCCACCAACCTGAATTCTTGTCTGAATCAAGCATGTTGCAAAGCCTCCCGTATTTGTGACATACACCGGTGATTCTCTGCAGGAAGATGCTGATGGCTGCAGGGTGTATGACTCTAAGTAGTATCCAAACGAAGCCTGCCTGTACTGTCTTAATACTGTCTCTATGTCTGCGTGTGATCATCTCTAATAACATGGACACATACTGGTTTTCCAAGCTTCAACCAAAAATACTGGGTTGTTTCTGAGAACAAGGCAGAAGAAATAGATTGTTTTGTAGATATTAGAAAATCCTTACCCTCGTTCTCTGGAATGTTCCCATGGTCCCAGACTTTATAGCAGGGTCTGAAGTTTGACCCTTGTGAAGGATGTGCTTTTTGCTATCCAGCTAAAAGCCCACCTAAACCTAGTTATTAGATCATAAACAGCCACAGTTTGTTAACCAAGTACCAGTCTCCACTGGTTCTGCAGCTTTGTTGTGAAACGCTTAGGGAGATCTAGATAAGAAGCCAACCTTCCCACTAATACTTGTTTACGCTGATACTGTATACAAAGGAGCCCTTGCAAAAGCAATACCCAGTCTCCAAGCATGACCCTGTTATAATACTGCAAGGACTGAAGCTCGCTCCGCTGTCACCTGGTTATGCAGTGTTGTGTGTTCCCCTACACCTCAAAATCCTCACAATCTAATAATTTCTCACTAACCCCAGCCTACCAGATCTGCTTGCAGGAAGCTCTTAGATACTGTTAGCGCGTATATTCTCACAATAGGCTCAGTGAAGTGTCACTAATGTGATTGTCCATGCCAGTGGCTGCTCTGTTGCAGCCTACATGATTTTGTTATCAGAAGGGAAGGATTTATGTAGTGTTCATAACTAACCAGCCACTACAAATTCATGTTTTGCTGTTTTAGCTGTTCTCACCTCCCTGTTTTCAGGCTTCAAGGTATCTCACTGAGCATGTGAGTGACTGGGAATTTGAGAAACAGTACAGAATATGTGCTTAATATAATGCTAAATGGCAATGATATAAAGATTTTGATATTGCAAAGAGCCTTGTGCCAAATTCTCAATATTAAATAGGCATAGCTGTATTAGACTCTGCATTTCTACATGATGAGGATCTTGTCTTTCATGTCAAAACAAAAAGAACTCTCTCCTGTCTCAGATCTGAATCCTATTGCATAGCTTGTAAGTGATAATATCTGGTGTGAATTCAGCGAGATAGGTGTCAGCAGCAAACATCCCCTTTTTGCTCACTTAAGTAATACATTGCCACCTGAGCAAGTCTCAGGTGGTTTGTTTGAGCCACTCCTTGTCTCAGGGGCCGACCTCAGGAGGCCTCTTAGCTGTGTTGGAAATGGTATAGACAGAGATGTTGCCTAAAGTACTTCTAGACTTTGAATTATTTAACTCTCATGGAAGGAAGTGGGGGCTGGGGAAAGCACGGCAAAGGAAAGGAGAGATTATTTCTCCCCTTTGTAGAACTGTATTGGGTTCAACGTCATACCATGAAATATCCAGTGCAGAACTCAAGAACTGCTCCAGTGGATCTTCGCTGACTTATCCAATTGCATGGAACATGGGGATACTTAACCCAAATCTGTCGGTTTTAATTATTTTCCTCTGGACAGATAAAAGCTTTCTATAGGTTCCTGTAGAATATTTGCTCTTTCAAGCGTTCCTCTGTGCTTTGATACTAAACGATTAAAGCATGCTAAAGAAAAAAACAGCCCCAACCTTTAGCTCCCTGTTCTTGGGCCCCCTGACTGCAGCTTTGATTGTTGACCTAAATTCCCCTTTCATAACTGAGTCCTGTCACCTCTGGTTGGAGTCTCCCAGCAAAACAGGCACAGCCAACTTTCAGAAGTGCGGGGCACTGTTTTCCGTTCTGCCTTGCACGGCTGTGACGGGCGCCACAGCACACCTGATGTGTTCAAAGTCAAAATGACCTCCTCCTTCCCCTGCCCCCAGCCTCTCGGCTCCTGGAAAGGAAAGCATAACAAGTCTTTTTTGTTTGTTTGTTTTGGGTTTTTTTTGGTTGGTTGGGTTGGGTTTTTTTTTTTTTTTTGAGGGGTTTGGTGGTTGTTGTTGTTGTTGTTACTTCCTGTTGCTCAGCAAAGTGGGGAAACTTTTTCTGCATAATGAATTAAATTCTTAGGTAATTCTATGGTTGGGCTGATTACCGGGAAGATTGCTGTTAGCAAGATGCAAGAAACAGCACTGAAGTGCGTGAGGGAGGCCTGGAGTCTGTTATTGATAATATTAAAGTGGATTACAGCAGCTTGCATCGGCTACTTCGGCCTCTCTTCTTTCAAACTCTGCCCACAGAGTGTGCCTTATGACTCCAGCAGCTACAGCCTCTAGCTGTGAGTTCCCGTTTCTCTATGGCTGCTGCTGATAAACATCTCCTCCAATCTCGGTGTCGTGAGCTCGGTTACAGCAACGCCTCATGTCCTCACCCAAGACTTTCTTCCAGAACTTCAGCAGCTGATGCTCATGCTGCCAAATCCTGTCCAGTGCACAGGGCCCGTGCGGGGAGTGTGGCTCTATTTAAGTCCCCAGCAAAGTCCTGAAAACAAACTGGGATCTAAGTCATACACCGGCCTTGGTTAGGGCCTCCTGGAAGAGGTCAGATGGACAGTTGTGTGTTGGAGTGGTTGTGGGTCAGTAGCCAGAGAACTGAGATTTCACTTGTTAAAAAATGGGAGAGACTATATTTATGGTTTTCCATGTTTGGCTTTTGGCCTCTGGAGTTTGATTTTCCAGCTTTCCCCACCCTTTTGATGCCTAGGAATTTACTTTTCCTATAAGGGACAAACATCATGGGACTGGAAGGAGCCTCGTGGGCCATCAAAGTCTGTCTCTGGCCAAGCATACAGGAACGTGGCATCTCACTCTGTTCATGCACTTCTCTGGACTTGTCTGAAAAGTGACTCACTCCTTTGTGGGAAAGGAAGGTTACCAATGCCTCTTACTGGAAAGCTGAACTAGCACCTCTTCTTTTTTTTAGTAAAAGAGAAAATTCTGCTTTAATCGGTTGTGTTTCAGGAACAGAAGCTTTACAGGGAAAAATCATTCAGACTAAGGAGTTAGAAGCGCTGTCAGTATTCCTCTCAGCTGTAGCTCCATCCCTTTCTAGCAACTCAGGGCAAGCAGAAGTGAGGAAAACTGTTTGCTGCTGTATGAAACTTGTACATATTTTTTTAATCTAATTGCTGTGGGGAAAACAAACACCAGTTTTATTTCGCACCATTTGTTGGCTCAGAAACTTCAGGCATATTCGCCAAATTGTGGTTTTGCAGTCATTGGCTTGAATCTCGTTTACCATGAGGCCTCTTTACACCACTCTTGGTTTGTAAAGGGATAATAAGTAGCTAAAAATGTCCTTTACCACATTATTGTAAAGAATTCTCAGTGTAAATGAGAATCTAAACTCTGTATGTTTTTCATGTAAATGTTGGTTGTGGTCACAGCTGAATTTTGAAATTCGGAGTGTCAACCATTGCAAGGGACGATTTTGCTCAAAAACAGCCTTGTTTGGGGTAAAAGAGGCCTCTTCTTGTTTAAAATGTTCTTAATTATGTCTGAGAAATAACTCATGGCTATGGAACCTTTTACTAAATTGAAATAAATTGTGAAAACATCAAATTATTCAGTTTTCAGAAGTTCTGGCAATTATTTCACATGTCCCTCTTTCAATGGCTTTGCCCTTATTAGTTGTCATAGAAGAAGTAATAAATTCTTTTATTATGACATCCAAAGTCCCAGCTGAAATTAGTTTCATTGTGCTGGGGACAAAACGGAAAAGTGACACTCCCTTAGCCGGAGGATTCTTAGTCTAAAGCCAAAAGTAAGTGAAGGATTGGGAAAGTAGGTACAGTGTACAAGCGAAAGAAGGTCATAAAGAACTGGTACGACTTTGCAAGTTATAGGGAGTGTGGATTTTTTATCCCTTTTCTTAGTCTTTTTCCTTTCTCTTAAGAATAAAACAAGTCTTGCTGCCGAAGGGATTGTGTTCAATCTGTCTTTTCATCAAGAGTTGGATGTCTGTAATAGTAAAAGTTTGAGAAAAGAAAACTGTACGTGGCATATGGATTCAGTAGTGACCTTTGCCCTAAACTAGAAAATGTAAGGAACTGGAATAGTAGACTGTTTTAGTTCAGCAGCTTTCATACTGGCATGTTCAGTGGTGTCCCTATTGTCACTGTTTTTTTTCTTTTTCTGCCCTCCTTTGGCTCCCTGTAAATCTTGAATTGATGGCAGCTGTTTGAGCCAAACTCAAGACACATTGCATCACATCAGGGTTTAAATGCTCAAAGGCAAGGGAGGATTGCTACTATTCTGTAGTATTCCTCCAGCAGCTCCATCTGTTCAGCTGAGGTCAATCACTAGCATCATGCAGCACTTCAGAGAGAGAGGAAGATGTTCTTTAATGCTGGCTAGGAAACTGAATTTCCATTCCATAATAATTTATTAGTTCTTTGGGGGAAAATTTCCAGCCCTGGTCAGTACAAAAAGCCAAAGAAACTGACCTTAAAGGCTGTATGGTGGACTTCCCCGGAGCTGGAGACCCCAGAAGCCTGTTCCAGGACTTCCAGCCATCCATCCAAAAGTAGGGATCTTGGATGCCTTAAGAAACAGGTGGTGCAGCTACTGCACGTGCAGCTGCCCTGTGGTCCTCAGGCCTGGAGGATTCAGACAAAGGTGGCAGGAGGTAGTGGGGAGCACGGCTGGGATGAGTTGACTTTCTGTGCTTGCAGTCAAACAGTCAAGGAAGTCCTTGGGTTTTCCCTGACCATGTTGAAGACCTGTAGCTTCTCAGAGAGGTTTGTTGGGACTAGCCTGTTTCTGCATCACTTTTTCTGCTCTCACCGTGTTGGCATTTCTTGGCAGGCAAAAGCTCACTTACAAAACGTCCAACCAGCTCTAATGGTCTTATTATAATAAGTTGAGATTTTTATAACTTTTTTTTATTACTTATTTGGAAGAGGGACTCATCTTGCCAGCTGTCTTGTTATTCATTGCAGTATTATCCACCCACTACCGTTGGACAATACCTTCATTTGAGATCCATAAAAATGCAGATGTTTATGGACTCTCTTACATCTGAAAATGATGTAAAAGTATTTATTCCATAAAGAAAAATTAAAAACCACTTGAAAAACAGACTCCAGAAGGTCATTGGTAGCTTTGGCTTTCATATCACGGATTTCTCTGGTAAATATCCATCCCAGCAAACATGATTTTTTTGTTTTAGCGTATTTGTTTTTTCCTTCTCTGGTTCTCCTCGTCTCCTTTCTTGTGACCAGAAGTAGCAGTATAAACTAGAAGCTGGTCTCGAAAAGGTTTTGAACTGAGTGCGCCCTACAGATGAATAAACACATTACCTTCCGAACCCTGGGATCTCTCTTCCAAAGGAAACAGGAAAAGGGGGAGCTTAGAGTCCCTAGCAAAATACCAGCATGCAGAAAAAAAGGCCTGTTTAAGTTTTTTAACTTTCCCATCAGAAGACTTTCTTTACAGGGGGAGGAGGAGGAGGAGAGGGGAAGGGTGTGAGGAAGGTGGATGCTGGGAGAAAGGAGGAAAAATACAGTGAATGCTCCTGTAACCTTTGCTCTGTTGATACTAGACAAGACTGCACTGTTAATGAGTGATTGTTAACAGATGGCTGTTGAGCAACTTAGTCAGAAGCAGAAGATGTTATTTGGTTGTAGTGCTGGGAGGGTTAGGGTGCAGGGGTGAGGTAAGGGGATATTTAGTCTTTTCATGAGGACTGAACTGTGAGAGATTTATGATTTTTTGTTTAGGCTTTTGAAAGTAGAGGCTTGGGGAAGAATTGCTTTCTATGTGCTGATGGTAGAAAGGCCGTTTGGTGTTGAAGGCTCTAAGGATTATTTTTTCAGTTGACAGGTGTCCCTGAAGCCCTTGGCCTTTGGGAACTAAAAGATGGAAATGTAGGTCTTTAGCTTGCCAAACCTTGTGTCTCAAACTGAGAAGGAGTGGGCTCTTCCCACTGCTTGGAGCTGTCTGAAGACTGGTTGAGAGAGCGTTAGGTGTGGATCCGCACTTTGTCTATGAGAGAAATCATTAGTGCATCTTCCCTGCGATGCACCAAATTGTTAGTAAGTGTGTGTGTGAGGGGGCAGGAATCTTTCTGAATGTATGTGTCCATCCATGCATGTTTCTTGCCCTTTCTGGTGTGGTATATACACCTTGTTCAGCACATCCAGCATACCAGCGTATGCCATTTCCTTACTGGTTTTTATTGTGTATGAATTTGAAGGTAGCCTGAACACATCCCATTCACTCCCTGTTGGATTTGGGTGCTTGAACCTATCAAGATTATTGTAGCTGCTCAGTGTTTCTCAAACTGTGCAGTACTTAGATTTTATACTTATAAAATACTATACTTTGTACTATACTTCTCATCTGGACCTTATTAGATACAAGGGTTGGAGGTATGAGGTATGAGTGAGATCAACAAGGGTTGCTTCTTCAGACTGTTCTTATTGTCAACCAATGATGTACGGTTTCAGTGAAGGTAAGAGCCGAACGCACAGTACAATATTTTGCTGATAGGAGTTTGCAAAAGAGTTTTGGTCTTTGGTCAGGGAGGGAGAATCCCATTTGTACACGCCACTGGCAGATCTTGACCTTTAATAGCAAGTCTTAAGCAAGATCTCCTGCAATCATGCACTAGATGGTTTAATAACTTTCTTTACGCTTTCTAACATATGTAGGTGAGTGTGTGTATATACGTATAGAGATATATATTTATACAATTTAACGACTAATTTCTTTATTCTGTCATCCTTATTCATTTATATTTCTTTTTTGGGGGCACATAGGACTATATGACAAATGTTCTTACACCTCCCGTGACCGAGGATGGGTCCTGGGGATTAACACCGTCAGTGACCAGGGGAATAGAGACCCCCGCTATTTCTTCTCTCTGAAGACGGACCGTGCTCGCAAAATAACCACCATTGCAGCACATCGCAGCTACCTCCCCAACCAGTGGGTGCATCTGGCTGCCACGTATGATGGGCACCTGATGAAACTCTATGTGAACGGTGCCCAGGTGGCCACAAGTGGAGAGCAAGTGGGCAGCATCTTCAGTCTTCTGACCTTGAAGTGTAAGGTGCTCATGGTTGGAGGAAATGCCCTGAACCAGAACTATCGGGGTTACGTAGAGCACTTCAGCCTCTGGAGGACAGCCCGGTCTCAGAAGGAGATCTTGTTGGACATGGGCCAGGCAATTCACAGACAAGACATGCCTCTACCTCAGCTAGTTCTTCAAGACAGTTTACTGAATGTGAAAAGCACCTGGTCTCCCATGAAGGATGGCAGCAGTCCTCAGAGCAAGTTTAGCTATCATCATGGCTATTTGCTGGATACCAGCCTAGACCCTCCTCTCTGCGGACAGACAGTCTGTGACAACACGGATGTAATTGCCAGCTACAACAAGCTCCCTAGCTTCCGCCGCAACAAAATCGTTCGCTACCGCGTGGTAAATCTCTACGACGACAAGCACCAGAACCCTACTGTCAGCCAGCAGCAGATTGAGTTCCAGCATCAGCATTTAAATGAGGCTTTCAGCCACTACAACATCACCTGGGAGCTGGAGGTGCTGGAGGTGAAGAACTCTTCCCTTCGCCACCGACTCATCCTGGCCAACTGTGATATCAGCAAGATCGGGGACGAGAACTGTGATCCTGAGTGCAATCACACCTTGACTGGGTACGATGGCGGAGACTGCCGACACGTACGCCACACGCTCTTCAACAAGAAGAAGCAGAATGGTGTGTGTGACATGGATTGTAATTACGAGAGATACAACTTCGATGGTGGGGAATGCTGTAACCCAGAGATAACAGAAGTCACCAAGACATGCTTTGACCCATATTCTCCTTACAGGTAGGAAATTTCTTAAACAAGCTTTTTTTGATCATAGTAATGAGTATCTGTCTAGCTATTGATCAGCCTGCTGGCTTTTGAACCCTTGTGTTGTTGCCATTATGGACTTTGTAGTTTGTGATTAATGTATTTTTTTCTCAGCATTTGGCTCACGTTACGGTTATCCAAATGCAATCTCAGTAACGGTCTCAACAGCATCTTACCGTTGAGCTGGTATTCTCCATCTAGGCTAAAGAAAGCTAGGGCTAAAGGCTGAAGCAGCCAACTTGGGAGACCGGTTAGTTGTTGGTTACGAGCAGCATATTGTAGCATTGCACAGTTTCTTTTAACCATGGACTCTCGGGACTGGGGACTGGATGTCACTGAAAGATCTCGTGTTTGGAGAGGAAAGAGCCCCTCAGGCATCCTCTTATGTAGACTTTAATTCTGTAGGACTTCTTTGAAGGTAGGTAGGTTATTCTATATTCTTAGAGCTATGAGTACAGCTTTCTGTTAAGCACTGCTGCAGAGGGGCAGCTGAGTCTGTGGGTTGTGAGGAGGGAGGTGGGTACCAGGTTCCTGGCAGTGCTGTTGCACACATGGGGTGGGTAACTGAACTCTTCTGCGCCCCTTTTTGTGTGAATGAAAATGGAGGTAATGCCACTTCATTGCAAATGGCAGGGCGAGTTCCTGTGGGTGGATGTCCATTTATAATACCCTGAGGTCCTCAGCTACAGGCTTCCTTGTGTTGCAGTTTGAAGAGGGATGTCCTTGAACAACTTGCATCAGTTGAGTACCATGTACCTACAGTTACTCCAACTTGCTTTTGGTCATCTTCAGATAAGAATATGTTTAAATAAAAAAAGTGTTCCCTGTGAATGAGTCAGAAATATAAACACAGAAGATGAAGGTTAAAGCTGAAATTCTGTTGTTTGTATTCCATGTTACGTTTTTTTTAGAGCAATTCATGGAGTCATGGGAGTAAACCTGTAGATGGTCAGAACCCCCTCTGTTGTCAACACTAAAGTTCAGGTTAAGAAGGAAGGTATGAGCTGTTCTGGAGTCTCTTCCATTATAGCAATTCAGGCTATGTTTGTAACTTCCTTAGTAGAGAGAAGTTTTTAAACAACATTATCAGCTCTAGTGGAGCTTTAAATACACATAATTAAGCTGCAAAGAAATACTTCCTTTCCAGCTTTTTTTTTTTTTAAACTCCAGTGAGGTTGCTTTTAAAAAAATCCTTATAGCTCAGCTTGACTTCAGTCAGTCACCAGTGAACAAAGCTCAAAAGAGGAATTACTTTAAATACTAATGGTTGAAAATACCGAAAGCAAAAATGCCAGTCTTTTAATACTGTTCAACTGGAGAGGAGCACAACTAAACAAATACCGTCAAAGGCGTAATGCAAATTGGGTTGTTTTAACACCGTAGTTCTGAGAACTCGAGGTGTTAGTTATAACAACTATGACAATTTTTAGAAAAATACATTATTTTAGATTTGATAGTACCCTTTTCTCACTTGTTCTGTGACCAGCATAATACCCATACAAAATGAAATAGGAAGAGACTTGTATATTTTAGTTGACAGATTTGAGGCTGTGCCTTAATGTTATTCTGACATACAGAGATGTTTCTATTTCAAATTAAGTCTTTTTGCTGCACAAATTGTACTTGCACAAGCCTGAGCGAGATATTTAGATCCAAAATGTGAAGTTACCTTAACACAGCATATGCAGTTGGATGTTCCTTTTGGAGACAACCACCTTGCTGAACTTGCCTAGAGGATTTGCATTTCGTGGCATTGAGCTCACAGATCTTCTGTGTGTTCATTTTGGCTTGAGAAGCACCGCCGCTTGATGGACACGCTGAAATCAGTGAGGGAGGCCTGAAGGTCCTCTTCCCCGGTGTAGAGCCTGAGAAAATCATAGATCCTCCAAAGATTTCATTTAGTTGTTAAATTTCATTTATTTGTCTTTGGACAGACATTCTAATGCAGCATTGATCACTGGCAATGAAACCAAGAAAGGCAGTAGAAGATAATCCGTCTCTCCAGAGCCTTTATTTGGTGGCTGATGTGCTTAGGCTGAGCTCATACCCACCACTATGATGCATGTTTGCCCTCAGCATGGCAAAATAGAGCAGCTAGGTCTGTGGACTTATCAGTGAGGTTTGTAAGGCTGAAGATTGCTTTGAGTGTTTAGGCTAACAAATGCAGGTTTAGGGCAGTGGCTTTGGCAGGGATGCCTTCATTGACTAGAAGGGTTGAAGATTCAAACCCTATGTTTGGCTTTGGTATTGCCCTCAGCATCATCCCCTGAGAGAGATTTCCATGCCAATTAGTGACTCAGTCAAAATCTGTGACTCAGTTGGCACCAACTGGGCCCCTTTTGCATCACCAGCCCCTCTTGTCATCACTTTCATTGGCAAAGAGTCCTCGGTCCCCTCTAGTGCAGGTCTTGCACCACGTCAGCGAAGACATCTCGACAGCCACTGAGAGCTCACATCTAATTCCAGGTATTTCCTCTGCCAAAGTTCAGTCTAACAATAGAAGAAGAAAGGGAAAAGAGCCTTCAGTCTGGTGAAGAAAAGGGAGGGGAAGAACGATGAAATGGTACCAATAAAAAGTTTCCTGAACTTTGTGCTGTAAAGACTCTTCACAGCCTTCCTTGGTACTGGGGGGGCCTTCAGATGCAACTGGGTTTTGTTCCTTCTATATCCTTAGTGTCAGCAGTTGTAGCCAGCTGTTTGTCATGCAGAGTTTATTCCTGAAATACTTTTGTCCTTTGGAACCACCCAAAAAGTGCTAATGCTTGATTAATGCTCTTATAAACATGAACCCTCTTCAGTGACTCTTCACCTCCAATTTTTAGTCCCTTTCCTTCTTCTGACTCTCATTCCCAGTCCATCAAGCCTTTGTCCTGGGACAAAGGAGCTGAGTCTTCTTACAGAAAACTCTGTGGATGCTCTTTGACTAAGTGCAACCACCGATACGATATCACTACAACAATTTCAAGACACCTCTGATCTGCGTTAGAAGTTTCTTGCGATCCTTTTGGCACCTTGGACAAAGTGCTCAGATACTTTGACGAACTCCTTCAGTCACTGTTGTGGTACAACTATGGTGACTTTAGAGCTGTTCCCAGCAGCAGAGCTGGGTTTTTTTTCTTCCTAATCTCTCTTTGTGGCACCTCTCCAAAAATACTTTCCTTCAAGAAGCTGAGATTCTGTGCCATAGTCAGGTAGTGGGGATGTTTGTGGATAGAGATTTAGGTTCAGTGACATATCTATAAAGAAATTTGACAGAGGGAAAGGTCAGAGGGACGGCACTGATGGATGGAGACTCTGCTCTCAAAGCTGCTCAGCAAAAAAGCTGTAAACATTGTGGTACCAACTAGATCATCTCTCCTCTTTTTTAATAGCCTACAGGGAAAAAAACAAAGGACTGGTTACCATTAGCCACACAGCAGGCTTTATCCCAGAATATCTGCCTCACTTCTTTTTATTAATTTCATGAGAGTGGGACAAAATGTATTTAGTCCCAGCACAAAATTTGCAAATATTGTTCAGCTTTTCTTTATTTCTGCAGTTCTGGGGAACTAGAACATGCTAAGATCATACAGTCTGGCTCAATACAAAGGGAAGAAGCAAGGATAAACACACTTGCCAG
This sequence comes from Leptosomus discolor, assembly GCF_034619465.1. Taxonomy (NCBI): domain Eukaryota; kingdom Metazoa; phylum Chordata; class Aves; order Leptosomiformes; family Leptosomidae; genus Leptosomus; species Leptosomus discolor. The sequence goes on from NC_141409.1 coordinate 5,284,981, forward strand.
AAAGGCACATTCCTTGTGTTATTTGGGATATTGCTGGTTACAAAATAGGGAAGACTTTGAGCTCATGACACCTACCATGGCTCCTTTTCAAAAAACTTGAAACAAACAGCAAGGGAACATAGGAAATCATGCTCTGTAAGTGCCATTTGATGTGGCAAATTCTTGCACCATACTATGGTTAACTGAGCTGTTCCTTTTATGTAATATTGGGCTTGCACATCAGGCTTCACCACAGGATCCCATGGATAGATAAGAAAGCATTCCCCTTGACGCCCTCTTAGGAAAAGGCTGATGAAATTCCTGAAGCAGTAAAAGCTACTGGAGTCTCTTCAAACCCCCTCGATTCATACCGAATACTTGCTGGAAATCCCCTCAGAATAACTGACCCTGGGGACAGGCTTTCTCAACATCCACATGTGTGCCCTGAAGGCTCCTGCAACCCTTCAGTTCTGCCTAAACAAGGGGCAGGGGTGAGCTGTACATGCTGCAGGGTCTGTTTGCAGCGCCTGCCTGCAGGCTCGGGGTGACACCGAACCAAAGAGCTGGAGTCCAGTGCCCTGCTGATCCCGCCCTTTGCTGTGGCCTTTTCCAACGCTTGAATTGTGGGGTTCAGCAAACCTTAGCGTTGCGTCACATCAGCTCGGTCAAGGTTAAAGGCGTTGGCACGTTCCGGGCACGCGTAAATTTGACTCTGAATACAGGTTTGAACAGTTTGTAGAAATTTCCATAGTGGTTTTGAACAGCAATAGCTGTGGCAGAGCCCTGTACGAGGAGCACGCTGTGCTGTGCCGTGTGGACCACAGCAGTAGCATTAGAAGGAGGTGGTGGCTGGCTAGTCCGCAGCCTAGGTCAGCCCTGTACAGGTAACTGAGCTGTGGCTGCCCTTCAGTGCTCCTCCGTGGAGTTTCTGATTAGATCAGTCCTTGTTTCTTTTTTCCTTCTCTTCCGCTGGAAAGCTATTTATGAGGCTTCTTTGCAAAATATGGTCAATTTACTCTGGAGGAGGGAGGCATACTTAATGCCCTTTTCTAGGAGCTGGAAGAGTTGTAAGAAACACTCCTTGAGTCCTAATAAAGGACTAATTTCCACCTAATCCTAAACACTAAAAAGAACAGAAGAAATTCATCAAAGCTCTTCAATTCAGGAAGCTTGAGAACTTAATCCCCTGCCTGGAAGAGACCATTGTGCAGCTCTTGACATCAAGGATTCCTGCATTCACACAGGTATCAGACAGACATAGAGCAAATACCTGAGGTTTTGTCTAGGGATTCAGTGTTAAATGTCCAGTTCTTTAATTCCCAGCCCCAGGGCTGTTTAGAAGGTGGAGAGGTAGCACTGTCCAGAGTTGCTGTATCTTGGTAGTTGTCACCCAAAAGCCAAGTCCCAACAGGAAATCCTCTGTTCTCTCTGTTTATTCTGTCCTCTCTTCCAGATGTCAGGGATGTTAATCAGCTGGGAGGAGTTGCATCTGTTCCCATGCTAGCAACTGACATTTATAAGTCTAGTATTGAATTCTGATACAGACAGGACTTCAGTTCTAAAGAAACTATTTCTACGTATAAAATTGCACACCCTAGAAACAGTAGGAGTTTGCTCGATTTAGCTTGACCCACAGTCATCTTTTCCAAGTGTTTTTTTCGAGAAACATTTTTTCCCCAAGACTCATAGGACTCATGGTTTCTTTCATGGATGTTATCCGTTATGTAAAAAGATCACTGTCTGGTCAAACTGCAGGATGCTTGGAATGGAGACAGCCTATAAAACCTATGGAGTAAACTATCAGAGATCATTAAGAATCCTTGTGGGAGACAATAGATTAAAGTATTATTATGCTCTCCAGTGCTAATACAGACCCATTTAGCTCTGGCTCTGGAACCTCACATGGAAGATTTGCAAGCGCAGAGTCTGCAGATCTGGCAAGGACTGAATTTGCCCCTCACTGCTCGGAAGCACTGCATCCTCCAGGACCAGCTGCCCCGCGGATGCTCTCCAGCAGCCCCTTACCAGCCACTGTTTAAGCAAACAAGGTGAAGCACATCCCCTCCCACGTTCCGAAAAGTAGCGGTGCATATAAGCTGTCTCATTCTCTTTGCTGATCAATTCGAATGATACTGTGTCACACACCGACCCACAGTTTGGTCACATCCAACACGCCTCTTTCAAATGCTGTGGGGCTTTGCATTAATCACCCTGTTTTTCTCCCAGATCCACTTGTGTACAACCTCTCTTCAGCAGTGGCTGTGAGGTGCCCTTTGCGTTTTTAATTAGCGGCAGCTGAAACCCTCTGTAAAATGAGGAGGTTGCACCTTTCACACAGAGAAAGATGCAAAGCACAGGCTATTTCTGTGGCAAGCGTAACCGGTGCAGTATTCACAATTGCAATTCACATTCTGTCTTTCAGGCTTCTGGTAGGAATTTAAGCCCAATTCTTGCAAGCAATACCTGCCCCTTGGGGAAATACAGAGTAGCCACTTCCACCATGCTCCGTTTGCAGCATCCGTGGTCATTGTGCCTATGACTTTGCCTCTCGCATGCGTTGCTGGACTGGGGCAAACAGTACTTCAGTTGAGGTGGTTTTTTTTCCCACGATCCCTTCGCTATTGCTGCCAGGGGAAATATATGGAAGTCTTTCCGAAGAGATGATGCTGACTTGTGCTGTGTCCTGGGGGGAGTTTGCTCTCTGCAGCCACACTTCAACCCCTCAGCATTTCTGGTGCCTTCACATAGTGGGTTCGCAGGGTTCAGGAGAAGGGGTGAGAAGGAAAAGGTGGATTTTCTTTATATAGTCTCAGCTGAAAATGTCAATGTGAGCAAAGTCATGAATACTGGCCTAGCAGCTCTGCCTTTTCCTGATATCTTGAACTTAATGCTGGGGGAGCAAGCAAACCCAAAAGTGTGATTACTCAAAAAATAGCAGTTTCTATAGGTAGGTTATATTTTTGGGTAGAAAAATACCTTTATGCCATAGAGGACTTACCTGCAGCCTCAGTAATGGAGTGATGAAAAGACTGGGAAAAGAGATGCAAGTTCCTAACAGAAGAAACAGATAATAGTGTGCCAGTGCTATGATTTTCAGAGCAATGGTGTTCTTGAGGTATCTGGGAGAGCCGAAGCTTACAAGTGACAGGTTTCAGCAGCAGGGTGGATATTTTTTCTTAAGCCAATTAAATAGTGTTAGGAATAAAAGATAATAATACAAAGAAGGGTTTATGAGCTTGAAAACTTGTCCTTTTTTCCCAAAATTAGTCAGTTGCTCCAGTTAAAAAAAAAAAAAAAATTCTCCCATGAAATTATTGCCTGTGATTTTTTTTTGTAGTCCTTTTATTTTGTTGGCCTGTTGGGGGATTTCAGAGGTATGAGGAGTGTGTGTCAGGGGATTTGTGTGTGTATGTATGTTTAAATTTGATAGCTGGAACAGCGAGGAGGGGATTAGCTAAATGGAAAGGTGATGGAAAAGAGGAACGTCTTGGAAAAGATTGAAGGAGAAAGGATGCAGAGGTAGATCTGTAGGCAACAACACGAAGCACAGTCTAGTCTGTTGGCCCTTGTTTGAACTTCTTTGGCACCAGTTCCGGATGTTTTAAGTCCCTGTCTGCCTCCTCCCTATTCTGTCTTCCTTCTTTCCCCAAGGCAGGTTGTCCCTTCAGTATAGGCTGTCTCCTCTGCCCAGTTTGGGGCAGGAGACACCCAAGAAGGGGATGTCTCGGTTTATCCTCTCTTAACTGCAGCGAGAGTTAATGGTCCCTCAGACACCCCAGGATCAGGACAGTGTGGAGCTGTCCCATCACTTTTGCACCTGTCCACCACTAAGATACGCTTGTGCAGAGTGATTGGCAGGGACAGTTTCGAAGTACGTGTGATGTCTTCTCCATTAGCTACGTGTCAGGACGCTCACTGAAATCGCCATATAGTCCTAAAACTTTCTCTGTGTGCATATTTGAGAAGGATGAAGAGTGTGGGTGATCAGAGGGGCTACAGAGAGCTGCTGGTAGTAATTTCCTTAGAGCTATCAGGAAACACAATGATACAGAGCCTCACCACAGATCTTTTAGGATTACTGAAATAGCTGGAGCCACTTCAATAGCTGTAACGTGTTCGTAAAAGCTGTGTTGTAAAAAAGCACGATGCTGATAGCCGTAGTCATTTTTCATCCATTAGAGCCAGATTCATTGAGAAGTAAGATGGATCTATCCCCATCCGACGTGGGGGAGTGTTTAGAGCAGGGATACAAACCGCTACTGTCAAAAGCAATTCTGTGTTTGCTTGATTGCAGCCCTGGCTGAGGAGGAGTTACAGGACCCACATAGAGTGGAGGAAGATTAGGAGCTGCTGGGGTCAGTGAAATCCTGTCCTTCAGTTTTGTTCTGAGTAAATTTGCCATTTTGGAGTTTCTCAGGGTAACTCAACTGAAACTAGGTAGTTTAAACATAATTTCAGCGCTCCAAATTAACATAAATTTGCAATAAAGTGTTTTCAGGTTCATTAATAATGGATGGGTGGCTACGCCATCAGAGCACTTGTTCTCAGCTTCCAAAAGCATCAGGGTGAGCTACACATACGAAACTTCTTGGAGTACTTAAATGTTCAGGGTATGAAACTCTTAATAAACCTCAAAAAAAGCCAGGAAATTTGGAGTGAAGGCTGAAACTCCATACCTAGTGCACCCTACTGGGTCTTTGTATTTCAGAACACGTTATGTTTGTTCGCTGAAATATCTCCAGTATGGAGCTCTTTAGGGTGGAGTTTCACCTTTAACTCTAAATTTCCTGGCATGTGTGAGTTTGAAGTACACGCTTAACTTTTCCCCAGTGCTGTTTTTCATTTTTAATTTCCTTTTTCTTTTAAAGGAGGGACCCTGCTAGAGGGACCCGTGCTTAAAAAGGACCCCATTGGAACCAAGATTAGAGGTTTTGGCCTGATTTGATCTTCCTGAAATTCTTCAGGAGAACTAGGTTCAGCGAATTTTTTCTACCGTTGTTTTAAAGGCTCTTGTGGCCAATCCACCCCAGTGAAAAAGATCGATAAAATCTGCACCCTGCAGACCAATTATTTTAGAAGGTACCCAGATGTTTGAGTAGCATATAACAAACTTGGAAACACAGATCATCTCATGTAAATTCTAGTTAAAGATCTGGTCATGGCCATTGATATGTGTGAGCTGTTTGTTGTGAGATGTATTATTTCTGTTAATTCAATGACTGCAGAAGCAGCCCATGTTGACATTTGTTGGGTTACATCAGTGATGGTAAAACAGTGGAAACAGCAGTGGTTTGGAATGACAGCAGTGGCAATTACCTGCAATGCTTTTAAAAATAATTTTGGCCCTAGACGTTGAAAAGATGTATCATCACTGATTTGTGTGAGGGCAGCTTCAGCAGGGTTGAATTACAAGGCTTTGGAGAATAAAATTCTTTCTGCTGCCTCAAAATGCATCTTTTGGGCCGTACTGCCAGTAGATGAATAATACGGAATAAATTTGCTTCTCATGTAATATCCTTGTTGTGTCAATGAATTGAGGACTTCAGCGAGAAGCTGGGGTAGTTAGTTTCCCCAGCACAAGACTGTTGGTTTTTCAAATCATTCCCATCAGCTTTGCAAAGAGAATTTATCTTAGTGAAATGTCCCTCGGGAACTTTGAAAAGTGCTGAAGTTACATGGCGTTGGCTGTGGAAGCGCCTGCAGCCTCAGAGCGGGTGTGCTGTAAGTGCGGGGAGCCCCAGCCTGGTTTGCAGAGGGCTTGAGGCTCCCGTACCATTTCCCTGCTGACCCTCGCGATGGCTGTGCCGCTGTACGCTTTGCGTGGAAGTCCCTGAAACTCAGCAATTGTTGAAGGTTTTCAAGAACTTCAGTTCACGCAGATGAAAATTCAAAGTGAAATCCGGGGAGGATTCCTGCTGCGTGGAGCCAGATTCTTTGTCACCGACCAGCCTCTCTGCGGTGGGACTGGTACCCTGCGGCACTGAGAGGATGAGGAACTCCCTGTATCCTCCGCTAAGCTGAATAGTTCTCATTCTGATGCCTAAAAGCACTTTGTCGCTTCACTGGGAGACAACATTTGTCTCCTTTCACCCTTTCCAGTATGGCCCTGTCAACATCCTTGTGTTCCATCTCCAGCCTTGACTTTGTAATACAGATCACAGCTGGTTGGTTTGAATTTCCCCTGAGTTACCCAGGATGCTGCTGAAAGCACAGGAAGAGCAGAAATGCTTTAATCAGTTAAATCAATCAAACCAAAAAAAGTAGACTAGACCTTAAATTTTACCCCGCGACCTTTGATACTCGCTGCGATGACGTCTTTGTCCTATTTCTTTAAGTGCAAGATTTTATTGGGACTTGGCAGAAGGGTGGAGTGAGGAAGACACAGGAGGGGGGTTTGCTGAGTTAAAAAAGGAAAAAGAAAATGTCAGTGAGAAAATGGAAATACCCTGATGTTTCTCCAGGCTAGTGCTGGAGTTGGCCTCTCTCTCTGTTGCAGGGAAGGGGCTCCTTTTCCGTTAGCTTGACTATGGCCTTATTTAATCGGTTTGCTCTGACATGGAGCCAAGAAAGGGCTTTGCTGTGTGATGCCAGGTCCTGCGTGCGTTCAGGCATCCACAGCTGGTCCCTAGCAAGGGTTGGCTTTTGACTACTGAGGTATTTTTTTATAGCCACAGAGGGCATCTATTAATAGATGAGATTTACCAAAACACGGAGCTACGCAGCATGGTGTGGAGGGGAAGAGGGAAACCTGGGTGATTTATGCCAGGAAAATTCCATGTTAAAATTATACTGAAAGACATCGTAAAAATGAATATGCCAAGAAGGGGATTTAATCTGTTACTCAGGCCATGCCAGTGTTTCTCCTCCATTAAGGATCTGCCACATTGCATGAAGTATGTTGCTGAATTATTTCTTGAGCATTAAACAGCACAAATTATACAACGGATAAAGATAAAACACATAGGCAAAAAATACCAGCTTTTCTGAGGTGTGATTAGACGGTGAAAGAAATACCAAAAGGAAGTGGAGGCATTCCTGACCCAGAAGACATTTCAGTTTGATCAGACATGGGATTAGGGGTAAAATGTGAAGAATTCCACATTGTGTGGTGGGAACGAGCTGATCAGGAGTTTGCTGCTTTGTTTATTGATTCATTTCGAATTTCTGTGATACGATGTAATGAGACTTGTGCCCTTGTCAGACTTGCAAATTATATTTGTATATTGAAGAAGACAGGTTAGGGAGCATTGAGCAGAAAGGAGTAAGGGTGTCAATTTAAGCTTCTTGTGCAGTCAGAGCTCAGACATTGATTAAATAACATAAAATCCAGACGATATCAATTAATAGATCCATCACTGTAATCATCTACACATTTTTTGTGCACCTTCCAAAGGCACAAAAGGGAATTATATTCCCAAGACAAGACCCGCTGATTGCCAGTAGCATGTGGGTATCAAAATCCCCTTTACACTTTGAAAAGCTTTGCCTTAAGTTGTTTGGTGTTTCCTTGATTCATTTATTTGTTTAATTAAAAATGAGACAGGGAGAGATTAATTGGTGAAAAATTCAAAGTAAATAAAGGAATGTGACACACTCATTTAGAGAATGTGGGTAGACGTCAAAAAGGCCAGAGCTTAGTTTTCTTTCACGTGAGCATCAGAGCGTATGGAAGTGTTTGCAAACTCTCTGAACTGCTTAGTTTTGCAGAACTGGTCGAAAACAATTACAAAACAGCATTTTTCTCTGATCTGATTTCCATGAGGTTGATGATGCTCTACTCCTCTCTTCAATCCCAGCAAGCGCAAATGGAGACATAGGCATGCCTGAGAAGTATTAAGAATTACATAAACTTGTATTATTTAAAATACCTGAATATGTTTGGGCTTGGCATTTCTGGTTAAGGGTTTTTATTTTGCATTCACCTTTGGCTTGCTCTCTGTTAGGGACTCATTCTGCAAGTTGCTGATTCCTCCCCAAAATGTGTAGGTTTAGTGTTGCTGCACTAAGTGCTGAGGATAAGCATTGGCTATTTGCAGTTGTGGCTCAGTTAGTTCCTTAGGGGAACAGTCATGCCATCTGCTCGCAGCAGGTATAGTCACACAGCATAGGCATGACCTAGAGAATTAAATCTTGAAGTCTTTATAATTGCTGGAGAAACGATAGCTGCTTCCACTAGGATTCAGAGCACCTAGGTTAGAGACTGAAACTAGGTATGTGAATGCCACGCACAATTTACGTCAGGCTTCCCCATCACGCTGCATTCCTTAACAGTTGTTCAATCTTTTCTATTTTTACATATATAATGTTGTTCCAAACGTATGTTATGCTTTCTGTCTGGACTAAGTTACACATCCCAAGCTCTTTGAAGTCTGTAGAAAGACTGAACTCCCAAAGACTTTGGTCTTTGGCTTGGATCTCTACATCCAGAGCACGAGTGAGGTCAAGAGCCTTCCTGAGACGAAGGGCAATAGCGAAGAGGAAAGCTCCTACAGAACAGCGCTGCACTAGAGTAAGCAGAAGAAATGTTCTGGGTAAGGATTGATGGCAACAGTTCACAGCATTATGAAAATTACTTCCCTTTTGCCTCCAGCCTTTTTACCACGACTGTGTCGGTGCCAAAAACCAGAACTCACTCACTAATTCTTCCAGAATTGATCGGTCATGATAAACTTCCAAACACAGAGCAAAATGCTTTGTCAGACACAGTGTTTCTCCCAGTTTGCCTGAAGAAATCTGTGCCGTTGGATTCCCCCCCTGCACCCAGCTGGATTCAGAAAAGGGCTAGGAGTTCCTGCCTTCCTCCTCATGCACTCGGAGTTCCTCTAAGAGATTTTACTTCTGGGGATGGATTTATTCGTGTGTTTTTGCTTCAAAATGTCTTACTTTGACTAAAAAAAATGCAGGCTCAAACCTTTAGCTATACTTGTCTTGATCAGACACAGAGTTTTCTTTATCCATCTGGGAACAATACCTGAAGCATTTCCAGTTTTTGATCTAGAAAACCATCTGGAGGAGGTAGTCCAAAAGGTGGTTCCAGGCTGCCTTCTTTCCCCCACAGCTGAATAAGGCAGGATATCAGGTTTTGCAAAGTTCTTGAGATGTACTTGGGCTGGCAGCAGAGGAGTTGTGGAAGTGAGGAAATTCGTAACAGCCCCCCTGTGTCTTTGACAGGGAGCTGCAAGGCATTTTGTTTTAACATACGTTTCATAAATGAGGGTTTGTATAATTCAGGGCCTATGTGTGGGAAACAGTGGACAAAAAGGACAACCTGCAATTTTTGCTGGATCCTTTGCAAAGCTAATTTTGCAGTCATCAAGATCTTATGTCCCCTGGTAGTTGTTAGTGATGTGTTACTACTAAATTACTGCAGCGAACCGGAGCGAAAGCTGATGTGTGGTTGAGATACACAAATAGAGTGACAAAGGGTGCAAATGTTACAGGGAAATTAAACTGCATGGCCTGTCTATAGCGGCCATGCTCGTGGCAAGCGTTGGTCAAGAAATTTGTCATAAAGGAAGATTAAAGTTTTGTCCTTCTTATGTTGGTATTCGACAATGGAGAACAGATCTTTGTGTTCTCATACCCCTTTGCTAGAGGTCTGTGTTTAATTCAAGTGGCTCCACAGGCCTATGGTGCCAAAACAGGCAATTTCTGCACTCCTGTCTGAAGGCCAAATATATGGGTATGATTTCCTATAGTTTACTGTTACATGCTGGATCACTATTGTACGTTTCATAAGCTGCCAGTCCAATTTTGTAGGGTCTTGGGAAATGTGTCCTCCAGGGAATGCTTACAATCAGCCTTATGTTTTGGACTGATAGTGCCTGTTTTCTAGTACACGTTAGCGGATCCATATGTGACGCAACCCAAATGTCCTTCTATCCAACTAATAACCTGGGCATTAGATGTGTCTGCTTCCCAGCGTTTTCTTAAGGGGCAGACGGCCTTTTCTGCTTGATACATCCTTCAGTTCAAGAAGCGTCAGCTCTCAGAAGCACACGTGTACGATGGTATTTGCTTTACCTTTGGTCTGTGCAGAAGTTGCAGGTCCTGCATAGGTTTAAAAACCAGAAAGTCTGCAAGTTCTTCAGTGTTTGGAAAAGGCATATTTACATCTTTCCTCCTGTTGCTTGTCTCTGGCTCAACAGAGAGAAATGAGGGGCAGTATTTTGATGTTGGGGAGTTAATTATGTCAGCAGTGTCTCTTACAGCCGTTGCTGCCACGTGTTGTCTCCTAATATTAGCAGCTTGACAAAACCATGATGTACGAAGTCCTCTCTCCTCTTCTTTTCTTTCTGTCTTCCTAATGAACAGGAGTAGAAATAAAATAAACAAATAAATAAATGTTGGATTTAGAAAATACACTGTCCACAATATTTTCTGTCTGCAACTCTGAGCTATTTTCATTGCAGGTGTGTTGGTGTTTCTTCCAGATCACCTGGCAATTTGCTGTGGATTCTGGGAACTTCAAAGCTAAATGTTCTTATGTGAAATTTCTGTTTCAGCGACTGACGTTTTCTGTTTCCTTGTACTCTCTTCACTGTTGGGAAAGAACAAGAGTAACCGGCTTTTGTAGATCTCATAATATTTAGTAGTTCTTTGAATCCTACTATTAAATTTTATTTATTTTTTTTTTCCTCCTTAAAAAATGTGTTCAAGACTTCATTGTTGAAGATAAAGACTTACTGGTGTGATCCATCAATACCCCCTTAAAAACTAGAAAACAAAAAGAGCTAAATATTAGTCCTTTGATGTAACAGGGAGGAAAAAAAACTCACGAACTTTGAAAATGCGATGCTTTTAGTGCCAGGGCACAAGCTTTTCTTGGTTTCCCTGAATCAAAGTCTCCATCACCAGACTATGTTCTTTGTGATCTCACTTTGGTGTCTCCTACTCTTTCCTGCATAAGATGAAATAAGAGGAAGTTTCAACCTGTCTCATTTGAATCAGGTTTTCATTTCTTTCTCAGAAAAGAGGAAAATTGGGATTTTCCTAACCATAAGCCACTGATGACCTGCCCACTGCAGCAGGACCAACTTTATGCACAACCCCGCCAGGAGGTTAAGAAAAGAGATTTCGAAGTCCATGAGTTGTAAAAACAAAAACAGAAAAGAAGCGGCATCTCCAAAGCAAAAGTGATGTTTTGCAAGATGCGTATTTGGACTGGTTATTTTGGCCCATCAGCTCTAGAAGTATCTGTAATAAACATGCTACGTCCTTTGTGGTTATGTATGATTTTTTTTTTTTTTTTTTTTCTGATGTCGGCCTGATTCCAAGTCGCTCTTCATCTTCATTCCAATAGCAATGTGTATCTCACTTTGTGGCATGGGGTTTATGTGCAGGGAGGATTAGTGTCAAAAAGTGAGATGAAAGGAGCAAAGAATTTGATCTTGTTCTTTTTTTCATCCTGCATTTTTTACCGCTAAAGATGCTGAAGGGCCAGCCCCTTAAAGTCCCAGCTGCACACCCCAGCAGGGTCAGTGCCATGTGTCACCCTTCTGCAGGAGCTGGGACTAATTGTGATCTCGCTGTGAGCACCTCAAGGCCCCAGTGCTCCCTACCCTGACCTGTGTTTGGCTTCCTAAAAATCCCAAACATTCCCACGGTAGGTGACTGCTGGAGCCCACCCAGGCAGGTCCTGACCTCTCCTGCCTGCCTGCAGTTGCCTGCTGCAAGGGCAGATGGCACAGGTCGATGGAGCTCAGGGCAGAGCCATATCCACGCAGTGGCATAGCCCCGTGCTTTCCATGGACTCTAAAGAGGGGACACGAAGCATTTCACAGTGCTCCAGAAGTTCCAAAACCTGGGTCGCTCCGGCTGTGACTCCCAAGGGTCACGCCAGCCAGGCACTTGTATGGGCAGGCTGCAAATGTGACCTCAAGCTTGACCCCGCAGCCACTGGGATAGAGATGAGAAAGACGAGGCTGGAGTTGAATATTAGTTGTGGAAATTGTTAGACCACTTTAATACAGAGAGTTGCTAGGAGCTACTCCTGTAATTAAAGAAAATTCTGTGTCAAAGCCTCAAGTTTCCTCTTGATCTCTAACTTCCAGTCTGATTAACAGAGGCTCAGCCTAACTCTTGACCTGATTCAGGGGAGCGATGACAGGCTGCATTCCTGTCTCTGGTGCTTTTCATAAAAAAAATCAGGTTTGTTCTGGTGACTGAAACCAAAATGTCCTTTACTTGAACCGTTGTGCAGCGTGTTATGCACATTATCTGTTGGTTGGTTTTGGAAGCTTTGGGATGAGAGGTGGTATGTAAATGCCAAATATTATTAGAACGGTGGCTGCTCGCTCATTGAAAGCAGAGCCCTGGTTTGACAAGAAAATCTGTTTATGAGGTAAATGTGCTACATTGACTTCAGAAATAGTGAAGCTGAGGGATTCAGGAAGGACCAGCTTATTGTAGGGAGCTCTGACTTTCCATCTGCTGAGCACTGGACCATTAGGACTTTTTTGCAGATTGTAAAATATGACTAAAAGATTGTAAATAGGAGTGAAGGCTTGTAAAATATGATTAGTGGCCACCAGCAGAAAACGTAAAGGATCAGTAACACAAGCCACCACTTATTTAAAAGAAAGATGATCCATATTATCACAGAACATAGGCTCAAGAGATCGGGTTTCTAATCCTAGCTGTCACACTGAATGATTTTGTTACTTTGAACAAATTATTGCATTTCTCTACCTCAATTTTGCCATTCGGAAGGCAAGGAAAATTATTCCATTTGCCTATTTCATGGCTTCTTCAGTCATGGTAAAATTTGTGAAGGGGAGGCCCAGCGCAAGGGTTCTTGTCACACTTTGCTATCACTTAAGCCCTTGGACAGGGTTTGGAGCAGTGCAGAGGGCTTGTGTCAGGGCTTTGACCAGAGTGGAATTTCTCTCTTCATGTTTAGGAAGCATTTTGAGGCCCAGAGGGGAAGCACTGTGGAAGTGCCAAGCAGTATAACTGATGGTTAAAATAGCCTAATATATATATGTGTGTATATATATATATATATATATATATATACACACACACACACACCTTCCTATACTGCTTTAAATTCTGGAGTAAACCTGAATGAGGTTTGCTGCAGCCAAAAAGGGTTTTCAGAAAAGCGGCAAAGGAAATCTGTTGTAACAGAACGGGTTCCTGAAACTATCCTTACACCACTTCTTTATCGTTTGACTTTTCTCCTTGTTACAATGGTTCAGCCTGTAGAGTCTGGAAAAACATCAGGGTAACCAGGGCAGAGGGAATATCAGATGGAGATGAGGGATGGATAAGAGATGAATTACAGTACATTTCTCATGGGTCATTTGGCTGTAGTCTTGAAAAGGAGAGAGAAAAAAATCCCAAAGTAGTAAAAGAAAGAAAAAGAGACAATCAAAACAAATAAACCTGCCAGTGTTGCTGATTTCAAAGGTCTGTGAAATGTGCATATATGCTTCATAATGCTTTGCTGTTTTAAAGAGATGCGTCTTGAAATGTTCCATGCTTTAATCCCACTCACTGTCTCAGAAGTTAATTGTACAGTAAGATCACAATTCTCTTTGCCAAGGCTTTCCCTTTGTTTTCTTTTTTCTTCCTGCAAGTTGGCCAGCCAGCGTATCTTTTCCTAGTTCTGTGTAGTTGGTTAGCTTTATTATTTTTTATGGTCGTGTGAGGAAATGGGGGTTTTCAGTTCTTGCTGCACGACTGAACTCAAATGTTGCTCCACTCTTGGATTTAGACCTTGCAAAGGAAGAAGGCTCAGTGATCATGTTTATTGTCTGTGACACTGAAACTCTTTAAAAACCTACATAAAGATAATCTATAAAGGTTTTTACAAGGACATGCAGTGATAGGGCAAGGGGTAATGGCTTTAAACTGAAAGAGGGGAGATTTAGATCAGATGTAAGGAAGAAGTTCTTCCCTGTGAGGGTGGTGAGATCCTGGCACAGGTTGCCCAGAGAAGCTGTGGCTGCCCCTCCCTGGCAGTGCTCAAGGCCAGGCTGGATGGGGCTGGGAGCAACCTGGTCTGGTGGAAGGTGTCCCTGCCCAGGGCAGGGGTTGGACTAGATGGTCTTTAAGGTCCCTTCCAACCCCAAACCAGTCTGTGATCCTATAATAAAGGTGGGGTCTCTGGTAGAAGAAATGGGCGGTAAAGCCTGGGAGGATAAAGGGAGAGAGGGAACAAATAATTTTGTGTGCATTAACAGCCTCCCCAGATTTTTGCCTAGAGCTCAGACAGAACATGTTTGACATTTGAAAGTTTTTACATCATCTTTTTCCCCATTATTTTTCCCTGAGCCTCTACTCTTTCTTATCCTGGCCAGAACCAGCAGCAAAAGTGCTGGGGGGAAAAAAAAAATAATCTGTTTTCACTGTATTTCTGAATCTCAGCCCAGGTTTGTGAAGGATTTGGCAAGGATTTGCAAACCTTTGAGAGAATCTGTGTGGAGATCTGAGGAAACCCGCCTCCCTCCTTAAAAAAGCAAGTTGTGTTGGCCAGAAATTGGGCAAAAATTGGTCGTTTCAACTGAGGTTTCCTTTGAGATTTTGGATATGAACATGAAGCTGCACTTTGAGAATTAAGTTTTGCTCTGACTAACTCTAGATTTACACTGGAGCGAATACATCACAGTCAGTGCTGATACTTTTGTGCCGCCCATTGAGAACAGAAGCTGGCTCAAAGTGCAAGCTCACGTAAACCAAACCAAAGAGGACCCAGAGCTAGGTTTGGAGCTCCAGCCACCAGGTTTATTCCAGCCTGTTGCTGTGGTTCAGACCATTAAGTAGATGGTGCATTTGAAACATCCAGAAGTTATCGATAAGCAATTGTATGAAATAAAGCTGTATCCTATATTAGAGGTCTTTTATGAGAAAGTCAGATAGGGCTGAGCAGGGGTGTGCCGTTACGGTTCTATAGATGGTAATACTGATTTTTAGAACTTAGTATCGAGTAATTTCCTTAATGTGTGGGGTGGGGTTTTTCCTTGCCGTCCTAAAGATTCATAGTGCAAAATGGTACAGTAGAAATGTGCTTATTCCTAGGACTGTCCTGCTGGAAAGTCAGCATTTCAAAGCAAATGGAATGAAACTGATGACTTGATAGTTGTAAAAATTTCCTACTTTAGACCAAGGAGCTGCTCTCAGTCTTATTATAACATAAAGAAAACCCAGACCCAAAGGATTCCCATATTTTACCCAGTAAAACTCTTTTATTTTCTTTCTATAATTTTTTTAATAGTTTTTTTTTTTTCATAGGGTGGGTAAAGCCTGAGTCACTAGCATAATGGTAGAATTAATTCAGTTGGGAAAAGAGGGCACCCTAGGATCAATGAACACCCAGACTTTTGTAGCCATGTGAGCTTTTATTTTGTAATATGTGTTGCTTAGGGTCGGTCTTAACTGTAGGACCTGCCACTGATGTAAAAATCCTCGTCCAGCTTTAGGCAGCTAACCTGAATGCATTAGCAGTGTCACGGAGAGTGACACAGAGTTCAGCACAGGCTACCAAGCCTACCCAGGAAGCTGGGTTTATATTTAAACAAGTGTCTTTTCTTGGATCCTTATCATATTTTTTTTTTTCGCCAAAACATTCCTCCTTTCTTGTAACGGGAGATCAGATTTGGGGGCTGTAGAGGACATTGTGCTGCAGCGGATAAACCAAAATTCTTTAAAAGCTGCCAAGCCTACATGTGCTGACAGTGCTTGCAATTTATGCTTGTGGACATGACCTAGTGACTGCCTGGTTTGGATGCGGTTGGAATTGCAGTTACACATTTGGATTTCAGTGTGAACACAGGCAGTGATCTGGATCTAAATTGGGACCTGAAGCCTTTCACTTGTAATATTCTGGCTCCGCTCTATTTCAGGCTCTGTCCCAATCACTGAAAGATTTATACCTTAATCAATAAATTATCATGACTTTTACTACATTTACAGCAGTGTCTTAAATTAACACTAAACTAAATGTAGATGAGGCACGCTTCCTGCTTCACATGATTTATGGCAATCCGTATGAAATGAGGAGCAAAATTAAACTTGCCAGCAAAGGCAGATCTTTAACATCAGATCAGACAAAATTTTTATTGCAAGTCCACTGCTAAAGAGGGTTTGTAAGTTGTCTTTTTTTGTTCAGGTTTTTGATAGACCTGTAGCACTTTAGGCAAAAAAAAAAGAAGAAAAAATGTTAGAAACGTTTGTAGGTCTGAAATCTCTACTGTGTACTTTATGTCAGGTTGGAGGTGATAGACAGGACAAATGTAGCAGTTACATGGCACTGATAAGCTCTCAGCTTGAGGACTGTGTCCTCTTTTGATGACCTGCCTTTGAGAAAGATGTGGAGAGTGCAGATAAGAACATCAGAAATGACCAGAGGTCTTAAAAACATAACCAGTGGGGAGAGGCTGAAGAAATACAGTGGTTTTAGCCTAAAAATGAGACAGTTTACAGGAGATAGAATAAGCTTTCAAATAAGTAATAGGTTTGGTAAAGCAGAAGGGAATCATCTAATCTCCCTGTCTGTGAGGAGTGGCACAAATAGTCATGCATATCTGTCACAGCAAAAAGTATTCAGGTGGACCTTCAGATAAAGGTATTGACCATAAAGGTATTGAAAAATGGGCTGCAGGTTGCTGGGGCAGTGGCAGAGTCCTTGTCACGTGTGATCATAAGTATGAGCTAGATAAGAATTTGCTTGGTGGGACAAATGGAGATGGCCCTGCTTTGGGGTGGAGGGCTAGCAGCGATGGTCTCCAGGCATCCTTTTCAGACTTGTTTTTCTGTGACAGAAGGCAAAAGGCAGCTTATACACCAGCATCAACACTGTGTCTCCAAAAGGAGAGTTCCGTGTCTAACCACCCAAGACTGAGAAGTCACAGGGGGGAAATTTAAATTACAATTGTGCACCTCTGCTACATGGCCCCCTTTCATGGTCAGCTTTCAGTGTTGTTGAAGTCACGGCTCTTGCCATTATCTTCAGGAAGAACATCATTTATCTCGAAACCGTCCTTGCTGCTCACTACAGATACTGAAAATCTCTAGGTGGACACTGCACCCTAAAATGTTGGGCCCCCCACATTGCTGGAACAAACGGGACAAAGCTGGTGTCTGTCCACGTACCAACTGATGTGGTCTTTACTGCTCTAGTGAGTTAGTGTCGATCCCAAGACCAAGATCAGAGCTGCAGGGACAAAGGGAACACCACTGAGACCTATCAGCCCCACCACGTTGGGAACCACACCTGGATCTGTCACAGGCTGCTGGTGAGTGTTGCTAGGGCTGTCCAGAAAATCTTTCTCTTTGTCTGCTAAGCTGTATATCATGGGCTGACAGCTTTTTTGAGAGCACCAAATGAAAGCAGAAACAAGGAGCCTTGGGAAGGAGAGTGATGTACTGGGTCCCTTGATTCCAGCAGACTTGGTCTGTCCTGCCTTGTGCTGAACCTGCTGGGTAAAGGATAGGACGTTATATGTCAAAAGATAAAATGGGAACTTTTTGAGGCTGACTTCCCGATTCAAAAGATGCCGATGGTTTTGGATTTTTGGTTTGGTTTGGTTTGGTTTTTTTAATGATGAAATGCAGTGCCTTTTATTCCTAACAAACTCACCAGGTGGTTGGAGGCCTTACTCCAACAGTGAGCAGATAGCAAAGTTCCTACTCTGTATTTGGGTGGGGTCTTGCAAATAATCCCTTAAGTACCCTGTTTGTTTTCTTGCTGTAAAGCGACACTTGTCTTTGAAGGAAAAAACCAAAACAAAGTCAGATAGAGAATAACTCAGAGCAAACAGTAGAAAACATTTCCTAACAATAAGGGCTGGAAAGCTCTGTGTTCCTTGCAAAAACAACCACGAGTGCCAGAGGCTGCACCCCAGCCACATTAGGGAAACATGGGAAAGCCACTCTTTGACCTGGAGGAAAATGGGGGGAGGAAGAGTTTCCAACCCAGTTACAAAACTGCTCGACTCTAGTCACCAAGGCCAGATTTAGTATGATTAGAACTGATACCAACAGAGTTTAAAAGCCGTTGTCAAATATTTGTAGCTGAGCAGCAGAGATTTGTGGCTGGGTTTGGCTTTGGAGCTGAGGGCCAGCAGAAGGGAGCTCCTCGCAGCGGCCCCCGCAGGCAGGTGGGGCTGCTCGCTGGGGGCTTCACCTCACCACCTGAGGACGAGTTCTGCTGCGGCGAAGCCACAGCCCAAAGGGACAGGAGATGGGCTTGACAGATGAGACAGGCACAGGGATAATGGCTCGTGTGACTGATGGGGCAGGCTGTGTGGCGGGTAGGGCAGTCGCGAGACGCTGCTGCATGAGCTAAAGCCTCCATTAGACTGAAACTGGAGCACTGTCCAGGATACACGTTACTGATTGAGGTCGGGGGCTCACTGGGGAAGGGTGAGCTGCTGTACAGTACGGTTTCAGAGGGCTATTTACACTGCAGTGGAGGAAAAAAGCAAACCAAAGCTGTGCATTGGACAAATAAGTCGATGAAAAGATGTGGGTGGGAATGTGCACATTGCTTGATATGATTTGGTGTCCCAAATGGCCTTAAACAGCCCATAGAATTTCTATGTCTAAAACAGATTCCAGCAAAGGAGACCTTTTATGATGCACTAATAGGCTCATTAGGCTTTCTTGAGCAAGGCAGGCTCACAGCATCATATGTTTTTTCCATTACAGGAATTACACGTGTTTTGTTGTGCTTTGGGTTTTGTTTTGTTTTCCACATAGACTTGCCCTGACAGTTCCCCCATTCAGGTTTATATTGGAGGTACCATCTCGAGCCAATGAATTTTATGAAATATGTTGCTGGCACTCACGGAGAGATGCATAAAGGAAATATTCTAATGACAGTTGGAGAGGCTTTGATCCCTTTCCAAGACTGCACTCATGTCTTTGAAATGCGAGTTTGGCAGTGCTGGAAAGGCTGGGCTCTTTGGCTCTCTTTGGCACAAGCCCATGTGACAGACATTAAGTCCTCTATCAGGGGACCCACATAACCTTGAGAAGTGTAAGCAATGCTCGCAGATCGCGTTGGGTCAGATAGTCTGGGCTGATAACAAAGCAGCCGCGGCAGCAGGGGGGAGTCAGCCTAGTCCAACGCAATAACTGAAAACTATTTTGACCTGGTAACTGTTGGGTCTGCTGCCTGTGGCTACGTGGTTGGACATGAACTGCAAAAGTAGTTAATTTATGCCTCCTTGAGTGTAGGAATGTGGTGATGATGGATAGGGATGGGAGGTTATTAGAAACATGGGGAGGAAGGAGAGGATAGAATTCCAGCTCATGTTTTTATCTCTTACACGCACACACATACACACTGGTTCCTTTGCATACGTACTCTTGGTTATCTTGCCTGTGTGCACAATCCAAACCCTTGGTTACACACTCACACCTCTGTTCATGAACGCACATGCAGGCACATGTTCCCACGCTTACGAGGGATTTGCCTCAGCTAAATGCTTGAGCATGTTTATGTGTTGGGGGTTGCTGACTGCTCTTACAAAGGGGTTTGCATTTACTTCCTCCCAAGCACCATCTGCTTACACCTACTCCTGTGCAGACCCGTTGCTAAAGATCCTCTTAGCGTTCTGTTCTTACACCGTTTGAATGTTTTCTGCTCATTTGCAGACCTGCGTTGGCTAGCAGAGGAGCAGTGGTCAGAGAAATCCTATGAAACCAAGTCCAGTTGACTTAGTACAGTGGATTTACATAAGACATGAGTTCAGTCTCGGCGATGGACTGACGTCACTGGTCAATTAGTTAAATGCTGTCTGCTCTGGATGTTTTCTGCAGTAATAGTTGATGTACAAAACTCTGACCAGAGGCCCCACCTGTGTCCAGCTCCTGAGTCCTCAGCACAGGAAAGACATGGACCTGCTCGAGTGTGTCCAGAGGAGGCCACGAAGATGATCAGGGGCTGGAGCAGCTCCCTGTGAGGACAGGCTGGGAGAGTTGGGGTTGTCCAGCCTGGAGAAGAGAAGGCTCTGGGGAGACCTTAGAGCTTAAATGGGGCTACAGGAAAGATGGGGGCAATCTTTTTAGCAGGGCCTGTTGTGATATGGCATGGAGTAATGGTTTTAAACTAAAGGAGGGTGGATTTAGACTAGATATAAGGGAGAAATTTTTTATAATGAGGGTGGTGAAACACTGGCACAGGCTGCCCAGAGAGGTGGTAGAAGCCCCATCCTTGGAAGCTTTCAAGGTCAGGTTGGACGGGGCTCTGAGCAACATGATGTGGCTGAAGATGTCCCTGCTCACTGCGGGGGGGTGATGACCTTTAAAGGTCCCTTCCAACCCAAATCATTGTATGATTTTATGAAAACAGCCCTGGCTGAGTGTTGAAGCACATAGCCTGTATGCAAGTGAGAGGGCAATTGTGGCCATGCACTGAGGATATAAAAGGGGATTGGATTGTGGAAACAACAAGCAGAGAGACAGCTGAGAGTAAAGAAATACTAGTTTAGATTATTTGAAACCCTAAGAGAAGAGCAAGGATAAAAATGGTAATCTCAGGAGGGGGGGTTGATTATAGTTACTCCTACAGAGATTTGCATAGGCCATAGGCATCTGCATCCAGAGTCAACAAGCGCGGTCTCAATGCAGACAGTGAGCCTTCCCTTCCCGCTGTGATACAAAACACACAAACATTTTTCTACTTAGAGGTACGCAGTGCTTCTGTTTCTGTCCTTTTCTCTCTTGCACAAAGTATGACATCACTCTCACGTTCTCCCTTACACTTCTGCTCGCTGGCTTTAACTGATGCTGCCATACATGCAGACATACACATGGTCCCCTTCACGTGCACACATCCTCCGCCACATATTCCCCCTGTGCTCTTACGTTTCTGTTTGGAAATGCACATTAGCTCTCATACGTAATTTCAAACTATTGCTTGTGGACATGTGTAAGTATGAGCCCATGTTTGGAAAAGATGTTTTCAAAGGCACAAAGAAGATCCTAGAAATAGATTACACACAGTCTCAGAACGTTGTGCAGATACGTGCAGAACAAGCTTGAGGAGCTAAGGGGAAGAGCTGTGTATTTTCCATAGATGTGTTGGGAACAGTAGAGAGATGAGAAATGTGTAAAGGGTCACAGCGCTGACCTGTCCTTCAGGATGTCATCCACATTTGATCGGAAGATAAACACTGTATGGAATGGAAACATACCCTTCTACTGGTGTCCCCAAAGAGCACGTCTTCCTCCATGAGTCAGCGAGGGCCTGGGGACACCCAGCCATGATCTATTTTGGAGGCAATGACTTCAGCAAGTGGCAGGGGAAGCTATTGTGGAAATATGAATGTGTTTTCCATTGGGGAGTCCTCCAGGGAAGGACAGAAAGATCTTGGTGCTGAGCCAACTCCCCTATTTTTTCTTCACCCTTCTGGGAACGAAAGCCTTGCAAAGTATGTGAGGAACCCTCCTTATTGAACGTGAGTGCGTTTGGTTTGTGAGAGCTACATGAGCCTTATACACACCCATACACGTATGGAAAGGGGGATTTTAGGAAGCAGGAATCAACCTCCTCAACACCATCATGGAGTCGCTTTCCTTACAAGCTAGTCAACCGTGCTTGACTCAGTGTGATATCTCTCTCTGGTGTTTCTACCTGTCAAGTGAAGATAGCACAGCTTATCTGTATTTTAGATCTTGGGTTAGCACAATGCTTCCTATCAAAAACCAAAGTAAGACAGAAACAGAGAACCAGTGGGTTTACTCTTATACTTCATTTTCTCCAGTTTTACTCTGAGATAGAGCATCACAGTGCCACTGAAAGCAGCGTGGCACTGCAGTATGTGCTTTGGCAGGTAGCTCCTGTATTCCAGTATTGACAAAGTCTGCTTCTTTAAAGGAGTGCAAAAAGTACTTCCAGCGGCCTTCAAGCCTAAGGGATTGGCTTTGCTTGCGTGAAACCTGATTGCTCCATAACCTCCAGACAGCCCAAAAGCTGAGAAGAAACAACGTTCACTTGGCGGGGGGGGAACCTAAGGAGCCGTAGGAATTCATGTCATGGCATGGTACCACTGCTGCGGAGATCTCTTGCAAGGAGACCTCTTGGCACAGCTTCGATTGCTGGAAATAGCAATTCCCAAACAACCATCCTCTTTAGACCATACGCATCTCAGCACGAGTGACTGCCACTGGTGCTAAAGGAGTAACTTTGGGAGCTGGTGTTAGTTGTTGCACTAGCCTAAAGTTGTGAAACTTGTTATCGTGAAGGAAAATTAAAGGTAACAATAATAAACAGTTTAGAGAAAATGTGCAAGGTAACTGCTGATATAAAAAGATTTACTGACTATAACGCATGGTTAATTACATCCATAATGAATAGATTCCTATACTTATCTTAGGAATGTGGACAGCTTTATGTATTTACCTTGGATTTTGTGGCCTTAGTTAATCAATGGCCTGAAGCCCTTAGATGAGATTTACTGTATGAATGCAAAGTAATTGAAGTTTGGGAGTGAGTTACTACAGTGTTTCAGGTGACTGATATGCAGGATATTGTAAGATCTTTGCCTGGATTGCAGCACTTCTTCAATCCTTGGTTGCTTTTTGTGTCACCTTTAGGAAAAAAAAACCACAACTTTTCTCTTTCTACAGAGCATACTTAGATGTCAATGAACTGAAGAACATACTCAAACTGGATGGATCCACACACCTCAACATCTTCTTTGCCAATTCCTCCGAGGAAGAGCTGGCTGGAGTGGCAACTTGGCCCTGGGACAAGGAAGCCTTGATGCATCTAGGTGAGTGATAAAGATGTTTCTTCTTTGTAAAGCATTCTTTTGAGGCTCTAAGAAGGAAAGACAAATATGCATTAAGCTCTGTTCTGATTTCTTATCATTCCTCTGATACATAGTCAGGGGAAAAAAAGTATTTCACGATTCCCAGATACTGGCTCACAACCAGGAAAATATTAGGTTATAAACCCAAAGCATATTATGGTATTTGTAGATGATGTCAAGCTGAAAGTATTTCACGTTTTAAGTGAAGCTACTTTACAGGGCATTCGCTCCATGGGAGCACTTTGTGAAGAAGATTGGGGGGGATAGGTGCACGGATGATAGACAGAAGTGAATTTTTAACCTTAGCCTGATTTTTAGTTCATTACTTAGTAAGGGTTCAATTAATTTTCCTTACAGACTATAGTTAAAATTTTTTGCTATTTTTCTCTACCAATGTGCGAAAGAGCAAACTGCTGAGCGATTATATTTCTAATGTTCATTTGAGTGGAACTGGAAAGAGTTCACTACCCTGCAGATTGCCCTGCGTGTTTCATAACTAGGTTGCTGAGTATGGCTGCTGGAACCCAGGGATCCTGACAAAGCTGTGCAGCCTCCCAAGCAACTCATTGCCCTGACACCTGCAGTGCCACTGGACCTGTGTTCCTTGCAAAATGTCAGATGAACCTCAAAAGGTTCAGAAGGCACCAACTGAGTCTGTATGTACTTCTCTTAACTCACAAAACCTCCCTCGGGCTTCAAACCTGATCTGGTCATTTTGTTAGAGCAGGGATTCTCACAGGTTTTCAAGATATTTCTCCAGCTTGTCCCAAACTTCCTAGGCTGGAAGCCCAGTTTCAGCCAAGTTCAGTCTTTCTGAAAGGCTGTTTCAGACCCAACCCCACGTTGAGCAAAACAAAAAAATTGTGGCAAGTATAAATGTAGATGAGCAGAGCGAAATATGGCGTTTGTTATTCTTAAGCATACTGTGAGAGCTGAACTACAACTTGAGCCATCAGTCAGGGAGGCTCTTCCATGTTCGAAAATACATTACCCCAAGACTAGAAGTTAACATCTCTTTTTAGTCACCTGCCCATAGAGAGGCTCCATGGTCAGACCAAGCAGCTGGAGCTGGCTACCCCACTTCAGTTAGTAAACGTTTCATGGCGATATTCATCTCTGCAGCTGCTCTGGAAGAAGTGTGAGCAAACGTCCCTTCCCAAAGACTGGCACTGTCACACATCCAGTCTCCTGCCAAGCTGGGCTGGAGGTGAAGCCACTTCCACTCTGATTTGCCTCCAGCCCCATCTCCGTGGGCTCCTGCTGGGAGCACCCAAAGCAGAAGGTGCTGTAAATGCCTGTGCCAGTGAGCATTCCCCATGGCAACATTTTCTGGCAAAGCTAGATATTAACCCCAGCCTCAACCAGCACCTACTGCTGTGATTTCTATCACTTTGTAGTACCACAACCCCCTACTCCTGTACTAGCCCCACAGTAACTGTTTGCTTCTGATTGTGCAACAGCATGGGTTGCTGGTGGGAAACGTTAGCCCTGATGCTACTGCTGGAGTGCGATATAGCCGATCCTTCCCTAAATGAGTATTTTTACAGCTTCCCTTGGTATTGCCATGGGAGGGAGCAGAGAACAAGGGCAGAGCTCCAGAGCACCAAGAAGAACCTTCTGCAAGAGGGCTGGGGCGTGCCCAAAGCCCTGATGAGTTCTTCTGTCACTTCGTTAAGCTAATTGTCAACATCATGCCTGAGCAAAACAATTTGAATTCAGCTCCTACAGTGTATTGACAGAATTCATTGACCAAAGAAAGATCTCATGAGAAAAAAAGACATTAGCCAACAGTTTAAAGTTGACTTGCAGTGGAAAAAAGTAAAAATAAATAAATAATGGTCATAATTTCCTGTCATAATAGCCCTCCCAGACCTGTGCTTGGTCTGTAAGAATTCATCTTTAATCTTTTTTACTCTCTTCTATAAATCCAATATGTACTTAATAAAAAATATGAAATACGTCCTGTGGTGCAGATCTAAAGGCTGGGATAGAGATTGTCTGGGTGAGGGAGTTTATCTTTTCTGTAAAACTGCAATTGATTTAGATTCTTGACAGCTGTGAAAAATATAAATTTTCAACAAAGGCAAAAATAAAATTTCCCTCTCCAGCTGCCTCAGGGCTGTCCAGTGCAGAACCATTTACCCTGCCTTTATTTTGAAGGCACGTCCTGCTGAGGAATTTCATGAATACTCTGGCCATTGGAAAACAAACTCTGGAATTATCTTTGGGAAAGAGACCCCCACAAAACGTACCCAGGTACTCTCTGGGTGTAAGTGGATCCACCTGGGATGAGACTAAGCACCAGAGAAATCAGAGCATGTGTTGTGTAAGGGGTGGGGAGAGGGATACAAGGAATATGGGGAATTGCAGTGGCTGGTACTGGTAGCTCTGTATACGCTTAATTGGGGTTGTGGAGAACTTGTCTAAGGAACAGTTCAGTGCTGTGAAAAGGACGTGCAGATGCTACATGTGGCATAATAGGTATTGTGTGATTGATTTTATTCACTCTTTTGTGTCTGTATTCAAATTTTCAGTTCATTTTTTTTAATACTATATAAGTATTTGTATACGCCCGTGTGACTCCTCTGCACTGTGTGTATGTAGTCACACATGCCCGTGCACAAAGGGAAAGTCTTTTCTCTGTTGCTATTCATGCATGTGTCCCTGTAAGACACCCAAAGTGGTCCTTCCTCTCTCTTTGGTATTGACAAAATGTCAACTGGAACACTGTACTTGAAGGAAAATGTGAGACAACTGGAAAAACCAAAGGAGAACAGTCAGGGAAGTCTAGAGAAAGGACTGAGCTACAAGGAAAGGTTGAAGGTATTACAGTTACTCAGACTGAAGGAAAAGAGCCTAAAGTGGGGATGATGACAGTCTCATAAAAGCCGATGAAAGGGGAGGAGGATCTTCTGTTCTTCGTCTCTGTGTGAGGCAGGACTTGAAGTCGTGAACTTAAATTGCCAAAAAATCAATTCAGATTAGATGTGAGTTAAATCCTTGCAGCCCTGCAGCTGAGTGCTGAAATTGATTGCTGGGGCAGTCATGTCATCAGGGGTTGTAAGGAGACGTTAGGCCAATGTGTGTGAGGGGTGGTATAGACCTAATTGGTCCTGCATTGTTTGAGAGTAGAATTTAGGTGACTTCTTAAGATCTTCTCGGTCTTATTTTCCTCTAATTCCATGTTTATTGCAACCAAGTCTCCAGGCAGATGAGAAGAAAGACTCTGTGGTGCGTCAGGACCCAGTGATCTCATCTTTCGTGCACTACAGTCACTGATAAAGTTTCTCCTGCCAAAACCTTTTCTCTCCTCATTGTCACTAAATTATTAGTGTACCATATCCAGGATTTATTTTCCTACTATAGCTTTTACAAAGCAGTCTTCTGTTCTCATGGTAGGCAGTATACACAAACAGTTTTAAATAAAAGGCTTGGAAAAGTTGAGGTCAACAAGCTAAATAAAGAAAATATGAAGCATATCATAAATCCAAAGGTACATCTAGCTGAGCTAAAAATATAATTCTTATGATTAATTCAATATACTGTAAAGGCTCGCTAATTTACCATTTGCTTATCTACACATCCCATAATACATACAACAAAAGAATCACCACTGGTTTTCTTTGCACACATTTAACAACCATGCAGTTCTTTTAGAATTATCACATTCCAGGATTTCATGTTTTTTGACACATTAGACTTATGCATATTCATTAGTGGACTGTGTAGTTCAGATCAAACTAGGCTTGTCTGAATATATGAACAGAGTGTGTTCCTGACAGTTACTTCAAAGCTGTCTGTATGATCAGAGCTCACCCTGCAAAAACTGTTCCATCCTTGCGTGTATCCTGTTTTCTTTGTCCAGCTATTAGTTTGCAAATATTGGTGGAACCCACTGCAATTTTTATGGCATTTCAGAAATTAATAAGCTTCTCTTATATCCTTACCCTGTGGAGTAATATACAGAGAGTGCTTCAGGTATGTTTTGACTCTTGATATCAAATACATTGGTAACACTTCTCTGGGCAGAATCATTCTTTTTAAGCACAGTAATTTATTTGAAATTGTGTAGTATGAAGTAATTGCATGTAGGATTTTTCTCTAAGTTAACTAAGAAACCAGATAATTGAGCGTGTCCACTGAAAGACCAATTGTCACTGTGGTTTTGGTTTAGGACGTTGGGCTTTGTCCCGCAATTCCTCATCCTCAGAGCCCCAGATTAAGGGTGAGACTAAACCTTGCTGTGTAGTTTCTCTGAGCAGGCAATGTGCTTGATTGTGCAAAAAGCTGTCTGTGCTATAGAGGATTCAATAAACTGCCAGTGGATCTGCCCTTAGTTGTCTTCCTTTCCCTTTCTCATGCTTTTTGGAGGAAGACAAGGCAGACATAGAAGCTATTCTCTTTTCCCCTTGCAGGTGGCATTGTGCTGAATCCGTCCTTCTATGGAATCCCTGGCCACACGCACACAATGATCCATGAAATTGGGCACAGCCTGGGGCTCTATCACGTCTTCCGAGGAATCTCAGAGATCCTCTCCTGCAGCGATCCATGCATGGAAACTGAGCCCTCCTTTGAGACTGGGGACCTCTGCAGTGACACCAACCCTGCTCCTAAGCACAAGCTGTGTGGGGATCCTGGACCTGGCAATGACACATGTGGTTTTCACAGTTTCGTGAACACACCGTTCAGTAACTTCATGAGCTATGCAGGTACTTGACTTTCCTCGGTTTGCTGGTGGTGTCTGTGGTTGGGCAAGAACAAAGAATGGCAGTGTTCCCTCTGATTTCTGCAGTCCGCTTCACGCCGGACTTTATGGTGACCTGCGTGTCCATTGGTCTAGGACCAGGCTTGGCAAGGGATCAGACTTGGTGGCCTCAGGAATCCCTTCCAGTTCTCCTGTTCTTTTTTCCCAGCTTTCCCCAACTTTACATAGTTTCATGTGAAGACCAGGCAGAAGGTTTGGGGGAGGGAAGAAATGAGATAAGCATTAAGAAAACAGCTTCTAAAGGCTCTACAGCAACTTTGGCACCCTATTTCCCTGGGATCTGGATGCCTGATCCATGAAGTCTTCTTTGAAAAATCCAAATTCAGATTGTTTGCCCCCTCCCAAGGAGATACTAAATGTTAGGTGAATATTGATACCACCAAGGCTGCAGGAGAAACCTGTGGTAGGTAGACATCTAATGAGACGCTGCTCGTGCCTCCTTGTGTCTGTTCAAATACCATGTTTGTGGTTTGATTTGGAGTCACTGTGGTTCAGCTAGAACACTCACACCTGAGTTTCATCATTAGAGTGTGAGTACTGGGATAGTACCTGGATCAGGATTGCTCTTCTGGTCAAAGTAAAACCACCCCTCCAAGAGGAACAAGCTGCTTAAGCAAAAGCCCGATTTTGTAGTTACAGCCCTGCAAGCTTCTGTAGGCACAGCTCTGTCACTCAGGGGTGCCGGTTCGTGCCCCTCCTACCAACAGAGCGTAATGCAAACAGAGCTTGAGCTCCTGTCAGCCTTACCCATCAGGTGAGGATGGGGTGGGGTCCTTGCTGCACCCCTGGAAGTTCAAGGAGAGTTGAAGGATCCTCTTTATTTTCCCGGAAAGAACAGGGGATACCTTGGCTTGTATTTCCCCTTATTTTGGGTCATGGGGTCTAGCCATGATGAAGGTCTGTGACATTGAGCTGACGGCATCAACAGTGTTTTAAAGGTGACCAATATACTTACAGCCAGTGAAGGGCACCTTTATACTCCAGGCGAAAACACAGATTGCCCACTCAAAAGGTCATAGGAATGCTTATTCTGTAATAAAACTGTAGAGAAGCAAAGTGTTTAATGTCATCTGGGGCACAGATTGAAATGATTTGTAACAGAAATGCTTTTATGCCCTTCATAGCACTAGCTAAAAGTGATGCTTAGTTTTCTCTTTATTTTTCTGTTTGTTTAGAGGGTGTTTTCAGGGACAAGCGTACACGCACTGAGTCAGCTCCTCAGCGTGTTGTGCACTTTGTTGCCTGCGGTAGGGCAGAAAGTCTTATTGCCCGATACAGCCTTCTGGTAACATCACATAAATAAGTCAGTGCCACTTCAGGTGACACGATCCCTCCACTAAATCTGCCTCTGTGTATGTGACAAAGGGTTGACCGTGCTTGTTTCGAAATGCTGAGGTCTCTTCTTCTGAAGAGAACTTGCCTTGCCTGTTCTCTCAAGAGCCGAGACAGAGAAGCAGACCACAGAGATACCTATCTGCTCTTGGGAGCTACGTATGTGCTGGTGTTCTGAGCAGAAACCTTTTTTTTTTTTGTCCCTTGAAAAATCAAGTGAAGCGACATGATAGGCATCTCTAGAGCTCATGCATGAATCTGTTTGCTTTTCTGTTGTTGCCAGTGGAATAAAAATATATCAGGATATCAAATTGCTGTAGAAATACCTTTGAAACATCTAGGTTGAGGTCATGCAGCTCCAAACATTGCCTTTCTTTCCTTTTTTGTTTTGCTGCTTGTATACAGCTTGATCATACTGTGTCTCTGTCTAACATTCATCTGTCCAGTTAACCCCAGCTCTCTAGCAAAGCACAGACTTAAAGGGAAACTTTTCTTTCCCTGCAATAACAAGTTACAATGTCCAGAAGATCAAGAAGCGTGAGAAATTCGACTTGTAAATTATTTTTACAAGTCCAAATAGCTATGGTATTCCCAAATAAAAAGATAAGTTAGTCTTTAAGAAGACTCTTCCTGAAGTCAGCAGGAATTCTTCCTCTGGATTCTGTTGGAGTAATCATCCCAGCAAAGTCTTTTGAATTTCTCTACTTATTACATCATCTGAGGATCTTGAACCTTTCTTGAAATCTAGTGATCAAGTGAAATAACTTTCTCCCTTGCCTTTCCTCCCTTCCCTTCCTCCAGGACACAGACTGTGCTGATGTTTAAGCAGATTAAGAATGCAGGTCATCTTTCTCCGGTGCCATTGTTTCACTGCGTTGTCCTATATGTATTTTATTGTTCCTTTATAATGGCTATTAATGGCCTTTGTCTCCTTCTGGGCTTCCGTGAAGAATATTTATGGCTTTTACAGCATGCTCAGGGATAGACCATTAGTAATTATTGAGGAAATCCAGAGATGTTGTGTTAAAGCAGCTTTTTGCATACCCCCAGAGATTTGTAGGTATTTTCAAGCTGGTGGTGTCTGTCTGTCTGCTGTGCCTGTTTGGTGAGGAGAGGTTCACTGCTCAACGAGATTAGGAGAGACACATAACATGTGAACTGACGTGTCCTTACTGTGGTAGGACTGCATTTGGGGCTGTAATTTGAGCAGGATCCCAGCTGAAGCTGGCTCCTTTTGCTTGCATATCTGGGAAGATGTGGTAAGGTTTTAAATTAGCCAGCAATTTCACACTTCTCTTCAGAACGAATTCATATTTTTTTGTTCCTCTTGAGTTCCACAGGGCACGGACTTGAAGACATCAGAGCATCTAGTAATGCTATAACAATATTGAACTGCCAACTCACACGCAGACAAGCAACTCTCTGAACAGCCTTTGGTGACCTGCATCTTCCCAGAAAAGTGTATTACTTGACCTGTGCAAAACTGTCATTGTTGTTTGTATCGCAGCAACACGCAGAGGTCCCATCTGGGACTGAGCTTCACAGGGCTAGGAACTCTGCAGGCACATGTGAAGAAACACTCTGTTTTCAAGAGCTTTTCATCTGATGGGAAGAGTACCAGAAAAACGGTTGAAGTGCTAGCATCAAGTTCTTCAGCACAGCTTTTCTGGGTGACTTTGCACAACATATTTATCCCTTCTGTGATCTGCGCAAGGAAGAAATAGTAATTTCCTACTTCTCCAACCCATTGTAGTTGTAAAGTTGTTCGGTGTTCAGAGGGCACTAGATGTGTTCTTGTTGGGTGAGAACAGATGAAATGAGAAATGGATGTTTATGGGAAATTATCCAGCAAAATTATTTCTCCATTTTGAATGAAAAAGAAATTTGAAATATCAAAAACATTTATAAAAGTTCAGAAAGGGGTTAGAATCACAATGGCAATGGGGCAGATTTTTGATAGAAATAAAGTTATTTTACTTCACCAAAGATGTATATTTTTAATCAGTGTTTGTAATGATTTTTTTTAAATTAATCTTTCAGAACATTTATTTGTTCATTAGAAATTTTAAGAACCTTAAAAAAGTATTTATTTTTAAAATTCTGTGTTCTTTTAATCTAAGAAATCTGTCGATTGCACAGTTTGCATGCATCTCAGTCAATACTTTATCCTAACACTAGCCCTCCTCTCTCAGAGATATTCTTTTAGACATGGAATTCTTTTGAGCCCAGAGGTCCGCTGGTAGCCCCAATTCTGACCAGAAGATGTGTACTGAGGCTTTCTGTTTCTTCACCTCCGTGTGTCTCTGTCTCATCTAGAGGTGATTTCTAGGTGCTTCATATGTATCTTGGACTAGAGGGAGAGAACGTTTATTGGTTTATTTTTTCCTTTTTAGCTTTTGTTTCCTTTCACCTGCCTCCACGAGTGATGACTGCAGTAATTTCTTCACAGGCCATCAACTCTGGAGTGCTGCGAGAACCTATCCTGGCCCTTGCAAGAAGCTGCCATTTGCTAGGTTGTAATTGTCTCTCTTGTTCCCACCTTATCTCCCACGTTGATGTGGCTTCTGCTTTGATTTCAGACGATGACTGCACCGACTCCTTCACACCCAACCAAGTGGCCAGGATGCACTGCTACTTAGACCTCGTCTATCAGAGCTGGCAGCCCACGAAGAAACCAGCTCCTATTGCGATTGCCCCCCAGATCGTGGCTCGGACCTCCACCTCTGTCACCCTGGAGTGGTTTCCACCCATTGATGGCCACTTCTTTGAAAGGTGATCACGTGCTGCGCTGTACTCTTGCACTGGATTGAATGGAACGGGGAGAAATAGGGGAACGACCTGGGGCCTCACTCCAGGAGTGCAGCTTTAACATGTGCTGAGCTCAGTCTGGATTAAAGCTCGTTTCTAAATCGGTTCATGCCGAGGATGTTATTGATCTGTTTTCTGCTCTTCCTTTCTCAGCCTGTAGCACTCAGTTGAGGGCCATTGATTTGTCATGTAAAGGGCAAATCTTTTTCCATATGTTATGGGAGGAATTTTCAATCAATGATTCTGGCCCTGTGATTCCTGCTGTTATTTCTGCTCACAAATACCTGTGGTCTTCTGCTCTGCCTGCACGTTCCCCCCTCCTCCTCTTGCATGTTTCCTTTGCAAGGACAAAGTGAATCTTGTTTCTACTCCAGTGACAATGCAGAGCTCGTGGGCAGTGGAGTCTCACGGGGCAAGGAGGCGGTAGGGCCGGGGAGAGGGACAAATGCTGCCTCCTCCCTGAGCTGCAGGTCTGAGCTGGGAATTGAGCAAGGCAGAGTCAAAGACCTAAAACCCGGAATATCATGCAAGTGTCACCTTGCTGCACCCTGAGTAGATCGTGTAGGTCAGAGCATGTGTGTGTGTTCGTGTCCAATAGGCACGCAGCTATGTGGTACTGATAATGAAAAATTAGATGAATGTAGGGCTCTGGACAAGAGTTGCAGCACATTGCAGTTCATAGTCTGAGCAACTCTACCCTAGGATGACCTGAGCTACTGGGTAGTTCATCTAAGTACTCTTATGTGGCCCTTGGACGACCCGCATAAGCTATGGGAGTCCTAGCAGAGAACTTCCTAAACGGTGGGCCTTCTCGCGTTACCGCTAACTCACCTACCCTGTTTGCATTTCTTCTCCTCTTCTTGCTTTGTTATTTTATAGAAACAAACTTCAAGTGTCCTTCAGGACTGTTGCAGTACGTATCACAGGAGGCCAAATTTACAAGCGTATTAGTGCCCAAAGAGCTGTTTCAGCACTGCTGCTTTGTTCAGTGAGAGCACCTTGAAAGGCACTGCCTCCATCAGGGATGAAACTCCTTCCAGCACTGCTAGGACATCATGGCCGTTTCAGTGGCCAGCGTGCACTTTATCAGAGTAGGCAGATGGCCGTTATTTTCTGCTCAGATGAGATTTTCCACCTTTATGGCAGATTAATATGGGGAGGGCAATCAAATCATATTAGGAGTTGATAAAGAGAGGTTTTGTGCTCTGAACAGCGTTTGCTTTAATTGCCGTTTTGCAGCTGAATCCTTTTACTCCCTACGTGTGAAAAGGACTTACGTGAAGTTCTGAAAATTATTTCAGAATTTTTTAGCCCATAATCATTTTTAGGTAAATTAAGTTTCCCCAATTTAATTTAGATTTCAGAAGATACTTATTGTGTGTTAAATAAATACCATCTGCCTCTTAAAACACATTGATGCAGAGTTAATTGTTATGTAACCAAATATGTCTTTATTACATATTTCTCATAACTCAATCAATATGTTCTTAATAAACCCTAGTTAGTTGCTTCTTAAATAACATACAGTGGATAGCCTGCTAAAGCTAAAATTTCATAACAGAGTTATCATATGTTAAATAAATAGTGATCTTCTAGAAAAAAAAGTCCTTTGAGTTTTCAAATCTGTGCTCAGTATTACTGAAGAAATTTAAAGAGACAGCCTCGAATACTTTGAGCCCAATTCCTTGTTAAAATGCTAACAGATACCGAAATGTTACTGTGACCATTTAAACATGTCACTGAAATGTATGAATGATCCTGTCTAAAACGTGCCCAAACTTCTGATATATTAATCAAAACAAGGACGATAGTAGTATTACAGTGACAAATACTGGGAAAGCTCGCGTGCTGAACTTGCAGTACGGATGTGTCCAGCGCTGCTTGGTTAGAGATACATGCCTGGATCAATTTGTAAAATTGGGTCACTGTGCAAGACAAGTAGGAGGTAAGATTGGCCAAGTATAATCTTATCTGTGTGTGGGAATACTGTAAATCTTTGCAGATATTTTTACACAAAGTGCACACCATGGCCCAAATTTTACTTGCCTCACTTGAATGAATAAACTCATTCACTTCAATGGGACTATTCATGTAAAAACAGAAGACTGATACTCAACTGCCGAGTGCCTTGGGCCTGGTTTCTAATGCACAGAGGCCCCTTCCATGCTGTTTTGACAGTGTAAAAGGGCCTTGAAAGGATGAATGGCTCTGGCTACATTAGCAAGTATTGTGGCCCAATATAAGTAGATCTCCAGCGCAAAACTGTTGTTAATGAAGACCTGACGTCAACACTGTAGGGTTTTAGGGGGGTTGTTTCAGCCTAGCTCTAGCCAGGCCCCGTGGCATCAGCAGTTGGAGCACATCAGGTGTGGTCCTGGAGCACATCTCCTCTCTGGTTTCAGGCAAAACTGGGTCTTCCAATGCTCCGGGACTGCTCCGAGTGCTGCAAGTGGGGAAGATGAGTTTCACTTCAAAAGCTTGCTCTTGATCCAAATTACAATGCTACTGTAGGTGCACTCAGTGTAACTCAAGTTCCTTTTATGTCCCTGTTATTCTCTAGAGCTATGCATAGGCAGTTACCTCTGCTTAATGAAAGTCAGGAAGGGAAAATTTAGCATTGCGTTTAAAAATGTAGTGCTGGGCTGGCTGTATCTGTGGGTGAGGTCCTGACAGGTCTGCGGTTGAGGGGAGATGAAGCATGGAAGCAAAGACCAGGTGCCTTTTGCCTGCTTAGATGCAGCTTTGCCACAGGTGCCACAGTATTCGGTGCTTTTTTCTGAGGGCCTCAGTTCTAGAAATTACATGATTAATTACATGGGTTTGGGGACGGAGAGTAATGCTAACTCATAGTTCTTGTAATTTTGGGGTTGGCTATCTTGTGACCTGCCACCTTGGCAAGTGTAGCTACATGAGCTGTGCACAGAAGTAAAATCTTCTTCCTGACAGACCCTCCTTACCTGTTTAGTGTGTTCAATTATGTCTGCTGTATTACTCTTGAGTGTCATTTACTGGCACATAAATTTGCCAACGTGTGTTTGACCCTAAACTCCAGAAGCTGGTTGAGCTTCTAAACATCTCTGATAATCAAATACATGAAGAACCAGCATTTCTTCTTGTAGCTACTACACACGGGATTGGAATGCTTGCCGTTCTCCATCCTCCCGTTAAAAAAAAAGCATGAAAAATGTCGCATGCGCATATAATACTATGTAATAATAAAATAATAATAGAGCCAACAAAACAAGTGAAAACAAGTGAGAAAAAGAAAACTCTATTCATTTCCTGACTGCATCTATTAGATGCGTTCATCTGCTGTCGCTTAGCATCCATTCATGCGCCTCCTGTTTGATATGCACAGGCAGGATGTAAACAGTTATTGTAATGGGGCTCTGCAGCAAATTCTGCTTGGACAGAAAACTTTGAATGCATCTGCTCTTCCCAGTTTTCATTGAGGTGACTGCATTAATTTCCATGAATCTGATGCTATCTCATTCTTAGCAAGCAAATATTTTGGTCAGTATGGTGTCCCAGATCTAGATGGCTGGGCTTGATAAATGCTTGCCTAAACCTTGCTGGAAAGTTTCAGGGCCTTAGAGGAGAGAGCACCAATTCTGAATTTCAAGTAAGCAGATACAATTTAGTCTGAAAACAGGCACTCTTTACTGAAAGGAATGACAGATTTTTACTAGTCTTGAATTGCCCACTGAACTGGTGTTGGCCCTGAAGTGAACTGTCTGTTTTTCACTAGTAATCTTTAGATTTTGAATCCACTTCACTGAAATATCATGCTGTAGGAGTGAATTCCTCCTGCGCTCTGAACTTCATAAGCTGGAATTTCCCCAGTACTTGGCTTATTAGAAAACAGAGAAGTCTAGATTTTCCATTACCCTGCACTTTGGGGAGTCATGTGCACCGGTGTATAAGGTGTCAGATATGCTATCATTCCTAATTAATAGTGTTTTGAACCAATTTACGCTCATTTTGTCTTGGTGTCAGTGGCTGCATAAGGTGTAAGGATCTGGCTTAGATTTTCATAAGCCTGTAAATACAATTCCATAATTAGTTTTGACATTCATGGCTGCTTGTAGGATTTGTGTGCAAGTTTCTGCAGACCAAAAACTTTAACCCAGGAGTCATCCCCTGTGTAACTCTTTTCAGCCAGTGGAGTTACATCAGGGTTGAGTTTGGCTCCCAAATTGGAAAAGTAAAAAGAGAAAGTTTGCTCATAGCTTTTCCCACATGATGCTCCTTGTGATTTCTCTTACCTCCAAGTCCTCGCTGGTAAAAGGAAATGTTTGTCTATAAGCCTACAGTTTTTTCCACCATGGCAGCCTGTGATGAAATTGTATAGCTGCTAATTTGAGTAAAAAGCAGTACTAATTGTGGAAACTTGGCTTTCAAAGCCCTGTCCTCATCCAGGACCAAGCGCTAATGCAGGAGTCTCTTTGTAGAGAAACTGAAGGATTGTTAATGCAGGGACTTCTATCCTGACTGTTGGTGGACGTGTCTGAAAAACAACTGCACGATGGTAATTCTACATTTTGATTTCTCAGTACCTTTTATTCTGGATTCTTGAAATTGTTCACTTATATTATTTAGGCAAGCCAAGTTAGACACTTAAACCACTGCAAAATAGACAGCTGACAAATTAAACTGGGAGGCAGTGTCATACCAATAGTGCAGGTGGGTGAAGCCAGACAGACAGACACGTGTTTCGCAATATGCCCAAATTTGTTCATTTCCACTGTTGCAGATTGTGCAAGGAAGAGGAGGGCACCTTTGCTTCCCCCTTCGTTATTCTACCCCATTGCCACGTTTTATTCTTGAGATGTTTTCAGCAGGTGCATCCCTTTCTGCACTGCCTGCAAGTTCAGTCATTTACCGTCTCTTTGTAGGGGTGGCTGTGGGCCATATTGAAATGGATATGAGTTTTACCACCAGTTTCATTCCAAGTCCCCTCTGTTGACAATCCCTGCTTCCGCCTAATTAAGCCAAGAGAAAGTTGACTTTCAAATAGATCCCTGTCAACAAATAGGAGATGCTAAGCTGTGGAGCAGCACCAAAGGGAAAGGAGACAGCACAGCCCGGGAGGGCTCTGAGGGTAAATGTACAGTCCTGGTGTCCTCGCTGAGGATTCAGAATAACTTTGGCCTGAGGATCACAGTGCCCTTCGCAAAGCAGTGCTGAAATAAGTCGCGCAATGGGAGATGGTTAAAATTTGCATAGCTGATTATAATAATTGATGACTCAATTCATACTTACTGGGCTGGCTTAGAGAGTACACTGTGTTATGCACAAATTGTTTGCCTAAAACTTCTGTCCTTTACTAGGTGCATTTAATCATTGAAGTAATTATTTTTTTCCTTTCATTTTGAGTGGGCAGTGTTCCTTAAAGCAAAACAATGACTTCTGAATAATAAGCAACTTACTGGGATGAATGACCACATGTTCTTGGGGCCACAGTTCCAACTTTTGTGACCCCAAGGAATGTAGGGGCTGAACTATGTGAGCTGCATCCTCAGCTGATATAAGTCAGCTTAGTGTTATGAAGATTATAGAGTTACTCCAGCCGACATCAGCTTAAACCCTGATCTTGTGAATGTATTAGCAAAAATATGTGTGAATCAGTGTTTAACTGGGTTTTCCTGTTCAACCACTTCTGTTGATCGCACTTTATTGACAATAGCTGGTATTGCATGTATTGCGTAGGTGAAGTTGTGTTGGTGTTGGGCAGTGAAGTGCCTTTCTTAATGCCATGTCATGCCATCTGATGGTGTGGAGCCATAAGATGTTCCAGTTCAGAAACAGCCATCCACTGGTGCCAAAGCTACCAGGTATTGAATCCAGTTTCTCCTGCAAAAAGGATTAAGGGCATGTTGTTTTCTGTACATTCGTAATCCATCCCTTTTCCAGGCTTGTAATGATCTAGGCTGTGATGCTCTTCCAAAAGCAGGTCCTTGTGTACTTAGTAAAGCCATGCTTTGCAGAGCAGCTCTGTCTGATATTCTCAGAGCCTGGGACTTCACCCTCTCCTCTAATCACCAGTAAGCCCAAGGCCTTCACAATCCTGAAGATACTACAAGTTCAAGCAATAAATCTATGGTGGGAGCAGAAATAGATCTGAAATCTCCTGAGGCTGGTTTTTCTGCTCTAACCGCTAAGCAACATGTATTTTCTTTTGTCAGGGTTTGATCCAGTTGTAGTGCAGGGGGGGGAGGAAAAAAAAACAAAACAAAACACAAAACCCAACAAAACCCAAAAAACCAAGATACAGCTGAGCGTGATTTCACAGGTTGCTGTCGTTTTGTTTTGGATGGTGGACTCACAGATGCCATCTACACAGGCTGTTAGCCCAAACCTACAGAAGGTCAGTGTCAGAGAACACTCTTGTCAGTGCCTTGAGAAAAGAGGGTTAAGTGGAACTGAATTCTAAGTCTTATTGCTTTTAATATAGTTGGATAAGCAGCTCATTCAGCTGTTACTAAGTTGGTGTGTTTTCCTGTTTTCCTGGCCTCCTAGAGAAGTGGGATCAGCATGTGATCTGTGTGCGGAAGGAAGAGTCCTGGTACAATATGCCTTCAGCGCCTCTTCTCCGATGCCCTGCGATCCCTCGGGGCACTGGAGCCCACGGGAAGCAGAAGGTGAGTCATGGGGCTGAGGACAAAGATGTGGTAGCAGAGAAGATGGGCCGGAGCAAAAGGAGAGCCACAAAGACAGTGGGAAAATCTGGGAGAGAATGAGTGATTGTACCTGTATGTAGCATGAACAAAACTAGAGGACAAATGAATATACTGTGCCCTGAAGTAATGCCACTGGCTTAAATGTTTGTGTTTTGGCTCCCATGTCCTGTCCGTGCCCGTGAATTAAATGAATTCCGGGAGCTGAACCTGAATTTCAGAAAGCAGCAGAGTGCCAAGAAATGCTGACCATTCACATCTGCCAGATGAATTCCTCAGGGGAGCTGTTTACTCCTTCTACTCCAACTCTGAAAGTGAAGAATTGCATGTTATTTATTTGGGCCTGGTTTCTGCTGCGTTGGCTTGCGTTGAATCGTAACGGGCTGCACCAGCAGACAGGGTGAAAGGAGATTGCCCTTTGGGCAAGTACGCTGCAGCATAAACACAGGTGACTATGTCAGGCCCAGTCTAGTTCAGAGTGTTTTGCAAGTCATTCTTACTGCTTCTCTTAGAGCATGCCAGAGGGAGACTGGTCTGCAGAGCTGGTTGCACAATGCCATGAGATCTCCATCATTAACTCTCCTCCATATGTACCTTCTATTAGCTAAGTAGGTGGATGCGATGGAACATATTTAAGATTATACCCGGCAGAGGTCAGTAATCACAAATTACGGTTTGGAAAGAGCAAAATAGTTTTTCAATCTGTCCATCACGAGCTGTTCCTTCAGGCAGCACTCTCTGGGCCCAGACTTCACTCTAAACACACAGGTGGGTTCAGTGAACTCAATACCAGGCCAATACCTGGATTTTGCAAACTCGTTATACAAATACCTCCTTACATTAAGGGCTTCTCTGTCCTGCAGCTGGAGCATGCGGGAGGTATTCTACAAGGAAGATGATTTATAAGCTAATGTGGTGATATATGCAGTGCTGGCACCCAGGAGCCCTCCCTAGTCCTAAGGTCAGCACGTGCAGCAAGCTGCATCCCCGCTGCGTGATGGGACAAGATGTGTGAGCAAGTGTCCTCTGCGCCCCCGCACCCACCTCCCAGGATGGGGGCCCAACAGAGGTTGCGGTTCAGTCCAACTCACCTCTCCCGTTTGGGCATCCAAGGGCCAAGGCTGCTGGACACAGTGGAGAGCGCACCTGCCCCTTGGGTGGGTGTTGGAGGGCTTTGACCTGGGAAGTAGCGCTCTGGCTGTGAGTGTGACTGGATTATCAAGTAAACAGGATTAGCGAAGTTTGGATCGCTTGCAGTAGTAGTGCAGGGTGGAAGGTGGAATTTCCCCTTAGCCAAGGATTACAAGACTTTGAAACCTGGTTTCATTTGGAACAAAACCTGAAACTTTTGAAATTCACCATGAAGGAAAATTAAAACCAAAAAGTGTTTGAGGCTGGCCATAATGTTTTGTTTAGCTCATATAATTCCTCTTTCATGAACTTTGGTTAAATTATTACATTCGAAAATATCCTCTTTTAGTATATAATCTAGGGCAAAAGCAACTTAATATTAAAATGAAAAGTATTTCAAAGTGCAAAAGTGAAACGATTTCTTCCAAAAATGTCAAAACACAATGTTCTAATATTGTTAGAACTTTCTTCCCATTTTCTCTTTCCAGAATAAAATTTTGGCCAAATAAACCCAATTTTACAAAGTGTTTTGATTTTGAAAGAACTGCATATTCCATTGAGATATGCAGTTCCGTCAAAATTTCTCCAACGAGCTCTGATTTGAAAACCTCTAGATCTCACATGTCTTGCCAGCGGCATCATTCCTAGAGAAACTAAGCTACTCTAAGATTTATTACTCAGCTGCATTTTGCATTTAATTTCCTCTTCTTACAGTGTGTGCCTGCATGTTCTTAACTATGAAGGGTGCAGCCTGATCCTTATCTGTCTCATTCAATTGCTGTTGTGCCATTGCTCTGGAAAGAAAATTTGGGAATCCTATCCCCTTACTACGTTAATAAGTTGTCTCCAATTTAGGGTAGAAAATACACCAAGTGTATGGTATTTGTTGCTCTGTAATTTTCTGTCATCACTACCACACTCCCTGACATTCAGGATCTCTGCCTATTTGCACTTGGTCTGAGTTACAAATAGCACAGTTAGATCATTGTCTGGCTTCTTTAATTGTCTATCTGTGAGTACTCACATGTGAAAGCTTTAAATTCACTTTCTGCAAGTGTTCACGTGTGTAAATCTCCACTGCTTGAATGTTCATGGAAAGCGAATACAAAAGAGGCATAAGCATGGCCAAAATGAACTCATTTTAAAATTTGAGACGACACTCATGGAAAATGTTTTGTAGTACTCATCCAGCTTCGTACCAGAAAACCACATTTCTTATGTGTCTCCAAAGCAGCTCTGAACTTGACTGGTCTGATTTAATTTTCTTGAGGTCTCATGGTGTTGTTATGCTGCACAGTTACCCCAGGCAGCTGACATCAGCCGTGGTCTGGACTATGTGTGACCCGTGCCCATTGCAAAACTCTGCCGTGGGGCTGTGTCCTTCCTAGTGCCCTGCATGTGCCCAAGCATGGTGGGGTCCAGCCCCCCACGCTGAGATATTTTGTGGTTCTTTCTCAGCCAGTTGTGTCCCTTGCCTGAGGGGCTGTTTGCTCCTTGGCAGTGGTTGTGGGAAGGCACTGGCAGTCAGGCAGTTCTGATTTACTCTTTACCTTCACCATAGAGCAAGAAAGCTCTAACCTACCTGGATTCTCACCAGCAACACCAGCTAGGTAAACAAACCTTACAGCACCTCCGCAACTTGGTCAAAGGGGTTTTTTATATATGAAAGGTGATTTTGGCTCAAACCCAAGTAAGGATCTTTGCTTACTGTGCGATATGTGCATGTATCAGTCAGTTCTTCCTCCCTGGCTCACTACTAACAAAGAGGAGGGTGAGGATATAATACAAAATTTTGCTGCCTTAGACTGCTCTAGTGCCCTGCCTTTCACAATGGCAAATATTTCACTTGAGAGCAATTCATTCTGTATTTGCAAGTGAAATTGTCTCAGTTGGACATTAAAGTCCCACTGGATGGTTCCTTTGTCTTGACTGCCCAATACGTGTGGCAGGTGAGTTATAGTTGTGACACGGCTGCATCCCAAGAGGCTGCTGATCCCAGCTGGCCTCCTTGTACAAGCGTGTCACGTCTCTGTCCGTGTGCCAGGGCAATGGAGGGGCATCCATCCCAGCCAACTCACTTTGCTGCGTGATGCAGCCTTGTGTTGACACACCAGGTGCGGATGATGTTTTGGGGGAAGCCTCCCTCCCAGCCTGCCACCCCTGCTCTCTACCATGAGATGGGATTTGGCTTATCCTCACAAACCTCACGTTCACGTTTTATGTTAGGCAAAGACATGATGTTGTACGAGATGCTGTTCTGTGACCAATCTTTCTGACAGTCTCACAAGCCAAAGGATTTTCAGAACCTGAGGTGCACAGGGCCAGAATAACTAGTACACCATTTCTTTTTATATACAAATATTTGTCATTTTCATAGTATTTACCCATCTCTAGAAAGCTAGTGGAATAAGCTTTCCATCCTCTCCCACACTTAAATGAATGTTTCTTACCCAGGTCTAAGTGTTTGATGATAGTTAAGAAGGCGTTTCTTTATCTCAACTTCATTGAGGATTCTAGTCTGTGGATGACTACAGTCAAGCTCCCATTTGGGGGTAATGATCTGTATTAAACTCTCTGCAGGCTGAGTCCAGTTCATGTAACTCCAGGGATTGCACCCTTACCCACCAAAACATGAGGTTTATTCACTACT
Organism: Leptosomus discolor; assembly: GCF_034619465.1. NCBI lineage: Eukaryota > Metazoa > Chordata > Aves > Leptosomiformes > Leptosomidae > Leptosomus > Leptosomus discolor. The sequence continues at coordinate 5,327,089 of NC_141409.1, forward strand.
TAAATCTTACAGAGGCCTTGATCTGGCAGAGGTGAATTTGCAGGAACCCAAGTGGAGACCACTTTTGAAAACGCACTAGACCTTGAGCCATTAATCAACTCCATTTTCCTATCTGTGAGATAGGAGCGATAAGATTCACAGATGTTTCCAAAGCCCACTGGGATACTAGGGTTAAAAACCGCCTTCTTGGGGCTGCAGTCAGGAGCTTGCTGTGAGTTTGTGAGAAAGTCATCAGAGGGCCCAGCCAAGCCCATGCGGACGGCAGCGAGTGCTGGGAGATAACGTGAATCAAATGGGGTATCTGCTGCTCGGAATGATTATACACAGTACTTGCAAGCGTGCCAGAGGGAAAAAAAACTTGAGCGTGTTAAATGGAACTCTGGCTTTCTTCAAAACATATCGCTGTGGTCTCTCCAGATGCTGAGGTTAGTGGCATTCCCGCTACTCTCTGGCATGTGAGGAGGAGAGGAGGGCTCTGGGGTATGTGCGGCTGAAGGAGGAGTGTTAAAAGGTGTGCATCTGCAGGACAACTGCGTTGGGTCGTGGGGAGGACTGGCTGAGATACCGGGAAATCTATTCTGCGTCTGGGTTCATTTGGTATGAACAGGAGAATTCCCTGTGCTGTTTATCCTTGACAAAAGAGGCACATTTCTAACACTTCGTTGGGTCGCAGACAATGAGAATAACCTTCACACATTGCCCTTTTCTCTTTAAATTAGTAGTGATGTCCTGTTTGTTCATGTTTGCTCAGTGCTTTATCACGCTTTCTTCCTCAGTTGCAAACAGCTGTGCTCTCTTTTTTTTTTTCTCTGCCTTCTTCATTTCTCTCCTTTTACTACCTTTCTTTATCTTCACTTTTCCTTTTCTTCTTTTCTGTACTTCACCTTCCTCTGTCCTGCTTGCTCCCTTTTCTTGTGATTATTTGGGAAGGAAGAGGGAATTTATAGCTTTCACTGGATTCTGTTACCAACTGTTCCACCCATCTGACCTCTCTGGATCTTGCAGTCCACGACTCTGTGCCAAATTGTAATGTTACCATAGTATTTGGGAACCCAGCAAGCATTGTGGCTTTCATTAGTTTTTAGTAATACCTCCCATGTAGCTGAACATAGCCAACGGTGAGAAATGTAAAAGTACAAGTGCCTGTTGTTTCATCACGACGAGCGCAAAGAGACAGCTCAGACCTGTGCTCCATGTGCCTCCGAAAGAAAGGAGTCTTACACAATTACTAGATGAGCCTGTAAATGGCATTGGGGTTGCCCCTCAACAACACAGTGCAACTGTTACTTGGAATCAACAAAAGCTCTTTTCTTGTTTTTGTTAAAGAGAAAAAAGGTGGTATTTTAGAGTGAAAGGCAAGGGAGTCAATAGGAGCACAGAGGTGAGCTGAAGGCAAGGTGACTTTGTTTACCAGGTAAAGTACCAAGTGTAAGGAGTGGAAAATACTGTATGGCACAGGGGAAGGCACTAGAAATAGGAAATACAGGACAAGACACACTGGAGCAGTGTGTGTTGTGTGTGGTGTCCAGTCCAGCTGAGCATGTAAACTGGGTTTGTGTGTCTCACCCAGCCAGGAGACGCTGGCGTTGTATTCCTCCTCTCCACGCTGACCATGCCTGTTCTGCTCAAGTAAATAATTCGTTTCCTGGACAGATATGCTCTCCTGACACCAGTTTGTCTTTCAGGACCGATGCCAATGATAATCCCTGTTCTCTAACTTCTTTTGCGCCCTGTCTCTGCTTCCTTCTTTCTTTCCAGGGCACCCTGATGTTGAGCAGCCTTGTAAATCCAGTGTCAGAACGTGGAGTCCCAACTCGGCAGTCAACCAACACACGGTGCCCCCAGCCTGTCCCGAGCCTCAGGGCTGCTACCTGCAGCTGGAGTTCCGTTATCCCCTGGTTCCAGAGTCCCTCACGATCTGGGTGACATTTGTTTCCCCGGACTGGGACTCTAGCGGGGCGGTGAATGACATCAAGTTGCTCACCATCAGTGGGAAGAACATTTCTCTTGGGCCGCAGAACGTCTTCTGCGACATCCCATTGACCATAAAGCTGGATGTGGGACAAGTGGGCGAGGAGGTGTACGGCATTCAGATCTACACTCTGGATGAGCACCTGGAAATCGATGCTGCCATGCTGAGCTCTGTCCCGCACAGCACGCTGTGCGCGGACTGCAAACCCATCCAGTACAAAGTGGTTCGGGACCCTCCTTTCCAGTCTGGATCTTCAGTTGTCATCTCAAACCTCAGCAGGAGATTTGTTGACACGTAAGTACTGCTTTCCAGAGAGGTGAATAGACTTGTTCGGAGAAAACGATAACCTGTTCTTCTCATCCTGTTACTGTCCAGCATCACAACTGATTGTTAGGGTTTTGAACTAGATAGACATACCAAGTGTCTCCAAGAAAGGATATTCTCGTAGTTTCTCTCTGGATCCAGGAACATCACTTTCAGGTAAAATAGCCTGAGATTTCACAGATAGTTTTTGAGAAATTTCTAGGCTAGTTGTGCAGAGACATGAAATTCAGGCTTTTCTTAACCAGAAAGGATATTGCAAACTACCTAAGTTATGATAAGTTATATGTTTAACATAACCTAAATGAGGACCTCGGGAGTAACATTGTCATAATTTCTTTAGAAATCTTTTGAAAGTAATATTTTGATGGAGAAGACGACAGAGTGGGTCTCAGTGCTGGAGCAACCAATTAACTGATAAAGAAAGGATGCAAGAAAATACGCTTGCGTGTTCAGGTCTATAAATGTATTTCAGTCACTTTCATTTTCTGCTTGCACGTGTCACTAAAATAAATTGTGTCAGAGTGAGATTGTTCTAATGTAGTAAACATGCCAAATGAACTAGTGTGTTGTAGGGACTGAGTTTCATCCCAGATGCAGTTACGCTCATCTAGTCAAGGAATGTGTGATCGTTGAGGAAAGTCCAACTTCAAAATATTTAATGATTTCAAGGAGTCCATGATCTTGTAGGCATTCTACAGCAGCAAGAAAAACATCTTCTGCATCACATGATTCCCTGGAAATGATTCACTCATCTGTGGAAAACAACATGAAGCTCTTTTGAAAAATGAACACCAGATAAAAGGAAACCTGCTAAGAAAACTGCACTCTAATTTAGAAAAGATGATCTAATTAGTACAGCTAATATCAAGGAAGCATACATCATTATGGTCTTATAAAGCATATTTAAATATAATAAAAATGATTAATTAACAATTCAATTAACAAGTAATCACAAGCTACCATCCCTTTCATGGCCCAATTATGCAGCTCAGAAGATGCAAATTGTCCCTATGGATTTAAAAATTCAAGGTAACTAACAATAGTGAATATGAAAACAAAAACCCAGGACATCACTGAGATTACTCATATGCTGAAAGTTAAGCAAGTGCTTAAGTGCTTTCTTGGGTTGTAGCCTTGTTCCAACAATTGCTGGCACTTAACACGAGATGAATATTGGCATATTGGAAACATGGAAAATGGTGAATTTTCCCATGGTTTTGCTGTGAAAGCATCTTTGCCTGAAACCTGGCCCACTCTCATTGGAAAATGGGACTGGTTTGGTTTGAAATATTTGCATACCTTAGCACAAGTTCCCACAGAAACAGGTCCAGTATTGAGTTCGTAACAAAATGTGAAATTTAAAAAAAAAAAGGAAAAAAAGAAAAGCCCAAAACATAACTCATGTTCTGAGTTCTATTCCCTTGTCTTTTATTATGATTTTGTAGGTCACTTCTAGCTTATAGCTAGCTGAAGTGAAAGGGTGCTCTAATAATTGAATCAGCAGCCAGGGATTAGTGACAGTTTTCCTGTGCGTCATGGAATAAACCACACGGGGTAACATTACTGTACCTGTCTGTATGTCTCAGTTACATGGCCAGCTAAAAATTTGGCGTAAAATTTATGTTAGTCTTTCTGGGCTTCACCTGTGATCAGGAGACAGAAATGGGTGCTCCCGGAGGCTGACCCAGCCAGCCTACCCAAACTCCCTGGTCTAGCTGGCCTCAGGTTGTCTGTGACTGTCCAGGGACTACAGAGCTGCGACGAGACACTTGGAAAGCTCAACTGAAGTTATTTGTCACTGGGCTGAGGAGTCAAAGATGCAGATTCTTAAGCACTTGTAGTTGGTTTTAATTCAAAACTTATGCATGTGTTTGAAATTTTGAAAAGTGGGGTGATTTTTTTTATCCTAATAGGCGTATGGGGACAGCACTGAGCCTCTGGTGACGGGGGTCATGCAGATTCGTAGGCTGATGCTGTGTGTCCAGGCTGCTGCTGGGCCACACCTTGAGATGCAGCAAACTTGCTGAAACTCTGCATGGGCTCATGGTTATACGGTAGAGGCAAAGGCAAGATGAATTTGCTATTAGAACCTTGTGCAAAGAGTAGCCCCAGTCCCTATAGTCTGTGAGCAGGAAGGAGGGAAGATGCTTCAGGGAAGTCAAGGACAGAGGTGTTGGGCGATGCTGCTGCGTGTATCTATATATATGTCAAGGTAAATGCAATTTGTCTCAACCTGGTTGCACCTGCCTGTTTGCCTCATTCTGTACAGCTGGAATTCAGCATATCTGTGCAACCAGACCTTGCAGCCCCTTTATCTCTCTGTAAGCCCCAAGCCAGTTACCCCTCCTTTGTGCTTTTGCATGTTTTCAGTATGAAATAAAATGACCCCCCCACATGTTCCATGGAAGGTTATTTTGAAGGCAGTCACATATCTTTACTCTTGCTTCCCCTGACCTTGATCTTCACTTTCTCTTTTTCTCCCAAAGAAATATTTGCTTGCTCTGTTATCTGTGAGCAAGATCCTTCCCCCAGGTGTGGCGATGCTGAAAGAAAAATTAATTTCTCCTACCTTCTTCCTGTCAAAGAGAGGGAACTTCTCTTTAAGCTGAGAGGAGAGACAGCCTTTAATGGATAGCCCTTGCCTAGTCAGCACTGGGTGCTCCACAGAGGAGAGTAAATAACTAGAATAGTGGAAACCTTTTATTAAGAAATGCAAAATAATGCCAGACCTTCTGTTCTCAAACTGAATTTTAATCTCAGCTCTTGGCTCAAGCTGAGGCCAACAAACATTTCTAAGGGACGAAACCTTATCCTTGGACCTTACAGAAACCAGGCAAGATAGACTCAATTCCGCTGAGTATGATCAGCCAGAATTGCTGGTATCTGTGATACAAAATGAGAGTCAGAGCCTAGGAAGAGAGCTGAAAGCTAAATAAATCAGTGGGGAAAAAAAAGAGGTCAGGCCAGGTGCAGCACAGAACTGCTGAGTCTTCACACCACAGCGAGTGATAAGGAAGGAGCCTCATCTGCAAGTCTCAAAGTCTCAGCTCACAATTTAATCCAAAGTTTGGGTTGTGCTCGTACGTAGAAGGTTTCACTCTGGCTGTTCTCTAGAAATAACGTGCAAGATGGTCACAATGACGAACGTGGTAATTGCTTTGCCCTCACTTTGCCCTGACGGTAGCACTTTTATGCTCAAATCGTTGCAGTTGGAAAGTAATCGTTGCTCTCGCGTCCTTTGTAGCAACCACTGATTTTTTAAGAGCTTAGTGAGAAGTGAGTGCCCACAACGAGATGCACTCCTGAGGACGTCACAGGTATAGTTAGGTGTTGGTCCCACTGGGACAGTCTGGGGTGAGCAGCCCTTGTTCCCCATTGCACTCTCAGTAGCCCAATTTGGGAGCAGTGAGCAGCCGGGTGTGCTGGCGAGATCTACGCTCTCCCCTCTGGCAGGCCAAGCCGACAGACACTGAGGTTAGTTTTGGAAAGTTGTCAGAGTAACTGGAAAAGTTTCTAAGAATTGGAAATTTTCCCAACTTTTCTGCCACAGACTTTGTAGGAAACCTCAAAACGTGCTGGATGGCAATGGATCGAGTCGCCTTTGTGGTGTTAACCTGTAGGCTTTTTCAAGACAAAGGCAGTGACTGAAATAGCCTTAGAAAGAACCCAAGCACGAAGCCCTGGTGCGACTTTCAGTGTTGCAGATCACTGAGAAGCAAGTATGCTGTCCTGCGATATATTCATCTGAGCCATTCCTACACCGACTAGAGCTTTAGTACCCAAGTGACACCTAGAGATACTGCATTCATGCTTGAAAGAGAAAGAGACTGAGAGAAACCTGCATTTTCTCATATAGGGAATAAGTTTTTCATCTCAGTTTTGGCTATTTTACACGTATGTTCTATGGCTAAACCTTTTCTGCTGCTCGGTAATCATTGGAGGGGACTGGTCATTATCTGCACACAGTTGCTTAAGCAAGTGCAATATTTTTAGATATTTTGTTAGTCTGGAGTTCCATTCAGTGCTAAGCTTGTAAACTCCCTCTCATTTACTCTGTTTTAACTCCACACCTAAGACGGCGGAGAGCAGAGCGCTCTGGAGCGATTGCAGAGTGGCTGAGAAATTACCATCACCAAGACTGCAGGCAGTCGGAGAGCTGCTGTGGCGTTGTTCACGGGTCCTTAGCGTTTCGTGTACTTTAGCACCGTACGTTACCTGAAACGGTGGTTTGTTTCAGAGTGTTATTGATGTGTTTGCCATTTGTTACCAGTATCCAACCAGAAGGCCGTATAAGTGACTTGTCAGAAGCCCCAGATGATGAGTAGTTGAAGGAGATGGAAATCAGTTCTTAGTCTGGACGTGTGTGAAATATTTGGTGAATTCCTACAAAATGAACAAGCAGAGAGGCTGGAGAATCAGCAGTGACTATTCATAATGAGCAATAATTCATTCCAGCCAATTATTGGTGTGCCTTTTAGCCCCTGAACGTAATAGGAAGAGTGCGTTTACATGACACAAGCCCAGCTGAACAGTGGACTGGAGAAATATGAATATCACAGCGATGATATGTAAACCTAAGTCCCTGCTGAATGCAACACTAAAATTTCACGGCAACATCTGTCCTTATTATGGCATTCCTTCCTTCATCTTGAAGATCTATTTCTCTATTTTCTGAAGGTCTACCAGCCAGAGGAATGTATGATCTAAAGCAGCTGAAATGAATTGCCAGATCCATCTGTCATGAAGATAATTAACACCATATTTCCACCCAAACAAGATACAGATCACTGGGTGGATGTTCTCCCAACACCAAAAGCTGAAGCCCGTATTATCACCATCTTCTGCTCACCCCTCCTCCACAGTTACCATGCCAAACCTCTCTTGATATGCCAGGAAATACTGGGGAGTATCTAAGATAGGACTGAAATGTTAAGAAAGCACTTTACATGCACAGATTTATCTGCAAGAGCTGCTAGGTTGTCCGTGCAGTATTGGCATGCTACACATCTGGATTCCCAACAGGCTTTAGAACTGTATATGGTATTCCAGATGTCCATGTGCATGAATAATTACATAGACTCCCTGGAAATGCCTTGCCTTGATGCGTGCAAGGACCTCATATGCTTTTTTTTTTGTGGATACATGCCACTGATGGTTCATAGTTGTCTTGCAATTGAATAAATACAACCAACTGCTTCTTCCCCTCTCCCTTGCAATGAAGAGCTCCCAGCTTGTCCTGAATTTCTTGATCCTACTTGCATAATACTGTCTTATACTGACTTATGCACCATTTTGAGACATCCAGTCCTATGAATTAGTCATTTCTACATTATAACTCCATTCTTCTCCACATTGACTTAGCCTGTTTACCAGTTCCGTGTTGTCTGTGGATACTTGGACTTTTGGCGTTCAGATCTTTATTTGCAGGAAATGTTTGTTAGTTACCCTCAAAGTGATAACTGAAAGACAGATTTCCATTTCCATTCAAATTTCTCTTTCAGTCAAACCTATTACAGCTACTAGAAGTGCAAAATAGTGTCATCTCTTGTTGAGTCCGTAAGTATTTGGTGCTTGCTGTCATGCCTAGCAGTACCAGAGAGACCTGGTATCATTAAAAGCATTTGTTCTCTAGTCTGCATCTAGGAGGTTTCTTTCCCATAATTACATAATTCTCCATATTCTTTCTCTCTAGTAATATATTAGAGATGCCTATCTGCATCCATCTGAAAGTTTACAGCTCATCTCCAGTAAAAACACTTTTACCAAGCTTCAGCATGAACAGATTTACTCTTATTCACGCTTTCTTGCTCATTCCTAAGAGCTTCCCTATCATTAGTTTGCAGTGCTGCACGGGCAAAGCTATTTTGAGCTTTCCCAAGAAGCAAACACCCTTCTGTCCCACCAGGGTTCTCTTACCTCTATAATTTCCAGTTTCAGGTACAGTACTAGCCCTGCTAGTTCTTGCCTAGTTCTTCACCCAGAGTCCTTGCATTAAGGAGTAAATGTTTCAGTTGTTCCTCTCTGACCCTGGTTTCCCAGCTGGATTGGCGGTCGTGCTGTCACTGTCCGAAAGCCTCCGCGTGTCAGAGAAGAGCTTTGAGTATATCGGAGCTGCCTGTGGTCAGTTTTGGCAAAGTTGTGAAGTTCAATATTCAGCTGGCGTAGGACCGTGTAGCAGTCCCAGAGCTCAGCAGAGGTGCTGGCGACCTGCAGGCAAGCCTCGTCCGTCTTCACGCCTCTCCGAGGCCGTGTCTAGCCTTGGCTGCGTTGTCAGCTCCTTCCTTGTGCAGCCAGTATCGATTGCCCTGTTTCTGCTTAATGAACCTGGAAATTTCCCATGATGAAAGAACAGAAAAATACAGGACGATTTCCTGCCCCACACCTTCCCTTCCAACAGCGGGAAACTGGCCATGGGCTCATCGGACTCCAAGAGAGGTGAAGTGCTGATAGGAAGGAGAGTCCTCCACCCACCAGCATCTTCACTACCAGCATTCCCCCGGAGAAATGCTTTCCTTTCCCAAACAGTGTGTCCTGGTCTCTGACTTGCATGGCAGCAGGGAGCTGGGACTGGGCAGGGAGGCAGCAGGGATGATGGATTCCGCTCCCTGTGCCAGATAGGAGTGTGTACCCCAGCTCTAACTGCGGGCTCAGTAAGCCGGGAAGAGGAAAGCTGCTTCTTTTCCATCTACTGCTTCTGCGCCTTCCCTTCACGTAAGTTGTGCTGCTAAAGACCAAGGCAGCGGTTGTTATTATTTATAGCTGCCGGTAGCGTGCCGGGTGTTTTACAGAAGAAGTACGCCAGGTGCCTTCTTTCAGAGAGCTCACAATTAGATGTTAGAGGCTAGCAGTGCTGCTGCTCTTGGGGATTATACATCTCCACTTGGCTGATGTGACTTGACAGCTGGAAGCCACATTCTGATGGCCTTCCTTCTTTCGTGCTTTCTTCATTAAAGGTGCCAGGTTCTCTTTGGGAAAGAATAAAACCTGCTTCCTGACCCCACACACAGAACAGACAGAGCAATTTTTTCTCTTACCACCCTCTGCCAAATTGCCTTAACCCTGCCCTGGAGAAGAGAAAGAACAATTTGACGGTCTGTGCCCATTCAGTAGGCAGCTTTTCTGCTAAGCCTGTGCAAAGATGCCATTTGGTGCCAGCTGTAGTGATGGATTTGTGATTCTTCGCTGTTGCGGTTTCTTACGTAACGCTGTAACTATAGCTGGCACTTGACAAAATCCGTGGCTCCTGTTCTGGCTTGGCCGCACATGATGCAAGAATAAGGTAGTAAGGGCAGGTTTAAATCTTTATAGTTTAATGATCCTGAGACAGGGCAGCCCAGAGGAATTTTTCAGCCTGGGTCTGTCTTTGAAGGGTGGGATTGCTCTGAATGATGCCCAGCTGCGCCCCGTCAAAGAAATGACTCAAAAGCGTGGGAGGAGCCTGGAAAAGAGGAACAGCCCCATTTGGGGAATGATACTTTGCTTTGGGATCGGCTCTACCAGCTCTGCTCCAGCCAAGGACTCCCCAAAGACTGCTGCTACATTGGATTCACATCTCCAGTCTACCTCTTGGGCGGTACATAGAGGCTGTAGAGAGATCAGACCCCCAGACTACAACTGAGCCACATGCAAGTGTCCCTGAAAAAGTGAACATTAACAGCTGTCCTATTATTAGCCAAATAGATACTATTAGAAATTGATATATTTAATCACTCCCAGCCAGGGTGGAATTTGAACTCACGACCTAGAAGTAGTAGCAGAGTTTTCAGCTGCAGGAAAAAAAAAATGAAGGTCAAAAAGTACTTTTCCTGCTGGGCAAAATAATTTATTGCAGGTGAAACAGTCTCCGATATGTGGTAAATTAGGCTGTGCATTATCTCATGGATAATAATTTCTCTCTGATGTTTGCCTTCTTGTGTGCATCTTTATTTTGGGCTCTAAATAAGATAAGAAGCACTAGAAATCTCCCAGGAATAACAAATGCATTTTCTTTGCTTGATTGAGGAAAGAAATATTGGACAGACATGTGTTATGCAACAATTTAAAAATAACTCTCTTGTAAAACTTGGAGTGAGCCTCAAATACCGCAGAAGAAGCAGAAATGTGTTACCTACCTTTTTATCAGCAGTGTCAGCCAGTACAGCTTTTTTTCAGCTACTTTTGCTGAACTATTGGCCTGATCATTTCCTGGGCATTTTATTTTAATATATTTTCCTAGGAAATAAATTCAAAGTCTCTGTTAAATTTGTAGCTATACTCGAACAGGCAAGGATTTGAAAACAATGCTGCAGTAAGACTAAAATACCTGTGCTGTCCTTAATACCTTGTTGGATACAGCAACAGACAAAACGGGAGCCTTTTAGGTGTATCGTTGCATGGGACGCAATGCACTGAGCACGCTGCGGGCCCAAGGCACCCAGTGTGTGATTGCTTCACCCAAACCTGATCTCATTTTTTCTGGCCGGGACGTTCTCAAACGCATGGTGACGTTGGGCATCTGCGTGCTGATGCCCCAATTCCCACATTTTCCTGGAGCTTTTTGTGATAGGAGGGGCAAGGTGGAAATAAAGCTCATTCTTCTCTGCAAATTGTACCCCAGAGAGGGTGCCTGGAATTGGACACCCCAAATTAGCAGCCACTACTAAAAATAAGTAAACCAGACCATTTATTCACAGTGGTACAGATTTTTTTCAAAATGTAAGACCAGTTGCAGATGTAATGACAATAGAGGAAATTAGCTCATGATGGGATTTTAGAAAGGGTAGTGGAAATATGTTCAGTAATGTTCAGTTATTAAACCATTAAAGATCCCACTGGAGACCAGCTAGTAGGATTTCTCATAATCTAAAGTGGCTTAAGGCAAAACACAGAGCCCCTAAGGAGGGAAATGACAAAATGTTCCTTCGGAATAGTCACCTCATCTCCTCGCCCATCTCTCTGTGCTCTGTGATGCGGCGTGCGTGACAGCAGATTTATCTCTCTCACGCACATGCACATGTACACATAGGCTCCCTCCCTCCTCCCCAGGAGCAGTGCCCGGGGAGTGCCATCGCCCCCGTGTCCTTACCCTCCAACGTGGAGTTTCGGCGAGGAGGGATGGTAGAGGTGAAACCAGAGAAAACTGCAAACATCTGTGTTCACTTGGGGCCCAATCTAAGCCCTACTGAAAATGCACATAATAACTTCCACTGGCTTCGGGAGCCTTTGGATCAGGCACTGCGAGTGTCTGCTCCCATGGCTGTGTTTACCATTTTGGTGGGATTACATGGAAACGGGAAGGTATTAAGTTCTGAAAATTGGGTCTTGGCTCATGTCTGTTGAAAGGAAATCGTAGAGGTCGGGTCTGGATTCAGAGAAGCTGAAGAATGTTATTCTGCCAAGTTGATGACCCTAAATTGGGAAGAGCCTCTGCCTGTGGGGAAAGCCAAGCCTGACAAAGAGGGTAGCAGCCGAAACGCTCCCAGCCCCAGCAATGTATTCATGCAATGAATTCAACATGCAAAAGTTGTTGGGGTCCCAGACCCTGTGCAGGGTTTGCATCAGATGTTTCTCCTGCAACATGGTCCGAACCAGCGCTGGAACCCGCGCAGATGCTGCCGCTGGCGGTCCTGCATGGAGAAGCTGTGGCACAAGAAGGATGTCATTAACAGTGTGAGTAATCAGGCAGTGCTCATCGAGAGGCACGATGCAACAGGCAAAGGTTCGCCAGTGACGATGATGGCCTTTAAAGCAATTAACCTGTCCTAACCTGCCTGCTCGTTGTGTTACTGTTTCCTCCCTGCCGCACCAGTACACCATCCTCAGGTGGTGGATACTGGCACCATTCCCTCAAAATTGATAGAGGAGGGCTGGCTTCCACCGGGTGGAAATAGGGCTTTCTGCATTTCATGTCCCAGATCTTTCCTTCCTCAATCAAAACAGAACAGCCTTCCCTCCTGTGGTGGCCGCATCTGAGCGTCATGTTGAGAAGTGCTCCCGTCTGAGCTTAGGGTCTGATCGCAGCAGTGAAGAAGCAAAACACAACAGATTTTCCCCCTCCTTCCCTGCCTCTAATAGCAACCAGGTGCTCTGACACTTAACCTGTGTGCTGCCGTGAAATTGCCTGTCTAGTGCAAACACCCATGTGAGACCCCGGGCCTCTAGGATTTATCCCAGGATTTGTAACCCAATCTCATTTAGATCCTCCATTTATATCATCCACCTTAAAAATCTGTAATTTTTGCTGTTGTTGTTGTTTGAACATGAGAGTAGAAAATTGTCTGTTGACGTTTAATTTTTTTTCTTTAGTGAAAAACCAAGCGATATCTTTAAGTCCTTAGCTGCAAACTTTGTTTTTTATTAAATGTGCTACTGTGTTTTAAATTGGTACCAGGGCAAATACTTGGACGATTATATCAAAGTCTGCTGGAGTTAATCAGTTGCATGTATATCTATACGTTTGCTATGTGAAAAACCTATGTCTCTTGCATGATGGACAGAAGAGGGCATTCAGGGTGTTTAAGGTCCTAAAGAGGGCCTGGCTTTCGGAGCAGAGGTGCTACAGCCAGGGGTGTAGTCCTGCACCAGGGCACCTTGTGCAGGCAGGGAGCTGGTCTGTGCAGCAAGTGCAAATGTTCACAACTCAGAGGAACAGAGGAGCAGCTGAGTTGCAGCGGTTTAAACCTGGGGTATTTCGCTGAGTTCTGAAGTTACTTGAGATTTACACCAGATTAATAAGCAAAAGCAGAGCTGCACAATAATTGCTTGTTTTCATTTTATGTTAATTATGAGAGGTGGTGGTGAGTGGTTTGTAGAAGTATTTCATGCAGTGAAGGATGTTTTCCTTTTCCTGATAGATTGGATCCCTCAGCCTTTGACTTCAATCTCAAATATGTGGGGTCTCCATGGTGCTGTGTAAGTGGGTAAGGTGGTTGGTTTAGGTGTTAGTAGAAATACCTTCCTGATGCAGTCAGAAGCAAAAGTTGTGTTTGGCCATTGTCTTGATGCCACTTCTTTGAATGGTGAGACTGGGCTTCAGCTAGCAGAGCCACCTCAAGATACAAAACATACCCCACCGGGTATTCAGCTGAGAGTATCTGTCCAGGTCGTTGGCCGCTCTCTCGTCCTTGCTCAGAAATACCCAGTTCAGCTGGGTTTGGGAGCAGAAATCCATCATATGCTCCCCACTCTCCCATCCAACCCACGAGTGTTCATTTAGTACTTCAGCTACCCTGTTTTGAATTGCTTGTAAACAAATAAATCATAAAAAAGCCAGAGAGCACAAAGCAAACCCACCCACCCTTGTTGGGACCAATCTCATCACAGATAGAGAGCAAAGCCTCTCCGAGGCTGCTTCCTTGGCATTTATGTCTTCCAAGTCAGCTTGGAGTCTTGAGAGAGAGGCAGGAGACTTATTTTGCGGCCTTTGCACCTGCCGTGGCGCTGGGCTTATCCAAACAGCGAGAGATTGGACCACAGCTGAAAAAACAGCCCGTCGCAAGAGCTCGGGAATTTTGATGTCCTCTTGTTTACAGCATCCCACCCCTCCTCTCTCCCGACTGCAGAGCTGGGCAGGAATTCTCTTCATTATCTTCTGCCGTGCTTCTCATGCCATTTTTATTAAAAGAAGGAAAGACAAGGCAAGGGGGAGCATGTGCAAGAGAGGAGATAAAAGAAGAAAACAATCATGTTTGTAGAGTCAATGGCAATGCAGGAAAAAAGATGGGAGCTGGGGAGCAGGTCTATTCGAGTTGTCCTAAAGCAGCTTCATCCCTTGGGTTACTCTTTATCCATTGCTTTTGGAGCACCTGAGGATGGGGGAGCCTGCAAACGCCGCAGTGGTGTCGCCAAGAGGTAAAACCCAGTGCAGTTTCGTGACCCACTCTCTAAGCAGTGTTGGAGAGAGCTGTGTTAGCTCCTCTGAACTAGAAACATTGAGCCTTGGTTCAGTGCCCGGCACTGGGAGGCTCTAAACATGTCTGAGCAGCGCAGTGCTTCTTCACTGAGTTAGTGGATATTTGGGGTCATTCAGGACCTCTGTAAATGACACTGGGTGTTTCGATGGCTGTGAGCAGCATGGGGGGACGGACTGGACAGCTCCAGGCTATGGGGGATGGGACAGGAGATGGCATAGACCTTCGGCTCTTCAGTGTGTGGTTGTATTCAGTCCTCCTTGGACAGCTGATCCAAAGCATTGCAACAAGTGACGATGTGGGCTCAATGCTATTTGCTGCCAGCAGATTTCCTGTTTTGCTCAGCAAGGCTTCCTTGCTAGAGAGGAAGAGTAAAGGTGACAGTGTTAGAGGGAAACGGGGACATTGCTGGCAGACCAGGGCTCATTCTGGGCTCCGGAGAGCTGTCCAGGAAATGTTTTCTTTTGGCTCAAGAGTTTGGTGGCTATTTAAGGTCAAAGCAAGACAGGTCCATCATGAGGATGCTTGAGGTGTGGAATTCGCCTCTTTCACAGGACACTGCCTGTGACAGCCATAATTGAATTGGGGACGCCTACAACCTTGTCGTCTTGTCCTTAAAAACCAGGAACGCTGTCTGCTCTCATTGCTTTCTGGCCATTTATGTTTTCATAGGGCAGAAGCTGGGATCAGCCTTAAGGATATTTTCAGTTTTGTTGGAAACAAGTCTTTGCTGTATAAAACGCTTCCTTGCTCTTATTTGTAGTGGGAAAAATATATATGCTGTTGTAGTAGGGAGAGAGGCGTGGGGTGTTTGCTTTCCCTCGGTGCTTTCACTGCCTCTCGAGCGTGTGCTGTGTCCTCAGGTGCTGCAGCCCTGCAGTGGGCGCAGAGCAGATGCGGTTGGGGTAGTGTCAGCCTCTGCAGGTCTGCTGGCACTCAAGGGCATGCGTGCTGCTTCTGTAAATTCAATGATCCTTTAAACCCACCTTGGTCTGAGTAGAAAACAACTTTCCAGAGGTATAATTTTTCCTGTAAGTTTTACAGGAACACCCAAACTGAAAGCAGAGGTCCCTTGCCTGGGGGACACAGCAAGATTAACTCAACCGCCCAGCCTCCCCAGTAAAAACAGGAAAAGAATTAGAGGGGTTTATATTTCTGACCCTGGATCTGTCACTCGCCACAGCAGACAGGAAAGTTGCCCTTATGGTATTTCACACGGCACGTCCTAATTCCCCCTCTAAGCAGAGGGCTTGAGTCATTGCTTTTTAATAAGACTGCCTCCCCACGGGCGGAAGCTGCAGCGATCAATGCGGCTTACTCAGTGCTCGAAAAGGTCATTAAAAGACCATGGATATAAATTTAAAAGAGTGTTTTTTCACATCCTTAATGTTAAAGATGTTCTTCTCTCTCACTTCCTTAAGTAGCGTCATACAAAGCCGGCGTGTGTTGGACCTGCATGACAGCAGAGTGGAAAGAGCACAGTATCGCTGTCAGTGTGCCGTCGGCTCCAAGGGAAGGCGGGAGAGAAAATAAGTGGTCAAAAATCACACTTTCATCACCACTTGGAGCAGAGCTTGTTTTGCTGACATCTCCAGATACAGTCTGTAATATCGACCTTGGTGCCCCATAACGATATAGGAGAGAATAAATTCTTTTCATGGTTTTTTTCCCCTTCATTCCTGCATTCCTTCCTCTCTCCTTCGCTATGGTACTGGATTACTGCCCGAAGTATTGCACGTATTGTCCCTTTAGCAGCTATATTTTTCCAAAATGTGGGTACTGTGAAGGAATGCTAAAACTCTCAGTTGCTTCCAATATGATATATTTAACAGTTCAGGAGGATATAAGTATCTCAGGTTCCAGTTGTTGAGATGTGAAATGCCACATCCACTCAATCAGGTTTTTGTCACCAGTTGCATCAGGCCAGGGCGAGCTGAAAGAGCGGTGGCTCGTGTTTGAGTTTCTAAGGTGGCTTTCTTGGTGCTCCAGTCCAGGCACGTCCCTGGCTATGGCGGCGTGATGCTGGAGGGCACCCCTGGAGCACATGTGCTCCCGTTTCTGATCACTTCTGGGCATGGCTGGTTTGTTGGTGCTGCTCCTGGGTGTGACAGCCTGGGCCTTGCCTGCTGTCCCCGGCGTGGGGAAGGTTGTGAAGCTCCAGGTTGCTCTTGACTGGGCTGTCTGAAAGGGGAGCCGGGATGAGGATGGGGAGGATTGGCCCCATGGCTGCAGTGTGGGTCTGGAGACCTGGCTCCCAGTCCTGCCGTTGCTCTACAGGGACCATATGTCCCCAGGCATTTATCTGCCCTGTCTCTGTGGTTTAACCTAAGACAAGGATATTACATTCATAGCTCATGAGGTATCGTGAGCATAAATAACTTAATTGCTATTTTGTACCCGAACTGTGTAGAAGCAACGGAAGCCAGGCTGTGCAAACACCCCAGTGTATGTGTAAGGAGTCAGGTGGTTTGTTCACCTTCATTTTTGGAGAAGAAATGACCTTTTTTTGTGTATCACTAAACTGTAAGTATCATTTGCCTGTCACAACGTATGATTTCTCCAAGAGCTTTCCATTTTTGAGCAGCAGGCTGCAGTTGGAAATCTCCCCTCCCCAGCGTGTAGCAGGTGACAGGGTAAGACCAAAGCCCACTGCCACAAAGCCAGCAGTCAGTCTTCTCTGGTATCCACAGGGTCCTCTCCCCATACAAAGTTAATTCATTCACAGTCCATTCGATTAGATATGCCAGAGTTCTCCCCACCCAATAACTTTCATTTCCAGTTTTCTGTCTTATTCACCCACATACACATTCATCTCCAGTCACCTAATAATTCATAAACACCATATTCTCTCCCGTGCTTAATTTGGGACTATGTCTTCTTCCATTATGTTCTGCCAACTTCCCACCCTGTACATAAACAAATGTGAACTTTTCCTGTTTTCCGATTGCTTACATGTACACACAAGCGTACACAAACACTCCCACGCACTAGAACACGCTCGCAGAGGCACACTTGCTGCTGTGAGCCGAATGCCTGCCCGTCACCCATGGGTATCGGTGGAAATCACACAAAAAATCAGAATCTGAAAACTACTATTTTGCACTCAGGCGTGTGATCTCAGCGCATCAGAAGGCAGCATGGATTTTATTTATTTTGTAGCTGTTAAAGCTGCCGAAACGGTTTGTTTGTTAACACTCTTTTCTAAGAATTGAATCTTTTTTGTGGTTAGAGGATCCCCAGTGACAAAAATACACATTTCTGCAAGTATATTTGTTAATCTTACATATTTTACGAATGATTTTGAGAAACAACTCAAGAATAACTGCTCTTTAATAATCAAAGCTTGCCTCCACTTTCATTTCATCAGTATATATCAGAAACTTCCCATCTTAATCAGTGGATTTATCCGGGAGTGAAACCTAGAGGAAACCCTTGGTATTATACATCAGAGTGTGTTTGGCCACTTAAGTTATTTCCTATGATTTTTTTTTTTCCAAAGCAGTTATTTTAAGCAGGTCCCAAGGGCAGAAGTTTGAAATTTTTCACTTTGATTGAATAAACACTGATACCAATATCTGGGTAGATGCCTCCCCAGTCTGTAGGTGAATTAAGATAGTGTTTGTGCTACTTGAGTGCTCAAATTTAGCTAATAGGAGCTACAGACTATTGCCGATGGGAATCAGATGAAGAAGCAATGAGAAGGTCACCTGTTGTGTTGTGGTTTTGTTCCACTGAGTTTCACTCCCCATTTCAAGTGTGGTAACAATCACATCAAAGCGCTGTTCGTGTGCAGCTCTTTCAGTGCAATGACAATTTCCATTTTGCAGGCGTAGTATCCGTGAGAAACAGCTTTGTTGTAAAATATAATGTGTGATACTGGAGTTTAAGTCATGCTTGTTAATTTAATGAATGTTGTAAGGAGATACTTATTTCATGAACCTGGAGATTTCAGTAACTACAGTCCATTGATATCGACTTCAATGGCTTTGTTGCTCTGTGTAGTATATCTCTTCCTAGACACACTTCATTAATACATGCTTTTTGACCAAGTTCCTGTGACAAAAAGACATGCATATTACTGTCGGTAATTGGGGCAATACGAGCGAGTAAGTAGAGGACTGGCGTGGGTCAGGGAAAGAGCTGGGTTGCGTTCTGGGCTCTGCAGTTAGCCTGGTTGATGACTTGGAGCAAATCATTTTGCCTTCGCCCCTCCATGGCTTTACAAATTGGCACAATGAGGATAATGGTAATGAGTTTTGTGGAATGTTTTGAGTTCTGATAATGTAAAAGACATTATAAAAAAGTTAAACATTTATATTAGGCCCTTTATTATTTCTGTATTGCATATAAAAAATTATTCCTCATTTACATTACAGGATTTAGGTAATTATGGCTTTACATAAATATGTAACAGTTTGCTAATTCTTTCTGTGAATATTTCGATGCCAATACCGTGATGCAGTGCTGTGGGGTGGATCATTTTTCCTGTGCTTTCCTTTTTAACTCTGTTGTTTTAATACCTGCATGCAAAGTGGATAACTTATTTATCTACCACTGAAACATCCCCAGTCCAATTCCATCTTAAATCAATAGGCAAATTCCCACCGGCTCCAGCTGCAGTTGGATTGAGCTCAGGGCTGTTGAGGAAGTCGTCAGTGTTTGTAGGGTGTTTCAAGTTCCTTAGATGAGCTGTGCCACAGTCTCGCAGGTAACACTGTCCCTGCCATGGAGAGACGGGAGTGGACGTGCTCGGAGGCGAAGCACAGGGAAGCACAGGGGTGGGTTCTCCAACGCTGCCCAGTCTTGGCTGTCGGCAACGCTGTTACCGTTTCCTCCTGCACGGGGTGAGGATTGATGCACAGCCATGGTCTCAGGGCAATGCCATCTCTACAGTGGGTATAGATGTAAGCAGCAACACACCAAACTGCAGGGTTTTCATCAGCAAATAGTTTAGCTGTCAAACAGTCAAGAGTTGCACCTATTTCAGAGCTGTGCGTAAATCGAGCGTGGCCATAGGTAGCGCTGATTGTGCTCACAAGACAAAGGCACCCAACCAAAAATTAATCCCATCAAAATGAGGTAGGAATATTCTGAGGACCTCACTGAACTAAAACTTGCTTTTTTGGTAGCCAGCCCCCATTTCAGTACCTCCTTTTCTGCCCTTTGCTACTGCCTTTGTTGTGCCCATCACTTCGTATTTCCTTTTGTCTTGCAGGGAACTGAGCGATAGGATCACGTACACGTACCAGGTCGTCATTGTTTCCGGGGCGGAGGAGAGTGAGCCTTCCCCCGCACTTGTGTATATCTCTGGAAGTGGATACTGTGGAGACGGGATTATCCAAATGTAAGTCTGGAGCGAGCAAACAGATAAATCTGGGCACATCTCCTCAGCCAGAATCTGAGACTAGAAAGGAATTGATGACCTCTGATGTCTCCTTAGTTTAGGCCAGCTCTCATCTGTAGATAATGACTCATGTGCTTGATGATTACCAGAATGATGACATTTAATTGGAACTTAGGCCCTGCTATCCTGGCACCAGTAGATACAGACAAGAGATACAGATAATGGAGTCCAGACAGCGGGATCGATATGAAAGTACGCTCTATGCTGTTTATGCTGTTTGTTCGTGTATCCATATCTTTACACATGTATATGACATTTCCTATATGGAGCTGAAGTAAGTGCTGGAAAAATTCACACAGCCTTTGATGCTGTCCTTACGCATGAAGTTCCATGTGCGTGGCAGCTGGTGGAGGGTAAAACCCCTGCCACGTGGTGGGCCGTGTTCCTGGTGCAACCTCTTCTTTGACTGACCAGTGGAGCTGGGATGCATTTGGAGGTGATAGATTTGGCCTCTGAGGGAGGGAGGAATGGGACTTCCATGTTCTCAATCAGCTCCTCCCTCTCACCAGCTGCCAGTCCCCAGACCACTGAAAACATAGAGCAATCGTTCACAGCTATGTTAGGGTTTATTCTTTTACTGTATTGGGCCTTAAGGCCACCTGCTTCAAAGCTTCCTGGCATTAGATAATTTAATTATTTGAACGATGGAAGTAACAACAAGCAAGTATTTAATCCACCCAGTATTATTTTCTTGAAATAATGCTGATCAGCCATCACCTAGTGCAGCTCTGTCAGATGATACACCTGGCAGCAAGTATTTGCAGGATGAGGCGGGGTAATCAAAGAGAACAATCAAACGACATATGAAGCCAGGGCAGTCTTGGAGAGAGAGGTGGAGAAAGACAGATTAATTTTGCTTTCCATAACTTTTCTCCTACTGTTATGTTTGCACATTCCTCAAACATCACTTGTGGCTTTGCAGCGAGCGTCGAACAATAGCTGAGCTGCCTCAGGAGCGAGCAGGAACCAGACTGTGTCATAGCTTGGGTGGTTGTGGCCCCACTTGCAGCTGTGGCAGCCCCTTTCTCATCTGGTTCGCACTCTTCTCCCTGCACGCCTCCGCAACTGGGCGGGCTGGCACAAGACAGGACCCCATCCCCGACACCACCTGCTCCCTGTCAACTGCCCTCCTCCGAGTGCTGTCACCTGGAATAGCCCAGCACCGGGCTTTGTGCTTTGTTATTCCCATGCTGGGGCACGGTCTGGCCCTTCTAGATTTAATACAAAGAGTTTCAGAGATTCCTGTTCTCTTTTTCCCCACC
Source organism: Leptosomus discolor (assembly GCF_034619465.1). Taxonomy (NCBI): domain Eukaryota; kingdom Metazoa; phylum Chordata; class Aves; order Leptosomiformes; family Leptosomidae; genus Leptosomus; species Leptosomus discolor. The sequence continues at coordinate 5,347,939 of NC_141409.1, forward strand.
TGCTGAGTTGCAGCCACACCAGCTATGAAGGAAGTTGCTCATATCCTCATCAGAGAACAGCAAGTGGTATCCACATGTGGAGGAGAGAAGTGGCCAGGCAAGCTTGTGAACCAGGAATGATGAAAGTCAGGGCTGGAGGAGAAAGGGAGAGGTATTTCAAGGGTCAGCACACAAAGCTGCTGTACTGAGTTTCAGGGCTTTAGGGTTCTGCAGAGGGGTTGCAGCGATCGTCGGGATGGTGCCATTTGCCATCTGACTCCTTTTTGCATGTGTGTGCCCTGTCTACAGAGACTTGGGGGAAGAATGCGATGATATGAATAAGATCAACGGTGATGGCTGCTCCCTATTCTGCCTGCAGGAGTTATCCTTTAATTGCATCGGTAAGTCTGGCTCAGAGCCCTTCCACTCACGGTGGGCAGCAACCCTATGCAGAGTGCAAGGAAAAAAAATCAACCGTATTTACAGCATTTCCAGCTGAAGAGTTGTCATGGAAGAGAGAAAAAAAGGTGGAATTTGTAGGTTTGAAAGGCGAACATATCTTCCCAGCTTCTGGTCATTTTGATGGGAAATTGGTTCTGCTGGCTTTGAAACAGGCTAGGACTTAAGGCTAAGTCAGCCATTGTGGGACTGTTCCAAAGACCATTGAAGTCAGTGGGTGGTTTTCCACTGGATTCAATAGGCTTTAGATCTGGCTACGTGAGAAGACATGAACTGATTTTTTTCTGGTAAACAGGAGGAGGAGTGAAAGGGGAAGGGAGTGAGACCAGAAGCAAGTCCAGCTGAGGTCACACCTCCTTTGAGTTGCAAATCAATATCTGAGGATCAAAGTCTGGCTAATCCCCTTTTTCAGAGGTGAAAACTACTTAATCAGATTTCATTTGCAAGCCTGGTTTGCTCTGATTAGCAAAACCTGTAAGCACAATGGCTGGAAGATGCTCGAGCTATCGGGGATAGCAGGGCTGCAGTTGTGAGCTTTACATATTTATTAAACTCTCTAGGAATGCTGAGGGCAGAGAGGGAAGTGGGGACCAGTTTATGCTGCACCTTCTGTGGGGTAGCCCTGCGTTATGGGCTCAGCAGGTCTGGGGAAGCATGGAACATGCAGAGCTGCTGAAACCAAAGTTAGTATTTATAAAGGGTCAGCCTTTTCTCAAGAGATTTTATGAGATTCCTTATCTGGACTGACCAAGCGAATACTCTGTCCCATCTCGTGATCCTGTGCCTTCAGCTCAGGGCATCAGTCCCAAGCAGATAACATAATGTTGGCAAGATGGAAATTTGCTCTTTTTGGCAAACGGATGATTATCTCTTGTGCCTGGAGCAACATATAAAGGACCTCACAGGCACCACGTTTCCCTTGGGTGGTAAGCTGGGGACTGCTTGTCTCCTCGTAACGGCTACATTTTTACTTCAGCATCCCACGCTGTGCAACTTGAGGCCTGATTTGGTGATGTACTTATTTACATATCTACATATATAAGTTGCTCTATTGAAATCTGAGAGTATTTGTGGTCGAGGCTAATTGTGACTATTGGTGGTCTTGAAGTTACGTTTGTGTTTCAAGTAACTTGCTGCATTAGAGCCTCAAGCACTGAAAGATATTAGTCATAATATTTTGAAAGGGAGATAAACACTTATGCAAATATTTTGGGTTCTCCAAAAGTCAGGCATAGCGTGAGGCTGGTTCCAGCAAGGGTTTTGGTTGGAGCTATATGGTTGCATCTGTATCACCCTGCTCAACATCAGGTCTGAGCTCCTCGGTCCAGGCCTGTACTTTGACCACATCCCAGCGTTATATTAGGACATGACCCAAGTCCTCCCCTGGGTAGACTGGTTCTCAAGGAAACTGGGTTGTGTGGGGTGGACAGGAGATGCATCATGCTCTAAGTAAGTCCCTGGATAGGAGTAAGAGTGAGCTGTCCCAAGCCTTGGGCCACACAGCAGCGTCCTTCCAGGTGGGTGCAGGAGCCTGCTTTATGCCTGAGTAAACATTCATCTCCAGGACCAGCAACAGGGCTGGTTTGGAGTGTGGAAAAAACCTGTCTGACAGCAACATGATTAGAAAATGAAGCAACTAAAACATACACATGGATTTTTCTATATCATTACAGAGGAAGCGATTTTTTTCAGATTTGCTTGTGTTGAAAAGGAAAGGGGAATTCCAGAGGTAAAAAGTTGTTTGTCATGGGCTTTGGAAAGTTGTGGGTTTCCACAGGTCCTGGATTACAAAAGCAAATTAAATCAAATTGCTTGTGAAATACTGACTATGGGGGCGTGCTTAGGTGAATCCAATTGGCCGAATCAATGGAAAGGTGCATGGACACGGACCTTACAGATGTTTTGTTGCGTGGCCTCAGTGTGCATGCAGGGTCTGTGAGGGTAGACCAGCTGCTGTCGCGTTCGGGCAAACACTGCCTTCATCAAGCCCCTAGGAAGGGTTCAGAGAAGGTAATAGCTTCTCTGAAAGGACCTGAAACAGGTCCTGTTGGCTTTTATGGGTCCTGGACCACCATGAGTTAGGACATGAAGAGCTAGGGACAAACTGCTGGATAATCTTTCAGACAAATGAACGGTGCTGATTTCTAGTCTGTTTTAACGTATCGAGCATTAAAATCTCACCAGAAAACATAAAGATGTTGGGGAAGCGAGTGGCTGTACCTGTTGCACAATAAATAATAATTAAAAAGAACAGAAATTCCTCATTCTCCACAATCTAATAATATCAGACCAGAGCGTCTGCTTTCGCCAAACAAAAATTGTCTTTGAGACTGGTGGGATCTTCTCTTGGAAAATACAGAGTGCTTGCGTCCCTGTTTGAGGAGCACAGAAAAATAAGTGTAATTTTTTTCCGTGTTTACAAGGCCAACACATGTTATAATCCTGTAGGACAACAAGTAATTATTTCAGACAGTGTTATTTTTTGCAGTGATGTTCTTGTTGTATTATGTAGCTCTTTAGAGCCCCGGGAATTACTCCCCTTCACCAAAGAATTCAGTGAGCCTCCAACACATGTTCAGAGGCTTTGCTGAATTGGGGGCCTCGGGGTTTGATCTTGCAAATGCTTCCTTCCAGGCATGTTTCTGAACTACCACAAGGCATTCTTTAGACTTCAGCAAATCTAACCACAACAGTGAATGCAATGCTTGTCACAAATTGTCTGTAGGATTGAGTCCCACATGGCTGAAAATAATCACCAGGCATTTTGTTTGCAGAGGCAGGGCTGAAGGGGCATCATTTGGGGGGGTTCCATAGCAGGAGCTTTGATAGCAAAGCCCAAGTGGGCTTCTTCCTTCCAAAGCAGGGACTATGCAAGTCACCTCGCTTGGTAGAAGAGAAATACAACAGAGCCTGCAGACACCATCAAGCTTTAGATTTAGAGCCATGAATCACAGAATAATTTAGGTTCGAAGGAGTCTCTGGAGGTCTCCAGTCCAAGGAGGGCCAACTTCAAAGTTAGATACAGCTTCAAAGTTGGAGCATGTTGCTCAGGGTCATGTCCAGCTGCGTTCTGGATATCTCCAAGGATGGAGGCAGCCTGTTTGCAGGTGTCCCTCTGCCTCTCGTGCTCCCTTTGCCTTTTAGGATCATGAGGTTTATGGTTTTTTTTTTAATTGGTCCAACTTGCCTTTGAGTAAACGGCACAAGGCTCTCAAGACACTTTGCGCTAGTGCTGTAATAAAATTAGACTTTTTTTTTTTTTCCTTGGTTTTGTTTTCCCTCCTCCTTTCCTCTCTAATCAGATAACAGTGGATCAATCTGCTCTGCCACGGGAGGAGGGGCGCGGGGGAAGGAAGGAGGGAGGCAGGGAAGAAAACTGTGTGGTCTTACTGTCAGGCTGTCCTGGCCTTCTCTGAACACAAAGCCGAGTAACAGAAAACAGATAAGATTAATAGCGTTTTCTTCCTGCAACATGCTGAAGAGTGGCAGTGAGATTAATTAATTAATTAATGAAAGCATCTGGCAGCACTCCTTTTTTAAGTTCTGCAGTACACTCACCCTTCCCCATCCTGAAATTTATCATCTCTACTTTTTTTCCCCTTTGTGTAGTGGATTTTGCCTGTTTTATTTCCTCCGCGCAGAATTTGGTCCCACGGGGCAAGTTTCACTTTGCCTTTTGATTTGTAGGAGACGAACGAATCAAAGTTGTGTCCGCTGTGACTGATGCACCCCTCTCCTACCTCTTGGCTGCTTTTCTTTCACCTTGCACTTGAATCCTCCTGGGATAACTGATTTTTGCGATTACTGCGGATCTCAGCCAAGTTCAAGCCGACATGTCCCGTGTAAAACAGACCTTGGTCATAAGAGTTATGATTTGCAGTTGTGGGAACCCAGAGCTTCCTAGCACTTGATCCATTCCCACCAGACCATTGAGAAATGGGTGTCTAACAAGCAGCTGAGCACCTTGTCCTTGGTATGCACTCTCCCACACACCAACATTGTACAAATGCATCTAGATCTGTGTGCGGACGTTGAAAAAGAGCACGGCTTTCATTTGCATTCCTTTTGTTGAGTGTGATGTGCATTATGCATTGATTTAGCTCACCAGTGCTGAAGAAAGAGAAGGATATAATAAAAAAGATGCAGAGATCAATAAAAAACAAAGGAGAGAGAGAGAAAGTAATATCAAAAGAGATGAGTAAAGACTGATAGACGCATTGAAACACAGCTGGGAAGTAGCTTCAGAACTTCTATCTACCCTTAAGTTTGCCTGGTAATTTATGGGGTTTTCAGTCGCATCTTATTGGTGTTATTATTGCTACACTTTATCTCCTTTGCTTATAAGGGACTCTTCGCTAAAGCCTTTTTACAGCAAAACAGGGCAGCGCTCCCACTGACTTCCACGTGTGAGTGGTCCCACTGAAGGACGCTTCAGATTAGACACGCGTCTCCGTGGTTTGTTGGATCAGGGCCTCAGGGATGTAAAATCCAGAGAAAAGGCACAGAGTTGAGGGAAAGAGAAAATAAATATATCTAGCTCTTGAATTTACCACCAGTTTCTGGCATGCTTGAAGCATTAGTTGCCAGTGGTTGTTCAGGGAGGAGTATGATTTTAATTTGACGGTGATCCTTAAACACCTTTTCTTTCGCTCCTGCTTGGCCTCAAATTTTTTTGCTACCTTACAAATCTGGATCTGTCCTTCTCCTCCTCAGAGGCCTCTCCCTCCAGCTGTGAGCCTTACCTTTGTGGGAGCTCTATCCTTTACCTCTCCCATTATCCATAAATTAAGCATAGCACTTTCCCCTAATCTTATTGTTTGGTGGGCTGCATTGCATTCAGGGAGATGATTAATATTCATGAGCTTGCTATCTCTGTTTGGTGCATAATCCTCTAGGGAAATTGCAGTGTTAAATGAGTGACACAAACCTAATTTTATATGTCTTTTCTTTCCTTTCTTTCTTTTTCTTTTTTTTTTTTTTCCCTTTCTGACAGAGAAGTAATGTGCTTAAAATAAATTGATGGATGACCATCCATATTCATTGTGGGCATGCTTTGAGAGCGCGCCTCGCTCCCATCCTCTCCCCCTCCCTTCTTCATACCCCTGCACAGGAACACAGCTTTGACTGCCGAAACCGCGGCCCCACACAGCAGTAATGGTGATTTCGCCTTCTTTCATGAACATTAAATAGGCCTTGGCTGACCCTGCTGAGGGCTTTCAGTAGAACAACAGCATGGGAGAAACCCAACCACCTTGCAAGAGAAACTCAGCAACTCACAGGGCATCAATAAGACTAAATCATTGACCAAGGAGCTTGGGAAAGAGTATTGCTGTCGATAAAGAAGCTGAGGTTCTATAGCAGAATTTCATAGCAAATAGCAATGAATTTACTGACCGGGGCTAGTCAGATGTTATTTGTGTGAATCCTTCAGCTTAAGGCAAATACTTTGAAGCTGACTGTTTCCTGCAGCTCATGGGAGTGTGGCTACATGTTCTAAAATGTCTAAACACTCAGTTGGCAAGTTAGTAATCATAGCACCGTCATAAAGTCTCTTAAAGTGATTTTCAGACTGTCATCATTAGCAGTGCAATCTTAGCAGGGCCAGCTGAGGCACAGCACAGAGAGAGCAGGCATCTCAGGCAGCAAAATGAAAAGGACAGATGGTTTTTTGTGGGGGAGAATGTGGGCTGGAGTGGTATTTGCCTGCATTTTTCCCTAGGCCAGTGACTCCAGCCCAGCTCCATCCAGCTTTGTTTTTTAGGACACAGCTACGATGAGAGCCCAACAGAAGAATCACTCCTTTGCTTGTTGCATCCCTGACACGTTACCCTCCATGGATCAGAGGGGCTTCCACGACTGGTCGTGCTTCCCTCGTTAGAGCATCCTCTGTGACTCGACAGCAACTTGCTGTGCTTAGAGGATGATGCTGAGCGCAAGACCTTCCTTTGCAATACCATCCAACCACACGCACAAACAAGCAGTTTGCTTTCCTTGGTGAATGGCATCACTGGATTTTTTCTCCTGGGCTCCTCCCCAGCCTCCCCAACAAGCGGGCCAGGTGTCAGGAAGGGCCATGCTGGTCACCCTTCTCGTGGTCATAGCAGTTACTGCCTTGTGTGTGACAGAAGCCTCAAGATTTTCAGTCAAACAGTCTCCAAGTTTAGCTAATAAATCAGTGTAAGTCCGAGGAAATACCGAAATATGCTCAGCACTGCTTTTCTGATTTATCCAACCACCCAGGGAGGGGAAACAAGATTAGGTGGAGAGAGAATGTGTGTTGTAGTGCTTTTATAACATGCCTGGTTGCCCAGGGTTGGGGGAAGGCCACGTTGGCTCCTGTCGGCTAGCCACAGAGCAGATAAGGTCTTACTACCACTGCCAGTGACGGAAAATATCCTTTCGCTTAAGTGACAAAGGCTCGTGTTCTTGGAGGTGAAATATCAAATTTCAGTGCCGGGCTCTGCAAGGGAGTTGTAATTGTATCTGTCTCCAGCACGCAGATCAATTGCATAATTATTGTGCTCCGACCGCAGTACCAATACCGATGAGCCGAGTCACGCCAGACAAAGGACAAGGCCAGGAAAGTATTTCCACAAAGCAGCTGAATTACCAGGGAGCCACGCTCCACAAATGCATTATGCCCGTTTGCTGCTCGGTTCAGGAGATGCTCAGACATGATTGTCATATTGTACGGAAAAAAGCCTCCTGCGAGGCCCCTGGATGTTCCGCAGTAGGTTGCAACGCCCGCGCTGCCTTCATTTTCTAGGTGTCTGGTTTATTTCATTGAAGGAAAATGTCACAATTTATTGATATGCAACTTTATTTGGAAAGGTCTGCCCAAGCTCTGTGTAATGGTTTTCCTCTTTTCAAATCAGAACATCCAGGAAGGAAAATAACTCTCGAATATTTAACTGTAGCAGGAAATATCTCTGCCTTCTTCAATATTAAAGAAGAGATTAGCAGATATCCTGGAAGCAGGCCATGTTATTCACTCTCTTCCCACTGAAGCCAAAGGTGAAACTCCCATAGAAATAAATGGAGCAGGTTCTGCGATCACTCAGCCGCCGGGTTCATGTGATCTGCAGTGGAATTATTTCTCCTTTTGTGATAGAAACCTCTGGTTACGTTTCTTTTCATCTGTGAACATAAACACCACCGCTGGAGATGCCGATTAAGTGACGCGGTGGTAAAGTCCTGCTTCTGCAGAAGTTGCTGACTTTGGTGAGCCTGCGATGCGGCCCTCGCTGTGTCCAAAAAGGCCTGCACACCTCTGGACAGACCTTTCAGGGGTTAAATTGTGAAGCTTGCTGTGTTCCAAGAATTTGTTACTTTGAGACAATGCCTCTGCATTCCCCCCCCCCCTTTTTTTTTTTTCTTTTCTTTTCTTTTTTTTTTTTTTGGACAAATAGTTATGTGGCATGAGGCTTGTTATAGTTGGAAACATCCCTAAGTAAACAGCTGAGCTTAAAAATACTCCTTTTTTTTTGTCTGGCCTTTTAAAAAAATAGTACTTATTGCACAAAAGAAGACTATGCTGATGCCAGTCGCTGCGTTCTAGCTGAAAACAGGAAGCTGCCCCGAGTGTCTGTCCCCAGCACTTTGACTGTGTGGCTCGGACATTAAAAGCCTCGTCAGAGGATGTGCTCTGTGCTATGAATGGTATCTCTTTATCTTTTTTTTTTTTTTTTAATGAGGTGGAAGGCTGCCTATCACAGATAAGTGTATATCCTGCATGTCTGCTTCCTGGTCTGTACCAGACTTCATTCGTTTCACTGGTGATTATCTAGCCTCACTTCGAACAGGTAACTGTGATGGGGAGTTACCTGCTCATCCAGACCTGGTCTGGCAGGCGCTTCCCAGGTACTCCCTAAATCCTCTGCCTTACCTTGTGCATCCTGTCGTTGTTGAACCCCGGAGGAGGGGTTTGTATTTCAGTACAAACACTGCCTTTTGCACTGTGCTCGGGCAGCTTAAGAAGCAAACAGGAATGGAGTTTGCATCATTTTCTGGTGCAATGTACAAGCACCCCAAGATCATTCTCGATCCTGAAGCCCGACTGCAATAGTAAACAGGCCAGGTCTTGCCAATCTGTTTCCTCAGCAAATCCCCCTTCTTCAGGTTGATGGTTGCCACAGAGCGTCCAGAGATTCCCAGATGTCACACAAATCTTTGCTGAACCGGAGACTGCCTTTTCCCAAAGCAAGGGCAAGAGAGGGACTTTGGCCCCAACATTTTTGTGCCTTCAGTAAGAACTTTGATAGGGAGAAGGAGCTTGAGATGCCTGAATGAATATATGTTCCCCGAGTTCGGCTCAGGATCCTTTAGCATCTGTTGTCAGTCCCCCAGAGATGGTGACTCCTGCTGCCAGGTGCTGCACCTGCAGACATTTTGCTCTTCTAGATACAAGCTGGATTTCCAGGCAGCTGCTTTTTAATTTTTTGGCATCATTTTTCCTTGGGGACAAATCAGATTTTCCCTTTCTCCATATCTCCTTCAAATCAGATTCAACTTTGAAGTGAGAAGTCCATGGTGTTGATTAACATAGTCCATGATGCAGGCCATACCTGACCGATACATCACTATGACCTTCACCAGCTCTTGGGAGCCTATAGACCTCTGTAGAGACAAAAATTAGCTCCTATTACGAAGGTGCTGCGTTTCATCTTACAGTAGTTGAGAACAGAAAATGCGTTTTTCACCATAATGGAAATAAAGGTATTAGCTACTGCTTCCTAGAAATGTACGGCTCCTGACACTGCCCTCCCCGGCTTTGAGCCTGTGGGACTCTACGGATTTAACTGGGCTGTGTTCACACCACTGTGGAAAGGGAAGAAGCCTGTTAGTTTTTATTTTGTGAGGGCAATCGTAAGAAGAAACAATCTGGTCGTTCTGCACTTCGCTCATGACAATGTAAAGCCCAACGTGAAACCTACCAAGCGTCCAAGACCACGGTAAGAATCAGGAGTCAGAGCTGGTGCGCAGAACCTGTGGAAGGAAGAGCCTCTGCTGCTTCTTGGCAGCCCACCCAGGGGTGCACCACAGAGGTTGATGCCCTCCTCGGTCCCTCCACCAGTGTCTGGGAAGGACGTAAACAAGTCCCCCTCTTTGCTGTCACTCAGAAGTACGAAGCTCATGGGCAGGGAAGGTCTTCCCCTCTTCTCACCAACGCTCCCCTCCAAGTGTGGCATTGCATGCTTCAGCCTGGCGTGTCAATAGTAGGACTTACAGATCTTTCTTAAAAGAAAGCCAAGGTTGTAAAGCTGCTTTCCCCCATTATTTTTCAAAGCACAGAGTCTCTCAGCCTGTGTGCAGTGCCAGCCAGCCCTGGGGTGGAGGGCAGGGTGTGACGACTCTCCAGGACTAGCACAGCAGAAGGGCTCATGACAGCGCAGTTCAGTAAGACTTTGTTAATCATTTAGGCAGTCTCCATTTAATTCAGACATCTCAGTCTCTCCATTCGGTTCCTCCCTCGGGTTTTGCAGACTCTGAGCAGACAGATTTATTGGGGTCTTAAGCATAATCAGGAACAAATTAGCCTCTGTTAGGATCACACACTGGCCTGGATCACAGCTATTCAAAGGCTGCCTTCCCATCCATGTGAGTATGAATTAAGTCATCGGATTGGAGTAGGTCTTGAGTATTCTTTTATCCCAAACACATGATCTTATCAGAAGCCCATTACGTTTATCATCGCATTAGGAGGGAACATTTGGAGCCAGTGCAGGAGTACGTTGCTATATAAATGTTGTGCTTACTTCAGTGCCTGTCGTGAAAATAAGTCAGTGCTTCAGGGAGAACAGGGAAACACTGTCTAAATGCATATGCCTAAAATTAGGCTGTGAGTTTCTGGGTATGTGTTTGCATCAGTGGTGTGACTGCATTGGGGATGTGTAAAGAGAGCGTACATGTGTTTGTGTGTCAGGGTTTCTGTCAGTGTGGGTGTGTATCAGGACGCACTTGGGTGCTGGTGTTTCACTGTAAGTGTATATCTGACTGTGTGTATGTTTATAGGCTCAAGGTTGGGTCTTTTTAATATGGTAGCTGTTTTCCATTCTTTTTTTTTCCTCTTTTACCGAGGTAAGTCTCTTTTCATAAAATGACAAAGAAACTCTTTTTCCAAAAATACATGTTTTCATATGTTTGGGATTTGTTTTGGGGATTTTTGATTGATGACCACAGTCTTTCCAGGGCAGAATGTTTCTCAGAGATTTCTTCTGAGTGTCTCACTCAAACTGGGACATAGTGCTCTGAGGCGGGTGAGCCGCTTAGCTTTATCCTGCTGTTCTTGAGTACAGCAGAGACCTGGCCTACGCTTTGATACGTCTCTGCAGAGAGAGGGGAGCAGAAGAATAACGAGAGGAACCCAAGAGTCTGTCTCCATGCTTGCTGTGCCCCTTCCTTGAGCTGGCCAGACACAGAGCGTGTCTCTCCCAGGGATGAATGAGCCACACTGGCGCAGAGCCGTGCCAGCATTAATAAGCCCTGCAGAGAAGGAAGGCACGTTACAGGGATGTCCAGACCGGGGCTCTCAAGGTTCATCAGCAGTTCCAGCACATGGTCCCAGCTGGGTCAGTGTCGGATGAGCAGTAGCAGGGCCCTGCTGGCATCAGGGCAGTTGGGCGATCCTGCCTTGGGAGGAGGCAAGGCAGGGGCCGCTGGGCCCAGCACTGCTGGGTTGCCTTAGGGCCCATCTGCCCATCCACCGAACCCCCTCCCACCGTGGAGTAACGGGGCACCCCGAGGAGCCATTGTCATCTTTTGTCTGTGAAGCACTCTCCCAAGCGCTCCTCCTCCAAGCTGTTCGAGGTGTGTGGTATATGTTTGGTGGCTCCCAGCCACATGAAGATTTTAAGATGTGACATGTAGGGTCAAGAAGTTTGGCCACCCTGGGAATATTCGCTCAGAGGGACGGCTGCACTCGTACAGCTGAAAGGCTTCCAGATTTACGCTGGCTTCTCTTTGCCAGCTCAGAGTACTGGCCCAGCAAATACGCAGTTCTCCACACTTACTCACATACACAAGTTGTCCACAGAGGTCGTGATGAAATGAAACCATGATGACATTCTTCCCTGATAGACGTCCCCATTCTTTCAAACTCACGCTCTCTTAAGGACCTGGAATTTTGCACAGGGGATTGGGAGGAGGGGAGGGGAAAAGGAGTGAAAGTCATTAAATAATTGAATTGCAATAAACTGATTTTTTTTTTCTGGCTCATGACGGTATTTCACTGTGTAAACTAGGAGGAAAAACAAACAGGGGATTTAGTAGTTTGTAAGTAGCTCAACATTGAGCAGCCGTTGGATTTTCTGACACCTAGCTCGAGATAGTCCAATGCTACCGATAGGACTCTCCTTAGGGATCGTTTCTGTCAGTCCAGCTAGCAGCTCTGGCTAATTTCCTACCGTTTTTTTCAGCAGGCTTATTTGCCAGACAAAAATACAACAGGCTGTCAGAACTGGATACCTCTGGGGACTGGCAATGATAATACAATACAAAATAGGATACCAACAGGTCAAAGGTTTCCATTTCACAGAGTACTCTAATGACTGAAAGTCATTATTGCTATGCAGTCTGTTTGAAAAGAGTAGATGGATCTCAGTTCAGTTTTTAATGGGCCAGTGTTACAGAAACAACCTCAAAAATTTAGCATCTTTGTTGGCAGTCTCATTAGAGAAGCCACAGAATAAATGGACAAGGATAATAAAGTCTTCTGCTGCTTTTGATCCTTTCAGGTCAAATCTGAGTCATGTTGGTTGAAGCTGTGTATGAATGTGGCAAGCTTACCCTCGCACTATGTATACTGTATCGGTTCTTTGAATAAACAGATCTGTTTGGCTCTTTGGTCACTACAACTGTGAATTTGGCAGTTTTCGCCATCCCTGAATTCACAGTTGCTGCTGCTGTTGTTTTGCAGTTATCTTTTAAAAACAAAAAGGGAAACATTGTAGATCAGACCCTCTGTTGGTGGTTTCCCATCCAAGTTGGTGGAATTATGCCAACACCTACATTGTATTTTTATGTATTTTCTATCTCTGCGTTCTTCTGTTTCCATCCTTTTCAATGGAGGTAGATGAAAATGAACAGAAAACCCCTTATATTAGGAAATATCTTGGGGGAATTGCCCAATACAAACGTTGACTCTTGTTGCTTGGCTTTTTTAAAGTCAGCTTCCTGTTGCCTAGACGAGACCAACTCTTTCACTTCCCAGTGACCTGGTCCAGCAGGTAACAACCACTGATGTATTCAGGTCCTAGCAACTAGGTTGCAGAGATGTGTAGCCAGTCCTTTGTGATTTCTCTTCCCTGCTTTCTCCTGGCAGATGAACCCAGCAGGTGCTATTTCCACGATGGTGATGGAGTATGCGAGGAATTTGAGCAAATGACCAGCATCAAAGACTGTGGTGTTTACACTCCCAAAGGCTTCCTCGATCAGTGGGCTTCCAACGTCTCCGTCTCACATCACAGTGACCAGCAGTGTCCAGGATGGGTGGTCATTGGTCAGCCAGCAGCAACCCAGGTAAGGAAAGCATACTCCTTTTCCTGTCCTGGAAGGTGAAGTCCAGCAAGGAGCAACATTCCTGAGCGTAGCTAGACGATCAGTATTCGTGTGTGATGTTACCCCTGCCTGTTAACTTGCTACTTCACCAAGGAAGGCCCCTGACAGCAGTTTCCCTCTTTCTGAGCCGGATGAGTAGCGATGAGTTGAAATTCAGTTCCATTCATCCAGCTGAAAACTGGCTGAAGTTGTGGCCTGCCTGATTCAACTCCTGTGTAGGAGTCAGCTCGGCTAACTCTCATCACCTAAAAGACTAGGCAGGCTCTCTGCAGCTAGCACAGGGTACTGTCTTGTGGCGATGAGTTCTGAAGGCTAATGCCAAATAATACAAAAGAGCGTTCTTTCTTTTTTAATAGTTTTGTGTTTTCTGTCTCCCAGTTTCATAAAAGCACCCTATTGTTCTATTCTGAGAAAGGTCCTGTCCATTCCCAAAGCCATTCATTAACTTTAACCCCCTTCTTACATGTCTCCTTTGTAACATAAATAGCTCCAGTTACCATAACTTTACCTTTTGTCTCCCTGAGAGAATTAGATCCAAATGAGTTCAAAAAGACATTAGAGAAATGCCTGGAAAACAGAGCTGTACACCATGCGGATGCAACAGTCCAGATGCAACCCGACTCAGGGAAGCCCACATTGCTTATTGTGGGTTTTTTAGAGGATACAGCAGGGAGAGGATCATCATATAGAAGAGCTGCTTCATGTCTTCCTCCTTCAGCATCTGCTGTTGTCCTTTGCTAGAGACAGAGCAGTGGCTTAGGTGGACTTTTGGCTTGATGCTGCAAAGTTGTTCTTACGGTCTGATTATCTAGGAGGTGTCTGAAGTGAGCAGTGCAGAGAGGAATGCCGTGTCGCAGATATGACAAGCAGATTTCTCCGTGAATAGTAAACGCTAAGCATTTCCAGTTGGCTTGCAAGAGAAAACATCTTTATCCAAGAGACTTGGCCTTGTTCACGTTGCACAAGTCTGTTACAAATTAATGACCAGGTCAGTTTTAGATGCACAAAGCGTGGTTAGCTGGCATAGTACCAAGACAGAATCCCGAGCCCAGTATTGCCTTTTTGTCATGGTCTCATTTATTATTTCACACAGTAAAAGGAACTTTCCTCTGGACCCCTATCAGTGCCTTCGTAACTTCTTTCTTGTTCGAGCTCCCTGTGCTGTAGCACAGTCCCAAGACCACTGTCTCCGGTTCAGGTGGTGTTTTATGTGCATGTTCCCAAGCACTCTGTCCCCTTGCAGCCCCTACAGAGAGCTGCCATCATTTTCTCCTAATGCACTGGTAGAAACGCAGCCACGCCATGTAGTAGGTAACATATGGTCCTGTGATGGAAAAAACACCACCACGCACACGCACAACAGACAGCCCTGCTGTGTAGCCACAACTCAGGCATGTTTGTTGTACCCAGATGAGATGAAGTTGTCACAGCCTTGTAAAGAAAAAAAAAAAAAAGAAAAAAAAAGGGGAAAAAAAAAGCAGTTGTATTTATAGGCAGAGCACTAGCATGTCACACACTGGCAGAGTGAATGGGAACATGCCTCCTGTTATTGCCTGGCCCCTGGGGAGATAACAGTGTGCTATTTACTTCCAGCAAAAGGAATTTTTGCTTTAGCTCAGCTGGTCCTATTACACCAGTTTGAGTGCACGGGGTTCATTGACCTTTTTAATCATATATGTTGAGAAAGTCTTTGTTTTCCCCAGGAACAAGACAGCCTCGTCGGCTTGTGAAAGCACCTGACTTGTCACTCCGGAGAGGTTAGGTGGGGCAGCAGGTCATCAGTCTGTTAGCTAGCGGAGATGAAAATTAACCTGAGATCTCCTCTAATCACTGCATGTAATGATCACTGGTGTGTAAACATGTTTGGCTTCATTATCTGCACAAGCATTGAGCCTTAGGGGTTTTTTGTATTGATGAAAGGAGCACCTTTCCTCACACAGTTATCTTTCAGAGTAGGTTGTGTGCTTGCTGGTGTTGTGCAAACTTTTCGTGTTGTTGCTGGGTAGTTTCCTGATTAATCAGAGCAGTATTTGTGTTGGCTTCTCATCAAGAATGCCATGAAAGATATGTTTGAGTGCAGTGCACAGCAATATACAGAATACATAAGTTGCCTGTTTGTTAGCCATCCCCATTTCTCATAATTGCCCCAGCGCTTTCAAGGTACTTTAAAGCATTATAAGCATGTCCTACACGAATTAAAATGTTTCTCATCCTTAGATATCTCAACACCCATTTCTCTGCATGACCATCGTAGTTTTGCCTAGGCTGTTTCTGAGGAGTAGGCGTCGCAGGTCGGTTTGTTATTGTGGTATTTCTCAGCAATATCTGCCTGTGTGCACTGGTTTACTGCTGGAGGATTGCTCATGAGCACAAGCCAGAGAACATTTTCTTATTGTTGTAGGGTTGCTTCTGGGAACTGACCGCCCCACACCTGTTTGCTCAGTTCACCTAAGACACTGCCTGTTTCTGCAGAGGTGGTTGTTCCTTAGAAGCAGGAACTTATTATTTTGAGATGGATCTTACATGCTGGTTCCTGACTTGTTAGGATGAGGCTGCTGAATGGCAACATACTAGGGGAGAAAAAAAAAGAGTTCAAAGTATAAGATTTGTTTTGAACAACAAAACACTTACAAAGAATGACACAGTCTTGGCGAAGAGATACACATTTGAAAAATGGAAAGGTCAAACAGCCCCCCCCCCGTTAAACAATCGCTCTTTCTACAGAAGCAAGACTGATAGACAGCTACTTCTACTTTCCTGGCAACCACCCTTCAGTGCTGATTAAGAAATATTCTCAGTACTGACAGCATCATATTTAGAGCCAAAGAGGACCAGTCAGCAACACTGCAGCAGCACAGACATGCGAGCACCCATGCAGGGTGCTTTTACAGTTTGATTTCTAATCTGGCATCCTCCACGGATCTTGAAGCAGACGCTGCTCAGTACCTGTTGTCGACTGCAGGAGGAATTCAGCAATAAGGGCTTTGCACGCTCTTGGGCTGCTCTTTTCCCTGCCACTCTTGCTGTGAGTTTGTAAACAGCCTCTCCTTGCCATCCGCTCTGTGTGTAATGCTATCGGTGTTGATGTACTGGTTGTGTGGGGTTTTCTACAGCACTGTTTATTTCTTGGGGCCTTTCTTGTGCTAAAGATTATTGATGCTAGCATTGAGTCATCAGCTGGTGTATGCTGGCAAAGACTACAAAAAGGCAGTAGCACTGGGAGATTTATAGTAGCTGAAGGAGATTCAGTTGGCATAAACAGACCGACAAAGGGTGCTTCGGCCGATCTGTTTTGTGAATAGCTGCGATTTTGTCTAAATTGGAAGTCCCCAGGGACTTATTTCCCTGACTGGTTTGTACCCAGCTAGGGTCAACCTCCTTGTTACCAGCAGGAGGGGGTGGGACGTGGCCTCCTGACACCAAGTTAAGTGCACCTGGGCTTGACAAGACATGAGTTTAAAAAGCCAACTCGTGACCTACCCGGAGAATCCCCACTGTATCGCCGCTGGTGAGGCTGCGTCAGTGAGGAGTGTTGAGTGGGAACATCAGTGTGGATTAGGTCACTGTAAAAGGTTGTCTGTCCTGTAGGGTTCAAGAAACCAGGGTCTTGCAATTGCCTTAGTGGACTCAATGTCCATGCTGTTATTGCACGCCAATTTTGTTTTGCCACAGTTTACAGGGGGTGGGTGCATTAGCTTATAAGTTCGTCTGTCTTTCTGGAGTAGGTTGTACTCAACAGGAAGGATTTGGGTATTTTATGTCTTGCCTTTGCAGGAAGCCTCTGACAGGCCTGTTTCAGGAGGGTTGCTCCATGGCTTAGGCGAGAGGAGCAGAGGCAGGCGGGTGCAGACCAACCATAGGAGGCTGGAGATGCCATTTCTCCTTTCCTCTTGCTGGTGGCACTCCTGCTTTTGGGGAACTGATTCATCTGCAGATTCCCTTTGGGTCTTTAGGACAGTGAATTATACGAAGGGACTAGTGGAGCTTTAGGTGGCTTATTGCTGACCTTGTTACTCCTGTCACATCAATGTGTGCTCAACACTTGGAAGTTGGTGTGTGCATTGGCGATTTAGAGGGCCAATCCCCCAGTAGCTATGTCTTTCGTTGCATTTCTTCCCAGTTGTGCAGAAGTTGCATATGTATATATATAAAAAATAATTATTTTTCTGCCTATGCCATTGTTTGAGTTTGGTTTTCCCCTGTATGGAAAAAGCTGCTCAGCTCAGGCACAGTTAACCGAAAGGGGACTCTTTCCCAAGGCTGCTGGGCCCAGACAGATCCTGGGATTCATTTTCATTCCCGGACTTACAAACACACCCTGTTCTCCTCCGGGTACCCCACAGGGGCTGCTATGGAGTAAGAAGTTGTGGAAGAGGATTCTTGTTACATCTTGCCCACAAACAGAGGCCCCCTCCTGCCCCTATTACAGTTCCCACAATTGCACTCATCCAGACTCACTGCAACAAACCTATTCTTCCACCAGCAGCAGAAGGATGTCTAGAATTGCAGTATGTCTGAAATTGCCCACAAAAGGAGAAGACAGGAGCACAAAAATATTCTGAATACTAGAAGAAATAACGTGGTAGAGCAAGGGCTCCAAGAGTGGTAAGAGAATACTGTAAGAAAATTGAAGAGAACGATGATGAAGTTCTCTGCCATGCAGTTTTATTCTGTCTAATAAATATAATGCTGAAGATTATTCCCCAAAGATCCAGCAAAGCCAACAAATAATCTTGAACAGGAGTGGGAAGAGAGGAAACCTGCAACTTTTAATGGAGAAGCCATTCCTTTCCTTTGGGGTGATCTTGCTGAGAAGAGGGAGGGTGTCTGTCTGTCGGCTCTGCAAGTGGCCCTTTTTGAACTTCCCAATTCACAGCCAAGTCCTGTTGCTCTTCAATGGTAAGAGTTTTGTTGTGGTTGGAGCGATAAAAAAATCCCCATTTTTAATACGATGATTTGCTTAGCAAATGTCTCTGTTATTTATAGCTGAGCCAGGCTTTGAACCACTAATGTCTGGAGGATGAGGGCAGAATCCCACTAAGAAAAACCGTTAATGGAGGAACCATGAGCGATCAGAGACCAGTTCTGGAAAAAGCTGAACTGGACACTGTGCACAGGCTGTCGCAAGAGGAATGTAGGTTTGCTGTACGCATCTGAGCTCATTTCCAGTACTGGCTGATCCACCAAAACGCTTCAGCTTAGGTTACAGAGTCTCCAAGTCTAAAGTTAGTTCAAGGGGGTCCAAAACTCCGTTTTTTATTTCATCCTTCCCCCAGATACTACAGACCAGCCAATTTGATCTTTTGCCTGAAAGCTGGAGAGTTGCATCATGAGCCTGGCCCTGACCATCAGGCAAATTCAGGCTGGAATGCTCCTTCCTTGGCTTAAGTGATGATATTTTTCGTATTTTGTCAATGCAAAGGGATTAATTAAGCCTTATCACAGCCACACTGCTTGGTTTCTGTTCCATTTAATAGAGGTGGAAACTGGAGCACAGAAAGGTAAAGCTACTGTTCAAGGATTAAACCTCAATATCCTTCAGAGATGTTGCAGGCACTGGGCATTGTTGAGCCTAGACCTCCCCAGGACTAGGAAGTTCAGGGTGTCTTGAAAGGGAAGTGTTCATATCTTGGATAAAAAGAAAACTGTTCAGGGCCTGCTGAGAGTCGCTGTCTGGGAGCAGAGACCTGAAAGCAGTTTGGGGTCATTAAATCTGCATTCTAGCTCTGTCAGCCACCTCGCATCATCCCGTTTGTGAATGAATCGGTCTTTATCCTAGCACAGTTTGACTTTCATTCCCAGTACAAAAGGACTGGAAAACTGTCCCACCAACTCCTTGCTTTAATGGCTAGAAACCTTGTTTCCCACCTGTCTTGTTGGGAAAGCTGGATTTTGCAACGTTTCTGCGAAAGGAGCTCCACTGGTCCTTATTCACATGTTTGCATTGCTGCTTTGCCTCGTTGGAGGAGGTGGTCCATGTGAAGGGTCCACACCAAGGTGGGGAATGCTGCAAAGATGTGTGCTAACATCAGTGCCATGGCTCCTGCTCAAGAATGATCTCTAGTGTTCTGGGGAGATCCCTGAAGCAAAATAGAGTGAGAAAAGGGGTTTCTAGGTAGGCTGGCCTGAAAAAGGCTCAGTTGCAGAGAGATGGCTGAGAAAGAGCGTTACTCTTAAAGTCGATCCAGAGCTGGCTGGAGAAGAGGGGATGCTTCCCCTTACCTGGCTGCTTGATGCCTGCTAGGACAGAGAGCAATTCACTCCCTCTCACCCCTTCATCCCCACATCTTTCAGTGCTCCTCTGCTCCTGGCAGTCGTAAACCAGCAGACCCCATGGCTGATGTCGTAGCCTCTGGCTGATTTGTGTAGGGGGAGGACAGAGGGAACACAATGAGATGTCAGAGGAGATTCCAAGCGATTTTGCCAAACACTCAAGGGATACTTTTTCTTTCCACTCCCCTCCCCCCTTAGTTTGTAGAATAATTTTTCAAGAGCACATATGCAAGTCATCTAAGGGAAACAGAACAGTGAGTACCAGGGGCTGGTACACTGTGTTCCCTTTGTGTACTGTAGAGAAAATAGATAAAAGAAACAAAGGATGATGCAGAGAGCAAAGCAGCCATCAGTACTCTCAGAGAGGTTCAGTCTGACCTTTTCAGAGATGAAGGTCAAACCAAAAATCCTCAGGTGCCGGAAATTGGTCCCGTCTTCCTAGAACCAGGAGACATTTACCACTAACGAAATGAGAGCAGAATTCCATGCCATTCGTTGTTGCTAGAGGCAAGAAGAAAGGCAAGAAGGGAATATTGTCTTGGATAATAATAAGGATTATGTGCTTCTTTAGGAGGTAATTTACCATTTTATGATCATATCTGCTGTACACCCAGCCACCCACCCAGATTACACGCGGTAATAGAACAAGAGCTTGGACCCCCCCCCGGCATCAGCGAGCTGGAAAGCCGGACCCCGCGACAGCAGCGGTGCTCGTTAGCATGCGCTCCTCTGAAAGGAGACCCCCCTCCTTGGCCCTTGCCCCTCAACCTGCCAGTCTCTCTGTCTGCCGTTGCTGCTCACAAGCCTTTAGATGCAGAGCATGTCCAGCCGTAAGCGTGGGATAGCTCTCCTGCATCCCATCCGGGTTGTTTGTCTTGGGTCCCTCTCCATTCAGAGCAGAATGATTTTGCATAAATGCATCGACACGTCTGCTTTGTTCATGCAGGAAGGGTTCTCGGCGTTTCTTATCCCACCCCCGCCCCGGCTGCCTTCTCCCTACCCCCCTGGCATGTAGCTTCACCGGCTTTTGCATGATTTCCCCGTGCAACAGCAAATAAACCTGCCTGAAGCATTGCCAGTCGATCAAGCGTAGTTAAAAATACCCAGTTGATTATTTTGGACAGAATTAAAACAAGTGATGGGAAGAAGGGGATGGAAAAGGGTGGAAGAGCGAAGCCGTAATGGCCTTTACTATGTAATTTGGTTTCATGTTCTGCACAAGAAAACATGTGAAATATGTAAACAGAGCTCTCCAGGATTGTAATGTAGCTACAAAGCCACAGATATACAGGCAGGCAGGCTGCTATTCTTCAGCAGAACGGAATGCCATCCCCAAAACCACACGATCATTTCTTTAAGCTGAAAGTAAACTTTCTCATGCCAGGAGCAGAGATTTTTTTTTTTTTCTTTTAAATGAAGGATTGTCTGCACTACTTGGTCAGAGTGCTGTAGCCCACATTGTCATAAGAGACCTCGTATTTGGAATGCCAGTGAATTTTAGGGTGTTCAACTTGAGATGTCTCTAAAAGGCACGGTCTTTGGAGGATGGTGCTTACCCAGCCTGTCCTGAAGGTCTCTCAAGTCAGTTCCTCTGTCCCCACCTGCAAATAAGTATCTGCTTTAAAAAGGAAAAAAAAAAAAAAACAAACCCAAAACTGGGGACCATTTGGATAAACTCTTGAGCTGCTCTAAATCTCTCCTGAATCGTGCTGCCTTCATTGGAGCCATAACTGCTGAGGAACCCCAAATGCGTGCTCGTTTTTGGAAATACTGCCTGTAAAGTTGGAGGATCACAATTTCTCTGAGGTCATTTCACTGGTGAATCTGATAAGAAGACATGATTCACCCATCTGGTAAGTGGGTCCGGCTCTCCCTGCTATCAGCAGGAGCTTCCCCAGGGCCTGGGTTTCCACCGTAGCCTCAGGGTCTGGCTGCAAACTGTAATGTGTGCCAGGAAATGGTTATTTGCATGATCAGTGCTATTATCTGTCTGTGCATGTATCTGCTCACTGGGAGAAGCCCTCATTTCAGGAGAACATCAAGTTTTGCTCAGTCATTTTGATCATTGGGCCAAAATCCTTACGCTCAGCACTTTGGGCCGTGGATCTTTTTTTCCCGTTTTTTGGTAATTAACCCTTGCATCATTGCTCTTAGCAAAGACAAGTGTCTTTTCAGAGAGGAGAAGCTGAAGCACAGGGTAGAGATGACCGTCTTTCCACCTTTCTGCATCCAAATATCTTTGAAAAATCTGCCCTTCTAGCAGAGCCTGTCTGTTCCCAGTGCACTGTGCTGTGTTTACACTGTGACCCTTACCTGCTGGGGAAGGAAAGCCTTGCTGTATGGAAATTTAGCTGTTTCCCAGTGGTTGTTTCTGGTGGGAAAGGCTGAGCCTTGGCAGGTCTGAGTTCCTCCATCTCCTGTGCTCCCAGTCCATCCTCCCAGAATCTGCTCCTGGGAGACAGTGAGGCCGAAGGACCCACAAGCTTCCTCTTACAGACAGTGCTCGTACTTTGATCCCCTCAGTAAACTCCTTTTGGGAGCAGCTGGGAGTTTCTATGAACTCCCCTACTAGCCTGGGACATCAAGATTTAAATGCTCCAAGTGGTCTTTTGGCTTAATCTGTTGGAGTTTGAGGTTTATCAGAGCAAACAGAGCTGTTCTGTGGTTAGAGGGAAGCGACAGGCTTCCCCAGACACCTGCAACCAAAGCTTTGCTTGGGTGCAGATGTGATCAGGCTGGAGGAATCAACTGGCTGCTGCACTATGAACTCTCCCTGGATGGCCCAGCTTCTTCAGAGGAATTTGTTTGCGCGGTGGCAGCTTTGATACTCGGCAGTTTCGATACTCTGCAGTTTCAGAGGGACAAGAACGGTGAAGCAAGGGGGAACCTTCTGATTTGCATACCGCAACCTGTGCCTTCAGGTACTACAAAAGCAAGCCACAGGGTTTCATCTTAATGAATACTGACATAGGGCTGACTAGTTGGACGGGAAACCAAAAGGCTTTGCCTGCTGAGGTGTAACTGTAGTCAGCTCCCCAGGACGGCACATGGTAGCTCTCCTCCGTGCCCCCCACCGCACTCCCTGGGAGCCCCACCGCAGCCTTCCCTCTCGCTGTTAGATTCAGGGCCTCTTCCCAATGTATCATCTCCCTGGATGTATCCAATTAAGGCCTGTTGACAGCCCAGAGCAGACTTACACCCTTAGGATTAGAGGCATGTGTATGTCTTCATACAGGGAAGGACAACAACTGGGTGTCTGGCTGGCTCGCCGGGAGTGCGGTGTGGGAAGCTGAGCAGCTTGGAGAGGGAAAAGGAGCCAGGGAGAGAGATTTGCACCCCCAATTATCCTTGCATGTGGAAACTCTGTGATGAGGGTTGCATGTGGTTTACACAGCATGTTTACATGGTCCATAACCCTAAACAAAGCTGAAAAGCATGAGTTTAACTCTGGAAATAAAAGCGCTGGAAACCCCTGGTTTTCTGCACATGAGAAAGTTTTGTTCTTTAAACACACAGATGTTTTTAAATGAAAAATCACTCTTTTGACCTTTCCTGAATGTGATCATGTGGTCAGAGCTGACATTAACCACTGCACGGCTGTTTGCTTCAGCCGCAGGCGCAGCTTAGCGAGCAATCTTCAGAGCTCCTGGTAGCACCTGCCTTGTCTCACATCTCTTGGAAGCTGCTCCTGTGCCCCACGTGCACTTGGGGCAGTTCAGGGGAGGTGAGGTTAGGTACGAGGATGTTTAGGGCCTACTCCTACCGTGCTGGAAACGAAAGCATTGGGTTTTTCCTCCTTGATAGCTATAAAAGATGTGGCTTTATTTTTTTTTTCCTATTTGTCTCTCTCCCTATCAGAAACATTGCCCAAGTGCTTCTAAGCGTCTCTGTCCACCTCAGCCAGCGTGTTACTCTGATGGAGAACTCCTCATCGAGCTGAAGTTCTTCAGGGATTTGGGTTTTTTGAGCTTTCTCTACCTAGTTGTGGGCTTTCTTTGACCAAGCAAATTTATAGGACTAGCTTTGGGAAGGAAGGAGGGGATGCTACCAAGTGGATTGTAACAAGCCCAATCCTGCTTTGCCTTGCAGGAGAGCCAAACCAGCAAAACTACAATGAATCCAGTGAGTCAGATCCACTAATATAATAACAAAAATATATTTAAGATCCTCTTAAAGTGTGGTGCACATTCTGCCTTTGACAGTGTGATTTCCTGATGCCAGCTGCTCCCAAATGAAACGCTCCAATCAAAAAAGAAAAAAAAAGCTTTTGCTCTACTCATCAGCAGTAAAAGCTTATGGGATGGGATTGTTTTCCTTTGCTGCAGCACCCCCACGGCCAGCCTTGGCCCGCAGTTACATGCAAGCTCTGCTGTAGTGGACCTAGCTGGTTCAAGTTAAGAGACAGGCAGTTCGGGAACCCGAGTGTGCAGCCAACAATAATGTTCTGGCTACTGTATTTGTTTAACCTCGCTCTCCAGTGGATGGATATACAGTCTGTTAAAGCACTTATCAGTCTATAATGCCTTCACACTTTTGTGAGCAGCAATGTGGAAGCTGTAGACGGGAGCTTTTGCTGCAGAGTGAAAATGTCCTTTAGCTTTAATGAGGCTGATGTTTGCAGAACTGAAGGTATAAGGTCTTGTTTGGGCACTGTTTCTTTATGCTCTCTGTCTAGCAGGTTGCATTTGGCTGCTGTTTCTACTTGTAGATGTATTTGTGAGTTTGAACATAATAGCAGAATGCAATTCAGGGCTAATTCTAAGAATTATGCCTCCTAGGTGAGATCCCAGCAGTGCTGGGGTGGAAGACGCTCTTGTTTGAGAGCTGCATCTGTATGTCCTGCTGCTGTGTTGAAGAAGTAGCAAATGTCTGACATAAATGAACAGGAGCACACGGCAAATTGCTCAGTTACACTTTTGTGTGCTTTGTGTGAGACTGTGTTCTGCATTGCTGCGCCTTTGGAGCTATCGCTCGCTTTCGCATCCTTTCCGTGTGCGTTACCGAACTACAAAAGAAGCGGGGGCAGGTACAAATGGCACTCATGAGCTCCAAATTCTGGTCTTTACTTGTGGGCTTGTGTAAGAGTTGAGTTGGTTATTAAATCACATTAGCACAATTTTTTCTTCTTTTTTTCGCTCTTTTCCTATAGTTTCTGGCTCTGGCTTGACTGATGTCTTTGGGGTGATCCTTTGAACCATGCAGAAATCATCTGGTTAGGGTTTTGTTGTAAAATCAAAACTCCATATTGTTTTTTCCACAGGTCCAGCTAGCATCCTAGAGGTTTTGATTACACCTGGCTGGATGTCAAAGCCAATGTGGGTTTGGGATAGGGCCAGTCAGAACTGATTTACAGTTTTTTCAGGTACACCATGCAAAGTTTATGGGTTTATGTGATTTTGATTTGAACTCACCGGTTTTGAATCTGGAGATAACAGAAATTCAAAGAAAAGCTCAAAGAATGCAGGTCTGCATGATTTAAAAATTGAGATATATAGTTCATACAGACTATTTGGAAGTGAAATAACTGCATTTTTCTGAGAAAGCTCAAGTTAATAACACACATTGAATACACATGCAATCTGGGCCGTCATCTAATGGAAATCCCTGTAGCTCCTATTCGCTTTCCTGAAACTAAATCAGCTTACATGACAAACAACAGCCCTGTGTTACCTCCAAAACTGTACCCAAGGAAATTTCTTTTTGGAAATGAACACTGTCATTTTTATCATCATGTCACATTGCAAACAAACTGTTGATGCCATGCCATATCGGCTGCGGTGTTTTCGTACACGTAAAGGTCATTTCCAGTTACTAAAAAAATCCAGCCAAACCTTCAGCTGAAAGCTGGGGCTCTGTGCTAAGAAAGCTCTAGTAACATGCTAATTGAATACTACACCTGCAAGGTCCAGACACCATCGGCTGCTCCAGATTCACAGGGAAGTGGCTGTGCTGAGACTGGACATAGCAACTGGCCATGGGGCTTTATTTCATCCTGCAGGAGCCGTAATCTGCTTCTTCCCAATCCCACCGCCAAATCCTGTTCTTCATTACACGGGTAGAATTGACAGATGAGTTTTCCTCTTGCTTCTGTGCCAACTGAATCTGGGAGTAATATAGCATCAGTGTGTTACCCCAGGAGTTTTATCAGCTTCCAGTTGATAAAGCTTTTCTGTTGATCACTTGCCTGCATGCCTTTGTCCTGGAGCAGGACATGCTGCAGTTTTTCATCTTTTGCCATCAGACTTTTAAGTACCTCAATGAAAACAGGCAAAAGCAAAGAGCACAAAACTTAGTAAAACTTATCAGACACAAGGAGAGCTTTGGAGCAGAAGCTGCAGTTCGTGAGCATCAGGTAGGGGAAAGTTGCTGCTGAGAAAGAAGCAGCAGACTGGAAGGTAAGAAGGCTATTGAAAGAGGGAGTACACAGCTTTCTCTCATCATCTTATGCTTAGAGTCTATGCTGCTGAATCTCGGAATTATTTTTTAATGTTATTTTTAAAACAACAGGGTATTTTAAACTCATTGTTAGTGCACATAAAAATTTAATATACGTACCAGTTTGGAAAAAGTAACTTTGAATGCTTTCCTTAAGTCTTAGAGGCCAACCTGAAATGACCCAACGCTGACTTTCGTAGTTGGGCAGACAACTGCTGACTCAAATCTTCTGACAAGACAAATCCAGAACTCTAATAAAGAGACTAGTCCTAAAGCATTTCTGACTAGAACCTAAAATAAAACCCAGAGCAAAATTCTGATGTCCCTTGAGTAAGCCTTGTCTATACAATTTCCATCTGAGCTGTGTGGGCTCCTGGGGTTTCAAATGGTCATAGAAATTGGCTGATTTTTGAGGTGTTTATCAGAACCCAAATGGTGGCCTTTTTAATGGTTCAGTGCTCACTAATGTGGGCAATTTAATTTTTGCTGTAACTCCAACTCAATTCCCAGCCTAAATGAGAAGAACAGTGCAACAGCTTTCAGAACAGATTGGAGGACTGTGCTGCATTCGGCAAACTGGGTGGTGTCCATGTGGCAGTCAAGCTGCCTTGTAATATTGGGCAATAAACAAGCAGGAACCTTTCTGATATTTAGCAACTGCACCATAGTTCCTCATCCTTGGGTAAAATTAACCTTAGGTCTGCAAGAACAATAACATATTTAAGAATAAAAGGTCTGGGTGACTGCCAACCCCCATATCTGGCAAAGGAGAGAGAAAGTTTTCATCTGTAAGGGACGTGTTAAAATGCTGCTTATGTCATGGTTGGGATTGTCTGGCATGTGTTGAGTTAAATAAAACAACATTCTGCAGAGCAGTTGGCTAAAAATTGTAGATTAATGAGGTTTCATTATTATGGTTGAAACCTGTTCTTTAGATGGGTCTTCAAACAACAGAATATGACCTGTTTGTGCCTCCACGGGTTGCGTATCAGTCCATGAGTATCGCCGTGCACTTGTACAGCCTCCCTCAGGATGTTGTGTGCTCCACAGATGGATGGTGCTGTGGGTTTTACCAACAGATCCTGTTCCTGCTTGTTCTGTGGCTGCGGTTTTGCAAACGGGACAGGGTATAGCCCATTTCACGCCAGAGACTCTCAGCATTGTCTGCCTTGGTGCAGAAGTGGCAGCAGCAGTCGCTGGTAGAAAGGAAGGAGAGAGAGGCAGCAGCCTCGCCTTTAGGGCATGATACCCACTTCCACCCTCTCCCCGAGAAGGAGGTTGCTCCCTACTGCCTGATGGACAAGTGCTTGCGATGGCCCTTCGCAGCCGTACTTAACTTGAAGATGTGGTCTGGAGGAAGCCCCGCCATGGGACAGCAGATGGGATTTTGGGAGCAGACAGATCTGCGCACTGGAGATTTGCTCTGTTTACAGCCACCCGCGGGCATGCAGACAGGCGTGTCCACTCCAACCGCAGCGCCAGCCGTATGCCAGAGCTGAGTAGGGCAGCATCCTAGTTTAAATAGCGGCTTTGCCTGTCTGCATTTAGAATTATTTTGGTGTTACAATGTGAGAGACAAAAACCACCAGTGTATGCGATGCCTGTGGTGGCTGGCTGTGCTTGCTCGATGGGAAGGACAGAGTGGGACGGCATCCTTTTGTATTCATCCCTCTCCTGTGGGGAGGTATATTCTTCATACGTGTGTGTGCTTGTTTGTCCCTTCTCTTTGTAACATCTGAGCTGCTTTTTGTGGGTCAGGGCTTTTACCCTCAAGGTACCCACCTGACGTGGGGGAATAGTGTCCTCATCTTATAGACAGGGGCCTCAGCCCTGAAGAAGCCAAGTGCTGCCCAGAACGCTGCAATGGGGCCATGCGCTGGGCACAGTCAGGTTGAGACCTAGTCCAGTGCCCAGTCCACAGGTTCAGTGATCCTTGACCTGCAGTTTGTCTGCAGCAGGAGCCCATCAACACAACGTAACATTGCCTGAAGCCATGGGATGGCTGGGAATCATCCACAGGGGTGCCTTCCAAAATTTGCTCTTTAGCAAATTTTCTCATATTACTTTGAAGGAAAACGTTATGAGGAAATGGGGTTGATTGCAATAGTAAATGCGTTTTAGATGTGGCAATGAACTAAGCGCTCCCGATATATCACTTTTCTCCTTCTGCTGACACATTCCTCGGTCCCCTTGAGTAAGAGAAGGAAAACAGGAGAGGCGGTTTGAAGAACATGTTGTCCCTGTGATTGACAAGAAGTTGTATAAATCAGTCAAAGGGAATCCTCCAGGCATTCCCTCTTGTGGGAAGATCCCACAGTGCTCTCTGGCCTTGTTCATTCTGTCTCTCGATGTTTGTGTACAAAATGTGTGGGTGGGAGACGAGCTGGATTAGAACCTCCAAGAGGAACAGACATCAGCTCTTTTAATTGAAAGCAGCTTGCTAGGGAGGGGTCCGACATGGGCTTCCAGTAAGTAGACACAGATAGTCCCTGAATACTTTGGAGCAGATACGAAGCTCCTGTGGATCCCAGTTGCTGTATGGGTCTGAGAACCTGGATAAGCCCCAGTGAGTGAAGTTTTGAGTCCTGCATGATGCTGTCATTCTTCAAAGCAAATACTTTAGTGTTTGGTAACACCCTGAAATGAAAAGTACGTCTATCCCTTCTTGCCTCCACAGCTGTCAGGTGCTTTAGCTGCTGTTTTGCATCACTGTAGCAGACTGGAGTGTGTTAGGAAATAATTTATTTCTCATAAGCGTGAATTCCTATGAATTTGTAGCCATGAGGAGAGATTCTAGTCTGTCTTCCAGGCCATTGGAACGTGTAGCTTAAAAGTGGTTATACTGCGGTAATAAGTGCCTTCACACTGCTGCCATCCTCTAGGGATGCCTTAAAAGCAGAGGTGTGAAGGACTCTCCCAGCAAATGGTTCCCAGACTTTACAGTTGTGGTGTGACACTCCATAACTGAGTAGAATTGAAAAGGGGACATATTTATTGTTGAGATAGTGGAGTCTGCAGTTGGTAGGGACTGTTTATCCAATCAGGTGGTTATTACAAAACCTTAAAGAACTTTCTTGCCATTCGTTGCTAAGTTTACTAGATAGCAGCTAGTGTGGAAGAGGCTCTTGTAGCCACTCCTCATGTTGTGTCTGTTAGACTTTTCCCACACTTCTCAATTAAACTCTTCTAAAAGAACTTTTTTTCCCCTGGTACTACTTTGAAACACTTGTCTGGGTAGCGGTCGATGAGCCTCAGCAGGAGGAAGCTTATCTAACCTGTTCAAACCTGACCAGTCTACCGAGTCTGCACATCTCAGTGGCACGTGTCTCAAACACAGGTTCTTTATGCAACGTTAAGATTTTTGCTAATATTCTCAGGCAGAAGCAGAAAGTGCTGGAGTTCACACACGCACACAAGTCAAACAAGGCATTTGAAAGTTATCAGTGATTTCCAACCCACCTCAGCGGGGTTTATTTTGGGTTTGATTCAAACTTTTGGTGAAGGTCTGGGTGATTTCTTAATACAAGTTTTCACTCATCCATTAAGTGGCACTTAAAATGCATCAAACATCAGTACTTTTCTTTCTTTCAGCCACCTTTTTGGACCAATGGAGCAAAAGGAGATATAAGAATAAGAACAAAATCATATAAAAGTAATGAGACCTTTGTTGATGTCAAAGAACTCTCTGACCATATAAATTGCAGATGTGGGTAAGATAAATTCCCTAGCTGGAGAGGTATTAAAATAAAAACCATGCTCCCAACAAGAGACAGGCTGCTGAAAATGCAAGAAGGGAGAATTGTGAAATGGTACATGTCGAATTGCTGGCCTGGATTTCAGATGCCAAAGATAGTTTATGTAAAGCCTTGCTCTGCTGTAAAATGTAACACTATCCACTGGCTAGCCTCAATGAAGCTTGGTCCCAGTTGTTTTAGAAAATAAATAAACTAAAAATCTTCTTCCAGCCCATTAAAGCTGATTTATGTAGATTCCTCTGTGCTGGATCTTGAGGGACTCGGATTATAGAGGTGATTACCTCACTTTTAGCCAATCTGGTTGCTCATTCCCAGGCATCCCAGGCACTCTTTGCATTGCCCAGACTTTGCCTGCCAAGACCAAGAGGGCAGTTCCATGCAGAATTACTGAGTGGGCATAGGATTTTGAACGGTTAAAAACATCTCTGTTAATTCTCTTGTTTCACTTCAGCGTTTTCTTTTTGTTTTAATAACCAGAGAAATTGCTTATGGGAACAGCTTTACTGACAGCACATCACCACCTGATTGCTCAGTTCAGGCTCTGGTCTTGAAAAGAAATCTAAGTGTCCCCAAGAGAGCGTGGCTCCAGTTAGCACCTAGCGCAGGTGGTCTGTGTGGTCAGTCCTAGGCTCTCCTGTGGCTAACACAACTGCTGGAGGTGGCTGGCCTCTTAGGTTATATTCTAGCTCCATTGCCACCATACTGTGTGACCACATGGAATTCCCTCTATCCCCATGCCTTTGGTAATGACAGTCGCTGAGTTCACCAGCGTTGTGAATCTTAACAGGTGCTCCAAGAGCCTCAGCTGGAAGCATCCTTCGAACGCAGTTGTAGCCTTTTGCAGGGTGGGCATTTCCTTTCTCACGTTTGTTGGGGCTGTAAAGGCTATGGTCATACAGGTTTCTTTTTTTGAAGCGCCTTCACTGAGCTGTGTGGTTTTGGGGTAAATCCTGCCACTTCTTGAAGATTTATTTTCACACCTTACAAACGGATGGCACGGGAAGGCTCTCTGGTACTTAAATTCAGGCACTTTCTTCTTTGAGCTTTTCATCCGTGCTGGCGCTTGGGATTCATCTACTTGTTCTTTGCTGAAGAGAGCAGTTTGCTTAAAATCCCTTCCGTGTGCTGCCTGCCATGGACAGTGCTGTAGATGTAGGAAGAAGGTGATTCCACTTACAGAAACTGGTTAACAAAACAAGAAACTAGTTTGTAGAGACAGGCCTTTCCTGGCTACGCTTGCTTCCAGGCTTACGTGGCCATCTGTGGCTTCCCTGGGGTTGCAGTAACATGCAGGTTTAAATAGGACATTGCTTGAGTACTGTGGAGAGCATCTGCAGGCTGTCTGTGCTGTGAGTTGGTACGTTCAGAAGTGATCGTCACTTTGACGCCAGTGGGAAGAGTCGTGGTCCATTTAGGTGGGAGCAAAGTTGTTCCGAATGCTGTTAAAGTCCTTGTGCCAAATTAAGAGGAGGCTGTTGGCTGCCATCCAGCTGCTGTGAGTCTTTAGCTCCTTTTCATGTTTCAGGTTTTTTTATTGAGGTGGAAGACCTGGAAACTTAACTTTTGAATAATCTCATGGTATTTAGAAACGTCATTATTGTGTATTATGTTATTCTAGCAGTGCACCTGGACTTTTTTCCTCACTTTGAACAGTCGTAATTCTTCCTTACTGTCATCTGCGTCTGTTT
This sequence comes from Leptosomus discolor, assembly GCF_034619465.1. Lineage (NCBI taxonomy): Eukaryota > Metazoa > Chordata > Aves > Leptosomiformes > Leptosomidae > Leptosomus > Leptosomus discolor. Next base: position 5,379,083 of record NC_141409.1, read on the forward strand.
TGGTGCTTCTTTTTTCTCCTGCAGATGTGTCGAACAAAGGTGATTGACTTGAACGACGGCGTCTCTCAGTACGCCTGGTATCCCTGCACGGCCAACTTCCAGTACTCCCACATGACACAGACCGTTTTCTGGCTGAAGGTAGGAAGTGCACATGTCATACAGAAGTCTCCCCTTTGCCTGCCTGCACAAAATTTCTCCAATAGGCAAAATATCATGGGACAGCCTTCCCCAGGCCAAGCTGCTCCTTTCTTTGAAGTAGTGCAAAATAGCAAAAGAAAGCCTCTGAGCGCTGTCTAGAGAGTCAGTGGTGAAGTCCCCTCCTGTGACAAGGCTATTGAATTTCTGAGAGGTTACAGCCTCCAGCTGCAGGGCTGTTTGACTCGAGTTTGTCTAGTTTGTGTAGGAGAGATTGGAAGACTTCTGTGTGACCTGGGATGGGAATTGTTATTTTAAAAGTCCGGGACTGACTCTTGGGTTCTTTTAAAGCCCACCACAGTTCTCCACCTCAGCCTTTGTGGGGCTTTTGTTTTCCCAGGCTTATTTTTCTCAGCCTATGGTAGCTGCAGCAGTCCTGGTTCACTTGGTCACTGATGGGACCTATTACCTGGATCAGAAGCAGGAGACCATCGGTGTGCAGCTGTTTGACACCAAAGAGCAAAGCCATGATCTTGGTAAGACTATTTTATTAAACTCCCTCTTTATTGCTTGCTTAGTCTGCCAGTATCCCCGTTCACAAACTGATCAATACTCCTGCTCAGTTTTTCCAAGACCAGACAAAAAAAAAGTGCTTGCTTAGTGCTCCAAGACCTGAGTTTCCCTAGAGTTTGTTGAAAACGATGCATCAGTTTATACAGACGTTTCTCCGTACCTGTTCACTATGTGTTCAGGGGTGATTAGTTCCTCTTTAGTCATTAAAATAAGCACTATTTCAATACTTCATGCACAGCACTTCCTTGGAGAGACATTGACAGTGATACAGATGAACTGCTGGTGGCAGGGAATGAGGGACCTGCAGCAGCTGGTGCAGCAAACTCTTCTGCTTTGCAAGGTGTAGTTGGTCAAATCTCTAGTCCTGCTTGCAGGGAGGTTTCCACAGCTATTTAATGGCCAAAATTTTTCATGCAAAATATTTCATATTTGCTGAAGGTCTAACACCAGGACCCTTGCGGGCTGCTTGCATGGCCTCAAGCAGATGTGTCTGACAGAGGCTGTGGACCTGCTAGTTGTGCTGAAGTGCCAGAACAGACTGGTTTTGTCTCTGTGCTGGGCACAGGTACCTGAGCCTGGGATATTTGTGTCTGGTTAATTGATTCTGGCTGCATTTAAGCTCCAGAGCAAAGGAGCTCACCCTAGCTCCCAACTCCGTGTCAGGGTAGGACTTGCATAATTCCTTTCAGCTGTCCCCTGCCCTTTTTTCCACTGGGAAGAAAGCTGGCCATGTCATCCCGAGAGCAGTTTTTAAGGAAACATAACCCCCTTCTCCCAGCTTTCTGTTTTACCATAACTTCGGAATTTTGACAAGCCGAAACACAAATTGACTTCCTACTAGTGATGAGAAGAAGAAGGGACACCCAGAACACATGGGTGTTGGATGACTATCCAGGGGAATATATAATTTGATGGGGTGTGGAGGAAAAGAAAGAAAGAAAGTATGTGTGGTGTCTGTGGTCTGGGAACAAACCAAAATTCGTAGCAAGTTGTGCAGGTTGAGTCAGGATAGCTCCCAGATTGCCAGGGCCCCTGCATTAGTTTTATCCTCCTCCTTTCGCAAAACAGTGGCACATAGCTCTTTCCCTCTGAGAAATAAGTGATGGAGACGCAAGCACGCCAACAGATTCTTAATGTGACATTTTATAGAGACAGACAGACAGATTGTGAGAGAAAAAGAACAAGAAAGAGGAGCAAAGAGGAAACTGTGGGTTAGGTTTTGAAATCCTTGATGAAGTTGCAACATGGGTTTGGGGTAGCTCAGACTGATGCCTGGAGATCTTCACTGCTGAAATGCTGCCTTCATCACAGAAAAGCCCCTCTGACCTTTTCAGCAGAGGCAGGCCTGCAGCAGGGGAGAGGTGTAGGTAGGCTACCCAGCAGTTCTCACTCAGGCAGAGTTCACAATCCCTGTTTTGTCTGAGTTCTGGGCGCGGCATTAAGTCCTTTTTCTGGATATTGTATTTGATGGGTTTGAATTATCACTGTGGCAAGCTAGAAACTGCAGCTGAAATGCAAACTTTGGCGTGCACTGGGTGCAGGATTAACTGCAGTCGGTCAGCCAGCCTGAAGCAGAAGGCAGTGGCAAACTAAAAGTACGTCCAAAAGGAAGCAGCAATACTTTAAAGCTTGACCAGTCCTCAGTGTGCTAAAGACACTCCCATGAGCAAAACGCAGTCTATCCAGAAGTGCAGTTTCTCACCTTGATCAGAGCAGGTTTTTACCACGTGGACTCCCAGAAGATAATGAGAAGCTTCTTCTGAGTCTCAGTAGGAGATGGAGAGGTTGGGATGCCAAACACCTCAGCGCTGTGGGTTCAGAGCCATTGTAGACACCGGGGTTCAGCTGCTGGGCACTTTGCAAGAGCTGTTGAGCGTTGAATAGGTGGATACAGAGCTGCAGAAACAGAGGGCAGGCATGGAGACAGCTCTAACTCCTCAGCCCTGGGCACCTGTACCATCGTGAGTGTTTCTTTGCTAATGAAGGCAGGTTAGTTAAATGAACCTGACCTGTTCAGCCCTTGTTTCCCTTGTCAGAAAGCACCAGCCACTGCAGCACAGCTCTGAGGGTCTGTTTTGTTGTGGACACCACCTGAGTGCGAGGAATGAAATTGAAGTGAATAAACAGCCTCATACCATAAGGTCTTTCTTGGCTTTCCATCAGAGAAGGCAGAAACTTCCAAGGAATTTGGGAACCCGGGATTTTGAGTATTAACTGCACCTGTTTGTAAGTGAGAAACGTGCACCGTTCCACAAGGAGCTGATATCAAAAGACCTGTGGGAGGCAAGGAGACAGGGAGGTTATTTCAGGGTCAGGTAAAGACCAAAACAAAAAGAGGTTTGCTTTTTTGTTTTATTTTTTTTATTAAAGGAAGATTTTTTTAGAGTAGAGGGTGGGAGATAGATGTTTAAAGAGAGTGGTCAGAAGTCTGTCTTAATTCACAGGAAATCACTTTCTAAGGAGAAAAATGAAAACTTTTTATTCCTTCCCTTTTGAGTCGAGAAACCTGAAGTAAAAAAAAAAAAAAAAAAAAAAAAAGAAATCCCTGAGCCAGTTCAACATGCAAATAGAATTTATTTTATTTTCAAATTTGTAAGTGTATCAGGGTAGCCAAAGGGCCTGGGCCAAAGCCGTTGCTGGGGGAGCTCCAGTGAAGCGAATGGAGCTGGAGCCAAGCTGATCCTCGGAGCGGTGCCACGGAGCCGCAGAAGCACGGCTTTGCAGGCAGCCGTCAGGCCGTGAATCTCAATTAATGAATTTTGAGGCCAGCCGACAGCTGTCTGTCCTTTGAGTTACCTCTGAGATGGATTTGGCCCATTTGAATTTGGGTTGCCTCTACCTGAAGGTGGGAATTTCTTCCTGACTATCACTGTGTGCCTTTTCTGCTGAAGAAAAGGGATTAAGAAGTGTCCTGGTCACCTCTTTGGTGCTTCTGTGCACCTCGACCTCTTGAGACGCTCTTATTTTCCTGAGACACGATGATTTTATTTTCTAAAGGAGACCACCTGTAAAATTCTTAGTGGGTCCATCACCCTTGTTTCTATCTCCAGGACCCTCTTTGCCGTTTTTAGCAAACAACAAGATAGCCTAAGGCTGAAAACCATCCAAAAACCCCAAACTGGGCACATTTAGTGTAAAGCTCATGCAAAAAAGTTTTATGCTGGGTGCTGGTGACCTGCACAGCTACAAACAAGCCACTGGTGCACTGCCCACGGTGTGCAAAGCCACCCAGCCTGCCGGCACCGTTTGATGCGTGGTACAAAGGCTCCAACTGTCCTCTCAGACCAGTTTTACAACAGTGCAGATCTGCTTCCTCCGTGATGGTTGCTCCTGATTTAACAGAGCACAATAGAAACGTAGCTGTGGTCTAAAGAAACTGCCCTGAGAGCCTGCCGTGCTCGCGGAGAGAATGGCAGCCTTTCTTCAGCTGTCTGGAGGGATATACTTCTCGGCTAAGCTCTCGGGAGCGATTTGGGAAGCCCCTCCAGGCAGCTTACCATAACTTTTCAGCTCTATAGGGCCGTTCCTATGGGTGAAATGCTTCTGAAGTGCCCACAGCTTCGGGAAGCGATTGTGTTAAGTCTGACCCTTCCTCTGATCTTGTCTCTCCTCTGGCAGGTGTCCACGTCCTGAGCTGCAGGAACAATCCCCTGATTATCCCCGTCATCCATGACCTCAGTCACCCTTTTTATCACACCCAGGCTGTCCTCATTAGCTTCAGCTCCCAGTTTGTGGCCATCTCTGGGGTGGCCCTGCGTTCCTTCCACAACTTCGACCCCATCACCATCAGCAGCTGCCAGCGAGGACAGACCTACAGCCCGGCGGAGCAGAGGTGAGCCTGTCAGCTTGCTTCCTTCTGCCTCGCCACCCACCGCCCCCCGCGCCGCCCGCCTGCGCCGGGGGTTAAGAGGAGGCAGGAGGGGCACAGCAGCTGAACCCTGCTGACCCTTTTGTGTCGCTGGTGAAAAACCGGCAGTGTTCTCATTGATCAGGATGGATGGGACATTTAACCCGCATGGGATACTGTTAGTGAATTATTTCCTCTTCCTTTCTCCTCCCTCCTTTATCCCAAGCTTGGAATTGGGGCCAGTTAACTCTCCATACATTCCCCAGTACGGCATCATTTTCACCACTCACACACCAGCTTCAATCCAAACTGCTTTGTGCTGCTAAAGTGCTACAGGGACCTCCCATGGAAGTGGTCGCGCGAAGACAAAGTGATGCTTGTGCCCCATCGGGGCCGGATCCTGGAAGGTGCTCAGCCCCGTGCCGCGGGTGCCTAGTCACCAGCATTCGTGGTGCTTTTACGACTGGGTAAGGGCCCTCAGTACCTCTTTGGATCTGGCCCCTGTTCTGAAAAGCTCTGTGGGACCCCCCAGGATGAAAGGTTTATGGCTACCGTTTTATTCTTGTTGTTATTACAGACACATCAATAGATCACCACCAACCCCTCTCAGTCTCTGCTTTACAGCATCCCACAGAGATTGTGACCTTTCATGGCCTCTGGTGCGGCAGCTTCATGGATCCTTTCAGCGAGGCAGTGAAAAGAGGGGAGAATTTAGCAAAACCCCTGAAAGAATATATTTTTTTTTCCCTTTGTGAATTCAAAGTTGTGAGCAGTCGTCATACTATAGCGGCAGCAATAGTAAACCAAGTTGCATATCCCAGCAAACCTCTGCTCAGCCTCCTAAGCAAGCTGTCAGGTTTTTTGATAATGTTCTGGCTTGGTTTTAGGACCTGCTTTTATTCCAGGAAAGGCAGGATGGTGAGAAGGGGAGAGAGGGAAGAGAAAATAAAATAGTAAAAAAAAAAAAAGGAGTATGTCTATAGCTAAATCAATCCAGTCAGTGTGTTCTGACTTAGATTCAAGGAGTCTGATCATTCTGTGCAATAGGTTGTATAAATTCAGAGGCCCAGAGACAGCAGGATCAAGTTTCAGATGAGAAGTCTAGTTGTGGAAGTTTGGCCAAACCCCAGTGCAGGAGCGGGACAGAAAAAAAGAGCAAGAAAGACCCACTGGAAGGAGATGGTGAGGAGCAACAGAGAGCTCGAGAGGGCTGAGAGGCAGGACTGCATTCCTTCCTCTCAAGTTTTCAGTAGGAATTGAACCATTTGTTCACTTATGAAATTAGAAGTGCTCTGTGTTTAGAAAGTTATTTCCTTAATAAAAAATGCATTCCCCTTAGGCAAAGCTTCCGTGAGCCTCTGCAGCCCAGCAAAGCAACCTTTAGAAATCTCTTGAAGAAGAATCACCCGCCGTTTGCCTCTTCTTTTTCTTCTTGATTTTCCTTTTGCGTTGTTTTGTTTTCACGATGCACTGAACCATCTCAGCCCCTTGCTCTCAAAAAACTGCATCAGAGCCTTGCTCGTTCGAAGTAACGTTGTGGGTCTTGCGGGTTACAATGCTGGATTGATCATAAAGTTGCTCATGTCAGTCAAGGAACTAGAAACTCTCTGAAATAAAGCCCTGATCCAAAGCCAATTGAAATCAGTGGGATCATCACTGATGACAGTGCTATAGCAGAAAATCTCTGATTTGCCTTGTGATGAGATCGTTTGGGGTGACCATATATGCTTTCCTCTGTACGAGAAAGTCTAAGGAGTTCAGGTATCCAAGGTGGAGAGAAAGTTGTGCATTAAGTTGTGCAGCCAGGAAATAGGTGATGCCTTTGCTGTCACCTGCCGTCTTTTTCCTTTGTTATTTTACCCAATCCAGGAAGAACATAGGAAGAGGGATTTTAAAAAATTTATTCTTAACCAATTCAGAAGCTGGATGTGGGTTTTCTGCCTCTCGTGCTTACGGTCTCCCCATTAGACTCCCTTTCAGTGTCAGTCCCATGCTGCCCATCCTTCCCTTCTCCCCTTTCTCCGCTGGTTGCATTTGCCTAATACAATTTAAAAAATACTTATTTAATGTTTAAAGGAACTTTCCTTCCTATGTGTAAGCATCAATTCTACCACTTTCATTTTCCTTAGGTCAACATGGATATTTTTGCCAGCTTTTTGGCTTCTCTCTACAAACGATACTATTTCTTTGTCTTCAAGGAGAATTATTTTGGTTGGAGAGGATTTATAGCCAGATACAGACGCTTCTAGGCAAGGGTGCAGATTTTAAATATGTGAGGGAAAAGAAATATATCGGCCCTTAAAAGTTAGCGCAGCTTTTATTTTGCGGGTGAATGGATCACTCCCATGGGTTTGTGACAAGTTAATAACCGAAAATAAAACGTGCACTCACTCTTCTTTCTTAAAATGTGTTTTACAGTTAATATTTTAGAAGGGAAAAAGGAGCTTAAATGCAGAAGTCCCATTGAACTTTATAGGTAGCTGTCCTCAGTCATCGTTAGCTCTTTTGAAAATCCATTCCATCCTTCTGAAGAGATTTATGGAGGCTTTGAAAAAAAAATACTCCGTACTTTCCAGTTGTTGGGTTTTCTGCTGCAGCTGACCACAGGCTCTGTTTTGTTTTCAGCAAAAGTTTACCTCACTGCTGGAGATGTGCTGTAAAAACGACGTGCTTTATTTTCACATTGCATCCTTAGACCAGATATAACAGCCCAGTTAGTTCCTCCTCTTGCACTTTATAGCTCAAATTATTATACTTTTATTGTTTCCTATTTAGCCTCGTGGAGTGGACGGTGAAATTGGGTGTGCAGGAGCAGAGGTATAATCTCCCACCCCGCAGTGACTTGATCAGCAAGAAAGCCTGGTGCATTGGGGCTGCCTTGGACAGCGGTTCCTCAGAAATCAGGTGTTTGGCCCTTCCACTGGGTAGGAAACATCAGCTGGGGGTCTCCCATCCCTGGCCGGGCAGTTCTGGTGAAGTGCTGCTTTCCCTCGGTGGCATTTCCCTGCCATGTTCGCAGGACCTGTCCCCTCCTCCGTCCTGCCTGGTGCTATTTGCACCTCTCCTGGAAGCTGCAATGGGGAGGTGTGAAAACCCTGGCAGACTCCCAAATTTGACTGTCAGAATTGTGGATTTCGGGAGTTTCCAGCTTTCTAATCCTCCGTTAACAACGTGTTCATAGTGAAGATAAACCTCCCCGCCCCTGGCACGGGCCCTGGCTGCCCGCAGCTCTCCAGTGGCCGCACGTTGGGCAGCTCCTTCTGCTTTCTAGTTACCCCAGTGAAAAGATTTTCCTTTCCTCTGTTTGGTTAAATCTTGGTACGAACTCACTGTTATGGCTGCAGAATTGCTTCTGCAGGGGAGATTTTGGGTTTACCTTCCTCCATAAGTGTGCACATCTGGGCATTTGACAGCCAGGGGGGACCAGCACTGTAGACCAAGACCCGCTCCTGGCCAACACGCCATCGCCGGCCCTCGCCCTGGCCTCCCTGGAGGGCTGTCCGCCAAGCTTCACCCTTTGCTGCCCCAAACAAGCCGCAGGGAGACATAGCCCACTCCAGAAATTCTCTTTGTCTTGTTCTCTCCTGCTGTCAGCTTCCCCAACAAGAAAAGATGAAGATAAATCTTCAACAGGAGAACAAATGCAACCGCCCTTTATAGCTCTGGTTATTTTTTTTCCTTTTTATAAGGGGGAGAAAAAAGGGTTTCCTCGTCTTTTTTTTTTTTTTTTTTTGGTGATTTAATGCAGCTTTCTCTTTCCCGATTCGGCCGCCTTTCCCCTGCCCTGCGTTCTGTCATTAAGCGCAATCTCTGTCAGCTTGCTTCTGGTGAAATTAATGAATTTCTCACAGAACTGTTAATCATAGAAGCTTTGGTCCGTGACATGTGTTATAATTCAATGGGTTTTTAACCTTCGCCCCATTTTGGTAATTGGCAAACAGCATCATTTGGCTTTTATTAAAGTGGAAGGCGATGCGTTTTCTTTGTTTGCCTGGACAGACTCTGGCAGGGAGAGCAGGCACACGGTCCCGCTTCCAGGCTGGCAGGGTGAAGGGGCTTTGAGAGCTTTATCAGTTCAATATGGACCCCCCCGGGCAGGAATATCTTGCACAATGGGGTGCAGGCAGAGCCAGTCCCCAAGGACAATGTTGTCCTGCCAGTGGTGGGGACGTGCTGGCTCGTGCCTCTCCTTCCCTCACAGCTTACCTGGGGTTGGATCAAGTGTTTTCTGTAAATCTCTGGGTCTATCTGCATTCCTGACCCTATCAGTTTGAATTAGGGTTTTGCTGTGATTGCTGTCAGAGTCAGGCCCAACAGTGCTGCAGTGAGATTGCTGAAGGGACCACAGGTGATGCTGCTTTTTTGGTTGCTCTTGTGGACTAGATTTGAAGGCAAACACCTAAAAGGAGAGGGCTTGATCCTTCTTCCAGTGGCACAGTCAGCACAGGTTCAACAGTCCCCATCCAGCCCCAAGGCTTCGGGTAGATGTTCTTTGAGATTTTGTGTTAGTACAAGGAGACCAATGCGTTTTAGCTGAAGACTGAAGAAGATAAATGCATTGCCACCTTTGCAGTTCATACTGGTTTTTATTTCTACAACAGGGAATGTGGCTAGCAGCCTTTGCTTTTCAAAGTGCTGCATATGTGTTTGGACTGTGTTGGAGGAGTCTCTACAGAGGAAAAGACAAACCCATTGTAAGGCTAAATATGTTAGAAAAACCTTCAGAAGGCTACACAGGTGTGAGTTGTATGTATGGTGGCATAGAACAAAACCAAATTATGCTTCGCATCCACAGCCCAGGCTGGCCTGGACTGTGGAAAATGGAGTTTTTCCGATGTACAATAGGTAACGGTGTGACTCTTCTCGTAACAAGAGCTTTTATGCTCACCTATGCGTATGTATGTGTCAGAGCTATCATGAAGGAAACAAATAATTAGGGCATTAACTTAAGATGAGTTCTTGGAAAAGTGTTTGACCCCAGGGTTAGGAAAAGAAAGTTTGGCTGCTGTAAGCTTTTCAAAAGAGGAAGTCCTGGATTGTTTTTTTTTTATGTGAGGAAGGAAGAGTTCCACTTAATTGTTATAATTCTCTATAAACATGTTAAAATACAAATGTTTCTAGGATTGTGTCACTAAGACCTCAATTTAGCAAAGCCCTTAGCTATTTGCTTACATCCCCCTGTAGTCAAATCTATCAGTGGGACTTAACCGTGCTTTTGAAGTTAAGCACATATGTAAGTGCCTTGCTGAATTGGGGCCAGTATTGGCACAGAGAAGTAAAGATTTAGAGGCTAATGACTGAGCTCGTTTAGATTAGGGATGGGCAGAGTGGATTTGAATAAAGTAAGAACTGGCTCAGAACTTCAGCCTGCATGTGAAGCTAATTCAGTTGAGGGCTTTTTACATCATTGAAACGATCTGCCTTGATCTGTATTTTTAACATGCTGCAGGCAGTGGAACGTGTGCAAGAAATCCGCTGCTCCTTGCACGCACCTTGGCATGAAAATCGTACACTAGGAAATCATACACTACCAGGGCATGAACAGGAACAGGTGTATCCTGATGTGGACCTAGTAAAATAAACTGTCAGGGAATATCCCAGGCACCGACACTTGTTCATTACATGTAGATCAGTAAATGGTTAGAGTGGTCCTTGGGTCCCTTGCGTAGCTTTCATCCAGACCAGCTCATACTCTGGCAGGCGATTCCCAGGTGCATTTGGGGAGTTAGGATAGACCAGGGATGATTTGAAATAGGCAGTTTTGATGAAGTCACCCAATTTTGATTGCAAGAAAATGGGTTAAGCTGTCCTATGCCAGGAATCAACAGGAGTTAACGTAGAAGTGATTTCATTCTCAGATACTCTATATCGTTTCTTCTCTGAGGAATGCATAGTTTCTGGAGCACGTGATGGTTAACCACTGTTAAATGGCAGTACCTGTGCATGAGCTTCTGTAACCCACAATTCTGCAATATGGATGTGATGGGTTCTTTGTCTAAACTTCCTACTCGGAGATACTCATTTTTCGTTCTTAATTCTGCATTTGCAGAACTCAAGTTCAGGATCGTGACTTCAAAATTCATTGGGATTCACGGCTGACAGTAGCTGATACCAAATTGGAACCAGTAGCTAGAGAACCAGAAATATTTAAATTGGAAACATTTGGTGGCAGTGGTTGTTTTTTTACAAAAAGTGAATGGTTGTATTGTTTGTCACTGAAGTCATTCATATAGAGTTACAGACAGAGAACGCTGCCCAGATGATCTGCTAACCGAGGCATAATCTGGAGCCTGGAGGGGGTGGCTAAAAATGTTCCCTGGCCATTTAGGAAGACCACAAGGGGACTTGTAAACAGAAAGAAGAACATCACAATAAGTGTTTCTTAATGCCTTTGTCTGTGGCGTTTCAGTTCTGTAGGACTTTTAAGCTCCGGCTTTCTCATCTGGTGTCCTGATATGAACTCAAGAAATTAGATTCTTTTTCTCCTTTACGTTGATGGAAATGAAAAGCTATGCCACTGACTGCGGTGACGTTGCTCCAGATTTCCGTTTGTGCAAATTGCAAAGGTTTTCTTGGGCTCATCCTTCCCTCTGAAGCCATTCAAGGCTGAATTCAGTGCTACATCGATGTGTAGCACATTGATTCACATAAGTATTAAATGAAATAGGTCTGCTGTTATTTTATTTTTCCAACTTCAGTGCAGAAAGGTTTTCAGATTTTGCGGGAGGTTTGCGGTGGGCCATCAAGGTTCGCAGTATGTACTTCTGAGAATGGCTTGGCAATAGGGCTTGCTTTTTTCCTCAATGAGTCAGCTTGCTCGTCACCGAAGCCCTGGCATGGGAGGAACTCATATTGCAGCCTCACTGTCTGAAAAATGGAGGGGAGCAAAGTGACAGTTAGCCTTCATGGGTAGGTGTAACTGGGACGTGTAGGGAGGGCCCAACAAGACATCAGTCATTATTTACGCTCTCACTCAACATCCGTGTTCAGATATTCTTGCTTATGTTAATTGATGGCTTAATCGACTAGCAGTGCCGTGAGGTCGGTAGTGAGGTATTGCTCCGCTCGAGGAGCCACAGTGTGTGAGGCTGCCCCGGGGCTGCTGCCAAAACAGTAAAGTCTGTGGTTCACACTCCTGGGTGAGTCACATTGGGCATTTACCAGACAATTGCACAGGGCCGTTCTCCTCATGTCACTCCTCTGCAAGAGGGGACCACCTGGGCACTAGGGTGTACTCTCCCCTTGTTCTACCACCGTCTCATCCACAGTCTTGGTCAGTGCCAAGTGACTCAATGGCAGTGTAAATTTGTATGTCGGGCTGTGAGTCGCAGTGACTGGAAACGTGTGAAACCCTCGGTGTGGCGGGGGGCAGGGGGAATCCTACTGAAGGCAGGATCACTCCGTGTAGGTCAGCTCTGGCAGAGGATCATCCATTCTGCAGGAGTAATGAGCATCGCAGTTGTAGTGCTGATAGACAGGCCGCTGTTTGGTGCATACAAGGGTATCGGGTTGGCCAACACAGAGGTGGAATCCTCCTTCCTCAGTCCTGTCAGCAGCAATACTTTGTGCACAATGAGGAAATAAGATCTTTCTGAATGTAGAAATTGTTTATGGCTCATCACACTCCAGGGAAGGGCTGCCACTGAACAAGCAACCTTAAATTACAAGCAGCGGGCACTTCCCATATAGCACTAGTCTGGGACAGAGAAATGACTTGTGGAGGTACATAATACTGTCGTTTAATCTGATCTAGAGCTCAGTAGAGACATGTGCAGATGTGCCTCTCTATCAGCAACATGGGGATAACAATACCAGCCCAGGTGTCTCGCAGGGGTGTCATGAAAATTAATTAGATAATGTCTGCACAATGCTTTGAACGCAGCAAAACACCATGTACATGCTAAGTCCTGTGCTTACTAAGGTGGATGGGGGTTTGGTGGCTGTTAACCCTTTTTCTAGGGGACAGGAATAGCTTGCTTGTAATCCATTTCAAAATATGTGCATTGATGCGTTGCTTTCCCTTCTTTCTATAACTTTCTGTGTTTCAGGTTCTTCCCTACACCCATAGATGGTGAAATAAGTCAAGGTATTCGCTCCTCAGAATTCATTTGACTGTGTTTAATTTAAATTAATTTTAATTTTCAGCAGAAGCATGTCACCTTGTAGGAATCCTTAACCCCAGAAATTTTGTCTCAGACCCAGCAAAACATCTTTGCACATAGAATCACAGAATGGTTTGGGTTGGAAGGGACCTTTAAAGCTCGTCTAGTCCAACCCCCCTGCAATAAGCAGGGACATCTTTAGCCGGATCAGGTTGCTCAGAGCCCTGTCCAACCTGACCTGGACTGTTTCCAGGGATGGGGCATCTACCACCTCTCTGGGCAGCCGGTTCCAGTGTTGCACCACCCTCATTGTAAAGAATTTCTTCCTTATATGTAGTCTGAATCTACCCTCATGCTCTAAGACTCTCAGCATTTTCATTGCCCTTTAGCCCATAGCCACATACTCACATTTGAACATGTGCTATAATGTTTGACTCAGGTCATCAGAGATGGTGAAAGATTTTGTGTCAATCAGACATCTCCGTATATATAAAAATAAAGCAAAACCCTCTTTTTACAAGTTGTGCTAAATGTTATGGTAATTGACTGTAGGGAGAGCAGACAGTTTCCATCCAGGGAAACATTTTATGGATGGCAGGACAGCAACTGGAGAGATCTGAAATGACAGCATGCTGCTGAGCTTGATAAGAGCTTATCAACACAGCTACACAGCTGATGTTTGGTGTTCCTTGTGCAGTGGAATAAAATGAATATGTTGATTTTGATCGAGTTTCTCAAAGACAAGAGTGTCTGTCACAGAAACCCCTCCTCACACGTGCACACATGCACACTTATCACTAGCAATATCAAGCACTCCTGAATTCAGCACCGGTTTAAAATTGGATGGGGCACAAGGACTGCTCTTGGAGGGAGAGTGCTCCTGTGGGACGGACGGACGGATGGATGGCTGTCGGTACAGGAGCAGGGAGGCCACAGCGCAGTTGAATATCGCAGAACAGAAAAAATTCTGCAGAATTGGCAGGCTCTTCGCTTTTGCCACAAGACCTGTATTGTGCTTTCCCGGTCACCATTGCCACTGTTCCCATCTTTCAGGAGACATAACTGGAGGGTGCGCTCGTTGGTGAGGAGCCCTTTGCCAAGTCGGGTTCAGTATGCAGTCTGTGCCTCTGCGGCCTGACAAGTGATGAGTTTGCAAGTCAGACACACTTGCTCTTGTGGAATGAAATAAATGAAATGAATAAAAATACCACTTCTTGTCTCCCACCTAGCTGTGTCCACTACTCCTGCGAAGCCACCGACTGCCAAAAGCTGGAGATCGAGAACGCGCTGCTGAACTGCACCGGTGGCGGGTGGTACAACGGTGCCCAGTGCAACGTGAGCTGCAGGACGGGCTACATTTTGCAAGTCCAGCGAGACGATGATCTCAGCAAGAGCCAGGTTTGTTCTGCTGGTTTTGTATGGCCCACAAGATAGGGATGAGCAAACAGCTGTGGAGAAATTGAGAAATAACCCAGCCTAAAACCCAAAATCTCAGCTCAGCGCTGGGACAAGGCTTTCCGCAAATTCTTCTAATTAGAATAAGAGCCATCTGACTCTGTAGGAACAAATACTGAAAGCAAGCGAATCTCAGATGTTCCCCAAATTTAGAAATTTTCAACCCAAAAGGTTTAAATATGTGTTCAGGCTCTGATCTCGCTGGCTGTACTCATCCAAACAGTGTTTCTTGGGTTTGGCTTTTTGGGGGTTGGGTGTTTGGTTTTTTGCACAACCAGCTTCTGGGCAAAATACCTCATTTTTATTCCTTGGGTTGAGGCTAACAATGTCTTAACTCATTTGCAGCATTTCAGTCCATCTGCTCCCAACCACACCCTGACACTGCAGAAATACGTGGTATCAAGGGGGTGGAAAAAGCACCCAAACCTTTTTGCTTCCAAACAAAGCACTGAAAACTTACCCCAATGGGCCAGGGAGTGCTCCCCATCTTCGCTAAGCCGTGCATTAATAATCCAGTCCTACAAAAGCTGTATGTGTTGATGCAGCGAGTGGGGTACTGAGGAACAACGATCCATTTCTTTAAACATTAAAAAACGCAGGTCCTTCGTGGTGGGGGAGGCGGATGAGGTGTACGTGCAGCATGGCCCAGCTTTGGCGTGCCACTGGGAGCAGGGTGCACCAGGTGTGTGGGTGCAGGGCAGACTCCCCAGTTTGCCCTCTCGTCCCGAACGCTCCCGCATCCCCTGAACGCGATGTGGGGCTGGTTTCCTCCACCGGCACCTTCTCGCATGTTGTCGGGGCAGCACACGCATCTGGGGCCGCAGGGGGCTGGGGGCAGGCAGCCACGCTCAGCAGCCTGTCTGTATTTGTGAAGTACTGTGTTCCTCATAAGCTCGCAGAGGGGGGAGACAGAGTGGAGGGGAATGAGTCAGCCCTTTCAACTCAATTACAAAACAAATACAGGACCCCGTGAGCTGGGCCTCTTCCATCCTAATTGGCATCAGCACCAGAACCCCAGCTCCAGCTGAGCGTTTTTACGGAACAGAAAACAAGTTCTCAAACGAGCCTGAATGGCTGAACCAGGAAACAGTTGGAAGGGATCTGTACATTGAGCGCACAGGAATCCCAAACCAAATAAAACAGCCTAAACATGTTTCACCAGCGCTGTGTTATTTAAACGCAGGAAGTACCTTCTGGGGAGGCTCAGCCAACTGTATATGGTTTTGCTCTGAGAAGTTTGGTTTCAGAGCCTTGATCAGACTCATATGATAGGAGTGGAGGATTTTAAGACCCCTAGCTAATGTGATTCACTGCCTATTACAACATGCTTCCTCTCACCCTGGTCTACTGTTGCTCTTTGTCGTCTTTTTTCCACCAGTAAAAACCCTGAAGCCAATAGCTTTGTTTTGCTCAGTGCTGTGCATTCACTGTTCAAATCAGGGAAGGAGTGGAGCATCTTAGAGGTATCCATGTTCAGCTAAGCACATTAAACACATGCTTTAAGTTTATTCCTGTGCTTCGGAGAGCTGTTGAAAAGGAACGGGCAGTTTCTTTCTGTATCGTCTTGCTTTATTTCCTTGTGTCAGGTGCTTCAAGCCAGAACTTCTGGAACATGTGTGCAAGAAATTAATTACCCAAGAAAGTCTGGAGTCTGTGATTTGGGTTCCTCATATTGTGTTGTGTTGAATTGCATTGTGCTCCTTCCACAGTTGCTTCCCAGCTTCAGCTCCTCTTCTGAGCACAAGCATTTGGAGATGACGTAGGGCATGCGGGTTGTTATCTGTGGTCAGAGGGACTTCCTGCCGTGATTGAGGAATCTTGCACAAAGCTGTAGGTTGTTTCATTTAGTTGGATATTTTGCTTGTTTGACTGATTTGAGGGTCTAGAGCTATTTTTTTCTCATTTAACTGACCGAGGAGGGGAGCTGTACGAGGAAGAGGAGGAAAGAAAGTAGCTTCGCACATGCTGATGTTTCACACTCTTGGGTAGGAAGGAGGCTGAGGTGAGGTGCAATGTCTCAAGGAGCAGACTGAACATCAGTGGCCCATGACCACTGCGTGCTGATGGTGATTGACAGGCCAGTGAAAACACCCTGGTTTAGCATCTGAACCACATTTGTCTTCTATATTTCACTGAAAGGCAGGAAAAAACGGGGGAACAGAGAATTAAAAGCAAAATTTTCAAAAGCACCTCAGAGATGTAGGGGCACAAGTCACATTTCAAATCAATCTTTTACATCTGAGGGGTCTTTGAAAATCATCTTAACAGTTTCTGCAGTTTCTGGCCTTTGTGTCTTCTGAAGCCACCATTTTAATCAGTCTTAGGGAAAAAAATCATTCATCTCTGCTCTCTGAGAAGCTCCCATTCCCAAATTCTGTTAAAACTCCATAAAATCACCAAACCCTGAAAACTGTCAGCACTATGTGCAATAGAAACTGTTTGCTGTTTGAAAATAAAAAAAAAAAAGCTGAGCTGTTTACAGACTCTTGTGGGCTCTCTCTAATCCTCATTTAGGGGCTTCAGCGACAACAACAAGAAAGGGTTTGCATAGTGATGGAGCACAATCCTTCACGTATCTCTCTCACAAAGAAGATCTCGGGATGTTTTCATTTCCCCCCAGTTTCTTCCCACCCCCCCTGACAACTCCATCGCTCTTTCTTCTGTTCTCCCTCTTTTCCCTCTTTGTCTTTCGCTGCTTTCCTCCCCCTTGTCCTTCACTGAAAGCCCCGCTCATTCAGTTACTTGTTGTCATCTCTCCTTGAAGCTACCACCACTGCTGCTCTGGTCAAGAGGTGTTATTTAAAACCCAGCAGCTCCCTAATGTTGTGCAAAGGCATCATCAATCATGCCAGGAAAAGAAAGCGCGGCTCATGTGGGTTCAATTAGAGGCACAGTAGTGGGCAGAAGTGGAAGAATACTTAGAGGGGAGGGCACAGCTGTTCATTTTTAAGGAGAGGAAACTTCACACGTGAAGCATCGCTTGAAGAAGGAGCCGGCTGGGATCTTGGGCAGCAGGAAGGAGACATGAATTCTCCCAGGCTGTTAAAAGTCCCAAGAAACAAATCTTTCTGGCACCAGATTTGTTTAAGTTTGCATCCTCTTCACTGTACTGCACACTGTATCTTTGGAGGCCCTTTTGTTCCCCCCCTCTTTTCTCCTCCTTGCCTGCCCTCCCTCCTTGCGTGAGCCTCTTTTGGAAGGCAGGACATGAAGGGAAGCAGTTGCTGTGGTGCCAGTCAAAGCAGCACAAACTGCCCAAAGTGACAGCTAATAAACCAGATGAGAAAGCCAAGTGCTTCGTATGGACTGCTGTGAGCTGGGTGACCTTGTCAGATCAGACAGGCGAAACAGGCACGTGCCTGCTCAGGCTTCGGGTGGGAGATCTGCAAAGGTGGATGCAGATGCTGCTGCTGAGACCCAGTGCCAGATGCGAAGGCAGCAGCGCTCAGGCTGAGTGCATTGGAAATACCCGCGAGGTACAGCGTGGTGTTGGGGAGAGATGCATTCCTGCTCAGCAGCCTGGGGTCCTGCCCCCGCTGTCCTTCAGGTGGGACACTGCAAGAGGGAGAAGCTGGAAGCTGGTGGGTGCCATAGGCAATAATTTCCATGGCAGGGTTGTCCTCTGTGCTTTCAATCAAAGCCACTGGTCTTTTTCTTCATTACAGGCAACATTCTCTGCTATGTTCTGCTGCAAAAATGCATGTGCTCCTATAGCTTGAAGCAATGACATGATGGACACACTTTAAAATGTGCCATTGTTATGTCTGACCTTGAAAACCTCAGCTTCATTATACAAAGTGTGGAACAGATTACTGGGAAAAGCTGAGAAGCCAGGGTCTTACCCACCCGGGCACAGCTTCTCTGCGTGGGAATGGCTGTGCCAGTGTGCCAGGAAGAGGAAAAGTCATATGGGTCTGGAAGGAGGTGACTCTTCCAGATTTGGTTAGTGTTTTTGTTGGGAAAGTACCATGGGGAAAAACCCGGAGATGAAAACGTGGAGAGACTGATTTTTTCACATCAAGGGCTAGAACAGTGCAGACATACAGTGCAGTGGGAGTATAGCTGTACTGAGGGATTGCTTCCAAGGAGGGGGGATCCCTTCCAAGGAGGGGTGACCCCAGGCACACCCCATTTTCAGTGGGCTATAGTATCCTGCAGGTTTCTGCTAAGCTGAAAGACCATGGCTGCAGCTGAAATGCTCTCACAAGTGTTAGCTTGGGCAGAATGTTCTTGCCCATTTTCTGTAAGGTGTGACTGTCATGCACGGGTATTGCTTCTGTTTAAAGGTTTGTGTTATATTCCGGATTCTGAATTCGCAGTGTTTATTCGATGTTCTGTAGAGGTACATCTGGTGTGCAACCCTGTCTTTAGAGAAACTCCCTTGTGCACCATACTGTGTCTCAGCAGCCAGTATCAGCTAGTAGGAACAATCATTTATTCCTAAACTACATCACATCAACTGTAATAACTAAATTCTTGGAGTTAAATCTCCTATCACTGATAGAGCTTCCCTGTGCTCAGTGTGGTTCCAGCATCCAGCAAGATACAGTGCGAGACCTGTGTCTTTTCCATAGCGTTTGGGTAGCCCCTGACATCGATAGCTTGGTCTTATGTTTCAACCTGCTGCTGTTGAGGTGCCAGCAGCCACGGTGCTGGAGTGTGATTTGGTGATAGCATCTGCTGAGGGTAAAGGAGGTTTTGCTGAATGCTGAAGCAGCCCAACCTGGGATGCAAATGTGGTGGTGATGCTGCTGTGTGTCTGTATATGCTGTATCATCCCTTCTGCTGTGGCCATCACACCACAACTTTATGGAAGCACAGGCATCTTCTAGTCATCAACTGTGTACAGAATATATATGCTTTTGAATGGTGCAGGTGTTCTGGTAAGCAGCAGAGGTGGAATTAATAGCCACTGGGGAGCAAAATGATTGGGAATGAGAACACAGAGCGTCGCTTCACCTGAGCGCTCGGAGAATCCCAGAATGTGCTACTCTAAATTTGTAGAAAAGACATTTTTTTCCATCAGCAGTGCTCCCTGTTTAAATAAACTCCACGGTCTAGAAAAGGGGTTTTGTGCCCACTTGGGAAGTGTCCAGTTTCTCAGCTCTGGGACTGCTTTTTCCATTCTGAATGCAACCATATATCAAAGGGAGACAGGTCTGAACTTCTGTTGAAACCATTAGGGTGTTTTTGCGAAAAGGGAATCCAGGTCCCTTTGATGTGTGCTAGAAAAATTCCCCTTCCTTTTATAAACTCAGATCAATGGCCGGCGGTGCAAATCTCCTGTGAGCGTACCAGCCCTGAATAAAATATTCCCTGGAGGCAGAGGAGTGCTGCTGTACGGCTTGGTCAGATTCCTCGCTGGTATCTTCCCCTTCTCCTGTTTGGGTTTCTCACATTTTGTTTTCTTCTGTCCCTCTCTTTATTCTGGTATGGAGGGAAGAGTCCTACTTTCAGATTCTTCTTTTCTAGTTTTTAATAATTTTCCTTTTTTAATTAGAAAGTGGATATGTTGTTTATTCTGTTCTCTTTGCCAACATCTGTTTGTCCTTCGGTCACCCAGTAAATTCTTCATCTTAGCCTTGGACAGGTGGCTCCTTTACCTTCCCCCCCCTTTTTTCCCCTCTCCCTAGCACTTCCGG
The DNA here is from genome assembly GCF_034619465.1 of Leptosomus discolor. NCBI lineage: Eukaryota > Metazoa > Chordata > Aves > Leptosomiformes > Leptosomidae > Leptosomus > Leptosomus discolor. The sequence continues at coordinate 5,398,837 of NC_141409.1, forward strand.
ATTTCAGTCTGCTGCATTGTTTGGATTATTCCTCAAATCCAGAGAAGTGCAGCTTCTGTATAGCTATGGCAGTAGAGTGACATTAGAGAAGTCAGAGCACAGGCACTGACTCTGTACTCAACCTCTCAAGTGCCAAGTGAACGTATGGGCAGGATGCTCTTGGGTCTGTCCGTTCCAAACTCCTCCAGGAAAAAGTCTGTCTCTCAGACGTGCATGTCCCCGGTGCCAGGGCAGCAGGGCCCCGAGTTCATTTGGAGCCTCAGGGCCATCTGACAGCAGAAGCCATAACAGCAGCTGTCAGTATCTGAACACAGTGCTGACATGGCCCAGGCCACCTCCCATGGTACCCCAGTCCGAGGGTGACTGACACCTCCTGGGAGAGCCTCGGGTGGGGGTCCCAAAGGGGTTCGTGTCAGGCTGGCTTTTACATCAAACCCAAGAGTGAGTTTGACTACTCAGAAGTACGTGGGGATCCCCTCGGAGTGGCTGTGTCACTGCCAAGGGGACAGGGATCAGGGATAGCTGTCAGCTCCAAACAGCTCAGACTTGCACACACCTTTCTGATCCCCGGGCAGAGCAGCAGGCGTCCCGGCCTGTCTCAGGAGGCGATGCGGACGAGAGTCCAGATTATTTGGAGGGCTCCGCTCTTTATATTGAAGCACTTCAATATGGTGTCTCACCCCATAGGCAACAGAAATACGTCTTGGTTCTCTGACAGTGTTTCTTGTGGTGGATCTAGCAGCTGCTGTCCAAATGATGATGGTAGTGATCAGGCCCGGTTTTGCTTAACTCATGAGCCAAAATAACGGCTGTTATCAGGCTTGAAATGGTTTTGATCTCTCCTTTGCTGGCTGCGGTGGCTGTAGGCATGTGTCTTCTTCCAGATGGAGTCCAGCATCACCATGACTTGCACAGATGGGAAGTGGAACAAGCAGGTGACCTGCGAGCCCGTGGACTGCGGTGTCCCTGACCAGTACCATGTCTACCCAGCCACCTTCAACTGCAGCGAGGGGACCACCTTTGGCAAGAAATGCTCCTTCACTTGCCGACCTCCTGCTCTTCTGAAAGGTATTGGAGGGTGTCTGTGCAGTGACCTGGGGACAGCTAACACAGACTGTTCCTAGTAATATATGTTACTGTTGCTGTTGTTTTAGAATTATTCATGATATTTTAAGTATGAAGAATTATGAGACTCTATGGAAAGGTTTATTTATATTAGAAGTTAAGTTCCTTTGCATCTCTGTATTACCTTCCTTTGACCTTTCCTTGATCACGGCTGGCCAGGCAGTAATGACAGTGAATATTGCTTCCATACAACCAAAACATGGAAAAGTCAGGGGGATAAATCAAATTGAACTCTCTCATCTTCTTTCCCATGCCTTCTCTGTTCTCTGTGTCTGTCTCCCTTCTATGTCTCCTCCATGTATTTGGCAAGGCAGGAGAAGACTGAAAAGTCCTGTGTCCCAGTGACACGGTCCATCACTATTTTTCCCAATCCACCCATCACCACTCTGCTTTTCCAAACTCATCTTGCTCTACCTCTGATCTTTCCCTCCTCTTCTTGTTCAGGACTCTACAATTATTTTTCTTAAACATAGCACACTCTGCTGCCTTCTTTCCTTTTCTTCCCCATCTTCTTCCCTGCTGCTTTGCTGCTAGCATCCCCATCATCTTCTCAGCACCATCAACTCTTCTGCTCACTGACACATTACCCTTTTTGATCTGGTCTTCAGGAAACAGGAAAAGGTATCACTGTTAATTTAAAGGAGCGTTAGAGCCAAATTAACTTGTCATCTTGCAGTGGAGTAATCTTAACTGCTGTTGTCAACTCAGGAACAAACACTGTATAAGCTGGTTTTGTACATGTGGTATCACCTTTTCTGCTAGGGTTCGTTGCAAACCCCAGAAGAAGCATGAGAAGTATTCTTCGTTTCAGTAAAAGGATATGTTGATTTCTTCATATACAACACAATTGCTTAATTCTTTTAACTCTGACTTAGGAGGGTAACCACAAGGAACCAACACACCCTGAAAGTTAAGACTGCTCAAAGGGTCCGTCCTTGATTTTTATCAAAGAATTCCCTTTTCTTGTTCATACACTCAGAGGGTCATTTTCAACAAGAGGTGTTTTTTCACTGAAAATGCCGGGAACTTTTTTGAGAGGGCAGTGAAAATAGTGACACTCCTCATGACCAACAAGAGCTTCAGCTGATGACTCTGGCGGGGGTAGCTGGAGGGATGATAACCAACCCCCAGGTCAGGGGGTGCAGCTGTGGAGTGTAGCATCACTTCACTTTGGTCCAGAAACTCTGTGAGCTGTGACGTAAAGGCACCATTTGGTGTACAGCCATCAGTGATGACTAATAGATGTTGCCACTAAGCTTCTGGAGAATGGTGTTTGAATGACTCATGCCTAATTCAATCACTGACGTCATGACAGCCACTGTTGGTAATGTCACAGCTTATCACTTTGCAGTGGCAAGTATGATATCACCACGGCTGGTCTGCAGAGCTGCTGCATGAGTCAGAGCAGAGGAGCATGCTGGTGCTCTAGAAAAGAGCTCCCTTCTGCACAAAATACCTCTGCAATCATCTGCAGTTGGGGAGGGGAGAGAGAAAGCCAGGGCTGAATTAATGCGGCTTTTCTTATCTTTGTGGGTAGGGCAGGAGGGCTCCTCCACATACCTTCCTGAGCCCTCTAGAGCCCCTTGTTTTCTTCTTCTTTGAATTCCAGCCTCATGCCCCGGCTCTCTTCCTTCCCTCTCAGAGAGATGGCATTGCTCTGGGGTTAGCAGTTTGTCAGTATTATTTTGGATAACTCCGAAGTTGGCTTACCGTTGAAAATATGCCTTGTGGGTTGAGAAGAGTTCCTGCAGCCATGCTCGGGGATTTCAATAGAGGATTGGGGATTTTTGAAGGGTTAGTGGCTCACAGCTGTGCTTTGTTTCTTAGGAAAAGCTTATTCCTTTTCAACATACAGTATAAAATAACAAAGAATGTAAAATACACTGAGACTAGGCTACTTTTAGCTTAACCTTCTGAAGTCAAGTAGGTCATAGCAGAGGCAAATAGATCTATTGTACCTTTTACCTTTGTGGTGCTGGCCAAGAAAGCTTCCTAAGGAAAATGAGTCTCTAATGACTATTATGAATTGTATTTATCACAGTAGTCCCCAAGGACCGAGAGTCCCCAGCTGAGGATGGCTCCTCATTGTGTTGGAGTAGTGACTCTAATACTAACAGATGCTGCTCCAAAAGGCTCAAAATTGAAATAAAAAGGACAGATTCAGGGAAGAGATATAACACAGAAGCAGAATGAAGAATGTAATGGCACCAAACCCTCTATTAATGCCATAACTTTGGAGAGGAGGGGGCTGATGTAGGAAGCAAGCTTCCTTTCAGAGAAGAACAAAATAAGGAAGAGAAATACAAAAGATTACAAAGCCAGTATGGTTTCCCCTATGCTATAGCATTTCCTGAAATAAGCACTGTCTGCCTGTCATCTGAAAACAGTCCTTAATGATTTAATGCCATCATCTAGAAAGAGAAAACGCATAGGACATACGCAGTTGAATTTGTCAAACCAGCTGCGGTGGCTTTTGATATATTATCGGTGTAACGACATTTCAAAGAAAATAGTCCCGCTGAACATTGTTAACTTTGCTCACTGTTCTTCTCAGGAAACAACAGCAACTTGACCTGCATGGAAGATGGGCTGTGGTCCTTTCCGGAGGCCCTGTGTGAGCTGATGTGTCGAGCACCCTCCATCGTCCCTAATGCAGATCTCCAGACTACTCGTTGTCGAGAAGATAAGCACAAAGTGGGCTCGTTTTGCAAGTACAAATGCAAACCAGGTTACCATGTCCCTGGATCCTCCAGAAAAGCAAGAAAGTACGTGAAAGAGTAATGCCACGCAGTCAGCGTAATTCAGAAAGCCATGAGTTAAAATGATTTGGGCAAAGGGATGGGCTGGTTGTAACAGACTGTATGTGCTGTAGGGAATATTACTGAGCAGTTCCTTCATGCAGATAGCTGTGCAGTTTCAAGGGGGTTTGGGCACCTAGCTCACTTGGGCTTCTTTGAAAATCCTAACCAGTGCTCAAAAAACATACCTTACCTTAGAAATACCCCTTTGATATGCAGCCTGAGGAGTCCCCTTTGAAACTCTGCAGGAAAGGGTTAGTGCTATCATACACTTCTGACTCTGAACAAACCCACTTCAGACCAACCACAGCCCACAAGCCTGGGAAGCGGAGTTTTTGGGAGACGTGTCCAAGGCCAAAAGAGGCGTTTAGGCTGGGCAGCTCAGTGTTGCCTTTGCAAATAACGGTTATTTTTGCTCAGAGACCTCATGACGCAGATTCACGGCTTCTTTCCCAAGTGTTAAAAGCTCAAGCACACCCATCCCCTGCAACCTGCTAGCAGAGCTCAGAGGCTTTAGAGGCTCTTAGCTGACTCAGCCACTCACTAAATGATCTTGTTTTTTCCTGGACAAAAAGGCGAGCCTTTAAGATCCAGTGCACGCAAGACGGCACGTGGCTGCCAGGCGCTTGCGTGCCCGTTACCTGCGACCCTCCACCTTCCAAGTTTCATGGGCTCTACCAGTGCTCCAACGGCTTCCAGTTCAACAGCGAGTGCCGGATCAAGTGCGAAGATGATGACAATCAGTCGGTGAGTCTCTCTTATCCAAATTATCTTGGCCCATACAAGCATGGTCTTATCGTATGTTCCCTAAGGACCCTGATCTTGGAGGGGTCGAGTGCTGTTGAGCTCTTTTGAGACCAGAGACAGAGAAATGGAGAAGGGAAATAGATAATTAGAGGGAGAGAGCTGCTGCGAAGAGCCTGGAAATGTTGTTAGTAGTAATGGTAATAACGATTATCCGTAGAGGACTAGCAGGGCATGACTTACTGTTTCCGGATAGTAAGTGGCCGAAACATCTGCCTCGGTGGCTCTATGATCTAGCTAGAAAATAAGGAGTAATGAATGAAAGTAAGTAGGATATGAGTTACCCGCCCTTGTCCTGTTTGTTCGTTCCATTTTACCTCACTTTTCTCTCCAATTCTTTTTCTCGTTATCATTATATGTGTTTGTGCCATATAATAATGTAACTTTATAGGGATTACAACTATTCAGGTGAACTGTCTCTAGGCTGTCATGTTTTCCTGCCTGTGAAGGTGTCGTTTGGCATCAGGAGTCAGATCCTTATCTGGCACAAATCACCATGTTGCGTTTGACTTCCTAGGAGCTGTGTTCACTGATAGGAGAAGGTCTGGCCTTTAGTATCTTGTTTGAAATGCTTACTTTTCCTCACCAGAGGTAATTATAGTTTATGAGATAAGTAACTTCTCCCAGCAGTGCTACTGCTGCTCAATACGCTTGGGAAGAGAAAGTGGGGATGTAGAAGCTGCTGCTACTACATGCACTGCAGAGAGCAGAGAGCTCTGTCAAAGGCCTTTTATTATCATTCCAAATTCTGAGGACAAATTAAAAAGGGACCAACCCTGCCCTAGGGCCAGTGATCTGAAAGACACCTCCGATACCTGCTCCAAACGTTAAAAGCCAATTTTTGCCCCCATTCCCTGCCAGGTTGGCCTGCCCTCTTCATGGAGACAACAGGCAGAGCCCTGGGGTTTTGCATCAGGGCACCTGGAAAAGGTTTCATAGTATAAGGCTTACCTGAGGTTATGAGCCTTGTGAAATGAGAAGTTGCCTGCGTGAGTGCAGTTTGGGTGAGAGCTCTGGGATATGGCATCTGTGGCTTTGTGCATCTACTGCTTGCTCAGACTAGTCAGCGTGGCTGAAGACGTGTACCATTGCTACCAGTGCAGGGAAACTGGGGCCACCAGGGTAATGGCAACTGGTATAACAGGTTTGAGTTCGCTTTTAAGTGAGCTGGATGTGAAGAAGAGCAAGCAGTGGTGTCAGGGTTACAGCAGTAATGAAGTGAGCTCTGGAAAGTGAAAGATACAGCTATGTCTCTCTCTTCACTGTAAGGAAGAGTGTAGTGACTGTTCAGCTGTGAAAGCACCTTGAGCGAAGGAGCAGATAACATCTTGAGAAAGGGATTTGCAGAGAAGGGTATTTCCAGATATCCCAGAAAATAGACTACAGAAAAAGAGGGAGGACTCCTGGCACAAGCCAGAACCACTTGAGAGGTGTTAATTATTTAAGGATTAAACCCCACTAAGTCTCTCTCAGCTATATAAGGTGATAATGCATGTTGCATCCAAGAAAGAAACCCAGCAGGGATTTTCACAAGAGATTTTGCAGGTCAGGGAATGATGGACAGTATGTTACTATAGCAATGGATATCCTGGGATCTCGGAGTATGTTGCAGAAACTGTACAGTAGTACCCTCAAGCACAGCCAGCCCCAGGAACATAAATCAGATTTCATGCCTCACCTTTAATAATCATGCTTGAACCCTGGCATGCAAATTGCAATGGAAGTGCACCACACTTGCTAAAACAGAAAACTGTGCTTAATTATCACTTAGCAATCTCTTCCTGAATTTGTCACCACGCTGAAAGATCATTACTCAGCTGTACATATGGCATCTCTTAATCACCAGGAACGTAATGGTCATTTAAGCCAGTACCTCCCCTGGCACCCAGAGCAAGGGTCTTCTATTTCTGAGTATGGTGCACAAATCATATGAATAGTCAGATCTAAATGAATCAGTCTCTGCCAAACTGGCCCTTAGGTGAGAGTCACCAAGCTGGATCACACCCCGAGTCCATCTGGTCCATTATCCTTTCATATGATTTTCTTATTACTTCTGGCAATGGCCAGATGTCTAGAGAAGGGGAAGCAGGTCCCACGCAGTGGTCTGCCGGTAAGACCACTTTGTGTCTCACTAAACATTGTGTTCATCAACGAAGATGAGCAAAAAAAACATTAGGATATTAAGCACGAGACTAACACTGAAGGCTGTGCAATCTTCCACGCCGGTACCAGGGGCCTGTTCACGTCCCTGTGCAACCATGGGTGTGGGTCATGGGGAAGAGCTCCTAAGAAAAGTCCAGTAGCCCTCCTGGGATCCAAGCCCAGACAGCGCAGTAAATGACCCCCAAAGATACCCAGCACAGTCTCCAAGAGCAGGGTGGGTAGATAGCAGGCTACATGCCTGGCATGTAAAACGGGTGAGGAGAAGCAGAGATCCTGCATGGTTCTCCCACCCAGCAAGGCCCCCGCGGGAGGTTTGGAGCCCGGCCACACCAGCCATCCTCCTGTTGAATGTCCCACATTACCCCATGGCAGTTGGGCTCGCAGATCCTGCAGAACAGCTTGCGCAGAAATCCCCAATGCCATGAGGATAGATCTGACAAAAGATTGCCTGTGCTCTCCTTTGTTGTTTCTAAAGGGCATGATATTTCCCCTCGGACTTTGGTATTCATTCTTCACTATCGTACAGAGAATCTTTTCTATAAGAGAAATGTCATATTCTATTCCTTGCCCATTCCCACACCAGAGGATTTTTTTCTCCTTTCCACCTGCCTCTGTGCGTGCCTGTCTCGGCCTCTTCGCTTGCTGTCACTCACGGCAGCCAAGCTCCAAAGAGCACGTTCTGCCCTGCTAAGCATCCGTGCTCGTGTCCCGTTTTCCTTCCTCCTTCAGACGGCCATTGGGGATTCTGTCTTTTTTGAGACAAAGATGATGCAACTAGTTAGAAAGTGGGAAGAGGGAAGAGGTTGTCTGCATTCAACGCAAACCTCTCATCAACAAGGAAGAAGGCAAATGGGGTGAAGACACCTTTACTGCAACTGGAGTGCGTCTGTTTTAAGGTAGAGACCTTGCAAGGGCCTTGTAGAGACGTTGCCCTGCACAGAAGAGGCATGTGTGTGTTTGTATCAACGCAGGTTTCCTTTTTTTTTTATTCTTTGGAAGAAAACTTCTTGCCTTCCAGGGCTGGCAGTCCCAACCAGGGCCTCTTCCAGCTTCAGCACAACTTTGCTCCCAGCTGAACTCTACCCGCTTCCACCTTCTCAGCCTGTCCTTGCTGTTGTTTTTGTGACCATCCTCGTTATCTCCTTCTCTCGTTCCCAGGGCCGTGGAAGCAACGTGATTCACTGCCGGAAGGATGGCACCTGGAGCGGCTCCTTTCATCTCTGCAGGGAAATGCAGGGCCAGTGCGCGCTGCCCACGCAGCTCAACAGCCACCTGAAGCTGCAGTGCGCCGGCGGCTACGGCATAGGTTTGTGAGCATCAGCCCTGGCCATCTGCCGGGGGAGCTGCAGCTCAGACGGGAGCGGGGAGCAGCGGGACAGGAGCTAAGGAAGAGAATGGGAACAAGAGGGAGGAAGGAAGGAGCCTGCAGTCCTTGAAGTCACCTTCTGCTGTGGACCTGTTCACCTGAGCGAGAGGCTGCTACAGGAGGAACTGCTTTTAGGAAACATGAAGCTTTGGGAGGCCAGGCATCCTGTAACATGCTCTGATTGCCTGCTCCTTGAAGTGCTTCCAGTTTCATCATGTCCCTTCCTGGCCAGCTGGTTTTAATGGGCAGCCAACATGCCGGACTGTGCCAGGGACTCACAAACACAGGGAGAGATTGTACCTGCATTCACTCTGACACTTTCGTAATGTCCCCCTCCTTCAACCACATACACACACGTGCGCTCCAGAGGCTGAAAGGCAGGAAGCTGGCAGGGAAGCACAGCACAGGATAATTCAGGTCTCTCCAGAAAGAATGTGAGACCGGCTGAGCATCCCCTTTGGTATGACAGTTGTTTAGAAGCTGTTGTGAGGGTATGTTTTCCCCCTTCCTTCTGGGGTGCCTGGTCACTCTGCAAGGGGCGATGACTTCCTGGGCTCGGCTTTGCTCTATGTCACCCAGGCAGAGGGAGGGATAGACTAGGCTACACACTGGATTGTACACATGATATTGCGTTTTCAGCCCCTGATTTTGCCTGCTGTAAGGGCTGCAACAGGAGCTGCACTGGCTGCAGCCCACACAGACCTGTGAGGCCCCTTCCTGCAGCCCCAGTCCCAGCTCCTGCCAGCCCCCTCCTCCCTCCGCCCGTCCCTTTGAACTTGGAGAAATTTCCTTGTTGAGCAGCTCCCTCATTATATCGCAGCCATGCGAGGGACCACGAGTCTCCTTGCGTTCCTTCCCTGGGGAGGAGAACACGACCTGGATGAGATCACCGCTCTGTAACGATGCCAATTACAGATCATATATCAAAACAATTCCGACCCGCTCCTTTCCGTAAGCGTAAATAGCGTGGCGGAGCGCAGGAGAGCGAGCGGCAAGCAGGCTGGGGCGAGGCGTTTTACCCTTGAGACGAGATTACCTCCTGGGGCCGGCCAGGTTTTTTGCAAGGAGAGAAATGCTGATCCCTGGTTTGGAGGAGAACATCTCAGTGCTGTGAGCAGGAGGGTCTGCAGCTGCCTGCCAGCCCTCGGTGCTCTCCCAGCCCTGCCGGGGCGGCGTCAGCAGGTGCCGACCCCAGATGCAAGGTCTGGTGAGCCTGCTCCTGGGCTGGGACCATGCAGCCATCATGGAGGCGAGGGACTCATGGGCCAGATCCTCCACAAGAGCGTGGCTCTCGCTGGAGAGGGAGGAAACGCTCGACAAGGGCACAGCGGCCATTGGCTCTTGTCCTCAGCAGATGGAGACATACCACACGCTTTGTTAGCCTCGCCCAGCACCACCTTTTGGGTTGTCGAGGTTTTCTTCTCTTCTTTGTGTTTTCGGAAGCCTGGCCAACGTCCTCTCCTGCCACTCGCTCACAGTGGGGCTGGTGTCAATGGGCCTCACCCAGCGGGTCCGTGGAGCCACTACCACGTGCACTGGGAAACCAAAACAAACCCCAAGCGCTCCCCATCTTGCTGGCTCAACAGCCCAGGTCTGCTCTGCTCCCGCTGACTCCTCCATGTGGGAGTACATGAGAAGGCAGAAGCAGGTGGGGAGAATAATAGCATCCAGTCGTGGTCACTAAGAATCCCACACACCTTCGGTAATTCCTCAGACACCTAATCTGCCCTTCCAGGCTGAGGTGTGTGTTGAGCCAAAGGTTCAGCTCTCCAAACCAATGCGGAGATTAATTCCTCCCCCAGCGCTGATTGGAGTGCAGAAATCCTAATGACATGTTTGCAGCAGCTGTGCCATTCAAGAGCGATTTTCCAGGGGGGAAATGGTAATGGTCCAACACACTAGGGCTTACACTTGTGTCACCACAGGGCTCTGGGATATTGCTGCAGAGTATCGCAGCATGTTTTAATAAAGAAAGGACAGGATTCCCACTGGGCATGACAGTTAATCAGAGAAAAAGCAGGTTTATGTGTGAACAAAGCCATCACTACCTCTCTGCGTACTTCTTATCAACTGTGGGACTTAGGTGATAGCTCGTCTGCAGTATCATTAGGCTTGGTCATCCTCCGAAAGATTATTATTGAAGGTCTGTAAATTTGACAGATCAAACAGTAGGTTTTTGTCATGTCATAGGTGAGATGAGTTCCACAGCCTCTGCTTAATCAGTGCCGTTGCTTGAAAGAGCAGTTGAAATGGAAGAACCTTTACATTTTCTTGATGATCCGAAATCACAAAACTTGACCCTCTTCTTGGAGTTAATAGCCAGAGATACCTAGATATGCAGCTCATACAAAAAGGCCCTGGAATATCTGCCACCCCCACAATCTCCTGCTGAGATGCAGGGTTGTACTCAGCATTTCACGTGTGGCTAGGAGATATGTGATAGTTATGGTTGAACGCTAATTGCAATTTAGGAAAAACGAGCCCTAATCCTGTCCTTCAGCTGGAAGGATGCTGAAAGGGTCAGAAGCTGCTTGTTTTATCCTTTAGCTTTATCCTCTCTGTGTTTTGTGCAGGCACGGAGTGTACCACCTCATGTCTGGATCACAGTCACGAGCCCATCCTCCTGCGCGTGAATGAGACGGTGCAAGACATCCAGCACTGGATGAACCCTCAAAGAGTGAAGGTCAGTGCCTGATGATTTCACTAACTATATCCCTTGTTGCATGTTTATGTGCCGTGAGTGAACAGTGTTACCTGTGGTCCATTCAATGAGGGGAATACATGAGGAATTCTGCCCTTTAGAGAAGAATTCCTGGGTTTTGTTGTGTCTTTGCATGTTGTTCTGGTAACGTGGTGGCTTTCTCTCCAAGTTGCTTGCTTTCTGTGATTTCCCAGTGAAAGGCAGTTCAAGGTAAAGGCCCTAAATCAGTGTGCTCAGCACCTCCAGTGGGTCTGATCTGGAAACATGATTCATTACACAGGAAGATGTGATGGACAGTGAGAGAAAGGGCACTGGCCAAGTTTTATTTTCTTCCTCCTGTTCAGTATTTTGCATTCTTTGGGTGACAGGGCTGCATTTTTCTGTACTGCTTTTGGATGGCAAAAGAAGCTGATACAGAGGGTATTTCATTTCCCGAACCAGCAGAGCTGGCTGAGTCCTCCCCCCGCCCCTCTGCCCGCATGCGAGAGATGCCTGCTCAGCACAGCCCCTTCCAGAGGTCACCACTGCTTCCTCCTGCTTGCTGCCAGCGCACGGGCAGCATTCACCGCTCACGGCACTCCGTCCTGCGCGTCCTCCAGTGCATGCTGGTGCCAGTCTGCCCTGATGAGGCCATGCACACCCGTGTACAGCGCCTTGCACACACGCTCCCTCCTGTGCACACCTGCCACTTGCAGCGAAGAGCTGCTTGGTTTCATGCCTACACTTGGGTACCAGTGGGAGACACACTCACCTACCTCTTCCTGAAAACCCTTATGCCACCTACACCAATGTGCCCTCCTGCCTAGAAATGCACGTAACCAGGTGCTTGTGCCTACACAGTGTGTCTGCAGGTGTACAGGTTCATCTGGACGTGCTCAAGTGTATGGCGGGATACGCTGGCGCATCGTGTGTTCACCAGGATGCAGGTTGTTGATGGTGCTTGAGCAAACACTGTCGGCTTTTACATCCGTGGCCCTGGCTTTGCAGGAGTCCGTTTTACACACTTGAACTTCATTTAGGAGAACAAGCAGCCAACACAACCCCAGCATGTCCTGAGTAGCTTTGACAGTCTATTTGCTTCTCTACGTGCCTAAATATGTGCCCAGGGTTTGGGATTTTTGAAATCTGGCCTTGGCTGCGGATAGTGAGCTGCTCCAAAAATCTCTGCCACTTTATACTTCCCTTTATCACATGGAGCAATAGAATAAATCCTGGAAAGGGATGGGGAACTTAAGTCCAGAGAATACGACAATCTCGCAGTGTCGTTCCCAGCTTCCCATTCACTCCTGACGCCAAGATTATATTGCTGCCTAAGCCTAGGCTTTGCCAAGTTTCTGGCGTGAAATGTAAAGACAACCCCTATCTCTGTATTAGGGACAGTTTCTCACCAGCCCTTTCCCGAGTGCTAGGCTTTAAAGTGGTTTTGTAATTCGTGGTGAAATAAAGTGACAGCTTCCCTCCCGTCCTCTGCTGTGCTCCTTCGTTTATTGATGCGGGTACACAGAGGGAGCTGTAACGAGTTTTATACCTGCAGGTCTCTGGGGGGCTCGTTAAGCAGCAGGGAAAACATGTAGTAGTAAAGGGGGAGATGAGAGGAGTGAGGGATGGAGGAGAAATCATGGTTTCCAAGGGCACAGTGATAAATAAGACCTCCTTTGCCCTGATAGTGAGGATCTCGCAAGAGTTTTAGGCTGTGAGCAGATACAAGTTTGACCCCAGCAACCCTTTGTAACTAGAGGGTGAGATTTGGGCTTGAAAACTTGTGTTGGGAGATGGAGGGGAGCCTTTAGGAGCTGAGTGATGCTGAGACATGCTGGAGGAGATTTTTTTGGTGGCTGTAAAACATCCATCTTATTCAACTCCCCGGGCAAGGGGATGTCAGCCCCAGGGAGTGGTGCCTCGTGGGGTGCCACTGGGGGAAATGCTGCTGCTGGTGGGACCAGGGAGACCCTGGAGAGACGGGACTGCGATGCCTTAGGGGAAGGTCCCCATGGTGATGCATTCTATGTCATTAGTAATAGGTGTCTGTTCATGGTCAGTGACAGCTTGCTGTTGTGCTGTACGAGTAAAGGGAGCAGCTGGTTGCATTTACACGACAAGTCTTTGTGGATCTCAAAGTACTTGAATGACGCAAAGGAAACACTTTTAGTTACTTAATTTCAGGCATAAGTAACGTGCAAATGAGTGCAGTATGAGAAGCAGATAAAGGCAGGACCGATCTCTGGAGCTTCCCTTTGAGCGGACAGGCACAGATGAAACACAGGGAGAGCCAGCAAGAAAAAAAACAATGTTTGTGTGTAGCTGCTCAAGCAACAGCTGTTATGGAAGTGAAGTGGGAAGAGGGAACCATCCTTCCTCTGAGGGTTGTTTAGAGCAGAGCTGTGCAAATCACTTGATTTTTCGGTTTGCTGGAAGTTCTGTCAAATTAAAAAAAAAAAGTTTTCTCCTAATCAAAGTGACTTTGTTGTTGTTGTGATTTTTGGTGAACCAAAAAATTGGAGAAGAAAACATGCTGGTTTGAACATAACGTAGCATTTCATTTCCAAGGATTGTTTTAAACTTTTTGTTTAATGAAAATGAAAAAAAAAAACCTTAGAAATTAAATGTCCTCTCAAAGGAACAACAACAACAGATATTTCATTTCGAAAAATGTCTAAATATTACTGTGTTTTCCAGAACTGGTTTAGTCTGAGTTGCTTTGTTGGGCCTGAAACAGTTTGCCGAAATCAGTGTAAGTTGGCAGTGTGTTCCAAATCAGTATTTTCAGCAAGAAAAAAAAATTCACCTGAAATCTTCTGTGTCCCTTCTGCAGCGAGCCATGTTTGGAGCAACTGTTGCTGTTCCTATGATTTCCCATTTACCGCGCGTGTGCAAGGGGCAGCAAGCTGTTGAAGACACCTATAGATAGAGCTGCCAAGACTGACTATGCAGGCAGTGGAGAGAAAAAAGTGAAATGTCTCAGAAAGACAGCTTGACAGCTCTTTCCCATTGACTGCAGAGAAACAGAGCAGACACCTAATTTCTTACGTTGTCTGAATTTGGGTCCTTGCCTTTGTGCTGAGCAGGAACAGGCCAAATCCTGTGCAAGCACGTGCATGCCTGGGATAGTCTTGAAAGGGTCGGTACGCCCCAGCTCCAAGTGTGGCTGTGGCCCCTCCACATGCCTGGGACGCTGCCCTACTGCTGGCGATGTGTTTGCCCATGTGCACTGCAAGCCCTGGGATTTTGGATGGCCAGAAGTCGTGAATGGGAATTCTCCTTAAATTCTCCCCTATCCATTTAAGCTTTGCAGTTTTCCTCCTTCCTTCCCCTTTCCCCTTTCTGTGGGTGTTGGGAGGACACTTGACCCACCTAAGGTAGAGGAGAGCCTCTCTTGGGGAAACCTAATCTGCTCCGCAGCCCGCAAACGGTTGACATCATTGTGTTAGTCCCACCGTGGGAGGGAAGCGCCGTGACCGGCGGCACTAGGTCTTCCCTCACAAGGGGAAAATGACAGCTGGATTTGCTTTCTTGGCTCTTTGTTACCTACTGTGGGAGCGTGTCCCAGCTTCCTCTCCCTTCACAGCACATGGAGTCACAGCCACCAAACCGCAGATGTGGCTGGATGGCGTTTCTGGGATGGGGAGAGGACCAAAGTCAGTACACCCGGCTGCACAGCGCGGCCCGCACGGGAGGGCGGCTGTGCTGCAGAAGCCGATGCACGAGGGCAGCTGGGGCCATGAGGGCAGCATATGCCACCGCAGTGGCTTGGAGCATGTGGCAGCACGGGGAAGGGATGGGGCTCGCAGAGGCAGTGGCCAGATGGGTTTTATCCTGGCTCGTGTCAGATGTGGTCCTTCCGCCCACCTCTTACTGCATCCCGTGTCGGCCTTGTGAGTCCACCTTCCTTTCTGTGTGCACTGACGCAGTCAGCTCCTGGTCACGTCCCGCAGTAATGCTGCCTGTACCCTTCCTTCCTTGCTTTTTGTACGTGTGATTATCTCAGTTGCCCCATGCAGCACCCCATGGCACCTGTGTACCGTTTGCACCGCAAGAGGCAGGAATGTTGCTCAGCAACCCAAATCATCCCAAATTTCTCAATTTTCCAACCCAGTCTTTCCCTCTGCTCACCCCCGCTTTCCCATCCTGTTGCACCACACAAAACCCAGCAGCAACCTGAGGGTACAAACAGGCTGGATGGTGGGAATTTAGGGTTTGGAAAACCAGCAAGAGGAGGCAGGACCATGGCTGAGGGCCCTTCCCTGAGTGTACTCTGCTTCCAGCTCCGTGAATGTTAGCAGGATTGCATTCAGCTGGAGAAACTCTAATGGTCTCCGCTAGCAAAGTGTCATCCAAGGAGAGGGTGAAGTAACTGGGACTAAGCCGCTGGCAGGTGCCACTCCAGAGCAATGCGGACGTCCCACCAGCCCAGTGATGAAGCTAACACGAAGTCAGCTGGCTTTCCTACACTATGGAGAGTGGCCCGGGGCTGCACACCCTTTCCCTGGAGGATGTCCAGCCCAAGGCTGTGCAGCCCTTGGGATGGAGGATGACCTTGAATGAGAGCTCTGAGGAGAGCACTGTCCTAGCAGAGACTTCACCTTCCATCCCTTCTTCTAAGGAAGGGTGCTGGGTTTGTAATACTGGGAGGGTCAGGAAAGTAGTCAGTGCAACTTCTGTGAGGATTGCCCTTACTTGGAAACCTCCTTTCTTAAGAACCTGTTTCAGGGCTGTTTGTCTCCTTTTGTTAGCTCCACATGCTCACACACATTCACACGTATGGAGGGGTTTTGTAAATATTGATGCTTCTTACGAGAGGAATGTGAGATGCTCTTTGGAAGTCCACTTCTACTTCTTGTCTGCCTGGCCTCGGATACGGAAGGCAAATGCCTGAGTTTTTCTACTTTGGTTTAATTCTTGGGTTCCAATGCTCTTGAACTGCTTCCTTTACTCTCCCTGCTCCCGCTCTGTTGACTGGCCTTGTTTATTTTGAAACCTAGAAAAGTTTCCTTTCTTTTTCCTCTGAAGTGCAATAAACAGAAGAGGGGGAGAAAAAAAAGTAAAAAAATCTCACTGTTTGTGGCAGGCAACAGCCTGGAAATCTCCAGCTGTCTGTCAAGACCGCGCTGGGGGAACGTCTGACACCGCAGGGCTCCCGCACCTTGCAGCCTCCCTCCCAGGGGATAAACAACGTCCTCCCCCCTCGCCCGGCCGCTTCTCCGCTCACACAGACGGGCCCTGTTGTGAGGCAGGTGGGGCAAGCCGGGCTTGAGTAATAGTGGAAAATCCGAAAGCATCGGAAAGATAAACAGCCCAAGTCAGATAGTATAAAAGTCCTTTTTCTAGCACACACCAGGTAAGCCTCAAATGACAGAAACTGTAAAAACATGCTGAGGTTCCCCTGCAGATGGATTAAATTAGCCCTCAAATAAACAAGGGAAGGGGAGGCTGGTGCATCAGGTCTTCTCAAATGTTAATCCCTTCCTTCCCCAGGCCTCCACCCAACCCTGACCCCTGTCTTTGGGTGAGCGCCTATGTGTTCATCATGCCCAACTGGGCAATGTAGTGTTCCATCCATGGGTGATAACCCAAAATGAACATTGTGACTGATGTCTTGATGAATGGATGGGAGTCCTATCTCCTAGACCTCCATGGTATTGAATCACCATCTCCACTGACTGGACAAAATTTTCATCCACCTTTAAAATTTAAGTTTGCATGTCTACAGGCAAACAGTGGCTGCCCTGGCTGTGCCATCATTGGGTAGGCTAGTCATCATTTTTGCCCAAAACTAAGCACTCTAGAATTTATTATAAATACAGAAATTAAAGCGCCTACAACATAACAGATGATATCGTCCTTTCCAGGGGTTATTCTGAAGACATGTAGTGGGAGGTGCTTCCATTTCAGATCTAAAGAATAGTGTGAAAATGTATCTGAAAGTTCACCTTTAGCATCTTGAAGAAGCGTAGCTAAGATGGGTAGTGAAAGAGAACAATGTTTTGCAGCACCAAAGAAATTCCTTAATTAATTCCTAAAATGTCTCCCCCCTACCCAAAAGCAAGACAGTGGACCTGTGCCTTTGCCTTTCCCTGCCACGTTCCCCACCATGAATGAAATATTGGACATGACATTTTAGGAGAACCTTAAATATTATTTTAATCTCAAATGTTCTGTTATTGCAAGTGTCAAGTCCAACACTTCTTGTAAATACCTGGAGGACAGCCAGGTCCTGGGAACACAAGAGGTGTTAGGAGCTGAACTCCATTGGTTAAGTACAGCAGAGCCATAGGAGCCAGCACACTGACTTTCTGTACACTGATTTCTTTGTCTTAACCTGTTGGGGTTTTTTCTTCTTCCCTCCAGAGCGTTGTCTGCACGGCAGGACTGAAGTGGTACCCTCACCCTTCCCTGATCCATTGTGTCAAAGGCTGTGAGGTGAGCTTTCACGTTAGCTCGGGTGGTCCGTGCTTGCTCTTCGAAATGTTGTGGTAACAGTCACTGCAGTCACTTGGGCTATAAATGCTGTTTTTCAAGTGAGGCAAACAGGCTTTTGTGCTGACTGTCCTATCAAACAGACTGTGATCACCTGCATCAGTTCTAACACTCAATGGTGAAACTGGTGGTTTTCCTAGAGCCGATGGCTGGGTGACTCTCACAGGAGGTAAACGATCAAGTAGCTTAAAAACATGGCTAGACGGTCAGAATTTCCCAGAATTTCTGTGAAGTTGCAAAAACCTTCAGTTGCTTATTCTTGATTTTGACATCTTATTAGAAGGCCAGTTCTTTCCAAGGCCAGTTAGGCTTTGGGCACTGGTATGTGCAGATAAACTTTGGGAAAGCCAGGGGCAGAAATGGTACCACTGGGTGGACAGCACAGCTGGACTGTGAGCAAATCACACATCCCTCCAGTGTGCACCTCTGTCTGAACCAGAAAAAAAAAAATCAGAAAAATGCAGTTACATTTCAGCAGTGATACATTTTTACAGTCTTGTGCGTTATTTGAAAAAAGTAATTCTTTTGAAGGATGTCATTTCTGCTGGCAACAGTCTTTGAGAAGTCTGAGAAGTCTTAAGATGCTTCCAGTAGTTAAACAGGGCTGGAGCACCTCTCTCTGGGTCATGGTGCTCATGCAGTTTCCATCGTGCCAGCCCTTGAGTATCTCACCCGTGTGAAGAAGTCAGTCCTCATGGTCCCTCTGCAAGGCTGGGGAGCTCCATGCCTCTTTTAGAAATAGGGTGACTCACAGGCAGGGGGATAGATGGCTGCTTTGGTCACATGGACGGGCAGCAGAAGAGCTGTGTCTTGACCCCACATCTCCTGACTACCCGCAGTGCTGGCTCTTCTTTCAGCACCCAGTAACCCAGTTTTACAAGTGCATTGATTGTTATTTGCCCGGAGTGGCAGAACATGGCACAGAATTCCTAAATCTGACACGGAACTCTAGACCACATTGCTGTGCGACGTGATTTGTCTTGAAGTGAAAGACAGGTTTCCTTCGCATACAAATGTTGGGCCCAAGAGGGTAGTAACTCTCCAACAATGTAGTAGTTTCTGTCTAGTTGTTCCCTAAATGAAAAGCATTCTGCTGTCAGTGCTTTGAATGTCATAAGCCACCTCACGCATTGCATTCATGCAGGCTGGCTAGGCGCCCCTATTCTCCAAAGAGAGCTAAAATAACATCCAGCGACCATTAAGAAATGCCATTCAGGTGCTGATGCACCATTGGGTATCCATTCTCCTGCTGGTTAAGGATAGTTGTTACTGAGGCAAACTTTGCAATGATGTAATAATTTACCAGAAGCCATTATTACTGACATGCTTTTTCTCAGCATTTTCTTCCCTTCCATCATTGTTAATTGCCAGACCCCTCTGCATCAATAGGAACTTTCTTCTTTTCATCATTCATTCAGCAGTGTCACTGCAGCGCAATCTATCATCTTGGAAGGCTTTGCCCAGACAATTGATAATGGCCTCTAGCATCATTTTTAGAGCATGATGCTTCCAGGATCTACGAATGGGCCAGAGCTTGTTCTCTGGCATTAAGATTTCAGAAGAAATGCCATCTTCACCAAGCCTTTTATCACGACTGTGGAAACAGGGACTAATAAGCCTACTGGGCCATTAAGCTGATACAATCCTTAATGTATTAATATCCTTAGCATTAGGGAGGGTTCCCTGAATAGAAGGCTGTAAGCGGGGCATTATTTTACTCCTGGCCCTCACAGTGGTAACCCAGAGTGCTGCTGCAATGTGATTTTTTGTCGCTCCCTAGTGGTAGGAATAGAGGTTTATGAGTCAGCCCCATACTTCTCGGCAGCTACCTTAGGCGTTTCAGTAGAAAACTAGTCCCTCTGGGACTACTCTATAGTCCTCCAAAAATATAGGAGCACTGGGATATGCATGAAGACCTGTAGAGACCTCACCCTCCTCAGCCAGGCCTCCAAAGTCTCCCAAATAAGGATTTTGGTGCCAAGTCAGAATAGATGCTACTGGTCCCATTCGTCTCCTCCAAAGGGCTGACTTGCCTACGCTGTGCCAGTTGGAGGGAAAGGCAATTCTTCAACAAGTTTCTTATACTGGTAATCCAGTGTTCATAGAGGTAGGGTCCAGGCATAGGCATGGAAAATTAAAGTCTAGCCTTCCTTGACAATCAGGCACAGCTAGGCAATACACAGGAAACATGGAGAAGCCTACAAAATTTCCTGGGAGGTTGGGCAAAGTTCACGTATTTAAATATGACCAGGTTGGCATAAAAATATCTCTCCATCTACTTACGAATCATTCCCTTTTAACTCTTAGCATATTAATTAAATGGAAGGGCGTTTGCAAGTCAAAGCCTTTGCCTGTGTAAGTCAGTCAGTCTCTGAGGAAGTCAATGGAGTTAAGCCAGTTTGCAGGGACAGGAGACTCACCCCGTAACTCTGATTTCCTGGTCAGCATTTGTAGTATTTGCGTGGAGCTAAACAAGCGGCAGGCAATGAGTCAGTCACCTCCTGGTACTCCTGCTGAGGTCCGAAATTGCCGTCATCGCCTGGAGTTCCTGTGCGCTGGCAGAAATTTTTAACTTTGCAAAACATCAGCAGTAAAAGCCTGCATCTGCACCACTCACAGGGTCTGTTTCAATACCGATGAGCATGGCCATGGCTCTGCCTGGGGACAGCACAGCAAGCTCTTGTGGCTGGTTCTTCAGGTATCTGTTGTCAGGGAGACTCTGGTACTGCAATTGCTGCCAAATCCTCCCAGGAAACCTCCAGGAGCCTCCCCACCCTCTCTGCAGTGATGCCTTCTTTGTAGGGAAGTCTCTTGTGTGTTTTTCTCAGTGCAGAATAACTGAATTTTCCAAAGAGCAGATAAGATGGGAATGGCCCCATGAGCAAGTGCATGTAAGAAGTGTTACAGAGATATGACTGTGCTCTTGGCTAAGCATCCCCTTTTCAGAGCTTTTATTGCTGCCTGGGATTCTCGTGCTGGGCCTTTTTTAGCATCAGGCGCAGTTTTGACTTCCAAGTACTTACTGACCAAGAGGGCTCCAACGGGTAATGAAACACCAGGTTTCAAGCCTTTTCTTCAGAATTGTGATTATAATTCAGGTCCTGTGCAGCACATAGACTAGTGATCACATTGCACAGATTAGTGACCACATTTTCTTTTTCAAGGTGATGTATGAATTTTACTTAATAGCTCTCCACAACATCCCTCTGAATAATTGCCATTATCCAAGCTCTGAGCTGTGGAGTGGAGGAAGATTACGTGTCATGGCCAAGGTCACATGCAGTCACTGCTGGTCTGAGAATGAGCACGTGGTCCATGTGCTGAGCTCAGACTGCTTCCATTTCTCTTTGTGTGTTATGTTTTGTGCCCTCTTTGCTGACACTTGTTGCAGAGTTAGGAGAACTGTGGTGGAAAGTGCAGCTATTAAAAGCAAGCCAGTTCTGCTGCTATACATAACCTTCTTCTTATACCACGTAGTTTTGGAAGCTTAGCTTAAAATTATCAAAAGGTGCCACAATTTTGGATGCCTTGATGCTGTTGCTGGGCCTAGTCAAATTAATATTCCTGAAGCATCATCTTATGTGGGAGGATGTGAAAAGCCAACAAGGGCTCATTTCCCTTGCATCTAGAGTCCTTTTTTTTCTGTCTGCTTTGAAGGGAGATGGGAATAATTATCCTTTGCCTTTCAGGGCTGTTGGTAATGTTACAAACTATGTGGCTCCTTCAGGTCTTCGTATTTTCCTTCTGACGTGTTGTTACAGGTTTTATCCATGTCCACGCTCTCAGCCTTTTTCTGTTTTTTTTCCTTTTGCAGCCTTTCATGGGGGACAACTACTGTGACTCCATCAACAACCGAGCCTTTTGCAACTACGATGGTGGGGACTGCTGTGCCTCAACAGTCAAGACCAAAAAGGTAGGGATGCCCCTTCCTGTTTTCACTGGGAATTCCTTGGTGAGTGCTGCTTTGCGCCTGGAAAAATTTTATTTTTGCTTGAATAGGGGAGGTGCAAGGTCTCAGAAGGACCTTCAGTCCAGGTATCATCTCACCACAGGCACTGAGTTCTTGCTGGTTCATTTTGAAGGTCTCTCTTGATATGCATGTGCATTTCCCATCATAGCCCGCCTTATACCTGTGCAAGGCAGGTTCTTAAAGTAGTCAGAGGTGTTAGAATCATTGAATCATTAAGGTTGGAAAAGACCTTTAAGTTTATCAAGTCCAACCGTCAACCCAACACCACCGTGCTCACTAAACCATCTCCCGAAGTGCCACATCTACACGTTTTTTGAACACCTCCCAGGGATCGTGACTCCGCCGCTTCCCTGGGCAGCCTGTTCCAGTGCTTAGTGTAAATAAACCCCAGCTTCTCTATAGGCAAAGTCTGGTTCCCTCCAAACCCCCGGGGCATGTTCATCAGCAAAGCTACACCTGCTGCTCAGGAGACCTTCACACAAAGACCCTGGGAAGGGTATGTTTGCCCCTCCTGATGTCCGCCCTCAATGCTCAGAAGGGAAACTGAAGGTTAAAAGTCATTAGGAACAGAGCAGAGAGCAAAATGAAAGCAATCGCTGTAGGTCTGTACTTTGATCCGTGAGTACCCACGTGCGCGTGGCTCGCTGCTGACCTTCCCATCTCCAAAAGGACAGAGTGGGACAGACAAGGGTGTGGAGCAGGCTGAGAAAAAACGTGAAGAATCTTCTCCACAGAGACCATATAGACCAGGGCCTGCAAATCTTGCCAAAGAGACAGTGGGAGTGGTTGGTAGCAGAGATTTATCAAAACATTATTTAATACCAGGAGGATGCTTAGGAAAATAAACCCCACTGTTTCTTATCACACAGCAATGAGGGGGTGAAATGGTGATTACCTGGAAACAGGACCCAAACAAAGGAAAGAAAGTGCTTATTTGCACGATGTGTATTGCAATGATAGGATGCATTGCCACAGAGTATTATTAAGAACGTAAATAATTTGAAGTTAAAAAGAGAGTAGGCATATTCGTGGAGGTTAGCTCCACCAGTGGCTATTGAACACTGTGATCTGAATGCAGTTTCTGGCTCAGGAATATCTAAACCATTGGCTGCTTGAGCCTGGAGAAGGATCCCTCCACACATCTCCCTTTTTTTATGCTTCTTTAACACCCATTTCGGACCACTGTTAAGAGATAGTGACTGGAGTGAGGGAGCTTGTGGTTAGGAATATTTCGTATGGATCAGGATAGATTTTGAACTTGTTTCCCAAAGAAAAGAAAGAAAACTTTAGCCTCTACCGTGTGAGATTTTTACCTTGTCTTCAAGATTTAGGTATAGATCAGAATGAAAATCCAGGTATGTTAAGTATCTGATATACATTAATAAACAACAAAACTTGAGGGAGCTTGGGCTCAGCATATAACATCATCCATTTCACGCACCTGAGGAAGAAGGTCCTCTCAACTGCAGCTGAGGGACTGAAGACCTCTCTGCAGGGAACAGTCCTTTCTCATGCAGCTTTGGCTGGAGGCTTCTTTTGCTTGGTCCAGCCAAAGATCTCTTACCAGTAAAGCACTGTGGGCTGCCTCTGGCCCATCTGGGAACACTGGGGAAGGGAAGTGGACATGTCTTGGCAAGTGGAAGGAGTTCATTTCTCCGTTGAGAAGAGGCAGTTTTCTTTAATGTGCTTTTTTGCACAAATTTTGCCCTGCATGGCTGTTTCTTTTGCAACTGGCCCTGCAAGCCACGTGCTGGGAGGGAAGCACGGGCAGGTGAGCTCCACTGTTCCCCAAGGCTGGTGTAGGGCATGGAGAGCCCGTACAGGGCTCCCTGCTGAAATGACCACAGCGGAGACGAGCAGGGTGACAGACAGCGGCTCGTCTTCAGCGTTGTCTCCAAGAAGAGGTTCCTACCTCTGGTTGATTTTCCACCTCCTTGGGAGGAGCAGCCCAAGGGCAAGCACAGCTTGCTCTCTGGCCTCAAAGGCCCACCAGCTGGGAGGGCAGAGCTGGAAGTGCCTGGTAGCCCAGCATGGCAAAGGTCTTCTCATACAACAGCCTACCTGGGAAACTTTATCTCAGTGCCTCCAGCCTTGAGAGCAGGGGTTGAAAAATCCCAAGAGATGCCAGAGGAATGGAAGTGAGGTGCTGGGAGGGGACCAACCCAAACCAGCCCCGTCAAGACAGGAGCTAAGGGCACAATGTATTGCTGGGGTGGGGACAGGACTGAAACACAAGGGATGTGAGCACTGAATTGAGGGGGAGAGGGATAGGATTAAGGTTTGGGAGCAGAATTTATTGCTGGGCAGGGAGCTGAGACAGAGTGGGATCTGCACAGAGTCGCGAGCACTTACCAGCCAGGCGAGTCACGCTCAAAATATCTGCTGCTTCGCTGCCACCCAGCAATGAAGTGACCACCCAGGAGGGGAAAGGGTTTTGTAGCCCAATCAGTTACCGGTTTCTAAAACTGCCCGATGCAAAGGGCAAATAGTTCAGAGACAGGCAGCTGGTCACGCGTCTGATGGATTTCCCGCATGGAGGGGGAGGTCTTGGAGCCAAGTCTGCTTCCACGGACTTGACTGGGAGCTATATCTTTGTGACCGGGGAAATTAGACTTGCCCTAGTTCGCACTGTCGGAACACCCACCCTAGAGATCACACGGTTTGAGGGCTGAACCACAGAGCCCATCACTTCCTCGGCACGCATTCAGCTTCCAAAATGGTCTCCTCTCTCCCAAAACACCAACAGCATCCCAGGAGCTGAACAAGACCCTTGGGAGCAGTAAGAAAACCACCTTCTTCTTGGATCTTCCATGCCAAAAGCAAGATGCTAAATCCCAGTTTATTACATTTATAGGGTAAAGGGGGGAATAATAACCCAGCCAGCGGGGCTGTGGAGTCAAAGCCGAAGAGGCGGCAGGCAGCACCTCTCTGCCTGCAAAGCAGCCGCCGACACCTGCGGCAGCAGCCGTGGGGCCGCGGGTCTCGGCTCTGCGAGTTATTTTCCCGTCTGAGGCCTTTGACTGAGACCAGATTTCAGGCAAGGCTGTTCAAATACAGCCCTGCCTTTGAAGAGGTTTATGAGTGGAGCGTTACAGGAGATATTCCAAAGGGAAAAACAATGAAAGGTGAGAGAAAAGGGAGCTGAATAAAAATACTCCGCATACCAAATCCTTCCAGCACAGTTTGCCACCTACTTAAAAAGGCACAGTTTTAAAATACACATTGGGTGTAAAAGCCAAAAACCTGGAGGAGACATAGGGAGGGGTGAGTCCAGCTCCGTTAATTCCAATACCAGATGAGGATGTATTTTCATACGGTTGTAGACAGAGCGAGACACTTGAAAGAAACTGCTTTGCTCCTTTTCTTTCAAGGTTACATACTATGTGGCAGATGTGTCAGTCTTTTAAAGCCCCTTCAAGTTTACCCATAAATGTCTAACATTTATGCAACACCTGTTTTTCTCCCAAAATGTCACAGGACATTTTACAAGCTTTAGATTTATCATCTTTTCACCATTGCAACCATTGCTGAGGTGACACATGGTTCACATTTAACAGAACATAGCAACTCCGCACGTTATTTTAGGAAAGGGCTGAAGATTAACATTGCATCATGTGAAGATGCAGGAGTTAACAGTCAAGTAAGAGCTGGCTTCAGATCTTTAATGTCCGCAAACTGTCAAGACTTAAGTTTCTCTGCAATCCCACTACCCTCCCAAATGCACTTTCAGCTGCACATGATGAACCAGCTGCATGAAAGCAAAATTATTCAACCCATTCACTTTAATTCTGAGCCCTCTCACTTTCTGTGAGATTTTGCACGCTCCTGTTTTGTTGCCCTGAAAATGCACAAGAGACTTGAATGCAGCATTCGCTTGGGCCGTGTTTTCCCTTTGCATTTGAGCATTAGCAGCAAATGTCCTTGTGCATTTCTGCAGCGAGAGGGGAACGGAGCGGTGTGACTTATCTGACCAGCCGCCGACTAATCAGCGCTGCTGCTGAGATAGGAAATAATGAGTATTTGCCCTGCACTATTCACAGTCAGGCTAGAGAGCTTAAAAGAAATCATTAAAGATCTCTTTTGAATGCTACAAATGGCAATGAATAAATTCAGTCATATTCTGGGCATAAATTCGAGGCAACTGCAGTCAGCAAGCAGGAAAAAGAGACATTCATCAGCTTAATTATTTGTTGTGCGCTAATTGCTCAGCGTCCCCCTGCAGCGGGCGAGAAGCCAGGGCTGGCGCGGGGACGAGTGCCACCCAGGCAAGCGGGGAGGCGCGTCCTGCGGTGCCTGGCAGCGCGGCCCCGGGCAGGTGGGCTGCGCGGGGAGCAGGGGGCCGGTGGCGGCGTTTGCAGTCGGGGCAGAGGACGGGGCTGCGCTGCTCACAGCTTGCCCTGTGCGTGACCCAGGAGCAGCTTTGAGAGACAGGAAGGCCATTGCCGGCCAACCTCCAAGGGAGAGAAAGCTTCTGTTGTGTATCTGGAGGGGATAAAGTCTTCTGTGAAGGACAAAGCAAAATCCCATCTCCTTTTAATCTTCCTACCCTCCTGACCCAGCACAGGTTGCCAGCTCCCTTCTGCCTGGCTGCTCTAGGAAGCTGCTTCTTGCTTTGTAACCTGCCGCAGATAAAAGAAGATACTATGTTTTAAAGCATTTCATACGTGACGCTGCCAAAGTGAGAAAAATAAATAACTTGGGCATAACTGGCTGTCTCTGGGCTGGCGGCCACCTGCGAGGAGCTCCTGGGGTGTGCAGCATTGCAGGGAGAGAGGCTATGGCTGCTTCTTTTCTGGTTTGTTTCTCCAGTCACTGTTCTCCTTCACTTCTTTTCTCTTCCCCTTCCCTTTCACAAATTTTCCCTGGACAAGGCTGTCTAGAAAGGCCTCGCAGAAATCAGAAATGTCTCTCTTTAGGCTCTGCTTATGTACTTTGTTCCAGACTCAGATCACAGATTTGCTTAGTTGAAGGTCCTGCAGTCTGGGCCATGCAGATCTAAATACACAGAATGTTTAAAGTTCCCCCAACTTAAACCATTTCAAAGAGCAAACTTTCATCTGTCTTTCCTCTCTGCCTTTTCTTTTTGTCGCATAAGGGATAAACCTACAGCTCCCATGAGAAAAACCTGTCTCACTCAGTTATCACTCAGGTTTTCCCTTAACTGCTTTGCCCCATAGCACTTAGAAAAGAAAAGGAAAAATCCTCCCGCCCCTTCAGCCTCTTGACATTTCTGTCCAACACCTTGGAGAGGAAAACCAGCAAGTGCCTCGGCGGAAAACAAATGAGGACTTGCTGTAGATAGAGGACCGTGTGGGATTCATCCAAAGCTTTGCTTATCTGAGAGATAGGCAAGTTATCAAAACCTCTTCAGAGACTTTATGGCCGAGAATTCAAGGCCTAAAGAAAGGAGCTTTGAACTGAGGGGCTGCTGCTGGCTCCAGCAGGGATTTCCAAAGACTGTCCCTGTCTCCCCAGAAAGGGGGGGTCTGCTGCACTCCTACCCCTACGACAACAGAAATAACCACTTCTCAGTATTGTGGAGAAATAAGCGCCTTCTTGCAGCTCTCTAACTGCAACATAGACCTGTCTTGGGGAATCTCAGGTCTTGCTCCATCGGCAGAACACGGGTTTGAGGCAGCTCATGCAATTAGCAGCCTAAGTGACCACCCTGGCTGAGAAAATTCTGCTTATCCAGAAGAATTAACGTTCCTGCCACGATGCTGCTCCCAGCAACTTGAATGTCCCCGGCTGGGTGTGTTTGTCAGCTCTATAATTATCTGCCGAGATGCAGTGAATGGTGGGTGAGCACGGAGGAAGGAAGGATGGATACGATGCGGACTGTTGCTTCATGCCTCTGGAAGCAGCCGAGTGCTGCTGCGTGCTCCGAGCGCATTGGTTCACCCAGGCGTGTGGGTGAACTCACTTACCCATGAGCTGGTGGTCGCAGCCTCAGTGGCTAGCTGTTGGCCATGTGAGAAGAGTTTCAGTCATGGTTGGTTGGGATGGGAGCTTATTTTGGGGCTAAGAGCTTGGTTTCATAATCGTTCAGGGAGGCTTTCCAGGCAGCGATAGATTAAAAGCAGTGATGGTAGTAGCACATGTTGCCCATCCTGAGAGAACGTTCTTGGCTTCAAGGGACATGGGGCTTCCCACAACATACAGCGTTCCCAGGGGACGTGCTAGTGGAGGGTGTTTGCTTTGCTATCCGACCTCACTTCATTAGCAAGTGTTACAAAAACCAGTGAACAAACCTTCCCTGCTCCACCGCCAGCTATTTGGCCTCTGTGTGGTCTGGCTCCTATTAAATCTTTGGTGATTATTTAGAGTAATTACATTCATGTTTGCACAATCAGTAGCACGAGGGTAGGAAGCACAGCTGATTGCTGAGCAACTGAGCTCCATGTGGTTTGGCAAACGGGCTCCCTCGCTCCGCTCGGCGGGCAGGCGGGGATGCGGGGCTCGGTGCGGGCAGGGCTTTCCCCAGGATCCCTGCTGGCTTTGGGCCATCCTGCTTCCACCGGTTCTGGTGAGGCCGCTCCAGATTTATACCTGATGGAGAGAGA
This sequence comes from Leptosomus discolor, assembly GCF_034619465.1. Lineage (NCBI taxonomy): Eukaryota > Metazoa > Chordata > Aves > Leptosomiformes > Leptosomidae > Leptosomus > Leptosomus discolor. The sequence goes on from NC_141409.1 coordinate 5,426,801, forward strand.
GGAGCATCTGTTGGGTTCAGCTGAGCTATGTCGTGTTACACCATATTTGCTGGCTTTAATGGGGGAAAGTCCAGTTTACGGTGGGGTGGTTAACAACAATTCAAGCCTTCGAAACTGTATGAGCTGAACAGGGAGGAGGTTTCCTGCGAGTTTCACCTTCGCCTTTCCCAGGCCCTCTGGAGTGGTGCCCTAGGTGTGAACCTGCATACCAGCCCCCAGAGTTAAAAGGGGGCTCGCTCTTGTTCCATTATCTCAAAACAGCCCTGGTGACCTGAATGCCGAAAACCACTGAGAAGATCCTTACAAGATGCATTTTTGTCCCACAAGGGCCTTGTCAGGGAGCAAAATACTTCCCTGGTGTTTGAGCTGCGAGGGTCTCAGGAGGCGGGGGGCTGTGACACTCAGCACAGCCTGCCACGCTTATCTCGACAGGCCACGCTCGGCCGCAGAGGCTCTGTCTGCAGCGGGGCCTTCGCATTTCCAGTTAGGCTCGTCTGGGAGATTTCGCAAACACTTCAGGGCTGAAATCGAACAACAGGCTGTTTCCCAACACTTTGCAGCCCTCCTCCTCTGCTTCCCACCACACACACACCCACCACCACCACCCCGCCCCTGCACCGGCAACCGCTGCCCTTCCCCAGGCCTTATTCTGCCTCCCTGCTGCTGCTGTGAACCAGCCCCAAGTGCGCTGGATGGGAGGTACAGACAGGTCAGCCTGATAGAGCCTGCGTGAGGGATGAGCTCCAGCCCTTCGCAGAACTTTCCCATCCCTCCCTGTACCTGTCTGGGCTTTCTCCTGTCAACATTCCCACCAGTTCCATAGAGACTGGCCTTTCTCAGCAGGGGTCTGCCTTGGGATGTCACCAGCCTCTTCAGATAGGTGCCTTGTAGCGAGGATTTGTGGCCTCTCACTCGTTTCCTGACCTGGATCCTAATTCTGCACTGGTCTGTTGTATTGTTGTCTTTGTTCCCGTAGTTGGGAGTGTGGCATCAAGGACAAATGTGCCCCTGTTTTCAAGAGGGAGGTTGGGTTTTATCCTGGGTCTCATCACCTAGCGTGGGAGAGGATGCTTAGGGCTACCATACTTTTGTGGAGAGTGGAAGTATGGGTTCATACACTGCACAGAATGGGTGGTGAGTTGGTTGAAGCAGAGGTATCTCAGACCTCCTGTGCGTTACACCTCCGATGTCTGTGCCAGCCTCCTGCCTAGCCCACAAGCCTACACCCGCTGTGATTGCTCCTTTAGGTTCAGAGCAGAGTGCATGCTCCCGGGGTGATGGACATGATTCAGGTTGTGTCTGTTTTCTCTTGAAGAGAGATAGTTTTGTGGTCCAGTGTGGTTCAGGTGTGACCCACATTCCCCTGCATGCTGTTGATCCACGCTGTGGCTCTGTTCTGGATCATCTCCAGCAGATGTGTGTGTGTAAGGGATGCGTGTAGGCATGTGGAGCTGAGTAGTTGGGCCTTTTTCAACCTCTTTTAGTTAGTCTGAGGAGGAAATGTCCTGCACTACGTCATCAAATGACCAAACCAGGCCCTAAACTTAATTTTTAGCTTTTTCTCCCTTCCCTCCTAGATATCAGCAAGGTTTTCTACAAGGGGAGATAGATGTAGGTGAAATTCAGGACTTGATGTGTGGAAGAAGAGCTGATTCTTTAATACTGGCTTTACAATGGGTATATCTGGAAATTTCAGTACAGGTCATACATTCTGTTAATGAGTTGGGCTTTCACAGGCCTATTTAAAAAGAAAAGAAGCAGTCAATCTTGGAGTATGTATGTCTGGGCTCCACACCTAAATGGGCTATCATTCAGAAATAGGTTCAGCATTTATTATTTCTAGCACATCCAGCAACTTTGTTCATGGCTCTGTACTCCAGAGGGCTATCACTGCACAAGCCCAAGGCAATTAACAGTCCTTCTTCTGAGGGGTTTTGTGGTTTCTCTGAGTTGGGTACTTGGGACAATCCTAGTAGATGCTGTGCGGAGGTTAGATTCCATATGGACTTGTGGAAATCAGGACCTTGGGGAACTCAAATGCGTATTTGTTGTAGATGTTGTTTAAAGTGGAAACCCTGTATTACTGCTAAGCGTTTGGAGAATTTCATCTTGTCTAATATGACTGTGGATGTGCTCGTTACCCACAGAAATCTCTGTCTTTTCACATAATAGAAAACTGATCTCTGGAGCTCACTGCCATAAGACAAAACAATTCATCTATCTGGACAATAGCACTGTAAAAATCAAATTGCATAAAAAAACCTCTGTAAGGGACATAAACTGAATAAGGCTAATCTGATCAGGAAGAAACCCTCTTACTCTCAGGCTACCCACTGCTGTGGACTGCTGCTGAGCCATGAAACTATCTGCTCTTGGGGCCACAACTCTGCCCCAGAGAGGAAGCTTCTGCTTTTCTGTCCATGACCAGTATCGGGAGACCAGAGGGTTTCTAGAGGACAACACATGGCAAGACATTTCTTCTCTACTGGCTCCATCTCACCAGAAATTTGCTGCAATGTAGAGTGATCTAGTCTCTTACATGCACTTTTTATTCAAGTTGCTCCAGTGCTGAGCACACGCTTACAGTGACAGAAAACAAAGGGGAAAACAAAGGGATTCAAGGAGAAATGGGAGGAGAGCGAATGAAGAAGGTAGATCACTTCAAGGCAACATCAAACTCATGCCAGTTTGGGTTTCTAAGGCCACTATTTCAGCACAGCCCACAGAGTAGGTTAGGGGAGCATGAGCTGGTAGTTTGGAGACACGGTTGTGCAGGGCTTTCACTCTTGGCTCTGATGTTCCCACAAGTGAAATGGTAGCATTTCTGGGATCTCTGTGCCTGCAACGCGTTTCACTGTCCCACCTGGAGGGACTGGACAGCAGCAGAGACAAAGTGCAGTAGGATGTCACAGCTAATTTCAGCCACTTTACTGAAATGCCTGAGTTGGGTGAGTGGTTGTCCTGTGTTCAGTGCAAAACATGTATCCTCCTTCTCTGTGAGCCTGCCTCTCTCCTTTGAATGCAGGAGCTACTTAATCACTTTTGTTAGAATGTTACAGACAAATACAGTGAATCCAGGCCAGGGAGAGGAAAAAGCTTGATCAAGACAAATTAAAGAATCAGGTTCCCAGGTCTCGCCTCCAACCAGTAGCTTCGTTGTACAACAGGGAGGATTTTTTAAGTCAAAGTCATTGCCAAATCCAGATTGCACTGAATGACTCAGGACTAAAAAAATAAAAATAGGGGAGAACTCCAGGCATACTTAAGTGTTTTGTTTGAGCATTTTCAAAGTGAAATAAGTCTTTATTTCAAGGCATAACTTTTACTCTGAAATAGCCTTTTTTATTTGTATGTCTTGAAGGAAAGGTCAAACCTGAACTGTGGTGGATAATCTAAACCAAAATGTTTCCTTCTGCATTGAACAAAAAAAGTATTTTCTTTTTAATCTTTTCTTTTTTTTCCAGTATTTTAATTCAGTCATTAAACGATCCCTCTTCAGCCTCCTCCCCAAATCCCATTGTTTGCAGACTTCTCTGTTTTCCTATCTAAGAATATTCATAACACTGTGATAGGAGACAGTCCTGCTCTGGCTGGCTTCTGTTGGATCAAGTGACCCTTAAGCTCCTATTGTTTTCTGCAGTTTATTATAAAATTCTTTAGTTTCCAATTATTTGAATTCATTTGCTTTTAACTTTTTGGACTATCTCTTTTCTTTACAACCTCCACATTTACACAACTGTGGATTAATTGTAGATTCACATTATTCACTGGTTGGTTATTTAGCTTGTAAATCACCAAGGCCATGGCTTGATGAAGAGTCGTCACCCTATTCTACCTGGAGGGTCAGGTCTTCTGGGAATGAAGTCAAAAGCAAGGGGAGGAGGCTCTCTAAACCCTGATTTGGTGATGAGCGTCGGCTAGTTAATGTCTCTGTCAGCATGTCCCTGCCTTAGGCTCCCCAGTTGTGAAATAAAGATCCACACCCCTCCATCCCGTTCTTGTGCGCGTCAGGAGAAAGGCATGCTAGAGGTGGACATGCAGGGACACGTATGGAAGGTCTAGGTGGAAATGACAGCTGTGTGTTCGCGCACAGTGCTTGGTCCACATTCCTAGTTGTGCTGTTGATGACACATAGGGAACAGGCCGACCCAGGCTTCATAGCCTGGAGAAAAGTGTTTATGAAAGAGAGAGCAAATATGTGGCAGCAAAGCCAAGGGAAGCAGACGGAGCACGCGTGTGCAGCCCTTGCCGGGGACGTTTGAACAGGTTGTGGCACTGTCTTGGAAGGAGTGTAAAGGAGGGAAATGAGGTCATTTGCTCAGTCTGTGCAGATGGGAGAAGTTCTTGGGAATTCACTTCAGGGCAAGCGAGACACTGTTCCACTGCCACCCCCTTTTCTTTATGTAAATACTGTGATGCAATAGGCCAAAATCAACTTCCACTAGCCAGGCACTGCAGGCTATTGTTTCAGCTCCTTCCCACACTTCTCCAGAGAGATCGCAGGCAGATGACAGATCATGCACGTAGCAGTCTCTCGCTTGCATTCCTTTGCTGTTCCTCAGTGCCCGTTAGCTGCATCTCTTGACCTTAAACACAAGAGGTATTTAGAGAAGTCTCTGCTGGACTGCAGCTTCACTCATCTGCTGGGCAGTGTTTGGTTCAGTTCCTGAGGAATTGAAACCAAGAACATTCATAGTTAAAGGCACAAGTGGACCTAGGCACAACAGCAGCACCCAAGCCATGGGGCCCTTCTGCAAAATGACACCCTACAGAGGGGAGATTATGGCCCAGGAGCAGAGTTTGCCAAAACCCCCAAGCTGGGGGTGGGTAGGAGTGCTATGGGGAGGCTGGAGCTGGTGAACATTTGAGTTGGTGATGTGAGATGAGGGTTTTGTCACTTCGCTGTCATTTAGTGTTTGTAGTCTTTGGGGTAAGGATAGCTTTTCAGAAGAGGTTGGCCATGTAACGTGGTCCCAGCATTTTTGTGGTAAGTACCCCAAAAAGCCCCAGCGTTGCCCAAGAAGTACATGTCTCCCCAGCCAGCTATGTTTATGTGCTTGATGTGAACTGTCAGGGGAGTATTTGCTGACCAGTAACTGCACAAGATGAACAGGTTCTCCTTTACACTTTTCACAACCATAAGGACATAACTCACCTGAGGCCTCAGTATACCACCAGCTCAGCATTAAAATAAATCACAAAAGAAAACTAACACAGCTGAAGACTGCAGCTGATCTCTGAAGGCATCACTCCAGAGGTCTTGTTTGTTCTCCAGGGTGCTGTAGGTGTTCCCTCCTTCATGTCTTTGTGTCTTTGGTTTCCTTCCCCAGGTTACTCCCTTCCCTATGTCCTGTGACCTACAAGGAGAGTGTGCTTGCCGGGACCCCAACGCCCAAGAGCACAATCAGAAAGACCTCCGTGGCTTCAGTCTTGGGTAACGCCAAGTGACGTGGAATGGAGGACCACACTGCTCAAGGCAGGCTAGGAGAGACACCACATCCCTTTTGGTATCGTTTTTAACATTTAGCTGCTCAACTGGATGGCATTTCTGCACCAGGGACCCTTAGAATTCAACCAGTCTGCCTTTAATTTTTGTCCAAGGAGAACTCAAAGTAGGGGTTTATGTATTAAGTATATCTTAAATAGTGATGATGAGAAACAAACAACCAAGAGTCGCGAAGACTTTCATGTATCAAAACAGCATGTTATGCCCACCTAATTTGAACAGTTCATATCTAGATTCAAGGCGAGAAACAAGCTATTTATGTACACATATTTATAGAAATAAGTAGAGAAAGAAAGAATGAGAGATGATGATCGATGCGAGAACACTTTCCCCTCTCCAGCACTCACAACTCAGACCATTCATGGAAGAGGCTGTGCTCTTGGAGGACTCCAAGCTGAGCCTTTTCTGATGCTGAATGCCAAGGTATCGCATGCTCGGGGCACTGAGGTTGGGGTGGGATCTCCACGGGGCTGTGCCTCTTGGCAAGTGACTTGCCAGACGCCCAGCCAGCTCGAGATGTGGGATGCATCTGCTCCTCACAGGAATGCTACTTCCAGCCAGGGAGCTCAGCAGACTGCAGTGGCCTTTCTGTACAGCTCCTCCTTCTCCCCCTGCCCTCAAAAACCCAACAAAAGGTCCCCTTGTAGCCTGCCTGCAAGCTGCAGGGCTGCTGGGTGCGACGTTTCTGTGTGGAGATGGGCAGGTGGTCCCATGGTGGAGTCAGGGAGTGGGAAGTCTAAGGACTGGCATCAAGGAACGTGGATGATTGCTTCTGAGGAGCAGAGAGGGTAACTTGCGCCCACACTTGTCATTTGAGCATGTCTGCTGCTGCTACTCCTGCTGCTATGTCCCATACAACTAGTTTTCTTACTGTGTCAGGACAGGGTGAAAAACAACCCCATGCAACCAAACAGTCTGCCTTAAAGCTTACCTACAACCTGCCTTTCAAACCCTCTGGTCTCTTCCTCAGCATTGGGGCAAGAAAACAGGACACCAGCTAGCCAAAGGAATCTGCTTTCTGGTTTCCACCCAACCAAGTGGTTCTCTAGACCTCCTCCACCCTGCTGTTTTGGTAGTCTGTATCTAACAACCGCTGCATGCTCCTGTTTTCTCAGGAGAGGGGAAGAGGAGAAGGAGGCACATGCTGTGGGGAAAGGACCGCAGGAGACAGTATTAGAATTTTGGCCGTATTTGTCAGTATTAAGCTGCCAGGCCAGTGGGTTGGACACTTCTGATAGACCAGGAGCTTAGCTGCTTGTAATCTTCCAGAAGGAGGGGCATTAGCTGCAGCAGGCCTCACACTTCCCTGTCAATACAGCTCCATCCTTCCATTTCAGCCCAGAGGGAAACAGACCCCTGGGGACTCATTTCATCATAGGGTCCATCACTCAGTGTCACTGAGATGCCCAGCATCCAGTGCTGCCGCTGCTGCTATGGCCCATCCCACGGAAATCCCAGAGATCTTTCCAGTGTGGCTTGGGCTTGTATCCTGCTGTTTCGGGCTCTGCTAGGAAGAACTCACACCCAAAAGAGCGTCCTTCCAATTCTTAAGTCTGTCTGTTCCTTGGGACTCCCCTGACTTGCACAATCTACTGGGTAAAGACAGGTTGGGAAGATTTTTTCCCTACTCCTGCTTTATTGAACATTTAGGCACTGGAGCAAGGCAGAAGGGTAAGGGGAGGGGACCTTTCGCTCGTGGAGATGGATGTAAAATGGATAGGAGAACTAGAAATGGAAAACTGACACAGTTGTAGGTGCAAGGTGCCAGGCTCTTGTCACCCACTGTTGGGGTTGTTTCTGTTGGTGTAAACCAGAGATGAATCTCAAGAACTAAAATGTAGAGGCCTGGAGAGGTGATTGTCGTTAAGAAGGTGAGGAGCTCTCTGTTGTGAAGCTCCTAGTTATTCCTGGAGAAGGCCTGGCCGTGGGAGCTGTGCAGATGGCTCTGCCCGCACCGTGCCGGGTGTACAGGAGAGGGAGGTGCAGTGGGATCAGGGCTCCTTCCGTGGAGTTAGGCTGAACATCCTCCAGTATAGAGACAAGTGGCAAAAACTGGGCCTGAGCAAAACTTCCACTTTTTGCCCTTGCCATCTAATTAACAATGGAAGTAAATAACTGTGAAACAGTTGCTTCCTTCTGGTCCCTTTGTCCTCCCATTTTGTGTTGGCAGTTTGTTCATGTGCCATCCAGCCTGTCAGAAGAGCTCACAACCTCGAAAGCCTTTCAAACTGCTAAAGCATCGTGTCCTTGATGCCTGAGGCATCTCGGCATGATCTCCCCCCTCCACCCCACCTGGGTTTCGCCCTAAGCAGGGACCCTCAGTTCAGGTCCTGTGTGCATCCTGATGGCAGCTCAGTTTGCAAAATCCCCTTCTCAGGGGGATGCAGCTCAGCATGAAGGACAGTTTCCATCTGCTTTTCCCACCTAGGACATTGCCCAGGAGAGACAGGTCTCTATAAGCTTTATTGCCACTTGCTGCTCCCAGGAGCGCAGGGCCTGCCGAGCTTCTCTGCCCAGCCAGGACCAGCCTCTCCTTGCCGAGTTGGAGCCCTTCTCAGCTCAAGAGCGATGGTGGCCTCTTGCCAGCACAGCCTCACACCTCAGCTTCACTCCTGCAGTCCGGGGGTGACCCAACTCCCTTTCCCACGGGCGGGCTTTCCATGCTGCTATTCGATTTTTTTTTTTTCCAGCTGCCATGTGGGTGCTGTCCATCTCCTCCAAGGGGGCTGACAGAACTGGGAGCAGAAGAAGTTCTGCTCTGAGTCACGTTAAATCCAGTGGCTTTTTTTTTTTTTCTTCCATTGGGAAAAGATCGCACTGGGGCAAAGCTTTGCCCTCTGTGTTTCAGGTGCTGTATGATGCACCCAGAGGGATGCGGAGGGGGGAGCCATGGGACACCTGCTCAGCTCTTGTCCCCTGTGCTCCGACCCTGGGTCAAGGCCAGCTGGATGGCCACCACTGTAAGGGCCTTGAGTAGTCAGTGGAGTCCCTAGGAAAGACCCACGATGACTGTGATGGGCATTGGGTTGGGGGTGAGAGGGACATTGCCCGCCACCTCCACCCGCTGACCCAGTGGTGTAGGACAATATCAAACAAGAGGTTTAGGGGAAGAGGAGAGGGTGCTCGTGGGGGTAAAATTTAGCTGCTCATGAAGTCCAGGTCACGTTAGTGCCAAGATCTTCTCTGTCACAGATCGTGAGCCAAGGCTGCACCCTACCTGGGGCTACCAGCCAGCCTCCTGGCTATGGGTGGTGTCCAGGACCAGCGGGAGGGAAAGCTGGAGCAGAAAGCGGTGAATGGTGCATGGTGGGGTGGGAAACTCTTGTCAGCTGCTACCCCTCTCCCTCCCCACCCTCTCGCAGACGGGCTGAGCTGGTGTCCTCCTGCTTTTCTTGCATCTTCCGCTGTCCCCCCCAGGCTGAGAAAGGAGGATGGCACCAGAGGACTCTTGGAGTCGGGTTCCAGCTACCTCCCTTCCGGTTTCGGTTTCACTTGGTTGTAACTGTCGGTTTGTTCTAGGTTTTACCTGTGTTTAAGGAAAGAAAAAAAAAAAAAAAAAAAAGAAAAAGAAAAAGAGGAAAAAAAACAGATGAAAAAGAAAACCCAATAGCCAACAAAAGTTTCATGCTGCAACTGATTCAAGTGGGGGAATAAATAACAACAAGTGAGGCTTTACAGAGAGGAAGAAAAGAAAAGAAAAAACCCCACCATAAAAAGGAGAAAAGAAAACCCGCATAATCCAAATCCAAGAAGAGCAAAGCCTATTTTTGTGTGTTTGAAAGGAAAATACTGATTCTGCCAGCTGAGTAGAGAGCTAGATACTTAAGTGTAGATTTCCCTAGAAGTACCGTGAGGTTTTATAACATTGTCTGGGTTTGTTTTCCTTGTGCTTTGTGGTAAGTCCAGGAACTAAGGCTAAGGTGTTTTTTCCCCTGGTATATGGTTGTTTGTGGGGGGAGGGGGGGGGGGAGGGGGGGCGGAGTTTATTATTATTTTTTTTTCCAGATTATTTTTTTAAGTGTGTATTTGTGCTTATTTTTACATTATCCAACTGTACATACGCATTTAACCAGTATTTCACTGTGCTCTAATTACTGCACTCAGAAGCACTGCACAGTCTGAATCCCGAAGAGCTGCGAGAGACTGGGAGTGAGGGGGGGGAAGGAGAACGCTGCTACGTGAGCAGACAGGTGGTTCCCGTCGGCGGGGAGCGGGGTGCCGACCGTCCCCTTCCCGCACTCCAGCCCATCGTTCCCATTCGAGGCCACGCTAGAAGACAGGAGGGGATGGGGTTAAGTCAGCCAAGGCTGGGATCTCAAAGGGGTTTTGGGGCTGGCGACTTGGCCTTTGAACTTTTTTGGATGCTGTGGAAATTCCCAGCCTTTCGGCAGCGTCTTGCCCTCCCCTGCCCGATCCCTGGAGGCGCCAGTGAGAGTTAATGGGCATGTTCATATCACTGGGAGAGGACCATGTGCCCGGCTGAGATATGCTCTTGAGATCTTCATGGTTGTGGGCCCCATTTTGGTCTCAGTGGTGAACTGAGCTGACTCGCTTTGCATTTCTTCCACATCATCCCATCCTCTGGGGAAAGCCATCTCCCTGCCTCCAGCTGACTTCATGTGTTGGGCACACTGGAGCCCCGGGGACAGTCCCCTTTCCACTGGAGGACCTTGACCACTGGGTTCAGTGGGAGCGTGACCAAAACCTCAGCAGGAGCAGGTCCAGGTGGCCCAAGATGTATTTCCTTGGAGCTACGGTCAGTTTGGGCAATAGGGGTTTGGTGTTGGGCTGTTCCTGCCACCCGGGGAACCAGTGTTCAAAACCCTGGTCATTTGAGCGGGAGCAAAGTGGGGCTTAACGTTTTGTTTCTTAGTTTGGCAAACTGAATTTTCCCCTTTTTGCCTGATCTACATATCCAAGATTCATTAAGAATAATAATCGCTTCCTCTGAGGCCAGAAACAAGAGCTTGGGTTGGCTTCAGGTGTTAGATGAGGAGTCTTGGTGCTACTTGTTGGTGGAGTTAGTCCTGTTAGGTCAAGATGCCGAGCTAATGAGTCCAAGTTGCCTTTGGTTCCCATTCTGGTTTGGTTTGGTCTTTTGGTTTTTCCTTCGTTTGGTGAGGCCACAATTCAGCCACCAGTTTCCATCTTCTGAGTGCAAAGAACCAGGGCTTTAACAAAACATTTCACCAGCAATTAAAGAGGGAATCGGAACCATTGCGGAGTTTGCATTGTACGGCCTCTGTAATTACTTACCTGTCTGCAGATGATTGGCTGAATTTTGCTCCCATCAAGTCAACAAGGGTTTTTGTTGTTGTTGTTGACTTCACTGGGAGCAGGATTGAGCCGTACTATATATATAAATATATATATAAATATATATATGATATATATATAATATTATATGTGTAATATTATATATATATATCAGTGTAATATTTACAAATAAAACTGTGATCTCGTCTAGAGAAAAATGTATTCATATTACCAACTGCTCTTCCATATTTATGTATCATATTGTATCTTTTTATTATTGTTATAATTATTATGATTATTATGGTTATTATTATTATTATTATTATTATGGAATCTTTCTTGGCACCTTTTGGAAGCCACGTCAACCAATACTCCAATGAAGTGCTGAGGATCTATTTTCACAAGAATTCTACTGGTCTACTGTAAAAAAGAGAAAAAAAAAAAAGAAACAAGCAAAATACAGTTCAACCCTTAATTCTGTACCTCACGCCTGTACGTTTGCTGCTCCGATTTTGGGTTTTATTTTGCGTTCGTTTGTTTTTAACGGATCTAATTTAAGTCTCCAAGCAATATATAAAGATGTAAATAGTAAAGCTTATTTATTAAGATTGTCATCTTTTTTAATTTATATTTACACAATTGTTCATCTAATTTATTTTTTTTTTCAATACAGTTTTTAACAGTTGTCCTTTTTTTTGGTTCATGATGTTTTTTAAATCATTTTCACAGAATTTCTTTATACAGGTTTTTCTCTTTCTTTTAATAAGCAACAACTTCCTCTGGTCTTTCAAAAACAGGTCATGTTTCACTCAAAAAAAGTTATGTCAGATTCATCGAAATATTTTGCCATTGTTGATTCCTATACCCTAAAGTTCTATATTATATAAATATATAATACCTTGTATGCTTAAATATTTAACTGTGTGATTTTGTATATATCTTCATACACATGCTCACACACATATGAGGGTTAATGTCCCCAGATGTTGGGAGAACAGAGAATCAGAAACACAAACAATATAAGCTTGTATTAAAGAGTTCTGAACTGGACCGCTTGCTCTTGACGCGTCTCCTTTGCTTTCGGTCGAGCCGGCCCCCGGCATCACCGGGTACCCCGGGGCAGGGGGTGAGGGTGGCTGCGGGGTTCCACATCTGGCTGCACAGCTGCACAGGCCACCCTGTCCACATGCTCCTGCTGAGCTCCAGCGCTTGGTTTGGGACAGGGGTTTTGAAAATCCCAGTGTTTTGGCAGAGCCCTGACGGGAGAGGGCCACAGCGGGTGGAGGGAGGCAGCGCCGGCCGGAGCCACGTGGCAGCCAAAGAGCCCAGTTCACCCCCAGCAGGTTTGGTTCTGCCAAGGCAGTTCAGGTCCTGCTTCGCTCAGAGCAGGCTGGTGCCTGGTGGAGGTTTTGGTGTGAGAGATGCTTGAAAATATGGAAGGTTGGATGCTTGTAATTTTAGAAAGAATTTTTTTTTTTTTTTTTTAAGTTATCCGTGGTCTCTGCTAACTCTCTCCATCACATGCAGATATCCAGAAAATGAGTCCCAATGGGAATTTGCCGTGACTCGGGGGTATTACCTAGGAGGGGAGGAAGGCTGAAAGCGATGTGCAGCTGCAGAGCTGAACATCCCGATGCACAAAGCCTTTGGACACACAAGGAAACGCACAGATAAAGATAAGGGAGTCTCCAGTGGTCAAGCGATAGCTGGGCTTGCAGTCCCCCCACGCCAGACCAAGGCCTTGTAAGGCATGCAGAGTGAGCTCGTGCACATCTGGGGCTGGTAAAGCCCCGTGCCCAGTATAAGCACACACGAGACACGCACACCTATGTGCACACACATGCTGTGTTACAGCCTGTCCCGGTCCCAACCCCTCCTCAGGGCTGGCTCACCTGCAATGCAGCTGCATGACTTTCTCCTCCTGGAGAATGAGGCTCTGCCACCCAGTAACATCGTTTTGGTCGGCACGGTGATGGACACTTCTCAGCTGCACGCCCACAGGCATGCACAGCCCCAAAAGGACCGGGGTGGACTCAGATCACAGGGCTGTCTGTTCTTGCTAATGAATAGGATTAGGAATAGGATTAAGAAACTTTTGGTCCTTCCACACCCAAAGTGTGGCTTTTTGTTGCCACGGCAGGTGTTTGTGGTGAGCAGGGTGGGCTGGAGGAGCTGCAGCTCCAGCAAAGCCTGCAGCAGCCGAGGGCTCAGCCCCGCACAGCTTGGGCAGCCCACCTGCCCCAACCAAGGGCAGCTTCCCTGGGCAATTAAGTTGACCATTAATGGCAAAGTCGTTCAATCCCGTTCTGTCCCACGGACTTTGCAGATTTTCCACCCTCGGAGGCTTTGCCTCCCCTTGGTCCCAGCCGTGCTGGTCCTGCCATGTTGCCTCACTTTGCCAACACTACCCCCGCACTGTTACTGCTCCACTGGGATCCTCACGTTGGAGCCGGGTGCAGGACTCAGCCTGCTGCCTGCTCAGACCCTGATGCGGCAGGCACGGAAAGGGACTTTATGCTGTTACACTGAGAAATCTGTATTGATTCAGCTTCAACATGTGAATTGATTCAGCATTGACACCTCCAAACCTTGAGGATGCACATGCAGTGAGGACAGGTGCCATTTAACCCTGACAGTTATTGACCTGTGATCCTAACAAGAGTCATTTTTAACCCAGTTAACTCCCCAACTCATTAATGATTTAACTCCCCAGGAAAGCCCTGGTAAGACACAGAGGCTGGGAGCATGGGCAGAGGACAAGGAGGGGGTGCCTGGGGACAGGAGTGTTGAACACCAGCTATGCTTTCCTGGTTACACATTTCCCTTTTCATTTGCTTTAGTCAGCACTGGGCCATAGTGCCAGCTAGCTCCGTTTGCCATCCTGATGTAGTTACAGTGCTGACTGGTACCACCTTGGCCCCCTTTTGAAAGTCTGGCAGTAACACCTTAGTGCATAAATGGCCTGTGGCTTGAACAATAAATTAATTCTACACCACACAATCCATGGGATGTTTGGGGGCAACAGACTGAAGGATGAGAATAAATTAATTTCTTTTTTTACACCAGCATCAGTGAGTCAGTGAAAAAAAAAATGTTTTGCATTTTGTCAAAATCCACTGCAATATCTTGAGCAGGGAGAGAGAGAGAGAGAGAGAGAGCGAGAGAGAGACAGAAAGAGCACGAGCAAGAGCGCATCATGCTTTCTATACCATCTTTGTCTATGGTCAATGCATTATTAATAGGTACAAGCGCATCACAGACGGCCCTATCAATGGAACATACTGTAGATAAAAAGGCTCATTGACAACATATTGAATGGGTTGTGTGTGTATTGGACGGGGCTCTGAGCAACCTGATGTAGTTGAAGATGTCCCTGCTCATTGCAGGGGGGTTGGACTGGATGAGCTTTAAAGGTCCCTTCCCACCCAAACCATTCTGTGATTCTACAGCATTATACAGACCAATTGGCTGCGTGTTGAACTATCTATTAAGCATCAATAAGGACCTTAAGATGGGAGCAACCCATAAGGCCAGTGAGCAGCGAGGAGCTCGCTCCTGCTGGCTGGGCTGCATTTGCTGAGCGATGTTCAGCTCTGTTCCTCCCCCACATGCACAACGCCCCCGAGTGCAACCAGCTGAAATGCACAGTCAGAACAACAGTTTCTATGTCCAGTTTACATGTCTGGAAATCAATCACTAAAGAGAGAAAGAGGGGGGTGAAAAAGAAAAAAATCAATACATACATTGAACAAGGTCTGAAGCCACCGTTCTGTGAGATGGCAAAAGGGCTTGTGGCCACCAGCAAATGTTTAATCTGGCTGAGAACTAGCAAGGAAGGCAGCTTTAGGATCTCAGCCCCGTAGTCGTAATGCCAGTCACCTTGCTGTGCAGTGACCAGCCCAGGGAGTCTCGTGACACACTCAAAGTCACCCAGACTGGGCCACCAGCCTCTCCAAGAGGCCCATGTACTGAAGTGACTGCGAGGCACTTGTGACACCAGATGCGGTTCCTGTTGGCCGCATTAAATCAAAAGGAGCTGACTGCATTAATTATATATGAAAGCTGGGGAAATTGCTCTGAATTCATACGGCAATGTTGTCTCCCAGCTGAAAGCCACAGCTTCTCAAACAAGTATGGCATTGGTAATTGTGGTAATGGGAAAATGAAGCTGTTAGCAACTTCGAACAATTTGGACAAAAAGACACAGAGGCTTAAAAAAAAAAAAAAAGCTTCTGTAGAAAGGCTGGGATATAAAGGAAACTGCCCACAAGTACAGAACAAAACTTCTTTCCACATCAGCAAGGGCATCTGAAGAGCAAATGAACGTTGACTGTTCAGGTGCGTAGGCTGGCAGACGTGTGCCCACGTGGTCGCTTGCTGACACACACACACACACCCCCACACACACAGAGACACACAAACCCAGCGAACGCTTTGTGGTCCAGCACTATCTTTTCCTGGGCTTTTCCACCCCACTTCTGCAGGTTTTCAGTTTCTAAAACACACACCTGGGAGGTGAAGAAAAGGGAGCTGTTCCCAGGCCAGAATTCTCCTTTTTGCTGCTCATTAACTACCACAACACTGCGATGGCCCCACATTTTCCCTCTACCCTGAATTGGAATAACAGCTGCCTACATCATTCAAGTCAACAACTGGCCTAAGTTCGCTGACAAAATGCAGCCAACGGGCCAGGGTCTTAAATTTTTTTAAGTACAAGTGAGGCAATACTGTGTCAAAATAGCTTTAAAGGTCTTGAGAATCTTTTGGCTGACTTCTCCCAGGCCTGGGGAGGATTGTTAGTGGCTAAAACCAGCTTTCACAAAAGTAATATTGTTTTGCAGATAAGAAGTTATTCACAACTTTATGTGCTCAAAATAAGCAGGGTCTTTTCAAAATGTCACCCCGATAACACGGTCTTTCCTGAGCCCTGACGCCGCTGTGTTGCCGTCAAGACGTGAAGGCTCCATGACACAGCAGCGGCCAAACAGTCTTGGAGAGACGGGAGGGTGGGCAGAGCAGGGAAGGAGGATCCTTTTAATTGCACACTTTATTAATACCGCAGTGCTCAAACTTTCCACCCAAGCACTTAAAGCCTCCTGACCGCCACTGCACCTTAGGAAATGCCAAAGCTGAAGCGCACCACGCTGACTCAAACGGTGTCCTGGTGTTTGGGAGCTGCCGAGAGCCCTTTGGGCAAAGCCTTCCCGCCCCAGCCCAGCACTGGAGTGGCACTTGCAAGGCCAGAGCTGCCCAGGGCATGTCCCCTCACCATGGTGGGACTATGAGCCATGGTCCCTCCTGGCTTAATGTCATGGCCACCTAGGCTGGGGGAGGCAGACAGGCCAAGCATGCTTAGAAAAAAAAAAAAAAACCAACACAGAAACCTTTTCCTTTGTGTCTTGCAATGCACAAATTGATTCACGACAGTGATGCTCAGCTTCTGGGGAGCTAATCCAGCCTCTGGCCCAGCAGGTACAGCGTGCAGTTTGTACCTCCCAGTGCAACAAGATGTGAGCTCCCAGGCTGCTGAGGCAGTCATCACATCGCAGGGCATTCTCAGGGCTAAGCATTAGTGTTACTGCAAGGCTTTGTCCATCCCAGGCACCCCCCAAGATGGAGAGGACTTGGGCTGTCCATGCCGAACAGCCTCTGGCCCTCCCTTGGCTTCTTCCCCAGCCTCAGCAGAGCCTGCCTCACCCAACCAAGCAAAAATTAAATAAAAATTAAAAAAAGAGGAAAAGCAGAAACCAAAGAAATAAATAAAGGAGCAAACACAGCACTTGACTTGGGAGGCCTTTGCTGTGGGCAGAAGCTGTCCCAAAGTGGTGTGTCATCAGTGGCACAGCAACCGAACAATCAGCCCCTCTGTGCACCGTGCCAGCTGCAGCCCGGCTGGGGACGAGGGCGGTGGGGAACAATGGCCGTGGGGACAATGGGGATTGTTCAGGGCCGCTCTGCTCCTCGGGAGCAGACAGCCCCACGCAGTCCTGGGAGGGGACCTGTGGCTGTCACCAGCTTTGAGCTGCCAAACAAGTGGCAGATTTGAGGTGCCCTTAAGGAGGGCGTGTGCCCGCTGGGATGGTCAAGGGCTGCTGAAAGTGGCGGTGAATGTGTTTGTTAAAAGGAAGAGTGTGAACACACCTACAGTGAAGAGTGAGCAGCCTCTGCAGAGAAACCACCTCCTGGTGCTGAGCTTATGGGGTGCTGGGGGGTGCAGGGGTGGTGGGAGCAGGGCCAGGCTGTGCAGGGCACAGGGGACACCCTGCATGCACCTACAACTGCTCTAGTGATGCCGTTACCTGCACTTGCACTCGCTGCAAAGGCACATGAAGGAGGTTGCTCCTTTTGAGCTGAACTCATCCTAAAGCTGGTGACACCATCCAGGAACCCTTAACGCCAGGTTACCCTTCCCTGCTTCATGCCACTGGACAAATAATTACAGCTTTGCAAATGGATGTGGTTAGTTTACCTGTTAAACCTGAATGATGGCATCTTTTTGCCCCTCTCCCCACTCACTTTTCAGGTTTCATCCACCTCTTGGTGCTCTCCCCACCCAGGATGGCGTTGGCCCCTGGTCTGCCAAAGCCCAGCCAGTGGCACAGCAAAGTCAGGGTGCGGGTTGGCAAGAGGAACCAGCTCCTGGGGCAGCAGCAAGTTTCTTTGGAGCAAGGATCCCTTTTCCCTAAGGGAGCCAGAGGAATGGCGAGGGGTATGTATGCACTCACTACAGGGCACAGGTAGCCTGCCAGCATTGCTAGGCCGTGACTACAACTGTTTATCTTGAAAGCTGGAGAGTTACATTCTCCAAAGTTTCCAGGGAGAAAATACAGACCCTTCCTTTCAGCTGTGTGCTGAAGGATGTGTAACCTCGATGAATTCCTCGGTTTTGTTTGGCTTGGGTACACCGTGCTGGGTAGCATCACTGGCCAAAGGCTCTTCTGGCTTTGATCTGGGAGCTAGGTGCGCTTCTCGACAGGTTAACAGCCATCAGACTCCGCAGCCTTCCTGCCAGGGAGTCTAGACTCTTCCACCTGCTGTGTACATATTAACACAGGCTTACACACAACTTGCTCTGTATACGTACCTGTGTGCAATAGCCAGCCTCACCAAGGATGCGAAGCGAAGCTCTTCAGCAGCCTTCCAAGGTAAGCAGCAAGAACCAAGGCCCTGGTCGTTGCAGTGGACACAGCTGCAGCGCGGAGCCAGGGGGACAGCCAGCCTGTCCTTGTGCTGCTCGTGTTTTGCTCCCAGCAGAGGTTAGGGTTACCAGCGTTGAAGGTCTCCTTTCCACCGCTGTCAGCAGCAAAACGGCCCCGTGCTGCAGGTTTTGTCACTCCCCCCCCCCAAGCTCTGCTGAGGGAGGCTGCTGGGATGGGTGTCCCAGGTGCAAAAGACACCACTGTGTGGGAGTCCATTGTAGCAGAGCGGAGAAAAATGTGCTGAAGGGCATCCAGTCAGCCACCCTGTATTTTGGCTGGCATCTCCTAGTCCTAACACCCAGCACCCCACTAATAGCATTAGCCCTGTCACACCATCAGCAGCGTTACAGAAAACACAAGCAATTTGTCCATCAGGTCGGTCAACACCGGCTCTCGCCTGCAGTGAAACCGCAGAGCTGCTCCTCATCACAGCACACACTGCACAGGGCTTTCAGGAGAAATGAATCATCTCCGAGCAAAACCAAACAAAAAAACCCCAAAATAAAACACCATGTTTGTAAAATACAAGGAAAGGCATGGCTGCAGGCCAGAGCCTTGAGAAAACAAGACGGCTTCAAAGCACCTGGAGGTGTCCCCAGCACTAGCAGCAGCTCACCGTGGCGCTGGGACCAGCTGGGATCTGCGTGGGCGCTGCCGGCCCTGGCAGTCCCAGCGCGGGCCGCATCCTGCTGAGCATCTGGGGGACAGGTCCTGCGGGGCGATGGAGCCACCGCCTGCTCTGCAGAGGCCGGGACAGGAGGATCAATCCTGGTTAATCTGCGTCAGTGGCTCCAAAGAGCTGTTTAGGGGTTCCCCCCGCCCCACCAAGCAGTGCGTATTACCATTACCATTACCATGTCATGAAATGAGCAGCTTGGTGTAACACCACGATGCCAGAAACACCAGTCAGGGCACCGGCCGGGACGCCTGCACATTTGCACTTCAAGAGGTTTGCTGTGCTTTGTTTTACACAACAGCAAAGCTGAACGAATATTGCCTCACCTCCTCCTGCACCGGTGTCTCCCGTTTCAGGAGGGGCAAGAACTGTGAGCCCCAGTTTCTCTGCAGCTCACAGACCTGCGCCAGGCCTGGCTGGTGCACAGATTGCTGGATGGGTGCTGAGAGCCATGCTGGGGCTGGGCAGCTCTAGCCAAACAAATGCAAAGTCTATGTTCGTTTGCAGCAAGTCATGGTCATCGTCATCCTCAAAACCAGCCTCCACGGCCACCAGCCGCCTCTGAAGGGCAAAGGGCTGGTTAATGGGCAGCAGCAGTGCTGGGGGCTGAGAGAGGCTTTAACACATGTGACATCGTGGTCCCTCCATGGCCCTCGTGCTCAGTGCTGCACAAGCCTCAGCGACAGTGGCCACAGCCCAGATCCCTCAGAAAAAGGGATTTAGCTTAAAAATTAAGACCTCAGGCAACCTGCAATGCTTTGGTTCTTGCTCCACAGACTGCTACATCAAGGCAAAGTTTTCTGTGAACTCCAGTGGGAATTTGGCCAGGTACTGGAGGCCTTCCCAATGTGCAACGTCAATGTGGCTCAAGAAAACAAAACATAACCAAAGACGGAGGAAAAAAAAAAAAGCAGCTTGGGAGAAACGATCAGAATTATCTGAGTGGATGCAAATCAGGCAAATAGATTTAGCTCAAGAAGAAAAAGGTCTCTGGCTGAACTTCCTCCACATCAAATCCTGCACCTTTGTTTGGTTTCAAAACATTTTCATTTTGAAATTCACCTCCTGCTTGTTTGCTTTTTTATTAAAGGGTTAAAGAACTTGAAAAAAAGTAAATAAAACTATTGGCTTTGGGCTGACTAAACTGATTCATTCAACCCACACTGTTCCCTTTTCACCTTCCAGGTTCATTGTTTTGCTGTAAAAGGAAAAAGCAATAGCTTTGAGTTGATCTGTTTTTTGGTTTTCCCCATCACCCACCCACCCCCCCGCCATCTTCCTGCACTTTTTGGTTTGGCTACCAGGCTGAGAAATCCATTACCCACAGGGATTCCGGGCCAGCCTAACCCACATCTGACAGTAAAAGAAACCAGATTCTCCACGTCTTTTTAGCCCCTGGCTTCCTTCTTGGGTTTTCCCACACGCCTCTAGTTCCCACTGGGGCTGGTGGCCGAGCTGGGTTTTGGGGAGGGACAGGACCCTACACAAAGAGGCTGCACTTTCACCTCCTCTCTATGCATCCAGCCCTTGGCGTCGGTGCCAGTTTCCAGATACAGCCCCTCATCTCTGCCACATCTCGGCATGGGGACAGCTGCCAGTGATGCCCTCTCTGGTCCTGAAACCCTGCGAACACCCAAGCGGCAGTGAGACAGTGTCAGGAAGAAACACCAAGGAGGCAGCGAGATGGACTTGATATGAATCTTTAATGCACAGAACGAGCTGCCGGGAGCCCCGCGAACGAAGGCTGCGCACGGAGCTGGTCCGTCGGCTCGGAGTGGTACAAAAGCCCAGCTTGCCTGCAGCGTCCCGGCACCTGCCTGGCATCCCCCTCCGGGACCTTCGCTGGCAGCGCGGTGTTGCCGGCCACCCGCGCCACCTCCTCCTGGCCTCCTCGGCCACCACGGCACTGGGGCCCCTCGCCCCACAGCTCCTGCCCGGCGGCAGGGCAGGCAGAGTGGGCAGGGCAGGCAGGGAGGGGGTTACCCTGTCTCCAGCAGCTCCCCTCTGCCTGGACCTGGCCTCGAGCGGGTATCTCCTCCTCCCAGGGTTTTGGAGCGTGTAGTCCAGGAAATTCAGTAAGAAAAGATTAAAAAGGAGAGGCTTTTATGCTGAGTCAAATTAGGTAATTTCTTTTTTTCCTCTTGAAAAAATTAAAAAAAAAAAAAAAGGAAAAGAAATTAAAGTCCAACTTGCTGATTCCTTGTTTCTCTGCCATCTGCGTGAGAAAGTCCTGTTTGGCCTCGCTGTCCCCTTCCACCCCTCCGACCACCACCCGACCCCGAACCCCACCAGCCACTCAGCACATCACGAGTCCTCGACTCCTCGGAGTCCCTTTGCCTCCCACAGCTCCAGGCCCACACCTTCCCTCACCGCCCCTTGGACTCCCCGTACGTGTTGCGCAGCATGGAGACCATCTTCTCCTCGCACGTGACTTTGGTGTCCTTTAGGATGCTGTACCAGACCATGCCGGGCGGCCGGACTTCTTCGCTGCGGCAGAACAAGTAGGGCATGGTCTCCGTGCGGCTCTGGATGTAGGCACTGCGTAGCAGGGTCGAGCAGTGACTGCTGACCTTCTCCAGCCTCCTCAGGATCAGGTGTGCTTTCCTGGAGGGGACAAACAGAGATAGAGACAGAGCAGGGCAGGCAATGCAAAGGGGAGACCAGGAGCCAGGACTTCTGGGTTCCACCAGCAGCTCCATCTTGTGACAAGAACAGACGAGACCCACTGCCTAAGACATTGTCTTTCCTGCTTCAAGTGGAGAGAAGCTCTGTTTTGCCCAAAAGTTCTGGGTATATCTACTATTTCACAGCACCAGGTCAACAGGGCTGGAAGGACCTCAGGTCTGACCCACTAGAGCAGCTTGGGTGCCCTGGAGTACTGTCTGCCCCTGGCTAGACGGTCATCACCACGTGCTCCTGGCAGGCTCCAGCTGGCCCCCATGTACCCTGGTGAGACCCCCAGCACCCTACTGCTCCCGACTGATGAGCCCAGCCATCCCCTTCCTGTTTTCCCAACTCTCCAGGAGGCAAATGGCCCAAAAGGACTGACACTAGAAGAGCGAGGAATAAAAGCACAACACATTAAGACAAAACAAAATAAACCCGTTAGAAACCGAGAATCCCCTTGTGGGAGTCTGCAAAGTGCTAAATCAAACAAAGGGAGGGGAAGAGGGTTTACTTCAGTGGTCTGAAAGTCTCAAGATCACAGATTATTTCCTCTCCCTCTGGTGCCACAGGAAAGCTCTGGATTCGGGGCTAAGGGATTTTGCAGTTCCTGCAGGAATGTAAATTCCCGATAATGATATGTCAGGGGCAGCGCTGTCAGTCAGTGAGGCATAAACATGGGGATTATTTGATTATGAAAGCTGAGTGGTGTTTCAGCCCTGGCTGTGAGCTCCCAGCCGGGGGGGGATCACTGGGAGCCCAGTGTGGCTGCACACCCGCAGGCACCCGGGGACGGGACGCCAGGGACAGGCTGGCCAGAGCCACCCCAGCGCCACAGCAGAGGGCAGAGACGGCGGCAGGAGGCCAGAGGGCATCTCGGCATCCCCAGCCGACTACAAAGCTCTCCCCTCAGAGCGGGAAGACTGGATGAAAGGCTGTAGGGAACCGCTGCTCCTCCACAGCTGCGTGTGGAAAACTTCCCCGCTCCTCCCCAGGGGTGACAGGCTTGGGGTCGGCTTTCCAGGGGAAGGGAAGGGCAGAAGGAGTTGTCCCTTCTTGGACGTGCATCCATGTATTGATTTAATCTATAAAGAGAAGGCTGACTAGGCAATTTCAGCCTCTTACCTATACACACACACATATAATAATGATGTCACAGGCCGAGCTGTGGTATATACCTCTGATCATGCTACTCTCCATAGCAGCCAACTGACCTTGGTGCTCCCACTGTGCGTCAAGACGCGACACACTGCCAAGAACAGGGCCGTCGCTGCTGGACACCAGCCGCTAAGAAGTTATGAAGTTCTATGACGGCTTAATACACTTTCAGTAAAGGCTGATTAAAGCTAAGCTCGGTAGCAAATCAAAGTCTGTAGTGACTGTCACTACAGTTAACAAACTTCAGCAAATCAGTCACTGGTGCTGGAAGGGACCAAAAGGCATCATCTGTGCCATTTCCTTGCTGGGATCAACCTGCCTTGATGTGTAACTGCCTAACCTGTTCTTGGAGCCAAGAGCTGGTGATCCTTCCACTGCTCACCCACCCTAACGCTGAGAAATTTTTTTCATAACATCTGTGCTGATTCTCCTTTTTTTTTAGGGAAGGCTGAGCAATCACAGGGCCCACGGTCAGCTCATAGGACAGACTTTTATGTGAGCTGACAGCGCATGAGAGCAGAGCATTTAGCCAGAATATCCCCCTCCTCAAAAAGGGTAACGATCATCTCTCTAAGGCCATAGCTCCATGGTCACCCTTTTTTATCGTAAATCATCTCTACTGCCAAAAGGGGATATTGACCCTTCCCCAGCCCATTGGCTTGTGCTTGTGCAGGTGTCCATGAACCTGAACGCTGTGCTGACATGGGGAAGTTGTCCATCTGAAGGCCAACCAAGCAACCCATGGATGTCCCCCCAGGGTGCTTCCCACTCCAGCTTGCCCCAAGGCCTTTCCCAGCCATAGCAAGAGGGAAGCGACAATGAGTGGCCACGACCAGCCCTTGAGGCAAACCCCAGTGT
Source organism: Leptosomus discolor (assembly GCF_034619465.1). Lineage (NCBI taxonomy): Eukaryota > Metazoa > Chordata > Aves > Leptosomiformes > Leptosomidae > Leptosomus > Leptosomus discolor. The sequence continues at coordinate 5,450,118 of NC_141409.1, forward strand.
GTGTAACCACAACTTGGCCCTAACACCAGAAGGAATGGACTCCCCAGCATGTTCCTACACATGTCTGCTGGCCAAGCTCCTCTCTTCCTCCTCTCCTTTCTCACCACTTATCTTTCTCCTACCCTCCATAGCTTTCTTCACCCGTCTCTCACTTCTCTCCCACACAACCTGCCTTTGCCTCCATTTCCCTCGGTCTTCTCTACCTTCCAGTTTTTATTACTTGCTCCACCATACTTCCATGATCTTCTGGATTTTGCTAAAAATCACCATGTTGTCCTTGCTTCCTGATACATACTCAGGTCTCTTATCCAGACAAACACTCCTACGTGTGAGGAGCAGCTCAAGAAGTCCAGGGGTCAAACCATCCAGACCTGCCGATGTCTCACATGCAGGAGGCTGTGCTCCTCGTGGAGCTGGTCTCCACACACCTGCTGCATCTGCAGTTGTGCTTGATGCAGTCAGTCCCAGGAAAGTATCGATGTGTAAGGGTGGGATGCAGCACACGATGGGTTGGCCCTACAAGGATGCTGAAAACACACTTCACTGTGGTCAAGGAGGAGACAGGGTGAAGGGGAGGGAGGGAATCAGGCCCCTCACTTTTGGTGTCCGATGCCAAAGCCCCAGTTTTGATGGGTTTCATTGCTTGAGTCATTTATTTCAGTGGGGTAATGAAGTCATGTGTAAATGTTAGATTTAGCTTTCGGCTGTCAGCTGTTCCTTCTTAAAAAAAATAAGGGGAAAGAGAGACAGAGCGAGCGAGGGGAGGGGTGAGAAAGAGAGAGAGGCTTTCGTGAAGGCTGGGTAATAAATTACTGGAGCAGTTCTTGCGCTGCCAATTTAACACCATAAATCAAGCCCTGGGTATTACCCAAGTGCTCCCTGCGGAGGGCTGTCGGGTCAGAACGACCACCTTTTCAAATACTGGAAATGAAATCTTCCTAAATGCTGACCAACCTCATCCCTGCCAGAAACGGTAATTTATTGCCTTATTAAAGGGCAGGAATCAGGAGAGGATGGCAGGGGAGCGAGCGAGGGGGGAGTCACTCTCACGGCTGCCTGTGGCCAGACCCCAAGCTGCCAGCCCCCAAAGGGATGAAGCAACCCCCTTCCCCCTCACCCCATAGCCCAGACAAGGGGTGCCCCCACGTCGGCATGAGCCAGCGGTGCCCTCCCACCTGCCCCGTGCCCGCTGCAGGGGCTGTTGTTTTAACTTGGCGCCAGCCAGGGACCGATCCTGGTCTCCACTTACGTGACGGATTTAGGGGGTCGCAGCCGCAGTCATAAATGATGAAGAGGGGGATTTAAAAATACTGACGGCTCTAAATGGCTGCTTCCCTCTGCAGTACCTCGTGGCATGGGGAGGGAAAGGGGAGGGGGGCGGGTGTCTGCTGCCGGGGCACCTTCCGAGGCCTGGTGCATGAACCAGTGGCCCCACCGCAAGGGACTGTGGTGCAGTGATTGCACAGGGGACAGGGCACTGAGGTCCCTGGTTGCCAGCCCCAGCTCTGCAAGGACATGCCCAAGAGCAGGAGACATGTTACCTCCTGCTCTGCCCAGCCCCAGGGGGGCTCCCGCAGGGACGTTTGTCCCTCAGCTGCACAGGGGACAGCAACCGCTCACCTCGATGGCTGGAGTGGGATGAAAACATCTCCAGAGCCAGCAAAACCCTCCCTACCTCACCTAGGAGGAAGATACTAAAAAAGAATGAACCGTCATGAAGAAGCAAAGAAGAAATGATACCTGGGCTGGAGGGAAGGATGAGATCAGGGAGAGGGTGGCTGCCTGGCTGCTGTGTTCCCATATGGGGTGATTCTGTCATAAATTCAGATTTTTCCACTCTACTGAGAACTGACCTGGGTCTGTCAGATCCTCATACGGGAGGACAATGAGTCCGGGACTCGATGGCCTCTTATCACAGCCTCCCATCAGTACATTGCATTCCCCCTCGGTACCAGAAGGCAGCTGCTCTGGAGATGCACATCGTCTCCTGCGGCTGTCCCGGCCTCCTGCCTGGGTGACTTGCTCGAGCAAAGGAGAGGCTGTGAACCCCAGGCCAATGCCACATCCTGACCTCGTTGTTGCTGGTAGCCACAAGCAGGGGCATGGAAGGAAGATTTTTAACTTAATTATTTGTTCTGCCTCCTCCTAAAAGCCAGGCTCTGTTTGCAGTGGTCATAAGAATTGTCCTGAAAACACAGTAAGAGAAAATAATAGAGAAATCTCCCCGTTGCTGTGTCAGGGAGCACTCTGGCTGCACAGATCCAAAGGTCTGAACGCACAGTAGCATTAAACCTTCACTGGTTTTGACAGATTCTTCTGTTTTGTTGGAACAAATTAACTCTGTGAGATTCACTTGGTGTCTGTAAGAGGAATGGGGGGAGCAGGAAAGCGGTTGTTGTTGCTAAAGGAGACTATCAGGATGAAGCAAGCCAGGTGCCATGATGCTGCTCACCACAGACTGTCCTGGTTTAGGGCCACCTATGAGCTAAGTTTTTAATGTCTCCTTAATGTAAACGGTCTGGTTGGGACATCTGGCTGTCAGTGTGTCTTCTCGCAAGCAGCTGTTTGCAGTAACCTGTGGCTTTCATGGAAACTGGGCTCACGAGGACTCCAGTGTGATGTATTTATTACACGGAGGCAATCAACTTCCCTCTTGTCGCTCAGTTTTATGAGCGAACATTTACTGTGAAGCTGAGGCTCATCTGATAAACATTTCAAGGTATGAAAATGAATGTCCCTCTGGGAAGGAGAACAGTCCGTCAATTAAAATCGTGTTATGAGATGGCCTCCCTTGGCAAATCCTCACTCGCCTCCCGCTAGATCAGTGCCTCCGTTTCTGTCCAAGCTCCCTGAGAAGCACGGCTGCACGGCAGAGCTTCGCTCTTGTCAAGAGCCTGGCACTGGCTGCCGCGGCCTTTACAGATGCTTCCCCTCGGCTGCAAGCAGCGTGTTTCTCAAGACCAGAACAGAGGCATACCAGCGCTGCTGGGAGCTCATCTGGCTCGGTGAGGAAGACAGACAGCAGCCAGATTGACCACTGACTGCAGATGTGGCTTGGTACAGAGCCGGGCAACAGGGGCAATTTAAATGTCACCTTGCAAATCTGACGGTTTGATGCCGGTATCAGGTTAGACAGCATCCCTCAGTAAGTGTGTTGGATCTCAAGTAACAGAGGACACACGGATGTGTAAGAAGAGGCTGATGGTTCCCAGGGATTCAGAGAGAGAGAGGAACAACTGAAAAGGACAAACAAGTCTGCAGTGTCATCAAAGAAGGAGGGAAGCAGTGGGAAGGATGAGAATGGATCTGTGCCAGAGGCTAATGAACTACCAAAGAAACTATGACCAAGGTCATCTCTGGAGGAGGGTAAGCCTCAGGCCAGCTTGGATTTATGTCCAGGAGGGGTGTAAACTGTTGTGAGGAGCTGTCATCCTGGTATTATGGGCAGATCCTCAGCCGTGTCCAACAAGCAGGCAGAAGCAAGGGGAAAAGAAGGAAAATCTTTTCCCGTTATTCATGGACTGCAGGACCCCACTCCTCCAGCTCCCTCTGCTTCAGCTTCTCAGAGAACAACATGTTAGATGAGGACGCTGGATGAACTGTGTCTTTAAAAGCTTCAAAGCAGATCAAGGCTATTTGACTCCTGTAAGAGATCCCAAGATGTCCAGAGTGATACGGCTACTTCTGAGCATTTCTGGCTGAGTGTTTCCCAAGGGGCTGGGTGGCAGTCTGGCCTTTGCTGGGACACTGCCAGGACACTGCCAGCCGCCTGGATGCAATGTAGTTTGTGTACGTGTGATCTTGTACAGTTGCACCACTCCTTTCACTGTACACTGGGGGGCTGCAGATGCAGCCCCCTAGAAAGGTTGCTCTTTATACTCCCAGAAACAATCCTCTCCCAGTCCTCCTTAGAGCATGAAATGTATAGTAAAGAGAAAATATTTCTATCATAAAGCTGTACATAGGTAACAGACGAGGTGCTGTGGGCTTGCTGGCCTCCTTGCATGGTGTCAGGGGCACCACAGGGCTAAAATTTAGGAGGACCTTTCTAGTGCCTACATCAGCAAGCTGAATTATTCTTTTGGGAGAGACAGAAGTTGGAAAAGGGAATTTTGGAAATATTTACAGTTTGTACAGCAACCATATGCCACTGTGAGAACAGATATATGTCAAGTCAGATAGACAGAGAAATAACTCAAAGGAAATGTCCGTGAAACACACTATATGGAAGACTCAAGTCTACTGCATATAGATTGCTCTATTGTTGGCTCCTGTGATGGTATCACATAGTCAATCTACAGTCACAAGTAATAATCTGTTCGCCAGCACCTCAGCTCTGCCCTTCCAGGGGCTCAAATCTGCTTTCACATATGAATAATCCCCCTGCAGCAGGGCGTTTGCACCGCCACACATGTCCCCAACCACATGAGGAGGCAGCAGGTGCCCAAAGCCACACCTGGGGGGAGCAGTCCTCTCCTCGACTGTCCTCAGGGAGTACAGGTGTGGAGGTGATACAAGGAGAAGGCCATGAGGGTCACACACACCGTGTCTGAGCAGAGGGACGCTCCAGGTGGCAGGACAGGGGAGGACGCAGGGAAGGGACAGGTACCTGGGCCCCAGCTCGTCCTCACTGCGCCAGACAAAGTCTCCGAACTTCTCATAGTGGGAGTTGTAATGGTGCTGGACTCGGAAGAGCATGGAAGCGGAGACCTCCATCAGTGTGTTGTAGGCGGTCTGCTGCTCCTTCCCACTGGTGTAGCCGTTGTAGAGGTTGTAGATTTTGTCAGCTATCTCTGGAAAGGATCAGGGGGATGGGATTAACGAACAGCCAGAAGGTGCCAGCACAGGAAGAGGAGGAGCGAAGCCCTTGGCAGGGCTGGCAGGAGAGGCGGGCAGCTGGGATGGCTGCCAGTCTCCTGGGGCTGCCTGCAGCAGGGCTTAGCGACCTGGGGAGCATTTATCAGCTCCTCAGGCTCATCCTGCTGCGAGTGCCCTGCACGAGCGGAGCAGCCCCAAAGACTCCAGCAATACTCCATGAAGGAACCGGGAGAAGGCGAGGCGGAGGGCTGCCAGCACAGGGAGACGCAGCCTTATCCTTCCAGGTAGGGCAGGCAAGCTCTTCCCTGATTCACCAAACTAAAAGCAATTGCACATCTATGATGCTAAAGGGTGGGAAGAATACAACACTGTTTATAACAGGAAGGTACTTCAGCCAGAAATACAGCACACCATCATTGTGGGCATCTACTAGAGCAGCTCAGGTGTATTAAACAAGAGGGTGCACTCTCTGCTGCAGAAAAGGATCTCTTTTTGGAAATGAAAAATGCACACAATTCCATTTCTTTCCTTCTTTTTAGCCTCCTGTTTGGTCATTTTTCCTGGGGATGCTTATCAATAACATGGAACAAAGCATTAATCAAAACTTTCTTTTGTGTGCTTTTCAAAACAGAAAGCAAGCAAGCAAGCAAACAGGTAACCCGCCTTTCACTTAGAGGAATCTTTTCAGATTTGTAAGCAGCCAAGTGCTCTGGGCGTAAGAGAACAAATGGGATTGGTTTCAAATGCAAACGTGCAAAAGTGGTTGGGCTTTTATCTGTGTTTCTGTTTCAGAGCTGAACCAGCAGCCACCAGCATCCTTCTAAACCCTGAGCCAAGAGTGCCTCACACCTCTTGCTGCCCTGGCCCAGCAAGGGCTGCCTCTCTCACTTTCGCAAGAAGAGATTGCTCTTTTTCCAGGGGACACGTGTCAAATGTATGTGATCGGCTCCCACGGCCGTGCATGGGGAAGGATGCCGTGGCACCGCGTGGACCAGGACCACAGAGGCCACCAGCTGCCCAGCTGAGGGGACTTTGCTACTGGACACTCCTGCCATTTGTCGCCACTCGCCAGATTAACATCCCCATGCCCGTGGGTTAATTTACAGGAGCCCTCACACTGGGAGAGGAGGGACTGGAGGGGCTTGCAGGAGTACAACGAATAGAGGAAAAGCAAAATTAGCAGGAAATGTCTTCTGCCGTGGAAAACGAGGTGCCTGAACACTGACCTTCTGCCTTGCTGTCGTCTACCAGTGGGCAGGCTGTCCTCAGGGTGACCGTGCTCAGCTCTGAGTGTCTCCCTCGTGTATCTACCGCATAGAGGGTAAATCTGGAAGGCAGGAAGGAAAAGGAAAATAATGTCTTTATCCCTCAGTCCCATACCGCCAGGTTGTTATGGGAACCGGCCTTCACAAGAGAAAGGAAAAATGTGGTCCAGGCTCCTATCAGTCAGTATTGGCATCTCAAGCAGATGTGAGATGATCTTGGGCTTAGACCAGGAGAGCACCCAGAGGAGAGGCCACCATGTCCCCACGTAGCATCCATGCAGCTGCGTTCCCTCTCCCCCCACCGTCCCTGGGAGCCCTGCGGGGCTGCACCCTGCAGCCGCCGGACTGCAGAAGGATGCCATCATCTCCGGGGTTGCTTTGCCATGCACCGATACAAACATTATAATGCTGTGGTGTCTGCAAGCCGGGCTCCTCTCTGGCCCTCCTGAGAGCGGAGCAGTAATTCCTGCCCTAAGCAGGCTCTGTGCTGACAAGTGACAGCTCGTACACATCCTGTGAACGGCCCTTGAGGTTGTTTTCTCCCTCGTTTCCTCACCAGGGTGGGGTTGGTAAAAGGGTGGGAATGATCATTTCACACTTGAAGCTAATGGAGAGCATCTGACAGTAAAATACGGCTTTTGTGCTGGATGAAGCATTGAACAAACAGGCTGTGGCTGTATGGGATGTCCCGGGATGCTGAGCTCAGAGTCCTGGTCAGAGTATCAAAGCTCCAAACTGAGAATGCTTCTTCGCAGCAGGGGCGACAATCTTCCATCCACTCTCCCAAAAGGCATTGGTTCGCATTTATTCACTCAGAGCCAGGCATGGAAACTCAATCTGGCTTTGACAAAGTGCAGGAGCTGGCTCGAACCCCTCGGGGTCTGAGATGCCTGGTGGCGGGGTACCCAGCTCCTGAGAAATAACACAGTCCCGCTCCTTATCCTAAGGTAAAACCAAGCAGCTCTTGCAAGTGAGTGCAAAGAGTACTATAAAAGCAGCTGAAGCTTAAATAGGATCGAGACCCTGAGGTGTGTTTACTTCAGGAATGGTCCTAACTCCTTAGCATCCTTCACAGGGACAGAAGCAATGCCTCCCTTTTCCTCACTCCACACACGAGCACCGCCAGCCCCCCTCTCTCCTCCCCGCTGGCCCTACATACCCCACATGCAGCTGATAAGAGCTGACATTTGCACGGTAGCAATTCCCAGCACAGGACATATTCTCTCTGAGCAATTAGCATTAGCTCCTTCACAATACTTGCTGTCTGAAAGGATGCCAGCAGACTGCCAAGGAACCCACTTGTGTGTAGGGACAACTCCCATGTTCACAAAGCTGAGGCATGCAGGGGATGCACACGCTGAGCTCACCCAAGGAGATGCTATTTAATTCTTTGGCATGACATCATTTTCCTTAATTTACAAGGAATGTTGCTCAGAGTGGGAACATCTCACGAAGGACGTCCGCACTGTGCAACTTCACAAGTACCACACACAGGCTGTTCTCCCACTATAACTAAGGGACAGCAACAGAGCAATAGGATAATATCGAATCCAGGGCAGGAGTCCAACTTCAGGGCTTTTCATCCCATCCCAGACATGCCACCGGCCCTCCTCCTCCTTTCAAAGGTTGAGGGGTTCCAGGTGAGTAAGGAGTCTCCTGCTGTGAGCAGGTAAGTTATGTGTCTCTGAGGCTTGGCAGCATGAACCCCCCTCTATCCAGGTCCAGAAAGCAGCAGCAATAGGGACACCCAGTGTTGGGTGGGGGGACCTCCGCCCCAGCGAGACAAGGAACTCCGCAGTGGGAAAGCTGGGCAGAGACCCCAGGAGTCCCGCTGCCCGTCCAGGCGCTCAGCAGCACAACAAGCAGTAAGAGGGCTTCACAACAGGTTACTGCTACGAGCTGATCTCCAGCCCCATCCTGGGGTCACTCGCTTAGCCACAGCGGCTCGGCTGTTGTGCTTTCTGTTTTAAATGGGTGAGCACAGCTAATGTGTAACCTCTGCTCTGCCCGTAGCAGCTCAGTCAGTAAGGCTCCATTAGCTCTGAGGCAATCAGTGCCAGAGCACTTTCCTTGGAAAACGGCAGACTTTTATCAAAACACAATTGTAATATTCAGCAATTAGTGCCCACATCATCTATTCCATCGCCAGTGGGGTCAGGAGGAAGCATCTCTGCTTGGCAGCGTGTTAATGCACCCCTTTGGGCGATGTTAAAGACCTGTGTTAGCTCTTTGACTGCACTTTTCCCCTCTGCCCAGCACACACAGAGACAAAGTCACTCAGCCACCCAGAGCACGAGCATCTGTACTGGTCAGGCCTGGGTTAAAAAATATATATCAACAAACAAGCCCTTCATTTCATCATTTTTTCAGACTGTGTAAGAAAAAAACCCAAAACAAAATGTAAATGGAAAAACATCAGAATCAAAGTGATTTTGATCTGGTTAAAAATCCTTTTTTGAGAAAAAACATAATTGCTTTACCTCACCTGAAACCAGTCCTCTTTCAAGAACCTTAGAGGAAAGTTTTGCATTTCCATTCACTCTGAATGAGATGTTTTGAAATCAGCACCAATACATTGAGCTCTGGCGGAAGCTGGCAGCCCCGGCAGTACGCAGCCCTCTGCACCTCTCTAGCTCCTTCCAGCGAGTGATCTCAGAAGGTTTTCACATTAATTATGGTTCAAAAGATCACCCTGAAGCACAGCAGTATTAATAGTCCTGTTTTATCGATGGTAAACAGAGACATATGGGGTGAAGCATCGTGCCCCGGCGAGGCTCAGTGACATGAACAGTTTGGAAACTCGGGAGATGATGGTTTCCAATCTTGTTCTCAAACCACTTGACCACCCAGCCTCTCTGCAGCAAAACACTTTTATGGCCAGCTAATGGCACTGTGCAGAGTGCTGGGGTTTATTTTTTTCTTTTATTCCCGGAAACAGACAATTAAGAGAAGAGAGTGCAAAGATCTGTGGCTCAGTGTAAACCCGGCATTAACAGGCGGATCTTGCTGGCTGCATCTAAGAGAAACCTCCGGCAGATGCAGGCGACGAGCCGCTGGCAGGGACAGGCCCAGCCTGGGACCCAACAGGGCACTAAGAGGGCAGCCGGCGGGAGGAGAGGGACCACCATCGCACGGGAGGGATGGGGATGTCTGCACAGCAAATAAGGGGAAAACCGAAGTGAGCTCAATGGAGAGAGGGAGCTATGCAGAGCACGTGGGGGCTGGGGTCCAGCTCTGCAGTGCTACATGGAGATCCTCCTGCCGTACCGACATCTACATAAAGCGTTTGGGGCCAAGGACCCCACTGACGATGATGGAGCTGCCACTGATGATGCCAACCCGGATACTCTGTACAACAGAAAAAAGAGGCCAAAGAGTGGTTCTGAGCATTTTGCCCAAGGCAGGGGATCTCTGGGGTAAAGTCAAAGCCAGAACCGAAAAGGTCCCAGACCCACACACAGTGCATGAAACCATGTCAGACAACCTGGAATGCCATATGGTAGCTACGACCTGGCAGAGCCTCCTTCATAACCTGGAAGTGGGTTTTTTAGCAATAAACTTTCCCCGTGATGTTTTCTCATGTTCTCCCTGTACTTTCCAAAGGAGCCTGGGGCTACCTGCTACTATCTCACAGCTGATCCTCTTTTTCACCCGTGCCTCCAGCCAGATCATACATGAACCCTTGGTTTTCTAGACATACTACAATATATTTTGCCTAAAGAGCTTCCAAAGAGTATTTCACCACTGGAAGCACATACGATTGTGGCAGACATCAGCCCCCCCATGCCTGGAAATGCTGCCACCTCTGCGGCAAAACACAGTAGATGAAGCCCTATAAAGTAATGTCACTTAAATGTTTTCTACGAAATTCAACCCTATTGGGACCTGAAGGAACTTTTAGAGAGAGATAGAAAGCAATTAACATGTAGCCTAATGAAATGTCAACCACACCTTTCTCGTAGATGCCCCACCCAACGTTGGCTGAAGCCTGGATTTTATCACTAGGCTCAAGATGCATCTTGGGGGAGAAAGAGAAAGCGGAGGGGGGAGTTAAAGCTTCGTTTCCTGGAATACAATGATTGTGGAAGATTGTCAGTTGTGTTTAAAAAAAAATATACATATAACATGTTCCTATCCTTTCTCAATGCAGAGAAAAAAGGAACCCAAAATACAAAATTCTAAATGCATGAGACCATAAGGCTGAGAATGAAACCCCATAATGTGTTATTTATTTATAGACAACAACGTTGGCTCATGTTTTTTTAACTCCCTCTCATGATGCTCATGATGTTTGAGTGCTTTACTCATGATCCTTATTTGCGGGAAAGGAGATAAGGACTCCTGCATCTGACCTTCCTTAGCTCGGCAGCTGATTTCTTTATATCCTACAGAGATACCACAGGCATTTCTGTTCTGCCTTGTGCACTGCTCTTCCTGAAGCCTTTGGGCTTCAGAGAAAAGGGTCTGATAAGAAGTCCAATAAGCACTCCTGCAGCTGCCAAACACCCGTGCTAAGTAACTGGGTGCCTACGAGTAGCTGGCTGCATCCGAAAGCAACGGCTGTGTGGAACCCGGGATGTGCTAAGGAGACCCCTGCCCCACGTAAATGGGGCACAGGGCAGAGATGCTGCTCCAGAGTCCAGAGTCGTGCAGAAATATCGTCTCATGCTTTCCCAAGTGGTGCAACCAGAGGATGCCTCTGCCAGTAGGGCTTGGCTTGAGCTTGGCTGATAAGCCTGGGCTTGGCGCCTCGCTCCTGTGGCCACGAGACTCTGTTTTGCTGCTACTCCAGCAGCTCGGCGCAGAGCAGACCTGGCCGGTGTCACACCCACGGTGCAATGGATTCGCTCTCCCCTGGCAGCGTGGGTACCACCACCCGTGATGCTGAGCACGAAAACACAAATCCTGACCCGGCTGAGGTCACATCACCTCGGTGTCATATGCACGTCCTGCTGTCACCCTCCGGCTGGCCATGGCTTACCCATGCCTTCTGCACAGCCTGGGGTCTCTGGGCTCGCACACAACCAGCACCGTGCCGCTGAGGCTGGTCCAGCGGGCTGACGCGCACACATCATACCCCGCTTTGCCAGCCCTTCTCGCTTCCCGTTCCAGCTGGAAAACAATTCGGAGGCCTCTGTTTAAAAGCCCTCAATGGACCAGCTCTTGGCAACCCCTGCCTCCCCCCTCCCTGGTGATCTCAACATGGAGACTGGGCACAAGGGACCCGGGGCCAGCAAGGCTTGGGCTGGGCCTGCGCTCAGGCACGTGCAGAGCAGAGCAGCCAGGAACGGTGCCACAAACAAATGCACGCGGGTGTGAACACACTCCTCGCATCCAGCGCTGTGCACACCCTTGAGCTCGGGCAACCCATGAGTAAACACTGTTCTCTCCCAGCCTTTTAGCACCTTCAGCTCCCAGACACCAAGGCGAGGGGATCACTGGAGGCAGCCCAGAGGTGGGGAGGCTGAGAGGGTGTGCGTGTTTCTTTGTCCTGATACTCACAGCAGAGCATAGCAGAGCATCAGTCTGGTGAGCAGCAACAGACCTTCATCTCACTATCTCCTGGCTGCTAAAAACATCAATAAATTTACTCAAACAGTTTCCCTGAAACACTATTCTTGCATGGCAGGGGAGCCCAGGGGTGCTGTGGGGTGAAGCAGAGCTGTAGGTGTCTTACCCCCAGCCACATGTGCATTGTCCATGGGGCCAGTGGGCACCCACCCACCCTTGTCCCCGCACTGTGGGCTTGTACATCTCCTGCCGAGCCTCCCCGCTGCTTTCATTGACAGCCACGGAGCAGGAGCAGGGCTCGCCTGCCAGCAGCAGTCTGGGCAAGCACGGAAAAGGGGGGGGGGTGTTTAGCACAAGCATTCCCAATCCAGAAACCATTGCAATTTACAAAGAAATCACATCGAATAAAAAGCAGTCCATTCACACAAGCCACAGGAATGCAGCTCAGCTTATTGGTGACTCTGTGATTCGAAATAATTAAGAAAGGTAAATGAGAACAAACACCACCAGCCCCCCCCAACCTCCCCCCGCCCCCCCCCCCCCAGTCTCTGCAGCAAATACCAAGCAGACAATGAGCAGGGAGTGGTTTTTGGAAGGAGAGGATTTCTTGGTCTATTTATTGGGCCCTGACCTCAGGCTGATCGCTCATGCTGTGCCCAAGTCCACAGTGCCAGACAGCGAGGTACGCTGGTACCCTGGCACCAGGCTGACCACGCTGCATCCCTAGCAGAGGCCCTGCTGGAGGCTTGGGATTCGGGCTAAGCATTACAGGGCAGTGGATGTCCTCGTGCTGTCTCCCTGGGGCTGGCACTGTCGCAAGTCTTACAGCAATCAGATGCTCCTGTTAGGCCATTTGAAGCCTGGCAGGAATGCAGGGCAGGGCACAAGGGACTGTGCTGTGACCTCAGGCTGTGCCAGCACAGAGGGGGCAGCTCGTCGTGGAAAAGGAGTTTCTGAGCAGCTCGGTGCCTCCTGCACGCTGGGGAGAGGCACTGGGGGAGGCGACACCAACCTGCTACCACCATCCAGCGAATTGCTGCTTATTTATCATACCCTTCTGCAAAAGGACCGATGTCTTCTGTTTTGCATTGCCATAGCTTTTGGCTCTGCCTTTCCACAGAGCCTATACTGCAATAAGGAAACAGTGGGTAGTGCCATCTTGAAAAAAAAATCCTATCTTTTAGAAAGCTCTCCTCACAGTTCTACCACCCAAGAAAAGTACATTTTATAACTGGGCTTCTTTTAACCACCTGTGACAACTGACCTTGCTCCCATCAGCATGATCAAGGAACAGGTTAGCATCAACGCCAGTGCCACACCGGAGTATTGAAGCTTTGCTGTTACACAAATACATGAGACTGCCAGTAAACTGTTCTCACAATTCACACCTTTATTTCCAGAGCAGCAAATGCTGTGAGACTAATCGTCATCCTTCAACAGCTGCCTCTCAACAATACCAGGCCACAGCTGTCAAACTGAGGTAAATAAATGTACCTGCCACAACATGCCTCAGGTGTCTGATGCCTTTTGGAAGCGTATAAAAAAGTGCCCATCAAATACTCCTGGCAGAAGGATGAGCACAGGCTGCTCTGCAGAGTAAGAGGCTACTTGTTCAAGGAGACCTCTGGAGAAGGGCAGAGGAGACCTGCTTTCTGAGACAGTGAGGGCAGGTGGAGCAGCTGCGGGGCTGGGGACAGGCTTGCACAGCTGTGGGTCCATCTCTGCTCTGTGGCGGCCCTGGCAAAGTCACCCAGGGTTAACCCACTGAAAGGTTACCCTGAGTCGCAGCTGATGCCATTGTCCACACTCAAAACCACTGACTTGAAAGTGCGGTTGCTCTCATGGGAGCTGTCAGGAAGGAGGGCAGGGAGGGGTGCAGTATGGGACAGTGCCACTTTGGTCTCACGGCATCCCACCACTGTGCTTGTAGAGGTGTCCTGCAGCACCCACTGCACGTATGGCAAACCCCACAGCTGCCATGCACCCCTGCACGACACGAGACACAGAAACTAAAGCAGTATCAGATGCCTTCTTACCTGGCACCCAGATTTGTCTGAGGCAATGGCTGGTGTCCCCTGGAAGCTGGGTGCCACTGGGGAGATGACAAGAGGGAGGAGAGGCTCACAGGAGACTGCTGAGCATGTCTACACACAAGGTCGACCCCAGGGAGCACAAACAAGGTAGCTCGGCTACAGCTGTATCAGCTCAAGAGGCAAGGAACGGCAAAATGCCGCTCCATGACTGTTGGCACTGCAATGCTGTCTCCATACCATGCTGCTCCAGGTCTCCTAGGCTTGCCCTCTATCTCTGAGCTACGAAGCCATGGAAAGCCAAACCTGCAGCGGGGCTGGTCCCTCCGACTCCCCTCTGCATGCGCGGCAGACGCTGCACGCCTGAGCCAAGCTACCATGCGGATTCGCTCAGCTCTTGCTCCTTATAGCACTTCATCAGTCTCTTTGTTTCGGATCCCTGTCGAACAAGATCCAAAAAAAGGATGAAAGGGAAAGAAAGAAATTAAAAATCCTGGCCATTTCTTGCTACTGCCTGGATCCATCACTAGAGAAACCCCCGGTAGGACATTCACCTTCCCAGGTTCAGCTGCTCGGTCCCAGTTTCCCAAGATTCCCCTTGAAACCCTGTCAATAAACCCCACCAGAGCAGTGACTCCCAGTACCGCCATGGCTGTGAAAGAGGGCCTTGATACACAGGCCACCTTCTGTTCCCTAGAGCCCTCCTCCTGAATGATACCTGTGTTGGAGGGCCAAGATCCCACAAGGGGCCCCTTTGCCAGCCTGACACCTTGCAAGCAGCAGTGCCAAGATTGCCTTAGGTGAAAACATGTTTCACTGGAAATGAGGGGGAAAATGCCAGCTGGTTTCAGCAGGGCCATGGTCTCACCCAGAAGGTGCAGCATGGTCACTGCAGCCCTCCTGGCTGCTGCGTCCCCAGGATGCCTTCACCATCCCAGGGCTGAGAGCACCTGCAGTGCCCCCTGTCCCCCCTTGACCTTTTCTCCGTCTTACAGATTTCTTCCTTTGTTGCCCCTGCTCCCTGCAACCACTGGCAAGGAGCAGATAATTACTCCATCATCCCTCACCCTTGATAAGGTTTCTATTTCCCCAGTGCATGGTTCACGCTCGAGAGTACATCCTTTCAGCAGCAGCTTTACACCACTGATGAAGGAAGAGCAGAGAAAGCTTCCCCGGAGAGAGAGGCCACTGCACGGCACAGAGCTTCTGACGGAGACGAGATGTGGATGAGCGAATGGTTCCTTGGCCAGGCAGAAGGACAGCACACCCAAAAAAGTCACCCCAACACGAGCTAACATGAACACAGCCTAAGTTGCAACCCTGGGGCTTTGGCTCCTAGGCGTGCTCCAAGGAGCAAGAACTCTTATTACCTTGAAGATGCCCAGCAGACCCTCTAGGGTATCCCACAAGGATGGTCTCTGAACTCTGAGGACAGGATAATGGCAGAAAAAGCAGGATCACTATGGAATTACCAGCTTTGGGGATAATGGATAGAGGGTGTTTGTCATCCATATTTCTTGGTAGTTGTGTCCTTGCTTTTGTCATGCTGGCTGTGAGGATGAAGATTCGCAGATGTGCTTATAAAGGCAACGCAACAAGAACTGGCCCAGGAATTCACCAATCTCCACTGCCTGCCTCAGGGCTTGGGGCATGGTGTTCCCCACCTCTGCCTGGCAAGGCCAGAGAAGGTCTCAGGTCACCCAGGATGTGGAGTCTAATATCTTTTGGTGGAATGAAGAACCAGAAGGAGGTGGTGCTGAGCGACTATGGGCTGGTGCTTCTGTCTCCAGTGAAGCAAAATCAGCTCCTACCAGTCTGCCCCTGCTCTGCTGGGACTCACCAGGAGATCCCAGACAAAGCCCTTGGACAAAGGCCAAACGAGTCACCTCTGACTCCCTGTGCTGCGGGAACAACTCCCCCCATGGCATGGCTAAGATCAACACCCAAGGCTGCAAACCGCAGGGGCTCATCCCACTCCGACGGCAGAGCCTCAGCAACAGCTGGTGATGGATCAAGCTGTCCTGGGTGCAGCACGGCCAGGGAGGGCTTTCCCCAGTCTCTGCATCCCACATGTCCTTCAGGTCCTGCCACAGCCTTCACAGAGGCACTGCAACGCCCTCCAGCTTTCACAACCCCCCGGCCAGCACCCCCTCCACTCCCAGGGGCAGGGTACCCCCCGGCAGCACCCGCATCCTCTCTCCCTCCTGCTGCAATACCTTCTGCTCTCCCCTTCGGTCTGGCATAACCCTGCCCCTCTTCCCTCGGCTGCGGACACCCCGAAGCCTCCAGTCCCGGCTCCACGAAGGTTACACGTTTAGGGGTAAGTCATTAAGGTTTTGTTTGTCTTCTTCACACAGATCTAAGGGTGAGTGGCTTTCAGCCTCATCTGAAAGCATTAGTCCTGCATGCTGGGTGGGTCTCCCAAGAGAGACACATCACTTTAGTACCTTACTTGGGCTACTCCAGGGATGTCTGCTGTCCTCCTCCATGAAAAGACAGCAGGGCTCGGGGAGGCTGTGGCTGCAGGAGACAAGAAGGCTGCTCAGAAGGAGAGAGGGAATAAATCAAACTCTTCCTCCAGTTGTGCCAGGGAGAAAGGAGAGACGAGCGAGGCCCTGGAACCCTGCAGAGAGCTCCACAATGGAAATGTTCACAGCTAACCATACCAGCCGTTCAACCTACCAACGCTCTGCAAAGCGTGGCCATCGCTGGCCCTGGGGAGATGGAGGGAGAGGAAGGTTGTGACCCTTGGCAAATTGGGAAACGTTTGCCCCTCCCAACCTCACAGTCACTCTAAACAAGAACCAGACACTCCACAGTTTGCTACCCCTGGAGATCCCCTTCGTGGGGCTTGTTCTCATCCTCCTGGGGGCTTGGCTTCCATCTGGGCTGCTGGTTGAAATCCAGCCCAGGCTGGTAGCAACTTCAAAAGACAGTGTCATCTGAGGAGTAGTGGGTGGTCCACGTCAAGCAAGTTGATGGCTGACTGTTCTTATATAAGCCACCACAATAGGGCCTCCTGCTTGACAGCCTCAGAAGAAAGGCGAAGGGCTGCATCGACTGCAGGGAGCGGAGCCTGTCCTCAGCCCTGAGGGTGGTCCCTCTGGTGCAGGACAAGTCACCTTAGTAAGAGGGCACGGGGAGGTGGCTGTGCACCCCTACGACCAGAGGCTGTCCATCTATCTCCATTGGGCTTCTCCCCAGCACCCTGGGCCAGCCCTAGCTTCACCCTCCGCATGAAACAAAGCAAAACAAAGCACGATACCAATAACGGCACACAACAGGACGGCTTGGAGGAGGGGGACGCCTCCGCTCACCACGCTTGCAGCATCCCAGGCAGGATCCAAACGTGCCAGCCTCCAAGCGAGAGGCATCTGCGCCCTGAACTGGGTGGCCAACGGGTCCCTGCAACGGCCCCGCAACATCGGCGTGGGGACAGCATGGGGGGAGGATGGTGGCAAGGCAGGGATGCTGCGTGCCAGCGAGCCCTGGCAGAAGGAGACCAGCCAGGTCTGTGGTCACTGTTGCCCACTGCTCCCCCAGCACCTCAAGGTCCCTGGATTGAGAAGGGACAGGGCGAGGGGCTGGCAGCAAGCGGGAGATTCTCACAGCTCCGGCAGGCAGACAGGGAGGGCGGAGGGTAGGATGGCAGGGCAGAGGGGGGGCCCGAAACAAATAATAAAAACAAAATCCCAGTAAGCACGTTAGAATTCGTTTGAAGTGCAGAGGAGCTTTCAGGCAGGGTTATGTACATCTCCCAGCCCGGCATGATTTACACATTCCTTGCAAGCAAAGGAATCTTCCCTGATTTGAAGTAAAACAGATGTTTTGGGTTTTTCTCCCCACGCCCCCCCCTCCACCCCCTTTTAATCATTTCTTTATTGAAATGATGGCTATACAGCCGACCAGCCCGCAGCGAGAGCCCTGCTACCCCCAGCAGGCCTCCGCTGGGAACGGAGACCTGCTGCCCTGCTTCGGGAGAGTGCCTCGTCCTTGCGGCAGCCGTGCTCATGAGCTCCTGGAGGTGTGGAGCCAGCCTCGCTCTCCCGCAAATGCTGCTCTGGAGACATCGCTCCCTCCAGGTTTCTTCCCTTGCTTTTCCCTCTGTGTGGAAGGATTGCAACTCCCAGCAGTTTGTCCTCCTCTGCAGCTAGAGCTTACACACAGCTCCTCCATCCCTGCTCCACCAGCCCAGGTCCAGGAGACCTTCTTCCCTCTACTGCTCGTTCAGGACTTGCCCGCGCTCCTACACCTTAGCATCACACCTCACCCTGGCTGTGCACAGTCCTAGCAGTGCTGCTCAAGAAGGGCAGCCTGGCCAATCCGCACAGACAGGAGAGGCTGGCAGCAGGGTGGCAGCCACACTCCTTATGCACCCCAGGCAAAACAACCCAGCAAGGAGGGTGGTGTTGGGCAGACAGGTTGGAGCTGGGACCGTCTCTTGCTTTGAGCACTATGTGATCTCAGCCAAGTTACTTTGTCCCTGTTTTTGTCCCATGTTTTTTCACCCAGGAAAGTCATTTGGGGAAGGAACTTCCTTTTCCCAGAAGGACGCACAGCACCAAAAGCAGTGGGGGCTTCTGAGCGCTGGTTGATGCTGCAGACTACCAGCATAGCCATGCCCCTGAGTTTACACTCAGAATAATAACTCATGGCCAGTAGCAAATCCATCCAGCTCTCCCCATCGTTCTTTTCTTTCTCTTTTTTTTTTTTTTTTTTCTTTTAAACCCTGTTGTTATTTCTCAGTACTTCGTTGGTGGCAGGGTGGGAAGGTTTTTTGTAACACATTCACGTACCATTGGGACTCACTCCCATTCCCGTCTGGTACAAGAGATTGCACAAGAGAGAGAAACAAACGGGGATGAG
Organism: Leptosomus discolor; assembly: GCF_034619465.1. NCBI lineage: Eukaryota > Metazoa > Chordata > Aves > Leptosomiformes > Leptosomidae > Leptosomus > Leptosomus discolor. Next base: position 5,468,608 of record NC_141409.1, read on the forward strand.
GAAATGCGTGTTTATGAGAGGCAGCGCTGTCATCGTGAGCAAGGGACCCCCCGCAAGAGAGCCGGCCTGGGAGCCAGTGGAGAGTTTCCATTCTCTCCTAACACTCCATTCATGCCTCGTTTCATACCTCCCCGGAGGCTCGGCGATTGGCCGCAGTCCCACAGCGCGGCGCGGGACTCGCACCCCCCATGCGCCGCCTTCCGCGATATTTGTTGTTGGGTGGAAAGAGAGAGATGTTGTTGTCTCATAAAGATAATAAATTGAGAAAGAGCAGTGCCCTTTGCTGTTGCACGCGCTCCCTGTTTTCCTCCTGCGGGTCCTCCCGCCCGCATCGCCCAGCGCCCTCCCGCCACGCACCTCGCCCCTGCCCGCTCCCCTCGCACAGCCCTGCTGCCCAGCCTTGCGGGACTCTTCGTTAACACCCACCATGGAGGCTTGCACGGGCCTTCCCCGCTCGGTGTGCTGCGGTCACTGCGACGAGCATCCTCCTGACCCCATCGGGAACCCTCCATATAATCCAAACCACATTGCTGCCTGATCGGATACACTCACCGGTAAATAACCTTGACTGCAGCGGTCTGGAGGAGCGAGGGATCCTATATCACCGCTATTAATGATTCTGGATCATACATCGTTTGCAGATGACACAGACAGGGTTTCACCCCTGCCCAGTCATGTTCTCCAGGACAGTCCCAGCCCTACCTCACTTCAGACGGCTCTAAGAGAAAGTCAGCCAGGTGACTCCTGGTGTGCCCGCAAGGAATGGCAATGGCTGGTCTCTGCACTCCCTCGTGGGCTGCGGCTGGGGTGCCCTCGCAAACAGGTGGGCACTAATAAAACCCATGCACACATACTACAAGCCACTTGGGTCCCTCTCCCTTCTGTTCCTGCAAGCCCCCTGCCTCCCCCTGCTTTCTCCACACACCTCAATTTCATTATCTCTGATCTTGAGCTGCCTATTACGTGCTTTTTGCCAACATAAATATTTAATCCTTGTGCATTGCACAGAAAGGCCCTTGTGGAGTTAATACTTCGACTCATGTTTCCACTCGGAAAACAATTCAGCGCGTGGCTGTGCAGCAGGTACAAGCCAGGGAGAGAGCTGCAAGCTGGGGGTGGCCTGCAAGAGCTCAGGAGCCATGTGGGGTGACACAGGTGGGCTTCACACCATGGCGTGGGCTTCACACCACGGGCGGGCTGCACTGGGGCAGCTCTGCTGCAGCAGCGATCAGGAAGGTTTGGGTAGGCAATGGAAGAGCCACAGGGATGTCAGAGCAAGCTGCTGCCTGGGGAGTGTGGTGCGGGGTACATCGCCAAGGGGAACTCGAGATGCAGCACTTTGGGCTCCGGCACTATTTAGGATTTTCTGTTCCCCGCGGTGCTCTTGGTTGCAATGACGTGGAAAGCCCTGCGTAACGGGTTTGCTTCATCTGCCAGAGCACGGGGCTAACCAGCCGCACGATCACATGCTGCCCCACACGTGCCCAGCCACAGGTGTCCCCATCGAACATCTCAAAATACACCTGCACACCCAGAGGTTATTTAGAGCAGGGTCTGGCCATGATTTCAGCTCAGATGGGCTATGGGACAATGGTTAGGGGATGGTGGGTTTACAGGGCTATTGGGTAGCACTAAGGTGCCTGCTCCTGCTGCTGGTATGGGAAAGACCCCCAGCAAAGTGAGGTGTTCCAGCCCCCCAGAGCCAAACCCATAATGCACATGGGTCGTCCTCCATAGATCTCTCTGCACTCAGGTCCAGCCCTAACAAAAGGCAGCACCCACGGGGATGCAGCAGCACAAAATGTACACAAACCTCACAAACTCCCCAAACCCAGAGGGGAGAAGCACAAGAGGCAGAGAGGACAGAGCAGGTGACACTGGTAGCGCTCATCTGAGCAGGCTGTCACTTGGGTAAATACATCACAGCCTGCGGCAGTGCCACAAAGTTTGGGTTTATAGGATTATCCCAGGCCAGCTTCAGGTCCCTATCAGTCCCCTGCATACTGCCTTGATGGGGATGAGGGTGGCTGGGCAGGCAGGGCAGAGGGTGGGGATGAGACTGAGTCCTTGTTTCTGTCTTGGTCTACCTTACAGGCGTAAAGCAGGGAGAGCTGCAGCGATGTGACTCCGGTGCATTATCCCAGACTTGCTCTGGGACAACTAAGCAAGAAGATGCTCTTATTCAGACAGCAGCTTCCCGTGGAGAACAGGCTGCCCAAGCCAGGGACACACATCAGTCCTTGCCCATGCAGGACGGATGCTCCCACAAGAAGGGAGGCGCAATGCAGAGCCAAGAGTACAACTTGTGGCAGCAGTAATGGCTTGAAATCCTTTCACTTCGTGACACGTCAAAGGGCCCTGAAGAAGTGTTATGGTTCAGGGTGCCGCTTCTGAGAGGTTCCCCTAGCAGGCTGGGGTGGGTCTCCCAGAGACCAAGCAGCACACCCCAGCATCCCCCACCCCATGCAAGAAACTGGCACTGGCACGTGTAGACCCTCCTGTGTGCAGGATACGTACTCCCCCCACACCCTGTCACAGAAAGGCTGGAAGACGGAGACGTTGCAATGACGCAAACCAGAGAGAAAGAAAATAGGAAAGTATCCCAGCCAGGCGGCAGGCCCTTCTGCTGGGGGTTGTGCAACGAGATTAAGAGCTGAGGCTATTTCCGTAACCGCAGGGCAGTGGGAGATGCTCAGAAGGAGGGAGAAAACGATGCCAGGGGCTGGCACGCTCCAGAGGTAGCTGAGGTTGCTGCTGCCGTGTGCTGCCCTGTAGCTTCCCCAGCAGAAATCAAGAGGCAGAAAGATGGAAGAAAAGCAACAGAACCTGATTCAGGGCTATGACAGCCCAGAGCTCAATCAAGGTAAGCACCCAAGCCCACCTCACTGAGCTGCCTGCCGCCCAGCCACTGGCCCCAGGTGTCTGGGCAAACATCTCCCAGGGACCCGTCACTGAGCTCCCTGAATCGGGGCTCCCCTTGCACCCCTTCTTGCCAGGGCAGCAAGTCTCCACACCGGGCTCCATCAGTTCATCTCGTGGAGACAGGACTCTGCCCCACCGCCTCCTCCATCCACCAGCCCCTGAACAGAAAGCAACCCTCAGACCCTATTTCTTTTTTTAGAAACATTTAAATTATGACATAAGCTTTGGCTCTGAGGGTTTTCAGTGAAAGCCAGGGTATTTTCTTTCCCTGTTTCGTAACAGAAACCATATTGCTGTATAATCAAATTTATCTCATTCCTGATGAGGGAAGCGAGTGTGCGTGTGAGGTGATCAGGAGCAACAAGGGCACGTGCTGGGAGAAATCACTCTAAAGGTACTCCAGGCAAATACCCTTGGCAGTATGAGGTAGCAGGGAGACCAAGCAGAGCTCCAGCAGGGAGCACCACCCATGGCAAGACCCACCTCACCATGTAGATCCCACCTCTGCAACCAAGCAGCTATTTCTTGGCTTTCTCTCCCATTTTATTATGCTGTTCTCCTCACGGTATAGGAAACCTGGCAAAGGATGTAGCTCAGTTTTAACATGTTTGCTTTACAGGTGGGCAAACTCAGGAAGAAGCAGCTGCTTTGAGGTTACTTGCTAATCTGGAGCGCCTCCATTTTACACTGACCTACTCTGGTGCAAATTCAGCTCAAGCCAACACGAGCTGAGGCTCTGCCAGTGAAGCCCTGAAGACGATACTCCAAATACGGAGACGCTGAATTCACCGGCTGCTTTTGCAAACACAGGTTCTGCAGCAGGGTCTTGACCATCTAAGCACTAACATAACTTGAGACAGGCACTGAGGGCTGTGAACCTGGGCAGTTGAGGCATTTCTAGTCTCAGGACAGACAACTGAAAAAGGTCTCAAAATGTGGGCACTCCTGACAAGTCCCCTTTTCCGCAGCAGTTGCAGCGGACCGATTGCAGACCATGACCTACCACACTCCTGCTCCATCGTCAGAACCCAAGGCCGCTTGAGGTGTAGGGGAATAATAATTCCCATCGACCGCAATGGGGTCTGAGCCAGACCCCACAATTGAAGATGGGATCAGCACAGAAAAGCCCAGATGCACTCAATATCTTCAAACTAGGAAAATACAAGCAAACTTCTTCTGCAGGGGGGAAACAATCCCAAAACCCAAAGAAAAAGTTAAAAGTCACTCAAGATCTACTGGAAAGCTGCTGAGTTCAGCAACCGCCTGTGCAGGGACTCCATCACCTTCACAGCCCCCCCCAACAAACACCCTGCAGCTGGGAAACAGCCTTGTCCCACGACCCTGAGAGGGAGAAGGGTGGCAGAGCTGGAGGGGGTCGTTGTGTGTAGATAAACTCCAGCGTGGCATGATCAGGAGGCGGGTGCTTACAGATGTAATGTTCTGCACAAGTCAAAAATTAAAAAAGATTTTTTTTTTTAAATACATACCAAAAAAAAAGGCAAATGAAGATAACAAAGCGCTTTCTGGGAGACAAGGCTGGTGAGGGACTCTCTGTGCTGTTGTTGCTACAGGAAAAGGAAGGGGTGGGATATGTGCTGCGGGTGTCCTTTAGAAAAATTAAACAAGAATGTTTAACTAGTTTTATGGACTTGCAGGTCATATCTGAGATATATGCACATTGCTGGTCTGAGCTGGGACAGATCTTGTTGGTAATGGCATCCAAACTTTGCCTCTAGAGTGTGGAGAAAAAGACGGGCAGGTAGGATTAGCTTGTGACTTATCTTTTTATCTGGATACGCATCACCTTTTAGGGCAAATATCTTCAGCTTTTGGAACCTGGGGTCCCATTCAGAGTCTGTCTGAGCTGATTTACTCCATGGGCTGTGGGTATAGCTCTAGGTTCAGATAAGACCTGTGGGTGCAGTAGTATCTGAACACCTGGGCACCAGAGCGGCTTGTCACATCCTTCCTGGCTATTTATGGATACAGCTGAGCTGCTTTTGGCCATTCCCTAAGTAGAATTAGCCTACTAAATACTTTAGTTGTCTGAAAATAGCAGGTTGAGCTGCTACTGGGCACAGGCAACCAGTCAAAGGAGGAGGCAGAAACTGCCCACTCAAACATCAAAGTGTTGGCTAGTGACGTATGAACCCACACGTGGCAGATCTGACCATCATTTTGCAGAGACAAAGCCTGCCTGGGGTGTACAAGAGCTATCCAGCCACAAAACAAGGCACAGTGAAGGGACAATCACCCTAACAGAGACTCGAGGAGGAAAACATCACCACCACTGTACTATGTAAGGCACCAGCTCCAATCCTGCTGCAGACCAGCCCTCCCAGCCCAGGCTTGCAGCCCGTCCGACACCCCTTTGCTCTCCTCTTGGCTCGGCAGAGCAGGTGCAAATCTGCCAAGCGATCGCAGCCGTGTTGCGTCTGGCTTGGGCTGGCTCACACGCAGCCTGCTTGGATCCGTCTGCATCATGCTTGCCCATAATTTAAATTCCAGGATCAGCATGGGCAGAGCTCCTTTTGGGCTGTGTGCACCCCAGCAAGACTGCAAGCAGGCCCTGGAGCTGCAGATGCGATGTAACACTGCCTCTTGGTGCGAAAGCCCTGGTGCTGTCCCGCGCAAAGCGAGCGAGCATCGCTCCTGCTAAGTGCCCAGGATGGAGGGGCGGTGGCAGGAGCTGCATCTGTGCTCTGGCAACAGAGGGGAAACTCCAGCTGGCACAGCGGCATCGCCTGCTGTCTCTAGTACTGTGCAAAAAAAGCCGTTTTGCTGCCAGCTTCGCTTTGCTGGGAAAAAATCACCGGCACATCGAGAACAAGAGAGAGGGGAGAGTGTGAGACACCAAGTCAGCCAGCAGCATTTTCGAGGGCATGTCTCAGGTTCCTTGATGTGCACTCTCAGGTATCTGGGTCCCAGACTGCATGAGATAATTAGAAAGAGAAGACTGTATTTTTATGCAGGAGGCATTGCTTAATCCCCTGACCAAAAAAGCAATTCTTTTAAGTGCTCTCCTGAAGTGGGGTTATGTGGAGTGTGAGCAAGGGCATCCCTTGACTCTGCTCGGCTCCAGACCACTGAAGAGCTTCAGGCATGTCACATCACCTCTCCCTGCCTCAGTTTCCCTAGCCAGGACATGGCCAACAAGAACAAAACCATTTGCCCTTCTCCTGACCTGTTTCTTCCCTACAAGATAAAAGAAACATCCATGCCAAGCAGTGAATTCCTTGTGTCCTGGAAGGGGAGAGGCAAACAGACGAACATGAAAGTGAGACAAAGTGATCTTAAATCACTCAGTAGAGCCAACGGCAAAGTTGTGAAGAGCCTCCAGTGCCTTGACTGGCCATGAGGAAACGGCTTTTATGTGTGTACTCTCCTAATGCTGGAAGCTTCAACAGGAGCCCAACCTTCCTCTACACATGGGACTTCATTACTATCAGCAGAAAGAGAGATTATCTCCTTCTGCTGAACCCCTGACCTCCCTGTACAGACCATCTTTCATGGGCCAATCCACGTCCACTGTAGTGAACCACACGTAGCCCAGATGGGCCCAGACAGCTGGGTGCTGGACTTACTTCAGCAAAAACAACTACACATCCGAGCCAGCATTTGGGCAGCCCGAGTCTGAAGCAACCCTAAACTGCTGAGGAAGGACGAGCCTGCATTTAGAACACAGGCCTAGGATTTAGCAAACACTTGTTCAACTCCTGACTTGCCTTGTTTGAGCTTCCGCAAGCCAAGAATGCCTCAGAAGAAACTACAGCCATACACCCTCGGCTTCAGGAAGCTGGAGAGCATGTGGAACAGAAAAAGTGGATTCAATGAAGCAGCATAGCTCCTGTGCACACAGGGGACTCAGCCAAGGGCTGCAACAGATGTGTTTTAACCCATGCCACTGAGCTATTTGGGATCTGTCTCTGATTGCTCTAGTGCTCATTCACGTGTCTTCCTGACGGAAGACCAACAATAACAATTAGTATCATATAAGGAGCAGCGGATTGCTGCCAGCATTAGTACACTCCTCAGCACCAAGGGTTTCCATTCCACTTTTTATCCCAGTTATGCACAAGGCAGAGGTCAGTCAACATGAATCAGCCTTGCTCTGGGCCAGCTCCTTTAGTGCATTTAGCTTGCTGTATTGCAGTCACTGTCTCTTCATGCCGTGACGGGTTCCCTCTACTCAACATCTTTGCCTCTTTCCTTAAGCTTGCCAAAAAAAAAGTATGCTTACTCTTAGCTAAGCCTGGCCATGCTCGTGATGGCCGCCAGACCCTACAGGGGATGACAATGTCCAGGCGGGTCTTGGTGGTTCTTGGCTGTGGATGGGAGCCTTGTGTTGTCACTCTGAGGTCTAACTGAATCCCCTTCCATCCGATGGCAGTGCCTGCTCTTCAATCCCTAGGAAAGGGTTTGCACCTTTCCAACACTCCTGAAACATGCTCTCCCAGAGCCTTTGGGCTGGTTGAGGATCACCCTGGGTAAACCCTATCTGAGCAGGCTAAGGGACTGCAAAGTCGATGCTCCCTCTCAGCACACAAACACACTCCAAGGAAAGGCTCTGGAAGGGATCCTGATGACTTCCATATTATTTCCAGTAAATTTTGTGCTGATTCTTGGCACAAACACCGGAAATGAATAGGCTAGGTCAGGAATGTAAATAAAGTGAAACATTGGGATTTAATCTAATCTATAATTATAGTATCTGTGGTGCAGGGAAGAAGTTGGTGTGTATGCACTGCAGCTCCATTGAGGAGCTGGAGGGGGTTTTCATTTCCCTTTCCAAAATTTCCCTTCTTTCTGGCTGAGGGATACTTGGTGTCTCCCCAAGTATCTGAAACGAACGTGCTGGGCTGGCAAAGCTGCATTCTAGCAGCCGATCAGGTACAGCTCAGCGGAGAGGCATTCCCAGGCACTCAAGGAATGACAGGATGAGAAGCTGAGATGGATGAGCTGGGCTGAAGGCTCAGGGAGGCTGTGGGAGGCACAAGGGAAGCTCCTGTCTCCACAGTGAAGAGATTGGTTGGGTTTGTAGGGTGCTGAGCTACGTAAGGGCCACAGGCAATGTAACCTCAGTCCTCCAGGCTGCGTTTGACCTCTGAGACAAGCCAGACTGGTGTTTGGTGCTTGGTGCATCACAAGTTGCCTGTCACAGCATGGTGCTCCCAAGCTCCCAAACCATCAGTCTGATTGGCATTAACTGCTGTCCGGGCTGGCTGGTCCATGCAAGATGAGCACTTAACAGACACATAGACATCTCTCCCTCTGCCTTCGTCACCCCATCCTCTTCCAGATCCACCTGGGAGGAAGCTTGACAGACTGCTCTGGTCTAGCTGACCTCGGGGGAGAACAATCCCCTGTCCTGTGATGCATTTTTCAAGAATTACAAGACTGTTGTTTTCTGAGAGCTTAAATCAAACTTGACAGTCTTCAAGGACCATCCTCAGTGTCCCTGCGTGTGTGCACACAAGTGGGCACCCGTGTCTGACAGACCAGCAGGAATGTCCATGTGTGTACTCGAGCCTACGGAGCACGTGCACCTTTGCTGATATGAACTACTTCCCCTCCGAAAGCCCTCTGTGCAGGGTCTAGCATCCCAACCCCAATGTACTGCAGGCAAGGGGAAGAAAAGGGCTGACAGGCAACATATTTTCGTCAGGCTGAAATTGCAAAGGACAAAGAAATCAGTTCTCCTTTTGTTAGTTTATGTTTTGAAATTACAGAAGTTTCAAAAGCAGAGGAGTCAATCAGACTTTGTTTATTTGTTTGCTGGTAGAGCATTTTTTGGTTTTGTTTTTCATATTCAAGCCCAGCTTTGATCTCGGGCTGGTAATACTCCAAATGAATGATCACCAGCAGAGCGTAGGTACTACAGAAGAAAAGAGACAGGATATCTGACACATTAACAGAGCAGAAGAGACTTCCATGATCTCACAGTCCCCTCTCTCAGTTTACATGATACCCTCAGACTACTGAACAAGCAAAAGCATTCGCTATTGAAGAGCTCTGATGCTGCAGACTGTGTGCTCACCTGACAGCCTAGAGAAAAGCACATGTCCCTGCCGAGTGGCTATAATCAGGATTATACCCAGGCCAGAGACTTCTGAGATAGCTGTTTTTCCACAGAAACAAATGAAACAAGTAGAAAAAAATTCAATTTACGAAATGACCCCATGCCCGTGTTTCGGTCGTTGGTATGTCTGTGTGGGCTCAGAACAGTGTTAGCTTCACATTTCACTGTTGTGGCTTTCTTCGTGCTGTGTTGCAACTGTATGGACATCTGGACAGAGGAATATTTAATATTTGTGCCTATGTATCTAAGAATGCACAGATGCTAAGTAAACACGTGCTGGTTAGGTCCTAGGTTGGAGCAAAGGTGTGCGTGTGTGCGCGCATGTGTGTGGATATGCATGCAAACTTGTTGGGCAGTGGGTGTATCGGTCCACCCAGGTGTGCTGGGGCACAGCAGAGGCTGAGGAGGGTGTGCTGTATTGTGTGTGCACGTAAATTTTTTCGATGCCCATGAGTGTGGGTCCATGCCTCAGAGGTGCCAACGTGAACACGGGTCCATCCATGTGCGCTGAAGTGTGCACAGCCCCAGGAACGGCGTGCCAAGCCCCGCTGAGCATTAGCTGCAGGATGGAGCCAACACTGTGCATCACCCTAGGGCCTGTCCCTGCAGAAGGACGAGGTCCAAAGCTCCTCGATGCCAGGGGACTGCTGCCTGCTGGCTGCCTGCAGCCATGGCTCCCCACAAAAAGCTACTGTCCCTCACCCAGGGGCACCTGCAGAGAGCAGGAGCTGCCCACAGCCACCCCCAGGACACGGGGCATCGCCAACTCTGCTTACACCCCTCCATGGCAATGTGCCTCAGGGCTGTGAAGCAGAAGCCTGGCTTTGACCAAAGGGATGACAAAATCCTGGACAAAGCCTTCTGCCTTCCACCCAAGGCTCTCCCAGCCCCTTCCAGACATCAGGAATTAGATCACGGAGCCCCTAAAGTGCTGGGTGAGTGCAATTATCCTTGCCTGGCAGATGGGGAAGAAGATTTGGCAGCCCAGGCTGCCCAAGAGCCAGACCTTCTGGCTCCCAGCTCGGTGTGTTCACCTCAGCAGCAGCCTCCCCATCAATCCCAGCGGCTCTTCCCTTGCCCGGTGCCCCTGGCAGTCGTAAACCGAACGGCTGAGAGCTCACAACTGGCTGATTTTATGGGCAGCGGGTTATTAGCAAGCTCTGTGGTTGCTCCAGCCTCTCCCTGGCACCTTTTCAGAGCAGCGCAGTTCCCAGAGATATTAATAATTATATTTGTGAATTATATATATTTAACAAGAAAACATTTAAAATTATTAAATGGCAAGAGGTATCACTTGGAGCCTGCTCCTGGACACAGCTCTGCTCAAGAGATGCGCAATAAAGGCTTCTCCGTCTTCGGAGGGTGTCAACATATTTAACCGGGGGGTGGTGGAGGGGAAGGCAAAGGGAAAGTATTAATCAAGACCTTAAAAAGTTCTCGCTGACAGACCATTTGCCAGCTCTCACTTTAAATGCTTTTGTGGTCCCATAAAAAGTTTCATTACTCACTACAAAATGTGTTTTAATTATTACAGTCACTCTGACATTAAGCCCTGGGTGTTTCTCTCTTGCTTACTCTGTCTCTCCTCCATCTCCTTGCCTTTTTTCTCGATTTTTTCTTCTCACTTACTGTCCTGACTCCTGATATCCCCTTCAAGACAGAGGACGCCCTAGCTAACTAGCCAGGTTGAAAAACCCAGACCCTCTCCAAATGATACTGAAGGAGTAGTTAATATTCAGATCCTGAAATTATCCCTTTGCTTTGGACACTAATTACTCCACAAGATTCAAACAGAAAATCTGACCCCGTGTGCTCAAAGAATATCTCAGAAGAGTCAAGTGAACAAGAACATCAGCACAGCCATGGCCAGCCATCCCTGCAGAAGTAACTGCGTGATGGGCAGATGGATTTGGTGTCTCTCTGATCTGCTATATGTGTCCTACTAATACAAACAGCAACTTACACAAACACCACCTATCACACTTTGGACATCTGGCTATTTTGGTCCACCAGGCATTTGGCAACTTGCTTCAGCCTGACCATATTAGCTCAGTTCATCCACGAGGCACAACCCTATCCACCAGGCACAGACCTGGAAGTCCAGAAAATGCGAGTTATTCCAGTGGAACCTCCCACAGACTCCCAGTGCCTCCAGCGCTGTACTGGCAGACACTGGTTTTCCATTTCACTAGCTGAGCCTAACATCCAAAGAAACAGAAAGTCTCATCATTTGCTCAGTGTCTGGTGTAACATAATGCTGACCAAAAAGGCCAATAACAATTAAATAACGTCATTGGAAATCCCTCCTTGCCCCCAGCACCTCCCCACATGCCTCTCCTTACTTGTACAGACCATCTGGTTCCAGGCACTTGAAAATGACTGAATAGAGGCTGGTTTCAGGGACATCTCCGTGGCTCCTACCCGCTGCCACACAGGATGTTGCAAGGCCAGAAAGCAAATCATCCGCAAAGCTCAAGGATTCTCCTGGAGAGCAAAGAGATGAGCAAGACCGAAACATCAATACAGGTGCAAAATTATTGCTGACCATTTAAGAAACACTGCAAGAATGCACCCACGCAGCACAGGCAATCAACAAAGCCCCGCTGCCTGCGGCTGGTAGGAATGGCCCTGAGTCTATACGGAGAATATCACCCATGGACAAAGCCAGCAGAAAACACACCTGGGCCATCAGCTGTAACAGGGACCCACGGCAGAAACCAAGGCCAGTGCAAAGTCACTGCTTGGACAGGGGAATGGTGCACTTATAGAGCATACAGGCAATGTGTGGGCTTACTGCAAACACCATATGCAACAACACCATCCAAGGATGGGCTCCAGGTCCCCAGAAGAGCTGGAAGTCTAGCTAAATAGGGCTCTCCTGCCCTATTGCACATTCAGTTGTTAAAGGGGACATGGCCTCTTTCAAAAATCACTTGTCACGGTTTTATGCTATGTCAGTTTATCAGGAAAGGAGACATTTTTAGAGCTTGGATGGAATTGCTCTTGATGTCCTGGGGTTTATTGTGGGGTTGTGGGGTTTTTTTTATTCCATGAAAATCAGTAGCTTTGCATTCCCTTTCAAGTGCAGTCTCCCAGCTCCTGGAGTTCTGACTGGAGCTCCTTCAGCTGTGCTGAAGAACACTTGTCCCTTTACAAGCATTTGAAGGAAAAAAAATACTAATTAAAAATGCTGAAAATCTTTTTTTCTTTTGTCTTCTGGTTTATAAAGCTGATTAAACACTTAGATCATGACCCAGCTGAAACTGAAAATGCTCCATTTATCAAGCTTTTTGGGCCTGATCATCCACTGCCGTGCAACCTGTCTCCTTGCAGTGGGCAGGCCGTCTATCAGTTAGAGCTCATTGCATTCAATTCCCATTTTACATCAGTGTAACTAAAAGCCCAAAGTACCAAGCAGCACAAAAAACCAGCTGCACTGGTTGTGCCCTCATTCCTGTGATGGGAATCGGAGGAAGGGCTGCTGCAGCTGAGAGAGTTATGCTGGGATAAGGAAACCTGGACCCAGACTGCAGTGCTGGGTACCTTGTGCCTGTGTAAATGTCAAGACACCACAGCAGAGGGAGGAGGAGAACTCCCTTCTCTGCACTTTTCTTTATTTTTCTTAAAGCAAAAGTGACTGAACGAAGCACAGGTCTAGGTTCTTCACACAGAAATAACCCAGTGGTACAACCAGCCCAGAATGTCTCACTGAGCGGCTTGATTACCCAGGTAGAAGAAAAAATCCCTCCTCCCCAGCCCCCTGAAACCGCGTTTGCGTCTTGTCTCAAAATACACAACTCGGTAACAAATGTCCCCCTTGGCTAGAGAAAAGAGCAGCAATAAATTCTTTTCCTCCCTAAAGGAATCCAAGCCTTAATTATTCATTTTAATGCTCCCAGCACGACTTGTTCTTTCCAAACTTTTTTCAGGCAGCTCCGTCACCGGTCTCTGTAGCTTAACCCAGTTCCCAGCCGCGGGTCTGTACCAAACCCCAAGTCAACTCAACGGGCAGGTTGGGTTGGCAGCACTAAAATCACTGCTTGGCAGTCACGAGCACTGAATGGCCTTGAGCAAGCCCCTTAGCTCTGGGTTTATGGTTCAAACAAACAAAACCCTACTGCTCACTTCTCGCTTGCATTCCTGTCTCTTTTCACATGATGTCGGGCTGGACTGGGGAACTCCCTGTCACTAGAAGTCCTTGTGAACAGACACTGCCGTGACTTACAAATCAAATGAATCACAAACACATAATGAAGAAGCAGGACCATACCGTGTTGCTGAACTAGAGCAAGAGCTTTTAAGTTCCTTCAGATCTCAAGCAACCTCCCTTCTGATGAGGAAGAAATTTCATGGGGGGGACAGATCATCCTATGGGTGCCTGCTGTGGGATCTCACTGTTTCCTCCAGAGCGCTCAGGGTTGACAGGCAGCTGATGAAGGGTAGCAGAGAAAATAGCTAGGCAGAGAGACTGTGACGAGCAACTGGGCAAGACCAAGGGGAGATTTGGACTGGCAGTCCATGGGTACAAGAAGCATCAGTCAGGGCACCTATGCCGGGGAGCGCAAGAGATGGGACAGGAGAGAAGAACACAGGGCTGAGACAGGGAGTGCAGAGGGCAGAACCAGACTTGCAGGAGCCTGGAAATGGGATAGAAAATGTCATGTGCAACCACCGAATTCAAGTGTGTATTAAAATTGCACAGATATCTCTCCTTAAGGCACCCACTAACTTCTGAGTGCTCATCTTTGCAATGTCATTCATGGTCTTTCTGTGTAGCTGTGATGAGAGAGGAGTGGGCTGGCAGCGAGCGATGCCTGTGTCACACAACGGTCTGGTCTGCCATGGAGTCCGATCAGACCTGCCTAAGTTGCGGGGTGTGTTTCTGTCCCCCTGTACAGGAGAAAAACGAAGCTCTCGTGGTCTGCCAACACAGTGTCAACTTGAGTTAAGCCAAAACCCTTGCAATAAAATCCCTACAGCAAGAGGGTGCTTTGTGTTCAATCCTGAGCCTCCAGGGAACTTTCCCCTCTCGTTGGCCCTGCTATAATCAAACAAAAGCAAAGAGGTTGTTATGAAAATAGCAAAACAGATGCTAGCAAAGGTGCTGAAACCTCAGCCCCAAGGCTGGGAGTTTTTCTGCACCTGTATAAGCAGCAGTGAGATTCGCTGGTGGTGCCAGACTGCACAGGCCACGGAGCAAAGACAGGGTTGGGGTAAGGGATGCCCCAGGGACAAACTGACTACCCAGAGCTGTCAATCCACAGCAAACCCAGGGAGCTGCTTTTCTGTGCTCTCCCCTGGGTGAAGCAGAGCACACGGCAACTTTATTTGTTCATCTTGCACAAGAGAAGTCTCTCTTTGTTCAGTCTGCAGTGCTCTGAGAGCAGCTAAAACGAAATTTCCTAAGCCTTCTCTAGGACCAGAAAACAAGTTATTCCCTAGATTTAGACTGGGACCTTGTCAGCGGAATGCAACTAAGGCAACAAGTGCATTTGCTGGCATTGTAAGAGGATGATGGACCACTAACGTTGCCCTACCAAGGAAAAGCGGTCTTGGGATGTCATGGCAAGAGGAATACTGACCTAACTGCTCAAGGCCATGGTGAGAGCTCAGTGCATAGTATTGCTCATGTGCACTTATGAACAAGGCACAGGGAAAGCAGGAGAGAAGGCTTCACAGGGAAATAACAAAAAGCACAAGTTTACCTTACAAGCAGAGACATAAAAAAGCCACATAGAGATACATGGCTCTGAATACATCAATAGGGCAGGCACTCAGATGGAAAAGAAATATTTAGGCTAACGGACAGTAATGGCAAGAGAAAGTAAATTGGATATGAATAAATGGTCTACTCCTGAGAAGGGCAAATAACTTAATTATCTTTTAAGGAGTTTGATCACTTTATAAAAGGGATTACATGGATAAGTAACTTGTGATGGAAAGCAAAGGGGCTTTTCTTTCCTGTCTGGACTTGTCTTCTCGCACAACCCTGCCAGCAAATATAAAGAAGGATTTCAGCTCCCCAAAGCAGCCCTGAAGCACAAACCTTCTAGATTGCTGTAGTATCGTTGCTTGCATTATTAAATTTCAGAAAGAATCCAAAGGTTCTCTGCAGAGTAAATGATAGCTAAGTAGATCACCGCTGTGGAGTAGGAGATATTTTATTGACCAGACAGCCATCTGTGTCCTTCATTAATAGTAATAAATAATTGATGTCATGCTAAATAAAGCAATAAGCTGTTACAGATATCAAGGACAAATGACCAGCTCCTGTGAGGATGCCTCACCTGTGTTCACCTCTCAGTAGTAAAAAGTCCAGACCAGAGCTCAACCTCACTATGGTAAGTGCTGTACACAGAGCAAAAGATGCTACTTGCTGCACACTGATTACAGGTAACGGAGCAATTGTGCTCAGCAATGGGATATTGATACCCCTAACAACTGCCTTCCCAGGACTGGTCTTCCTCAAACTACCCCATTCCCCAGGCAGCTTTTGACAATCAATCTCTGCTCTGCTAATGACTGCCGGGAAGATGCAGCTCTCTCCAGGTGGCATTTTCCTTCTCTCTGCAGTGCAACCCCTCGCTACTGCCTTGTCCTCTTCCACAGTTTGTCAAAACTCCTCTTTTTTGGTTCTGTAAACATGTATCTTATACTGATTCTGGTGGTGTGGTGAGTCAGAGCTCTCCCCAAAACAGAGGAAAATAACAGCACGCTTGGAGGTTTTCAGCGGGGGTTATCCCCAGTTTGTGAAGCTTTGAAAACTTCTGGCCGCACCAGGTCTTCCCACACCAAGGGATACAAGTCAACCCACCAGTGATGGCTCTGGAACTCAACTTGACGGCTGGTCTGGAGGGGGAGGACACCCCCGACTCAGCTGCTTGTCTGCAAGGCTGAGCTGGCAACCTGCTCTCAAGTGAGCACAGTTCTAGTG
This sequence comes from Leptosomus discolor, assembly GCF_034619465.1. Taxonomy (NCBI): domain Eukaryota; kingdom Metazoa; phylum Chordata; class Aves; order Leptosomiformes; family Leptosomidae; genus Leptosomus; species Leptosomus discolor. The sequence continues at coordinate 5,484,543 of NC_141409.1, forward strand.
GCAGGAGGCTCAGATGGGCAGGAATGGGGACTGAGGAATGAAAATGGACGGGAGCAGGCTCAGATTGCTCCCTTGCAGCTTCCAACAGCTTCAGTCTGCCTCAGTCCTTCCACTGCAACCAGTGCCAGCGCCCAGCAGTTGCGGACAGCAGGCAGGATGAATCACCTATCAACCATCCCACCGAAGACAACAAGAATTGCGGCGTTGAGTTCAACCAGACTAAACAAGAGAGCGAGGCCAGGAGTCTCTAAGGAGGTTAGAGGAGCAAAAGGAAACTCTGGGACCCTCACAGGCGTTCCCACACCTTCAAGCCCATGTCCTTATGCCAAGAGCAGCACAGATAAAACCCAGGTGGTGCAAACCAAATTGGAAATGAAGATGACAGACCTCCCTGCCGTGATTCACCTTCGAGTTTCCTAGAAAGAGCACAAAGGGAAAGTAGGAAGGCATCAATGTCTCTGCCACAACAGCTTCTTTACCAGACTGGATGAAACCAACCCTGCAACGTTACCAGTCACTTTCTTCTGATCGTGGTTTTCTCTCTCTGTCTTTTTTCCCTTTTGCTTTTTTTCAACCTGTTTTCAATTTACTCTTGTGGCATCTCTGACTGTGACCTCATTCTGGTACTTAAGGGGCGGGGAGGGGGGGGGAAGAGAGTTTCCTTTAAAAAAGAAATGAAAGAAATCATATTTTATTTAGCTTGGTTGGTTTTGAAGCTTTAGCAGAAGAAAGATTAACCTTTTCTGCCTAACTTAATGAAAACAAGGAGAAAGCCCGTATGGATAAATAAATATCTGTGTGGGTATGGAGCAGGCACGATCGTGTTACAGCCCCAGTGGAGCTGTAATGGGGAACAGGCGCGTTCCTGCGCAGCGGCTCCCAATTCCCGATCCATTTTCAAGGAAAGAAAAACAGAGTAGAATGTCAGAGGCCCAAGTGGGCATAAACGAGGGAGCCCAGGGAAGGCAGATGGGGCCCAGTGAGGACCTCAGTCCCCGGCAGTGACCTCCGGAGCAATGCCAGCAAAGCAGATGGAAAAAGAGACCTTACTCCACTTTGCTCTCACCAGGTTTTGGTTCCTGAAACAAGGAAACAAATGGCATGCTCAGCCCTCCAAGTTTGTCACCTTTTGAGGGTCCTCGTCCCACCCTCTTCTTCCTCCGGGGCTCTGTGGAGGAGAAGGGGAGGTTCAGAGGAAGGCTGTGAGCAGAAGGTTTGGACTGGGTTTTTGGATGGGTCGATGGGGAGTACAGACTTCTACGGCAGTTCCTCCACAATAACGCTGTACCTGGGTTTAATATGCTTCGGATCTGGAGCTTGATGGGGGAAGGCAGTGAAAGGTGGTTTGTCTTGGAGATGATGGAGTGATTTAAATTAGTGTAACATAACTGTAGGCGACAGAGCTGTTCCGATTTACATCAGCAGATGGTCTGTCTCGCTGCCTAGATCATTAAAAGCAAACTGTCCCTACCAATCCTGGTAGAAGGATGTCAAAACCTCCTTCCCTACATGGCTTGGCAGATTATAAAAGAAATAAAAAGGCCCAGCTATTACTAAAATATATTCTGCCCACATTCTGGGAGCATCCATGCATGCCAGCCTCTCGTGCTAGATGGGAGCCTAAGCCCCACGCCCAAAAAGCCTGCAGCCTCTCAAATAATTTCTTTGTCATGACTTTTCTCAAGGACATATCCATCAGGAATCCCTTTGCCTGGGAACAAGTTGTCTAGGCTGAAATAGAAAAGCCAGCGATTATTCTGTGCAACTTCGGGCACAGGTTGTGCCTCACTTGCCAGCTTGTACAAAGGCACAAATTGCCACACTTCTCTGAGTGACTTCACCTTGCCCAAGCTATGAATTTTGTGGGAATCTGCTTCTTATGTCTGTATGCTACTAGACACATGAACAATGATGAAGAGCTTTCCTCAGGGCTTCCCAGTTCCTCTGCTGATGGAAGGCTGAATTTGTAGACAGCTAAATTTAAGGACCAATGCTTCAGCTGAGCTAAGAGCGAAAGTTGCCTTCTGGTGCCACAAGAGTCCCTCAAATGGTTTCGCTGGTGCTCTCCAGGGCTAGAACTTGCTGCATATCGAGTGACCACGTGGAACTGAAGGATGGGTTGTCTTGCACTGTTCTTATCAAGAGCAGCCAGTTGAACAGAAGGAAATGGTCTTAATTTGGATGAGCTGCAATGTTCTAAAAACATGATGCACAAGGCTAATCATGAGTGTATTCTTCTTTTAGGGTCATCAACAGGACTCACTGGTCCTTCACCTGGGCTCTCCACAGACTGCTTATCACAGTTCTTTCCCAGTCAGTATCTAAGACCTCAGAGAAACTGCTTCAACTCATGTAAAAACACATCACCTCCTCCATCTCCCCCAAGGCAGTATGCTGCTGGAGGAGAGTGAGAATTAATCCATTTCATTCTGTGCTGTGAGCCCTCCAATATTTCTCAAGGTTCACTGGGTTGCTAAGGGTCAATCACAGCCAGACACAAGCTGACTCCGCTATGCTTGGAGCCATCCAGGCATGAGCCAGTTCCAATCTCAAAGCCACGTATTCACATTAGTATGGTGGTGAGTCCAAGTGAATTTATCTGTTCCCTTTGAGTTTGTTTTGGGTTCTGCAGCATGCTAAAATAGTTACTTGATTTCAAGGCAAAGTGGGAACCCATTTGTGCCGGGAGTTCTGCAGACACAAAGCAAAGACATGAGCTTTGTCCTCAGATACTTCTTGTCTGGCAGAAGATTTTGCCCATCACCACAGATCTAGTTCTCACTCTCATTCCCACAGATCTAGTTCCCACCCTTATTCTTGCTTTCCTTTCATTTTTAAATTCTTTTAAATTAGAGATTTCTAAACAATGGACCAGTGGTTCAGACCACTTGGTGGTCCCCAAGGCCCGTACACAGCAGTCTGTAGCAGATCCAGGGACTGCAGGGAGCCTTATGTTCACCAGGAAGCCCACCAGCCCTGCTACAGCCTCAGGGACGCTCTTCTACAGCACAAACTGATGTGTCAGATACTTCAGAGATGGCAACAAAATCTGTATCATAACCTCTTCCTTCTTCAATGCACAAAGCTATTTTACCCTTGTGGTTCCTAGCAGAACAAGCTACTGTCCAAAATTGACTCCCAAATTTTGGATGCACAGATGGTGCCAAGGACCTGGGCTCCACCAGTTCAGAGCACTGGGAGGTTCCATCTATTGCTGGGATCAGGATGACTAAACTTGAAGGGCAGCAGCTTTCACCATGAAACATGTCAGAGGACAAATCCTGGGATCCTTCCTAAGGAAAGGTCCATGACAAGGTGATTCTGGCCAGCCCAGGCAGGCCCTGGTGATACGCCTACAATGCGTCTGACATATAAACCCGCCTAGTCCACAAACTTGCTAACCTGCCTAGGACATGATGGCCTATGAAGAAAGCAGGGGAGATCTGCCAAACAGCAGGGCCAGGTCCTTCATTTCCAGCTCTGCTGAGCAGTCCCTTCCCTTTGTTTTCAATTTGTTATGACCAAACAGTACAGTAGTTTAATGCCCCACAGCATCCCACTGGCTGACTTGCACTCACTGGAGATCCAGCCTCACACACATATGCAAATAGCAGACTAGCAGGAGGGGGAAAGAGCATTTCCTAGAAAGAAACTCAGTGTGCAATTAATTGCTAAAAACGTAATTATCTTGGGTGATTTGTCAAACCAAATTAATGTAAACTATAAGCCATCAGCTGGTCTGTGCTTCACTTCTTGCACTTACTGGGAAAGCGGAATTTTTGGACTTCTTAGATCAGCCAGTTTCTTCTATATTGCCAGTGTTGCCTAACCCTGCTCCTGGGTCACTTATATTTCATGGCTCAGTGCTGGCAAGTGGACCAAACCACTGCCTGTAGTGGCAACCAATTTAAAGAAAATATTCTTTGTTTGGTCCCTTTATTCCAAATAGAGCATATTAATGCATAGATGCTGATGAACTAGTGATAAGATTTTGGACCAGTATCTTCCAAAGGGCTCAGCACACACAACTGCAGCCAGATCTCCAGCCTGTTAGCCAATGAACATTTACAAAAATTGGTCCTGATGGAAGGACCCACATGGAAGCAGACCTCTTATTCGGCCCTAATATGCTGTTTTGGACATTTGAGAATGCGGGGGCAGATCCTCAGTTCATAAAATCTCTTGTAGCCCCCTTGAAGTCAATGGAATAATAACAATTTATACTAGCTGAGTTTCTGCATGCTGGCTGTGAGCTCTTTGGAACAACTACACCATAATGATTATTACAGGTATTTCAGATCACTTGTCTAAGACAGCTAGAAGCATACCACTGCATAAGAAAATAGAGAGTTGGCTTGCTATGATTTCCAAAGAATTATTGACCCATATCTTGCAAACATTTACACATGTTTAGCTTTATTCATGCGAGTTCTTCCATTACACTCATGTGCCAGATAAACTAATGTATACGTTTGCAGGACCAAGGTTAAAACTTCTGCAAACAAAGCAAGTTCTAAATATTTTTGTAGATACATTCAGTTACCTCATGTTTGGACTAGAAAGCATGTCATTTGACTGTGCCTCTTTTCATAACTCTCCATTTATCCAAGCAGGTATCACAAGAGAAGCCAAACATGATAACAGGATAAAACTGAGAAAAGCAGCAATTATCTGACCAAACTCAAAAGCTAGAAAACACCCACTTGGTCAGGACTAACACATGCAAGAGTTGACATAAGTTCTTGAACAAGGAATTACCTGGGTTACTAGAGTATATTCACAACAGCTTTCTTAACACAGCTAATGAATAATTCATTTAGTGATTTCCCCATAATGAAGCAAACATTTTTCTTCACAGTTTTGATTCATTAGAAGACACAAGTCAGTGAAGAGGAGAAAGAGCTGGGAATCTCTTGGCCATGAGGAGTCTACTTCAGCATCCATCTTCTTACCAGTAATCACTCCCTCTTTTCCTCTAAGACTACAAGGGGAGACTTGCACTACCACACAGTCCTGCTGCTCTCAAGGACAGAATACAATCTCTAATTTCTTAAATTGAGCTGATTTTGTTTCCTTGAGGTCAAAACATGTGTCAACAAGGCGCATGACACCTAGAGACTTCAACGCACTTCACAAAGGCCATTAATACCTCTGACAATGTAGCATCTACATCTCTCAGCCAAGACACGAGCTCCGTTATGATACGCACCTGCATCGCAGAAGGCTGCAGCATTGGGAGAGGCGGCAGGCAAAGGAGCAGGGACGCAAGGAAAGGAAATTACTTTTTCAAGATAGCAGGCAAAAGGCAAATTTGAGGCCATAACCCAGAGCCCCAGTCCAGATCCCCAACCACTAATAGCTGGCTTTCATCTCTGAAAGACTATTTACTCTTTTTCAAAAGCGAGCAAACTCCAGGCTCTGAGGATACCTGCTGAAAGCACACACCAGGACACTGGCACAGAAGGAATGCCTTCCGCTCTGAATTTTAAGTCATGCTTCCCAGAAACTAAGACAAACCAACCCCGGCATCCACAGGAAAGGGGAGTTGTTAGTAGCCAGGGCAGCTCTGATGGACAATGTTCCCTGGGATCCCAGCTCACCAAAGACTCTCTACAGTGGGAACAGTTGTTTGACTCCTAGGTGTCCTTGGCAAAGCAAGGTATCTGGGCATGCTTCCCATCCCCAGGACCACCGACCATTCTAGGACGGTTAGTTGGAGACACGTCATCACCAGCAACTGTGCAACATCTTACCACCCAGATGACAAAAGACAGATTCCCAGAATGAGCAGAGCAGGATTAAGCCAAGTGGTAAATGGATTCCAGGGCTGTTCCAGGATCTGTGCCGATGAGGGAAGCCAGTGCCAGGTAGCCAACCTGGAGCTTGTACATCGAGGTTATCACCTTCCTCTTTTCTTCAAATCCGTAAATAGAACCCAAGCATTGCTTGGGCCATGTTAGAGAGATAAGGTCTCTCCCATCCCTTTCAAAGCCTGAAATAGAAGCCCCACTACTCCCTACCCTAAGCATCAAGCATAGGATGTTGACATTTAGCAGTAGGAAAAATTACCCGAACAATGAACCCTCTCAGATCTCTCTTCTCCCCTCCCTCCCCCTGGTCCCCTGGAAAATGTTCATAAAGTGAAGTGGAAAAAAACCAACCAACCCAAACCCCAACAACCAAACCCCAACCTTCCTAAGGCTGTGGAAATAACATGTAGAGGAGAAGAGTGAGTCAGGCTCTGCTAACTGTACACGGGTCACCAGTCTTGAAAGCAGCGATGATTCACCGAGGTAGCAAGAACTAGAAGGTAGAAGAGACCAAAAAGAGGATGTGGAAAGAAAGTTGTATCCAAGAAGAGAAGGAAATAAGAAATGAAATGGTTCTGGGTTGCATGCACCTTGCTCGTCATCGAACACTACTCAACAGGAGCTGGCCCAGGATGACTCACTTGATAGTCGTGAGATTATTCCCTTGGTGCTTTGTCCATCGTTTCTTTATGAGGAGGGCAAACAGGCTGTAAGACCTTAATCCATCCCCTGCCCTTCCCTCTCTTATTCCCATGCCTGAGATGTTCAGCAGAACCTCACCTCCCTGCTGCCTCTGCTTCTACTCCTCCATTCCCGCACTTATTCCTGTTAACTGTGGTGCATTATGGGACTCTGTTTTCCCCATAAAAGATGCCTTCAAGGAGATGAGAAAAAAAGGGCCTGCTTAGGAGCATGACATGCCATGGGGAGGCCCTCCTGGATGCCACTGGCATGGAAAGCACGTTGTCACAAGAGATGGAGAGGAGGATGGGGCTCAGGTGTCTGGGGAGAACTCTGCCTGCCACAGTGCTCTCCTGCTATTCCTCCATTCATCTTTCCTTCTCAGCTGCACCACCCCCCTTTTATTTAATAACCATAAAAATTCAAACACAAAAAACTTGCTCTGAAAAAAAACTAAAAAAAAAAATAAAATCCTCCCTCTCAAGTTCACAATGAGAGCTGTAAAACTTTTTCTGCTTGGAAAATTCTCCCAGTCAGTTTTTCCTACTGTTTAATCCCCGCTTTGAGTTACACAGAATGAGTAAACACATTTTATAAGGTTCTAATTCATACCTAACCCATACAGTTTATAGCTTAACCTAGTAAAATATACACACAGACACACGCACACTTTTTATACATATATATATACAGACACACTCACACATATGCATAAAATAGCCTTGGTCCCACTCCTACAAGCCTCCCAGCAGCAGGTCTGATTGCTCCGGCGTGTGCATGTGCATGAAAGCAGCCTGGCGTGCTTAGGTGCGAGTTAGCTGGCCTGGGGAGTAGTTTCCGCTCTAGATTCCTGCAGCCTCCTTTGTAATAAACAATTAGTCGGGCTCGTTAAGGGAACAACGGGATCCACTGCTCCATCCTTGGAGGACTAAGGAACGCAACCACATGGTATCCCAGGAACAATTTGTGTCCACTTTCTGCCCAGCGAGCACCTAGAGCCAAGTCCCGTGGCAGGGAGTCAGCCGAGGCTGGGCTGGAGGAGCTGCGGCGAGCTCGGCTACCACGCGGCCATGGCCAGTCGCCAGGCAAGGATGTGTCTGTCTGAAAGGCAACTCTCTGCTGGCAGTGACTAGAGAAAACCTGAAGGTGGGCACTCAGTTAGAAGATGGCCTACGGTGCGAACACCACCAGTTGTTGCTCTGGAGGAAGGTAGGTAGCCCTCACACTAAACTACTCCATGGAGCTGTGTGTTAGGGTCAGCCCCAATGGGCTGTTGCAAATGTCTTGCCCTGTGCCAGCCTCTGCACCGAGCTGCTGGAGAGGTAGTTCCTCATCTGCTGTGAAACCGCGTCCTTCACCTTTGCTTGGGACCATGGAGGCCAGCCACGATGTGTTGTGAGCGGCTTTAAGGCCCAAGAGCTACCTGAACCTCAGCCTTCCACTCCAGATATTTGAGACCAGCCACCACCTCCTGCTTTTACTTCCCCAGAGGCAGAGCTGACTGACTCACCCAGTTAGACCTCGGCTCTGCTCCAGGTCCCTCTGCTTCTTCAGCCTTTTAACCCAGTGTGGGCAGGGCAGATGGAGTCCTCTTGACCAGAAACTAACAATTAGCCAATTCTACCCAGGAAAAATACACTGCCTGACACAGAGAGCTCGTGAACAACAGTCCACAAGGAGGTCTACCTTGCCGTTTCTGATGTGCGTCTGTACAGCTCTGGTACTCCCAAGCATCCCTAGGGTGAATAGCTGTGCACATCAGACCAAAAACTCAACAACAACACTCCCGAACTCTGCACAGGGGGAACCTTATAAACATTTTGTGCTGCCTGCCAGTGGCTTTGAACTTGGCTATAACCTGAAGGTAGGAGATGTTTACGATTACTCACTAAGGAATTGTCCATACCACTGCTCTGAAGAAGGTGGCTTCTCTTGAGATTTTGTGTTTTGAGTTTTCCTGCTTGTTTCCTCTAGCAGCTTGCTATTAAATTTAACCAAGCGTCTCGTGCAGTCCCATACTTCTGTCATAGAGAATAACTGTAAGCAATTAAAGTATCATTTCTGCTACACCTCTGCAAGACCACACCAAGAGATCATTTCCTCAGAGAAAAGAGAAACAGAGACACAGAGAAAACTGTGTCAGTGACACAGCCAAAGCCGCTGCTGATACAAGCTGCAGCAGCACCACTGACACGAGTGGGAATAGAGCAACTTGTGCCAGCTGAGAGCCTGGCTTTAAGTGGTGCCTGGTGCGGTGCAGCTCCTCTGAGCAGGAAGACAAGACGACAACAGAAACATACAGAAAAAGTCCCAGACACTGGATTTTGTGGTTCTCAAAAAAAGCCTTTTCGCAGCATTTCTCTGACTTGTGGGATCTGCTGCCCTGAACCCCACGTACTGCCCTGATGGGCTTTCCTCTCCCAGGGGGCATCCCATCAACCAGCAAAGAAATTGACAATTAACTTATTTTAATTTCCTGACTCATTGTCATACCTCCTATCATCTTGGTTTTCCTCATCCTTGCTTCTTTACCCCAGCCCCACCCCCTCTTCTATTCAGAAAGCAAAAAAAAAAAAAAAAAAAGCAGGAACAAATATAACCCCCACCAAAAGGCCAGGGTCAACTGGAAACCTGCACTGCAACAACACAACTGCCTGGTCTTAATCTCCTCAACTTTGTCTTCTCGCCCTCCAGCACAGCCTCCACTCAAGCTGCCAGTAAGCCAAATCCCAGCAAGCAAAAATGACTTGACGTTTGAAATAATTTTTTTAAGTCAGGGTGCCCCTGCATCCTTTAAGGCCTGGAGCAGCCTTGCACAAAAGCCACCTCCCAGGTAGGAGTTTGTCTTGAAAGACCATGCTCTGGGTCTCTGCTAGCAACCATGGCTACAGCTGCCTGAACCATGTCCCCAGGCGAGCTAGTACCGTTACCAGCCCTGTTCTTCTCTCTCTTTATTCCTTCTGCCCATTGCTGCTGTTAAAACCAAGGTTTCCATTTTTCAAGCGCAAAGATTGGCTTGAAGACCCAATCTCGTTTTTCTGGGAGCTTTTTCGATACACAGTCCCCCCAAGGGTGTGCAAAAGCACTCCAGGTCATCAAGGTGAAATCATGGGCATCATTCAAGCCCATTCTGTCCAGTTCTGTGATAACTTGTCAGTTGAAGGCACAGGCAAAAGCCATTGCACAAGCTAGCAGTTTGAAGTCGCTTCCATCTGCACAAAATGTGAGATGTGGGCTTCGTTTTCCTCCTCCTCCAAGAAAATAAACCGAGTGTTTATTTCCTGAATGCTCTGGTCTGAGAAAGGGCAAAACTTTCCTCCGGGAGCCGGGTGGCTGGAAAGGGAAGGCAGAGGCAAATATTTGCCGAATTTGTCAATAAGCTCTTATTCCATTTTTCTTATTAATATTTATTTAGACATAATGTGAGGGAAACCTGCTCAGACCACAGCAATGTGGGAGATTCCACCGTTATTCTTGTGCCAGCTACTGGTGGGGAAGGAGGAGAGAAGGAAAAACAGAGACAAAGAGAAAGTGTCAGAGAGTTCACAAGCAATTTGGAGAAAGTCACAGGCTTTCATCTTGACTTAGCAGAAGATGGGACACCTTGAGAAAGTCAATGCATGTGAAGGGTCAAAGAGGTTGAATAGCTTGGCCTTCCTGATATTCAAGGCACAGGTGTAGGTTTGAGAAAGAAAATTATCTCATTATAAAGCCCTCTTTTTGCTTTTTTTTTTTTCTTTTAAAGGAAGGAATCATTAATGACATGGAGACAAGGAGAACAAACTGCAACCCCAGGTTTAGAAAATTGTGTGAGATGAACCTGATGTATTTCTTCAATGAGACAGTTCATTCCCTAGGCACGAGAAGTGTGGTACAATCTAATTTATCTGGGTACTGAGAGGCACTAGCCATGACGCGACATGGGTAATTATTCGGTAAGCCTGAAAAGATGGGAATTAGCAGAAGAATTATACAGCAGGTAAGGAACTGAGTAATGGAGAAATGAAAACAGGCTATGCTGAAAAGAGAGTGATGGGAACTGAGTTATAACTAGCAGAGTTCCTCAATGATCAGGCTTGTAATCAATCTTACTTCTCGCTGGAAATACAGCAATGACTTTAGCACAAAAGCAGTGGAATGGATTATTAGTGCACAGGAGATCAGAGGATCAATCAAAAGAAATTAAAAGATCTTGAGGGCTATTGTAATATAAATAGAATATTTTAAAATGCAAATTAACTTAAAGCTAGACAATAAAATAGTTCTTTTGTTAGCAGGAACCTCTGCAGGTAGAAACAAAGGAGGAGCAGGAACGCCTAGATGCACTGGCTGGTCACAGCACAACCGCATGTTGCCGCTGGATGAGAGCTGGAGAAAAGGAAAGGAAATTCTTGGATCAGCTTAGAAAGGGTCTTCCAGTTTAAACAGAAAAGAAACAAATCCTTTGATAGTAAAAGGCTGAATGTGGTGGCTCACTACCTGCCTTGCCGCCAGAGAACTACAGAAAGTCTCCAGTCCAACCTCTTCAAAGCGGGGCCAACTGCAATGCCAGGGCACGGTTGTTTGGGGCTTTATCCAGTCGAATTTTGAAAATCTCCAGGGACTCTTCCAAGAGCCACACAGCTGGTGTATAAATAATCACTGCCTGGTAGCAGAAATCCCACTGGACTGTGGTGTCCAGGAGGAAAGATCTGGATGCATTTCTGCAGGGCTTCGAAGCCCCAGTATGCTGGCTCCCCAGACTGGTCAGGATGCACACGGCTGTGAGCGTGTCCCCTGTTGCCCTCCGCTGGATAGAAAGGGAATGTCACACTGCTGTGTCACGTCTGGGGACGGCACAGCCTAAAAGCATCTCCTCTTTCAGCTGGGGTGATGGTCTGTGCTCTGGGAATACAGCAGCTGAACTCTAGCTCTGTTTTTGCTCTGACTGTGTCTCGCGTAGCAACAGCTGGGCAACATAGGTTTGCTCAAACCACAGCCAGACGATTGGAAATAAAAACGATATTCATATATTAATTAACATCTGGTTACCCGTCTAATTACATGGTACAATGTGCATGAGTTTTTTGTTCCCTTCATATTTTATGCATTGAATGAAAACTAAACAAATGTTGCAAAAGCAACAGTGCAAAAGCAAGAAAACAAACACTACCCAAGTTTGTACTTCTAACACTTACTGACACACCAGTTTAATTAACATGTAAAGACGAACATGACTAAACCATGACGACAAAGGTGGTGGTGACACTGAACTGGAATTAATGTCCAGCCTGATCCAACCTGGCCATTTTTCATTAAACTGGGCTTCCTTTTACGCGTATTCTGTTTTAAAAAAATGCAATGATTTGTTAAACTGAGCAGTTCAGAGCCTGATTCAGCAAATTAATACTTACTCATTTTCAAAAGCCACTTTTAATGAAAACTGTTCTTAAAAACTTCCGCTGGACTGTGAAGCACTATCCCAAAGGAAAGGAGCCGATGTCACTCTGCCTGGGCAACACATCTGACAGTACCTGGTGTTTTCTGACACACTTTGGGGATGGACATAAAAAAGGAGGGGGAAGGAGAGCCAGATTAACTAAGAAAAGTCATCACTCATGTTGTCTGGTGGTAGCACATGATCCCATCAGTGTGGCCATCCCCAGGCGGCTGGCAGGGGTGGGTGATCGGATGCCTGGAGGCCACCAGGGAGGTGATGGGGACAGTGCGCATCTGCGCGAGGATGCTGGTGAGCAGGGAAAAGAAAGCTGAAGGCTTGGCTTGGCACTTGGTTCCAGGTTACGTCTGGGTTTTTTGAGACAGGGGTGTTGAGAGGGGAGGCAGGTGGGAGAGCAGAGCCCCTCTTCCTAACCCCACCACAGGCGACCTGGGGGAAATAAATGTCTGACACATGCTGCCCCACTGAGAAATCCAAACAGGCTCTTACATGATGAGCCACTTTCTCAAAAAGGATGCAGGCTTCCTTAAACACACAACAAGAAAAACCAACATCTCTAAGCTCACAAACTCCTTTCTGAACCCAACAGCAAGAGTAGAGTAAGAGGAGTCTTGGGGCTAGCAGAGGGGGAGGGTCACAGGGTTTCGGGAAGCAGCGTACACAGAAGGGGGGCTCCCTGGCACTCGCTCCCCAGTGCCCGCCCTGCTCGGGCACCGGGCCAAAACCACAACTCTCTTTGATGCTGATGCCATGGAGGGAACATAAAGCAACTGCTCACCTTTTGAGTGGGCTGGTGCCCATGCTGGAAGCCACTCCCCAGCACAGCAGATGCGTACAAGTACAACTGGGATACGAGCACGCATCTCCGATGCGAGCTCTGAAGGGTTAATACTGCCAGGCAGCAGCTGGTTCAGCCTCAGTTTGCTAAGAGGGACCAGAGGCAGAGAAGATTCCTCCCCTCACTCAAGTTACCCATCCTTCCTGCAGACCATCCCAACCACACCAGCCCTGCCCTGACAGCAGTGAGGTGTGATCTGGCTCCCTTGGCTCATCTCACTGTAGCATCTCCACGAAGGTGACCAGGCAGGGTTGCACCCTGGGCAGTGATTTTATGGTTAGCACGCAGACACCCATAACTCAATAAAGAGGTTTCTATCACTTACTGCATCTCTGCATGAGGCCAGATCCGTGTTTGCTACCCAAAAAGAGGACATTCATGAAAACACTCCTCCAAGCAGAGCAGGTAGCACAGCCTCAGCATGCTGGCCCAGCACTTTCCATATGTTCAGCTCCTAAAACACTGCCAAACTTTAACTGTTTGAGTTGAAATTTTCCACACTAGGTATCTGCCTCAGGCTGAATTTTTTTTGGAAAGTTTCAGATAAAACAACTCTGGCCAGTTCTATCAAGGCAGCTCAGAAAAAAATACAGTTTTCCTCACATCAAAAAAAAAAAAAAAATTCAGAAAACCGAAACCAATTTACAACTTCTGTTGAGAAGCCCCAGTGTTCAGAGCAGGGACTTGGCATTCAGCAGACAGGGTGGTCACCATGTTAACGACGCTGCTTTGTCATTAGAAATTTCATTCCAATGGGCAGCATTGCAAGGCCAGCAGTACTCAGTTTGCACATCCTCCACAAAGAGGTTGTTTGGCTTCTGCTGAGTTCCCCAAGATGCTCCAGCCTCTCACAGCTCTGCACTGGACCACACCATGTACACATCCCTCCCGAAGGGTGGGTGAGCATGCCCCAGCCAAAAGGCAGCCCATAGCTTCATCACTACATATTCAGAGACTGAAAAACACTGCTTAATGCTTCCCAACTGCCTGGTGCCTGCTGCAGCCCACGGGAGAGGGAACGCCTGCATTAAGCACTAGTGCAATACAAGTGCAGAAAGGGCAGGGGGTGGTGCAGGGGCTACAGCTGATGCTGTGCTGGGTCTTGAAGAGGGCTCTGCAAGACCACCACAGGTGAATGCACAGAGAGATCTCACTGTGTGGAGAAGGGCCTGAATTAAAGGGCTTCACCCATCTCCTGCAGAAATTACTGGGGAACATCAGTGACTTCTGTGGGGCAGGAGTCAGCTCTTATACAGGAAAAATAGACAAAATAAAACAATAAAATCCAGTAATAAAGTGGTATAGAAGCTTTTTGGCAAATTATGACCTATTCTCTGTGAACAGGCCTTGCTGCTTTGCTTGTTTAATTGCATTGGGGCTTCTCTTCTATTAATTTTTTTAATTGCAAGCAATAACAATAACCACATGCTGCCATTTGCTCAGCAGGTAACCCCGCTGGCGTGGCATGCAAGCAGAAAGCACGACAGCTCTCAGGCTGCCAAATAAATCACTTTGGCTGGGATTTACCTCCCTTTAGCCCTCTCCAAACCAGGCATCTAATTAGGTTCTTCCTTTCGTCAACAGAAAGGTAAGGGTATCTCCTGACGGTGATTCCTCACATCCAGACGTTAATGAAGACACGCGAGAGGGATTTCCCATAAAGGAAACCTGTGCAGCTCTGCTGACCGCTGTGGGGGTCGGGCCATGCCGGTTAGGCGGGGGACGTTAACAAGGATGTGTCCAGACCTAAGGATACTAAGGATACAGCTACACCACCATGGAAACAACCAGTCTGCAGTCAGACTCTTCTACCATATGCACCATCAAGGAAGCACAACTGAAATGTGGACAGGGGCAGAGCTTCCGAAAGGAGGACCACAAGACACCATCCCACAGGCCCACATTTCCAGCCACATAGTTTCAACTACTCTGATCAAACCTGCAGTCAACACAACCCATCAGCACTTCTGCAGAGCCACGTGGACATTGGCACATGGGAGCTTGCACTCACAGGCTAAGACCCCATCACCCTGGCCAGTGGGCACCAACTGGCCTGGAAAGCTCAGGCAACTAGCAATGCTTAAGCCAACCCTTACCTCCAGGGCTATGTGCTTCACCTCTACGTTCCCAAAATGGGAATAACAAGAGTTCCCTGCCCCACAGATGGTTGCCGAGAAAAAAAATCACAAGACATTATAAAATACTGATGGAATAAGATCTCAGGTAGAGAAAAAGTCAGACCTTCACTTGCTGGAGTATCCCACTTGCCTCAAATTCTTAACACCATCTAGCACTGAGTGAGGCTTACACCTCACTCCCTAAATTGGACTGGGACACTTGGTAGGTCAGAGCTTGTCCTTTATCCCTGCCTGCTCCATGGTCTTCAAGACTACTTTAGTCTTCAGGGCTACAACCCTCTGATCCTTCACCAGCATCAGGAAACGTGCCAGGAGGAAGGAACAGAAAGAAACCCAGAGGAGACAACCATCATGTGAAACTCCAGCGTGAATGGCGCAACTGGTTGCATGTCAGGGGGCTTGGGAAGGGGTGGTGGGAGCTGCCAGGGTGGGCAGTTGCTCAAAGGAAACCACAGAGGACTGACCAAGCACTTGAAAGATTCCACGCATACCTCCCAGATATGTCAGGAGGAGGTTACAAAATCCCTGACTGGATTGGGTGGCGGCATGCACTTGGAAAAAAAAAGGGAGGGGGAGAAAAAAAGAAAAGGAAAAAACAAAACCCCAAACAACCATTCATGGGACACACAGAGGGCTGCAAGTCCTCTGCTTTAACGAGATGCCGCAGGCATCGTTGCCTTGGAATTTGGGCTATGCTTGCGGTCCATGAGGCGACTAGCAGAATCCTTTGGTCACATTAAGCAACATTACATGATAATGCTGCAGCACTTTCAGGCTGAGGGAGAAGCAAAACAAAACAGATGACTCTGGATGGAAAGGCATTGCTGTAAACCTGGGAGGGAGAAGAACATTCCTTTGGATACTTTTTTTGGCTGGTTGTGTCCTCTCCTCCCGCCTCCCACCTCTCTCTCCCTTTCCCCCCTCCTCCTCTTGAAGAATTGGTGACAGCAAGTTTTTTTACTAATATTTCCATATTAAATAGAAAGGAAGAGTGTGAAAGGCCACGCGGAGTGGTGGCAGCTAGAATCTGCAGTGGAATCTGCAACTGAAGGGTGGAGTTGGAGCACTGGAGAGGTGCCGGTTATTTATAGGGTATGAGAGAACACAAAAAATGTCTGGCCCCTTTAAGGCCCCTTAATCCAAACAACCAATGGAAAGAAAAAAAAATGAAAAAAAAGGGAAAAAAGGAAAAAAAAAAAAAGAAAAAAAAAGGGAAGGAAAAAAAATGAGGAGAAAAGGCATCTCTGCACCAGACTGCAAAGTGTGAAGGAAGACCGGACGATGGCCTGGCACAGTCCTGCCCCCTCCCTCCAGCCAGACCTGCGCCCCATGGCCCTCAGCGCCGCAGGGCAGCATCCCGCCCAGGCAGCGGGACTGGTGTCGGGGCGAGGAGCCCTGCGCTCCCCAGGCAGCCCCGAGACGCAGCTGCCTCGAGGGTGGGACGTGGCAGCTGTTTAAACCATGATACAGCAGCGTTGGACGGGAAGCAGAGATGAACGGCGCGTTCAAAAGAAATCAAAAGGGAGAAGCTGAGAGCGTCGGGAATACGGGCTGGAAATTCCCTTTCTTCAGTCAGCATTTGTGCAGCAACCAGGGATCTTTGCACTCTGATCCGAGAAGAAGAGTCCGTGAGATGTGGCCGGTCACTGTCCTCACTCATTTTGGGATACACAAACTGGAGGGCCATCTTTAGGGCCTTCTCATGGCCAGATATTTCAGTGCAGAAGTGGATGCTCCGGGAAAGCTGCTGGTCAGACCCTCATCACAGCTGGTTTAAGCAGGGTTATTTGGCTCTAGGCCTGGAAGACCATCACTTCCAGTCCTTTCCTAGGATTCCTGATAGATTTGAAGCCAGCTGAGTAATGTCTGTCCTCAAGACGTCTTTCCTGAAGAGAAGTGAGAGGGACCTTGGTGCAAAAAGGTGCCATGCAAACCACAGCAGTTTTGTGCTCTAAGTAAAACTCCTTTTTCCTTCTTTCCAAAAGAAATGCATGAGGTTATGCCTATCTTTTCTAAGCAGACATAAGGGAATTGTGAAGTGGTCCTGGAGGACACTCAGCACTTAGGTGATTTAGTGTACAACAAAGCGGATAAGTCATCAACTTCCATGAATATACACCTGGAACCAGGGAAACTGAAGACAAACAATTCTGTGGATAGAAAGGGGTCAGTAAAGAGATTCAAGAGCTCGAGCAGATGACAGTGACACTAAATCCTCAGGTCTTTTCACAGGCCCTGCTCTTATTCCCTAGGATCCTGTTGAACCCATGAGCCTTCACCAATAGGTTTCATTCTCCTCTGCCAGTATCAAATAACAAATGTCAGATCTCACATGGGAATCACTAACGACGTAAAAATAAGATCTATATGGAAAGACGAAGTTCAAAAGAAGAGTTACAAAACCCAGAAAGGTTTTGTTTGTACCCAAGCACACACAAATAAAATCAAAGTCAAAACGCTGCTGTTCAGGAATGTGATCACCATTGCCTGTGACCTCCTCCCACCATCACTGAGATTCTGAATGCTGGACACTGGCTACAAATTAATTTGTTGAAACTGAAGAAAATGCTTCCCTGATGTGTAAATAAGAAAAGGCTAAACATGCATTAGGTAATCCCAAACTTCATTTGATCACTTCTAGTTCACACAAACTGCACGCTAATACCCCTTTAGCTCTCCTTTCATCTAAGACAGGAGCTCCAGAGCTCTAGATCTGCTCCCTACCTTCCAACCTCACAAGAAGGACAACAGCATTATAAAGTTAAAATCCTTAACTGACAGTTAGTGCCACTGGTTTAGTTTTTCTGGTGACCACAGAAATGCCTAAAGCATCATGGATCTGGAAAAAATGGAGGCATGGAGAGGTAAAAAGACTTGGCCATGGCGGGGAGAGGCAAATCCTCAAGAGGCACAAATCATTACAGCTCTTCTGATGTCAGCACCCCGGGGAGGCTGGACCAGCATCAAGCGGAGCAGCGAGGAACAGGAGGGCTGAGCCTCTTCCTGCTTGTCACAACACGATTCCAGGAAACTCGGACCTCAGCTCTCCTCCTGCTCTGGACTTCAGCCACCAGCTCATCCTGCTCGGAGAATCCATCAGCACACCTCAACCCTCGAAAACTGGAGCTTGAGCCAAGGCCCTCAGAAGGGAGCAAAGGAAGGATGGGAGATGGAGTCCAAAAGAGTCTTTCCGCCCTAAAGGTGAGCCCTTTGGAACAGGCTTGAGTCCCATTCGCTCTGCCTGGGGACGGCCTGCCAGTGGCTGTTTGATATGTGGAGTGAATGAAAACATGACCCCCATGCAATGATGTTCCAGCACCTTTCAGCACCAACTTGTCTTTTCCTTTATCTTTTTTTGTTTTAAACACAGACTCTTGGGAAAGCAACTTAGCAGACAAAGCTGCAAAGCAGAGACAGAATAGAATTGTCTTTTCTTTGGCTTCCAATACAAAAATGCAAAGCATTGTCTCTCTGGGAGGAGAATTAAGTATGGGCAAGTGTTTTGGCAAGACAGCCACAGAGGAGAATGGAAGGCAAGGATGAGGCGGGGGAAGAGGAGGGGAGGGAGAGCTGGGGGTCAGATGGATGGTTTTGTCTTGTATAAATCTTGGATGGGGAAGAGGCACACAGATGGCTTTGTGTTTTAAAACGATTCTAATAAATCAACTCCATAATCATAATCAAAATGCCCTTGTCTCTTTTTCTCCCCCTCTTCCATGGATCACAGCTGATCAACGAGGCTGGAGCCTGTGTCTGGCAAGGGAATGGCAAGTACTTGAGACAAAACCAGACTGCAGCGAAAGAGCGAGGGGATGCGTGCGAGCGAGCGTGCAAACCTGCGTGCCTCTGTGTGCACGTGTGACCACAGCTGGGCGTGGGAGCTGCCACAAGCACTCGCTACGTCAGTGTGCGGGCGAACAAATGACACACGTAGGGGAAGGAAAGAGCATGGGGGGCTTTGCAGCATGCAGTGGGCAGGCAATTTTCAGGGCAAGGGTGGGCACATCCCCACAGAAGCCTGGACCATTTATTTCTAAGCAGGAACGTGCCCATACGTGCAGGAAGAAAGTCTGAGTGGGAGAGCGAGCCTGCAGCTAATGTAAAGAAAGGAGCTATCCTGACGGTGGGGACAGGAGTGGGAAAAGGCAGGGTCTCGTCTCTCCCAGGCGGGAGCAGACGTGCCGGGGAGGAATGCCGCATCCCCGTTCCAGCGCTCGGACTTGGCTGCAAGGAAGGTGCAGCCTCTTCTCCTCCAGCAAGAGCCACTGGGCCTGGACCGCAGGGGGGAGCAGAGGCTCTTGCTCTCAGGGTTTTCCATTTGGAGCTCCACGTGGCATGAAATCCCATCGGTTTCCTTGCCAGAGGGAGCCAGGTGGAGAGAACAATAAAAAGCAGAAGGCGCGGGGCAGGGCGGGATGGTCCAGAGCGGATGCAGAGGATGGAATTAATCAGCTGTCCGGGAGGAATATTAGAGCTCTTCGGCTTGTCGTCAACGCCTTCTCCGCCTTCCCAAAGACAGACACAATGAGAGACCAAGGAACATTTCCTATTGTTACAGGGGATTTGTCCACAAGGTCCAGCCCCATGTGGAAGTCATTACCGGCTGGGAGTGGTAGGTATCTTGCACAGAACATGCAGTTAGATGAGATGGGGGAGGGCAATGGGGAAAAAGTTGAGAGACCAGAGATGATCTGTCCCTGTCTAATTGATTTAGGCATCTTGAGGGAGACTGTCACCATAGCAGCCCAGCTCCAAGTCTGGGGATCACTACGGGCTGAGGTACGAAGTGTTTGGCTTAATATTGCCCCTCGGACTGAGCTGAAGTCCTGAGTGCTCCTGCAAGAAGCCATCAAGGGTAGCTCAGTGCCAGCAGGAATGGATCATGAATTTCACTGTGGCTACTGAACTGGGAAGGGAGGGACAGTTACGTCAAAGTTTTCTTTTCCCTGTCTCCGACCCTCCCTAGATAGAAAACTGAAGAGTGGCTGCAGTAACAGCTGTACAAAACATGAGGTGAAGAGCTGACCACTGCCCACCTGCAAGTCCTCCTGCTCCAGCAGAACTTGGCCTTCAGGATCATTCATAGAAGAATGTAACAATCCATGGGTGAGAGCCCAGGACTGAGTGATCAGAGACAGTCAACACCTCCAGGCTCCCAGGAGAAGGTATATCCTTTTTACACACATGTTACATCTAAGCTCAGTCGTTTCACGCTAAATCATACTTAAGTCAGCAGCATCTCCAAAAGTGGTGATGTCAACATCCCCAGGACAGATAGAGGAAAGGGGCACCTCAGAAATCAATGGGAAATCAACATCCCAACTCATTTGCTGCCATTTCTACATCTCCCTGCTCCTAACCCATTGGGTACTGAATAGGATTGAGTCAAATAGATGTGGCTGTAGGTAAAGCACAGTCTGGTGTATGACAAAGCTAAGCTCCCCAGGCCCCCCAAGTTCACTCATGACTTCCCCAGCCATGAAGGAGCAGATAGAAACAAAGCCACCCATGCCGACTCGGGTAAAAAATAACCGTGTGAAGCCTTGTTTGGCCATCTGGTCTGACAGAAACCACATAATGCACTGCAAAGAGAAGCGAGAGCGCTGCAGTCCAAGGGAACATGCAACAGTCAACAGGCAGCTCAATGTTACCTGGTCAGCAGAGCTGCTACGCAAAGTGGGCCTAGAGGACACCCTTTGGGCTGTGTGCTAAAGGCCACCTGTCACTGCTGGCATCTTTAGTGCAGAAATGTTTCTCCCAGGGATCTCAAGCCACATTGAACGAGCAGCCTTTAGGCTTCCAGGAGAAGGCGGTACTGCTTTTACCTGGATGACACTGGAGCACAGAGCTGCTTTAAACGCTTGCCACTTTTGGATCAGGCTCTCAAAAAACTCTCAACATATAAATACGCAAACAGGGAGCGATACCAACACTGAAGGTTGTCTAACCATAACCTAACTGGCTGTTTTCTACCTAGCAGGATTTCTCTTTCACACAGTTGACTTCCATCAAGTTTCTACCACTGGCTGGGGTTATGGCTTGGATACAGCTGATCTGCAGGCTGCACCTGGGTACGAAGACGTGTCCATCTCCAGAAGATGAAAAACTCAGTCTCACAAATTGCCTTCAGAAAACCGTAACATCTAGAGGGAAAGGACTTGAGAGAGAAAGTAGGGCAGGCACATAGTCAAGGGGACTATAGGGACACAGTCAAGACATAGTCAACACAGACAAAGACAAGCAGTGTCTCCTGGGGTTTTCAGAAGCTCCAAGAATGTCAGCGATAACTACCATGCTTGCAGACAGGGACATGCAACTGTCTCACACCACATGTCCCCTAACAGCACTGGGGGAGCAGGACACCACTGCTGGGGGGGCAGACCAGGAGAAACAAGGACTCTCAGCCACCCTCATGTGTTGTAGGACACCTAGGACAACTGCCCCCCAAAAGCCTCTTTTGCACCAGAGATTAGGTGGATTTCTCCAACCTCCCGCCCTTGCTGCATGGCCCTCCTGCTCCAGCCCAACCCCACCGCACTCTATTTCTTGCCTGCATGGAGTTCGGCGCACACAGAAGCCCTCACCAAACCAAGCACGGAGCTAGACTGCTGTGCTACTCTCTTCGTAAAAGTAAAACAAAATAAAACAAAAATACTTGTTACATTTGCATGGAAATTATCACCACGAAGCTTACGGTGCTCCGCTCATTCATCTTCAAGGAATTTCTTCTCAATCGAGCAGGATGTCCCTCCCCACAGGAGAGCATTCAGTTGGGTACTTTTACCAGCATGAACAATGCGGCTTTTTCTTGTAAATGGCGTGAATGTTCTCCTCTATTTATGTCCTACAAGAACTCATTTTAACCAACATTTATGCATCATATCACGCAGCCCTGATCCAGCAAAACCTCAGCACGGGCAAAGCTTTGTGTATGCCTGAGATCTCCCTGGTTTCAACGAGCTATTCATCAGCACCTTGCTGAAGAGGTTGAAGCTGTACTTATGTTTTATGTACGTGGAAAAATTACGTAGCAACAGGGTTCAAACAGGAGTCCCCAGATTCATCAGATGTTTGACTCACTTGGTACATGCAGTCTAAAATGGAAACAGGGAATGGGAAACATAATAAAATGTAATAAAAATGTCTTTAAACATTTCAGGTTATTGAAAAAAAAAAAAATCTCTCTTTCTAAGTTCTCTAACTTTTGAAATCACAAACATCTATTCTCACAAAGTTAGACCTAAAAGTCGCTCATATTTAATTTAAAATTGCATTGTTCCAATTATACCTACAAAATACACAAAATATATACATGTATAAAATACATAATTACGCTACAAAATATATATTTACATTATTTAAATTAAATTAAAATCATACTGAAACTAAATGTATTTGTTTACTATATGTCTTTGGAGGACATGCTATCCTCATTCCGTAACACCAAAGAAAACAAAAATAAAAGCTAGATATTGAACTCATGTAGCTCTTTTCTCTTTACGTTTTTTTTTTTCTTTTTTTAAACACCAACTGAATTTTGAGGCAAACTATTTGACATTATGTGAACACTCTCCACTGCAGTACCAAAGATGACATGAATACAGTGTGGATCTGTCCTGTCCGGCGCGGGGAATGCACATCACCTCCTCCACCCAGCCAGGCAACAGCAGCGATGCCACGAGGGCTCGGCTGGATGAGGCAACCCCAGCGCTGCCTCGCTGGCACCAGCATCATCTCCTACGACAGCGAAAAGGCAACGGCAACCACGGGGAAGGGCAGGCACCGAGTCCCCATCGTCACCAGCCCATGACACGGTGGCCTTCCAGGGCTCCTCTCGCACAAATGCTGCTCAAAGCAGCCCATTCGCAGCACCACCTCTCTCCCACCTCCCCTCCCGCGCGCTCCCCACACACACCGAGCTTTCCTTCTCCTTGCCTCTCTCTCTCTTTCACTCTCCCACCACAGCTGGTTAAAATTACGCTGGAATTTTGTTTTTCTGTCAAGTGAATTTGGACCTGGTAAATCCCTCCCAGCCATTCCAGTGGCCTCCCAACGAACATCGAGGCTGCATGTAATACACATGATTTAAGAAAGGTGCTGCTGGAGTTATTTTCGAGCACGTTCACGATACAGGGTTCAGGGCAGCCAAGAGGGGCTCCTGTGGCTTGCAGACAGCCAGGGAAGGATGTTGGGGTTTCCACATGAGGAATGGGTGTAGGAAGGAGGAGAGGTCCAAAGGCACGTCACATCAGCTGGAGTGGCTCACCTTGCAACGATGATGCAAAAAAACCCCCAAAACAACAGCATAACAAAACAAAAACATCACAGGGTTGGAGAAATCCCAGTCCTTTTGTCTTAAGAGACCACAGGAGCAAACATGAAAACCCTCTGGTGAGCCAAGCCAACGGGGAGCTGCGGTACAGAAGGAGAAGGACATGTTCTTGGCTCACCTGGGGAAGCTGAGGGCTTGCAAAAACATATAATAATAAATCAAGGCGGCTATGAGTGTGTACCTGCACACATGTGCTCGCACCCGGCACAGTACTGGGGGCTCCCAGTTTGTGCCTGGGGGACCACCAGCTCTTGGTGGTGTTTGACCCACCTCTGCTGGCAGATCATAGTGCAGGGAGGCTCCATGTGCATGGGGCAGTGGGTGGTGGGACCTGGCCAGAGGACATGCCCAAGCCCGGGAGTCTGCCCTGCTCACCTCTGCAGCTTTGGTGGGGAATGCAAAGGGTCCCAAAATCGGTACCCTCTCCTGCAGCAAAAGGCTTAGGCCACCCCCAATGAACTACAAGATCTCCCAAGAGATGAGGCTGCAGTTAAGAGCAGGACTGATTAGGAATACTAGGTCAAAAGCAGTTGTCCAGCAAAAAAGTCCTTCTGGTTAAAAATAACAGCTTTAGAAACAGGCGTACAGGTCAAAGAAATTTTGGGTTGGGGGAAACAAAGTGAGGCAATCCCTTTGATAGTGTTGAAACTGCCCCATTACGACATTTCTGGAATGGAACAATGCAATTTTAACTTTCAAAGTGACTTTTTTAAAGATAATCAATAATGGTTAAAAATCCTAGGTTTTTTTAAAGGTCGGGAAGAGAAAAGCTTTTTTACTTTCGCACAACAAAGCCCCTAAATTAACCCTAAGTGAGTTTTATGAGGGGGCAGGCAGGGCAGATAGGGGGTTGTAGTAGGGGAGATTTTATTTAATGGAATATTTCAGATGAATATAGGAGGGAAAGAAGGGAAACTGTTCCCTTTGGTCATAATTAAATACATGCACATTGTGTATATATATGCATACACACCTCTTTTCCCTTCAGACGGAATACCCAGGCCCTCTCCGGGTTTAATTAATACCTGGTTGTGCTGGGCATGTAGATGCGATCCCTGTCCCGGACAATTCCTGCTCCCCAAAGAGCAAATCAAAGGATGAATTAGGATCTAAGGGGCGAAGCAACAGCTGAAACTCCCCCAACGGGTCAGTGGCAAACCTGCAACCAGAATCCCAGGAGCTCTGGGTATCACTCACTGCACTATGCACTTGGCCAAGTACGTGAAGGAAAAGCTATTTATAAGGTGATGACTGAACAGTCTAAGAGCCGTCTACATGGGCTGGGTTGGATGTGAGCATGAAAAAGAGGTGAGAAATTGTGTGTGCACGCGTGCGTGCCCGTAAGCACGTCTATGCCCACCTCCTGGATGGGGCTTGCAACCAGCACTGAAATTACCAAGAGGAGGTGTAAAGGAAAGAAATAAAATCAAAGACTGAATCTTGGTACTAGTCCGTATTTCTCCCCGCCCCCGGCCTCAAACACAGCAATAAAAATTGTAAATTAACTTTAAGGCATTTTTTTTTCCTCTTAGTCTAGTGTAAGCTTCAGATGATATGAGACGGTTTTATATATAATCTAGATTTATGCCTTTTTTGTTTTTCAGTTAAATGCTGGGTTATGAAAGAAAAGGAAGTCATGTTTTGGTCATAAACAGAAAGCACGCAAACAGAAAATCATTTAGATATTAATTTTGCAAACCCGGTGCCTGCATTTTTATATGCATACAAATACATACATACACACACACCCCAAAGATATAGAGCTAAACCCCATGCTTACACATTATGTTTATACACTATATCTATGTGTACTTATAGAGAACCCACTTACTGAGTTCTTTTGGTGTTTGAAAACATGCCAGTAAAAAGCCAAAATGTCAGTAAACACAGTGGATGTCGTCACTGTTTTCCCTTTTCAGGTTGGTTTCCCTGGTGTACAAAGGTCAGCTCCAGCTCCAGCATAAATTATTACTGCCTATTTGACTCATAATAACATATCCAAATAATAACCAACACATGCTGGATGCTTTATGGATGAATAATTTCTATCTCAAAGAACTGGCAATTTAAAAAGTTTAGATGCAGCAAAACTGGGAGAAAAGTCTCATTGCCCAGGTTGTGTGGCAAGGGGAAGAATAAATCCTGTGCCCAAGGCAGCTCAGAAAGTTTCCTGAACGGAACTGCCACTGGCAGCACCTCTGCACCCACCCCTTGCTGGACCCAAGGCAGGAGGAGCACCTGGGGCACCGTGATGGTCAAACCTCTGCTAAAACCCAGCAAACCTTTGGATGCTTGCAGTCAGTGTGGAGCTGCTGTGCTTTGAGACAGCCAAGTGGGTGTAGAGGAGCGGTGCAAGCTCGGATGGATGGGACACTACCTTCCCTTTGCAGGACAGGGTTGGACTTTCACCCGTCCCTCCTCTGCAGGACCTGCTCCGGTTGAACACGGGGTGGAGACCCCACCAGCCTCCACGATGCCTCGCATGTCTCCCACACGTGATGAGCATGAGCACAAACCCAGCCCATTCCTACGAGCCCATCCTCAGCCTTTGCTGGCTCCGTCCCTGACATGTAAATAATGACATACCATTTCCACGGCTTTCCAGCCTATTACGCTGCTCTTTGGACCTTGCCTCCCATCAGAACAGAAAACCTGTGTCCCTGCGTGACCCTCCTGGTGCAGCCAAAGCAAACCAACGTGCTATATTTGTTTTTCAAGCCCAGGCCAGGAACGATTCCCGTAAGGCTCAGCCTGGCTTAATGGAGCTGTGTCTGTGCTGTGCCTCTAAGCCTACATTTGGCCACGGGGCCGCAGCTGCTTTTCGCCTGGCTCGGGTAGGATGCAGCAGTGTTTGCTGAAGGTAACTCCAAAGTAAGAAGCAGCAGCAGAAAGCGATGATGGGGCAGGGGAGGAGGAAGAAAAAAAAAAAAAAAGGGAGACGAGGGAAAACAAGGAGGAGGGGCAGCCGGAGGTTGCTCCCAACCTTCCCAACGTATTGCGGCTGTTCTGAGACAAACTTGGCTGGGCAGCAGGTTTGCAGCGAGGTGCGCAGCAAGAGGACAGCCAGGGCTGCAGCCCGGTGCGAGCCGTCGCCGGCACCTCCTCGCCACGCCTGTGTCACGCCACCGCGCTCGCCCCCTCCAGCCTCTTGCTCAACCGCCGCGGCAGCTGCGATGTTTTTCTTGGAGGAGGCAGCTGCTGCAGTTGTTCAGGGGCAGGTTGTGCTGCCGGTGGCCGGGGGTGCCGCGGAGAGCAGGTCGGTGCTGTGGGGCTGGTGGCATCGCTCGCGGCCCCGCTGCTTCACCTCTGTGTGTCACGACAGCCCTTGGCTCCCTCGTGCAAACGGGGCTGTCCCCAGACCTGCCAGCAGCTGCTGAGCTGCTGCCGTGGCAAAGCATGGTGCGGCACGTGCCGAAGCCATCGCAGGGCTTTGCTGTCGGTCCTTTCCCCACAGGTCACGCTCTCGGGCCCTGGCTACCCGACCTCCTCTCAAAGGAGCATCCTCAGGACCGCATGCAGCTTGAAAGATCCAGAAATCACTTCTGGGTCCTTCATCATGCAGACAGGTAAGAGATGCCTACCCCCAGCCAGTCACTTATTTCAATCACTCCAGAGTGCTGACAGAAATCTTGCCCTCAGATAGACAGACGAGCTTGGTTTCATCATGACATAGCCCTGTCCTCTGTGTCTTGTGAAGCCTCTTTCCACCCTGCATGGGTACCTGCTGTACTGCATTTGGTCTGCAGCGCAAAGAGAGCCCTAGATATTACCAGCCTGCCACACGCAGAGCCCTGCATACGGACCCTGCCAGTATCAGGGCACAGATGGCTGTTTTTTTTTCTGGGAGACACCTTTTCCCAGCAGGATCTCCCCACCGCCTGCACCTACCAGAGGAACAATCAGGTTTGTCAAACCAATGGTATTTGCAGGTGGTTGAGTGTACGGTTGGAGCTTCACTTAGTAGACAATACCACTAATTACAGAGGTTCACAGCAAGTCCCACTAATTGCATCAGTGAGGTGCAACTGTCCCTCTACACTGGTGTCTGTGCAGACATCCAGGCACCTTGCCCAGCAGCCTGGCGTGCCTGGAGCTCTGCACACCAGAGCAGAGCAAAGGAGTTAAACTGGGCTCAGCACACAAAGCTTGAATAGTTTGACTGCTGCCGGACAGGAAAAGCTTTGGGGAGGATGAGAAAAGCATGGCTGTCGGACCCAGATCTTCTACTTAGTGCTGAAAGGTGTCCAGAGCAAAGCAGGAGAAAGAAGGAGACAGATTGAATCTGCAAAGCTTGGCTTAAGAGCCACAGCAGAAGCTGAGCTCACTCAAAGTTTGGATGTATCTGGACTGGGAAAAGACTCAACCCCTTAGGAAGAGAATGGCCATGAAGTTTGTGCCCGGAACTAAACTTCTATTGAGTTAGTACTGTTTGAATTTCAGGGATTGTTTGGATTCATAAATGTTGCTGCTCGCGGGTGGGACCCCAGGGCAGCTGTACCCTCTGCACCCGCACTGCAGCCCACCTGAAACTCAGACACTTCAACACACGGGGGAAGCAGATGAGCTTCGCATCCAGGATGTGGGAGAGTTATCAAATGCCACCGCCCTGTGGCCAGCACTACTCTGTGTTCTCCAAACAAGCAAGACACATCTTCCTCTGAACACCCTCAAAAACAGCAAACAAGCTACTCAGAAAATCACCAAAGAAACGTGTCCAGGAGGCCTGGGCATGCCTGCACATCCCAGCCTCCCTGGCTCCAAGCAGGAGGGGAGATGAGCACCCCGAGGCCACCTCTCAACCACAGTGCTGAGGGCTTGTGGGTTCCTGCTCGCCCCCACCATGCAGGCATGGTGGGCAGATGTCTGAAGAGCAGCTCCAGTGCTGCAAGTCTGCTGGGCTCCTCCATCCCTGAGAAGCACGGGGAGCAGGGGAAGAGGCAGCTGAACTTTCTAACAGTAAATGTAAAATGTTGCTACTAAAACAGAACCTCTGCCCAGAGGGTGTTGAACAACTCAGCTGCGCGTAAGGAGCCCTTCGCCCCCAGGGAGCGTGTTTCAGGCCAGCCCGGGCACTTGGGATCACAAGTCACCGTTTCTGCCGGGGTGGTAATTAAAAGCATTGAGTCAAATTCCTGACCACGGCCACAGCCACCCGTGGGCTGCGGCGCCGAAGGAGCCAGGGTGCCCACAGCAGCCCAGCGAGAAGCATCTCAGAAACACCACCTCCGGCCAAGAGCTCCCCCTGACCCCCCACCAGCACCCAGCTAGTGCGTGGGCATCTCCCATGGCCCCGTAAACACAGGACATCGGTCTCCAGCCAGGCCACTCCGGCATCTTTCCCCAGCGTGGCACTCAGCAGGCTAAAATTACATCCCTGCCACCTACACCCTCGCCGGCGCTGCCGCAGGGACAGGACACATCGGCGGGGGGAGGCGAGGGGCTGCAGGGCTTGGCTTGGGCACGACGCGGGAGATGCCGCTCTTGCTCTGGAAGATGGGCAGGAGCACGGGCAGAGCCCAACTCCACCTCGGCACTGCCCGTTCCTGCCTGCCTCCCATGGCCCTGGAGACCTGCTGGATGGTCAGAGGCAGCCGATGCTGCATCACTGCCCAGCGGGCACCATGCTGGCCTGCCGGCACGGCAGGGCAAGGCAGGGCAGGGCAGGGCAAGGCAGGGCAGGACAAGGCAGGGCAGGGCAAGGCAAGGCAGGGCGCAGATGGCGAATGGCAGGGCTGGGGCTGCCTGAGCGCAGAGCGACCCAGACGGGGCCCCCTCGGCTTCCCGGCCAAGGCAGGACGGAGCAGCCCAGCTGCTCGGGCTTGGCTTCTCCTTGCATGGCAGCTGGGGGGGAGAGCCAAGCGGAGGGAGAGACGGGGAGCGTGTGCGTGCACAGGGGGCTGCGAACGCCCTCCCGTCGGCTAGGAGGGGAAAAAAAAAAAAAAAAAAAAAGAAATAAGGAATTAGTAATTAGAAGGTGAAATTGGGACATAAAAGAAGCAGAAAATCATCTCAAAGGGTGCTTTTTCTTTTTAAAGGTTTCACCAAGATTTTTGCTTTTCCCCAGGGTGTCCTTTGCAAATCAGGCCTCACTGCAAAGGCTATTGGATATGACTCTGACGTCAGCAGGGAAAAGGTCCCCAGACTCTCATTAGAAAGGGGAAGAAAAAAAAAATCTATCCTTTTTTTTTTTTTCCCCTGACCAATTTAACCTTTTCAGAACAATAAACAGGCTGGTTACAGGACAAAACCAAACAAACAAAAGGGCTGTGGGCTCTCCTTCCCGGGGACGAGGGAAGGCGTGTGGTGGGCAAATGCCAAGAGCTTAAGCTGGCACCGTGGCCCGGCAGCCCCCGTGCTCCCCATCCTGCCCGGCTCAGCACCAAGGAGCTCAGCACCAAGGGGCCCCTGGGCAGCAGCACCATGCCCATGCACGGGGATGTTTTTAACCCTTTGTTAGCCTGGAAGCTGAAGCTCATTTCACTACCTGAGCCAGTGCTCAGCATCAAAAAGGGGTCCTGCGCTGATGTGGGGTACAGGGGAGGCTGCCTTGGACGGGGAGCGGGAGCAACCAGCGGTGATGAGGCAGTGATGAGTTTTGTTTCTGGCTCTGCTGCCAATGCAGCCGTCAGCGCGATGCAAACCAGGGAGCAGAGTGAAACACTGCTCTGCCTTTCCCCAGCAGCCGCTCCCCAAACATGCAGTGCCAAACCGATTTACTGTAACCCCATCTTGCTGAAGGGGGTCGAGGGGTGAAGTGCCATGGCAGGGGGTCCCCAGCAGCTCCCCAAATGCCCCTTGCAGACCGCACACTCATTTTGGAGGACACTTGGATGTCAAGTTTCGCATGATCCTTGCACACAGGCGCCATACAGGAGTAGCGTACGGTTACCAGCAGCTACACATGCCGGAAAGGGAGCAGCTCCTCATTGCAAAAGTAAAGCACTAAGTGTTTCAAGCCCTTGGTCACCATTTCGAGGAACAACAGAGGTGTGAAAGAGGCCCTAAGGGGCCAGGCTTGATCAAGAAGGGTCCCAGCCATAGAGATTCTGCCCAAGTCTCTGGAAAATAAGAAATTTAAGATGGTGAAGGGTCACACCTAAAGGAAACAGGCTTTTCCGAATTATAAAAATGAGGCTTGTCAGCGTGCAGCGCATGGGTCAGTGCTGATGGAGCCTGGCCTGCAATACTTGGGATGGGCAGTAACCCAAAGGGAACATCTGCTCATCGCATGGTATTTTGGGCCCGGTTTTCCCAGCCTGGGATGGGCAGGTCTTGGCGAGCCGATCTGGCAGGGCTGCTCATGAGAACTGGGCCTCTGCCCTCCTGCAGGAAGCAGAGGACAAATCGCTCCGAGGCGGGAAAAAGACGCCACGAGTGGCAGATCCGGCTGACGGAGAAGGGAGGACCAAAGGGCTGGGCAGCTTCTCCAGCCTCCCTGCTCCACCGGCTGTCCACTGTCCATGCAGGACCCGGTTGCTCCTCACCCCCCGGCAGTCTCATTCTCCTGGGGGATGCTGCACAGGTCCCCTCTCCTCTTTCTGGGTGCCCATCTGCCCCGAGCAGCCCCTTTCCCTTGGCCCTATACCATTTCCCATGCCGTCCACGCAATGAGAAGACAACTCCCCACCTGACATGGTGGGACTCTGCTTTAAATTAAACTCTGCCCTGCACATCCTAAAGCCACAGCACACCCAGCCCATATGTTCTCCCAGCCCACTGAAGGACTTTCTCCTTAGCCCTCATGGCACTGTAGGGGTGCACAGCGCTTCTTCCTGCTGTGGGCGCCAGAACCACACCGGTGCTAGATACCAGCTGCCCCAGCTCGGCTGGGCTGGCGAGCGAGAGGACGAGAGGTCTGGCCAGCTCTCCACCCAGCCACGTCCCTCCAGGGTGGAGAGGCAGGAAGCAAAGAGGTCGCTCGCTCCCAGCTGCCTGGCCCCCGAGCTTGGCTTGCCTGCGCAGGGGCATGTGTGCAAACAGGGCTCTTCCCTCTCGCTTTTCCTTTCCATTTTGCACTTCACCGTCCAGGGCGGCGAACACGGAGCCCGTCAGCCCAGAAAGCTCAGATTGCTTTCCCATCGCGCCCCCGTCATTAGCCATGTCACGTCCATCCTGTGACGCTGCCACCCACGCTCAGGCTGAAGCCTCAGCCCTTCCCTGAGGTTTGATAGGGGTGCGCTGGGCTGGACAAGCTTTTGGATGGTCTGCAGGGACATTTCTAGGACAGAGAGATGATAATTCCTCTGTAACAGGGCTAACACCTCTACAGGTCATGTCCCAGATGTCTTCCCAGCTGCCACTGAATGCAGAGGGAGGTGGAGCTCAGTAGCAGCAGATAGGGAAAGCAATGCTGCTATTTTTGGGATTAGGATGCAATCTCCTCCTATTGCCTTCCCCTGCCTCTGCCGCAGTCCCTCCTGGCCTGGCCATGGCTCAGGACCTCCTCGAACCTCATGGGTTTGTCAAAAGGCATCAAAAGGTGCTGAACTTTGTCAAAGGAGAGGGGGTAGAAAACAATGGGAGGGTTCCCGACTCCTATCACTCGCCTGATCTCCAGCCTGTACCTTTGCAGACATTCATCTCAGCTTCTCCTGAGCCTGATTCTCCCCTTTCACTTCCCTGTGATGGCTAAGTCCCCAGCCCAGCAAGGCCAGCCCAACTCAAACATCACCTTGATTTTACCCTGACAAGGCTCATGGGGGGATGCCCACTTGCCAGCGCCGAAAGCGGCTTTGTGCTGCACAGGATAATCCTGGGGGGTAGTGATAAAGATCTCCTCATCCCCATGGAAATCAAGCCATGTTCCTCACATACCTCCCCTAATTCAATTTTACACTGTGTGAATAGACCTGCCAAACCTTTATTATTCTTTCTTCTTGAGAAGTCAGCAGCAGAGGGGTACGGCGGGTGGAGGGGAGGGTGGAGGGCACGAGGGAGGGGTGGGTTGATCTTTGCAATAAATGGTCATGCTTGGTGCTCTTCAGGCATGTTTCATTACTCTCCTTTCAAAATATGGAGGGGAAGAGAAGTCTGAAGCAAATACGTAATCACTTAGAAATACTTGGGGCAGGAGTCAGCGGATTTTGGATTTAGGTGAGTGTGAGGGGGAAAAGCACCTCTGCAGTTCTGCTAGCATTATTAGCCTGGCCTGGCCCACAGCCTGGCCCACTCCTAGTCTCCACTCCTGAGATGTCACAGCATAGAACGCCAGCCTCCCAACACCCCCTGCCCCACACACAGGTCTAAGCCCTCTCCCACACCAGGACAGCCCCCAGCACACCTCAGTCCTGCCCTGAGCTGCCCGCAGGCTTGCCAGCGCTCGTCCAGGCTCGCACATCAGCACCATCACACCCAGTCATCCCAATGCCCTCCAATCCAAGCCAGGGGATCAGTGGGGACACTCAGGGCTTTGGCATGTGCTCTGAGCGCTGGTTCTGTGGCAGGGACCTGGAGCAGCGGGCCATGCTCGGGAGCAACAAAAATGCTGCAAAAAGTCCTTACGATGTTCTATAGCTACTTGTGATGTGCAACAGCATCTGCAGCTAAATCGCTCTGTAAAACCCTGACCGATCATGCAACATCTTACACGACACAGGGATTGGTTGCAATTGCAATGCATGGGTGCAAGAAAACCAAAGAGGTGCCTCTAAACAGGGCTCTTCTTTTGAAGTCCATGCATAAGAAGACCCATTCAGAGGATACACACAAGGAAACTGCCAGCTCAGAGTCATTCAGTCTGCAAGGAGATTTCCTAGATGGGCAAATACTTGTACAAGCAAACGGGTTTTCACAGGAGACTTGGTCTGCTGGAGCCCTAGGTCTGGTCCAGCAGCCATGGCTGACACTGGAAAGCAGATGGCAGGTGGCCTGTTCAGCCATCAGAATTGGAAATCCAAGCCTTTAATTGCAGCTTTCCTCCTCACAAGCCCCTCAGAGGTGGTCTCCTGCACCACGTGCAGGATGCACAAGGCGGCAGGTCATCATCTAGGACAAAGATCAGTTACTCAGTTTCCAAAGATAATCTGATTTTGAGCTCTTACTCTCAGAAATTTATCCCAAATGGAACATGGACTAATGAGTTCTGTTGGCGACCAAACGCAACTGTTCAGCCGGAGCTGGGAAAAAAGTGAACCAAGACACACAAATTACAAGACACTTTGATGAAGCTACTAGTGAGGGTGTGTGAATCTCCTGAGTTCCCAGTCATCAGAGATGAGAGGCAGGAGAGGGATGAAATTAGGAAACTAATACATAAACACAATTGTTAGATATAAACACACAGAAAACATGCAATTCAGTATTGTTTGCAAGATTAAAAATAAATATGGAGAAACTGGTAAGGTCTAACATGCACAAAAAGGCTAATCTTGAGGGCATTTTAAATTTAATTATTTTACAAGTTATTACAGTTTTGAGGTATTTTATACCTCCAAATGGCAGGACCTACAATAAGTAGTTGTAATATTTGCAGCCAAAGTGGCTACTTGAAATGCAAACTAACGTGTTCAAGTCTGATTTAACTTTCACATTCAATAAGTGGGGCTTTCTCCCTTCTCTCTGCCCTTTTTTTCTAATTTTGTTGCGAGATTACCCACTAGTTTTCTTTTAAACCTTAAATTACTCCTATGCATTCTCTACATTAGTTCCACACTGAAGCTATTTGTTTGGGATTAGTTATACTTACCTAACTCGAGGGGTGCTGGGAGGATTACTGGGAGTTTGCAAAGGGCTCTGACGGTGGAAAGCACTATCTAAATGCTAAGTATTACGAAGTCAGATGAGCTATTTACTGACCCCGATTGGCAATATCCCCCCCTCCAAATTGGACGCAGAAATTGAAAGAGCAGAATCCTTTTTTTGGAGAGACAAATAGCGGCAGAAGGCCACGTCGAGGTCCACAAATAAAAGAAATCCTAAAACATCACTTAAGGTCAAAAAAGGGCTGGGTTTATTCCTGGTATGAATAAGCTCCAAGCAAGTGGCAGGACCCAGAGCATGGGCAGGGAGGCTGCAGGAGGCAAAACCACACCTTGCGGGATCTCCCTTCCAGCCTTTCACAGCGTTTCCCCATCAACCATTACACAAACAGCTCGTCTGGCAACAACTTGCAGCCTGGCTCTTAAACAGAGAGGTAGACGGAGCTCCTCTTCTTCACAAAGATGTGTTGTACTGATGCAATGTGGCCTTTTGCTGGGCAATGGAATTCGATCGTTTCATCCTGCAGTAGCAGCTCGAGGTCCCAAGAGAGATCGGGGTCTTGTTGGGAGAGATTTTATACACACACATACAAGCAGACAACTTCTGCTTCAGGGAGTTGAACTTGATGATCCTTATGGGTCTCTTACAACTTGAGATATTCTACGATTCTATGAAATATTGTCACCATCATAGTCCCACATCGGCTTCGTACAGACACAGAGGGCAACCCCCAACCCTGCCCCCCCATCAACCCATGTCTTCAACATATTCACCATGACCATATTGATAGAGGTGGGAGGGTTAATGGGAGCACGGTCCCTTCCCCAGTGCAGACACCACACCCTGTACCTGGAGCTGAATCCTTCCCAGACATGGCCAGGAGAGGGAACGTGCGCCTGACTCTGCCAGTGTCTCCACAGGGAGACACACACCCAGACTCTGTCAGTGACAGCCTCCACGGGGAGACACACACCAGGATAGCCCCACATCACAGGGCTGAAAACGAGAATAAAGACAGACCATTCGGTTTCT
Source organism: Leptosomus discolor (assembly GCF_034619465.1). Classification (NCBI taxonomy): domain Eukaryota; kingdom Metazoa; phylum Chordata; class Aves; order Leptosomiformes; family Leptosomidae; genus Leptosomus; species Leptosomus discolor. The sequence goes on from NC_141409.1 coordinate 5,519,509, forward strand.
TCCTTCATCTTCCTACAGTGATTTTTCCCATCGTGCTGACACTTCATCACCAAGTCAGATTAAGGGGCCATGAATCGTGCTGCAGTTGGTGTGGCTGCGGCGATTTTGGTGTTGGTTTGCTTGCCAGTGCAAACAAAGAGCTTGAACTGCCTCATCAGGGAAGTGTTTAGATGCATTGAAGATTTTTTTCCAATAAGAGCCAACAAGGTCTTCAGACCTGGCTCAAGACTAGCCGCTCTCTGATGGACACTTTGGCCAGCCAGCAGAAAGCAGCACCATGTTTTGCAACCCAGCTACCTGCAGGGCTTGTGCTCAGTGCCAAAACTGGAATGGACAAACACTCTCCTACAAAGCCACAGCTAAAGGCTGTTGTCTGCTCTAGGGATAAGCCACTTCACAAAACCCAGACAAATGCAGCAGTTGCATTACCCAGCCTCCCAAGAAGAGATATTGCAAAGATGAGCCGAGGGAAAACTGTCTGCAGCCAAATGAGACTGCACAGGAAACCAAAAAGCAATGCCCCAAGTGTATTTTGCACTGTCACCCATGGAAGGCTAGCAGGCTCCTGGCTGGAGCTATTCATGCTCAGCAGTGCAGCAGGGGAACCTAGAGAAGATGCGAGGCTGCTGCTGTGCCTGTGGGACAAGGCTGGGGGGAGCTCACTGCGAGGGACACAAAGATGCAAATGGGGGAAAAGAATCTCAGAAGTGGAAATTTGTGCAGAAAGAAAACAGTTCAATGAGCTTGGTGGGAGGTGATGGGGACCCGCAGAAGAATGGATTAGAGGAAGGTCGTGTGGGCAACCAGAGGGGTGTGACAGTGCGTGAGGAGACAGGCAAAATGGGCAGAGGTCTCGCACCTCTCAAATGAGCCACTGGACCACAAGGAGGGCAGGGGGATGGTGTTTGGGCTTAGCCGGTGACTAATGAAGTACCACGTGTTCAAAAGCTCATCCTTTTTCCCCTGATTACTTCTCCAGGTATATCAGTTGGTCTAACAAGACCATTAAGTGTTTTTCCAAAGTGGAATTCAGCAGGTAAAAGAGAGCACAAGCACCAAGAGTGCATCCTCACAAACACAGTCTCCACCCCATGGCTGGACACTGCCACCCAGATGGGAAACCCTTGTCCACAACCGGTGGAAAGAGAGGAGACAGCATCCTCCAGCCCCCACGCTTCACCCACCAGGGATCAACTCATCTATATTGTTCTTTTCCCCAGCCAAAACTATTCCATGAATTTGACCTTAACTTTTGTAATAGTTTAGGGTGACAAACATGGCATTCTTGACGTAGCTAGTGTTTGTGAAAAAAACAGATGAAAAAAGAAATAAATAAGCAAACACCCAGCCACAGACTGTGCTCGGTTTAGCTGTGGTTGACATTTACAGCCTACAGTGGCTGTGGTGAGGATGACAAACTGGGGTGGCCAGAGGTGCTGCCGGGGCAGCCAGGCCGGGCACCGTGGGCAGAGCTGCAGGGCCAGCAAAGGGCTGGGCGGGCACCCACCCTGCGGGCACCCCTCCCAGCTCACAGCATCGCTGCAAACACTAACAGGCTCTTTTCCTGGAAGGGGCAACTTTGCTCTCCAGGTCATCACAGTGGTGGGATGGGCTTGCCTAGAGATTCTTCTGGAAAGGCACAATGTTGATTTGTGGGGGTAATGGCTCTGTTCAGCCTTTAATTCCCTCTGGCAGAGCTGAACTCCTGTTTGCCCAGTCTACCTGACTTTCTACTCGACCTTGGGCAGGTCCCTCCATCCCCCTCCATCTGCTCAGATCATGGGCAAGGAGCTGTCTCAACACATACCATGCCTGGTGTGACTGATGTCCCCAGCGGGGACCATCAGCCCCCAACAGACCCATGACACTGGGTGGAGGACTCTCGGGAAGTGCTCTCTTAATTATTCATGAATCAAGACAAGCTTCCTAATTGGGAACAGAAAAACTCTCACAAGAGATCAGCTGCTCAAGACAAGTTTTGCTGATTGCTCCTAAGAGCAGAGAGAAGGGATACGCTCCTCGCTTTCTCCGCAAGCTTTAAGAGCACATAGAACAGCATTTGCAAGATAATTTGGTGGTCACAGAGGATTGGGTTTTATTCCTGAATTGCAAACTGGCTATTAAACATCATTTAAAGAACAAAATAAAAATAAAACAGCAATTTCATCTTTTATTCTCCCCCTATCATCATCATTAACCTTCTATCTGTGTAATATCCCCTTGCCAAGGATCTTCGACTGAGTAATAAAATTTTAGTACTTAAGCCTTATCAGTGCTCTGGAAGGGAGTATTCTTCTCAGAGAGGGAGAGGGAAACCAAGGCACAAAGAACTGAAATGACCTGCTCAAAGTCACACTGAAAATTACTAGCCGAGCCAGGAATAGAATACCCAAGCCCTGAACCCCGGGAGGCAGCGTGCCCACAGGTACGCTGCTCTTACAGGCCAATTAGCTTTTATGGAAACGTTTAAGGAAACATTTCCTTTCACAGAACTCTGCCTGCTAATTTACTCCCAGGTTTTGTCATCTGTGAGCGAAAGTGTCTTCGTTTTAGGCTGTCGTGGAGCAACTCAGCCCCTTCCCTTGCTTGAGACAAACGCGCTTTCAACAAGTAAAGATACCTGACAACACAGAGCACCCCGCTCCACGCTGGTTAAAAAAAGAGCTGGAAGAGGTTTTTCTGTGGGTCCCTGCCTACTAATTAAGTCTGATTGCAGAGCCTTCCGACAAAGCAGAGGGCTTTGCACAGAGACACAGCCACGGGGACCTCCAGGCTCTGGGTGCAGAGGCACGCTTTGCTTTCCAGCACGCTGTTCTGTTTAGCTCTGCTCAGCTCGGTGGGGCAGGGATGATTTTTCACCAAAATCCTCAACATCCCAGGTCCTGCCTTCGCAGGAGCCAGGAGGGAAAGGCAAGCAGGGGCAGAAGAGAAGACGGGCAGAGGGGATGGGAGCAGGCAAGCACGGCGCAGGAGGAACGCAGACCCTTGTTTGCTTTCCATCTCTCTCCGCTGAGAAACGGTTAATAGGTTGCAAGGTTTCCACCCTTCCAGGACGGAGCCTTTTCCTCCCCTTTCGAGTGCCCCCTGCCTTCCTCCTCCAGCGACTGGGAAGCTGTGACTGCTCTCCACCGCTGACACCTCGGCTGCTCTGGAAACCCATGAACTGTTTGAGAAAGGTCAGCTGGCAGCCGCTGCATCCCTTCTCCTGCCTTCCCAGCCCGGAGGGCCTTGGGCAGTGCAGGAGCCCCCTCTGTAGGCAAAGACCCACATTTACCAGCAACCCCTGCTTCTTGACACGTTTTTTTGGCCACACGCTCTCTTCACCCACCCCAACCCAAGTCCCCACCATGGGGCTGGACTGCGAGGCTCTGTGCCAGCCGGGGATCGGGTCTCCGCTCCACTGCTCGTTAACAGCTGGCCATGTCACACACGACATGAACCGAGGCTGGGCATCCAGCAGGACAGCAGGTCTGCCATCAAAACAGTCGATGTCTTGCCAGCTTGCTGTTGCTGGATAAAACAAGCACACCTCTGTACAGCTCTGGGCTTCGGTACATCTCCTAGGTCCAGAACTGCCCTCTCTCCAACCTCTCCAAAGCAGTCACCTACTTTTCCCTGGTCTCTCGCCACACCCGAGCTCCCCGATGCTGCACAAGCACTTTGCCAGCCCGTGTAACAGAGGCTTTGGTGTACTCCTTCACAGTACAACAGAAGGTAACCATCCACCCCCAGGGCTCCTTCCCATCCTCTCTCGCGCATCTCCTCATCCCAGCACTGCACATCATCCAGGTGAGGCTCTCCTGCACTGCTACAGCTCCCTCAAACCACAGCCTTAAACCAAGCTGCGGTTCAAAATGACCCCATTTGTCCATTAGATATGCTGCGAAATCCTTCTCCCTGCCAGACACTTGCTGGGGCCAGCAGTGAATTAAGGGCAGATGAACACCAGACTGGAAGTAGTAGAGTCAAAATTCCTGCCTGGATGCAAACAAGCTCCATCCTTCCCAGAAGAGGACTCCTTCTGGGGGTGGGAGGTTAGCACTTGAGTCGAGGGCTTCTGGCAGCTGTTATCCCCCACTACTGCTACGAATCAGTTTGACCACAGCTTTTAAGAAAATGTGTGAATTTGCCCATGTTTACTGCTCTCTGTCCTCACCGGTTACAGTGCCTCCTCCTTGGAGATGCTCAGCCTGTGTTCACTACATCCTTTTTTATATGGCCAGCCCTTCCACACCCCTCCTGCTCAGTCATTCACCCAGCATATCTGCCAGCAGCCTCATAAAGATTTGCTAACCTACAGCAAGAACCACCCCCCTTTTTGGATGGTCTGTATTTGGGAGAAACATATAGTCTTACTCTTGGCCCATGGCTATCACTCATGCAGACATGTGCCCCACAAAAAATTGGGGGGGGCCCCACAAAATTAGAAAGGAAAATTATAAGATCTAAAGCAAATTTGTAGGCACCCTGAAATAACTTGATTCCTCTAGTGTCCCGGGAGCACTTCTGTCCAAGACGTAACATTACTCATTTTCATTTGGAGAAGTTTCAGCATGTAACAAAAATATCTCAGGCTCAGTAATGAGGCAAGAAAGCGTGCTTACGTAGCTGAGCAAGTAACATCACTCAACTTCCCTGTCCTTGTGGCGGAAGAAAAATGATTGGAGAATAAATTAATCCTAATAAATGTAGGATTCTGATCAGGCATACATAACAAGCAGCGCATCTGCAGGACGAGCAATTGATGAAGTCATTGCTTCAAAGGTGCCTTGATGCAATTAGTCACTTGTAAAACACGCAGCAGAGGAGAAAATCTTGCTCTTTTTGTTAAGGAGCATGAAAATGCTCCATGTGTTAGAGTGATTTATGGGTTACAGTGCAGCAAAATTAGAGCTTGCGGCAATTAGGATCACTCTCTCGGAGATGAAAGGCTGGGGGAGATGAGTGAAAGGATGGACAGGATGCAGAAGGGCCAGATAAAGGCAAAATGCCAATGTCACATTTCTGTGCTATTGGTGTTTAACAGGGATTATTTCCCCTTTGCACAAATCATTGTGGGGGGAAAGAGGGCTTCACATGTAAAACTGGTGCCACTGAAGATGAATCAAGACATTAATCACCAGCGTGAGTATCTGTAATTAAAGCTGCTGGGAGTCACAGGAGCAAGAGTCAAAGGCTCTAACAAGATTACGGACAGATCTGGATTGTTTTATGACTAATATTAGCAGATAAAGGGAATCTATCACGTACTTGAGGAGGTCAGCAGATGAACACAGGGGGCAGGGAGGAAGGCATTTCCCATCCCCAACGCCGCTGCCCAGCTTCAGTGCCCACTGCACTGTCTGCCCACCGCCACACATGCAGGGAGCAGGGCAGAGGTTCACCCCAGCACCTTGCTCGCGTGGTACCCCAGGGGGAGAGGACCCTCTCTGCAGGCACCACAGCACCCAGGGTGCTGGACCAGCCCACGGCTGAGAGCTGAAGGGAGCTGGCTGACCCGGCCGTGCCAAAGCGGGGTTGGTCCCGGTGCAGCTTGGTGTGTTCCCCACAAACGCGCCAGCTGTTGGCAGCTGGAGGACGCAGGCAGATGCCGAGCAACCCATGCTCACAGCACAGCGCTGGGGCAAGTGGGAAGCGCCCGTTTGGCTACCCACCTCCCACGCTATCCCAGCCCTGCCCAGATGAACCAGGTGCCTTTCCTGCGTCTCACCCCATCACAGGCCATCTCCCCAGCTCTGAGTCTCCCTTCTCCAGCCCTGTTCCCAACAAGCCCCAGCACGCCTCTCCGCAGCTGCCCGCTTTCGGGACAGGAGGGAACAGAGAGGCTGGGAGCTGGGGCCAGGCAGAGCAGGCACCAGAAGTCCTCCCAGCCCCTCCGGGAGGGGAACGCACAGCCTCTCTCTAGGTCTAGAGGCCCCAACACCCAATTTGAAGCAGCTATTGCTGCTTCTCTGAGCTCCTCCTTAAGGACTGGAAAAGGTCTGGGAGGTTTCAAAGAAAGCTCCTTAGTTTAAATAAGGAGACAATAGTCTCACGCCTTTGTCCCCAGAAAGCAGGATGCTGAGATGGGGCTGTGCTGCTGGACACCATCACACCATCCTGAGGGCGTCTGGCAGAGGGAGCTCCATCAGCTGCAGAGCTGCAGGAGGACCCCTGGTGAAGTCAGGACGCTGAGGGGGAATAGTCACTGCGGCCACTGCACGTTGTCCCCCCAGGGTCTGACACAGTCCATGTCCCCATCCATGAGAGCTGTGCACCAGGACAAAGCAGATTCGATGGCTTCTTTGGTGCCTGGGGGGTAGCTATCACTCCTGCTCGCCTTGATCCCTAGCAGGACAGGCACATTCACCTGGGTTTGACACTTTCCATCTACCAAGACAGCACCAAGGTTTTCTAGAGGAACTGGAAACAGATCTGAAAATAATCTGCAGCCAAGTGTGAACTTTTGAGGCTTGAAAGCAGCAAGCACAGTAAATATTAACTGCACGTGAATTCAGACCCTTTGTTCTTAACTGTCTCTTCTGGATTGAGAGTTCACATGTAATTTTTGGCCGTCACTGCTGAATGCCTCAATTTCCCAGGCTGCACAATGAAGTTGGTGAGATTTATCGATTTCCACAGATGACAGCACAGGATAAAGGAAAGCCAAGTATTATCTGTTGCCGCGTACAAACTCTCCTCTCGCAGCACAGCCATGCTGCTAGCACCTGCACTCCTGCCCTCAGTGTCCACGTGAGTGTGCACACATGTGAGTGTGCCACAAAAGGGGAGATGGAGAGTGGGGTCCCTCAGCCATACCTCAACACTCCTGACTCCACCGCCACCTCGGGCAGGTGTTCAGGACCAGCACCAGGGAAACAAAGAACGAGCCTCATTAAAGCCAGCAAATTGACCTAGCTGCATAGGACCATGGATCTCTCTGGACTTGAAATTCAGGTCTTCTCAGTGGAAGTAATGCTTATATTGGTGAGACCAGTCCCATGGACAGCCCATCCAAGAATGACAGAATGACTGTAGGAGCCTGGCTGCTATGTAAGAAGAGCCACTGCCATGCTCCAAGCTCCAGGGAGGTATTTCCTATCACAGCGCCACCCTGTTTCATCAGGGTGAGTCATCAGACCACGATGAAAAACCCCAGGACTTTGCTTCTGCAGTCATGATCAGAAACTTCCTTTATTAAATTAATGACCAACCCCTATCTGTCATCTCACTGTTAATAACAAAAAGAAACAAGGGCTGGAAGGAGCACTGCAGACTGGTGCCTGAGCCAGGCTTGTATCAGCAGAACTCATGTCCAGCAACGCTGCACAGCTTCTCCTGGACACAGCACGCAGGAACAGGAGGTGGTATTAACCCATACACCCAACAGATCTGCGGCATAAACATGGTGGGTTTCCCTTCTCCAATACCCCTTGGGCTGCTGCTTCAGCACAGCATCCCCAATCAGGACGGATACACTCATTTGGCCCATGAGGGACAAGTTCACCTCACTGGTCATCTGATTGGATCAACACAACATCCTTCCTCGAATATATCTCCCACATGGGACAGATGAAAGCATGCACTCCAATCCTCACTGCTCTAAATGATCCCTCTGGGATGTATCAACCCCTTCCCCATGACTGGCATGACACGTGCTAGCAAGGAGGAGGATCTTACTTGGTCCAAACAACATCAGTTCAGAATATGAAGATTTTTCTATCCCAGGTTTCCTGGAGACATCACATCCATTTGAAAGAAGATGTTCTCTCCTCTGCGAAAAAGCCCCAGTGGCAGGTCAGCACCACCCACCCCTCCCTCTGGCAAAGGAGAGGTCATGGTCCTGTTCTCGGGAAGAGCAGGATTACAAGCGTGGAAAGCGCTCAGAGGCAGTCCCTCCCAGCAAAGACCAAGTCAACCCGGTGCTGAGATAAGACCGCTCCTTGACCCCACCACACAGGCCCGATCAGGGGGAACCCAGCAGGGGAATGCTGCAGAATATCCACCCTATCCCCCATAACCCAAACTAGCCACAGCAGTATTTCCTATTATGTCTCCATAACCTAATCTGACCCCCTCTAGGGTCTCCAGATTAATATCTGAGAAAGCTCACAAGTCCAATCACCCAATTACAGGGAGGAAAGGTTTATCCTATCTAAACAGCATGAAATGTAACCTAGACCCAGCTGCCCCCTCGCTCCTAAGAGCCAGATCTCAATCCCTAGCAAGCTGAACAAACTGGGAAGGGGTCACAGGGGAGATGGGGAAGGTCTCTCCCTGCTCTTGTATCATATGAAACCTGCAGGAGGAGCAGATATTTTAATTGGCAAATCCCCCGACTCAAGATTCAATCCTTCTCTGTTTTTACTTAACCTCCCTGACACCAAAGCAACATGGGGAATACACGACATGCCCCACCTTGAGCCACTGCCCAACAAGAGGAGCCCCCATCATCTTGGTGATCAGGGAGGCAGGGGATGACGGTCCTCAGGACACACAGCGTACAAAGCCTAGCTTGGGAGATGCAGAGATGAAGGGCTGGCACCACCATGTGCCATCTAACACAGACACACTTGAGGAATGGTGTGGGTTAGAGCAGCCTTGGTGCCAGCAGGGCAGAGCAGGCAATGGACAGGATCACAGCCTGGAACGACTGCAAGGTCCCCAGAGTACCTCCTGCACTGGGGTTGAGATGTTTCAAACAGAACAGAATAAGCTGTCACAAGGCAGCCTTCATGCCTCCTCGGATCCCTTTCCTATCCTTATTTCTTTCCATAGAAGCTTGGAGGGATGCTGTCTAATTTTTTGGGTTGTATTTCAGCCACCTGACAAAGCTGAATTCATGGGAAACCTCAACAGCAGCCAGAGGACTGGAAAGTAGATTCCCCATGCTGTTCAGGATCTCATCTCAGGCTTTGGCCCAAATGAGAGGAACATGCAAAATCTCCAGGAAGATCCTAAGCTGGCAGGGAATCCTAGCCTGGGAGTCATTCAGAGCCCATTCAAAGGGAAGACCCATGTACTTCACTCAGCAAGCATCCCCAAATTTCCTCCCAGATCAGGGTTCTGTTGCACCCATGGATGCCCCACAGCATAAATTTTCCAAATACCTCAGGGCTGCATTGCCAGGCACTAGCTTTGCAAACACAGACTGAGCTTCCCCAAATTCCAGCCACAATTTATTGATTAGGAAAGCCTGTCTACTCAATAAAGGCTTCTATGAAAAAGTTCCACTGAACTACACTCACATGCCATGATCCGCCTGGCTGTGTCAGCAGCCTTCACTTTTGATGCTGTCTGACAAGATGGATTTGTGGCCTTGACTTTTCCAGATCAGGAGAAACTTAATCCTAGAGGATAAAATTACAGACCAGTAAAAAAACTCCATGACTGGCCTCATTAACTGCCATGTGAGAAGTTCAGAGCCTTCTTAGCTAGAAGGGAGCATCTACAGCTGTCCTTGCTTTGACAGAGAGGTAGCTCTGAACACACAGCACAGAGCCCTTGGCAAACACTGCGCTCTTAAAGTGCATGACATACTCATGGCACTATCCAGGCTGCTCCATCCTCAGCAGGGAACGGGCAGACAGACCCAGCTCTCCACCTACAAAGTGATTTGGGGGAAAGCAAAGATAATACCCAGTTCTGTCCCAAAGGTGTCTGGGCAGATAAAAATAAAAAACCTGGAACAACCATATGGAAATGTGAATTAATGAAATATTTCACCAACCGACTCAATCTTAATTGAGAGCTGAGAATCCTCCACTTCTGTTCTGCTTTCCAGGACACAAAAATGACAGTGGTAGATGGAAATAACTACAGCTGTCCCAGTGGGACAGAAATCAGCGCTTCACAGCAAGTATAATGGCCAAAATTAAGCACTTGCTTGGTGCTATTACACAACACGTCCCAGGAAGCAGCTTCCAAAAACTTGACCTTTTCTTCAAAGGCTTCTCTTTGAATCATCTTTCCTTTTGCTAACAAGTGAAGTGGATTCAGCACTCAAGAAGGTGAGTGCTGAATTTCTGGGTGTTGAAAACATCTTTACCCATGTGCTAGTCACAGGAGAGGCAGCAGCAACGACAGCTTCCACGCAGCAGCCCTGCCCTGGCCAGTCTCCCCACGCACAGGCGCTCGCAGGCGAAGCTCTGCTGCATTTCCATCCTCAGCACCTGAGTGAGCTAGTCCTCACCGACTGGTTGTGATCAGCCAAACACCAGCCCACTGAGAAACCAGCTGAGATCCACCAGGAAGATCTCCAAGGAACGAGCAGGTGGAGACAACCAAGCAGTGAGTATAACACTGGCAACGGTGGGTCACCAGCCCCTGACCACCATCAGGTCCTCCTCTACTTCGGTGATGTTCAAGGACCTCTTTTCAACACGTGTCAAACACACAGATGCCCCCTGAAAGAGCTGTCTATTGCTCCCAGGCTGAGCACTAACCTTCCTGACCACCAGCATCGCTGTGCTGAGAGCAGCAGTCTGGTATCGTAGATAGGGAGAGCAGAAAAACTGCTCTCCTGAAACCAAAGGAGACTGTGGTCTCTTTTCCAAGTCTCAGTTTGTGATCCACCAGCAGCAGAGCCTGGGTCAACATACAAATCAAAAGTGATCTACAAAAATGTACAAAAACCTACAGAGAGTGCTTTGGCTCCACAGAGCTTTACAGAGGTAGTCAGTACCATCACCACCCTCAAGATCATTAGCGTCTTTAACAACAACTCGTTTAAATGCTCATGGTTTAACATCCTCCACACTTCATTCACATGAATTTAAACTCTGGATGTTGACGTATTTACCCAACTCCTGGCTGGACCTCAAGCTCCTACAGTTTCTAAGGGCAGTGTCAGCTCCTACTACTCACTCTTTGGAAGTCAGGACTCTAAAGATGATTTTAAGGCATGTAATAGGAGTGCAACCTGCTTGTACAGAGATTGCACTGACTCCTTATTGACAGGCACGGTGTTTGTTCTGGCCGTATAGTTGTTTCTCTGCTTCTTCCAGCCTATCACAGGTTTCCACATGACAGTAGCAGCACAGCTTGCACACAAGAGGGTGTACTGGAAGTGATGGTTGCCATAGCTATATCTACACAGCCCCGGCCATCCAGACACGTCAGAATGATGCTCTACAGAACAGAGTTAAGTTATAAATAAGACACTCTCAAACCTCAATTCAGAGCACAACTTGCAAGTGTACAAAACATTAAGCCTTCTGGTTTGACCTCTTTCACTTTCTTTTATAGACCTCGTGTGTATTCAAAGACTCCTCTGCAGAACAGCATTGCTCCAGAGAAGCCTGCAATGTCGGCGCGAAGATGCACACAGGTTTCATATAACCATACCCTCAATTTCTCTCCATTGTTCTACCCAGTCTATTCTCCAGACACCCTCCCCAGCTTACCTGCTAGCTCTTCTCCACGCCACAGTCCTGTATGTAGACGGCCCTACCATACCAGAGGGCTCTGACCAAGCTGCTAGAATCTGCGTTCTTCTGCTCTGAGGTCTATGCGCTCTCCAACAAGCTCATTCAGCAAGCTGTGTTTCTGTTCTCCTTTCTTTGAGGATTACAAGCTGTTCTGGAGGAGGGCTACTTCTTACAAATAGGATTGCTGCCCAGCCAAAGAGACTCAGGAGCAGCCAGGATCCCTGGATGTCGTGAGAAATAATAAAGCTTGGGAGTCTCTGCTTAGACCTCACCTGTCCTGGGACATGGCATCTCATGACCAACAGAAGCACTGCTGTAGAAAAGCAAACAAGTGGTGTACTTATTTGTTATCTACTTCATTCAGCTAATACCCCACAAGACCCCCAACTACACTGACCCAGCTGCTGACTCTCACTGACTGTAGAAGTGGTACCACAGAAAAAGGGAGGAACTCACAGCACAAAAGCCTACAGAGAACAGGACAGAAGCTGACAGGCTGGGAGAAAGGTAGAGCCTCACAATGCTTTCGTGATCTGGCAGTAACGCAGAGCAAGCAGCGCAGTGTGGCAGCGTCACATTCACACTCGCTGTCACTCCCAACCACAGTGACAGCAAGTGACGCTTCGTTTCTCTGTGTCTTGCCAGTTCTGCCCACTTTGACAGTGAAGCACAGGCAGGAGGAGATGGCTTCACACTCAAGGAGCATAGCTATGCACGTGCTTTGCATGGGCACAGGGCTGACCACCTTGGTGGAGGGGAATGACAGGGAGGTGCAGCGTAGCTCAGTGGTCAGCTGAGTGAGCGCAGGACAGGGCACAAAGCAGGAGGAATCCAGGACCCGCACCCCTCTCTGCCCCGGGAGGTGAACACCGTGCAATGCTGAGGGTCTTGTGCTGAGGTTAATTCACTGCCCAGCTCTTGCGACCTCGGGGAAGGTGTTTTATCTCTGTGTCTCGGTTTTTAACCCCTCCATCTGCACAGCAAGCAAGAAGCCATTCCTGACTCAGAGCACGCAAGGTCTGACTTATGACCAGCAAAGTGTTTCAAGATGCTCTTATGGCTCACATGCTCAAACCACCACCTCCCCAGGCCTCCTCACTGTCCCCTGTGAAGGCGCGTGGTGGCCACCCCCCAAGCCCCGCACAGATGTGCGTTCAGAGACCCAGCAGCAAACAGAGACGTGGGCAGGAGGGGAAGAAAACTGTACCAGGGAGAGGAACATTGAGAAAGGGACCAAGGAGCTCCCAGAGATACACAGCACCACAGCAGACACAGCCGTCACGCCAGGAGCCCCCTGCAGCCCCCTGCCAAGCCCATGGACCCCAACCCATCACACAGCAAAAGCCCAGCCCCTCATCCTCCCCCAGCTGTCTCCAGGCCTGCTGTGCACATGCTACAGACACATTCAAAACACTTTTTTATTTTTAAACCTTGCATTTTGCACGCTCACGGCGACCACCCCAATCTGCACCGACCCCCAGGTGGGTCTGACCTCCCAGGTGGGCCCCAGAGATGGTCTGCCTGTTCCCACCCAAGGATTTCACCCTTCGTCTTTCAGATGAGGCCTCCCACCTCAGCTCCAGAGCTCCCAACCCTAAAGCCAGGGCAAGGACCCTTCTGTCCTATCCATCACAGGCTGGAGGATGCAGGACTGTCTCAGGCGGTGAGGCTCAGCTCACCCAGGGGACCTTCTGAGCCAGGGCCACTGCAACGAGCAACAGCAGAGACATGGCCTGGCTACGGCAACCAGAACCGAGACATAAAAAGCACTTTGCGCCACGGTCATGTTATTCCCTCGTCCCTCCCCCTCATCCCCTTTGGAGCTTCTTAACTTCAGAAACCTTCCTCCAGAGGAGTGTTGGAGTGACAGAAAACATTTTCCAAGCCTAATATCAGTTCCAGATGTTCACAGCCATTTCAGTTTGTACCTCACCCTGTAAAACACATTTCTCCTCTCCCTCTCTCAAGTGCAGCGCCTGCTTCGTCCATGACATAATGCGCTGGCGGGCTTGGCTGTGCACACACACACACGCTCGCGCCCTCTTCGAGAGCCCCACGTTCAGACAAAGAGCATCACTCAACTACAAAGCCGTCGCACACATGGAGTTATGAGTAATTTCCACAAGTTTTAATAAACAGTTTGGGATGTAATTGCTCTCCGTCTTCTCCGCTGGCTCCCGAGCGGAGAGCCGCTCACTCCCCGCGCGCTGGTGTTGAAAGCGTGGTTTGTTTCACACACAAGTTCACCTCCTATTAGCCTCAGATGGTCCAAAGGCTGTGTTTTTCTAAGCACTAGTAATAAGCCTCTTTAAAAAGCACGTACTGCCGGGGGCAGCCAACCCATGCGAGCTCCCGGCTCCTTCCACCCCATCCTGCAGCATCGCTGCCCCGCGCAGAGCCCGGCAGGGAGCAGAGGAGACGCATGTTAGACCAGCCTCAAAACTCTCTCCTGACTCTGCTCCAAGAAGAAGAGGAGCAAACGTTTTTTGGCTCAAGGGAAAGGCTACATCTTCCAGTTGCAAAGCAAGGGGGAGGCCAAGGAGTTTTGCAAGGGTGAGAGGCTGGAGGCTTTTGGGGGACAGGAGGAAGGCAGAAGGCAGGCTAGGCAGGGGCCAGGTACTATCTAGCTTGCCACGGGGCTGAAGAGCAGGTTGGCACAGCTCTAGCCCCAGCCAATGCCAGGAAGCCCAATAAGAAATGGCTACCACCGCAATAAAACAACCCTCTCCTCCACACAAGCACAAGTAACCCACACATTTAAACTTAAGAGGTCCCAGGGATGAATGGTAGCAGCCTCAAGAGCCCCCAAACCTTGCAGGATCCTCCCAGCCCAGTGCTGCCACCATCTGCAAATGGAGCACTTCCCAGCAACGAGAACAACCTGCTCCTACCTGCCAGCAGCCAGGAGACCAAAGGGAAGAAAGATCTGGCAATATCCAGCAAAACCTATTTAAATCTCATATCCCACACCCCCCTCCCAAAGCTTCCCTCTTCTGGGGTTGACTTAGTGTTTTTTGTGGCTGCTTCTCAGATGTGATGGAGATGTGGTGCAGCAGGACAGGTGGGTGATGGTGGTGAGGGGACACCTATGGTAGGATTTTTGGCTGGGTGAAGTATGGTACCAAGCAAAGCCTTTGAGAGCTGTAGCAGTCAGCATCTCTGCAAACCTATGCAAGGTATTTGCAAGAATCAAGTCATCTGGCATTAGGGGCCTGTAGGGTAAGAAAGGAATGAAGGCAGGAATGTTGTTTGGTTATAAACAACATAGAAGAAAGGGAGAGATTTAGGATTGGCTTTTCTCTTTAATTGTTAATGGGGTCATTCTGTCCCAAACAGTCCCCCAGAGCAGGGAAAGGGAGGGCAGTTCCCTACAATGAATACAATCGCCTGTCAAACACATGGCAGTCATAAAAGGAAAATAATAATAATAATCTGTATTTCCTACTCTGGCTGCCAGGCAAAGATTCAGCCACTTCAAAGGAGAAACCTCACGTTTCCCTGGTCTGGCCTCACCTGACCGAGGTGTGAGCAATCTGGAATCCCCATCCAAAACAAAGCCCCTCCTTTGGTGGCTTGTTTTCTTTGTTACTGGAGGGTGCCCCTCCAAGATAAAGGACCAGCCTTCTTCCATGTCCACAAACATAACCCCAGGGGCCACGGCCACATTGGGCAACTCTGGAAGTGGATGCTGGCAAGGTGTAGGAGAAAGCTCCTGTGGGACAGGACTGGTGTATGAGCTGGGAACCAGAGCTCCTTCTCACAGGAGTCTCCACAAACAGCCAGGGCCCCCCAGGATGTGGGGCTCTGGCTCCCTCCAACAGCAAAAGTCCAGCTCTTGTAGCACAAAAATTTTGGATATGATGGTAAGAGAGGCTGCAGAAGCAGGATAGATGGGCCTGAGAAACAGAGAGGGTGAAAACGTCCCTGTGGCTGTGAGCTGGAGCAGTTTTCTCTGTAGCAGCTCAGGGCAGCAGAGGGTCTTACAAAATTAGTGAGGAGAAGAAAAAAAGCCACCATCACAAGCTGAGAAAGCTTCCAACCAAAACTGCCTGTGTGCAACTCCCAACCTTGCTCTGAATGGTCTTCCTGAGATTGCCTTCCCAACAGGGAAACACAGACAAATATCTTGCCAGGATGTTCACAAAGCCTCTGCAAGACTGTATGAGTGCAGTGAGGTTCCCCCCATCCAATGCCAGCCCTGTCCCCACCTTCAGTCTGGTTCCCTGACCTTCCAGGCAGCCTGGACATGCACACTTTGTATAAGTTGACCAGGCTCCACCTTAAAGCAAATGAGGTTTTTAATCACCCAAAGCAGCAGCTGTTGCAGGGCTTTGCTCCAACCACAGGTGAAAATCTTCTTCCTATGTTCCCTTACCTAGGAGGGGGCTGGAATTCGGAACTGCCAGCACCTGGGGGAAGGAGCCTTCAGACAAAGGTAAATCTCTGCTTTGGTCAACAACACTGGCTGCCCCTGACACGTCACATGAGCTTCTTTGACAAACTACATCCAAAATCCTCTAATGAAAAGCAGTAGGAAGTTTTACCTGGCTTTCCATGCAGCAGTAGCATCACTCAAGGTCTCAAGTGCTATTTTCTGAAATACATCATTGATTCACCCAAATCAAACCCCATCCTTCACACCGCTCCACCTTCCCCAGCAGTTCCTGGAGCATGGCTTGAATTGCTGACAAAGCCTTTGCAAGGCACAGAGCGCTCAGTCCAAGCCTGAGCTGGGAACCAAACTCCAACCCAGGGAAGTTTCAGGTTCCCCTGGAGAAGTTTTGTGCTGCTTAAATGATCTCCCTAAATATTGCAGGCTTTGAGTTACTTCGATAGGTGTGCAAGGCAACTTAAATTGTCCTTTCAAAGGCTGGCATACAATGCAGTACTCATTGGAACAGACCAGTAAAGCCCTTGAGCTGTTGAGGGCTGACCTTCCTCCCACACTCAGCACCCTGCAGCATTTCAGACTGATCAGATCAAACAGTCACTTCAGTCAGAAACTCCAACTCACAGCTCTCCTACCCAAAAATTTCCTTCTGCCACGCTGTGTTTTTGTATTTCCCCTTCCCCTCAAATACCAATGTCTGCAGAAGCCTTCAGAAACCTCTCCTGAATGGAGTGGTTTTGATACCTCATGTAACACCTTGGCACTCTGCACCGCTCTCCACAAAAGCAGCAGGTCCCAGGATGCACCCTCTGCACCCAGAGGAGCTTGCCCTCGGTAGCTGCACCCACCTGTGTAGAGGTCTGTGTCCGTGTACTCATCCACCTTCTTGTGCTGCAGGACGTAGTCAGACACCTTCGTCCCAATGGCGGGCTGCACATCCAGCCACTCCAGAGAGACCACGGTGCTGGAGGGCTCCACGTTGGGGGAGAGCCGCAGGCTGGAGAGAAGACAGAAAAGAAACCAAAACATCAGCTTTCTTTCTGGGGAGGAATCCACCTCTGCCAACAGCACAACCCCAGGCAGGGCTCACACTCATACACAGGGATGTGCACACACACCCACAAGGACAGGGGGCACAAGGGGAGAGCAGGTAGGTGAGCATGGAAGAACTTCCAGTTGAAGGCCAGTTGGATCCAGCCTACTGCAACATGTATGCTTACCTCCCCCTGCTCCTGGAAAAGCCTAGGTCATGCAGTCACAACCATGCAAGCCCAAAAACCCCATCTAAAGGAGCCTTCATCTCCTGGGAGAACTGCTGAACTTCAGCAGCCCCACAGCGAACCAAGGACCAGCTGCCCAGGAGCAAAAGAGAAGGGGAAGAGCCAGCTTAACCTTCACGCACCCCAGCAGGGTTGAGTCTACAGGAGGGGAGGGTCCAGTCTGCACCGCCAGCAAGCAAAGGCGAGGGAGGGCGGGAGGGAGAGAAGGGGCAGGTGTGGCTGTGAATTTACCCAGCTGCAAATGAGCAAACCTCTGCTGGGTGTGAGCAAAAGCCAAAGCAGGGCAGCTGCGCAGGAGCTCCTGCCCGGATCAGGGACCACGTGGGTAGGGGTGAAGAGAGAGCAGCTTTGTGCTCCTGCCTGCACTAGTGTAAAGGCATCCGCTCCCTTTGCACCAGGGTGAATGACAACACAAAGTACAGGGCTATGGAGAGTCCAGCTCCAAACATACGAGCGTGTTTGTTGAACTCAGGGTGGGAAACGAATCCCCTCCAAGGATATTGGCTCACTAAGAAGGTGTTCTGCTCCTTGTGGCTCGCTGGAGCCAGTCTTCCTGCTTTCTCAGCTCATTCCCCATCAGTTTGCTCCTGATTTGCTCTTGCTCTGACAAGCCACAATGAATTGCACGGTAATTCCATTTCTTTCAACATTTGAAATCCCATTCTACAAGCCCTGCTAATCAGGTGATGAAAATCTATAAGGAAACTTTCCAGGGCCACAGCCGGAGCCAGGATATCCTAAAGGCATCAGTCACACAGTAAGGAGTGCTGGACTCTGGCCCCGGGACTCAAAGGTGAGAGGAAGGAGGTGCCCGTGGGCTGAGCCTGCGGGAAAGGGGCTGGTGCTGGGGGGCTGTGACCCGCGGGAGGGCCTCGTATCGATACGTACACAGGCGGAGGGAGAGGGCTGCAGTTCGGGAGTCCGTTCTCATCGAAGGCGTTGAGGTCACACCTGCACCAGTCTTCAATAACATCGCCTTTCCCCGAGCACCAGTATGAGCTCATCAGGGCTCCCTTGAAAGCCTGACGTGAGAACAAAAAGCGTGAACACGTGTGCTAAAGACTCGGTGAAATCCGGCCAGCGGCTTGGCCGCACGGTGCTGAGCGTCAGAGGTGCATGTGTGCAGAGCCCCGGGATCAGGAAATACTGGGGGGGGGGGCCCCGAGGTCCTCCCCAGCTCTGCCACGGACTCTCTGCGTGGCCCTGGGCAAGTCCCTTCACCTCCCTGCACTTTAGCTCCCGTGTAGCGAGTGATGCTGGTTCATCCCCGGGTGCTGCTTTTGGTGTGGGGATGGGGAGCACCTGCACGACCCTACTGAGGGGATCTCCAGGGACGGAGGGCCGAGCTGCCTGAAGAAATACAAACATAAGCCTGTTTGTGACACTGGACACCATACGTAGGGTACCTTTACGCTGCTGCTGTGCACGATGAAACTCTTCCCCACGCCCATCCCGTAGCTGTTTCTGTCCCACTAAGAATAAAGTAATTCCTACATCCCCAACAACACAGACCACTTCCATCCTTCCCGTAGGTTTGTTATTCACACGAGCTGCCCTCCTGCAAGCAAACTGCTGCTTTACTCTTGCATAAGGAACACTCACAAGCAAAATAGCAGTATCTGGAAGAAAAAACCAAAATCCTGTAAAATATTTGCAGGGTGTTCCCCAGCCGGGCAGTCTCCCCTCCGCAGGCTGTTCCAGCCTGACCAGGAGCCCTCCCAACCACTCCTAATGATGCTAATGGATCCCCAGAATAAAAGCTGTTCATCTGCTGGGGTCTGAGGCTGAAACACTTTGAATTCCCAAAGCCCTCCAGGTCTAACCCCATGGTGTCTTCCCTGTGCTCATCCTGCAGCTCGGGGTGCTTGGTGTCAGTCCCCACGCTGCAGGACAGGGCATCCCCCGCTCCATACCCTGCTGTAGTTCAGACTGCATGGATTTACAGCGGTTTCTCCTGCTACCCTTTGCCTGTCGTGCCTCATTAAACCTCCAGCTTGGAAACCAGCATCTCTCGCTGCAAACATACACACACGGCCAACGTTCAACCCAACCCTCTGAAGCCACAACACCCTCCTACAATAATCATAACACCAAAACTTCCTTCACTAAAACAAACCTCTTTGTAATGCTTTTGACCTTTTAAAAGGCACATTTCGGGGCTGAAACGCCTTCACGGGTCCTCATCCACGTACAGCAGCCTCGCTGCCAGCCTCAGCGCAGCCCAGCTCGCAGCAGCACTATTCCGCCCATTCAAAGCCGCCTGCGGATGCCTGGCCCTGGCGATACCAGGTTACGCCTTAAAGATAAAAATGTGCCCTTTGAGGAGGACAGGGACGGCTCCAGTGGCTGCGGCATTTAGCAGAAAACTCTAGGAAAAGCGCCATCCCGGGGAGGTTTCTGAAAAGAGGAGGTATAAATAGAGCCTGACGTCAGGGCTCCCATTGTCCGGGGTTTTGTCGCTCTCCCCAAACACCCCGAGCACCTTTAACGAGGCGCCTTGAGGTTCTCCTGTCTAAAACACTTTCTGTTTCCAGGCATTTAAAAAACGGGATGGTTCCAGAAGGGGGGGGGGGGGGGGAAAGGAAGGAAAAAATGTGAAAGAGAGAAAATGTGACGTTATTTTACTTTGTTCTTCAGAATGTAATTGAAGCACTGGGCTGGAAAGGGCATCGCGAAGTAATTGGAGAGCAGGGAAGACAGGAGTTTATCTGACACATGGATAAATGGGTGCAGATACACCTCTGCAGAGAGCAGCAGGTCCGTGGGGGATAGAAACAGAAAATGATGCACATAGATGGATGGGGAAGTGTGTGCTCTCCCTAGGAAGCAGGATAAATACGTATGTTGCGGGTACACGTGTGCACAGACATGCACCATGGGCGAAGACATACGTTGGGTGATCCCCAGAAGAGCTGCACCGTCACCCTGACAGCACCGCTCTGCTGCCACCCCAGCCCCAGCCCCGACCCCTGCTGCTCTGCGTGCTCCCTCCCCGGCCCCTGACCCAGCTCCTCCCTGCACATCCCCAACCCAGAGAAGAAATCCCACCCGCCCCATCCATGCCCTTTAGCCAAATCCAACAGTCCTGTTCTTCCTTCTGTTTTCTTTTTTCCGCTGGTAAGCGCAAGGTTGGATGAGCAATCCCCTCTGCTCTGCCTGCCCAGCCTCGCACACATTTTAATTAGATCCTGCAGGTACCCAGCCGTCATCTGCCTTGTGTCACCCTTCACACAAACGAGGTTAGCTAATCGATGCGTCCTTCAATTGCACTCATTAAGGCGAGTGCACCTACGCGCACTAACCAGGTTACTCGGAGCACGGCTGGCCGCCGGTGCTGGCTGCTGCCTCCCTCCGATTGCCAGCAGCCAGCTGACGTCAGGGCCAGGCTGGGGTGGCCAGGCAGCTAGGACTCACTTTCCCTCACTTTCCAGTGGGATTTCAAGCCAGCGGTTTCCAGGATTTTCCCATCGGCGGTGTGGAGTGCATGTTGAAGGATGGGGAAGTGGCAAGAGCAAACTGATGGGGGGAAATGGGTAAGATTGTGCAGAAAGAAGGGATGAAGCTCCCCACGTGAAGATGTTTACCATCACTTTAGGAGGCTCTACACCCTCCACGGGGACACCGGCCTGCTCTGTGGGGACATGCAGTTGCTCTGCAGAAACTTGAGGACAAATGGAGGGTCTCTGTGAGCTTTGAGGACTCTGTGGTCCTCCCAGCCCTGAAGCCAGGTACAGCTTTTGCTGTAGCTCCCACACAGCCCACCCTTCCTTCCCTCACCTCTCCCAGCCTGCTCCAGGCTCTGCCTGCCGCCCTCCCCCGCAAAGGCAGTAGCTTTCACCAGCCCAGCCCCAAAGGCACGCTGCCGGCACATGGCAACCAGGTGGAAACCTCTCCTTCCCTTTCTCCTTCTGACAGCATAGCCTGGGAGGTACGGGTCTGCTCACACAAAGCCAGGGGAACAGCAGCTGCCACCCACACCAGGAGCCCAACGGCACAGGAAAACCAAAAGCAATGGACAAAGGATGTAGAAAAGGAGCCGAGACCCATCCCACGGGCAGCTGCAGTCTTCAGGAGAGCTGCAGGTGGGAATGCACAGGGACCTCCCCGGTCTGTGGTGGCTAAGGATCACCTTCCCCTCCTGTCTTGGAGCAGGCACCTCCACATCTCCCGTCCTTCCCTGCTGCCATGCTTGGAAATGTGCAACTCTCCTCCCTGCCGGGAGACAGCACATACAACAAGATCATCTCCAACACGACCACCTCCACCTCGGATGCTTCGCCATGGTGGTCACACCAAGCTACCAAGCTGGGAAAACCCAACAGGCTCTGCAAGCGTGAAGGGCTTCCCAGGAGCAGCCCTTCCTGCTGGCGGTGGCAGAGCAGCCCCCGACGCGCCGTCCTGTGCTTGCCAACCACTCCCCAGGACCTCAACGCCCCTCTGTGCCCTGAGGCAATTTTATCTTTCATTTAAAAGTATCCAAATTGTATTGTTTCCCTGTGAGTCAGCCCATTTAGTTTATGTCCTTCAGTGCCAGAGGGGAAATTTATGAGATGAGAAACTGGCTCGAAACGTTTATTTTCTAGATGACGAGTCATGCCATTAGATATATAGCATTATGAATCATAGGAACAGCATCTAATTTGCTCTTAAAGGTATAATAGGTCTGACTCCCCACACCCATACACACACATATATTGGATTGATAGTTCCCCCATAGGATGGCTAGTTCATTTGTTTTGACACGAGCAAGACTTACAGGACCATAAAGTCCCATCTTACCATAAGTTAAGCCTATTCATAAAAAAAATATTAGGGAAACGAACGATCAGCTAAGCACATTTATCCTACACTCGATTGCATATGGATCTTTCTCCTGTTGTTATTTGTGCTCAGGGGGAGGCCATTTGGCCCCATTTTATAGCTTAGACGCTCTGCAACAGAATATAGAAGAACATTTCCTTTGTCCTCTGTTAGACCTGGCTGATGGAGGGAGAAGCATTAAGTTATTTCTGACTGTGGGTTTTCTGTTGACATCCCCAGAGAGGTAAATCATAGGACATGAAGGAACCTTTCAGATCAGCATTTGCAGGACTCTGCACACACCGCAGGGGCTGGGGTTTCCAGATGGGGTACTGGAAAGGGCGTGTGCTGGGTGCTTATCTGTGTTTGAACACCTGGTATTCTCCATGGCTGACAGGGATATGAAAATCTGGCTCAACTCTTTCTTTGAGTCAAGGTTTCTTTGTGGTTGGTATGCACACCTCAGTTTCTGGAAAAATTAAAAAAGAAGTACAGGGAAATGAAAAAAATAACCACAAATGAGCATGCAGGCTGGACACAGGTACGTTGGAGATATCAGAGATGACCTAAAACCTGGCTGTTTGGTACATTTTGGGTTTTCCACTAGTTTCCCTGGTCTTTGCTTGCTTGTTCGTTTTTCTTCTTCTACCCGTAGAAGGAAGGGAAGAAGAGTGGAAGCAAGGTCATGCCGGTGGACAGGCTCAGCCCCACGCCCAGGCACACTGCAGCCAGCAGAGACATTCTGTCCCTTCCCGTTTGCAGGACGGACATGGTGCCTGCGCACCCCCACCACCTTCCCCCAAACACAGGCAGGCGCCACCGGCGGAGGCAGAGGGCTGCCCGGCAAGGTGCAGCCCTGTCCCACCTACCAGCAAACCCAATCGCCCAGTGATGCTGCCTCAGACAGCGCCTGGCACAACCAGGCCACTGCCGGGTGCTCCCAGACACCGCTGTACTCCGGTCTGCAAACAGCACTAACAATACTGACTGCAGCAAGAGAAAGAAGACTATGGGATGCAGGCTCAAGGAGGGATTTCACAGCCTGAACGAGATGCTACCATGATGACAGGATGGCTGGAGGAAAAGCTTTCCATGCCCTTACAGTAATGCTCAGTGCTGTTCACAGGAGATAAACGCTGCTCCTTCGTCTAGACATCTCTGGGAGAAGAGGGAAAAAAAAAAAAAAAGAAAGGGAGGAGGAAAACTAAGTATTTCCCAGGCCAGAGACTCTTTCCAGGATCACGCAGTTCGCGTCTGAAAGTCTGCTCCAGGTTCACAGCAAAGGAGGATGAAGTTTCCCTACTGCTGTTGGCAGGTGATCTCATCTTGTGCTGCTCACACCCTCCCTGCCTCCGGCTGCCTGGCCCTGGGGAGCAGAATCACCAGCACTTCATCCTGGGAAGGCACATCAGCGGTTTGCCGGAAAGGTCAGGGTGCTGGAAGGGACCCAGGGTGGGCAGCATCCTGGTTTCTGTTATTTATGGGATCCAAGGGAGCAGCAGAGGACACTGTAGAACCTGGCAGCAGGGGAAATAAAAGCCTTCATGCTGCAGCGAGAGTCCTGTCCCGGGGAGCCGGCTCCGCTTTCACACCTCAGCTACAAAGCTCCCCATTATAGCACGATCGGGGCGGTTACAATGCAGCTATTCTTCCCCTGCTAACGCGAGTCGGATGTGGGCTAGAGCTGCAGCGGGATGCTCAAGTGAGCGAGGAGGAAGACAAGGGCCAATTAGCAAATATTAAAACAAAGCGAAAACAAACAAAAAACACCACACCCCAGACCAAACCAAAAAATTCACCTCAACAATACAAACACTGTCCCCATTCGCCCTGGCTCCCTTTCAGCTTTGGCAGCAGAAAAAGAAATCCCTGGCACCAGCTCCCCACGCCTTCAGGGGCTGCTTCGGGGAAGCCGTGTATGTGCAGGGAGGATCGCTGTCCTCCAGCAGCTCTGCCATCGGGTGCTATGTGGGGGCCAAGGTGAGCCCATGGCCTCAGGGATGCCTCTCACCCTACCCTACAGCATCCTGCAAAACCTCACCCTCCTTCTGCCAGGCCCAGATGGGCAGAGGACATCAAGAGAACCAGCCCTGAGATACAGAAAAATGGGAAGGGCCCAGATATCTGCCCTCCTGAATGGGATTCAACCGATATGGCTGAACTCTTCCCTGAAAAATGAGTTTCAATTGACTTCTCCAGCCTCTGCCTCAATTCCTATCCCTCCTCTTCAGGCTCATGTTTCTCCTAGTCCTGCTCAAGCCTAGGATTGATCTCCAGGCATGTCTGTGGTCTCCACTTGTGGAGGTTTGCTCCCCTACGCGCTGAACCAGGATGGCTGCATGGTCCATGTTTACACAACGGAGTCAAGGGCTCCTCTCCAAGGCACAGTTGTGATTTCAAAGCCAGCAGCAGAGCCCAGACGATGCCCAACAAGGCAATCTCCTGCTGTGGGAGCATGGGGTCTCAGGGCAAAAGCGCCGGCCTGCCAGATTCCTCAGGTGTGCTCTTTTTCGTCTGCTCTGCCCTCTGAGGGCAATGTCAACAGCAAAGCTGTGAGTCACAGCACCAGCAATACACTTGGATACTGCAGCTCCTTGCCCAGGGCCTGGAGAGGCGCAATGGCGAGCCCAGTTCGCACAAACGAGGGTGGGCCCCCCGCTGCCCTGAAGGACAAGCGGTCATGGAGGTTCTGAAGGACACATTCCACCCCGTTGTGCGCCCTTTAGACCATCCATCTTGGTAATTCAGGGTTGGTATAAACGCATAGAAGTACACAGCCAGGGCACAGCTCCATCACACGGTCCCTTACAACAGCGAGTGCAAGACAACCTTGACCCCGAGACCCGACCAAGAACCACCAACAGAAGATATCAAAACCAGCTACACTTTGCACTTCTGCTGAAATACAGCCACTGGAGCAAGCGAGCAGCAAGTGCACAGAGATCAGCTGGACCCAGCAGGAAAAGTGACACCAGTCTGTGCAGCTCCCTCTGAAGCTGCCACCACCGCTTTGCCATCATCTGTGCGAGCAGCTGCCCGCTCTGGGGGGAAGGAAGGACACGTGGTCCATCATCATCAGTGCATCCTCAGAGCAAGCTGAGAGCAAGTAGTTTGAAGGATGGAGGACATGATGGATGAAAGAGGAGCTTTCCCCTCTCTTTGCCCCTGCTTGCCTTCTGGTCCGTGACAACTCAGCTGCCCGTCGCTGGAGCTGGCACAGCGCTCCCCTGGGACACGACCACGGGCTGGGCACACTTGCTGCCTGCGGCTCCCCTGGTCCTCACTCCCAGTGCCCTGGCCAAGGCCACCCTGGGGACACTGAAGTGGTCAGCAGTGGCCATGCTCTGCTCTGCAAGGGACGGGTGCTCGCAGGCAAGGGCTGGGAAGGAGCGGTGGGGAATTTTGCTCCAACCTTGAGAGCTGCCATCTCAGCCACTGCCCCAGCGGGGGCTCGGCAGGTCCCCGGCATCAGGCACTGCTGGCACAAGCACACTGTGGTCCGGCCACAGGCAGGGAAGCAGCTCTCACCAAAAGCCCTGCCAGGGACCCAGCCACGCGCCAGGCTCCTGCCGAGGCCGATGGGGCCGGCAGCGCGGGGACGTGCCCCACAACAAGCCTCTGCACCACAGGCTGGGTCGCGTGTGCTGCGAGGAGGCCATGGCTGCACGCAAATGCCGAGAGTACTCAATTTTCAAATTATATCGAGGTCCTAGGGGTCTTCTAAAAATCCAGGCTCCGTATCCCTTTGTTTCCTTAAATACAAACAACAGGGGTTTGAGTCCATTTCCCACCAGGAGTGAGATTGATCTCTCCTGCCTCCCTTCCCCACGCCACCCTCTAAGCACTTCTACAGCTGGCTGAGCTGCTCTGAGGGAGCAGCTTTGTGTTTGTTTCGGGTTTTGGGGGAGAAAGGAACAGACCACAAACAGAAAGGACCATGTTACTGAACATGCCTGCCCCTTTCCTCCCCCACCGCTGGCCACGGCTGCCCTGTGGCTCCGGCTACGCACATGTACCTCTGCATCAAAGGTGCTCCTGCGTGCACTGGATCATCATTTTGGAGCCAGTGCTGGCAGTGGGAGGAATGGGGAAAGCAGGGCACCCCCGCTCCTCCTGGCACCTCTCAGGGTTAGCCGCCTGGCTCGCCTTCCTCCAGCCCAGCCAGGGGACGTGGAGGTTTGCAGAATACGCAGACCTGGGGGGTCTTGCTCTCAGCCCCTGCCTCTTGGTGGATTCCAGGGCTACGCTGGGCAGTAAGAAGTATGTTGCCCATCCCGTGGGGTGAGGGCAGGCAGGAATATGTTGGTGGAGGAGGAAGGTCACCACAGCCTGGCACTCTCGCTGGGGTGACGTGCAGCTCTCCCCTCCTTTGGCTCCAGGATCCTCACTAGAGGGAAACCAGCCAGGGTCACCACGTCTCTCTTCTCTCCCATCACATGCACTAAACAGCATCCTGCCCTTGAGGTGTCAGGGGCGTTTTGCCAGCAGAAAGCCCCACAACATACAGAAACTCCTTGCTGTTGGGCCTGGCCAGCCACTGACACTGGCTGACGTTTCTTTCACAGTCCTGCAGTGAGGAAACTCCTCCAGCTCCACCTGGACATAGCAATGGAGGGACCACTGCTTTGACCACTCTGGTGCCTCCACTGCTGCAGAGCACAAGTGAAGCAGAAGACAGATGTGGGCAGATGGCACCGATCAAAGTCAGATGCAGGCTCCAGAGACATCCAGAGAAGTCACTGCCAAGGTCACAGCTTTTCTGTCTCTTTACATCTTTTGAACGGCTGTTGTGAGCATTTACACTGAAGAGCAATGGAGCTGTAGCAGCAATGGTGCTACAAACCTGCTTGGACTAGTTTAATCTCACCGGCTGACTGGGACCAGTGGAGACAGGACTCCAGCATTGCCGCTGTTCCAACAATCAGTCCTTCCTCTGTGAAACCTTCCACCCACAGCCACATCAGCCATGATGGCTATGAAAAAGCCATTCAACAAAGCCATTCAAAAGGTGCTTGGACTTTCAAACACAATTCCTTGACCCGAAAAAGCTCCTTGCCCAGCACTGCCAAAGTCCCCAGCCAGGCTGAAGCTACCAGGGACCACGCAAGTTCTCTGACCAACGCCATCAAACCACAGGAGGAAACAGAAACACCTCCTAGCAGGGGCTCAACCCGTAGTTTTCATTGCATGCAAGAAGGCAAAGAGGGGCCATCAATAACTGGCAGTGCCTTGATATGCTGTTCCTCCCCACTGCTAGGAGCAAGAACGATGCTTGAGCACGACTGGGGAGACAGACCAAACCCCTGCTGATCACACACAGTTGAGTTTCCTTAAGCTCACAGCACAAACGCCTCCAGACAAATGCTCCCTGGGCAGCAAAAGGCAAAACCTGACTCTGGAGCCCTTCTAAATTTCAAGGCCTTGTTTCAAAGCAAGAAGCAAACAACAGTTCTCAATGACATGGAAATAAAGAGTTTTCCAACTTATTTCTTGTGGGCAAAGCAATATATTTTCATCCAATCTCCCTCTTGGAAATGGTCAGTTTTAGCTGAAATCAAACGTGCATGCGTAGAGAAATCGCAAATCAGCCCAAGGCAGACACCCAGCGTGGAAACTTAAACCCCAGCACTTAAGAGTCTGGCAAGGTCATCAGCAAGCAAGAACATGGCCTTGTACCATGTGGTAGTTGTAAATTTTAAAAAGCGCATAACTCACTGCACTGAGGCAGATGAAAAGACAAACCTGCTAAAAGGAGCTACACATACTGAAGTGGGAAAAATGTTTTTACCTGTGTCTTGCCTCATCTCTGCTGCTAGGCTTAAATGGGAAAACTTTCAGCAAACTTTACAGATATTAGTATCCACCTTATTAATGAATTAGCTTTCTCTCTGTACACGTATATAATTATCTACATGCACATATATGCAAAGAGAAAGATCTTTATTGTTTACAATTATTATTTTTTTAATACCATGGGGGAACAGGGATCTGCTTTCAGTTCCCGTAAGGTCAGCGTTTGCTGTATCGATTGAGTATTACCCACATGAACGGGGAAAAGCAGGCAAGGGAGCACTCAGCTGTGGATGCTGCGCTTGGAGGTGCAGGACTTGGCTCAGCCCAGGCATCTGCAAATCTTGTTCATGCCACAGGCAAACGCCACTCTGCTCAGTGCCTGGGGCCCCGCCCCAGACCTCTTACTTGATGCTGAAAAAGGACATTTCATCATCCAGACTGTACACGAGATGCTCCTGACAGCGCCTGCCCTTTGGGAGCCTACACCAGTGCGCAGAGCGAGGCAGCGGTTACAGCCAGCAGCTTTCCAGCACGCTCGCAGCAGACCAGGGCACACCACTGGGTCTCGGTGACAGGGTGATGCCCCTGTGGTGGTGGCAGCTTCCCACCACCCCTAGACCCCTTTCCCTGTCGTGGCCACCCTCCCTCCCCGCTCACAGGGGAAGGTGAGGGGAAGGCCATGCTCCTGCGCCCGCAGGCATCCCTCATCCCGGGGCTCACGATGCCATGAGAGGCGTGGGGGCACGTTCTTGCACACGCAGTGCTAACCCCGCACCAAACCATCCATCCCTCTAGGGCATGGGCATGGCTACCATCAGCTCCATCTCCTCCAGACAGGTGGGTGCAGCTTTGCCCAGCCCAGGCCGCCCAGTAAAACCTCCAGTGCCAAGAGCCGAGGTTTGTGCTGGGGTGGCAGCAAGCCCCTCCAGCAGCTGCGGATTACAGCCCCCAGATTCATCCCTGCCTGGGGGGCTGAAGGGCAGCAGGGGGAGGAGAAGGAGAGAAACAAACAGCCTTGCAGAAGAGAGGCCGACAGAGAGATGGGCGAGAAGCCAGCTGGGGAGGAAGGGATGGAGGGAGCAGGACAGCAGATCAGATGGAGGCTTAAAAAGTGAACAAGACGGGGAAAGGAACTGATACGAGACAAGAGATTCATGTTGAGGGAATGGGAATGGCCAGGAAAGAGAAGGTAGGGCAGGAAAGGCAAAAAGCAGTCCCTGCGTCCTGCTGCGGCAAGGATGGGGATGGCCTTGGGTGGGCTGCAGGGACCGGGTGGATGAGAAGCCATCAAGAGAAGCTCACAGCCAGAACGACGAGACCCAGTCCAGCTGTGTGCGTGGGGTCAGAGAGGACAGCGGGCACCGACCTGCCCCCCACCCCAGAACCCTCCGCTGCGGACGGCACAAGGTGACGTGTCCTGGCTTGTGCTGCTCGCTGCCAGCTCCTGCTGTCCCCTTAGCACTTCCTCTGGCAACACCCTCCATCCTGCAGCTGCCCAAATCCCTCGCCCTGCCACCTCTAACCCCAGCACCGCTGACTGAGAGCGCCCTGGGGTGAAGGGAGAGCAGATTCACCCGCAGCACCCTTGCGCAGACAGGCTCCCCATGGGTGCCCCTCCACCTCTGGGTGAGCAGGTGGAAGGAAGAGGAGGGAGGCATCAAACGCAGCCCTCTGGAAGACGGTTGGGGCTTCTCTGGTTTGGTTGTTTCACTGGGGTTTTGTTTGTGTGTTTGTTTGCTGGTTTTCCCGGCGCCTCAGCAGAAAGCACAATGCGGGCTGTCCTCCAGCTGCAGCTGACGGGGCCGGCCCTCCGCACGAGCCAGGGGAGGCAGGGAGAGGGAAGGAGATTGCTGCTGGTGAAACGCAGGCTCCAGCTCCCCAGGACAAGAAGGCACCCCAAGCAAGGCTGGCAGGGCTGGGGGGACAGGTGAGGAGGGGACCTTGCAGCCAGGGCCATAAAGGCAGGGTGGCATTGCCATCTGGGCACAGGGCTAGGAAAGGGAGCTGGTGGTGAGCAGGGTCCATGGAGATCCCCCAGATCCTGGTGGGCTCTGCTTGCTTTCACTGTTACCCCTTCCCTGCTGGCTAACCTACTTCTTGTACCCCAAAAGGAGCTGCAGATCATTGCTGGGAAGCGCATCTTTCTTGCCTGAAGGAAACCAACTTTCCCACTGCTCTCTCTGTACCCATAACGCCTCATCCCAGCACTGCCTTGGACATGCTGATAACGGCAGGTCAATGTCTACACCAGAATTGCCCAGAAGGAAGAGCAGGCATGGGTGGAGAAAGGATGCAGGACCAGAAAACAGTGAGAGAAAGGGAGTTTGGGGAAAAGAGATGGAAAGAGGGAGGAACTGAGGTACGGAAGTAAATCACAGCTGCATGGAAAAACCAGGAGTGTTGACAGACAGGAACAAGATCAAGAGGTAGACAAGGAGGGACAGTGCCCACAAAGGACTTGTGTGCCAGGAGAAGCACAGGAGCTCTTTTACCCGTGGATCTGGGAAGGGGATGAAGCATCATTCCTGCTGGTCACACCTCCATGTGCTAGGATTGCTTCCCAACTTGCAGCCCTCTGCATCCCACCCACAGCTGCTGCACCTTGGCTCCCTCCAGGCATCTTAATCAAGTGCGGGCTCAGTGCTAGTAAGTGACTTTAAGCAGGTCTATCATTTTTGGACCTGATATTTGGGTTAGAGGGCTCCAGAGGAGGGTGGGGGTCAGCAGCCTAACCAAGACAGTGGGAAATCAATCTCCATAGGATTAACACTGAAGTTCTTGCAGGAGGCAGAGGAGCCCAACCGCAGGGAAGGGTGACCTCCAGCTTGGCCGGTCCCTCCTGGAGTAACACTGACCTCCTGTGGCTGCGGGACTGTCCCAAGGGGCTGGTTAGTTGCAAAGCTACACTGGAGCCCTGCGAGGGCTTTGGCCACCCCTCCCACAGCTACAGCTGAGATCTCAGAGCCAGGAGCAAAAGACTGATCTGATGCGTGGCTCTTAAGACCCCTCCGCAGGATGCACCCTGCACACCGGTGCCTGCTGTGGATGGACGCTAGGAATGCCCGTGGCCCTGGCATTGCCTTCACCATACTGAAGGCCAGGAGACACAGGTCTGTGAGGGCTTTAAGTGGTGGGCAGCAGGATCTGCCAGCTCCATTGCTGACACCATCCCGAAGCGTTCCCGACCAAACACGCACACAAAAACACTGCCCCACTCCAGGGAACGCAACACTTATGCAGAGACTGAGGCAGGCAGACTTAAGGGTGACTAAGGCAGGATCATAGCAGTGGAGCTGGTCCATCACCGGCTCACTCACCTCCCTGGTATCGTTGTCCTGGATCAAAGCGTACAGAGGCACCACTCGGTTGATCTCCAGCAGAACGGGTGTAGGGCTGAGCTGCTCCTTGCCAGGGCGCCGGCACAAATGGCAAGTGGATGGGCAGCGCCCTTTCTCCTCGCAGTGAATCTCCACACCTGAGATGAGGTGGTCATCAGACAGCATCTGTGCTGTCAGCAGGCCTGAGAGATACGTGATGAAGGGCATGGACTTCAACTCCTTCTTGTTCCCAAGCTCAGTTGTTTCTGGTTTAGGGAGAGGGAAGAAACCAAATAACATTAAACAAATCTCAGCACAGTCATCTTCCCAAACCTAAACTTTGCTGCAGCCAGGATAAACGCAACTGCTGAAGACGCCAGGTGGGAGCAGGAAACCAGAAAGGTCAAGGACAGAAGGAGAAAAACAGGACTTGCAGGTCACTGGTTGGGAGTGGGTAGAAAGTGTGAGCATTTGCAGACAAGCCCTTCTAGAGTGACAGAACTGACTGTGTTCTCCTTCTTCTTTTTTGTAACTTGCATATTCACTTTCTGCACTTCAAAATGAAACAAAACCACTCAAGTATATCTTCCCTGACAAACAGAAACCTCTCTAAAGGGACCAGATCAAAGAGCTGAGTGCCCTCACCCCCACCCCAGCGCCAGCCCTCTCTAGTCCCTGTGGTCCTTAGCTCTCTCTTTTGGGTGACAGATTATCCAGGGCACTGAGATGGACCCACAGGAGGCTGCAAAGAGTCAACATTGTGGGATGAAATCCCTTGGCAGGGGTTTAAGCAGGTCCTGGAACAAACTCACTGCACGGGGAATAGACAGAGGCATTACCAAAACCAAACTGTCAACACTCTGCTTTCAGGAAACATTCAGACCTTTGAAATCCATTGTGAAACTTCCCGGTGGTCTTAACCACAAGGCAATAAACCCAGAGAGCCTTACTTTGTTCTGCCTTGGTCCCAATGCTCGCTAAGGACAAGGAAAGTATCGCACCTGGTGATACCCCGAGCAAAGGAGACAGGACTCCCATCTTTGTCCAGTACACTTCTGTTTAAACTCTTTGGTCCAAGAAGGAAGGCCCAACTTCCATAACCTGGTGACAGACCCACAGAAGAAAAGCCTTTCTTCATCCTGATCCCAAATGAGGCTCCCAACAGCATGAGCTGGATGGCTGTGGCCTCCAGCAACAACTTCCCAGTCCGAAGAAGGAGCTGTAGAGGAACAAGGATTGTCTCAATGCCCTTGGCTTGCAGTGACACGCAGCTGATCTGGCAAGGCACTAGTCAATTAGAAATACAAGTAAACACAGCGTTCATTCATGACTCTTGAAGCCCTTCAGGCTACGGACAGCCCTTCCCTGCTGTCTGGCTGTCACAGAGCAGTTCTGTGCACGGGATCAAAGCTGTCATGGGAAGAACGAGCACATTCCAACCAACCCATCTTTCAGTGGAATAAAAGGGGGGCAGTTTCTAAGATTAATTAAAACAAGGCTGTGAGGAGATGTCTCAACTTCTAGAGAGACACTGGTGTACACAGACATGGAAAATGAGAGTTGGAAGTGGTTCTTGGAGAGATTATTTTCAAGAAGAGCAGCTCCAGGCAACTTCAAGCTTCGCAGGGGAAGGCCATGAAGCCATGATAAACTGGGTGGCTCAGAAAGAGGGAAGCTACAAGGCAGTACCATGAGCCTGTTCTCGCTTCTGGATAAGAATTACTTTTTTTTTTTTTTTTTAACATTGCTATTAAACTACACGTAGAAGAGAAAGAAAGAGACGACAATGACACTTCTGGGCTGCAACGCTTCTTCACTAGAGCTGAAGTAGTGATCTCCATGCAAAAGTAAGTTTTGGAGCCATGCTTTAAGGGAGAACATGAACATAGAGCTGAAGAGAAAGTGGAATCAGTTATCTCATGATTGGCAATAGCATATCAAACCTTCCTTCCAGAATTATTTGCTCTGTAGCTAAGAATTATAGACCACTAGCACCAAATGTCTGGATGTGTCCTTAACACGGGCTATGGCTTAGCCCAAGCATAGCTAAGCCTTGTCCAGAGGTGTGGCACATAGCTGCAAGCCTTTCTAAAAGGCTTTCTGAAAATCATTGTTCAAATCGCGCATATAGGCTTCCACCAACACCTGGAAGAAGACCTGGAGACAGCCCAGGCTGGATGGGCAGCATGGTTCAGCTGCTAGAGCACTGCTCTGGGAATGCCTCATCAGAGGCTCCGTCCCAAGCTCTCTGCTCTGTGCTTCTCCTCCCGTGTCACCCATCCGCTCTGTGTGGAAGCACAGGGCACACAGGGCACACAGTGCTTGTGGGCTCAGGTGCTCTTTGAGTACAAACAAGCAGTAAGGAGCAGGGCAAATAAGCAGGAAGAGCAACTTGGAGCTCCTCAGTTATGGTCTGTGTTTGCAAGGAGCAAGCTGAGGCAAGTAAGGAGCAAAATAAACCTCTGAGCAAGAACTTCCCTCTGCAGGAGAATGCTAACTCCGGTCTTCCTGCCTTGCTCCAACTGACGGACACCCCCGACGGATGCAGCTGTAAGAGCTTTGCTTCAAGTGTTTGCATTAGCTGCCCCGCTCAGGGATACAGATGAAGCTCCATGCAGCAGTGCTGCACCAGACACATTGCCATGGGGACAGAGAGGACATGGTCTCCCTGCAAATGGTGGGCTAGACAAGGAGAGCCATCCTTCAGCGTCCACCCTGACAACACAGCCCCTTTAGCAAGAAAAGAAAATTAACATGAGCTTGTCCAACGTATCCTGCGCTGCCCGCTACCTCCTTCACCCATCGCTCCCAGGAAAGGGCACCGTAGCCGGGGGTGGTGGAGGTGGTGGCTTCAAGAGCTCTCCAAAGGGACTGGCATGAAAGTGAGGGTTCCTCCTTTCTCCTGAAGGAAACCTAGATGGAGCAAAGCCATTTCAGGAGCAGCAGTCATCGAATGGAGCTGCACAGGGGAAAGTGTCTGCAAATAAACTAAGGCAGAAAACTGCGAGCAGTGCAGCTCCCCTTCCGTAGCAGCCATGCACTCAGTAACAGAAGATTAACCATGAAGGCTGGTGACTCATGGTAGACTTGTCAGCAGAGCAGACTTCATACTTCAGGTGGACACGGCTGTCTGCATTTAATCCTCTTTGTAACACTTGAAGCTCCAGTCACTTTGGGGAAAAGGATTGCTTTGCAGACTGGCTTCCTGGGGAGGTAAGGGGTTACTGCAGCCCAGCTTACTGGTTCTACATGCTGGCAAGAGAACCATGGTGTTCCCTTGTACTGAAAAGGCGCTGGATGCGACTCCAAAAGAAGAAAATGAAATAGGATGTGGCTCAGCAGAGGGAGACAGGCTTCACTCCAAATTGCCAGCTCTCATCCAGACGAGCACTTGGAAGTCATCAGCACTGGATAGCAAGTCCTGGTAGCTTTTGTGGAATGAGCTTTGGGGGCTTAAGTAGAGTCCTAACAAAATAATCACCCTGTTTCTGCTATTAAAACCCATCTGAGAGGGCCAGCTGCACACTCTGCTTGTGAGCCAGCTCCTCCAGAGCCGGGGAGAGGCAGCAAGGAGGAACTGCTGCTCCTCATCTGCTTGCTCAGGGGGCAGAAAGTATCAGCTCCAGGTGCCTCATCCCTAGAAAGCTGGTGATTTCCTTGACGGAGATCATGCTTCCTTCTCTTCCCACCCACATCACTTACCACTCACGGCATCTCACAGAGGACTTATTCGGATCTGGGAGGTATTTTCCCCCAAAACACACTCCTTTATTCCTGAACCTGCCATTGCAACTGTAGTCCAGGATCAGGGTCCCTCCATCTCCCTTTCTCCTACCCCTGAGATGAGCTTCAGTCATCTGCTCAACTGCCTGCATGCAAGGAGGGGGCTTGGGGGACAAGCCCGCTCTCCTCACGACGAACCTGACAGTGAACTGGAAAACCCCCACATATTACTGGAGGCTTGGTCTGGCTTTTACTACCTAGTCGCTGCACAGCGTTCGTCAGTGCTGCGGCCCACCTGACTGGCTGCTTCTTGAATGAAAACACGGGCAGCCCAACCCTGTTCCTGATGAAGTCAAAGGGAAGTTTTTGCCATCGGATCGGAGAGAATCAGAACCAGACCCTGCAATGTACCATTGCAATGCCACCTCCAGCTGCCAGTGAAGCCTGTTGTCTTCACCGCAAGCTGGGTCCAGTCCAAAGTGAACCCAGCTGTAGTGTTCAGGTCAACGTTGCACAAGCCCCATGCAGAAGTGGGTAACCTCCCAGAGAACTCAAATTGCTCCTGCAAAGCCTCTGCTTCACTCGTAAGGAAAGGGCTTTGCAGGTGATCGCTGCTAGGGTGCTCCAAAGGTCCCGTTCTGGCAGGAGGATAAGGCTGCAGGGGCTGCAGCGCAGCAGCAGTGAGGACAGAGGGATTCCTTATCAGTCCTTGCATCTGAACATGCTTTCGCTAACGCTGCTGGTGACTCAGCTGAATCCTGGCAACATCTGTCTGGAAGCACAACGGCGCGGATGTGGTTAGGCGCATCACGGCAACTTGTGGGAGTTATTAGCTTGTTTGTTTGTCTGAAATATGTATTCAAAAAAAAAAACCAACACAACAAAACAAATAAATTAACAGCCTTCCACCAAGTATCAAGCTTTGCGTAAGAAAGGGAGGGTGAGCAGCACAGTGTGCAGAGGTACTGCTCGCCTGTCGGGGTGCCTGGTTCTGTCTCTGTGCTCCATCAGGATTTAATAACCCCACAGCACAAGGTGACTGCCTGCACAGGGCTCCCTGCTCGGGATGCAGCAGTTGCAGATGTCGGGAAATGCTTCCAGCGTTACCAGCAGCACCTCCTAGTGCTTGGACAAGAGGGAAGCACAATAATACCGCTAATATAACAATAACAAAAGCACAATACCTAATCCTTTTGTATTGGAGTGCTACTCTGTCTTGAGAGCTCCCAGGAGACTATGGGTTTGCTAATGGTCCAGCGTTTTATACCTCATAAAAGGTCCCAAGTCATTCCAAAACTGGGAATCACTTCACTTACCACAAGAATGCAGCCACATCAGGGGTAGGATGTGATAGCTCTTCAAGAGCAAAAATGTTTGGAATAAGGAGAAGAGAAGGCTCTCCAGCTGAAGCCATAAAGGGAACATCAGGAATAGACCCAGGTAGGGATTTCTCCAGGCTCAGCAGGTTAACCCCACCAACACCAACGGGCTGCTCAGCCACGCCTGATTTAGAAGCTGGGTTTTGCATTCCATGCAAAGAAGAGGTAATTCTGGTCCACCTCCCCTTTACACCACCCTCCAGCTGGACAGACCTTGTGCCACCATGGGCAAGGCAGTGAGGATTTATGGCCAATACACATCTGTTCGCACAGGCTGCCCATTTATTACCTGGTGGAATAATACCCCATTTGTTGGCAAATCCATCGAAAGGGAGTTAGAAAGAAAATCAATAGATGTGTTTTCCCAGGAATTTCTCTTGCAGTGAGATATTGTCAGTGCAGTACCACCAGGTTTGTGAAGAACCTGGACAGGTTTAATGCTGCCCAGGGTTAGCGATGGGCAAACACTGCTCGGGGCTGTGAGGAAGGTGTGGGTGCGATGCCTGGGTGAGCCAGCATTGCCCCTCTGTCATGCACCCATGTATGCAAGAAGCGCAGTGCCAACCCCCGATGCTGCCCAGGAAGGGCTGTACTGGCAGCGGCTCGGGCCGGCTGTGCCAAACCACCAAGCAGCCAGCAACGCCCGCGTCCTGTGGGCTGCGGCAAGTGAGGGTTCACCTAGGAAAAGCTACCTGTCTTTTGGGGAATGCAGCTGTCCCATGGCATGGAATCCCGTGTGGGAAGCCTGGGCGAAGGCAGGACTACAGCCTGTCCAGGAGGGAAGCAGCACACGAGCGCAGACCCCAGAAGCGTGCACGCTGGGGCTTGTGGGCAACCGCAGGCGTACGCCCGTGGGACACCTCTGCTGAGCCCCCCCGAGCAGCTGGTGGGGTGGCCCGGGGAGCTGCCATGGCGTGGAGACCTGCATGGCGTGGGGACCTGCCACAGCGTGGGGACCTGGGGACCTGCCACGGCGTGGGGACCTCCCATGGTGTGGAGACCTGCAACGGTGTGGAGCCTTGCATGGCGTGGGGACCTACAATGGCACGGGGACCTGCCACGGTATGGGGACCTAGGGACCTGCCATGGTGTGGGGACCTGCAACGGTGTGGAGCCTTGCATGGCGTGGGGACCTACAATGGCACGGGGACCTGCCATGGTGCGAGGACCTGGGGACCTGCCGCAGTGTGGAGACCTCCCATGGTGTGGGGACCTGCAACGGTGTGGAGCCTTGCATGGCGTGGGGACCTGCAACGGCGTGGGGACCTGCCACGGTGCGGGGACCTGGGGAACCTGCCGCGGCGTGGGGCTCCGTCCCGCCGCGGGGCTCCGTCCCGCCGCGGCTGCGGGGCAGTTGTGGCCACGCGGTCCGTGAGGCCCTGCTGCCCCCTCGTGGCACCCGGCAGGATGGCTCTCGGGCTGCAGATCCCGCCACCGCCCGCTCTGTCACTGTCACCCCCCCAGCCCCTTCGCCAGGACCTCCGGGGGCCTCACCCTGCGGGGAGACCCACGCCTCGGAAAGACGAGCCTGGCCACCCAAACGCCTAACACCCCGCAGCGCCCACACGGGATCATCTCCCGAACGTGACGGGATGCGACCCCTCTCCTTCCCCCCGTTATGTCCGGAGAGCCCCGCGCTGCCAGCTGCCCGCCTGCCCTTGCCCCCCGGCCGCCTCTCCCTGCAAACCCCCCTCTCCCTGCTGGTGCTCCGCTCCCAGCCAATGAACCCCCCTCAATCAAACGCGGAACCCTGAGGACCCTCCGTGCCCCAACGCCCAGCCGCGATGAGGGGCCAGAGAACTGCCCCGCGGCGCTGGTGGCTCAGGGGCACGGGTGGGCCCTTGCCTGCCCGCCGCAGCCCCTCTGCCCGGGGGCTGGTCTCACAGGGAGAACCCGAAGACAGACCTTCTCCTCTGCCCGCAGGTCGGACGCGGGCTCTGCAGTAACCTCAGCTTCACACGAGGCATTTACAAACTTGCGAGCCTATGGTATTAAGGAAAAAAGCCAGGAGAGCTTTTAGCGACTGCTGATAAACCTCTATAAAAGGGGATGGTGCAGGCATCACTGCTGAGCTCGCTTTATCAAGAGCACTAGCTCCGCAGAGCCCTGCATGGCCCCCACGACCACCCCGCTGCCTGCGCTGGCTCCCAGGAAGAGCAACCGAAGCCCTGCCCTGCTCATCTGACCCCCGGCAGCATCTCAGTGCTCACCCCACTGCCTCTGAGCCACTACGGCCCCGCGAGGATGGCTCTGTGACCCCCCCAAATTGCTGCTGCCACCCCCACCGGGCTGCTTGTGTAAGGCCCGTATGGGCAGCTGGCTCCTGCCCTGCTCCAACGCACCCGCGCACCCATTTCCCATGGGACGGCTGAGACTTACCAAGCCCTGCCAGCTGGGCGGCTGGCTACCAGCGTGGGGCAGCCCCTCGGGACACGCCACTCTGCCAGGGGTGACCAGGGTCCTGGGCTGAACAGCCTACTCACCCTTCCTCATCATGGCACAGGGTCCTCATGCTCCCAATATGCTGGGCAAGACCATCGGCTCATCGTTATCACCACTAACCAAATCCAGAGGTTCCTTTGTTTTCGCCCTAGGATGCATTAAAAGCTTGTTTCCTTACTCCTACCATTTTTTCCTCATACTGTCCACTTCTAGGTGTGGGTGCCCTCACAACATCTGCCAGACCACCCTGGTTCGATGCTTACATCCACTTTTGTTCACTGGAAAATACATCAGGGGCTGAAGGAGCATCTCCCTGGTGATGCCAGGAACGGGGAGTGAACCCTGTGTCCCCTCCCCGGGCACAGCAACACCCCAGGGAAACACTGGTGCCTGGCGGGGTCCCACTGAGGTTTGCTGCTCAGGGCCTGAAGCACGGCATCGGGAGACGGTAAATCTCACTCATTTTCTTTTGCAGCCCTGGTCAGGCTTTGCATCTGCTCTCACTGCCTTTAAGTGCATCTGCTGCCCACGCTGCCGATCCCTGCTGCTCCCCATCGCTGCTTGGATGTAGTTACCTTCTAACTGAAGTATTCTATTTTAAATTTAAAAAAAAAAAAAAAAAAAAAGTAGGAAAAATACCAAAAAACTGAAGGTGGCAAGAACTGCTGCATTATGCCAGCGCTTTCTTCAGTGCTGGTTGGCAGCTGCTGGAGCAGGTGAGCAAGCAGCGCTGGAAATCCGCTGCAGCTTCTGCTGAAAGGTCTGGGCACGGCCCCACAGCCACCGGCACAGCGCGCTCCCGCCTGGGCACGCAGGTGGAGAGGCTACATGCAGGTTCCCAGGATAACCGAGGGCTCACCTCCTCCGCCGGCAGCGAGCTCCTCCAAGCCCCGGGAGTGACCTTCACCTGCCCATCAGCCCCTGAGCAGGGCTGACTGCAGGAGACTGCCTGGGTGCCGCTGGGCCCAGCAGTGCTGCTGGTGGCACCGGAGATGTGGCACTGCCGGCAGGTGAAGGACATGGTTCCCCTGGACCTGCCTGCCCAGGCCTGGGCTTCTCCTGCCCCCCCCCCAGAGGAAGCCCCAGGCCCCGACATCTCCTGATCTGCTGCGCGGCCACACAGGGTCACAGTCAGACTGGTCTTTCCGCCATCTGTAACGCAGTCTCGTGACAGCCGAGTGAAAGCCGAGCTGGAACGGGACCACAACGCCAAGAAACACCAGGGCAGAGCAGAGCCACGGTCCAGCGGCTAAACCCCTGCCAGCCTGCAGGCAGCATGAGAGCCCGTCTGACGGTCGGGGAGGTCAGAAATATAGGCTGGAGGACCAAGGAGGAGGAGGAGAGAAGAGGCAGGAGGGAAATGACTGATTCTATAATTAATGACTCGGGTTGTTAGCGCTGGGTGGCTGTAACAGAGACGCCATCATCCTCTACCGCCTCCCAGGCGTGAGCAGATGAGTCGAACGACGGCCCAACGCAAGCTCTCCTCTGACCGAGGGCAAACCCCATCACCGCTTGATTCCGCACGAAGTGACGATGCCCTGCCTGCGCCATGGCAGCTGCTGACCGCCGGCCACCGGCACCAGAACCTGAGCCGCTGTGGGAACGGAGTGAACACCAACCAGGACGTGCCCCGAGCAAGTCCCTCCACCAGCAGCTGCAGCTGCCTCTCCATTCACCCGCGGTGTTTATGTGCATCACCCAATCAACTGATTACATTTGCTATTCTCTGCCTAAAAATAGTCCTTTTTCTCCTGGGAGCTCACGGGCTGCTCCAGCGCAGTTTATGAAACGGACCAAGAAAGACAAATGTTCAATAAGTGACGCAAAACCCACCCCACGCTCAGGGCCCCACAGCGGGAGGGCAGGGGCTGCTCCGGCAGCCGCTCACCAGGCCGGGCACGGGCCAACCTGCGGGTGACAAAACCGCACGTAATAAAGCAAAACAACAAAAAACCCCGTGTTTCTGCCCTTTTTTTTTTTTTTTTTCTTCTAACTTTCCTCGACAGAGCTACAGCACAAGCGCGGAGGAGGGAGCCCGGCCAACCGGGGAGCTCCCCGGGCGGGGAGGTCCCCGCTCCAGCCCCCGGCGGCGGCAGGCCCGGGACCGGCCTGCGGGCCCACCGCCTGCCCTCACCGACCTGCCTCCCCGGGGCACGGCACCCCCCCGCCGCAGCCTCTCCCTCTCCCCCGCCGCCGCCGCCCGCGCCGGCCCCAGGCCGCCTCCCGGGACTCCACCTCCCGCCATGCTCCGCGGCCCGGCGCACACGTCACGGCGGCGCGGCGGCGCAGGGCATGCCGGGCAGCGGCGCGCGTCCCGGGAGCGGCGGGCAGGTAGGGCGCAACCCCGGGCCCCGCGGCGGCGGCGCCCCCTGGAGGCGGGGCGGGGGCGCGGGGCGGCGGCGGGGGGATCCCCCCTCACGGGCCGCGGGCCCGGGCCGGCCTTGGCGGGCTGGGGGGGGCGGGGGCCACACGGCCGAGCCCCCTCAGGCCGCGGCCGCCCCGGGCGCTGCCCAGCACCTGCTCGGCGGCGGGGGGGGGGGGAGGTGGGAGGGGGCTCGTCCTGCGGTTAAAAGGGCCTTTTGTACCGAACCGGGAGCCCGGTACCACCGCGCGTCCCCCGCCCCGGGCCCGCCCGCTGCCCCCCGCCCGGGGTTCAGTCAACAGCACCGGCCCGGTTCCGTTCACACCGCCCAGACGCTGCGGTGCGTGGGCGGCAGCGGCTGCAGGCGTCGAGGTGGGCAAAGCCCCCGAAGGCGCTGACGGCGGCGCGGTCCGAGCTGCGGGTGAAGCAGCCGCCGCCCCGCACATCCCACCTCAGAACTGCCGAGGGAGAAGGGGAACTACGGCAGGAAAACGTTTGAACATCAGGAGACCGAGCTCCCACCACTGACAGTTTTACAGCTCGGCCCTCAGCTGAGGCTTTCTCCAAGACCCTGCTCTGCGCCAGAGGAGCTGCCCTGGGAGGGACTGATGGGCCAGAACAACTCGCTGTTAAGGGAACTTCCGAGGAGGCACGGCCGAGTGCGAGACAAAGATAAAAGTGCAGCGGTAGAAAGAATTTCACGTTACTAAGGCGCATGCTGGCATTCCCAGAAAAGGGGGTTAGCTGTGAAAAGAATGTCGTACAAATCATCTTTCTAAAAACCGAACCTCACTTAAAACTAAGCAAAATCCCCTCCGCCCTTGTTCTTTAATGAAAATACTTGTTTTTAAAGGTGGCTTTTTATGTAACTCTCTGGTGTGTCTGGTGTCTGTGCTGCTCCCTCGTCCTTCCCTAACCAAGTCTTTTGACATATTTCCAAGCAGAATAAGAATAATGGATCTGGTATCCTGTGTTTCATTTTTAAAAACCCTTTTAAAATACGGGTTTTTCATCCCTCAGAGGAAGGTTTCTGATCTGCACAGCAGTGCCCAGGCTTCTGCTTCCCCAGCTGAGACACATGCTAAGAGTAAGGGGATGTGCATTCGGTGCCGGCAGCAGCAAGCGCTGGGGCTGCCCCTGCTCCCCGGCTGCCAGGGATGTGACACTCCTCGTGCCACTGTCGAGCCAAGGATCAGATCCCAGCTTGGTACGTGGAGATTCCGCTGCGCCACTGACTCCCTTCCTGAAATGTTGGTTTTAAAGGACTGTGAACTGTGGCTGATAAACTGATTTTTCTTTTTTTTAATTCTCTGTATGAACATAAAGAACTTTTCTTCATTGCAGTTTTCTTCCACTTGAGCAAACAGTAAACTGAACTACAGCGAACCTTTCCGTCTGAAATGCTCCTGAGGACGAGGCAGGCAAACCCCGCAGGGAAGCGAGTGCTGCGTGCGTGCAGCCATTGTTCAGAAAAAGCTGTCTGGCACATCCCTCTGTGACCGTTCCTTCCTTTGAAAGACTAACTACTTCCTTCTCCTCCTCTCCCCCAGAAGAAATGTTTTCTTCCCCATTTCTTCTAATGGCTAAGCAATGCAATAGCAAACGTATTGAAACCCAGTCTGCTGAATAACAACTTGATGATGTGAACCTTGTTCTGTTCCTCTTGAACGGATGGCTGCCTTAGCAAGAGAGCTGCTGGGATCTGCTCCCTGCTGTGAGGGATGTGAGGATGGAGAAACCTCGATTGAAGCCGAACGGCAACCAGAGTGGTATAAAACTGAACCAGAACACAAGAATGAGGCCAACGCTGCAAGACTGTAAAATAAGGAGAAATTGTATGCAATTAAGCTAAGTTCCAGAACTAACAGCGAACACTCGCAGTCTCTGTTAATAAATGTTTGGAGTTGTCTGTTTACTCCGTTATTGCTAATACCTGCTAGGACACTGCCGTGCCGAGCTGTCTTTAATTTGCATGCTGAAGCGTGATGCAGCATGGCAGAGGTTAATGAAATACACTGGCTTAAAACCTTCGCTCTGTGTTTTCAGTATGTACAGTCATTCCCAGAACGAGTGGGAGCTGACAAATCGTCCCTTCCAGTTTCGCTTTCTGGTAAATGTATGGAACCTGGAAAATTTATTTTGGCTATCTAGAAAAGCAGAGTAAACCCGCCACATTTATTTCGTTCGTATCTAATGTCACATCTGAATGCAGGTCTCCAGAGGTGATATATTAATGTCCTAAAGCACTGCACCATCTGGTTCCTCTTTTGATGCGCAACATTTGGAATGCTTGGTTTAATCTCCCGGGTTTCAGTAAATTATGTAAACTCGGAGGCTTGGCAGCGGGAGATGGGCACCATGAGGAGATGATTCAGTCATCAATATCTATTGGGCTTCCTTATTGCTGCCATTACACTTCTTTCAGTTCTACTTACAAATTTTGCGACTGAATAATTCATCGCAGTAGGAGCTGCAAGTTAGTTTTGGAATTTGCCCACTCTGAGATTAGCTATGACTAATCCATCCTTTCCAAACGTGAAGAAGCTAACTGGGCTTCTTTTTTTCCAGGGCTGAGTGATAAATCAGAAATAAATTGCATGTATCTGTAACGGCTGGTGATGACATAAATCACATTTCCTTTTTTCTTTCTGGACAGAATTGGAGCACCTCGGAATAGATGCGAGTACAAGACTTTGCACCAGCTGAAGTTGCCTTGGAAAGCCATGGCTGCCGCCCCTCATCTCAACTCCGATGCACTCCGAGAGGTCCTGGAGTGCCCCATTTGCATGGAGTCCTTCACCGAGGAGCACCTGAGACCCAAGCTCTTACACTGCGGGCACACCATCTGCAAACAGTGCTTGGAGAAACTCCTGGCAAACAGCATTAACGGGATACGGTGCCCCTTTTGCAGCAAAATCACGCGGATCACCAGCTTAGCTCAGCTGACTGACAATCTTACTGTGCTGAAGATCATAGACACCACCGGACTGGGGGAAGTGGTGGGTCTCCTCATGTGCAAGGTCTGTGGGAGAAGGTTGCCAAGACACTTTTGCAAGAGCTGCAGCTTGGTTTTATGTGAGCCGTGCAAGGAGGCATCGCACACGCCCCAAGGGCATAGAGTCATTGCTATCAAAGACGCCGCTGCAGAGCGTAGGAGGGAATTTGGGACGAGGGTTGCCAGACTTCGGGAGCTCATGGATGATCTGCAGAAAAGAAAAGCATCTCTGGAGGGTGTTTCGAGAGACCTGCAGTCTAGGTACAAAGCAGTTCTGCAAGATTACAGCAAAGAAGAGCGCAAGATCCAGGAAGAACTGGCCAGGTCACGCAAGTTCTTCACCACTTCTTTGTCGGAAGTGGAGAAGGTAAATAACCAAGTAATGGAGGAGCAAGCTTATCTGCTGAACTTAGCAGAAGTGCAGATAATGTCTCGCTGTGACTATTTCCTTGCCAAAATAAAGCAGGGAGATATCGCTCTCTTGGAGGAGGCGGCAGATGAGGAAGAACCAGAACTAACAAACAGTCTCCCGAGGGAGCTCACTCTTCAAGAGGTTGAACTCCTTAAGGTGAGCCACGTGGGACCACTGCAGATCGGGCAGGTGGTGAAGAAACCCCGGACTGTTAACGTGGAGGACTCGCTCATGGAAACTGCGGCATCCTCACTGGCGGCATTCAGGGAGCCTGACCTGGTGCAAGAGGAGGCCAGCTGCACGCCCCATTCCTCACCAGCCAAGCCAAGGATGCCTGAAGCAGCCGCGAGCATCCAGCAGTGTCACTTCATCAAGAAGATGGGCTCCAAGGGCAGCCTGCCCGGGATGTTTAACCTCCCTGTCAGCCTACACGTCACCCTGCAAGGCGAGGTGCTTGTGGCAGACCGAGGCAATTTCCGAATCCAGGTTTTTACCCGCAAGGGCTTTCTGAAGGAGATTCGCCGGAGCCCGAGCGGAATCGATAGCTTCGTATTGAGTTTCCTCGGA
The DNA here is from genome assembly GCF_034619465.1 of Leptosomus discolor. Taxonomy (NCBI): domain Eukaryota; kingdom Metazoa; phylum Chordata; class Aves; order Leptosomiformes; family Leptosomidae; genus Leptosomus; species Leptosomus discolor. The sequence goes on from NC_141409.1 coordinate 5,564,380, forward strand.
GCGGACTTGCCCAATTTGACTCCCCTTTCTGTTACCATGAACTGCCATGGCCTGATAGGCGTGACTGACAGCTACGATAACTCCGTCAAGGTCTACACCATGGATGGTCACTGCGTGGCGTGTCACCGGAGCCAGCTCAGCAAGCCCTGGGGCATCGCCGCCCTGCCCTCTGGGCAGTTTGTAGTGACCGACGTGGAAGGAGGGAAGCTCTGGTGTTTCACGGTGGACCGTGGCGTGGGGGTAGTAAAGTACAGTTGCTTATGTAGCGCAGTGCGCCCCAAGTTTGTCACCTGCGATGCCGAAGGGACCATATACTTCACTCAAGGGCTGGGGCTTAACCTGGAAAACCGGCAGTACGAACACCACTTAGAAGGAGGCTTCTCCATCGGCTCCGTCGGCCCCGATGGGCAGCTGGGACGCCAGATTAGCCACTTCTTCTCCGAGAACGAGGATTTCAGGTGCATTGCTGGGATGTGTGTCGATGCCAGGGGAGACCTCATTGTTGCTGACAGCAGCCGTAAAGAAATCCTGCATTTTCCTAAAGGAGGTGGCTACAACATCTTAATCCGGGAAGGGCTCACCTGTCCTGTCGGTATCGCCATTACCCCCAAAGGGCAGCTGCTGGTGCTGGACTGTTGGGATCACTGCATTAAGATCTACAGTTACCATCTGAGAAGATATTCCACCCCTTAAAGGCACGTCTCCAGGTAAAGCCTCTTTTGGCAGCAGAGGTTCTCCCAGCCTCGTTGCAATGGGATGGGAACTGGCGTCAAGCGTTCAGGAAGACTGTGCCATAACCAAAGGGGGTTTGACATAGAGGCCGTCATGTTTTGTGGTTAGAAACAAAGTAGCTTACGTGGTGGTGGTCTGCTTTTTCTTCTTTTTTTGTATGAAATCCGTACAATAAAAAACAAACCAGCGTGAGGGAAAGGAGCCATCCTTTCGGAGTATTGGTTCCTTGCTACATGACCGGTCACTCCATAAACCTTCTCACCTCCTTTCGCCACATCTCCTGCACTTGCAGCTTCAACCATTGTTATCTTTCTTTGTGCCATAACGCTGACTGACTGCTCTAAATCACCTTCCCTTAGAGGGCTAGAGAGGCAATCCTCCTCTCGCTGTGGTACACACAAGGAACTGGGTAGCAGTTGTCTGGGCAACTACTAGAGAAAGCAATTTCTGATTGCAGTGCTGCATAAAACGAAATAGCCCTCTTTAACTGTGCGGAGATGGAGCTTTACTTTCAAACTGACGAGGGAGGGTTTTCTCTCTTTTTCTGGTATTCAGGAGATCGCCCCTGTCGTGCCATTTGTGAACCGTGTCTGTTCAATGTGAAGTGAGTACTGTGCAATCACAGGAGACCGAGCTGAGCCAGAAAACTGCCCTCTGATGGCAACAGGGTTATTACTACCGCCTAGTTCTGCTAGGTGGAAGGGGGTAAAAAGGGAGGGGGCTGGAGGAAAAAAAAATAGGGGAACGCACGGTTGATATTTACTGTTGTTTTATTATTAAATGTGTCCTGGAAACTGTCTTTGGAAGGTATGTTTGGTATCTAAAGCTTCATGGGGAGGGGGGAAGGGCTGGGGGAATGAGACTGGGAGACTGTAGTAAATGAAATTAAATGCAACATATCGTATGTTGACCTGCACTTCGCTATTCTGCATTCCAGACCATTGCATTTAGCAATAAATTTCCACTCAGCTGCTCTTCGTATGTGCAAGCTACTCGCTGCTGAGGTGAGGATTGGGGGGGGCGACTGTTTTACTTTTATTTTCTTAATACTTGGAAGCACCTCCGTTGGTGCATTGCTTTTTTTCCCTTGCACAGCAAAACACTGCATTCCTCAGATTATTTTTTTTTTTTATGGCACCAGCAGGCACCAGAGTTCGTGTTCATCACGGCTTTGGGCCAAATGAAGCACAAAACTGCAGCTGTGTGAACCAAGCCCCCCCCAGTGCTACTCTCCTGGCTGATAAATGTGTACCTCAGTGTGGTGCTGCTTGCCTAGAATAGTTTATTGAAGGAAAGATGCATTTAAATAGGGCACAGTGGTAGCATGTTAATCTGCCACAGATAATAGTTACACTGCGGTGCATTTATTTGTTGCTATCAACAATGTAGTTGCAAATTTGAGGGCCCAACAGACAATATAAAAGCTGATTTTATGGTGGCTGCCACACTACAGCAAATTGTTTGCTACTTGTGCTACAACATGTATGCAACAGGTGACTTTCTTTAAGCTCCCATATGCTTTCCCCTGGTGAAACAGCCAAGTAAAATGGGCTTCTGAGCCGCTGCTGCTCCAGCCAGTTGTTTACCAGTTACAGGGTTTGCAGAAGAGCGGATTCTGCTGGGATTTTGTTTTTTTTTTTTCCTTTCCCTGTTCTCTCAGCCAAAGCACTGAAGAGGGCCAGCACAACAAACACCCAGCTGTGTGGTGGAGGTGCCCCCCGTCAGGGCAACTTCCTATTTCTCTTGCTACAATTTGCTGGACAAAGCTTGCGGAGAAGGGAGAAGGAGCTAAGATGCGAGCATGGAAGATGGTGCTGAGGGAGACCCTGGGAACTGAACCGCCCTCCCCTCCTCAGCTCCTCCGTGTGTTTGCCAAGGCTATACCAACTTGCACGTAATTATTTACATTCCCTGCTTCTCTTTTTTGCGTGGGAGCGGGCAGTCGCCCGAGGTGTGTAACAGCAATCTGGGGAGCCGACCTCAGCTTGCATGTATGTTTTTGGGAGACGACTATTACTGGGCCCTTCTGCAGTTAATTACAGTGTAACTCAAGGCATTTTTTCCAGTACTGTGGTAATAGCAGTTCCTCTCCTACTGATCTCTTGTAAACCTTTCTCCTGTTTCTAAGAACTGCTCCAAGCAGGAAGCTACCATGGACCTGACTAACGGAAGCAATATTATCTACGATAATACATACCTCTGTCATTTTCTGTTCCAATGGATTATTTTTTTTTGCAATAAACATCACACTACTAGCAATAACATTTCCTGGAGTGCTTGAAGGGACATAAAAACCAGTCCAGTAAACTGAGCAGTTGGTTACCCCCGCCTGTTCCTGGTTACACAGTTCAAACAAAGCATCTGTCATCTGTTTCTCACTCAGAGGTTCGAGAAAAATAACACTACCCGGCGATGCACTGGTGGGCCAGGACACTGCGATCGGCGCCTGGGGGTGTGTGTCACCTGCAGCTCTTCTTCTAGTCTTGGGTTTCAGGCAGAAAAGAGAAAGAGAGAACCTGCTGTCCCTTGCCCTGGGTACACGTGTCTCCTGACAAACTCGACAGTGACTGTGAGATGGTTTTGCAGAGCTATAGCTCTTGCCGTGGTGCCCCCACACAGCGTTGTGATCGTCTGCCAAACGAGATGAAATGGAGTAATTAAGGATTGTGATGAAATAGTTTGGCTTCTGCTCTCTACCTGGAGAAAGAGCTTGTCTGGTGATATGTATGTGTTTGGTTTTTAAAGATTGTGTAATAAAGGAAAAATTGATCTAATTAAAAGTGCATTGCAAACGGCTCATTTTCTTATTAAAAACACTTCATCTCCTCCCGTTGGTGGCAGATTGTTTGTTAGGGCCAGTAGAACACAATGGGAACACAATGGCTATGAGACCCCTTTTATGCCGTCAGGTTGGGGAGGATAAATCTGATCTCCTTGGCAGGTCCCTGTAACTTTATCTGACACTTGCCTACCCACCTCATCAACAAATACTCGAGTTTCACACCTTAATTCACACCGGCACTCCCACAAGGGCAGTATCTTACTTTTCACCATAGCCGGTACCTGATGTTTTAAAGGTCTGATCCCAATTCACCAGCACGGGACGCGGAAGCCTGGCGGAGGGCTTCATCACCCACGGCCCTGGATCATCAAGGGCCTTTGCCTCAGCTCTGCTGTAGAGGTGACGTATTTGCTGGGGCTGGGAGGAGGGCTGCTGTGAGGGTCCACCTATTATTCTGGATAATTTTGATAAATGCTGCAAAAAATTGTGTTAGGAACAGTGTATTTAGGTGGAGCCAAAGGAGAGCGAAGCAATTTGCCACTCAGCATTCAGAGGCAGCAGCACGTCAGCAGCACGTGCGGGTTCTCCCCTGGTCCTGCTGCCCAGCTGGGTTTGCTGATCAGGGCGAAGGTTTTTATCACTCCTGCTCATCTCAGATAATACGAAGCATCTCTTTAAACAGACAGGGGTGGTGGTTTATCAAACACATGCGGTCCTTGCAGGACCACTGCCGTACTGGTGCTGTTAGACTTATCCTGCTGTTCTGTAAGGAGCTGTGATTTCTTAGGGTAGCAGCAATTAAGCTGCGAACGTTTGTTCTGGGCAGCAACCGACAGCCAGGGTTTCCAACAGGATGAGGGGGAGAGCCTGTTTCTCAATCAAAGGGGGCAGAGCTACAAAAGTAAAAATAAAGCCAGATGCTTCGAGTCTTTTCTGTTGTATAGCTTAAGTGATTTTTCTGGGTCATTACTCAATGCAAGGATTTAAAGTTATTTCATTTTGCACAACTAATTACTCTACTTGCCTGGCAATTTTGGATTACAACGAGCAGCGCATAAGGTCATTTAGCAGACTGAGTCACAGCACATATTTTAGTCTAAACTAAATTTCACGGCAACTAGCTAGATTGTTTTTTCCTCCTCTGAATAAAATGTCAAAATCTGAGGTTTTGAAATAAATATAATGACATAAACCGCAAGCATGAGTGTTACAAAGGTAATAGAGCGGTTGTTTATAGGAACAGATCTCAAGGACAGAGAAATTCTATACATGCTACTTCTGACCAAGCAGGTGTAAGGGAAAGCCATTATCTCCTTTAAGAGATGCAAAGCTTGCCTTACAGCTTTCTTAATGCACCTTATTGTGTCTAGGAAATAAAAACTAAAGGTTCCTGTGGACAAGTCCAATGTTAGTTGTGTTACAGCAGTATCAGACCTGAAAGGAGATGAATGAGACCTTGGGAGGACAGAAGGGATCCACAGACCCTGCTCAGAAGAATATGGACTGCTATTTTAGCAGAGCTCGAGGCTGTATCCTTAATATGGCTTGTATTTTATGAAGATCTTTTACCTAAACTGCTGAGTTCACAAGAAAGCATGAAAACTGTAACCTCTTAAAGGTAAATGCAACCAATGACATACAGTGCGAGAGAAGAGAAGCAAGTCTAGGGGAGGGCGGTGGGCAGAAAGCCTTAGGGAGTGTGGTAGGACCTGCCAGAGCACAGCCACTCCATGGGCTATTTTAATAAACGATCTGTTACTGAGAGGGAACATCTTTCACATCTGTAGCAGCCACTTTCAAAGCTCAGCTTGCTGAGCGCCCAACATGGCCAGGTAACCTCAGCCAAGGAAACTCTGGAGATCATAGGAAATAATACAAGAAAAACAAACATTTCACTCACTGCAGACCTAAAGCAATGTAACAGTTGGGTCCTGAAACCCTCTGAATCTCCTCCACCCATGCACAGCACATCCCGAGCCCATCAGCACCCCTCCCTGCTCCCCACCTGGGCTCCTCCCAGGTCCTCTGTGGAAAGGGAGAGGAGCTCCCGCCAGCCTGCGCGCTCCTCCTCCGCAGCATGCCACCGATACGCTGTTTCTTTTTCCAACTTTTCCCAGCTGGAGAACAGAAGTCTCCCACGCTGAGGCTCAGCTAGTCTGCATGGTGTGAAGGAAAAGAGTTGTCACTCAAATCCTTGACGAGACCCTCCGCGTTACTGCTGATAATGTCTCCATTTTCCCTAAGTGCTGAGCACTTACAGACATTTGTTCTGCATTTTGTGTATCACAGTGGGAACGAGCAAGCTAGAACAGCTCTTGGGGAAATCCCAGCGGGGCTGTCAAATTTCGCTATCAGAGCAGCTCTTCCCTTTCCCTAACCAAGCTCTCCTCCTCCTCCTCCTCGCCCAGCCAGACCGCGGGGCCACAGAGCAACCAGGTCTTTGATAAACCTTCAGCGGGGACTGGCAGGCGGATTTGCTGGATGGAGGGATCGCTCTCTTTCCTCTTGTACATTTTGTGAGTCTCTTTGTGGTGGGCTGACCCCCAGCCTCCACCTCGTTTCATCCCTGAGCATGACCATTATACAGTGTGGAATAACCCAATTTGGGTCAGAAGTCCTGGCTGTGTCCCTTCCCAACATCTTGCCCACCCAAGCCTACTCACTGCAGGGACAGAGTGGGAAAGAGAGGAAGCCCGGACGCTGTGCAAGCGCTGCTCAGCAGCAGCCAGCGTCCTGGCGTGTCATCAACACTGGTCTAGCCACAAAACCAAAGTGCAGCCCCACAGGGGCTGCGACAAAGCCAGTTCACTCCACCCTGGCCAGACCCAGCACATTCTTACACGCAACAGGAGGTGGCCGGGGGGTGTCACGTTTGCCCCAGCTGCCAAGCGAAGATGCTCACACAATTGGTACGAACTTCATGAGGTACTGTCAGTGTTAAATGCTGGCTTTGACGAAGGGGGGAAAACCGATGGGGGCTCCCGTGGCACAGATCAATGGCCGGGTCAATCTCAAGGTCCCTGCTCTGAGGCCACTCCAATGAGTTAAAAGCATTGCTTGGCTGCACAGAGCCAGAGCAAGCAGCCCCAAACCCAGGCTTTTAATCATTCTGCATGACATAAAATTGGGGTTTGGTTTCGTTCACTCACGGGCTAATGCAGGTCCTGGGGGGGAGCCTGGGGGTTCTATGTGTGCCCTGGAAGGAGCGCAGTGCTCAGCGTGCTGCAGCCGTGCCTCTCTGCCACTCTTGTTTGCAAGAATCCACTCCTGCAAATCCTTAGGAACAAGGGCAGGCAGCTCCCACACCTCGCCTCCCCCCACTACACACCTCATTTAACGTTTTGCATTTCTACAGGCAGAGCAGCCCGGCAGCACCGACGGTGCCTGCAGCCCCCCCGTCACGGTGGGGCAGTGGGTCCAGGCAGCGAGAAGGCACCAACTTTCTGCTGCCCCTGGTGAAAGCCAGATCCCTTTCTCCTCCGTTTGGCCCAAGGAAGGGCTCTGCAGACACCAACCCACGTCACAGGCTCCTGTGCCGGCGGCGAGCGCGGCGTTCGGGCTGCTCCAGCCTCGGCAGAGAGCCAGCGCCTGGCCCGGCGCTTTACAAGGCGTCCGGCTGCCAGCGGCGCGGTCTCCTCTTCGGGACCATGTTTTCAATTAGGGCTCGACGCGCAGATTGTGCGCCTTATTGGCGGAGGCCTCCTCCTGAGGCCTGCCGATTGATTTATGAAGCTGATTAAAATATTAAAATAATTTTGTGCGATGCTGCAAACACACGCCGCAATGTGCATTTTTATCATATTTGGTGCCGTTCCAATTAGCTCGAGACTCTCCTCTCCCCCTCCTCTTCTGACCTGCTTTGCTCGCTAACAAATTACAGTTATCCCGGCCTTACTTTTGTATTTATTAGAGATGATGCATATGTGTGCTCTCTGAGCAGTTCGGAAACGGGCTGGCTAGCAGCGGGGGGCCCGGCAGGCCAGAGCTGTTTCTGAGTGGAGAAGGCATCCAAAACTGTCTAGCTGGAGCTATTTATTCAGATCCTCCTTATGTCACTGGCAAAATGAGGGTAAATCAGTGGAGAAGCTGGGAATAAAACCCAACTACCATAAACAGCAAGCTCTTTCTCTTAGCTAACTGGGGTTTCTCCAGGAGAGAGCCCTGGGTTTTCCATGACACCTTCTCTGCCCACAGAGCCAGTCTCCCCTGGTACTGGCAAGAGCCCTGAACATCCTCAATGCCCTTCCAAGAGCGTTTTCTGGCCATCAAACAGCTACAGTTTGCAGTACAACACTAGTCCCCTCTGCAGTACCAATAGCCCCCAAGTTCAACCAAACTGACCCCCCACCAGCTACCGAAGCCACAGACGGAGCCACACATGAAGAACAAGGTCAGAGCCAGCACCCCGTGTCTAAATGCCGCGTGGTCAGAAATTAAATGCTTATGTCCAGGCGTTATGCAAAACCCTCGGGGGATCCCTGGGGTCCAATGAGCGCTTTGGTGCTTCAGGGGTGGTGGGGAAGGATGCCTTGATGTCCCCAGCACGCCAGGGCAGCCCTGCAAGAGGCAGGGGGCGGGCACGGCTCCAGGGGCACGGGTGGGAGCCGGGTGGGGAGCGAGGGAGCCCGCCTCAGCCAGCTACATACCATGGACTAAAATGGAAATGATTTTGTCAGCGAGGCACTGCTCGCCTTCGGGCCCTGTGCCACCGCGGGGCTTTGCGGTTGAGCCCTGGCAACCGCCACTGCCCCCGGCCTGCGGGAAGGTGGGGGCTCAGAAACGGGAGATATTTCACCACCGGATCAAGTGTTGCCACCGTTCATCTCCCCTCTGGCCCCAGCACCGTGAAACAGTGGTGATGCTCACACCGGGCTCAGGCTGCAGCATCTGCCACTTGCTCTGACCCGGCATCTCCGGGGAAACCCTGCATCTGCGGTGACAGCACTGGGACCATGGAGCCACTCCAGGTCTGCTCCCCACCAACGTGTTTGCCCAGGGAGCGCAGGGAGTGTGCCCAAATGATTAATAACATCATGAGTATGTAAACAAGACACCTCCATGACGCTTTCTCCTGCTAAACAGGGGCATTGCTATGGCAAACTTCATTTATCACTATTTAAAACCCAAACAAACGAGTACAGCGTGTTATAAATACCTTTACAAAACGAGCTGCGCTGGGAAGACAGAGGAAAAAAATGAGCAGAAAGCGACAGAGGCAGCGGGCGGGAGCACACCTCTGTCCGCCGGATTGCACGAAACAAGGCCGCTCTGGGCAGTGCCTGTGGGCAGGATGCAAGTGCCTTGGCGACCTCCGTTACCATCAGCCCTACAATGGGCCCTAGGAAACTCCACAGATGTTTTTCAACGGAAAAATACCAAACCCAGGGAATATCCCCAGCTCCCTAGAGGAGGGAGATGAATTGGCAAATGGAAGGCTACAGCGATAAGGGAGTTTTTATAAACATAACCTAATTGTATTACTTCAAAGTCCTGAAGTTTATTGCCCTGTTTAATGATGTGTCTCGTTATTTATGGTGTAGCACAATGACTCTGCTATTGATTTAATACACTTCCTTAAAGACCATCATTGTCACAAGCAATAAAACGAAGCCATTCTGAGACGGCTCAATTATGTCACATCTCCATCACCCGACCCCGAGCACCCCCGGCGTGTGGGGGCCAGTGTGGCGGGGCCGGGGGCAGGTGGTGAAGCGGGTCACTCTGGGGAAAGATGGAGCCAGAGTGTGGCAGCTACAGGGCAGGAGCAGGCGGGATGGGTTCACCTGGCTTAGGGATGCTGCCCACGGACACGTGCCACTGTCACCTGCCGCTGGGCACCCAGTTCGGTACGAGTCTCCCGCCTGTGCCCGCTAACCGGTGTGATGATGGTGTATGCACAGGGAAGAGGGGGTGATGGATGGCAAACAGCACGAACGATAACCGGCATTTGTGCCCCTCCCCGTTCCCACTGGTCTCCTCACCTTTCTGGTACTGGAGCCAGAGCTGCTGCTGGACCTTCTTGCTGGGGAAGTGGATGGTGCAGCTGAACTCGGAGCCGTACAGAGCCTCCGCGATGTAGTGAGAGCCGAACTGCTGGATGAAGGAGAGCAGCTCCTCCCGGCTGCTGTCCTTGTTCAGGATCTTCAGGATGTTTGCAAAGCCTGTGGAGGGAGGCAGGGGCAGGTTGGCCCAGCAGGGCTGCCAGCGACAGCCCGGGGGCGAGGAGGGCCAGACAATCCCCTGCTCAAGATACACAAGTCCCCATGTGGGTGCAAAGCGCAGTCCCTCCTCTCTTGCCTCCATGGTCCACACGATCCTTTGGAATCCACAACCTGCTATTTACCCTGGGCTGTGGCTCTGGCATCGTTCTCTAATTCCTCTTCCTGAAAGATTTCTCTAATAATTTCACAGGGACGTGCACAGGAACACGTGTGCGCGCGCACACCAACACACACACACAAACACCCTCCTGCCAGCTCCGGCCTGTTTTGCAGGCTGCTGGCACATCATCAACGCTCTCCCCAGAGGATGCACTTGGCCTTTGCTTTGCAGTAACCATAACCAGAAATATTCTCCTTCTGTAATGACAAATTTTTCAGAGATTGCACTGCAGACCATCCCCAGTGTAAATACCCTGCACGACCGATAACTATTTTTAGGAAAGCTGGAGACAGGCCAGAGGGATACACGGGGCTGGGCTGATGGCAGCTCCGTGGGCGCGCAAGGGTTGGGGCATCTTTTGAGCAACACCCATGCAGACAGTGGGGACCGCTGGTGTGGGACAAGGACATGGACCCTCACTGCCCTGTGGAGATGAAATATTGCAGAGGCATTGGTGACTACCCAGCACCTTGGCATCATTTAGAGCTGGCCTACATCATCATTTTGGTTCAGTGGTGGAACTGAAAACATACTGCAAGAAAATATGTCATAAGTGTCACCAAAAGGAGGTTATCTGGCTGGTTGGTTAGTTTATTGAAAGAGAAGGTTGGTTTAATAAAAAAGCTAGAAGAATTCATTTTGAGCTGAACCCAAATAGTTTGTTCAGCTCTGAGCAGGTTATTTCATTCTGGGGCTGTGCAGCCTGTCTGCACTAAATTCTTTTTTTCTTCTTCCTCCTTTTAAAAAAGGTTGATTTTTAAATAAAAAATGCTGTTTTGAAATGAAAAGGCAAAACATTTCAGGTCGCAACAAAATGTTTCAGCATTTCTGAAACAAAATGTGTAGCTATAAAAAAGTGGAAGTGAAATGTTTTGACGTTTGCAGGATCCTCCCGCCCACCCCTTCTTCATCTGTGACTCCCCTGCTTTATACGACCCACATTCACAAGTGCTTTGGGTCCTCTTGAAACCACATTTTTTCAAGAACTTACTGGGTTTTGTACACACACGTATACACAGCCACCCTGCAATGAATGCTCCCTGCAGTGTTGCTTTTTAGCTGGATCCTGGCTCTGACCCCACTTCTTGGTTCTTGACTGAGCCACACCAACTCCCTGCCTCAGTTTACCCCTTGTAAAAAGGAGGAAAATCTCTCTGCCTGCCTCTGCAGCAGTGCTGGGAGCACGAGTTACTGCCCGAGCAGAGCCTGGAGGTGGGAAATGCTGGTGAGATGCTTGGCATGACTGTGCCTTGGCGCAGAAGACCACTGCCTGCCTGCCTACGTAGACACACGTCTCCCTGCTGCTAGAAACCCTCACCTGCAGAGAGGGTGATGGAGCTGAGCTTCACCCTGTAGAGGTTGCTCCTGACCCGCCAGTGCTGCACCATGGGGTAGCCCATCGCCTCGTCGTACTTGACGTCCCCTGCAAAGGAAGAGCCGATGCTCAGTCCCTGCCGACCCGCCGGCCGCGCTCTGGGAAATGCTTTAACGCTCACACCGAGCGATTGCTTTGCTCTGTGCCGCAGGGGTGAGAAACGGCACGGCAGCCGGGACAGCGATGTCCTCCAGCAGTCATGCCCTGGGGTCCCCGGGCTGCTGGCAGGACCAGCATGGCGATGGCTGTGGCTGCCTGGAGCTCGCGGGGATGGAGATGCTGCCTCGCCGTGCCGGGGCGGACTCGCACTGCCCATACGCTATTTCTGCCCTCACCCCGCCTGTGTGCCACAAAAGACCCTCAGATGCCAGGGGTCCTGATGCCCCTTGGGGACTACACTGGGATCCAGGGTGGGAGAAAGGGTTCTGGCTACTGCGGTTGTCCCCAGTGGGGGCTGAGCCAGGGGGGACAGCTCGTACCAGTGAGAAGCTGGAGGTCAGGAAGGGGCTCCGAGAGGACACCGCGGCACTGCTCCTCCACGGGCAGCGGGATCACCATGAGGCCGTCGGCAAGCTGGGGGAAGTCCTTGATGAAGTTATTCTCCCTGCAGAGAGAAAAAGACAACTGCAAAGCAACAATGCAGGCTACAGCCGGGCAGGGGGACTGAGCCGCCCTGGTGCCATGGGGATGGGTGGCTCAGGAGGGCGCGGGAACACCTCCTGCGAGCAGGAGACCTAACAGGGGACGGGGTTTGCAGCCCCCACTGCCAGCCACCCCTGGCTGCGCAGCCTTCCGAAGTGATGCTTAACGAGCTCCCCAGGGACCGTGGCTCCGTGAGCTCTCCAGCAACATGTGACTTCTCTCAGCCTGGGGACCTGGCCACTGGTTTTGGCCCAGATTTTCAGTGTGCTACTGGAGAGGGGGCAGACAGCGTCGAGGAGAGAGGAACGGCTGCTACACCCCAAAACTGCCCCTGTGCCGCAGTTATCTTCCCAGCACCGGACCATGACCAAGCACCAGACCAAGCCCTGCTGGGGCTCCCCACCCCAGGCAGCATCATCACCCCCACAGCTTTGCCCCTGGATGGCTGGCTCTCCAAAAGAAGGAAAAAGTACATTTACAGACAGACACTGAAAAAAGCCAGCACATGCAGCTCACAGTGCGATTTTACCACACATGCGGGATCTTTTCTAACCTTGGCAGGTAAAACATTGTATAATAGGCCCCTAATGAATTGTTTCTAGAACAACGATACTGGAGAAATTATTTGAAATGGTGAACAGACAGGTCTCTGGGAGACAAGCCTCCCCTAGCAAGCAAAATGCCTCGCGCCTGCGCAAAGGAAATGGGAGGGAGGATTTTAAATATTGATCTTAGAGCCAAAATATAGGCCAGGAGTCTCTGTATCCTCCGGGTGCAGAGACAAAAGGGCAGCAGAGAAGAAAAAAGGGAGGTTCCTGCAGAATCAGGTCAGCCCCGGGAGCTGGGGGGAGGCTCAGGCTGGCACCGCCTCCCCAGCTGCATTTTTCTGGATAGATTTTCCATTAAACAGCTGCTGGTTTCACTTCCCTTCCCCAGTTTTACCTTTCACAGCCTGTCCTCAGGGAGACACTCCACCATCCCACCATCATCTCGCAAGTGGGACACCTTGGCCACCTCCATGGGTCCCACTGCAGCGAGATGCCAAGCTGGTGGAGCATTTCCCCGGGGCCCTCCCGCTGCTCCAGGGCCAGGATACAGCCAGTGCAACCCACACCAGTGGCAAGCAGAAGGCCACGGCCCTGTGCAACCAGCCTGGGGATGCTCCCAGCCCCGAGGCTGGTGAGGGGCACTGGGATGAGCAGCTGCAGGTGGGGACGCACGAGTGGAGCCAAGCACGGCTGCACAGGCAGCAGCTTGCCTTCATGCTGCACCCCCCATCTCAAAGCTTCAGGAGCTTCACTTTAGGCACTGACGGAGAAGAAGTGGTTTATTTGTCTGAGGGGAAAAGCCTCTCGCTCACACGTGTGCTCACAAATCTCCTGTTGATCACGCTGGGCGCAGGATCCCTGTGGCAGAGCGGTGCTTTGCGGTTCTGAGCCCTTTGCTGTCTTAGCGATGCAAATGGGGAACTGCAATTACTGCCGGAGCCGGGAGCTGTGTGGGTGGTGCGAAGCAGGGGCTGCAAAATTAGGCAAGTCGGTAGGGAACACGGGAAGGAGCGTGTCGGTGTCTCTGCTGCTCCGCCTCAGCAGAAAAGGGAGAAAAGCATCAGCGCTGCCAAATCCCAGCGCCCCAGAGGAGCGCGGTGCCGCACTGGGAAAGCGGGATGCAGCGTCCCTGAGCCCGCCTGCCACCCCAGAGGACAATGACAGTGCTTGGTGGCACCTTCCCAAGTGCTCTCCCACCGCCTTGCACGAGCAGACAGACCTGGTGGTGCCAGAAGAGCTCAGCCACGGGGAACAGAAACACGTGGCTCAGCAGACACCAGAAGATTGTGTTACCCTGCACCCAAGCATGGGGTAGAGAAGATGCAAAGAAGCAGCATCTCCTCCTCCCCGCACACAAACCCACCCGGACCATCTCACCCACACCTGCCCACGCCCCGAGCCTGTGGAATGGCTGTCCCTGTGCATAAGCCCAGCTCACCGGGGTGGCAGCACAGCCCCTGGGGGCTGGTGGTCCATGCGCGGGCAGCTAACGAGGGAGAAGCTGGAGGAGACGCACACCGGTGCGAGGGGAACCCGCGTGCAGCGGCTGCTGCTCAGGGCTGACGCCTGTATGAAAAGGTATTTACCGAAAAGCCGCGCTCTGCGGTGCCGCTCGCTGTGATGCCGTTTGCTTTAACTGCTCTGCAGTCAAAAGGTCGAGGAAAAACAAGAGGCAAGTGCGAGTCGAGGCACGGGTGTACACACCGGTGCGCGCCCACAGCGTGCTCCCATAACGGGCGGGAGCAGCAGTACAAGGCAGGACTTCACGAGCGCTTCGACGATGCATTTTTGCTACCAAACCCTTCCTGCATCTCCTCCCTCCCTCCACACCTCCCTGCTCCTTGCCACCCCGAAGCAGGGACGAGCCGAGCGGCGCGGGGGGAAGCACCCACTGGGTGCAGGGTCCAGGCACGGCACAGCGTCCCCTGCACCGAGCCCTCGCTGCGTCCGCGGGCGCAGGAAGGCAAACCGGGAGGGCAGATGATGATGGGGACACCGAACCCCGCTTGTGCCAGGCAGCTGCTGCCCGTGACACGGCCAGCGCGGCGGAGGGCAGCGCGCTGCGGAGCCGCGGCCGGCAGAGAGCTGCAGCTCCTTGTCTGCTCTGCCTTATTAACAACGCTGCGGCTCGCAGTGCTGCTGACCACAGAGGCACAAAAAGAGTTTCTGCCAGGCTTTTGCTCTCTCTGGCAGCTCTAATCAAAGCCATCAGGCTCTGTGTAAGGGGCAGGGACACAGGGGAGGGACACTGTGCACGTGCCACCCCTCGTGCCTCCAACTGGGGCATGGCTGAGCCACTGGTGCCTCCGCACGGGTTCGCACCTGGGGGTCCTTGCTGTTTCCAAGAGGCACGGCGGTGCCTTCGTGACCTCGTGCTTCCTACCAGTCATGGAGCCGCATTTATTCCAATGGGATCAGGAGAGAGCCAGGCAAGCCTGCCTGCTCCCAACACCTGCTAGCCCCACAACAGCCTCCTCTGTCTCTTGTTCTGCCCCCCAGCATCTCCCCAACACTCACGGAGCAGGTGTCCGACACCGGCAGGAGCAGTGAGCAAGTTGCTCTCTCCAGCACGATGCACACCGAACCCACGCATTGACCCCCCGCCCCCGGTGGGGATCTCATCATCTCTCGGGGCATTTTGCAGAGACTGAGTCATTATACAAGGAAATGTTGTTTCTCCCTCGCAGCCCTGGTCCCCAGTAGCATCTGACGCAGAGTATGTCCCTGCCTTTGGAGGGAGCTGACTTCCAGATAAACAAGTCTTGATGCTGGGAAAGGTCAAATGGCCAAAGGCTTTACTGAGCTCTTGTGGTGGCAGGGTGGGCCGAGGAGGAAGGCAGTTGCCTGGATTAAACAGAGTTAAAAATCCTGGCTTGGATGAACACTTTGTGTAACCTTGGCCGAGTCATAAAATGCACCCGTTGCCTCGGGTGACACAGATAACAGACAGCAGCTCCCTCCGTCTTGGGGTGCTGGTGGGGCAAAGGCAATTGGCGGCTGCTCAGGTACCAGAAGAAGGGCTCAGGCAGCGAGAGCCTGCTGTGCTGCTGTCCTCCTGTCCTTCTGAAACGAAATACACTGACTAGAGATGTTTTCAGGGAATCTGACCTTAAATATTACACCCAAGGTCATGGAACACAGCTGTGGTGTGGTGCAGCATAGGGCTCCATTGCTGTGCCCTGCAGTGCTGGTATCATCTCACGCAGCAGACGGGAAGCCTTCAAAAAGGACCAGCATCCCAAAGCATCCCTGAGCGAAAGTGGGTTTCTGAGGGAGCAGGAGAGCCTGATGCAGGCGCTGGGGAGCAGCAGGAGTGCCATGGACATCCTGGACGGAGCCGTGGCTTCCAGGTCCTGGTCCATGGCACGATTCCGCTGAGCCCTGGGGCACCTCTTCCCCTTGCTGAGGTGCTGAAAGCCAGGGCTGAGCTCACAGTGGGATTTTGGCTCCCAGTAGTGAAAGATCAGCTGGTGACTCACATTCATTCCATTCTCCTCTTAGCAACACCTTTGGGTGAAGGAGCAGCTTCTCCTCCTCTGCTGTGGCTTCCTCCCTTCGCACTTTGCTTCCCAAGGACACAGCCTTGGGGCCGGACTCTGCCCGCTGACCCTCTCGGAGACTGTCCTTGCTCCTGTACAACTCCCACTGCAAATCCAAGCATCAGCTGGCATGGGGCTTCCTGCCTCCATCTGCCACTGACAGCGGAGGCACACCCTGCATCGCAGCAACTGGGCAAATACATTCATGACGGGGTAAAAAAAAAAAAAAAAAAATTAAATGACCCCACAAGTGATTAGCTGATGCCCTGAAGCATGAAATTTAATTACCCTTATCCGAGCCGGCGCAGCTACAAATGTTAATCACATTATCATCCAGCGTGCTTATGTTCAGCAAAGTGACTATGCGAGGACTGAGCTTTCTGCTATGCAAGCCTGGGAGGATGCCTTCTCTGGCAAGAATAATTTATTAATCTTACTTCTTTCTGTCCTGCAACGGCTTGGGGACAACAAGATGGATTTGAGGTTATTTAGTGCCAGCTTTTGACCCAACTTATCCCCGGAGGAGCTTTCCTGCTGGCGTGGCTGCAAGCTCCCAAGAGCCCAGCCTGCATCTGACACGGGGACATTCAGAAATAGCTTCTTTTTAGCTTGTTGTCACCAAAAAACCCATTGATCTAGAGTCACTGGGGGACAGGAAAGAGGGTGTCCTGTTTCCACAACCACTTTGGAGAAGATAAGCACACTGTAAATCTCCCCCCACGTGTCTCCATGACCTCAGGCACTGGTGAATTATAAAGGCTTAATGCAAACCCTCTGAAGCAGCAGTTACTTCCTCCAAATTTACTGCTCATTAATTTTAGCAAGGCCCCACTCTTGTGTAACAAGGCAGGATGAAAAAGGAGAGACCGGTCAGGTTTTGCCAGGCCCCGGAGCCCTCTCTGGCTTCCCCAACTCTCAGCCCTAACCACCGTATGCAACGATGCATGGCCAGACCGTGCTGCGGGGAGAGAGGAGAGCACCAACACGGAGCTGCCCGTGCCCTGGGAACCCCTCTGGTGCGGCCACAGCCATCCACTGGGTCAGACCTGTCCCTGCACTGCCCGTCCCTCCCCGCCACGGCCCCAGCACACCTCACTTCAGCAGCAGCAATAAACAGCCTGACAATATTCAACAGCTGCCTTACCCCCTTGGTTCAGGGAGAATCAGCATTTAAATTGAGGTGTTTCGGGGAGGTAGATCATGCCAGCGCTGGGGCCGCCGTGCCTCTGGCCATGCACGGTGCTCCGTGGGGCCAGCATGATGTGTGTATGTGCATGGTCCTCAGCACCATCCCCTCCATGCACGCTTGGACCAAGCCCCCAAACCCTCCACAGGGCTGGGAGCGACTGGGACCCCCCCTTCCCTTGCCCCCCGCTCCCCTTCTCCCATGGGGCTGGGGCTGCACGACAGCAAAGCCACCTGTTCTGTAATGGGGAGGTGTTGAAAACGGCTCAGCCAACGCCAGCAAAATGCCGTGGGCTCCATCTCGGTGGCTCTTTGATCCTGGCACTGGAATACCAGTCCCCATAGGGCTGTGGGAGGCCCTTGGTGGCACCATCAGGGCTCCTCTTCCCTCGTCGTGCCCAATCTGGGGACACCGAAGCATGGGAGGGGACAGCGAGAGCCATGGGACTGCGCAAAGGGTGGTGGCTGTCACCAGGGACCGTGGATGGGAGCAGGAACTGCAAACCCCACTAGTGCCTGTGCCACCGGGTGCGTGGTGCCGCTCAGGGACCCCAGCTACGGCATGATGATGGTGACAGCCAGCAAAGGACATATGGCCATGGGACTTCAAGACTTGGGACAGCAGTGACAGCCAGACAGAAGGATGTGGGTGGTGGGAGCAGCACTGCTCCCTGGGAGCCGGCATAGGCAGGGAAGAGGATTCCTTCCCGGTGAATAGTTTATTCATGGTAAAACAGGAATGCAGTTGATCCAAAGCTATTTGTCAGCTCCACTTGAACCTGTTGCAGGATGCAAGCAAAGATTTTTTTTGGTTGTTGTTTAGGTACAAAATAGATAGAGAAGATGAATAGTTGCCACCACCACCTCCGCACCTCCTCGCAGGGTCCTGTGCCTCCCTGGTAGCTAAAGGCAAGTCTCATCCTTTCCCATCGTCCTTTAGCACGCCAGAACATCAAACTCATGTCATGGTAATCCAAAGCATGCCACAGCTGGTGTTTTAGTTCAGCTGTTGAACTGGTAACTCAACTCTCCGCACCGCTCATGCCGGAGCCTGGGTCAGCAGCAGGACTCCCTCCAGCCCTGGGAGCCACGTGCCCCTGGACATCAGCATCGTGCTCTGCCAACGCTGGACCACTCCAACCTGATTTTCCTACGGATCATCTCCAAACATTCCACTAAAGCCCTCCTCCAGGCCACACAGCCCTGGTGACATGACCGAGCGCTCAGAGAAACACAGCCAGCCGTGCCCACCACCGTGGCACTGAGAAAAAGTGCATCCTCTCCTGAAGCCATTTCTAAAGGAAACACACAGGAATCTGCCTTGAGATGGAGAGATGGAGAAGCCGCAAGCGATAGGAGCAGAGATCTCCCTCCTGCACCCCGGTGAGCCCCAGAGCAGGCAG
Organism: Leptosomus discolor; assembly: GCF_034619465.1. NCBI lineage: Eukaryota > Metazoa > Chordata > Aves > Leptosomiformes > Leptosomidae > Leptosomus > Leptosomus discolor. The sequence continues at coordinate 5,582,967 of NC_141409.1, forward strand.
CCAGTGGTGGGATGTGCTGCTGGAGAAGACCCACCACTGGCATGTGAATCTGGCCATCGAGAGCAACACAGCTCAGGTGGAGTGCCTGTGGCTGCGTGGAGGGATCCCACGAGGCTCCTCGGCCTCCCCCAGCTGCTAGCTCTCGAGACGCCAGGTCCCCGTGACACCTTTGGTGCCTATTTATCACCTTTTATTATCCTCCCTGCCCCGCTCCCTATTATACAGCTATTTATTTATTCCAGTAAAGCGTGTCTCCTGTGGGTGAAATCCTGCAGTAGGCTGTGGATCTTTCTTCCACCGGAGTGCCTGTTGGGAACAGGCTGAAATGGAGAGCTGAGTGAAAACAAATTTGGAAAGTTACAGTTCCCACAGCAACGCCTGGCGCCTGGGCAGCAGGCAGCGTGCAGGCACGCAAAGCTGGATTTATGCCTTAATTATGGAGTCGGGGACGCAAGAAGAATCCCATGCAAATCTCTGGTTTTCAGCCCTTACAGAACTTTGCAAATATATGGATTATTCCCTTTGGGATTGAAATTTCCCATGCTTAACCTAAGCTTAAAGGTGATTTTCTGCAAGAAGTTTTGCGCAAAGTCAAATCCCCCACGTCTGAGTGAAAGAGTGAAGAAAACAAATGCGGACACACCCGTGGCTGAGAAAGGGAAAAGAGAGGCAACCTGGTTCCTGTTTGCCTGTAACTCTGGCACAAGTTGCTCCTGGAAGCCCACACTTGCCGAGGATGAATCCCCAGGGAGGTCAGTGCCTATGAGCTGACATGACTTGGTACAGAAGCTGCCATCCTTAACACCCGAACCCAGGTAAGACCTGTCTGCATCAGGACCAGAGCCCAAAATAGCCCGCCAACAGTCTCTTCCCTCTGGCAGAGCAGGCTCCAAGCTCTTTGCATTTACTGCTGGAGACCTCTTTGTTTGATGGACTGCTTGCTCGCACAAGCAGCAAGGAAGCTGATGAAATACAACCCAGCGTATGTCTGACCCAACACTTCTCCATCTTTAAGTTGCTATCTCCTTACTACTGTCCTCAAGTCATGTCACCCAGGCACAGCACATCACCGAGGCACAGCACGTCACTTAGAGGCATCGTGACCCAGAACAAGGCCTTCCACACGTACTCCTCTCTCCTTCTGCAGGGGCAAAGCAAATGAGCAAGTAGCCAAAACCTCTCTCCCTGCACGGCTCTGCCTTCAGTTTTTGGCTGATCTCACCGTGAGATAGGCAGTGGCTGTACCCCAGCTCCCATCTGGCTGGGGTTTGGCCTCAGCAGCCTTGTCCTGAGCCTGCAACCCGGTGGCAGGGCCAGGAGGGCATGTCTGAGCCGTGTGCCATCCCTCCTTGACTGGAAGGTCTGGGAAATGCCCAACAGCTGATGTGGCTGATGAGAAATCTGCCCGTTCGCAAAGGGCCGGCGCTCTTGGTGTCTGCCAGGAAGATCCGTGCCTTGCTCCGTGTATCTTCTCTTCAAGGTGTCTCCCTCCATGAGCTTTGCCACTGTTGAGAGCCGAAGGGTCTGACCTTGCTGGCTTCCATAAGCTCAGCAACTTTCAGCTTTTTAACAATTTGAATGGAGAAGACAACAGAGAGACCTTCTGCAGCAGCTCACGGAGGTTCTGCTCACCAAGCTGTGGCCACCGCAAGATGATCTGGGGATGGTTTCTCTATGGCGATGGTTTTTCTAGGCCTGAGCAACCCAGAGCCAGGCTGGACACCTCCTCTGTGTCCAGCCCATTCAGTGATGGGCTGAGCCAAGGCTGCAGGTCTTCTTGCATGGGTTGTTCGGGTGCTGTTTGCAATCATTTTACTGAGTGCTGTTCAAGCAGCTCTGTGCCTGGCGCTTTCATTAGCGTCATCTGAAAGAAGGAAACAAATTACAAAACTCCCACTGACTTCAGAGGAGCCGGGATTGCACGCTGGGACTTCCCAAGGAACCGGCACGAGGCTGGTGCCTGGCTTGCATCCAGTTCCTAGAGGATTTAGGCGTAGCGACCTGAAGCTCCTGGCCTCTCCGCACACCAGCAGCACCAGCAGCGCTTCCAGGGAAACCCACATGCCAGCTGCAACGCCCTGGGAAGCACAAGCACTGCCTTTTAAATAATATTTGCCTTTCCAATGTAAATGCAGACCCAGCTCTCTGCTCAGCACACACATTCATTCTCTTTAACAATTTGGGATCTTAAGCATTTCTTTTTTTCTCTCCTAAGCTTCATCATTAACCTTTAAGATGGAGATAAGGCATAAGAGTTTGGAAAGGAATCAGGAGGGACCTTGGAAATGAGCCAGGAGCAGTGTTGATACTGGGCTGCACATTGTATCTCTTCAGTTCTTCTTTCCCCCTAGGGTGATTCGGACTGCTCTTGACTACCACCACGGTATTACAAACTCTAATGAGGTTTGGAAAATAAGAAACCCACTGCGGCGTGGGAGAAACTAATAGAAATTGTTTTGTCTTCTCTCTATTAGTCATTAGAAGCAGAGGAAAAACAGCCACAGGCAGTGGCAGGGCTGCAATATCACCACACATTTCATATGCTGGCACTCCGACAAAGTCATTTCAACGCAGTTAAGGCTCCCGCTTCCCCTCCGTGCAAGGCCTGCCATATGCCAGCACAGGCTCCAGCTGCGCCAGTGACCCTATGCCACCATCAACCAAGCCTGGGGTGACCCCAGTGGTGCCCAGTGCCCGCCCGAGGTGCCCACGCAGGATGCTTGGCCAGCCCGTGGCTCTGCCCAGCAGCAAACCCGCCGGCATGGACCATCGCAGCCGCTCCGCAGCGAGCAGCAGAGCCCGGTGGCCCCCAGGGGCCAGGGCCAGGAAAGGGTGGTGGAGGCAGCACGCAGGCAGGGCAGCACTGGGGGACGCATCCCTCAGCAGCAGCAGCTCCCCAGCGCTGTCAGGCGGCCAGAGCACATGGTGAACGAGCTGGGATTGGCGGCTGCATCTGCAAAGTCGCGTCTCTGTGTGCAAAGTTAATTACAGAAGCCACGAAACGACGCCTGCGGCAAGCCGGGGTGGGGCGGCGGCACCTGCAGCGACCTCAGCCCTCGCCATCCTCCCGGGGAAAGGCGGGTGCCGAGAGCCGAGCCCTCCTCTGGGGCTCAGCGAGGTGCCTTGGAGCACTTCTGCTTTGCTCCCCTCCTCCCAGCTCGGCAGGCCATCGCGCCCAGGCTGCGCGGCTGCCTGATGCCACGTGGCAGTGCCAGCACATCCAGATGTTCGCCTACTGCCCACGGGGATGGGCACAGCTGGCGAGTGGCACCGTCCCCCGGAAAGCCAGGGCGCAGGCACGCAGGCTGCTCTGCCTGCATCAGGCTCCTTCGGCCCGTGCTGGGGGAGAAACGAACTGGTACAAACTCTCTGAGCTTTCACCTCACAAAATTTTTATGGAAGGCAAGAGCCCATGGGAGACTCCTCCTCACCCAGCTGCGATCTGGGCAGGGTGAGAGCACACCAGCGAGGGAGCATCACTGGGGGACAGGGAGGAGGGTGAGTGATGCTGAGTCGGTCCCCACCGCCTGCTCCTGCACTGCTCTGCACTGAGACACGGCTCCAGCATCCAAGCCAGGTCACGTTGCCCAGGAACCAGCTGCGATGGAAGATGTAGGAGATCTCCTGGGTTATCCCACGTGCCCTACCGGTAGGATGTGGCAGGGGATGGGAGGGCTCCCAGCATAGCTTGCCCACCACCTTTGGTGGACAGTGGGTTCAACTGATGGGCCCCAGCCCAAACCTAGCACCTGCCTTCAGGTTTACACAGTCACGAGTTACACTGCAACACGCAGAACCACAAATCCTCCACCTCCAGAGAGATCACTTGGGATGGGAAAGAGCAAGACAAGATTTTTTGCTGCACCAAGGACTGCATCCAAGCCCTGCTGCTAACTCGGAAGCAGGTATGGCTCGACATCTGGCATAGCTGTGGAGTGCTCAGATATCCCCATGCTGGTGCCTGCTCGTGACTGCATTGCCCGGAGCAAGGATTCGCATTGCTAAGCCAATGTCAAGCTGATTTAGTCCTTGAATGGGGAATCTCCATCGACCAGTGCTGGCACTAGCGAGGAAGAGCAGTGACAGGCTGGTAAGCGTCAGCCTTATCCCCGGAGGTGCTGCTGGAGCCATGTCTGCGGTGCAAGCAGCACAAACCCACAGCCCATGCTAATGGTGACCACCAAAGAAGTGCCCATAGCATGATGGAAAAACCCTGCTATCACAGCTTGACGGCAGGTGATTACAACATACTGCCTCAAACCCTCTCACCTCGCTCTTCTTTCTTTTCAGCTGAACATAACCCTGATTTTCATGTGTCCCAGGAGCAGCTGGCCCCCATGTTGAATGAGGAAAGGAGGAGAAGCAATTCCTCTCTGCAAGCCTGTACACTACTGCAAGGCTATAAAGCCAATAAGGACCCCCTGGGATGAAAGGTACTCTATAAATCTGAGCTGTTATTATTGTAAAACCAATCTCCACCACATCTCTTAATAATGCAGATTAACTATGCAATAACACCAGCTATAATTAGTATCATAAAAGTCAGAGATGGGAAAGGCTAGCAGGTCAGCGAGTCCATCCCACGGACTGCTCCCCAGAGCATGGGGAGAACGGGGAAACCTCCCGGGTGCCCTGGGAGCTCAGAAAAGCAAAGGCAGGCTCGGCAGTGCCGGGCACCACAAAGGGAGCGGTGACAAGGAGGGGGTAGCACCTGAATCTCCGCGCCTCTGCCAAACCTGGGAGGGGAGCAGAGCCCTGCTCTCGCTCTGCAAGTGCCTAATGCCAACCTCCAGTCCCTCCTCTCCTGCGTGGGTCCACATCCCCCCTCTCAAACCTTTATCCTTTCCTCATGCTCAGGGCCTGAGACAAGGGTGTCACCATCAGCTTTTCACAGAGTGGACCCTGAAGACCTCACTGAGCCCCCCCAACAGCTGTAGGCAGGGACGTGGGTGTCCCCTGAGGGCAACAGGCTGATAACAGCAGGGCAGGCTCCTTGCAGTAGGAGCCCGTGTCCCAGACCAGCTCCCCAGGGGACGAGCACGCGCTGGACCCTTCACCTCCCGTCCCACAAGAAGCTCCCAGCCCCAGGGCTAGGAGACACGACCTTCCCATACACACGCCTTGCCCAGCAGTGTTCCTGTACTGGGATCCCACTGCCTGCTCCCACCCTGCCCAGGGACCAGCACTTCTCATCGCTTCACCAACCCGGCCAACCCATGCAGCCCAAGCCCCCTATGCCCGCTGCCTGCCTCCACCTCCCACTCCCAGGAATCCCGTCAGCCTCCTCGCCTCCACGGTGTGCCCGCGAGGCCCCGGCACTTCTCCCCTGCCAGCCCCGGTGGCACGGCGGCGCTGGCGGGGCAAGGGGCAGGAGGGAGGGCTGCCTGCCTGGGCGCAGCGCTGCTCTGCCCAATTAGTGCTGCTGGGTGACAGGCTGTGTTTGCACTGCGTGATTAGCTGTGGAAATGCAAATCTGAACTTTCTCCGCCGCTGCAGCTAACAAGATAATGAATATTTTCATCAGCTGCAGAGAATACAAACATCTGCGCAGACACAAACGCGCTGCCAGGGCCAGGGGGGAGCGGGGAGCAGGGGTGCAGGGTGGGGGAGCAGCTCCCCGGCACTCCTCGCTGTGGGGACAGCAGCTCTGCTGCTGTCAGCTGGTCCCCAAACCCAGCAAAAGCCCTTGGGTGACGCTCCACTGGCTTCAGCGGCTGCTGGTACTTGGCTCTGGACCACGCCTGTGCCTGCGAGAGCGGGTTTGGGGTGCGTACCCACGGTACCCACATCTCCCACAGCACCATGCCGGCTCTGCCCCCTCGCTGCCCATCTCTGGGGCCCGAGCTCCCTTTTGAAACATCAGCTTGCCAATTTGCATGGCTGCAAAGCCTGGTACCAAGGTGAAAGCTGCTTGGCTTTTCCTTGGCCTCATGAGAAAGGTGGGGAGTTTGCTTGAGTTTTTTTAACACCCACCTATTTTTTTGTACTGGCACATCTTCACACACTGCCTGGCACCGCTGGAGCGGCTGGGGAAGGAGCCCAAGCCCCAAGTCATGAATGTTCAATTGGTCTTGGATCTCTAGCTGTGGCAGCAGCTTCTATCCTGGACATCCCTCCTCCTCCCCAGGTCTCAGGCACATGGTGGGGCTCTCGTGGGCAATGGCCAAACAGCAGAGACTGACCCTGTGCAAGGTTACCCTGCTGCCTGCACAGACTGGAATGAAATGGAACAGGGACAGGGCAGCGGGAGCAGGAGGCAGCTGTGACGGCCGTGCCTACGCTCACCAAGGATGTGCTGGCCCGCTCCTTAAATCCTACCCACACCAGGTACAGAACAAGTCTAAAAACCTCTAGTACTTTAAATACCTCAACATCTCAATCAGTGTATTTTAAAAAAACATCTCTTCTACCCTGGACTCCTGCGTTGTCTTTAGGCTATCGCTGGCACTAGACTTGCTTTTGTTTTGCTAGAAGAATAAAAAACTGCTACCAATCCAGTGCAAAAGCTTGTGGCTGCAGACTGTCAGAAACACCAGCTCAAAGCTGCACAATCTGTTCTCCTTCTCGGTGGGATGCTACCTTTGAAGCGGAGCAAGGCTGATGCACACAGGATGGAACAGTAACCTAACTGAGGAGTGCTCTGCTAATTGCATTAGTCATTTATACACTGAATTGATAAAATCTCAATGCTTAGCCTGGCCAGTGAAGATGCGCTCAAAATACATGGTGCGTGTCTATGTGCAACCTGTCGTGGGCTCTGAAAAGCTCTGAAAGCTGGATGGACTCAAGAAAACAGCCAGGATGTCCCCAACGCTAGGCTGAGAGGTGGAAAAAATGGGATTGAGGAAAACTGGCTTGGATGGGGGCCTTTCGGGGGCTGCAAAGCCTTTACGTGTGGCACGGCCACAAGCAGGCACCAGGACATCTCTGCTCTGCAGGCAGCGTCCCCAGTTGGGAGCAGGCAATGCTCCTGCATGGCACATACTGGGAGCGGGGCAGAAAGTGGAGCATCGCATCCCACAACAGCTCCCCAGAGCCGATAAACTGTTTAACAACCCCCTTACCTGCTACTGAGGACCAAGGCCTGAGGCATTAGCCTGGCTTGGAAAGACATCATTGCTTCCAACTAGTCTGAGGCTTCAGAGTTGTGAACAGGTAATAGAATTGCAGCAACAAATAATAAAAAGAGGAATGAAATGGAAGGCAGCCACTGGAAAAGAGATCCATCCGTTATCCCGGCCTGAAGGGTAATAGGTAAACAAGGCGTCGGGTACCGGCTGGCGCTGAGCTTGCCGGCGCAGGAATAATAAACAGCACAATTATAACTTCTGTGCTCAGAGGTTTCAGAGAGAGGGGAAAAAATATGAAAAAATCAACAGCGTTAATTTAACTAGATACAGACGGTGTATTTGTGGTACCGGGGTGGGGGGGGGGCGGGGGGAGGCAGGACGCCCTCGCCGGGGCTGGCCCAGGAGCTCGAAGTTGAGCAGCACCAGTGAAGCCCCGACCCAGCCTCCCGCACCCAGAGGCGATGCTGCACCCAGCTGAGCACCCATCCTGTGCCCCAGTAGCACCCACAGCCAGGAGAGACATGGGGTGCAGCTCGCAGAGGCCTCACCCGGTGCAGGGGGGAGCGATAGTGTGGGGACGTTTCCCAAAGCAGCCGCCCGGCAGGGCTGGCGTCAAGCTGTCAGCTCACCCTGCTGTGGCTGTGCCTGTTTATTAAGGGCTGAGAAGCAGCGAGGGGAAGGAGTGACAGATTTAAAATTAACTTGCCAAACTCCCCATCAATATTATGACAATTCCCTGCATCGGTTCAGCAACCCGGCGTGCCGCCTGACAGCATTAACGTGGCGGTGTGCAGGCAGAGCCGGCTGCCGGGCTGGCAGCGCTTGGGGCAAGCACCCGTCCTTCCCTGCGGCGCCCCGGCCACCTTGATGCCGTGCTCAGCAGCACCGGCCGGCGCTCAGCACCACCTCCAACCCGCCCTTTCCCTTCCCCACGGCTGTAAAGAAGCAGCAGCCCCGTTTCACAGGGGGGGATGTGAGGAACAGCATCCTCCAAGGACCGATTTGCAAAGAGAAGGGTGCTTCCAATTTGCAGGAAGGCGCTCAGCACGGCACAGCACGGCAGCCCTGCATCCTCCAGAGCTGTCCTCCCTGGTTAGGGAGAGGAAAAACAGCAGGATTTTTGCAGCAAAGGAGTGCCGACACGAATCCCCTCCCCGCTCCAGCCACCAAACCATTTTGGCTGTTTGTCTGCCCCCAACACCCAGAAAACTCCCCAGACTCGCATCTCCGCTGGGGTGGGGATCGAATGGGGACTGTGTGGGTGAACGAGGTGCTCCCCGTGTCCCAGGGTTCTGCCAAGCTGGAGTAAGAGCCGGGACAAGAGGCAGAGCCGGAGACAGGGATGGGAAGGGACCCCAGTTAGGGCAGATGGCTGCTCCCCAGGAGCACTCTGCTGCACATTGCTCTGACATCCCGTTTGCCATGCAGTAATAATCCAGAAAGTAGAGCTGGCTTCACGGGTAGTAATTTGGGTTTTCTCCATATTAATGGCATAAAAGCAACAGTCTGAAACTGCAAACAGCTCTTAAACAAAAATCTCTATTCCCTCGTGGCGAAGAGACGGCACAAAACAGATAAGAAATGAACAAACAACCCATTTGGAAAATAATCCCCTGGTGATTTGGGGATGGCACAGAGTTTCGGCTCTGTCCCACCGTGAGGCAACGGGGGGAAAATCGCTCTAATCTAGTCTTTAGCGAGTTGGATCCACTGCTGAGCCTCCCGGCTAGACTGAGAGGTGTGACTGGAATAGATCAGCTCCAATCCCCTCTACTTATTAAAACCACACAAAATTTTGCCAAAGAGAAGAGCCTTTTTTTTTTTTTTTTAAAAAAAAAAAAAGAGAGGGATGCCCAGAAGAAGGCAGCTCTGAATGTGCTTTCAGCTCAACAGTAGAAGGAGCGAGAGCTGTTTCTGGTGCGTGATGAAAGATCCCTCCTCTGCCCCCCAGCAAAGCGCCCGCAAGGGACCACGCAGGAGAAGCATCACCAGAGGAGCACTTTGATTTCAATCCTCGCAATAAAACAGCAGCAGCAGCAATGCCGTGGCGCACTCCTCCAAGCGGGAACCTTGATGCTGGCTTGTCCAACAGGGCAGTCAAGCACCCCAAGCACCACAGCGATAATTAGCAGTTATTAAGCCACCTCAGTACAGAAAAAGCTGTCCACAGAGCTCCTAACTCATGGCGGCTCAAGCTGAGCTGCAAGGATGCTGTGGTGCTCACGTCCTGCTGGGCTGTGGCTTCCCCATTGCTGATGGATGGGGAAAGGGTCCTTGGCACCAGCACGAAGGGACATGTGAGCAGGGACAGGCTCTGTGCTACACAATGAGGTGTTGCATCAGTGCTGGTGTACATATGGAGCACATATAGCGCACGCAGTATAAACCCTGTTGCAGGTACATTGGTTGCAGCAGCCAGAATTTGCTTCCTCCATCCTTCCCTTGGATGTTACCATCTCCCCAGCCACGCCACTGAAGTGCCTGGATGCTGCCTGACCCCCTCCAGTAAAATGATGTGGATTAAAGGGGAAAACCAAAATCTGAAGCAGCACAGACTACGACCCCAGGCTGGTCTCAGGTCTGGCACCTCCAAAGCTGCGCAGCTCTCCCACTACCAGCCCGGTGAGCTGCATGCTCATGTCAAACACCATCCTCGCTCTGCATCCTGAAGGTACCCGCTGCATATCCCCATCCTCTCGAGCTGGCCAGACACATCAGGGCTACACCAGCTCCCCCCTGGTGTCGTGCCGAGCCGTGGCTGGGAGAACCACGCAGCCATCAGAAGGGCAGAGGCTCTAATCAGCATTGCAGACCGTTGGGTGGCAAAGAGATCACCCAAACCCCAACAGGACGGAAATACCGCTGTAACTGATAGGTGTTGCCCAGGCCACGGTGTGTGAGATGGCTTTTCCCAGCACAAAGGCTTCCTCCCAACACCATGCTGACATGCCTGGCGGATTGAGAATATCCTATTTATTAAAGACACTGAAGATGTGGCGACATGGGAAGCAGACACCATTCAAAGGACTGTCACATCTGCATAGCTAAAGGATCCCAGCAGTTATAAATCCCTCTAAAATACTCAGCCCCTTGTTCTGATAGCAGGTTCTTGCTCCTACTTTGCAGAAACACGCTTTTAATCCCTGGTATTAGGCAGCTTCCTGCTATGTTTCAAATGCACCAAATTAAGGGCTTCTCTAACAGCTGGTGTCTTAATGCTCAGAGAGGTTCTTGAATATCTATGAAAATCAGAGGCAAATTACATCTTTTAGTTAATAATTTCTTCTCCATTAACCTCCTTCTCTTCTCTTGTTAGGAGATGATGTAATGGTCCTTCTACGGCGTAACCCTCCGACACACCGGGCAGCCTAGCCGCGGGGAAGGACGGAGGGAAGCGAGCCCTTCTCATCACTGCCTGGCGCTTTTGGAGTCACCAGGCTCCACACCAATGGGAAAGGGCAGCCGTGCCGACCTTCCAGGCTGCCAAAAGCATTTCTGGAGCAAGACCTGCTGCCTCCCGCCAGGCTCCGAGCTCTGCCGAGCCAGCACGTCGCCTGCTTTGCAGGTTGCTCTTGTTTCAGAACTGCTTCTTCCTGCCCCTCACAGCTGTTGGACCCAGGACTAGTCCTGCAACCAACGCCGGGCACCAAAAACCCTCTTTGTGATGGTGAGGTCGTGCAGAGGACCTCATTCGGGAGGAGCCCGTCCAGGTCTGGCATTTCCAAGCAATGAGCTTAGGGAGTTTTTGAAGCCCTCAGACCTGCCTGACATGCCAGCTCATGGAAAATTTCAGCTCTGCAGCCCTGGCTCTGCTCTGATGGACCCACTGATGCTTGCAACACCGGAGGCAGAGAAAGGAAAGAGAAGCCCACTGGGAAAACTGCCTTCGCGTATTGTCAATTGTCGCTTCCAGCAAAGGCTTGCAGCTCTGCTGGCTCCAAGCACTCTGCTGGTTGCAGCTTTCTGAGCGCCTTTGTGCTGGTGGAGCTCATAACTCGTCTGCCATCAGGAGAGCAAAAGGCCAGAGTTCAGTGGGAATTCATAGCTAGGAATGCTTTGCACTCAGCTGGGGAAAGAGCACCCAGAAAAACACCATGGCCAGTAATGATGAGCAACCACAACTGCAGCTAAAATCCAAGGCAGCAATGAGGTCCTGGTGCCTCGACAGGAAAGAAACCCTCAGTGCACTGGCAGATGCTGGGCAAGGAAGAGTCGTGTCTGGATGGGATGGGGGCTGGATCCTCTCCTGACTGTACTCAGCACTGCTGCTTTGAAGCTCATACACCCACCTTGGCTCACAACCGATCAAAACGTGCCCGCATTCAGGAGAACTGAAGAAAAATAAATAAATCAATTCCCTTTCCAGCCCTGAACTGAGCAACTACCAGCGAGCTCTCCTCCACGAGCACTGCAAGGCGAAGCTCTGGGCAGTTCAGACCCTGCTCTCCCCACCCACATCTGACCCTCAGCACTCCTGATATACCTGGGATGCAGCTTGCAAGCACCCTGTGCTATCTGCTACTTGCACTCTGGTGGGTATTTACCTTCAGCTTATTGACGTTACTTCTCACCGTGCTATATCCATAGCTCGCCCCAGTACTATAACTGGGGGCACTGAAAAAAACCAGCTCGCATAGGTTGAAAACATGACAAAGGAAACGCGCTTTCATACTACACGCAGTTAAACGGCAGAACTCATTGTCATAGGATATCACGGAGACGAAAAACATCAGCATTCAGAAAGAGATGAGGCAACACCACCAAGCAAAGCCCATCGAAGGCAATTAAACACTCATCTGACAAGACACACACTGGCCCAGGAGGGTCCTGTGCTGCTGCCTGCAGGAAGGATGAGCGAGTATGAAAACACAGATGCTTGTCGTCCTCTTGCTCTCTTCCCCTAGTGAACGTGTCAGAGATGCTGGCTCTGCACCAACGGACCTTGGTCCCATCTCACCATCCCGATGCTCCCCAAACCAGCAACAGAACTGGGCCGTACCTGAAAGTCATCTGGAACACCTGCCCCTGGTTGACGTGCTGGCTCCTGTTGTTATAGCCATGAAGCATCTCTCCGAAGAGGGTGTCGTTGAACTTGGCATCCGACTTCAGGCACTTGGGGCCCTCGCAGATGTCAGACAGCATCAGGCAGGATTTCCCATCCGGGGCCAGCTTGTACTCCTCCACGCACCTGCGGAGCACCACAACCTCCATGAGATGGGCCCGGCGCAGAGCGTGCCACCCCACCAGCCCTGCCGCGGGACGAGTCTCTGCCGAGCCCAGCCAAGCAGCGTCAACCCCTCCAGCAGCCGCCCGGGAAGGTGCAGAGGTTGCAGAGCCCACAAACTGCAGCGGCTCGCTCGGGTGACCAGCAGCCCACCCCTCCTGCAGCAGCACGACCCTGCAGCCGTGGGCTCCTGCCCGGCAGCTGCCCTCGCGCCGGAGAGCAGAGCTGAGCCCACTGCACATCCCCTGCTCGACCGGCCCCGCCGACCGCCCCTGCCCGCCCGGTGCCCTCTGACGCTGCTGTGGTGCAGGAACAAACGTTCCCCAGGCAAGGACAAAGCGAAATCGAGCTGCTGCCCTTTTGTTCCACCCAGCAGTGTACCCCTGCAAGGAAGGAGCTCCAGCATGGCTGCTCCTTTGCTCCTTGGTCCCACTTTCAAGCTTGTTGTGGATAAGACACGCATGCTCATCTTCAGCAGACACTATGGGAAACTGAGTCAGGCAGCAGGGACGTGATTTAATGACAGACACCGGAGACATCAGCGGCATTTTTTGCATATGTGCTCATCCTGCCTCCCCTCCTTCTCTTCTCCTTCCTTCAGCCTTTTCCCCAGCATTGCAGCCCCCCACCGACAAGGAAACCTGCCTTCCCTGCCTGCTCCTTCCTCCTCGTAGCCACAGTGCCCTGCTAATATCAGTCCCACCTCCATCCAGGCTTGCTCCCCTCTCCCATTCCTCTACCACGTTTTACTGCCGCAAGTGAAACTCCCACCCGTCTGTCGCACTTTCCTTGCCTGTTCCTGAAGTGCAGCTCTGCCTTGAAAAGGGATTATTATAAAAAAAAAAAAAAAAAAAAAGGGAAACAGTCTCTGTCCTTGGGGACGGAAGATTGAAATGCAGATCTCCTGCAGGGGTGTGGATGGAGACCATGTAATGTCTCAAGGTTTTCTAGACCCTCCCCAGAAAAGTTCCTTCTGCCGATATGGATTTCCAAGCCGTTTTGCAGGCACAGAGGAGACAATGTGCCCTCTCTTAGTGACTCAACCACTCTGTACTGCTAAATAATAATAAAAAAAAAGAAGGTGTGTGTGGGAAATCAACAAACCGGCAAAAAGGGATAAAAAAAGAGAGAAGCTGACATGGGCAGAGCTCCCTGGGCTGCTCTTCCCTGGGGAGCAGCCAGTGGCCGGGGCTGCATGAGGTCTCTGCTGCACCTGCAGCATCGGGACTCGACGGATGCTCCTCAAGAGTTATGGTTAGGAATTTGCTCCCCCTCTCACTTGTGGGCATTTCCTTCCCCAAAGGGCTCCTTTTCCCCTCCTTTGGCCTAATTCCCACCAGGACATGCAGTAGGTTCCAGCCGAGGGATGCAATCTGCAGAGCCCCAGCGCTGGGGCCGGGGCGGGCAATGGCTGGCTGGCTGCAGCTGTGCAGCATAAAGCCAGATAATCACTGAGCTCCTTTTAGAACATACTGCAGCCGGGGAGATTTTCCTGAGAGAAAATGCTAAACTGTGTAGGATTACAGGATCCCGGCCAAAATCAGGGATGAAGCTCTATTTTAAGAGAGGCACAGGGGAGGAAAAAAGAAATTTAAAAAGTAGTATTTTTTAAACAAATCCTCCACCTGCCCCCTCCAACACACAACGTACAATTTTTGGGTCCCTCCACAGTGAGTCACAGATCAAACTGTACCATCACACAGTGGAGGAGAGGAGGAAGGTGCATCTGCTCACATTGCTCCTCGCGCTCCCGTATGCTTTTGCCCACAGGCAAACCAGGTGCCTCTATTCCCAGCTGGAAGTCAGCTCCATAACCAGCCTTTTTCTTGGGCACCCAGCGTCCTCGCTGGGCACGCTGGTTTGGGGACAGGTGCCACAGGAGGGCTGGCAGGGATGGCAAGGGGCACGGGTTATTTATCTGCTAGTGGGAGATGCAGGAGTGTCGGAGGGGACTCACCCACAGAACATGAAGATGGTGCTGGACGAGGGGTCGTGGGGCAGAGGGAGGGTCTGCTGGAGACAAAGCTGCTCGCAGCCGCCGTTGAAGCCATCTGAGCAGTCGATCCCTTTGGAGTAGTCGTAGCAACCAGTGCCATCCTTCATAGGGCGGAGGTCCTCGGGACACTGCAGCGAGAGGCGGGACGGGGTAAGGTCACCCGTGGGTCAGCGCCTACACCGGAGCCACAGCCCGGTGGGTGCCCTTGCAGGGCATAGCCCGTTCAAGAGCCAGTTCTGCTGAACTCCACCTACCTCTAAAGGAGAGGAGTTTGTCCTGAGGGATGGATGGGGCAGCCCCAAAGGCCCTGCATCACCTCGCACAGCCCTTGGGGAAGGGGCAAGGACCACAGGGCAAGGACCTGGTCTGCTACAAAAGCCTCGTTCCCCATCCTCCCTCCGGAGGAGGGTGAAATCCTTGAGGCAGCAACATTACACAGCAACGCAGCCTCAAGCCAGCACGGGGTGAAGTGTGACAACCTGCTCCATAACCCTCTGCGTTTGTTGCCTGCTCTTCTGAGGTACGGAGAAGTTTGGTGCAAGCCAGAAAAAACATCTCAACACCTGGGACCAACCCAGAAAACCATCTCAACGCTTGGGAGTGACCCAGAAAACCACCTCAACCCACACCAGGCAGGCCAGAGAACGTGGCCTTGGCATCATCTCCAAAAGTATCTTGCTGCCTCCCACAGGAGGAGGCAGCTGCGCCCAGGACCGGCCAGTGGTGGAGGCAGGACTAGGGGGGGACAAGATCGCAGCCCAGGCTCATCAGTTTTCCACAGCCAAGAGAACAATGCTGATTCACATCAGCTGGAGATCTGGCTCTGGGTTTTAATTCCAGTTCCTCAGCTGGCTTTCCTTGTTCCAAAAGATAAAAGCCAGCAGGCAGCAAATGCCATCAATAAATTGTCATCCAGATTAAAGTACTTTTCTATTCCACTTGCGTTATTTATCCCTTTTCGCCAAACACGCAAGCACACAAACAACAACAAAAAGGCCAAGCCTTGAAAAAAAATCTTGCCTAGGAGCAATTAAAAATGCATTACAGAATTTCCTGAAGATGAGTTGGACTGGAGCTTGTACAGGTAGTGATGAAGGCAGGTTATAAATGGCCTCTGTCAAGCAGAAGAAAGGTTATAAAACCACTATACTTTATGCTTAAAAAAGAAAATCAATTTTCTGTGTCAGCAAAATGCTGTACATATTAATAAAATTTCAGGAGACCCTGGAACCTATGCTCACTGACACCGGCAGGGTCCCGACAGAAGATGGGCTGCTGAGCCTTGCTCACTCTTGGCTACTGAAGCAAACTGCCCGCAGGGGACATCAGAAAGACGCTTTAGGGAGTCCTGGCCCACCTCACCTGAGCGATGAGAAATTTCTCACCAGCTCCTAGAAACCTTGTGCCATTTCCCTATGGCAGCAGCGTCAAAGCTGCTTCTGCCCCACCCCCAGCAACCGTGACAACTTGGGCATCTCCATGCCCGATGTCCCTCAGACACCTCGCTGGCTCCCATGCCCTCAGCTCTGAAGCTCGGGTGGCCCTTGCAAACCTCAGCACCTTCCTTGCAGGCACCGGATAAGGCGGGAAGGGGAGGCAAGGGAAGGCTGAGAGGCACACGGCTTTTCTAGCCAAAGCATGTTGGCAGCAGAGCTCTGGAATAGGATGGTGGCCACCTCTGCAGAGCAGGCAGGGCACAGGCAGGGCCCTGGAGAGGCGGCTTGTGAAACTGTAGCCCTGCCTAGGCATGAGGCAGCAGAAGACAGGGGAGCAGAAAGCTTTCTAGCTGCATATACAGAATAAATACGAAGGAGGAAAGAACACTTAGAACAACCTGTGCTTTTCACCTCCAAGCTGCCTGGGAAACAGGATCAGGATAAGCGTGTTTGCGAATCCGCAGATACAACACTTCGCTCCTGCAGCCTCCTCCACGTCTGCTGGCCCCACTGTAAGAATGAGCTGTGCAAATTGGCAGAAATGCATCTCCCTGGAGGACACAGAGGGCTGACTGCAAACAGCATCTTCCGCTCCACGGCACCGCATCGGCCTCTCCACTGCTCTCCCCACACCAACGGGGACGGGGAGGTCTGGGACCCTGCCTAAGCCCGCTCTGGAGCTCCCGAGGGACCTTCCAGGGTGCTGAAGGCAACTGGATGGGACCTTAAGTCAGCAAAAGCTTCAGGATCACAGCCAGGGGATCAGTCACGGCTTTTCTGAGCTGTCACTTGGGACTCTCACCCTGGCACTGATCTGTGTGCTGAGCTCAGCATCTTCCCCAGCCCACAGAGGAAGACAATGGCTCTTACCCGGCCCCGCGACTGGGTGAGCAGGTCACCAAAGCCCTCCCTCCCTTAGCCCCACTTTGCTCAAGGCCACCCTTGGGATATTCCTCCAGTTTGGGCTTTTAATCACCACGAAATGTGTTTCCTTTCTGTTTGTAATTATGCATCCTAATACGCATTAATTAGGGCAGGCAAATAGCTCAGCACAAAATTTGCGAAAGAAAGCACCCCCTCCCCTCTGCATCCCTCCCTGGCTCAGCACAGAGCCAGATCTCCAGCCAGCTGTGCTGTTGCAGCAAGAAGCTCTCCAGGGACAGAAAGCTTTGGTAGCCAACACACAAACACAGGAGGTGTCCCCACTTGGTGGGGCCACGGGGGACAAAGATGGCAGGGACAGCGAGCCAGCCAGGGGGGACAAAGATAGCAGGGACAGCGAGCCAGGGGAACTGGCGAGCTCTGCCGTTGATACCAAAACCAACAGGCAGGTGAGGCAACGCCAGCTCCCTGCGTGGAGGGCTTTGCAGGGATGAATAGGTGGATGGAGCAACTCTTGGGCACAATAAAACTTTATTACAGATCTGCCCGCCCCTGGAGTGGAGGATTTGCAAACGGGGTGTCCCACCAACAGATCAGAGCAGGGGGAAAACTAAAGCCCATTTAGGTGCAACTATGTTCTTGCCTGCAGTAGTCAGAAAGGATCCAAGAAAAAGCCGGCTTGTGCTAACCCCAGCTTCCCAGGCTGTGCTGAGGGGTCAGTCTGGGCTCTCGGGTGGGCTTACAAAACCAGCACTTGCTCTGCGTTTGCGGGGCTTTTATAAAGGACCAGATCTGGTATTGCTGACTTTGATTTGTCTGGCTCGGGCAGCAGAGAACCGATAATTATGGTGAGTTTTAATCAATCCCCCATCAATTCAGCTGCAGCTCAATTTGTGATCTGCCTTGGCAGCGACACAGGCAGGGGGGCTGTGTCGGAAAACGATTAGAAAATCAATAAGAAACTTGGTCAATAACTCTGTCTGGGCGATCATGGGTGACACGTCCCTCCATGATGGGAAGAAAGCTGGTGAGACATGGTACCCCAGCAGTCCCTGGCCAGCCACCTCTGTACACCCCTCATCCAGATATGGGATGGATCCATTTATCCAGGGAGGCAAAGGGATCCTACAAACTGTTAGCCATTCAAAAGAAAAAGCTGTTTGTGGTTTGCCATGTTAAACAAAGCACTGCTTGGGAACTCGTTTCAAACTCCCAGACCATCCTTCATCCATGGATCTGACAAGCAAAAATATCTGAGAGCTTGGGAAGAGGGTCTGGTACTTAAACCATGCTATGGAGAGGAAAAGGGAGGTAAGGGCGGACTCCAGCTCGTGGTCTGCTCTGAAAAAGCCAAGGAGAAGCCGTTGCCATACAAATGTAATTCCACTGCCTTGTAAATCCACTCCATCTACGCATGAGTGAATCGGTTTCGCTGTGACAACAGCCAGCCCTGAAAACTGCTCTTTGGATTGGAAAAGAAAACCTAGTTTCTTGTCTCCTCGTGCATTAGTACTGATAATCCAGATCCTACAGGCTAAACACAACCCACAGCTACAACGCCCTGACCCTGCTGCTGCCGATAGGTTTGGCTGAGAACACAGCCGGGCACTGGCTGGACCCTCCCAGCCGTGCCCAGCAGAGCACCCAGGTCTTTATTTTTGTGGTTGCAGCCAGCAAACAGACTCCAAGTACGCACAGGGAATTGATATGCTGAATCAGAAAGTGCTATTTTTATCTGTTTTTTTGAGAAACAGGCTTTTTTCCCTTTTAAATGACATCTCCAAGGTGACATGGAGTGGCAGAGCTGGCAGGACCTGCTGCCAACATGCCTGCTACCACCCCCAGGAGGTCATCAGAGCCCGCCTTGCCGATGTGCGGGGCCGTGATTTCAAATGAAATGGGATGCCTGCGCCCACCGCCGTCAACCCGGCACAGTGTGTGACACCGCGTGGCCTCCTGCCACCAGGACCCCGCACAGCTCCTCCGCCCGCCGCCACCATCCTCAGCACCGCCAGAGCAAACGCAACAGGGGGAGGATCACCTTCAAGGGGAAAGAAAGCAAGAATCTGCTGAAACTTATTCAAGATTTTGTCTTAGGAAAATAAGTATCTGGATGAGTCCCTGCTCACGTTAGGGAAAAAAAAGGGGCCTTTGCTGACTTTCTCGTTTACAAAGCTCATTAGCAGTGAGGCGGGTGAGGGGGTCACTGGAAATAAAATCAGAATCTCATTACTGACACAGATCCCCCAGACGAGAGGACAACAGCTCTCCATCTGAGCTGCCTGCCAGTTTCTCAGCTCAGCTCCTCTCTTCTGTTATTAAGTTTAAAAAAAAAAGAATACTTAATAAAGTGTTTCTGTAGAGAGTAAATTGCCCTTTTTATTATTTAGCTCTGTTTTATCAACAATAGCAGCCTTTTTGTCAGAGACTTCTCCCACACTGGGGTGTCGGAGGTGATGCTCTGGGCGCACACAAGCCCAGCTCCTCCCCAGCTCTTCAAAACAGCACAGGGAAGCTGCCACCAGCTGCCCGCTCCCGGTGCCGCTCCCAGTGCCACCCCAGCTACCAAACACCCATGTCTGGATGGGTCCAGAGGTGAGAGCCAGGACCCCAGCCCCATGCCCAGCGCAGCTTTCCCAACCTGCATCCCCAGCACCACGAGGTGAGACTGCAAAAAAGGCTGGTGGCTCAGCGCTGCGGAGGCACCAACTGCAATGTTGAAAGGCCCTAATGACCCCCCTTTATTTGGAGGCATCCTCACTCCTCACCTCTTCAGCATGAGACAAAAACATTAATCTGAGGAACTGCTGAGGTACAAACAAGTGCCAGCATTTTAATGAGCTCCAAACTATGCACTGGCATGTATCTTATTTGCTCGTTGGAGCTCAGAAATGATACAAATGCAGTAAACTCCTCTGGGCCCATATAAATACATAGACATTCAGACAACTTCAGCTTATTCTGCCTTCGCTTTCTTGGCCCAAGAGGCCCCCAGTGAGCAACGCTCCTCAGCAGCAGCAGGACCAGAGTCTGGCTGTACACAGCCCAGTCTCTATGGGTGAGATTTATCCCCTCTGTCCTAATATTTTGGTAAAACGGGCCAAAAGTGCCCGTCGGCTCCAGGCAGTCTCTCTCCAGGGCCACCCCTGCCTCGCATTCTCAGGACAGAGATGTCCTCACCCCCACCCCAGCTGTGGCAGACCCCTCCCTGATACCCCACTGCAGGGGAGCATCCTTCCCAGAGGGAAAGATTACAACTGTTTTCTGAAATAACAGTCATTATCTTCCCACTCTTTTTCCCTTCCCTCCTTTCCCCCTGCTTCCTTTTCCCTTTCAAGATCATCAATCATTATTTTAGCCTCAGAAAATCAAGCCCATCTGTCTTCCAGGCTCTCGAGCACACGCTGTGATAGCTCAGGCTCCTCGGCTCGGTCCCCCCGTGACAGCAGGCTGAGGTCTCCATGGAGAAGACCGAAGCTCTGGGCAATGAGGCAGAGTCCTCTCACCTCCAGCCACCGCTGCTCTCACGTGGACCCTCTCAGGCAAGTCACTATGTGTATGTTTGTATCTCAACTCAAAGTGGGACGGACTTGTTTCAAGCAGCTGGTGGGATGCCATGTCCGTAGACGTAAGCGCTCAGAGCTCCTGAAGCAAGGAAATCAAGCTAGTGGAAACCCTCCAGCTGCTTTCCTTCCAGGAGTCACCAACAGTCTGGGGTGTGCTGGCACCTCCCGCCCTTTGGGGCATTTCCCTCCCTAGCCACAGCAGAGGCTGGCACCTCCAAAAACCTTTGGGAGACCAGAAATTCAACTCCTGCCCGCCTGACATCCAGGGTACAGCCCAGCCACAACGCTACACACCAAATCCTATGACCCAAACCGAACTCAAAGACCCAACCCAGCTGTGACCAGAACACACAAACCATCCCAGTCTGCTGGGGAGCAGAGGGCCAAGGGCTGGTGCCAGCCAAGCCCTCCAAGGAACGCCACTGAAAAAGCCAATGCTGGAGAAAACGGGGCTATTATCACCCAAACTATTTCTTCCCAGTGCAGGCAGAGACCTCCAGCTCACCTCAGTGCCTTCTGAGCTATTGCACTTGCTTTTAAATTTGGCCACTGCTTGCCAACATGGTGCAAACCCCTTCTGCAGCACTGAAAGCCAAGGCAGGCGGGCGGTGGGCTCCCTGCCTGCCCCTCCGCTCCCTGCTGCAGCTGGCTACCAACCCCAGTGGCTTTTGCCATCCTCTGCTTCTCTTGCTTCCTCAAATCCCATTTTCATCACAGGTAGTTACCTTGCTTAATGAGATAAATCCGAAACCACAGGCACCTTGGGAGGGGGGCTTGCTGTTGAGCTCAGGGGGCTTCTGCTTCTAACCGTAACAAGGCACAAGGAGTCATCTTCTGCTTCAAGGAGCCCGCTAAACTTTAAAGGGATTAGAAGTGAACGCTTTCCTCCCCATCTCCCTCCCGTGTGTGTGCATCTCTAACATAATTAGCTAGGTGCCTCGTAAGGCAGGGACGGATGAGTTTTTATTTTTCAAAGAACAACAGTCTGTCAGAAAAATGTAGATTTGATGAAGCTTAAGTGCTTTGTGGGATTCCATCAGTAACATCTCAAAATTCATTGGGAAATTAGGAGAGCATTTAATTTTGACAAGGGTGAAATGTTTTGGTTTCCACCACCTAATTTTGATTTTATTTCAGGCTGTACACTGGAATAACGCAATATATAACATAAAACTCCAGATGATAATGTTGGAATTAAACATTTCCCCCTCCTTCATAGAAAGGAAATGTCTTGAACAAAACACTTCAAAATGTTCATATACGTTGGGATTTCTGCACAGCATTTTGGTTTGAAATGAAACTCACAAACACACAATTTGCCTCCAAGAATATCAGTTCTCAGTATCATCCACCTTGTTTTGAAGTACCTCCCCACCCCCTTTGGTCTCCAAGCCACCCCTGGGTGACTTGTGCTGGAAGGAGGAGACCAGAGTAGTAGCCACCGCCCTGCTCCTTCATTTCTAACCCCATTTCTCCCTGAAATGGTTACACTCTTAAATTAAGCCATTTCTCTGCCCTGCTTTGCAGCAGCTAAGGAACAGCCCATCGTTTCGATGTGGAAGAGAGCAAAAGAGGATTAGCTCCAGACAGGCTGCGCTAAGGCTTATACACCTGTGTGGACCATGCCAAATTTCTCTTCCTTCTCTGTCTAAAAAGGCTGGGACCGACACGGCACCGGTGTCACTGTGGGCCACAACTTCACTAAGAGACTCTCTGGTAGATGATCTCCCTTCTGCATACTGCTGAGCCAGACAAACTCTCTCCTGCTTGACAGGCTGATGCCGTGATTCTCCTACCTCTTGCCGTCACCCCTCCCAAGGTGGGACGGATCCTGGAGCACAGCCACGCTGTGAGCCCTTCCACGTCCACACGCAGCATCTTTGGCCTTCACGGTGCCAGCCATTCTCTTCTGACTGAAAAGGCTAACTCACCCACATCTGGAGGTACCACAGAAGCTGCAGAACCATCAGACCACACCACCTGCACCCACCGGCTGCCACGGCGAAGCTGCTCACGCAGCAGGGAAGCAAGGGGCCTAATGCCGCTGCTACATTGGCCTGGGACCCTGAGCTGCCTTCCTCACCACCAGCTGGGCAGCTCGTGCCCTCCTGCTTCTCCAGAGCTGAATACAGCACCGCAGGTGAGGTCTGACCAGAGCAGAGCAGAGGGGGAGAATCCCTTCCCTCGACCTGCTGGCCACGCTGCTTTTCACGCAGCCCAGGATGCGATTGGCCTTCGGGGATGCGAGCGCACACTGGTGGGTCGTGTTCAGTCTTTCGTCCACCAACACCCCCAAGTCCTTCTCCCCAGGGCTGCTCTCGATCCACTCATCATCGCCCTGCCTGTATCTGTGCTTGGGATTGCCCTGACCCAAGTGCAGGACCTTGCACTTGGCCTTGTGGAACTTCATGAGGTTTGCACGGGTCCACCTCTCCAGCCTGTCCAGGTCCCTCTGGATGGCCTCCCTTCCCTCCAGCATCTTGACTGCACCAAGCAGCTTGGTGTTGTCAGCAAACTTGCTGAAGGTGCTCTTGATGCCACTGTCCACATCACTGACAAAGACATTAAACAGCACCGGTCCCAATACCGACCCCCGAGGAACACTACTCATCACTGGTCTCCTCTTGGACACCAAGCCATTGACTGCAGCTCCTTGAATGCGATCATCCAGCCAGTTCCTTATGCGCTGAGTGGTCCATCTGTCAAATCCATGTCTCTCCAATTTAGAGACAAGGATGCCATGTGGGACAGTGTCAAATGCTTTGCACTGATTCCTCCAGCACAGTTTCTCCTGGTTTGCTGTGATCCCTGCAAGACGGTAAGAAACGCACACCGGATTCAACGTGCAGAGCAGAGCCACCAGATCTAGAGAAGCTGGCTGGGATTTGTTTTCTTGGGAAACGCCCATGGCTTCCCCAGACCTGACAGCGACCCCAGGGTGCAACAAGGAAAAGCAGCACGGAAACAGGTTTTCTAGAGCTTGGGGATTGTTTTGTTACGATGCAAGGCAGGGCTCAAAGGCAAGGCTCCAGTTAGCAATGCCAAGGTCTTAGCAAGGTTGCAGCTCATACTTCTTAAAATTACCCAAATAAAAAAGGCCTCCGATAAGAAATGAACTGCAGAAAACCTTTATGCACTAATGCCATCTACTGGGTACAGGTAAAAATAACTGAAAAGCCATGAGATGAGGAGGAAAAAAGGGCCCCATGGGAAGTGTGGGATGGAAGTTGGGGAGCTGTCACCCCTCCGGGTGGAGACACCACTGTAGAGCCTTTGGGGTTTTCCAGGTGACAACTTGCACGCAGGACTTTAACTAAACAAAGCAACATCCTCTTTTCTCCTTCATAAGCCCCAAGGAGACTGTCCTCAGCGAGACTCCATCATGAGTTGAAAGCAAACCGCCCTCGACATTCTAACCAAGTCCTTTTAAGGCCAAACAATTAGGTAACGGCAGAGCCCCCGCCACTAAAAAGCCCAAAGATAAATGCATCCCCAGTCCTCGCAGAATTACTGGAAGCTGTATTAAGGGCACAAAGGAACTGGTAACAGATGATGATTATATATAAAAGGAACACGAAATCTTTGAGATTTGTGCTGTTCCTTGGTTGAGCTGCTAGGCTCCGGCTCTGCTGTGTATTAATTGCTTACAAGGCTGCATGTATATTTTATGCTCAGTACCTGCCTGGAACATTTGTTGGATTTAGCCTTGATTGATGAACCACTGATTATATACTTCTGTGGTCCTCGGCAAATTAATAAACTGTTGACTGGTAAAGATTAACAACATGTCATGATTCGCGAAACAGTGTGCAGAGTAAAGCTGAAGCAAACCTAGTGCTAAAATTAGTACGTGAATGCTCCCTGAACTCTATAAAAAGGGGATAGCTTAATTAAATTACATCCCGATATCGCCCATAGCACTTACCAAATTGGCAAATTGAGTTCACTGCAGTTCAGCTTTAAAACTAACTGACATCCCTGCAAATTCGCAGCAAATGACCCCATCCCTGCTTGCACTGGAAGCCCAGCTCACTCCCAGCAGACTCCAGGAGCAGGGGCGGGATGAGGAAGGAACATCTCACCCAGCACAGGGACCAGTGTGTAGAAGATGCCACAAGGTTCGGGCTGCGGTGAGCTCCGAAACTCAGGTCCCATTGCCTGCGACCCCACTCAGCACCACGAGCACGACTTGGGGCGGAGGGCAGTGCTGCCTGCCCGCTCGTTAGGCTTTTCGCCAGCCAACAGCCATGGGCCACGGTCAGAAAAATGGGACGGTGCCCTCCAGACCTCTGCTCGCGCCTCTGCCATTGCTGGGGACCAACAAGAAGGTAATGAGTGTAAAACGTTGCATGGGGTTGGGAGAATTGGGAGGGATGGAGCACTGTGCCGCCGGTGTCAGGCCGATGGGAAGCGGGGAGAGATGCGGACCAGAGGTGGGACGCAGAAGCCATCTCCAGACTCTCCCTGAGGAGCTCAGCTCTGCTTCATGTGGGACTGGGGAGCTGGGGGGCTTCACCCCACAACTGGGGACTGTGGAGAGGGGCAGAGCAGACTCATGCTCTTGCAGTGGGGAGAAAAAGGGGCAAAGAGCAAAGGGAGGAAAGATGGGCACCTCTACAGCCGTCTCCTGTCCCCGTGGGACACACAGCCCCAGGAGCCCAGCATGACGCGGGGGGACAGGGGGGGTCCCGTGATCTCCATGTGTCACCTCTCATCCATGGCGCTCAGGGAGGGGATGCACTCCAGCAGAACGGCTCCCACAGCTTCTCCTTTCGCCCCCCACTGCCTGCTGTACACGGTTCATTCTCTTTGCAAAAGCCTCCGTCAGGCATTACAGAAGCAGGGGGTTATTTTCCCCGAGTGACACAGTTTTCAATTTCTGCCTTTCTGTGCGCCAGCGTGGCAAGCACTAGGCCTGTAATTTATTGACAATTTCTATCTTGATAGATCCTGACTTTTAAAAAGAGGCCTCTCCTCCCAGCGGCACGGGGCGATCAGAGTCCCAATCGCTTCTGACAATGTCTGGGAGGCATGTTGGAGTTCAGAGCAAAATAACACCCTGAAAAAGGAGGAAAAAAACCCCAAAAGACTAGAAAGGCAGCTGCTCCCTGGAAAAAGGAACAAATGAAAACGACAATCAGAAAAGAAAGGAGGAAAGGGAGAGGAGCAACAAGGGGGAGATGGCACCAGGCGCTGCCGGTGACACATCAGGCTGTCGTGCTAAATGGCCTTAACAAGCAACCAGAGAAGGGGATAATGAAAATGCCACCCCCGGGATGGCACCGCTCCAGCCTGACCTGTCCTGGCTGCCGTGTATAAACACCTTCAATAAATAAAGAGACACTTAATTCCCACCTCTGCTGAGGCGGGGAAGATGGGGCAACAGGAGATCTGCCTGCAGCAAGAGGGAAGGGAAGAGGCAGAGGGGTTTCAGGGGGCTTTGGAGAAGCGGGTGTGTGTTTGCAGGGCAGGCAGAGTGGGTGGCGAGCTCTGGATCCCCTCGGGGGTCACCACCCGCTGCCTGGCAGGCAGGGGCTCCTACAACAGACAGGGCAGAAGGGATGCTCCAAGCTTCCCTCACTTTCCCAAGGCTCTGCCCCTACATCGCCGCATGTCGTACTGGACTGGCACAAGCTCCACATGCAGGGAAGTGGTGGCTTTGCTGCCGAGGGAGATGGATTAGAGCTGTGAGAGGCGCTGAGCAACGCTGCTTCCACCTAGAAGAATGGCAAAACCCCTCTGTGCGTCGATAGCTGGGAACGATTCAGGGCCTCTGCCCAAAACTAATAGTCTAGGGTGTAAGAGGTCTTCTGGACGGGGGATTGCAAAACCTGGAACTCAGCAGATCGTCTGGCAAGACGTGAGCACATTCAGAAACAAATCAAAACTGAGGGTGTCAGAGAGGCCCAGAGGGAGAGAGGATACGGAGACGCTTCATCTTTCTCCCACGCTAGGACACACAAGGCAGGAGAAAAAGCGAAACTGCTTTCAGCCCCTGCTTTCTCGACAAGCGGGAAAATGACCATCGGCCTCAAGCGTTTTTCTTCAGCTCATCCCAGTCCCTTCCCTGAGGTCCTTAAGCCATGTATGATTTGCTGTGAAGGCTGCAGGGGAGGGAGGAGTCCACCACCAGCACACCTATCCTCTTGGCCACATCCCCGGAGGGGGAGCAGGCAATGTCCCCCTCCAGCTTGTCCCCAAAACAGGGGCCAGCCCCAGGGGCCAGCAGCCATGGTACCTACCACGCAGCCCGTCGAGTCCACCTTGCGATCTGAAACGCACTTGAAGTTGCGGGTACAGCCACCGTTGTTGCGGGAGCAGTCTCGGACCGGCCCGAAGGAGGAGAGCAAGTCATTGATGGTTTCAAAGTAGGTGGACAGCATCGCTTCTTCCCTTGGAGAGAAAAATCACTGTTAGGGCTGGCAGGGAGCTGGCAGCACACGGCATGGGCAGGGCAACCCACAAAGAAAGCTGCTCTGGCAAAATCATGGCACGTTGATTAGCCAAAGTGAGTAGAAGGAGATTTCCCAAGCAAATTAAGGCTTTGTGATTACGCTATATAAAATAAATTTGCTGGATAACGTGGAGATCCTTGATGAAAACCAACCAGCTATGGGGTTTCAAAGATACTACCGACCATTTTCATGCAAATTAGCAACTAAGAGATACTTTATTAGTAGCCTGGAGTTGTGTGTGAATCCAACCCTATACTAGACAACAACGAACCCACAACAGTGAAACTCCTCCTGGACATTTCACAGCTGGGCTAAGCCTCCCCAAGCTCCCACACCTTGTCCATCACCTGGGGACACTGCCGAAGCTGGAGAGCTGTATGAAACCTGGCTCTGTGCTTGCAGGGGAGTGGAGGCGAAGGCTCATCCCTGTGCTTGGCTCCAGGGACGGGGGACATGGAACAGGGGACACAGCAACGGGTGCAGGCACAGCTCTCTGCTGCACTGCTCCAGCCTGTGGCAGCTCTGCAAAGCCCCCAGCACGGCCGTGCTGTGACACCTCTCTATAGCAAGCAAGAAGTGTAAACGCCCAAGAATCCAATGGCCATGGAACGCCTGGGGAGTCTCCCAGCCCTGCCCCTCCGAGCTGCCCACACAGCAGACTCTGTCTGTGACCAAGTATTCAGGTGCTTTGCTTTCTGCTGGGTTCCTGCAAAGGGAACACACATGCTTGTTGAGAACTTTAAGCATCTCCAAGGTACCTTTCATCTTCAAAGCACGTTTTACATATTAACTGGCACCTGCAACCTGTCTTGGGCAACAGACCCCGTCGTCCTCTGACCGGAGAGACAGCGATTTCCCCAAGGTCACAGAACAACTCACTGATGGCGACAGACTTGACCTTCACAGGCTGTTTTTTAGATCTTTATACAAAGAGGGCTGCAAATATATGCTGACCCCTCTGACCTTAAAATACCCCCCGAGGCAATGCCGGGAGTCACACGGGAGGCTTATTCCTCTCTAGCATCTCCCCTGCTCTCCCATCAGCACCTAAGAAGCCAATGGGCTCAACGCCCTGTGCTAGTCTCCTGCTTTTTGGGGGGGGTTAATTTGAAAACCATGTGCTTGGCAATGAAACAGTGGTGGAGGGATATTCAGCTGCTCATGAAGACCACAGCATTGCTGCCTCGAGCTAAGCACTGCATTATCTATCAGCAGAGGGCCCCTGCGCACACACACACGCTGTCACACTCACGCACACAGCCCTGCCAACGCCAAACGCTCGAAAAAATCATGAGTCAGGCATTAAAAAAAAAAATAATGAGATTGGCATAAAAATGATGAGATTTTAAAAATAAATCAATTGCTGGGTGGGGGTTTTTTCCCTCCCCTAAATTTGTCTTCTGCTTTCTGAGCCTTTAGGGTGTAATCGAGCTTTTCCCTGCAAACTTGAGGGCTAGAAACTACCCAGAGACCAAACCCAAAGAAATAAAGCCCTATGCAGTATTGAAGTCACAGCTTTGCAAATCCCAGCTTTCCAGGCAATCACAGGATTCCAGAAGCTGGGACTTTCAACAAGGAAAACACCTTGAACTGGTAAATGGCACATCCCCACTCGAATGGAGCTTCTCCACTACTGTGGGTCGGGGCAGACGAGTTATCCCAGTTTCAGGATAGCTCTGTGCCCACCACAGTGCCTCCAGCTGTATCACTGCCCCATGCACTGCCCGCTTTCACCCCAATTAATGCTTCCCAAGTAACTTTTCCCTCTTAGTGATCATGTTTACGATATTCCCCCTCTCTTGGCCCATCTCCTAGATCTTCCAGCATATTTGGAGCTGAATCTCCCTCTGTCCTTTCTTGGTCATGTTTCAAATATCTTCAGAGGCCCTTTTCTATTAGCACTCTGTTCCCACCAGAATTTGCAGCTCCTCCGAAGTGAGGGAGTGAGAAAGGCAGAATATATTAGATCAGGGCATGTATTTCTGCTGGAGAGATAGGGGGCAGAGAAAGGGCATATTATTTACTAACCAAACCCACTGTTTATTAATGCAGGGAGAATTATTTTTAAAAATAAACCAACAAATCATGACAACTCCTTCACCGCCCACCTGGAAAGCTCAGCCCCATCTGGTCCTACAGGTGGACTGCAAGGAGAACTGTTCCCCCACCCTCCCTCCTGGCTTTTCCATTTGGCCACCAATCAACTGGACTCTCCTGCAGCTCCCACATCCCAGGAGAGAGAAGATGAGGAGCTACAGCTGCACCACGCAGTGGAAAGGAGACCCCAGAGCTGTATCCTCGGCTGGGGCAGCCCTGGAGAGCTGGAGTGCTGCCGGGAGAAGCCAGCCTGTCCCACACTGTGATGAGCTCCAGAGCTGGGGCTGGCAGGGGCAGCTTGTCACGCTTTTAATTAAAACCTGGAAGCACAAACCAACCTTCTGCCCTTGGGAGGGTGGAAGACGGGAACGGGAATCTCGCTTTCCGAAATTGTGCCTGGCATAATGGATGACCCCTGACAAAGCACGGGCAGGGGCTGCCGAGCCGGAACGAGCCATTAAGCGTATTAAAACATTAACCTCGCTGGAAGGTGGGGCAGCGGAGCTGGAGGGAAGCGTTCAAATGTCACCTGCGAGAGGAGCGGGGTGACGGCACTGCCCGCAGATGGAGGGAGGAGGCTGCTCGGCCGGATCGCTTCTGCGTTTGTGGATTAGAGGAGCATCACTTCAGCGCAGCACCCTGACAAGGGGGATGTCAGCAGATGAGAGCGCTGACGCGATGCTCGGAGCAATCTGGGAGCAAATCGCTTTCGTCTGCCTCTGGAGGAGCCGGTGGAGCCAGGCTCAGCGCAGGCAGGCGCTGCCGAGCTGTTGGCACTGCCAGTCTCAGCAGCTCCTTTTAATTTTAGGGGGTGAAGAGCAATAATTAATTACCCACCTCCCACAGCGACAATGGGGCGGGCAACACGCGGCACGGAGCTGACGACTTTCCACCCGTGCAGCTCCGGCAGTAACCCCTGCCCACTGTATGGGACCCCAGCCCCCAAATCCCAGAGCCAGCCCTGGAGAGAGCAGGCAGTGCCACCAAGGCAGGGGACGCCTGAGGAGCGATGGCAGCATCTGGCCACCACTGCACGGTGCCTGCCGGGGGCAGCCGTCCCTCCCCACCACTCGGGCACGCCAGATTAGACCAGCACTGATGGATGAATCACCTTCCCTGCAGCAACGAGCTGCCTGCAAAAGAACAGCTCTTTTCTCTTGTTCTCCATCTATCCATATTGGATTTCACTGAGTAACCCCCAGATCTGTTCTGACAAGGCAGGACGGAGAAGACGGGCTCCGCGGTTTGCGCCATGCCCAGAGCACACCGGAGAACCCGGGGAAGCTGCCAGTGGCCCTGGCCAGACCTGGATGCCGAAACCACAGGGACCAGGCAGGGCTCAGCACCTGGCATACTGGGAGGACGGGACAATTCCCCACAGCCCTGAAGCAGGTGCCAGGTCCCTGTGGGAAACAGCATTTTGGAGCGAGCGACCCGACTCCTGGTGCGAGATTCTCTCTGCAAGCACACGCACTTCTACGAACACACACACGTGCTCTTTCTTTAACTCTCCAGCCCTCCCAAAGACACACACAGATGCCCAAATGATACACTTAAAAATGAAAAGTGCTCCCCTCCCTACCAGAATCCACTGATTACATACCCAGCATCAGCAAAACCCACTTTTCTAACAACTTCTATTGCCACAAATAGTCAGCGTGGTGCACAACAGCAGGGCGCTCTGCCTGACTTTGCACAGCTCCTGTGGTGCAGACCGCGGCACCCATCCTCACCCAGCCCCGTGCCACCTCTCATCACCCGCACTCGCCTCGATTCCCTCGAAAAGACTTCTCTTCATCCTCCTCCTTTGTTCCAGGCCCTCATTAATGAAGCAGATTTAGTGACAAATATTGCTGGGGGTTATTTATTCATGAAATACCAACACCATGCAATTCTCAAAGCCTCCAAAGCACTCATCTCAGAATAAGCTCCTGAGCTTCGCAGTGGCTCTTCTCTCCAGCTCATCCTGGAAGGGGATTAGTGGGTGTTATCCAACTCAGCTGCCCCTTTTTATTGCCTGCTAACCATTAAAGACTTTGGTGTCTTACAAAGTTAACCATCGCTGAGAAAAACAAACAAAAGTCTGCGAACTGGGGACTGAGCCAGTGCTGCTCTACCATCTGCTCCCCGAGCTGTGTTTGGAGAGGGATTGGGGGGAGATCTGGGGTTCATGAGTTTCTGGAGACAGGGCCCACTAGCAGCAAAAGGCATGATGCTGCATCACCTGCAGCTTCATCCCAAAGGAGGGACTGCTACAGAGCAGGGACTCAAAACAACCTGGACAGCCCAGCCAGGATGCCCCACATCCAGCGCCTCGAGCTGCCTCCTACCTCCATTGGCGAGACCCCACACAACAGGGAACTTAAGAGCTGATGCACTTGCAGAACAATAGAGAGCAATTTACACCCAAGCTCTGTATTTTTCATCCCAACAGCTGCTTGCCTGAGCAATTTTGACCAGCTCTGGACACCAAACTTCTGCTATGCTGCGAGGCTTGAGAAAGGGCTGGTGTCCCCGCTGTCAAGAGCCCACCAGAGAGGTGTCCCCTTGTGCAGACTTTGCTCCCTTTTCTCCTTATGACCAGCCAGGGGTTAAACCTGGATGTCCTCTGCCTTTCACCCTTCTTCCCTGTCCCATCAGGTCATATCACCCAGAGCTGGCTTTACCTGGAGGTGGACACCCACCCTCTGCCCCACGGGTGCTGACGTGGGAGCCGTGGCTACTTTCCCCTTCCAGACCCCATGGTGGCCCTATCCAGCCCCAAAATGTGCTGAGGGCACAGCTCAAGTCATGCACCCATCCCTCCAGAGCAGCTTCCAAGACGAGCTGGATGCCCACCCTGGGGGAAAATGCCGCTGAGGAGTCCCCAAACACAGCCCCAGACCTGCCACAGTCCCCATCCACATGGTGGGCAAGTAATTTCCTCCCCAGCAAATGCTCTGTCTGAGCATCACCTGTGCTCTCACCTATTCCACTCCTGTCTTCCTCCACTCTTTCTCTTCTCCCTCACATCTCTTTTTCCTCCACTAAACCCCCACTTTCCTCTGCTAATCCAGCCAGTACTGAAATCATTAGGGAGGGTGCTGAACTCTTTCTCGAGTTTCAGGATAAACTGCTCAAAGATATTAATGGGATCGGTGGAAGTGGGACCTGCATGAGCCTTTTTGCTGTGCAAATGGTTCTGCCTCTGTTTTGTCTGCAGCCATGTGGGTTGGAAACTTCTCTACCAGCCATGAATTGCAAATGCTGGGTGGAAGACGGTGAGCGAGGAAGGGCAGGTGCTTTCAGCTGCAAGTTTGAAATATCAAATTGGAGAGATATAGCAGAAGCAAACCTAACCCAGCCCTTCTTCCCCAGCTTCCTGCACTGCAGACCTTGGGCTTGTTAAGGCTGGGAAGAGCTCAGCCTGTTCACAAAATGCCCAGCAAAATTCATCACAGAAATGGGCGTGATCGACACGTGCACCCCAGCTAAGGGTGGACTGCAAAACTATCATCGCATTTTTTATAAAAGCACTACATATCACCAAAAAAACCAAACGGCATCTGCACAGCCCAGCTTCAGAAGGGAAGCACTGGGATTTGACCAGCACGTGGGGCCAGCACCCCAGCTACAAGCAGACCCCTCGGGACCCCGAGGTACCGCCACCCACAGCCCCAGCCCTGCTGTCAGCACGTGGCATTCCCACTCACCTGCAAAGGCAGGGCCACCCCTTCCCTGGGGCTCTCTCCTCCCAGGGACTCACCACCCTGGACCCCCAGCATCTCATGAACCTCAGTTTATACTCACAGCTTCGGTACACTGAGTATTATTTTCTTCACACTTAAGATGGGGGCCAAGGCAACAAGAGAGGAGGACTAAAGGTGCTCACCCCTGTTGGATGTCCAACTGGAGATGCCTTCAATGTTAGTTTTTAGTACTTTCAGCACTTCCCACGCTTACAGTACAATTCCAGACGGGTTTGACCACACCACAGGCTCAGCTGTTCTGTACAAAGGCCGTGCAGTTGAACACCCAAATTACGATGAACATGCAATAAACGGTCACCTGAGAAAAGTGGTCTCTGATTTAAAAGCAACAGAATATGTTTTTTCCAGGATTTCAACCCTTTTCATTTTTATTCTGCCTGCAACAAGAGACCACTCTCTCTATAGCCCTCTCCTGCACCCACGACACCATTTGCCACGTCTGTAGTGAATGCAGCAACCACCTCCCACAGCACTGAACCATGAGCTACCTCCTGAGCAAGGCCATCTGCATGTGGATCAAGCTGGGATGCTCTGGAAAAGTTATTAACCTCCACAGCCCCAGCACTGGAGGACTTGACGAGGTGGTGGCAGCTTCTAACTCAGGGACTTCACAATCTGAAGTTCTAGTACACTTAAGCTCATGTCTTCAGCCACGTTTCTTTAGCACGGTGCCTCAAGATGTGCGTGCATGCAGCGGATTATTTCATGCAGAAAAACTGAGTTTCTGCCCAGTGCACCCACAGACACTTTTCAGCCACTCCAATGTGCTGGGAGGTTTGAAGAAAAACCATCATCCAAGTCCTAAACTGGGAGCAATCATCCTTACTTGAGTGACACTGGAGAAGGCACTTCAATGGAGCTACGCTGACACACCACTGCTGATGAGCTGCTTACTATAAATTTTCCAGGTAGTCTCACTTCTTGTAGTAATACTATAATAAACACTTGCAAAAACACTCTCCCAAAAACCTTGAGGTTGAAAGTGTGAAAAATTCCCTACCACGCTTCAATAACTTGCTAGAGATTCAATAAAACCATCACTCCGCCAGAGCATTTTGAAGCTCACCTCAGCAACCAGAAGGGCCAGAAATTTAATTACAGCAAAGCAAAGCAAAACCAAACACACCAGAGCTCAGAAAGCCCATCGTACGCGGCACGCATCCTGCGGGTGCTGGGGCTCGTCAGGACCCCCCACCCTGCTGCAGCCCCCTCGGAGGCGTGGTGGCTTTGCCACACGAAGGACCAGTGTGTCATGGATGGGATAAACAAGATAGTTTTAATTCTGAGCATTTTTTTCCCGTTTCAGGGAAGCATCGCGGTCGCTGCTTCAGCCCCGCGCGAGCCAAAGGCAAACGCAGGCGGTTCTGGCTCAGTCTCCCAGGCAACCTCGGCACTGGGAGGTTTAAGAAAAGGCACACGAGCCTTTATAGGGATGATAAATCACGGTCAGCAAGCACGCCGGGAATTACATGTGTCAGTGCCCGCTTCCCCGTGGCTTGTAATTAATCCCAAATTCGGTGGTTTGCATTTCCCGTGCGGTGGCTGTACCTGTGTGTCAGGCCCCTCTGCAGCAAAATGCGGGATGGGATGGGATGGGATGGGATGGGACAGGGGCTGGGAGCACAGCAAGTGTCCTCAAGGGCTCAGAAAACCCACACCAAGCACCTGGGGACACCAGCCAGGAGGAGAAACAGCACTGCCGAGCACTGTGTCCCACCCCAACCACCCCAGCATGTCACGGCAAAAGGGATGGCCATTGCCCTAGATCCCACCATCCCGTTCCGCATTTAAGATGCAGCTTTCCCAGCCATTTTTGAGGTCCCAGGCTTTATCCTCCTGTTTTGTATCGTTTTGGAGCGACATCCTAGCAGGCCTCAGGGGCTCAGCCCCACCACACTGCACCAGGCATACGTCCCCACTCCTGTGCATTTTCCAGCTGCCCCTCCTTAGCTTCATCAGGAGCTAATTCTTCAAGGCGAGGGTGTGACCCTCCCCATTTCAAAGGTGTCCAGCACTGATGAAACTACTTCCCCCCTTCCATCCAACCGCAGAGCCCCAGCTCCCTCCCGTTATTACCACAACCGCCCCTAACACCTCAGCTAATGTTTTCAGCTTCAAAGGAATCCGTTTCCCTCTGTTGACTATATCACCAGCCAGAGCCAGACATATCTAATTCAGTTCTATCAACTTTAGTTATTAAGTTATGAAGCACGCCAAGCTATCTGAGCCTGACCCGTCACTTTCCCTGCATGGCTCCTCCAAACTTCAGCCACAAAAAAACCTTATAATGTGAAATCTAAAAGTTCAAAAAATAGCAGCAAACCAGCAGCATGGGAAAAGCACGGTGTGAACATCTTAAGAAATTAAATTACAAAAATAATACAGCATTTAGACCACCAGAAACAGAAAGCTCCAGGCTCAGTGAGGAGCCACCTGGCCCCTCACACCACTGCAATCACCAATAAACATCTTTTGGTGAGGGGTTCTAGGCAGCTCCAAACATTAATAATTTAAACAGCTAATAGTAGTGGAATCTGCTTGTTCAACACAGAAGCAGAAGTACGCACTAATTGATGGCAATCGCACAGTAATTAACCCACAAAGTAATATGTTTATCTAGCAAAATGGATCACGCTATTGGCGTGGGGGCTATCTGTAAAGGCAGGAATGCATAACTAAAAATAGATATATGAAAATTATCAAATGATTGCGCTGTGCTAATTAATAGTTTTACTAGCTCTGTTTGCCCAGCAATTCCTTCCTTCCCATCTTCTCAAAACATCATTGCCAAAATCGCGAACTTGTAAATACATTTCTGGCTTCAATTTAGAAATAAAAAGCAACTGCAGAGTATTTTTTATATACTCAGAGATAACACGGTGATAACAAGGAAGGAAAAAATCTGCGCAGACGAGGAAGTGAGAGACCACGGGGAGGGCTCGTGGCTCGCCACGGCCGAGCTGCTCTGAGCCGAGCGGACCCCACTGGTGCTCCTGGCAAGACCTTCTGCAGGCTCCCGTGACAGGGGGCATCCAAAAATCCTCCTCACACCCCTACCAACTAAACACTGACCCCAGTGCAGGTGGCCGGCCAGGAATCCCTTGGGCTTATCCAGAGGGATGGAGTGAAAACACACCATGCCGTAGGAGGAAAAGAGAGGGGTGGCGGTGAGGGGAGAAAGCCAGTTTGAGGTTGATTAAAACCCTGGTTCTGACCCCAGAACTGCGTGTCGTGACCAAGGGCAGGGACCCGGGAGGACAAGGGAGGCCAGCCCGGCGCCAGGTCCTCCCTGGGGATCACGCTTCTGCAGGAGCTCGGCAGGGAAGTGCCATGGGCTCTGCTACCATCCCCTCCTGCTCCTGCCACCAACTGCTTGGATGCCACCCAGCCCTTCCCGCAGCCCTGCCACCCAAATCCAGAGCAGCTGCCAAACGCAGTACCCCACAGTTAAACTGACAGGGAGCAAAGCCCCCTGTGGTGGACGCCACGTCCAGGCTATCTCTGCCTGGATGGTGGGATCTCCACCAGCAAAGGGATCCTGCAGAGCATCTGCTATGCAACACAGACCCAGTCCAAGTCTCCAAGGAAAGCCCATGTTAGCAGGGCTGCAGGTACAACAGGCACTGCAAAGCCAGTGAGACATTGAGGTCCACCAGGCACCCCACAAACACGGGCATGCACAGGTCTGAGCATGCAGAAAAAGTATAATAAAGGAAATTATAAAGGTTGTAATGTCACGTACTCAAAACTTAAGAAAATGTAAGAACTAAAGTTGCCAAGGCAACCTTAATGCAGTCTCTGGTAATTATGCACTTCGATGAAGGTGTCGATTGCAAGACCACATACAGGAGGGTTATCTGAAGGACCTATCCCTCCCCAAACACCAAAGGTGACGGTGCCTCTGGGTGCTGAAACAGTCCGGAGCTTGGCATTTAGGCATCTGAAAAAACGCCCCCTGGCACCTACAAACATCCACAGGCTTCTCAGCACCCTACAAACAACTTCATCTGTAGCTTCTCGGTATCTTGTTTTCTCTTCATTAGAGGACACACAGCTCCTACTTTATCGTACTCTATTCAGAAGCTGTTCTGCATGCACAATTGCTCAGCTCCTCATGGGTTGCTTATCCTTTGCTCAACACCAAAAGGCAACAGTATTTCACAACCAATAAAGTGATTAAGTTCCCAATCTCCCTGTTATCATCCCCATTTTACAGACGGGGAGCTTAGGCCCAGGCACGGTAATGTAAAAAACATCCACTACATTACATGCACCAAATCTGAGACATTTAGACTTGATTTTTCAGAGTGCTTAGCATTAAATGACACTTCTCTTGCTCAAAGCACAGCTCTCATTGACTTCAGTTGAAGTTTTTACAGCTCCACATTAATGCAGATCATTCCCACAGCAGGTTCATTGGCTGTGCTGAGCGAGGCAAAGGTGAAAAACTAGGATATGATCATGCCATTAAAGACAGTTTCATAATGCATCTGCACAGAGAGCCTGCCTGAAGGCTGCACAGCAAACTGACCCTGGCACCTCCTGGCTCCAGAGTTTTGCAAACTTGGTACCATTTGCTGAAGAGGAGCCTGATTGGGGTTTTATGGGTTTGTTCCAGGTAGGGAGGAAGGGGAAGGTATTCAGTCTGGAAAAGGAGAACGTTTTTCAGCAGCAGTGCAGAAGGCAGCATTGCTCAGCCTTTGGTGGGCAGAGCTCTCCCTGCGGCAAAATCACCTGGGCAGTCTTCTACCTGCCCGCTCACCACGCCCATCCCCTCTTGTCCCAGTATAGCCCATTCCTCTCCCCCATTCCCCCAGTTCCCCTTCCCCGCTAGACCCAAACTTGGTATTCGGCCAGCTGCTGCTGCCCCCCCACGCCAGCGTTTCAGAGCAGGGATGCTCGGCCGTGCTCGGGCACAGAGGATTGCTGCCGACTCGTGTTGCTCCAATCAAACAAGACTTCACGCCGTGTGCAGCGATTCAAGTTTTTCAAAAGTGCTTTTAAGCTGGCCAAATCGAGGCGGTCTGCCTCAACCCTCTGCAACAGTTTTGCCTGGGGGAGAAAAAGAAATCTCAGGAAAACAAGCAATCCAGCAAAAGCCTAGACAGAAGGCCTGAGATCTCTCATCCTAAATTATTAAAGGCTGAAAACATCATGAGATGGGTCTGGCCACCCCAGTACCAGGCAGTGATTGCAGCCCTGACTGGGCTGGTTCAAATAAAACACAGATTCACATAGACTCTATGTGGCATGGCAAAAAATGCCATTAAACTCAGTGCCGTGATGAGCTCTGGGCACCTCCTCGCTACCTCACCCGTATCCGCTCCCGACACGGACCTGATCAGACACCAGAGAGAAACTGAGCATCCAGCCACCTTCCCCTTGTCTTTGCCCTTCAAAATAATCAGCCATTAGCAAACCAAGATTTCAGGTCACTGCTTGTTCATCATCCCAAAGGGATGAGCTAAAGGATTTTCCCATTTAAAACAGATACATAGTCTAGCACAAAAGAGAGTCTGACAGTGGCAGTTCCCATCTCTCCACCCTGCTTCCCTGGCCTAGAAATTGGGAATTTGCTTGCTGGTGGGAACTTGGAGGGGCCAGAAAGACAGAAAGGAGCTGGAAGGACCCCAGCCCACGCGCCGGCTCCATCCCCTGCTCCTGTGCCCCAGCCCCAGGGGCTGCACAGCTCATCCCCCAGTCCCACAGAGGCACGAATGTCCTACAGTGCCCCAAGGGTGCTGGGGACAGACCCGGTACAGGGTACAGCACGGTGTGGGGCTGCATCTGCCTTCACTTATTATGAGCATCATGTTGAAAATCCCAGCTTGGGGCTCAAACTTCAGCATCTGCTTAGGCACAAATGAGTCACTGGGGTTTTCCTTCCCTTTCACAGCCTTCAAGGGTGTTTTGGGTAAGCCTTCTGTTCTAACGGGCTCTTCTGCATCTGACTTTGTAGCAATTCACGAGGGTCACCAGGAAAAGTTGGACTTTGCAGGGAAACTGGGAGAGGGAGGGGGTTACCCTTTAGCCCGTTGCTTGCCTGCACCCAGCCATGGGGACCAGCCACATCCCAGACTCGACCACTCTCATTACACAGTGATTGGGGGGGGTTTTCAAGAGACATATAAAGTGCTTAGATGGTGGCGATAAGCACTTTAGAAATGCCGATAGAATTAGATTAGATAAATAGGAAACAGCCAGGGCTGCCGGATCAGATATCCATGCCCTGATTTTTCACAGACGCTCCTATCGATCTGCTGGGAACTGACAGCGTTGAGCACCTGGGAAACTGGGTGCCAGGGATCAGCCACCTCCACACAGGCAGGGATAAGCACTGCGACTGGACATCCCTGCCCTGATGAGACACTTGCTGCAGCCAGGATGGCCCACGGAGGAGCAAGCCCCCGAAGACTGCAGCAGCTCAGCATCCTCGTGCGGCGCCAGGAGCAACACCAGTCTCTGCAATAAAGCTCCATCCAGCTGAACACTTGCCCTCCCCAAAAGCCACACAGCTGGGTGACCTTCCCCAATCTCTCCACATCCCGGGGATCACCAGACCCCATCCTCCCCGCAGACCTGCGGAGCTGGGCGTGTTGCTCCCAGCCATGGCACTGGGTGAGCAAGGGTCCCATGGCACAGGGGTACGCATGGCTGCGTGGAGAGAGGGGTAAGAGCCCATCAGAAGCAAAACCAGAGCTTTTTGGAAAACCAAACCCATGAGCTGTATTCTAGAAAACACCACACACCTGGGTCAGTTACTAGGGATGTGTTTACGCATACATATACATATATGCATAGCTTTGATGCTATATATAGCACCTTCTATCAGCAACGCTCGCTGGCTTTGAAAAGGCCAGGTGAATGTCCACAGACAGAGGAACTGAGGCACAACTAGATTATTTACAGCTTGTTTCCAGAAGTACTCTTTGAAGTTGGAATCCAATTAATTTTATACCTGGGAAGAGATTTGCATAGGGACTTTCTGTCCATTTGGGCAGATTTTTCAAGAGGCTTGGCTCTTATCTAGGCACCCAATGCAGACTCTCTTTTCCAAGGAGTCTGGCATCCATTAGCAGCTCCTCAGAGTA
Organism: Leptosomus discolor; assembly: GCF_034619465.1. Classification (NCBI taxonomy): domain Eukaryota; kingdom Metazoa; phylum Chordata; class Aves; order Leptosomiformes; family Leptosomidae; genus Leptosomus; species Leptosomus discolor. The sequence goes on from NC_141409.1 coordinate 5,622,533, forward strand.
CAGCTGCGTTTGTCACAAGGGCACCACCCTCCCTGGTAAGCCACCGGTCACCAAGCCCTTCCAAGGATACCACCTCCATAGGTTTGGTCTCCAGAGGGGAGAAGCACCCCGATCTGCTGCTGCCTTTGGTAGGGACCCATCTCACCCCTGCCTGGAGATGTGGGCACCTCAGAGCAAATCATTTCATACCATTGAGAAAAACAGGGGTTTCTGCTGGTTTAAATCCCTGAACAACCTCATCCCAGGATCAGAGAGATGCCACCACTGGCACGGGGGAAGTGACAGGCATTGTGGCTGGGAGAAGGCCAGGACCACCCTGTGCGGTAGCCACATCCCATTAAATCACCTTGGCTATGACCTAAAACTGCACCCACACTGCCAGGAGGTCTTGTCTTCTACATCCCCTACAAAGATGTGCCAGCACAGCAGCGAGCGCTGCCTGGACAGACCTCAAAGCAGCCATGTGCTGTCCCCAACATGCAAACTCTTTGGGGCAGAAGCTGAATTTAGACCTGCACTTGGGGCAGCTCTCTTCAATGCACTTCAATGAACTTTTCCTGATTTGCAGCCTTACAAAAACCCTGGTGGAGAGGCAAGCAAGCCTTCCCCCAGCCCCTTCCATACCCCCATCACAAACCACAGCCCCCAGGAGCCCATGGCGTGATGCCTGAAAATCTCTGATCCAGGCAACAGCTGCAAAACACCACCTTCAGACTTTTGAGGAAGAGACAGAGCTTCAAATGGAACACGAAACCCCCAGAGACCAACATTTCACAAACAAACAGAACCCACCAGGAGGGAGCGGGCAGCAACGCCTGCCTGTAATGAGCTGACCCGCAGGCTTCCTCCCGGCTCTCCAATTCGCGGGGTAATTGCTGTACATTTTTAGCCTTGCCTGCAGCCATATCGTACAGCGAAGGCTGCCGAGCTGTGTCCAGGGCCGGGTGTGTCCAGAAAAAAGGATAATCAGCATTTAAAAAAAAAAAAAAAAAGGAGAAAAATCTGGCACTGAACTCTGTTGCATCCTTTTTTGTTCCTGCTGAACCAAATTGGCTTCCATCGAAGCAAATGGCAGATGAAGAAAACATTGACTTTCTGCTTGGGTCAATAAACAAGATAAATTGAGCGGGGAGTTGAACGTGGAATGGGGAACATCATTATTTACCTGAGGAAGAGAGAGGGTTAAAGGCAGAGACATCGAAGCAGGGCACATCTCCGTATCTCCCATAAGGATGTTTCACTTGGGAGCTCAGCGCTGGGAGGCAGGAACCGTGCCGGCTCTGCCAAGATTTGGGACTATGCTGTGGAACTGGGTCTGACGCTTAAAGCAGAAGACCCCAGACACAAATCCTGAGATAAGATGACGGGGGAACTGCGTTCCTGCAACTGAGCATCGGCTGTGCCCAGAGTGGGTACGCAGCCTGTGCAGGGCTGAGACCTGACTGCTGCTGGTCCACAAGTGGCCAGACCAACCCTTCCTGAGGTCTCAGAGCCACCCATCCCAAGGTAACCCAAGATACACATAGGACTGGTCACTTTGGGCTCCTCCAAACTCACTGGGGGAGACTGACTCATTTTGGGGATGATCCCCCTGACCTAAGGTGGTCAAGGATTGAAGCAAGAGCTGAAAGGTGCCCTGAGCTCCAAAGACCAGATCTCCACTGATTAGATACGGCAGCCTGAGGGACTAGCTTGGATACAGATCTAGGGATGATCTAAGCTACTCCTAAGTCAAATCAGTCCCAGCCTACAGCCCTTGGAACTACTTGCAATAGATGCCAAGGAGAGAAGCAGCAGCCTGTTATTTGCCTTCCTGAGGAAAGGGAAGGTCTGGAGCTCACCCATGGCATTACATAGCTAAAACACCATTTGGGACAGAGACAGCAAGCCTCGATTATGGAAAAAACTCCTTGCACTTTGCACTGTCTTAGACATCACAGATCTACCATGAGACATAAACCTTCAAGATACCAAAATCCCAGTGCCCACAACAGGATTCACTGTCCTTGCTGCACTGTCCCATCTTGTGGCCTCTTGACATCGTAGCTACCCTAGTTTAGAGCTGCCAAGCAGGGCTATTAATGGCACATGCAGGTGGAAATGCAGAGGGCTGAGCAGACTCCCAGGGTCACTTCACTAGTCCCAGACTCAGGTTTCCAAAGGAGACATCACGTTGGAAGATCTACTTCCTTATGTTGCTGGGTAATTTTTTTTTTATTCACAAGCCTACCCCCACTCAACAATGACCTGCGACCTGAAGCACCTCTAAAGAACATCTGATGGTATTAAACCAATGGCAGCACCAACACAGACTGATTTCAAAGTTTAATGCAGAGCTCCTCGGGCCTCACTCTGCTACCAAGCATCCCAGAACAGACATCCTCCCTTTATCTGTAAACCTTTGCGCTATTCTATCGCATTACTAAGCAGAACGTAAAGAATATATACATTTATGAAAGGCAGAAGAGACTATGCCTCCCAGCAGATTCTACCCTGAGCTCAACTACTGGCACTAAGAGTCCCACATCAAAGGTGTTTAGAGGAGCCGCGCTATGGCAGAGGTTGCGAGGGATGCATCGGGGTCCTGAGCCCATGGGCAATGATGGGAGCTGCAGGGAGGTGCGCACGGGATGGGAGCATCCCTGCCCTTGGGCCAGCCAGATCTCAGCCATCAGGTTTGTTTCAGTTGCCAGTGTTAACGTGAAGGATATTCAGTTTGAACTGCAATTCACAGGAGTGCGGGACATAGTCGTTACTATTCCTGCCTGATTAGATCTGTCAAAACCTATCAGGGGGAAGTTTGCCTGGGAACCCACTCTCCAGCTGCACATTTAGCAACAGGAGATTGATGACAGGAGGAAAGGAAGGGAGGGGGAAAGAAGACAAGTAGAGCATTTGCACACTGCAGGACCACACTCCTTCTCCTGCCCATCGCATTTCACTCGCTGCCTTTATTTTAGTGTCTATCTTAATTAAGAAGACTGAATGGAAATGTTTCCCTGCTAACCCAAGGTGTGCCCCGAGGGGCTGAGGAGGATGCCCAAAATACAATTTGCTTCCTCTAAAAGGCACCAGAGACAAACACGCAGAGACAAACACACAGAGACATGTCCCGCCACGGTCCCACCACGACCCCCACAAACCACCTCTGCCAGGGCGGGGAGCAATGGAAGAAGATCTTCTGGCGGGTGCCAGGAGCATCCATCAAAGCCCATGGCAGCCGGTGCCTCTGGGCAGAAAGGGGAGCTGTGAGCATCGTGTGGGCTCTCGGAGGAGGCAGGGGGCAAGGGAGGGCCGATCCCAGCCCGACGCCCGCGGCAGCACGCACCCCGTTCCCCTTCACCGGGTGACCTCTCAGCCTGACTCGCTTCATGCTGCAGCTGCACAAAGAGCAACGCTGACCCGATGCCGTGTGCAAGGAGAGATGAGTTACCCAAAGCCTCTCAGACAAATGCTTTCCCAAAATACAGGCCGAGACTCCTCTTTCATTACATACACAAGGGCCAAAACACTGATTTTTTCAGCCAATAAGCAGCAGCAGAAGCAAGCCTCTAAGAATGTGACCCTTGGAAAAAGAGTCAAGCAGAAGGTTTTTGGAGGCAGAGCTAACCAGAGAGGCAAACCTGGGGATTTATAAGCAAGAAAACAGTCGGTTGTTGCATTTTTACCATTTCACCCAAACAGGCTTCTCCATACATATTTGCAAAAAGCACGAATCACAGCAACGACTGAGCTTAACTTGTTTCTCCAAGTTTTCCTCTCAATGGAGGAGCACCAAAATACTGAATTGCTGCCCAATCGCTGCCCTAAGGGCAATGAATGTGCTTTCAGCATTTGGCCTAATCCACATTAGAAGATACAAATTTGACTTCAGCAACGTTCACCTCTATCTATCCAAAACCAAACTTGGTTTAAAGAAATGAAGAGGACCTCAAAACTCCCAAAGGGCTGCCCTGCCACTGAGGACAAGCAGAGAGCATCACCAGGAATAAAGCCCTGAGCGGTAGCTGGCATTTCGGCATCGGCTGCGGCACAGGATCATGAATCACCACATGACCACGGGCAACTTGCAGGATATGTCAACGCTCAGACTCCTCACCTGTGAAACAGGGACAGCAACAGCTACCTCCCTCCCATCGTGCCGTGCAGTTAATTAATGCTCCTTTGAGTTGTGAAGACGAAAAGCAGAATAAAACTGCAAAATAGTGCTTTATTATTATTATGAATGAAGCCTCCCCTTGTTCCATCAGAGCGCACCCTAAAGCACCGCTACTGTAGCCACTGTGAACTGTTCCTAGCAGCTACGCCACCGCTGGCACTCGCAGGAGTTTGACTGGAGACTTGCATGTAAGAGCTTTGAACATGTTGGAGAAGAAGAAAGAGGGAGAACGAACAAATAGAAATTCCACCACACTTTGTGCTTAGCACCTGGAGATGACACTCCCACCCTCCTGGAGCCTGGAACAAAACAAACCAGAGACAACAGCATCTCTTCACCTCCCATTCTGGCCTCTGCTTTACCTTCACGGGCGGCCATAGCCCTGCGTGCAAAGCATTGGGACAGATTGTACTGCCAGGGCACTTGGACAGCAAATTCAGATCACACGGCTGCTTTAGGAGGGATTAAGAGTGTCTCTGTTTGACAGGTGGGGGAAATGTAGCACAAGACACCGAAGCTGCCCGCAGCAAGCTGGGGCACGACAACGTGCCTGAACTATACAAAGGCACGGACAGACCCTGCTCTGGCTGGGGCAGCCCCAGCTGTTGGCACCACCCAAACCATGTCCTGTCCTCCCAGGCGCGCTGGTGGGAGGGACAGGGGAGCATTCCTCACCCACCCACCCCAGGGGCTCTCCGGTCCCTGCAAACCCACCTTACCCTTACTCGATGCCGTCAGCATCAAACCTGGTGGAGCAGGTCCAGGGCCAACCACGACCCGCAAGCTGTACGCAGGCTCAGTCCCTCTCCTGGTATGGATGGTGTGGAGTTGGTGACACCGGACTAGCACATAACAAAAGAAAGTTCAGATCCTGGCTCGAGGACTTCAGGCAAGTCACCTTTTTGTACCTCCGTTCCCTGCATTATTTAACAGGGGGCCAACATCGTTTCCTTTGCTCCACCTTGCATCTCTTCAGCCTGCATCTCCCCGAGGCAGAAACCCCTCCTTTGATGCCTACACAGCACCTGGCACTCTGCTTTCCCGACCCTGTAGCCAGCCTCTCCATACCCTGGCAACGCAACCCCAACCTCGCAGAGCAGCGTGTGGCTCTCCATCCCCCTGGCACCATCACTCCCCCTCTCCAGGCCGCTCCACCATGCCCAGCTGAAGGACTCGGATGCCTGCAGCACGCAGTGTCCACGCTGCTCCCAATAGGTACCCTTCATCTTTAATTCAGAGACTAGTTTAGTTAATCTATTTTTTAATAATTCATCCCTTCCATCTTAATTCTGGTAGTTGTTGAAAAGCCCTAATAAAACATTTAGGGGCTCTTTTACTGAACCAATGGCATGATTTACTTGATGGAATCCAGTCTTTGATGTCCTCTCTTAATTCCCTCCCTCCTACTGTGCCTCAATCCTGTTTATCGCTGTGCTGGAGGTAAGAGGTTCTTGTCAAGTTTTGCAGCACTTAGACACTTGGTCAGCGTTAATAATTCAGCTGTCCCGCACGGCTTGGACGAATCATGTAGCTCACCAGCCTCTTCCTTTGATCAACGGCTCCCTCTGCCCCCACAGATCCAGGCATCGGCCAGGGGCGGTGCGGAGGGACCAGGCAGAGCATCCCAACCAACGCGGGTCAGAAGCGTGAGCAAAATATCGCAGGTGCCAACTACATTGTTGAAACAATATACACTCTTTTACAACGCTTATATTTCATTCTCTACTGCTGGAATGGAGAAACATGCTGGGTTTTTGCATCCGTAATTGGGGAAGAACAGATGGTGGAGACACAGTTGGAAGTAATAAGGCCATTAAAATAATCTATATGGCTTGTAATTCTCCAACATGTGAGAAAGAGGAGGGCCTGCCTTCGCCCAAGTGCCCACCCAGGCTGCAATATGGGTGGGAACTTTTTTTTTTTTTGCGGTTGTTGGGATATTGAGATGTTTTGGTGAGTTTGATGGTTTTTACCCTTTCCCTTCTCCTGGGGTTCTCCTCTTGAAGCAATCTGAGGAGCCAACAGCTGAACCAGAGCTGCTTCCACTGGGTATTTATTTGACTCCCACATGCCATTCGGGGCACAGATTCCCCCAAAATCACCCAATTAAGGCAAATGCGAGCTTTACATCTATCTTAATGATATAAGAAGAGCAGCAGAAAGTCCCAAGCACTCCAGGCAGGTAGGGGTGTCTCTGTAGTCAACTTAAATTTCACACGGGGGTGAGAGGAGAAAGAATTACACAAAAACTTCCCATTAATTCCAGAAAACTGAAACTTCTCAGGGAATGCACTGTCTTTGCCATCACCCCCATCACTTAAAAATCTCGAGAGCAAGAAAATCACCCAGAAAACCCCAGATGTTTAGTCAATATATGGAAATTTATGTCCTTGATCGGCATGATTTAGGTCACGGTTACAGAGGCCTCTATGCCCTCCAAACACCCCAACCACCACATTGTTTGGTACCTCTTGATGGGTGAGAGTTTTTCTCTGGGATTTGGATACTGCTTTGTGTTGGTTTGTTTTTCCACACAGACATACTATAGAAAAGGTCCTATTGCAATACAAAATGAAGAAAATGTCTGAAATCTCAAAAAAACGCACTGCAAGGAGTTATCCTTTCACACTCAGACCCACAGACCAGCATCTCATCCTGATTTATGGAGGGGAGAAGGAAAGGGAAGCGCAGCAGCATCCACTGGCTGGGAAACCCAAGCATCCCAGGTCCCCCGGGCACTGCACTTCCCACAAGCACCTTCCCGGGCTGGACACAAAGATTTTCTGAGACAGAAACCTCTCTGTTGGGCTTAAAATCTTTACTGCAGTCGCGCAAGCAAGTACCTCCCCAAATCCTTACCCTCCGCCCTGAACACACAGGAGCCAGCAGGATGTTACCTTGACAGCTGGCTTTGCTTTATGGAGCTGTAAATATATTTTTTAATAGGCTGGTAGCAAGAAAGATGTGTTTTCAGGCTCAACATCATCCAAAATTAACTGCAATTCATTTCAAAAGGGGCAAAGGGGTGGAGGAAGGGGGAACGTGAGCCTGAAACCCGCAGAATACAAAAGCCTTGAAAGAAACTGCCAAAACACCCCTGCCTAGCTGCCTTCTGGCTCTCAGAAAGAGATTAAAAACCCGAGCAGCATCAGGCTGAAGCAGACGTCACAGAGGCCACCCTGGGCCGTGCTCATGCTCAGATAAGACACGCTCTTATTATTATTTTCCTGGAGACGACCCAGCCTTTGCCAATGCATAGCTCTGCCCTGATCCTCACATCACCCGGCACGACGGGTTCATCTAAATTGAGGAGAGGAGACACGAGATGCCGGTGCCTGGGGTGAGCAGGGGCTCCCCCCGCACGGTCTCTGGGGACCTCGGAGGGGTCCTGCCATGAACGTCAGCATTTCATCCTCCTTCAGCATCTCATCCTCCTTCACGTGCCAGAGCATCGAGCCTGACGCACCTTCGTTAGCCCCAGCGCTGCTCTCCGACACCTAATTCGACTAACCCTTTAGTGACTAATTTAATTACCCCGGCCCACAAACTGACAGACAGCTGTTAAAAATGGTTATTGCATTATTAATACGCTCCAGTAATTTCCCATTAAAACTATACTGTTAATAATTTTTTTCCCTGTATTTCTTCCCTCTTAATTAGTCTATTTAAAACTTTGAAGGAATATTCTCTTTATGGTAAATGGGAGCGTCGAGCAAATTACATTTTTGATTGAATACTTCTGTGATAGGCCAGCAAATAAGACCGTTGAGTTGTTAATTATTGTCAGAGTTTCACACGATGCCTGCTAATGAGCCAGTCAATCTTCCCTGCCATTCCTAGAATATTAATGGAGGCCGTGGGTATCGATTCTGTCACCAGGAGAAGGCAGGAATCCCTCCTTCTCGGGTGGTTCTGGGAAGGGCAGGGGGGTCTCTGTGCTGGGAGGGAACATGGACGGGACCAGAGACCTTTGGGATGGGCTGAGGCAAGGAGGGCTTGAAGCTGGTTGAAGCTCAGGAAGCTCTTGGCCATGCCAACGGCGACTTGCACAGCTCATGGACCCGGTGCGGGAGTTGGCACATCCCCATGGGCATCACCCCATGGACAGTCATTGATGCACAAGAGCAGCATCCAGGCAGGACAGGCAGTGGGGGCGGGGGGGTGTCAGCTCCTGCCAGACATGCTGCTCCCTGTCCCCCCTCTGTGCCTGTTGACTCTGAAGCGTATCAGATTCACCCCTTATCTTTCTGTGATAAGAGAATTTGTTTGGGGTTTTTTTAAGGAAAGGGAAATACCTGATCTGGCTGGACTTCAATAGATAACTTGATACACTGATGTAGTGAAATTATTAGCAAAGCAATTGTGGATAAGGATTGACATGAAACTGCGAGGTGGCTTAGAGACCATACAAAAGCAGCCTCTGAGTTGTGCTGGAAGATGCGACAGGGAGCTTTCTGCACCTTTCCCAAGCTGTTTGGGGACTGATCCTATTTGATATTTGCACTCGTGCTCTCATGGGAGGATGGAGGAGTTTGGCAGCGAAGTCTGCAGGTTTCAAAGTCATAGGACTTGATGACTCTTCCCATCCAGACTCCCACTGCCCAGCTCAGAGAGCAAGAGCAAGTCTTGTGGGGCTGTGCTCAGTGCGATCCCCAAGGCCAGAGCCATTTCCCTGCCAAGTGTCTTGGCCAAGCCAGAGGTAATCCTACCAAAAAACGTCCTGATTTTAGAACGGGGGAACCGAGATAGAGAGAGGCAGCAGCCCAGGAGGTGCATGGGTCTGTGACTGATGTCCCAGCCGCCCCGTTAATGCCGTCTCTCCTGGGCAGGGAGGGAGCTGCACCTCCCCGAGTGAGAGGGCACATGCACATACCCGCTTCAGCCCCCAAAAGCAAGGATGAGCACACACAGAACCTGTTCCACTTGAGCCATGGAGGCTGTTCCAGTGCACAGACCCCCACACGAGCATGTCCTCCTCAGACTTCTGCAGCCACATCATCTCCCGCAAGAAGCAGCAGCCCTTCCCAGAGCAGCAGCACTTCTACTGCTGCGGGTGAAAACCTCTCGCTGCGAGACACGCGGGGCAGACACTGCGAGACGTGGGGCAGACGCTGGCATGCTGCGCGGCCGTGCTGGCACGGGGCAGCAGGAGGGACCGCAGCAGCCCCTGGCAGGGTGGGAGCTGCAGTAGAGGACGTGGAACTGACTTTGCCGGGACTCTGCGGCACCAAGTCAGAGCAGAGACGTGGATTTCCTAAATAGGTCACCCAGCACTTGGCACTGGGTTTTATTTCTGTAGCTTTGCTCTGAGGAAGAGCCTGCGTGGGCACCTGACCCAGAGACCAGCAGGATCAATGCTGCACACAGAGACACCACGCTGGCCCTGCAAACCAGCTCGGCTCCCTCTAAACTACTCGAGCCTTCCCGGCATGAACCTCCCCTGGCCCCGCTCCCACTGGGAAAGTGAGGAGAGACCAGATGAACCTTGCAAAGCTCAAAAAACCCGTTATAGCAGGTGACATGTCAACACAGGTCAGACTGTCACAGCTGCTGCAGAGAGGTCAGGGTCTTCACTCCAGCTACCTGCTGCAACTACTACAGTTGGGCTTTGCACAGCCAAATCCCCATGCTCCCCAAAACCAAGATTATTTTGGGTTATTCGGGGAACACCCTCCATCTGCCTGACCAGGTGCTGCAGGGAAAGGTGTGGAGGGATTTGGAGCATCTGCAGGGATGCTCCCAACTCTTTGCATGCCCTGTCACCCATAGCTGCACAGCTGGAACGACACCAAGAGACATGGACAGACAGAGGACAACAGCCTCGGCAGGAATGGCTGCCCATCCATCGGGACCACCACCCCCGCAGTAAAGGCATGGCAAAGCCACTGCTGCCTCCCCACCTCTGCCTGCGACCTGAGCACACACGGTGCTCTCTGAACAGGCTGCCAGAATACCGGGGAGCCACATGTTTCGCAGGAAATCTTTTCACGCTCCCTTAAATCCCTGCAAAGCCCCAGCTGATGAATCCAAGAGGCACACAACAACCAGGGCTTCTCCCTGCACCGTTTGCCAGATTTATGCTTGATCCCACCCATTTCTTGGCCCCTTTAGAGGCCTGGCGAGGGGATGGCAGGAATTTCTGTGGTTTCTTTTCCACCCTGGAGCCTGGCAGCAGATTAGCACAACTGCTCCCCAAATACAGGCAGTTTCCCCCTAGCCCAGTCACCCCTGCTGCTTCTGAGCCCATCTACTGCCTGCTCATGCTTTATAAGCAAGCCAGGCGCTATTTTTACTGCAGTGAAGTTTTTCACATTAAAAGCTCCCTTTTTTTTTCTTTTTATAAAGCAGGCATCAATAAAAAGAGACGGTTTACATTATAATTAATTGCCTGTGATGCAGCATATCCCGGTCTTACCGGGAAAGGGGGAGTATGTAACTCTCCCTGAGCTCCAAGTGAGATGCCATGAAAAAGCCCTTCAGGTCAATGGCAGCTATTCTTGACTCTCCTCCTCCTCTATCAGTATCATGCATCAGCATGTTCGGGCACAAACTGTGTCTTTCACCCCCCAAAAACCGATGTCATCCCACTGGTCTGGCACCAAATCAAACTAACACAAACCCAGGAGAGCTCCTTCACCTGGAAACAGCTCCCACCACCCAGCAGAAGGGTGGGAAGGGGGGTCTCGGGTTTGCCTACGGTCATGTCAGGTAGGGATGATCTGCCCCTCTCAAGTTCTCAAGAGGCTCCTGTAAGGGAAAGAAGATGCCAGGTCTCATAACATGCCTACTGCTGGCTTCTTGGCTCAAATAAGCAATGTACCACCTGCCTCCCACAGGTTTCCTTTCCACAGGGAGATGCAGGATGATAACTGGAGCCATCAACATCTCCCTGCAGGAATGAGGAACACGAGCCACCTCTTCAGAAAGGGCAAGGAAGAACTAAGGAGATGGATATCCTGGAATAGTCCGCCCATAATAAACAGTCTTGGCTTGCAGTGGTGCCCATCCCAACTACTAGGATCAGCTCTTAGAGGGCTCATTTTAGCTGTCAGTGAAACAACAGTTGATGTCCTTTGGGCCCAAACAGAGGCCAAATACCAACTTATAGGTAAAATGCCACCACGAAGACTGGCTGTGGGCACGAGGTGAGCAGAAACCCACAGCTTCCCTGAAGGAAGTCATCGCCACAGAACACGGGGAGGAAACCAGGTACCACCACTCAACACCTACCAAGCCCCTACGCAGGGACCTCGGGCACGGCCGGGCTGCGAGCCAGGCCAGCAGCCGCTACGGACGCTTGCAGGCAAGAGGCAGCGCTGCCCAGCCTGCCTGCCCAGATGGCACTTGGCCTCTGCAGACACAGCTGCCTGGGAAAACAGCCTTGGTGCTATCAAGCTTAAAGGTCATGCTTCAAAATAAGGCCAGGCTTTGAGTTAATAAAGGGTTAATGGCAGATTACAGACTGTCAGCATGGGCACATAGGGAATAAAAGAGGGGCTGAGATCAAGAGCCTCGTGGTGGGTTAACTCCATCCCTTCCCGCAGGGTTTTCAGGGCATCCCCCTGGGGAGGGAGTGCAGAATATCTGCTCCACAGTGTTTACTTTGGAATGTAAGTAAGAGCTCTAATACGTCAGAGACCTGTTACACACATAGATCACGTCTGGTATGGATGATTACAAGTAATGTATTCACCCCTTGGACTCTATGGGTCAAGGACCCCTTTGTTGAACTACCCACAACTTCATCATTAACCCCAAGCTGTGTCCAACTCCAGAGGAACCCACATTTCAAAGCCAACATCTCCAGCTCCAGCCTGTCTGTGTTTGATATGCACTGATAAAAAAAAAAAAAAAAAAAAAGGAATGTGGACTGAACTGAATAAAGAGACTTCTCACTGCAAAAGCTCAGTGCATATTTACATAGTATCCTGCCTTAATTCTCAGCTTCTTCATTTATGTCATTTTAAGCCTTCGCAGTAGCAGGGAAGTATTAGCTGGTGTTTAATTGTGTGCTGCTGGGTTCAGCGTGGCTCCCGATGAGCTGCTGCTGGGAGAGAGCCCACAGCAGGGCAGGGCTGGGACGGACGTGGCGAGGCAGTGACAGCGGGACAGCCCATGGCAGAGCCACCAGCCAGGAGGGTGCACAGCATCGGGGGACGCTACCCCAGCCCGAGTCAGTTTTGCCTTACACATAAGGTGAAACAACATTGGCCAGCACCGAATGAGGTGGCTACATGATACCTGGGATCAACCCCTGCGTGCGACATCCAGACCTCCTGCTTGCAGGAGACACCAACACGTTCTCCCCCAAAACCCACCCAGCTGCAGTGCCAACAGACCTGAACGTGCCCCAGGTGTAACTGGGGGTTCACCACCCCCCCACTCCCCTCCGCAGCCTGCTCCATACCAGCCGCTTTCGACTCCTCTGGTGGAGGACAAACACGCGCCGGAAAATTACGTACAGACCTCGTGGTCCACCAGCACCCTCATCCCCATATCCCTCCCTGCCTTCCCTCCTCCACTCCGGTCACCGCCAGCCCCGCCGGAGCCCAGCCCCGGGCGCGGCGCAGCCTGCGGCATGGCGCAGCAGCCCGTCCCTAACTGCACCCATCTGCGTTATGATAAAAGGCACTTGGTTGCAGCCAATAGCACCTCATTATATCAAAAACACCGCAGGAAATGTCTAGAGCTGAATTGATTATGGCACAGTAATTCTTCAGGCAGTGAAAGCAGGGCAATTCCCAAGATGGGATTATTTTTTTGCAAGGCTTCACCTAATTTTCTTGACTTTTTTTTTTCCCCCGGCTTGTTCCCCAGCCCTCCTTCCAAACCTCTCCAGCTTTGCATTGCTCTTTGATTTAGTCCCTCAAAACAATATTCTGCTTAGCACACACCAGCGTAGTGCCCAGGAAAGCACCACCACGCACCAGACCTCCGGGCTTTAAACAGTAGCAGCAGGAAAAAGTCAAGAAAGCTTTTGCTTTTCACCCTCTAGCCAGCAGCCCGATTTGGGGAGACCCAAAAAAGACCTGACACGTACTTAAAAACATCTAAAACAGAAAAGGAGAAGCTGAGTAAGCAGCAAATAAACAGACGAAAAGGGGAAGCAATACAAAACCTGGGCAGACAATCTGCAGCTGATGCACAGCCCGGTCTGGCTGCGGCCACGCTGGACAGCTGCGGCACGGAAAGGTTTTCTGAGCCGATGGGCAATGCCAGACAAGGTGCACCGTCCCCTGCTCTGTGCAACGCTGATGTTGTCTCTAAACCATGGGCTGAGATTTTTGGTGCCTCTAACCTACTTTTGAGCTGCTTTTGCTCCTTTGCCTGGAGGTCAGGGGGCCAGGGAGAGCCTACAGAGCATCTCTCCTGCATCATGAAACAGCACGGCATGAGAACGACCAGCATGGCACATGCAAAGTTACTCTGAACTGCCTGGAAAGCGCTGCACTGACAGCTCCCTTGGCTGTCCTGAGACCAGCAGGAGGAACAGAGGGCATTCTGTCCTAATAAATCACCCCAAGAGCCGGGGTGACATCCCGGAGCAGAGCAGATCCCTCGGGGGCAGCCGCCGTGGCAGTGGGGCACTGTACCGAGTCCATCAGAGCCAATGGAAACTTCACCCCGGCTCTGGCTGCTCAGGAAGCAGGAGCTGAAACTAATTAACTTCATTCGTCTTCGGAGAGTGCGGCCATCCCGGTTCACCGGCTGTGACTGCAGCTGCCCCCGTGCCCGGCCCCGGCTGCCGGCGCTGCGGGGTTCGGCAACCACAGTGCCTGCACGGTCGCTGCCTGCGGCAGGTCACGCCAGCCCTGGGGTGAAAGCTGGACGGAGCTTTGCCCCTCAGTTCTGCCTGGTTTGCACAGAGCTGCCTTCCCTTGTGCCTCCACGGCGAGAACGATGTTCCCCTGCAGCAACATGGGCATTCCCCCTTCCCTTTAGCAAACAGCACCCCCCCATAAGAATAAACCTAAGGGTCCATCTTCTCCAAGAGTCCCTTCCAAGCCCACAAGGGACAGTGTCTTCTTGTGGTGTCCTTAAAGCAGGACAAAGCTCCCCTGGTCATGTCCACCTCTGTCAAGATGACTTCTCCTCCCCGTGCCGGCTGCGAAGGCTGTTGCAGGTCCCTGGCGCGCTCCCAGGAACGTTTCGGCTTGGCTGAATTTTATTAGTTTTGTCCTCTGGATGAAGTGAGCCAACAGTAGTTACGGGAGATAAAAATGAGAACGGAGGAGCAGATACAGTCCATGTCGGGCAAGTTTGAGGCAATCGAAATCTAATCAGAACTGGTTGGTGGATGGTTCCGGCTTTTTCCACTAAGTTGCATCAAGAAATAGCTGAAGAAAAGGTATTTTTTCTCAATGTCACTGCCCCACCTGGGACTGTGACACAGCTAAGCTGAAGGACAGCTACTGGGGCCCATCATCCCCGCCTCGTCCTGGAGCATCTCAGGGCCTTAAGGACAAAGTTGCTGAAGACAGCCCTGGGAGAGAGGGCAGGGACACAGAGCATCCTTCCCAGGTGCCCAGGAAATCCTGTCCCTCCTGCCACTGCCACTGCCCTCATTCCTCTGCTGTCCCTCTCCTGTCCCCAGTGACCCACCAGTGCAGCTCCCAGCCCACCAGCTGGACAGCCGCACACTCTCAGCTGGCACTGGGTGAAGGCGATGTGGGTCGGCTTGCTGTGAAACGGGAGAGGGCAGAGCTGACCCCAAATACTCTGCACTTGCTGGGGGCCATCACGTACCTGCACTACAACCTGGCCCTGTAGTGCTGTCCCAGCGTGGCTGCGTCCATCCCCAGCAACCTGACCCTTTCCAAAAGCACTGCAGCTCCCTCCCCAGCACAGGAGGAAGAGGAGGAGGAGCAGAGCAGAGGTCCCCTGTCCCATGCCTGGCACAGGTCCCCACTGTCCCACCACCATGCTTCCACACAGCCACCCCTGTCTGGGCCCGGGATGAACCACCTGGTCCCTCTCCCACCTGCAAACCTTCTAGCCCCCTTCACAGGCAGGAGATGCACACAAAGGCAAAGGTAATAAAGCTCGAACAGGGGGGAAAAAAACGTAATTCAGGAAAAATAGTGCAGACAGGCTGTATAAACAGAGAGGCCACAGGGCCGCACTTTGAACAGGCAGCTAAAAAGCACGCTCTGGCCGATGTTTAACAGAAAGCAAAGGCAGGGACATAAAAACAAATAACACCATCAAACAGGGATGGGAGAACTCCTTTCATTGAAGAAACCCACGGTCTGATTTTGCCGCCTTGCACCACCTTTTCTGCTAAGCACACACATCAGCCCAGTGTTTTAGAGCCCCTGCCTCCCCCTCCAAACCCTCTGCACTCGCTGCTTGTCTCAGCGCTGGCAGGATCCTGCTCCAGGCAGCTGAATGGACAGACACACAGCTCCAGCACCAGATCTGCTGTAAGGGGCACCTACAGAGTCCAACGCCAAACCCGACTCTGTGATGGGAGATCCCAAGTACATTAAAGGGAGCCATTCTGGTGTGAGACTGCATTTGCATATTTGGCGGGTGTTGATATTCTTTTAATTGTCTCAAGAAACATATAAACAAAACCTGTTTGCTCGCTCGTTGGTTGTTTTTCCCTCCTGGGCTCTGCAGCACCACAGACGAGAGGAACAGCAATAGCTCAGCTGCCAAACTTGTAGCTGTTACTAGTGCTCCCTGCGATGGATTTGCCTACGAGCCAGGTCCAAATTTACATCCACTGCCCCAAAGGGGTTTGATCATTTTCTGTGCAGTTTTACAGCCCTGCCTCAAGACCTCAAAAATGCAGTGGGTTCACACAAAGGACTGGAGCACAGAGAGAGAGAGAGAAACTCAGCATCACCATAGCAAGAATTATTAAAGGCCCCTGAAGAGGGAGGGCTGAAACGTCCCTTGGATTTGGGGCATGAAAGATCACCCATGGCTGGTGATGGATCAGGAAAAGACATGCTGAGGGCAGTGAGGTCCCTGGACCCAGGTGCTGGGTGACTCATATTTTATTTCTGACCTACCCTAGATACTCCCTGGGTGATTTACCTTGAGTTTTGGGGGGGTTTCCCCCCACTTTCCTCTCTGCTCCTGTCTTCCCATCACACCACTCCTGTAATTCTTCCCTTATTTTGCTGCTCACACCCTTTGGTGGCTGCCACAAAGCTACATCTCCATTTAGTCACCCCGTAGCCAAGTGAGACGTACCTGACTCTTCTAACCTGCTCTCATAAATCAAAGCGGGAGGCAGGGAGCAGGAAAAATCCCGGTAAGCAGCCAGGATGATGCTAAGTTGACAGATGCAGGGCAGGGGCTGGTGGCTGCCTCTCTGTAAAGCATCTGTCCTTTTCCTCCAGAGGATGAGGCCAAAGGCTGCCTTTATCCTGGTGTTAAGCACTGCAAGCTGCTTCTCCACCACCTTTTGCGAGACGACGGCATGTTGAGGTGACAAGAAGCCCAGGCCAGAGCGGTGGGGATGTCATCCGTGGAGATGACAGCCTCTCCGTGACGTGCACGGTAATGAATCGCCTTCTTTGCAGAAATGAGTAAGTTGTGCCTGGTGATGCAATGATCAATTTGCTCCATCGTGTAAAGCCGTCCATTCATCACGGGCACCGACTGCCAGCCGCTCACACCTCACTTTATCGGCACCAACAGAGCAACAGGCTCTGCAGGCAGCTCCCTGCGCCCCTGCTGAGGAACAGCCCAACAAAGGGGCTTCCCCTCTCCCCTGACCTTCCCGCTGAGGGTCCCTCCAGCATCGAGCATCCAGCAATCACAGCCTGCTCTGTCCCAGGATGGCAGGAGAAAGAAAAGGGGGAAAAAAACCCACCAAGTTCCCGTGGCGTCTCCTGCACCGAACGGCAAGAAGAGCTGGCAGGGTGTCGTCTACCTGCTCCTGCCTGTACCCCACCGGCACGCTGCCCACCGGGACCAGCCCAGCCCACCTCCTGAGCTTCAGTGATGCTCATCTGCAGCAGCACCCATTGTCCTGTGCTCCTGCAGATGAAGCACACGAGGCTAAGGCACAGGGCAGACAAGCTCTGCTGCTGCTGCAGCAGCAGCATGGCCACAGCAAAGCTGTTTCTCCTCTCCCGGCCCAGATTCCCCTTGCCTTTTCTCATCCACTTCGCTTTTCATCCTCCTCTGCTCCCAGGGAGCCTCACACCGCAGCGCTCGGCATCGACTTGCAAAATCACCAGTGCCCAAATCACTGCAAAACCCCTGCAAAACATCGCTGCAAAACCCCTGCAAGACTGGGGCGGTGGTGGTGTCACAGGGCTCAGCCAGGGAAAGCCACAGGCAGGGAGCAAAAGCCCAGCTCCAATCCTTGACATGAGACAGGACACATGCAGGTGCAGAGCTGGGGAGCAGAGCTCTCTGCCGCCAAAAGAACTGAAAATAAAATTACAAACAAATAAAGAAAAAAATCCAGTTGATTGTACTTTGGCAAAGAATTCAGAGAGCACAGGGGCTCGCTTGGGAGCAAAACGAAGATGAATCGACAGCGAGTTCAAGAGAATTCATTCTGCTGCTGAACACTTGTCTCTCCATCAGGACATCTCAAAGGCTTGTCAAGCAAAGGCAAGGCTTTTATTTGTTTCTATGGTTGCCATAACGATAGAGCTATATGTCATGTCAGGCGGCAGCTGGGGCTCACACCTCTGATTTATAGCTGCTCGCCAGAAATTATCAACTTTTCTGCAGAGCGGGTGGCACAGTGAACCAGGACCACCAGGCATTTGCCAGTGCCATGCTCTGCCCCCCGGGTTACCTCCCCTCTCGGTCCCCAGCAGCCAGCTGTGCCTCAAGGGATGCTTTTATCCCCACAGGGATGCTCGATGCTGACAGTGGCGGGACCCAGGGGCTGCCTGTGTGGGTCCTCCCTGTGAGCCGCTGACGGGGCAGAGCAGCGTATGCTGCCACAATTACAGCGATTCCTGGTCCCGCAGGACAAGTGGTACCTCCTAAAGGGCCAAAAAGAGACAGCAAGCTGCCCAGGGAAGGCCAGCAGAACGATTAAACACCTAATACTAATTTGTTTTTTTAAAAAAAATAAAGGACTACTGTGTTTACCACCAGGTTATGGGAGAAATACAGATAAAGAAAGAAGGATGTGAGCAACGGGGAGAGGGAAACAAAGAGGGGTCTTGAAAACCAGCAAGACAAGGTGGGACCAGGAGGTATTTCTCGTCCTGGCAGGGGATGCGCAGCTGGGACAGTCTGCACAGCCTGGGACCCGGCCTCCAGCCCAAGCCAGAGGCTTCCCAGTGTGGGGAGAGCCCCACCGCACTGCTGGCCAACCTCATATGAACAAAGGCATCACCGTTAGCGTGGCTGCCACAGTCCCAGACACGTGACCGATGCGATCAGCCTGCGGAGGATCAGACTCTGGGGGTGACGAGGGGATGCTCAATATGGTTACTGATAAATTATACATATAAGTTTCATTAACTCAAAGCACCCTCGTGCTTAATTTATGACACGCAGCCCTAAAACCTCCACTACCAAGCTCTGCATGCAAAGTCCTGTCCCCACTCAAGCCCCAGCACACATGGCAGCATCCCCGGTGGGATGTTTGCACGGAGACCTTTGGCTCCTGCCTGTAGGAAGTTTCTCTAAAGGCTGCAACAGCGGGAGGATGGTTCCCATCCACCAAAGCGCTGCATACAGCTTGTTGCACGGCTCAGCAGTGAAATGCACGGAGAAGAGCATCCCTTCCGAGCAGCAGCAGGGAGCCAGCATTTCTCCAGAGAAGTGCTGAAAGGCAGAGCCCCACCTGTCCCTTCCGCAGTCTCAAGCATCTTCATAAAAACGCAAGGCCACGTTTGAACCTCTGACCCTCTGAGTTGTAAAGACTTCATCGCTTGTTTTCTCCAAACCAGGCTTTCTGCAATTTCTTTCTATTAAGCTCTGCAAGACAAGTGACCCCGGACCCAAAAGGTGTCAGACTAATGAAAGGTCTGGAGGAATGCAGCACGATCGTTATTAAAGACACAGAAGAAATACAGGACTGAGTTACCGTCGCAGCGTCACAGGACAGCAAACAGGGCACTCCAGCTGCTGAGACGCAGCCATGTTGCAGCTGGTGTCATGCAGCCCAGGATCTGCCCTTGGCATGGGGACACGACTGTACTAGAGCTCAAGTGCTGCAGGACCACCCGCATGAGCTGCCACCACGGAGGGACAGCAGTGCCACCGTGGTCCCACAACCCAGGGAACAGGTCCCCCCTGCCCCTGTGCAGAGGGATGGTTGCATCTGAACACCTACAAAAGGGACAGCACACGTTCACCTCTGATGGCAGGTCTGACACAGGTTCATCTGGACATCTGAACCATCAAAACTTCTGCGTTACTGCTCCCTTGAGAAGCTACCAACACTCATCTCAGTTCAGAGGGACAAAGCAAAGAGGTTGCAAGATTAACAGATCTAGAAGCACCTTTCTCATTGTGTGACAGCACCCAAGAACCTCAGAGGAGGTTCTGGGAGACAGGTCAATGCAACGCCCGTGAGCACCAAACACAGCAACGTCCCTGCTCGCCAGCTGCAGTGGATCTCGGCAGCCCCAGCATTAGCTCCTCCACACCATCACGCTCCGCTCAGGAAGCATCACCTTGGTTTCCACACCCCAGGGTGCTTGGGACCCCAAGCTTGCAGCCTGATCCCCATTTGAGAAAGGTTTAAGTTCTAATGCAAAAATAATAGATCGCTTTTTGGTTTTCACTGTATCTGTGAAACCTTCCATAATTCAACATCAAATATTTATTATTACGTTTATTAAAGTTTTAATAATTTAGCATCTCCTGTACGTAAGATACAAGTGCCATGAACTCACCTCCCTTATTCTACCTGGGTCACTCCAATATTATACCTGGAATTCTCAGTTCAGTTTCCATTTACAAGGGGAGCAGGCAACAGCCTTTGAGCCAAAAACTACCCTCCTCCTGCCTGGCTTTCATCCATCCCGACCAAAACTCTTCCATGAGGATCAGTGCCCAGAGACAATTACCACACCAGAGCAGAAAGCAAGCTTCCTAGCCTCTATTTGCTCTAACGTACTTTTAACAAAGATGTGAGGAGGCAAGAAAGAAATAATGTTCTCCTGGCATTTTGGCTCAGAAAATGTTAACATGAAACAAGGCGACCCTTCACCTTCTCAAATAAAAAGCAGTAGCCTTCTGTAGATGAGAAAAACAACGCTCCTAAGAGAGCCAAATTGTGATAGATACGTACCATCAGTCTCTTTTTGCAGGAAAGGGAACAAGCACTAATTAGCAACAAAAACACTTGGAAGTGAGGACCTCCTGGATGCCAGTCCTGGCTCTGCCAGAGTTTTTGTAAGCACTTGCTCCAACTATAGCCCTGCCAAGATGATGGGACAGAAGAATGGAAATCCACCACCCCATTGCTCTGGGAAATGACAAGACAGAAGGGGCTGGGGGACATAAGGATCCTGCTAGTGCCCAGGAAGGCAATTCACAACACAGGCAAGAATTTTCAGGTCAGGAAATTGTGTCTGGAGTCAACAGGAGAAGGCAGCGAGAAGGGAGGGAGGGAGGCATCACAGGGTCTCCCTGGCACCCACAGTCACGTGCTCAGTCTTAAGTTAATGGGGGAGAGGGGAACACACCTAAATATCTTAGGAATTAAACCCTTGTAGTTTACAGTTAAACCCTTGTAAACCAGACAGAGAAGGACAATCACCACCACTGCTCTCCTCCAAGGCAGAAGCTGCTGCTCCCTTTCCAGCTGGGGTACAGAGGACAACCGTTTTTCCTAGCTCCTTTTCCAAGGGACCCCCTTTGCCCACCCTCAGGCCAGTCTCCCAGCAGACAGCCCCTCCTTCCACCAGGGCAATTCTCCCCCTGCAATGCCCTCTTAGGTCCCACTTCCGAACTAGACTGTCAAAAGTCAAATGCCATCTGGTCAGAACACTAGCTAGCCAAAATGGGGGAGCCAGAGAAATAGCCAGGCATTTACTGAACTCAAGGAAGGAAAAAAGCCCTCCAAATGTGTAATAATTGGACAGCAACATGGCCTTTCAGAAGGTTCTGACCTTGGCCCTTCATGAGCACCACAGCAGACTTACCTAGGGCTGGGTGGATGTGAGATATGTGAGTTTCTGAAAGATGACAGCACTTCCATATTGGTAATTGCATCCATTTAAGCTATGTAATCTAACATTAGATTTAAGCCCCTTTAAAATTGCCTTGCCACAGGTTCATACCAATTTACCTGATTGGACTGGCAGACTCCAGAGCTATATACACAGCCCTAGCCTAGACCTATCAGGACCAAAAGAGCCTGGAGAGCTATCATATCAGATTTCTTATTGGAAGAAAATTAATCAAACTTATCATCACAGAAACTACCGCATCCTCAGTTACAATTTAAAGAGCAGTGTAGTCACTCAAGCATGAGGGAAATGAGAAATCTGCTTCCTACCTGACATCTGCTGGATCTTCCGTCACCAGAACATCTGTTTTGCAGCTGGCGAGAGGGTTGATGGAAAGCTCCACGGGGGGCACCACGAAGCTCTTACTGACAGGCAGCCACAGGCCTTGACCCAAACTATAAGTGGACCTGGAACAAGGACAAACGTGTCATATAGGAACAGAGCAACCACAGTGAATAGTAGCCCTCTATCGCACCTGACCACTTGGAAGTCAGAGCAGTAGTGGCACCATGGGAAAGTCAGTCATTTGGTCTTGTTCTGAAAGCCAAATGAGAGAGGAATCGCTAGAGATCTGACAGGGAGCATATGGGGATGGTCACACTCTTCTTTTTAGTCCAAGGAGGCTTTCTGTGCATGCTGTCCCCACTTTTGCTGAGCTATGTCTGGCCAAGGGGACAAGAGGGAAACCCTTCCCATCTGCAGAATACAGACAAATCTTTCAGGTCTGTCAAAGGCAAACAACACTCATGTCCCCGAGCCAGCACAACAAGATGGAGCTGGGAGTGACTGAGAGGTAGCATCCGCTGGGATGTCCTCACTGGCTCCCCCATCCCAAAGATCCAAGCTGAATGCTCCTTTGACTCACCTGAGTATTTTCTCTGGCGCCTGCTCTCCTGTGACCAAGTCATATCCCCGCTCGAGCGTCGTGTAGGGCCAGGGCCTGGGAGGCAGAGAGGGAAAGAGCAGCTGTGGCACGTCACCCTGCAGGGAGAGCGGCACAGCCCGGTCCCGGGTCTTTGGCACCGGTGACGGCTGGTGGGGAGGAGAACTGGGCTCCTCACCAACGTGGGAGGCGGGACAGAGTGAACGCACCACCATATCGCCACTCACCCTTCGCTGTGTCCCCAGTCGCTCCGCACACACAAGTGGCGATGGATGGGGTCTGGGGCGTAGCCTTCATGGCAGCTGCATTCTCCTAAAAGAGAAGAAGGAAAGGTGAGACCTCTCTGCCCCAGAGGCACATCAGCAACCGCAGCGCTGGGCCCTCCTTTCCCTGCTGCCTATCTCCGCTTGTTCACGGCCATTTCTGGTCCCTGACGTAGATCTGGAGCACTTTGGACTCTTCTGAAATCTCCAGCAGATGCGGAAAGCTCCAAGAAACCTGTAGCTTTTCTGGAGGGGGTTACATGATGTAGCACCCACAGTAGCTGGGGATGGGATTTCACGATGCAAAAGGTCTGTCCTTAACTCGTGTTCCTGTGCAGCCCTGCAGCTCTCCAGGCTCAGCAAACCTCTGTGGGATGGCCTCCAAGAACACCTCTCGTTCCCCGCAGAGATGTACCCACACAGATCTGGTCCCTGCCCTGTCCTGCTGAGCCCTGCCCACACCCCTGGCAGAGGGGCTGCTCTCAGGGCCAGCAGTTCACTCCTCAGCAGGGATCATGACCTCGCTTGAGGAGAGCCAGTGTCCATGCACTTCCCAAGTGGGGGGATGTCCCCAACAAATGCCCCCTTCACACCTCTGCTCCTGCCACCTCACACCAGGATGGGATGGCAGAGCCTCCAGCAGCCCAAAGTCCCTTAGGAGGATGCGCCAACCCCAAACCTCCATCCTCCGCAGGCGGTGCCCATACCATGCCCCTGTCCTGCAGCAAGGGGCTCTCGGCCCTGCTCCCCTCCCTGCTCCCCTTTGCTTCCCCTTCTGTTGGCTCACCCTGTTACACCCTTTTGACAGCAGGAGAAGACATTTCCCGCACCAGAAACCCCACCAAATCGATTCCATGTTTGGTAGAAATACATAACCCGGAGCAAGAAACAGCAAAATCAAAAGATTAATTGGATTTGCACGTGGAGTTTCTGTTACAAGCTGCTGCCAATGTTTCCCCCCCGCCCCCCCTCCATCGTGCCTGATGGTGCAGCAGGCTGAGCTGCAAATACGAGCAGAGGTGGGGACTGGGGGGGGACGGGGGACACGGACTCGGGGTAGCCCCATCACGGCGGTAATGCAGACTGGCAGGTACCTGCGTGCTCATCGGGATCCTAAGCAAGTTCTTAAAATGCCTCGCAGGGATTACAGTAAAGAGCTTTATTGTCAGGAGGGAGCGAGACGGGGGTTCAGCTGCTGAGATTTTTGAGGAAGAGCTGCCTGGAAAGGGAGAGGCAGCAAAAAAAGAAAAGAGGGGGGGGGGAAAGAGACAGCTAATGATGTGCTAAAATGCAACAGCACCTTCATGAAATATTCACTGCCTTAAACACATCTAATATTAAAGATTAAATGTCCTGGGATTTGTCCTAGCGACTTCGAAGCACTGATTTATGATCTGTCAAAAGCTGCTAACCTCATGATTCATAACGGGAGCGGCAGGAACATTGCTTCTCCAAAGGGAAAGAGTTGGGAGAGAGACAGCAGAGCAGCACTCGTCCCTGCACCAGCTCAGCCACGCCTGGGGGCTGGGGCAGTCTTGTTGTAAGAAAACACGGGTCCTAATGGCTCCATCAGTGATTTTAAAAAAAGAAAAGTTATTTTTTCCTTGGGTGCTTAGTACGCAAGTTTCCCCAGCCGCGCCGTGGATCATTAATTCCTGGCGCTTATTACATAACAAATATATGCTCTGCAAATGAGAGACATCTCAAAGTGCTTGCGAAGCAGAGCTGGGAGTCCTGGGGCACCGGCTCGTGCTCAGCTTCTGCCACAGAAATTAGAGCAAGTAGGGAAAAACCACCTACGGATGTTGGCACCAAAACAGCCCCAACACCTCCCTCCTTATCGATGGCTAGAGGTAACTGGGGCAGTGAACCCCTTTCCCACAGTGCAGGAGGATTTACTTTCTCTGCCGGTTTGTTTACGGCTCCGTCAGTTTGGCATTGGAAGGAGAAACTCTATCAACCTGCAGAAAAATTGATTTTATCGACTCCAATCCTGGAGTTTCAACAGCTACAGCTGGTACTCAAGGCTTTATTGGGAGGTTTATTGGGAGGTTTATTTCAGTAAGTGAGAGGGCAAACAGTGACACCAGCAGATCCAGGGTGGCAGAGAGGTGGGACACTGGGGAAAGCCACCCAGGGCATGGAGACCACAGGTACCTGCCCCTCATCAGGACCACTTGGGACCGGTTTTCCACAGGTTTTCCAGGGAGATCTGGACCCCTTTGGCAGAGTTTTAGAAATTAGATAGGAAGTGTCCCAGCATGGGATCAGCTGAGCGTTGCAGTCTGCTGGAGGAGCAGAACTCTATCTCTTTGGACAGATGGTTTAGGACATACTTCTGTATCTAGAATCATGAACAGGCAATTAGTAGGGTTTCCAAAAACCTCAGTAGAACCTGCTGTGCTCTTACAGGTTTTCACGAGCTTTTGCTCTCTCCCCATCAGCATCCACCCTCCTCCTTCGGTCCCCTGAGCTACTCTGTTATTTTCAGTCTGTCCCCATCCTCCCCAGGTGCGATGATGAGCCAGGGAGGATGCTGAGCCAGCCAGGCTGATCCCCATGGACCAAAAACACCTGGTAAAGTCCCTGGAGCAGCAGGAATGGGGCTTCCTATAACTTTAACTCCTCTTTAGGGTAAGTGCATTTTCTAAAGAGCAGATTTCAACATGCTGCTTAAAGAAACCAAGTCACGAAAAGCCAAAACAACAGCGCCTTTGTTCAGAGCTACTAAATCCCATGTGCTTCTGAGATGGGCAGTTATCTGCTCAGCATCGCTTGGGCTAAGTTAGGATTCAACCTGAGCTTAAAGCCAAAGGCAACCAAAATAACCAAGTTTGACAAATAACCACACCAGGTCCTGCACATGCCTCTGCGCAGCGGAGGACAAATGAATCGGGATCTACAAACCGCTGCAACAAGCAACCCTCTTTCTGCAGCCACCAACCTGCACCCTGCCCACGGTAAAAACATGGTCCTTCCTCTTCCTTTGGATTCATAACCCACAAATTGGGTTGGATAATCCACTGCAAATTTGGAGCCGCTA
Source organism: Leptosomus discolor (assembly GCF_034619465.1). NCBI lineage: Eukaryota > Metazoa > Chordata > Aves > Leptosomiformes > Leptosomidae > Leptosomus > Leptosomus discolor. The sequence continues at coordinate 5,648,055 of NC_141409.1, forward strand.
TAGCAAAAGGAAGGATCGCTGCTCACTCAGTTCAAGCAAGAGCAGGCCCCAGTGCTCAGCTCTGGAGGTCCCATGTTATATTCCCAGTGTGTTATTAAACGAGATACTGGGAGAGGAGGGGAAAACCTCTGCTGTTGCAGAGAGAAGATGCACAAACCAGGGAATGCAACACCGTAACTCCAGCAAGAGGCTCAGAAAACACGTTACTCAAGCGACACGTGCAGCTACGTGGAAGGGCGAGGGGAGAGGTGAGGCCATGGGAACGCAGCAGCCCCTCAGCACTGCTCTGCATCCTCCCCTGCTCCTCTCTTCCCACTTACATAAGATCTCATCACGGACCATCCTGCCATGACAAATTACAGGTGACACGGTGTCTCCGTGCCAGTTTCTGCTCAGGGAGAGGGAACCCTTGACAGCAGCAGAAGGACACATCCCCAAACACTGCAGGCACATCTCACCTGCAGCTTCCCTCCTGCTGTGCCTTCATCCCCACGGAGGCTGGTGAAAGAGACCACTGGCAGCTCAGCCCCAAGTGCCACGCAGTGCCACGTGCAGCAAGGCACCGGGCTGCTGCGCAGGCTGGAGTGGGGAGCCCAGCCTGCAGCACCTGGAGAAGCGGCTGTGCAGCTCCAGCCTGCTTTGGCCCCACGATGTTGCAGGCATCGCTCCTGCCCTCAGCTGGGAAGCTGAGAAGGATCTGGAGCCTCACCTGGGGGAACAGGGCAAACTAAGGATACACTGACCTGGTTTCCACCTGCAGACGTGAGCTTCCTCTACCTGTTCCTGAGCAAAGGACTTCTCGTGTTGCCCATGCTTCACACCAGCTTTACTGCTGGAACTGCAGAAGGGCAGGACTGGACCAGTCTGCAGCCATCTGTGGGTTTTGGCTCAGGGTTGGCCCACACTGAGGCTTGCTTATGCCTGAAGGAAACGAATCTAACACAAGCCACACCCGAGTTCAACACCTCCAGTGGCACAGGCATGGTGCAAAACCAACTACGTGGAGGAAAACAGCCCTCCAGCTCTTGTTGCATCTAGACCAACACAGCTGGAGGCTTTAGCTTTCTTCTTTTTTTTATATCTAAGCTGGAAGTTGCAGAACTATTCTTCCATTTCACCCACCGCACCGTGCTGCTGCTCCTCTTGAAACGGGGCCTCGTGCTGCACCCGCACCCTCCCCAGCCATCCCCGCACTCTGCCTAGGGAGCGGCAGAGCAGGGCTGTGGGACAAACCACCAGCGTGCCAGGGTAATCCTGTTAGCCTCATTAGGGCGAAAGGCAATCTGCAGTGATAATGCTGCAGGATCCCCTTAATCCACCCGCCCAGCGCGCAGCAGGAACCAGAGGCTCCCAGAGTCCCTGTGCTCCCGGGGAAGCTGCTCTTTGCTGTCTCTGGCACTCTTATTTAAGGAGTCAGAGGGGCTTTGGCAGTGGTGGAGCAAACCTGTGGCTTGTCAACCCTCTCCTGGCACTGCTGGTGGCCGCGATTCCCTCCTCCACGGCAGGGCCTCCATCCCTGGCGTCCGCCCGCATCACAGAGGGATGCCCTGCTGTGCCAAGGGCTGTGCCCCAGCCACAAAGACAGCATCCTGGGGACAAGTCTGGACCCTAGCTGGGGTGGCAGCCTGTTCCCAGAGGCTGCAGGGCTACAAACACGTGCCTTTCAATCTGCATGAGCACTGCATGTACACGCTCACACCTGAAGGGATACACAGCCTGGCTCCAGCTTTTTGGGTCCCCTCTTCTCTGGGCACACACCGGACGACATGCCAGCCCCAGCAAAGCACCCTCGGTGCCAGCAAGCCGGGAAGCTGCAGCTGAAGCCCCGGCTGCCCTTGGCTCTGCAGCCCAGCTGGGTTGTCCTCCCTGCAGAGCCCCATCCCAGCAACGGGGCGAGCTCCAGCACAGCTGTCTCCCCAACACCGCCTCTTGCTTCTCCTCCTTCCACCCACCACAGCACAGGAGGAGAAAGGGTCTGCAGAGGGAGGTGGGTGCCGGGCGGCAAGCCGAGGCCAAGTATTTTTCGGCGAACAGAGAGGGCCGTTGAGTGCGGCGGCTGCCCACCCCGCCAGCCCTGACTGCACCAGTGTTCGCTGCGGGGCCGTGGCACAAAGCCCCTCTCTTCTGGGCAAGTGCGGAGCCATCTCCAGGGTTACCAGCCTGCTCCGAGGTGGGAGGACTGGAGGGTTCCCCCCCTCCTCTCCTGCTGCAGGAATGCAAAGCCTTCACCCCCACCAGCAGCTCGAAATCCATGGCCCAAATCCCCTCGCCAGGAGCGAAGGCGGCTGCAAAAGGCGTCTCCCGCCTGGGCCCTGCTGTCCTGGCCACCAGCTCGGTGCTTGGCAAGAGCAACGTCCCCTTGTCACCACTGCCCACAGCAGGAGCTGCTGCCCAGGAGCTCCCATCGGGGCACAGGGGACCCAGATGCTCCCATGCTGGGCTCATGGGCTGCCTCCCACTACCACACAGGACACCCTGTGCTGTCCCCAGCTCTGCTGTCACCCCCACACGTCCCTCCCAAGGTGGTGACAACACCCAGGAACACTGGCAGCAGCCCTGAGCACTAGCTGTGGGGCACAAGCCACCAAGAGATCGACACAAGTCATCCCATGGCCACCAACCTCCCATAACGAAGCTGTTGAGGCCTCAGAGTCTCATCCACATTCAGAGGAAGCCCTGCATCAATTTATTCTTTGAGAAAGGTTTCTAAGCTCCTGCTGGAGAAACGACCTCCTCATCCAGCAGCCACAGAAAGTTTGATGTGGGTGAATCAAACCTTATCTCCTTCAGCCATGTGGAGCACATGCTGTGACCCCATGGGTTGTTCTTCCTCACCATTACGGAGCACTCTGGACCCCCAGTGCACAAGGAGGCTGCAGGGCTCCCTCCAGGGCATGGTGTGGTCCGATGGTCCCCACTGCCATCTCTGAACCACATGCCATGCTCGCTACCTTGGCCCGTCTCCCTCTCTGCCTACAGGAACCTCTGTGCAGGCAGATCTGGCTGCACCCCTGCACCCCACCCTAGAGTTGTGATAACCCACAGAGAGGTGCCATGGGCCTCCCAAAGCAACATCCCTCTTTGCTGCCACCCCTCCTCCCGAGGGAGGAGTACTCTACCAGGGAAATGCAAACTCTGGGAACCACACAAGAGATCTCAGCCGCCAAGTCCTCCTCTAGACAGGAGCCCCTCTGCCTGCAGTCTGGCCTAAATAAAAACAAGAAAACATCAAACTATCTGCTAGCAGTACCCCCCGTGATGGCCTCAAACTGGCTGCCAGGGGTGTGAGTGCAGCATCTCACGGCTGCTCGGGTGCCTGAGCCAGCAGGTGACCCAGCGCAGCTCCCCCGGGAGGAGCAGCTCCCAGCGGCATGATGACAAGGGTGAGCTCACCAGGGACGGGACAGGACACACATTCGCACAAGAGTTGGCACCAGGGTTTCCCATCGATGGCGGTATGGATGAGAGGAAAAAATCCCCGCAACAAAACCCTTCCTTAAAGGGTTTGCTGTGCCCCTGCAGGATGGCAGAGCAAGGGCCTCTTTCGAGAAGGAGATTCAGAGAAAATTAAACACAGGCAAAGATGAACGAGGGTCTTAATAGTTCATTAAATTCCCAACTTCAATGAACAACTGAAGTGTCTTCAGAGAGCTGTTCCTTGAGTCAGGGTTGGCCCCTGGCCGAGGCTGTGGCTCCTACAACAAGCGCAGCGGCAGCGCAGGCTCCCTGTGAAGCTCTCTGAAAAACTTCTCTTCTTGCCCTTGCTATCTGCTGTCCCTGGCCTTCAGGGATGGCACTTTACAAACCTGGGTCTCTGCTTTATCCTGACAAGAAATGCAATTTCTGTAAAAGCAGTTTAGCTCTCGAGCAACAAGACAGGGAAGGAGGCTCCCGCCTGGCCAACCTGGTGCAGAGCACAGAGGGAAAACCTGGAGTTAATTTGAATTATCCCTCGTCTCCCCCCATTGCAAGTCATCCTCTTCACTCACATCCATAACCACACTTAAGCACAAGCTTAACTTCCAAGGATTGTGACTGGGTTTATGCTCTGCATGGATTTTATTCTCATTATCATCTGCTCAGCTCCTACACCGCGCAGCCGAGGAAGATCTCCTGGGGCACACGTGCATGGCTGATGCAAGGAAGCAGCGAGAGGTCCCAAGGGTGGACCAAGGGTGGTCTGCCGTGCCGTGGCTGTCATCCTGTGAACACTTCCCCACAGCTGACCATGGCAGCGTGAGACACCACCTCCTGCACTGCTGGTGGGACGGGTCAAGATGGGTCCAGGAGCGGCTGGTACAACAAAACTGATGCCTCTTCCCTCCTCCCCGTGGTCTTTAGACAAGCACAGAAATGCCATTACAAGCACATTAGCAGCTGCAGGATTAAACATTCTAATGGCAGAAAATGAGAGCGTAAAGACAGCACAGATAACCTTAACTCAGCCCCCTCACAGGCATGCATTTTGATTGCTGTTTGTGTATAACACTTCAGCCCGACGCTAAATTAGCTTGGGAGTTAACTGCCTCCTGCCCTGCTTGGTGCATGAGGCAAGCTGTGCCACCACATGAAAAGAAATCATATATTACATGGTTTTTGACCAAGTTATTAAACTCCATACCTTAGAGAAACAGAACCTCATCTTATAAAAGTCTAAGTCAATAAAGACACTAGGATCCTCCAACAGCGAAAATAGCAGAAGTGCACAAGAACAAACAAATATTACTTGATGTGCACAAAAGCTGCATGATATTAAATTGAACTACCAGAGAAAATGGCTGTTTTCATAAACATAAATACACCCTCACCAAGGTTGGTCATCTCCTGATTCACATGCTCAGCTCTGCAACCTCCAAATCCCCTTAACAGGTTGCCTTTAAAAAATGGCTTTGTTTAAAAATGACTTTCATCTGTCTCCTGCCCACAAGACCCCTGTCCTACCTGGACAGGAACACCATCTGTGGCTCTGGTGACAAACCAGCCCATCTGGAAGATGATGGAAACCTTTTTTTTTTTTTGCCTCCAGTTTCCAGAAAAGACCCTTCACTACCACATCTCATTTGGTCCCTACAAGCCCATACCTATTGCTTTGGGGGATGCCATCAATTGTGGATGCAAAGGAGAGAATTTTGATGGAGAAGTGCCTGATTTATAGACGGGGAAAAAAAAAATCCAACGCATTTGCACCTGCTAATCAAGGTAGCTATCCATCTCATTTATGCCACTGCTCCAGCAAGCCTGACAGCACAAAATCAGAGGCTGTTTCTTCCAGCATTTGGCCCTAAGGGACCAATTCTCCAGCAGGTCTCTTAAGCGATGCCCACAGAATGTGCAAGTGAATCAGTTTTGTGCATACAAAGCAGGTAATTGTGCTCACAAATCAGGATTTGCATATGCTGCCGAAAACGGAGGCTCTCATAAACGTTACCGGTGCTGGTAAGGGAGGCCAGTGAAAAAGCAGCACTCCTGGATTTTACACAGAGGTATCCCAGCACGTGGTACAAGTGGCGGTGCTGGCAGCATGCTGCACATCTGTCCAAAATACAGAGAGCAAGGAGAGTTGACTGCACGTTCCAGAAGATGAGAAACCTTTCCCGTTCTTTCCTGAAGCAGCACAGGCAGCACCTGCCAAGAGGATGAACCTCTTCAGCCGACGACTGCATCCTGACCCCGGCGGGGGGCCTGTCCCGTGCAACGAGGCAGCGTGTGACGGCTGGGGCACGGCCACCGTGTCGTGTCTGCAGGGGGAAGACCCTCAGCAGCATCCCTTTATTTGCAGTCATGTCAGACCAACCGGCTTGGCTGTTTCCAAGGCAGGGGGGGAAGGAGAAAGATGATGTTTTGCTCATGTGCAGATGCTGGCGCTCCCTCTGAAAAGCCCTGATGAGCTGGTGCTTTGCAACACGGGTTTGGAATTTGTCAGGGGGCAGCAATCATTTAATTAAAGAGTGAGTCACACGGCAAAGACACAAGAGAGGGCAAATCAAGGTCAGGCAAGCAAAGTGTATTTTGGCATTTCCTACTGCTTCAGAGCCTCCGTTTTCAGTGTGGATTATTACTCATACTGAAGTAGCATTTGGTGGCTGGAGTCACGAGTCAGCACCTTGTATGGACAGACCTTATACAAAACTCCAACCTAAAAGACACCTTCAGTGCTGGGAAGGGGTAAGAGCTCATGTCTCAACAGACAGAGCATGTATGACCTGGGGCCCTCTGGGCAAACGTGTGCCAAGAGCCCATGGCACTGCTGCTGAGGACAAGTCCTGCCCAGAGGTCTGCCTACACCTTGGGGCCAGGAAGCTTTGGGACAAGGCTGCATCCATGCTGCCACAGAGAGGGGCTCCAAGGGGAAGGCTGCAATCAGATTAGCTATAAATGCGCTGGAGGATCTCAAAGCTGGCTCTGTTGCCCTTCACAGGAGAAACCTTCAAGGCTTTCATCCTCCAGACAGGACAAACCTCCGTCCATCCTCCTCATGGACACTTTGCCCAGCCCGAGACGACAGAGGGAAAACCCCCAGCACCCATCGCTTGGGATGCTCACGGAGATGATAAAATCCCTGACCTGAAAAGGTTGAAATCTAGGCAGGATTTACATCCCATAGTAAAACCACAGACCTGCCTCTCTCATGGTGATAAAAATAAATCACCCTTAAAAATAGAATGACATTAATAAAAATAAATCTAAAAATACATGCAGTGCATCATGGAGTTATGGTCTGCTCCCAGCCTGGCTCGGAAACTTCTCACCAGCTAAGGGCTGGCCAGCGGTGATGAAAGTAAGCAGTGCTCGGGGCTATGTCCTGGGGCAGGGTGTCAAATAGATACTTCCAAAGGTCTAATTTTCAGTGCGTGGTTGCTCAGCTCTTATGAAGTTTGGACCTCTTAAGGGGATCTTAGATTTAGGCTCCAAAACTCAGCAGCCCCACCGGCCAGCCCCTCTATACCCCTGCAGATCCAACCGTCAAGAGAAAGATTTTCCTTTATCTGTGTGCAAACTCCCAGGATGGAGAGAGGGGGGAGAAGCCGATTGACAGATTTCGGGTGAGGAACCTGAAGGTTCAGATCAAGGCTGCTCTGCCCGCACCTCCCATCACGGGTAAGCAGGGAGGATGGGAACCAGGGATGGGAGCTGTCGAGCAGCTGCCGAGGCTAGGATCCAGCGCGGTGTCAGAGCAGAGCACCTCCTGGGCGAATGAGCATCTCCCCCTTCCCTGCAAACGAGATCTGACACGTCCTGCTCAAGCGTGGGGCATCCAGCAAGAGCGACAAGCTGCTCCGGTGAGCTGGGGGCGCAGGGGGAGCAGCAGCTGGGCCAGCACGGGAAAACAGCCGCTCCTCACAGCAGAGGCCATGTGAGGATTAAACCAGCCCTGCTCAGTGCCAAGGACACTGTGGGGCCGGTGAGCGAAGCCACAGGGCTCTTCCAACACGGAAGTCATGGTCTGGCTCCATACAGCCTCCCTGGGGTTTCTGCTGGAGGCAGAGATTTTTCTCTCCTCCTGCCCTGAACCAGGGGACAGCTGAATGCATCTTCCCTCTCCTGCTGAGGTGGCTGCGTTTTGCCAATGACTGAAACAATCCTTTTGCTCTGTGACATCTGGATGACAAGAGCCTCCACCTGCACCATCTCCATCTGCCAGGGTGGCTGCTGTCACCTCTCAGCTCTCCTCGGGACTGTAGGTGATGCCCAGGGCTCGTCTACATGGCGAATTCATCCAGCATAATCATTCTGCTGCAGCAATGTCTGCCAGTACCTCCGTGCAGACAAGCCTTGAGGAACAGGAGTGCTAAGAAGAGAACATTGTCTTGACCAGGAAAATGAGCAGGGAGGGATGAGAACAGGGTCACCCCCACCAGCCCATGGTGCATCCATGACTCTGGAGGATTTCTTCCTCTCAAGATGTTATGTATTAATGGCACAGTCTGTGGCAGGGGGATGCTCAGAAAAAGTCTTTTCCTCTATGAGCCATCCCTCTTCAAACCCCCTGGCAAAACCGGCAACCAACATCCCTACCCACAGCCAGGAATCTCATACACAAACAGATAGCGAAGAAACTCTAATTGCTAAGAGAGGAGGGAGGTGGCTCACATGGAGAGGCAGAACCAACCTGGGAACCATACTTCTCTGTAAGGAGACAGGGGGGGTTGCAAGCTCTTTAGATGCAGAGCATGCCAGGAGCAGCAGGGTCACTTGTCTCCACGCCACCAAGAAACCATCCCACCCAAAGTGAGGCACTGGGGACCAGGAGCAATGCTCACGGCTGCAGAGAGCACAGCACATCCCACGATACGAAAAACCAGCAGGTGCCCGAGCCACCTTCCCATGCAAGGTCCTGTCACCCACACCAGCTGAGGAGATGTCGCCTCCTGAGGCCAGCCGTTGGCTGCGCTCACACACTTATTTCCCACCACACAGACCTCCTGCCTTCACTCACTAGTTGCACGTGTGCTGTTTTCTCTGTTCCCAGCTCACTGCAGACTCCAGGATCCCCATCTGTCACCCAGGAGCATGTAGGTCAGAAGGAAAGGTGACCCTTCTCCTTTGCCCAGCCCCACACCTCACAGTCACAGCAGGGCTGGCTGCCACTTCACAGGGGCAGCCTTTGTGTGCAAGCAGAACATGCTCAGCAAAAATGTCATTTACAGATGAGGAAAGATGGCAGACTTCACAACTCCACGAGGAAGGGCTGGAGGAGGGATCCCACCCAGGTGACCACCAGGCAGAAGCACTAATGGGAAATGGGATGCTCTCTGGTGGAATGGTCAAAAAGGGAAAGGGATGGAGATGGAACAAGCTTACAAGTAGGTTTGCCAGACTGGACAGCAAAATAGCACAACTTAGAAGCAGATAAACTCCATGTGCCTGCAGCTGCCACACCAAAGAACTGATAGGTCCATCATTTTCAATCTGCATCCTTGTGCCCATCTTCATTACATTTTGCCGATGGGGGTCACCACTGTGTGACCCTGCTGGTACCTCTCAGTCCTCTGTGCCTAACACCAGGCTAAAGCAGAGGAGAGCTGAGTGGGCGCTGAAGTACCCAGAGACAAACGTTCTCCCTTGCATCTCCAAGCTTTACAAGGTCTTCACTCTTCCTTGGCCTCCCTTACCTGTCTCTTGGTCACACAGCTGCTCACAGGCATCGGTGGTCCTCTGTCCACAGAGGTCTCTCACCCAGGGGGATGTGGCATTGATCTGGTAGTAGAGGGACAGCTTGGCTGGATTAAGCCAGTCAGAGATGTCCAAGTAGCTCCCCTCGCTCACAACGAAGCTGCTGCCTAGAGGGTGGGAAACAAGTGCGTTAAGTGAGTGTAAAAATTTAAAACAAACAAACATACATGCGTTTTGGCCCAATATCAGAGCACTCCACTCTCCAGGAGCTGCTGTGATGTCAATACCAGCAAAGTAATACCAAGTTCACCAACACTTGGACCCAAAGAACTTCATTTGACAATTCCTCTCCATACGAATGTGCCCCAACGAGTGGCCCACCAGCTGGGACACTCCTCTGCCCAGATACTCCCTACCCTTATACTACCCAGCATCACGAGATACTGGTTTTGATTCCCAGAGCTCTGCAGAAATAGGGACCAATGTAATTATCCCGATCGGTCAGATCGGAGCATTGCTTCCGCAGCTCATGCAGGTGGTGTCCACAAGATGCCTAGATGCCAGGCTCAGGACACGGTTGGGCAGCGGCAGCACGAGCTGTTCCCACTTCAGTTCTTTCACTGAGGGTGAGTGAATTGGCCCAACACACAACTTCTCGTATGAGTGGTCTCATATCAGAGACACTCCCTCACCCTCTCCCTCCTGAGAGTTAGAAGTGAATTCCTGCCAAAAATCTTTTCTTACAAAATCTTATGTTTCTTTATTTTGTGAAATATATTTTCCCCACTGGCATCTGGGAATATGCATCATCTAATTAGCCAAATAGATTTTCAGTTCAGCCCAATCATTTTCTTATCTAACATCTGAGGCCCAGCATCGCTTGGGGGATTTTGCAGGCACAGAGGTCCTCATTAACTCTGATCTTCAATTACATTGATTATAAGACTGCCTCCATAATAGCACTGCACAGATCAGAGGGGAGCCAAAAAACCTCTGCCATTAAGTGGTGTTTTGCAAAAGTTACCAGGGTAAAAGCCTCTAAAAACAGGGGAGAAGAAACCTTCAAAGAGGAGTGGGCAAGGGGAACTGCCAGGTAGCCCAGGAACCCACAGCCATCCTTCCACTAAGCGCTACGACTTGCAAGCCTGAGTAAAATTTGCAACCACTATCTGAAGATTCAAATTCTTCTTAGCAACCACTCAAGGATGGCAAGTCTATAGATCCAGGATGTATCTTCATGAAACTTTAGGGCTTGTATCACTTAGTAAAGCACTGGGACATAATTCTTCTAAGCACTGCAAAAGATCTTAGCTCAACAAAGGCCAAACAATTAAAAAGCAGGACAAAAAAACATAGCAGCAACTAGTCCACATGAACCTGCTTGAACACAAACTCCCGATTTCTCTTCAAAGAGATCACTGACACTTTAGCAAGGAGGAGCCCTTCTAAACCTCATCCCACGCCACATTATCTATGCAGAGGATAAAAAAAGCAAAGCTTGAAGTCAAGCATCCCAGTGAGTGACTCTATTTTCAGGCACCCTGAGATCTCAGCACCATACAAATCCGGGCCCTAATTTCACACAAATTCAAATCTTCTACACTTATACTGTTTATACACCATAAACATATTCACAGACGCATCTCTACACTCAAAGCCAATGGAGGCTGCCAAGCTACTGACTGTTCAAGCAAATGAAAATTAGACATCCAGGATCCAGCTGCTCTGGAGACTCAGCAAGGCAGGAGCCTGCATCACCAAGGCTGCAGGATACATCTCAATCAGACACATGGCAGCAGCAAATTGCCCGGGAAACTGCACAGCACCAGTGGAAAGCATCGAAAGGCTGAGCACAAAGAAGGAACTTAGAGCGATGCAATTTTATTTCTAATTATCCTTCTTTTCCATTAATATTTAAAGATAGCTTTAAATATCAAGGATAACTATTACTGGTTGATTTTACCAAACAGAAATGCATCATGAACCCATTGGGAGTGTTTATTATTTACGTGTATATGTCTATGTAGTAACGTGTCAATCCTGCTTTCTTCTTTATTTTTGTAGTTCCTTAATAAACAGCGAGGTCTGGGAGACATGTAAGCACATTTTGAGGCTCAGCTACAGACAACTCCCTCTGCACCCAAAGACTGAAGAGCGAAACCACCAGCTCTCGATTAAATCCCTATTTAATGAACCCCACTTCTAGTTAAAATACATCCAGCTTGAAAGTAAGAGAAGCAAATCAGACATAAAATAGTCATACAGTTGGTATTCATAAAGACAAAGGTGACTTGCGCTGGAAGAGCATCCTGGCCCAAGAGCTGCTACCCAGAGGGGATCCCACAGTCCAGGTGGGTGATGGAGGGGTGGTGACCTCTGGAGCTCCCCACCAGCCCCAGGTGCTGAGCTCCTCCGGGATGAGAAAGCACATTCATGGCCCTGCTGCCAAATTTTCATCTTCTTTGGATAACCCAGCCTTGTTTGCTGTTGGAAATATTAAAAAAAAAACCCAAAACCACCTATTTATGGAAGTACCTCCTAAGTCAACACCAAAACGTGACACGGCCAGGAGTAAGTAACTTCTTTCAGCAGAATTTTGGTGTCCACGTAAAACCAGAAATTTGGGAAGCTTGAAATAATTTGCAAATTGATCAAGCTTTGCCATATCCCGTACAGAGAAAGCTCTTCTCAAATGTAATGCGACCGTAACGTAAATAAAAAAGAAAAGTCCTGGTATTTCAAGATTAATTACTTATTTTGATTTTACTAAGTCTGATGGAGAAATCCTCCCCAATACCAAAAATTTAAATACAAAGCAGAAGTAAAAACATTTGAATCCAAAATCCCCAAATTCAAGTTCAGTGTAAAATGAGGCTTTTCTACTTCAGCCTAAGGAAAAAAAAAAAAAAAAAAAAAAAAAACCACACACAAAAAAAACAACCTGGGGAAATGAAATGTTTTAGTTAATTGTAAACACTTTCCTTCCATCCTAGGAGGGAGAGAACAACTTCCAGCAAGGAAACTTCTCACATCTTTGAAGCTGAGTGTGTCGCAGCTCAGCTGGGTAAGATTTTTAGAGATGTTCACAGACACTCTCGTCACCTTCACTCCCATCGAAAATACAAACAAACAAACAAACATCCCGACCTTGATCCCTTTATAGCTCGTCTGAGGAAAAAAATAACAGGAAAAGGTGTTTTACAAATATTTTGAAAGCTAAAATTCTAAAGATTTCAAAGCCTTTTCATACAATTTTTCTCTTTATTTTCCAAGAATCCACACAGAGAAGACAGTTCTCAAAAGTCACCAGCGTGCACTTATCAAAACCATCTTGAAAAGCTCAGAAAGGGCAGGCTGAGTATCAAATCCTTTTAGAAACTACCAAGAACAAACATTTTCTAAGCAAGAGCTGTTTCAAACATCTTTAGCTTGCCAGGAACATCAGCCAGATTTGTTTTCACCAACACGCAGTCTCTAAATGGAGGGAAATCGAGGAGGAGGGAAGGGGGGTGATGGGGTAGACCCTGCTCTGAACCACCCTCTGAAAACCTGCCTCGAGGACCTCAGTCCCCGTTGAATCACCCCACACCTCCACCTAACCTACAGTTTGATACACACCTACAGTTGCTGCCTGTGGACCCTGGGTGCGGATCGCAGCAGAGACGCTCTCCAAAGACACCCAGAGAGATTGTCCACCCTGCTGTCCTCTACTGCTAACCCCATCCCCTCCCAGGTGTCCTCCTAGACACAAGTTTTGAGCTTCCTGCTCAAAAGCTTGCTGAAACATCCCTTAAATGGAGACATTCGGGCCCCAGGGTAAAGCAACCATCAACCAGGCAAGGGAACACAACGAAATGGCAGCTCTCCACCCACCACTACTACCTCCTCCCAAGAACACCGTTGTAGGGCGTGTCCCTCAAGCACTGTCGGCTTTACGAGCCAGTCTACGCCACAGAGCAGCATCGCAGTGCCATGGAGAACATCAGTACGCAGCCACACAACCGCCTCCCGGCTCCACGAGGTCCACCGGCACTTTGGGGATTGATTTGTTTGGGTTTTTGCATGCGTGTGTTTTCCCCCCGCTTTCCTTTTCCAACACTGATCAAAGCCAGATCAGTTAAGGCAGCATCAAAAGTTCATGTCTCTGATGCTGGGGTCTCCTTCAAAGTTCAGTGGAACTGCTTAAGCCTTGACAAAAGAGGCTTGAAGTTTTGACATTTCAAAAATCATTTTCCAGAAACACAACAGGATAAAACAGCTCAGAAGAGATATCTAACAAGGGAAAAGAACAAAGCGCCCAAAAGGCAGCCAAAAGGGTTTGGCTTTTCCTTTCTCTCTCTCTTTTTTTTTTTACCAAGGGAAAAGATCAAAAAATATTTTTTTTTGAAGAATTTATATTTCTCCCCCTCTCTGCTCTTTATGTCTTCACTGGTCCATTCACTGTTTCTTGGCCAACGAAACTCCTTTTCATCTAAAATTAGTATTTTGTGTTGGAAAGCTATGGGAGGCCATACTACAGGTTACTATTAATGCATCCATCCCTACACTATCATACAATTATAATCCTGTTACTTTTTTTTTTTAAACACTAGAGGAAGGATTATCCCTCTTGCTCCATTCTATAGGTACAAAGAATAACCCTATTTGATTTCTTTAGAGACCTTTTTTTTTTCCCCCTTGTTAAACTTGAAAGAACATTTCCCAAAGAGACAACTCCTCCCCTATCAGCTCTTTCCATTGATCAGCAATCCTGTCCTGGTCCCAGGGAATGAAAAATTCTGCTTCTTAAATTTCTTTCAGAAAATGCAGAAGAACCAGAGAGACGTTGCATGCCCAGGACACACATGTACTGACCTAAGCAAGCCAACTGGGCTTGGTGCAGGATTGCACCCACAGACTAACACGGTGCTCAGCTTTACCAGCCCTCTCCTTCTCAGCACGAAACTTGGTAATTTTAGAATACTTTACATTCTCCAAAATCAAATTATTAATTCTCTATTTTAATTTGAATCCAGGGATAGTATCACACTGGGTTAAAATCCAAGCTGTCCACTTTATCTTGTTTTTCAAATGGTTTCTCTCTTGAACAAGATGAAATGCCTGAACAGAACATTATAACAAGTTTTTAAAACAACAAAAGCCTACAGACACGCCTTTCATTTACTCTTCCATCAGCCAAAGCGTATATAGTCTACATCACGCACAGTGCTTGACTCATGGATGTATTTTCAGCACACCAACTACTTGCACAGCCGTGGGCTGCTCACGCCAGCACTCCCCAACCCGCTGATGATCCAACCCAGAGACCCCCATCCCTTACAAACACTGTCAATCCCGCCAGAACTTCTTCACTCTGGCGAAGCAGAAGCAAATTAGTGATACAAATCTGTATGTAATTACAGCTCAGACTAGAAGCATCTTTCCTGTGGGAGGAGCAGGGTTACATTTTAATTGTTAAATTGCATTTTCTTGATAATTCCGAGAGAGTCTTTCTTTGGATTTTCTTGGCAGTCAGTCTTGATTTCGCCAGGGCTGAACTTCTAACAAGCAACCCACATATTTAACTTTGTATAGCAGGTGATGACTTGGCCAATTTTTCCCAAACCCAAGCGAGATTGCATCTTCCCACCCCTGCCTTGTGGGTCAAGCTCACACTGCAACAGGATCTCCCATGGCGTTATTAGACAATATAATTGCGCAGGCGTTAGTAACAGCATATCTCTCTCCTCAGTAGGCATCTGGGCCAGCAATGGCTGAGACGGAAATTAGACTCCTAAAGAAAAGCTTCTCCTTAATGCTCTGTATCTCCCAACTCCCACGCTCGAGCCTAGGGCTCTTTCTCAGTGATGCTCTCTAGATATTAGACAAGGGTTCGGGGAAATCCAGCCTAAATCTAATCACATCACAAAGTATATGACGGATGAGTTATGATAAGCTTTAAAAAAACATAAATTGTGTGTGAATGGAGATTTTTCAGCCAGCACCAAGATCAAACACCCTCCCAGGATGCCACAAAACACAACCAAGGGGCAGCACGTGCAAAGTCGATACGCCGCGGGACTGAGGCGAGCTACCACCCACTCACCTAGAGATAGCACATCAGCAACGCTACTTGCTGGGAGAGTGATAAAGTAGCACACTCCTAGCGATGCAGCCTCCAAAAATCCTCACTGCATTGCTGCATCATTGGTGCTACAGGTATCCTATGAATTCTTGTTCAAAAGCAAGCGTGGCCTAAGCCAGCTTGCTGGGACTGACCCACCACCACGCTGCGAGCCGGGTCTCATCCTGCAGGTGCAGAAGTCAAGGTTTGCATCTCTCCATCTAGGAAGGGAGCAGGTTAGTTGGTCAAAGATATGCCTTACTGCAGTCATAGGTTAGTTGGTCAAAGATAGGCCTTACTGCAGTCCTCCTCCATCATTCCTCCCAAATCAGAGGGTAAATGGCATTGGTAGAAGCTCAGCAGGCGCTGAGAGATGCCACCTCCTGCCTCTCTCAGGATGCGACAGCTCCCAGCTCTGAACCAGCCCCTGCTGACACCATCCAAATATCAACACTGACCCTCCCCAGCTTTGCTCCGATGAATCCTGCAAAGGAGAAAGGAAAAGGCATCTGCCTTCCCTTGCAAACCCAGCTGCCCTGGCAGGCGGGCACTCCTGCAGCAGGCACACGGCTGGGGAGCCAGGCCGGCACGGGGAAGAGCCGAGCGCAGGATCACAAGCCTGTCAAAGGCACGATAAAAACATGATGTACTTCAGCCTCCAGAATCTTATTAGTTCTTCATGCAAAGAGTGTTCGCACCGTAAAACCGTCTTGGAATCCCTTTGATCCATGCTGATACGGTTTATAAATTGATGTTAATATTTAGAGTTCATGTCTAGTAACGCTGCAGCCATTTGCTCACATTTTCTTGCCAGCCAAACAGGCGCGGGAACAGGAATGAGCTGTAATGCAGACACGGAGGTGACCCGGTGATTAAGAGCTGATGGAATTAAATGCAATCTGTAAAGCTGCTCCCCAAACACGGCCACCTTACCAGAAACACGCGGGGGCCAGGTCAGCCAGACCTGGCACTAAGTCTGCAACGGGAAAGTATTGCTTCTGTTGAAGCCCTGACCCAGGTCTCTGTACAGCAAAACAGGCACCTCTTCAGCGTCAGAGGGAGAAAACAGCACAAGAAAAATCTGATTTCAAGCCAGCAAATTCCCTCTGATGATTTCAGATGTGGCTGGTGGGGCTGGGACCAGCTGGAGAACATGGGGGACCCCAACAGCAGCATCTCTCTGGAAGCTCAGAGAGATACCTTTGAGATCAGATCCCTTTCTCCATCCTTCTGGTATAAACCTGGGGTGTTTCATGTGTAAATCAAAGAGTGTCTCCAGCTTTCCCTTGCTGTAAAAAGGAACGGGGAGGCAGCCAGTCCCCCACCTCCCACTGCTCATTTCTCTGCGGCCGCATGCACAGCACGTGCTGAGCACAAGCGCGGGCGAGCGCCTGAGGACACAAGCTGATGCCTGGTCACCTCTGAGGGCTGCAGAAGATTGAGCAGGAGACGTCAAAAGCAAACAATTTAAAGCAACACATTTAATTAAAACCAAAATTAGAAGTTGTTGCGAGTACAACAATTGCAGTCTGCAGAGCTCTGGCAATCTTCAGGGAAAATTAACACAAGCTGCTAATAGCAGCATCCAATTCCACCAGCATCTTGGAGCAAACAGTGGTAAGGGGAAGGTAGGAAATAATCTTCAGATGAAACAATTACTGATCAGCTGCGTGACAACCACAGAACACCATCGTTCAGACAGGCAGACACAGACGCACAAAGCTTAAAAGAAAAAAAATAAAGAGGAGCATCCACAAAGAAGCTTCCCCCAACTCTGCCATCCTGTCAGGCTCTCAAACCCAAACCACAGACTCGAGTGGCAATTCCACCTCCCGCTGCTCTCCTGGCTTTGCATGGGGTGGGACTGGGTTTGCTTTCCTCCCCCTGTTGCTTCCAGGGCAATGTTCATCCTGGGGAAATTTATCCGTGTTCGCAGGAGGGCTGAAGCCGAAGGGTGGCTCGAAGCAGAGCCCACCAGCAGGACCGTGCCTGCACACATGGTGCCTCTGCTCGCTGACCTCCATAAACCACCCAGTCCGCAGTTCAGCGAGGTTTCAGACTGAGGGGTTACCACATCTCCTCTGGCACGTGTCTCAGGAGAGGAGGGAGGGAGGTTGCGAATACCCTGAGATGTCTTTGAAGTGACAGAAACCTGCTTTATGCCCTTTACTTTATTTCCACTTATAAAACAAAGCCCTACAAGCCCCTAGCTAAATGTAGCTCTTGCTTCCTTCCATACACACTGGAGGCTCTCACCTACCTCTCCCACTAAAGCATCCAGATACAAACATCCACCCACACCATATATAACCTCTTTGCAGGCTGTAAAAATGGGAAGCTTTAATTGATACTATATTTCAAACTGTTGTAGAGCAAGGACGTACTCCAGGCTGAGCCCTCTCGGGTATCTTTCTCCAGCCCTGCCTTCCCTGTAAGCCGCTCCCATTGCTGTATCTCTACTTCTTGAATGATTACTTACAAGAAAGAAAAAAAACCCCGCCAACTATTGAATGTACAGGGCTGAGTGGCTCACATATTCATAAGGGGTTTTATTGCTTAGACGGAGGGGCTCTCTTTCCTTTCTTCCCCTTCTGTGACACTGCTAAAGGGACCTTTAAATAATGCTTTGCATTTCCACATCCTCATAAAACCCACTACGAGTCTTTCTATAAATCCGAGTCATCTCCGAAATCAGAACGATGCCTTCTGCTCAGCGCAGGCAGGGGCTGCCCCAAAACACGATGCCCAGGAGCAGCAGAAGGGAGGAGAGGATGCTCCAACCATCACGTCCCAAGAGAAGCTGTAGAGGCACCGACCCATTGCGTGGAGGCAGGAGGTCTCCAGCCTTCCCCCGCCAGCCACGGCAGCAAAGAGCACGGCAGTTTCTGTCAGGCTTCCCTGGGTCTGGCCGCCCCGTGAAACGAAGGCAGAACAGCTGTACAAACCAGGCAAGAATTGCTCAGAGGGGAGAGGAGCGGGGAGGAGGGGAACC
This sequence comes from Leptosomus discolor, assembly GCF_034619465.1. Taxonomy (NCBI): domain Eukaryota; kingdom Metazoa; phylum Chordata; class Aves; order Leptosomiformes; family Leptosomidae; genus Leptosomus; species Leptosomus discolor. The sequence continues at coordinate 5,666,264 of NC_141409.1, forward strand.
CCCAACAAATGAACAAAAGGAAAAAAACCAACCCGGGAGAGAGCAATAAGGGCAATAGCGACAGGCTGGTTATTAGTACTGCTGCTTGGAATACATTCTCCCAGCTTTTGCTGCCAGTTGGCTTCTGGTTTCAGTCCTTCCCCTCCCCTTTCCCATCCTGTGACTCGGGCGGGCTTGGGAGCTTCTTTCTCTAATGCCGTCGCTTGTTGCAGAGGGGAAAGCTGCTTTCCCCTGAGGCTGGAGACATTTGGTGGGGCTTTTTCCCCCCTCCTCCTTTTCCCAACTTGGCTTTGGCTCCTGGCACGCTGGAGCTGGCTGGCATCTATTTAAAGTTTCCTTCAAAGACGAGTTTTCATCTGCTAGGAGAGGGATTTCTTTCAGCCTCTGTCTTTGTTTGGCTTTTCCTGCAGAGGTGTTGGTAGCTGCTCTGCTTTAAGATTTTCCCTGGCATCTATTGAAATAGCACATTTTCAAAAGGAAGGAGAGGGCACCCTTCTCTCGCACGGGAACATCTCCCATGAATGCACCACCCCTGCCTTCTCGCCGAGCGTGCCTCATCATCATGCAAAATACAAAAGGGAACAGCTTCAGGAACCAGACTATTGAAGCGCATGGCAACGTTCACGAGACGCGGCGCGCGCCGTCAGGTGCCACATGAGAGGCTGGTTTAAGACTGATCAAAGCTCCCAGACTCGGCCGGGCCAAAGACATCAGCCCTGGTATCGCTTCGCTCACCTGGGGATGCCCCCACCAGCCCCCCTTTCGCAGCCAGGCAAAAAGCAGCTTTAAACCCACCCAGGGGATTGCCAGGGAGGAGACAGCCCCCTGTCTTCCATCAGTAAGATTCTGGGTGCCAAGCCCCGGCAAACACAGCCAGCCATGTTTTTCCTGGGTATCATTAAAATCTCCCAAGCCGGCTCAGTTCTGTGATGTCTTTAAATGTTTCATATTTTGCTGCCAGTTGGGTGCTGCCTTGGGATTTGTTGTTATTCAAAAAGAACGGACAACTTTAAGAGCTTTCCTCTTCCCAGGCAAGGGACTCTGCCATCGCATAAAATGATGAGATTTCAGTAAAGTGATAGCCACTGCAAAATGTCTTGGCTGCTTCTATGTGAAGAATTTGACTGTTTCTCATAAAAAATATTAAAAAAAGTTTTTGCCGTTTGTAATTATATTTTACAGTTTCATTACAAAGCTCATTTTAATTCTTCTCCAAACCGTTTTTACCAGTCCTCTTGCCAGTTTCTCTTCAGAAAAGTCATTAAGTCGGGACTGGAGATCATCCCATTTCCCCCAGTTTCAAGGATATTAATCTGTTTTATTGGTATTTCATTGTCACTTCCATTCGAGTGTTCTCCGTATTTGCATAATTTGCATTGCCACCCCCTTCCCAGTGACAAGCGCAGCCTCAGCTTTTCCCTTTCATTCTAAAGAGTCACACTGCATTTTGTTTCATCTGCTTTTTCAGGGATACGCTGTCTTCCCTGGTCCAGAACCACAGGCTGGGAGCAGGATGCCAAGGTCCTACCTCCATCGCCGCCTTCCTGGCCGACCTTCAGCAAGCACCAAAACCAATGGTGAACTCCTGGTCCGAGTGACGAGCTGACCAGTGCCCATCTCAAAGGGACACAAGTTAACACAGGAGCAACCTCACTTCCCAAGTGCAAAAAGAGTTTCAGTTCTCCAGCTACTTGGAATAACAACCTGTGAAGACTTCACAATATTCATGTACAGCCTGGGCAATCCTTAAAGTCTTTCAGAAACAGGTCAAGGCGTTGACAAGTCCCTTGTTCCAAGTTACGCCTTTTTCATGTCTCCACTGATGTTCAGTTTCTCCAACCAAACCACAAAGTAGATGATCTCTTCCTCTTTCCTTTAAGGACCAAGCTTTGACTGCTGGGATAGCCCATGGAGACCGGGTTGTAATTTCCAGAGCTGGTGGCTAAGGAGCATCCTCGGAGATCAGAGCAGAGGCAGCCTCGCACAGCAGCACGGGGGCATCAACCCACCGCACACAACACCCGTCCCACAAGCATCGTTCGGTGCAGACATCCAAGTGAGGTCAGCAAGGCAGCGGGGTCAGTGGTGGGGCTGGGGAGAACGTGCTCTGGCAGTGTGGCAGCGCAGGTAACGTCCTACAAATGTGTATCACGGCCAAGAAGAAGCCACCCTTAGCAGGGCTGAACCCCACTTCAAACATGCTGACAAGTCCTTCCCCACCACGAGGTGATAGTTTAAGCCCCTCTCCATCACCCCCTGCTGTTCCTGTGCTGCTTCACCTCTTGAACCATCTACCTCTCCCTAAAATATTAATCCCCCCCAAGAGCTGTTCTCCATCTCAGCCCCCAAAGTAGGGGGCTGTACAGGAGCTGGCTGTGCTGGGACATCCCAGTCGCTGGTGATGCACCAGCTCCACACAGCACGTTTCTGGCGGAGAAAAAGTGCCCCCTCCGCACACCCCAAGCAGTGAGATGAGTGCAGGAGCTGAGGAATTGGAACCGACTGAATAATGGGTCCCGTCTGCTGGAAGAAAATGAAATTTGCCCTTATGTTACCGAAAACTTGCACTTGATGCTCACTGCACATTATAAAGAAAAGGTCAGTGAAACACAACAAATGCAAGGAGTCCAGCTGGAGAAAGCAATAAATAGTGACAGCAGCCCTCATCTAATTTTTCAAAGCATCTCTGCCTTTGCTCAAACCCTAGCAATTTCAGTCCACGCTGCTGCAAGGGGCTGGCACGAGCAGCTTTGCTGCTGCAGGACAGGAGGACATCTGTCCGTGCCGGCTTCCCAGGGCTCGTCAACGATTTTGGAGAAAAACAGGAATATCCATCAGATGCAATTAGTAGTAATAACAACAATAAGAAGAAGATGTGATGGAGATTTTGGCCTCGGGCTCGCAGATGTGCTTTGCTCCTTTGGGAATGGGGATCCCTGCAGTCAAACGCACTCGGGGCAAATCCCAAAGGGGGGGACCCCCATGTCCCAAACACACCCAGTGAGGCAGGGGGGTCCGAGTCCCCGGAAGGTCTTACCATCCGCAATGAAGTGCTCGGGTACGTGAAGCGTCACCTTGACGGTCAGCGGGCAGGAGAGCTGGGAGCCGCACACCACGGCCAGGACGCAGGAGCTGACGGCGATCAGGGTCAGCGCCGTCTTGTTGACGGGGCTCTTCATGGAACCTGGAAGGCAGAGAGAGGGGTGGGTGGCCAAAAGGCAAAGCTGCACCAGGGGCTTGCTCAGCCTCTCCCCGTCCCTGCATGGGCGCAGGAGAGCCCCAACGCCAAGGAAGGGCAGGAGCTGAAAACAAAGACGTCAGCTCTGAAGACGTCTGAAGCACTGAAGAGCTCCTGACGTCTGCAAACCCCATCATCCCCACCACGCCTTGTTTGACTGTGTTTTTAACATGCATGTTGTTTCACTCACTGAGTTACACACGTCTTGGGGACTATATTTTCCTAGAAGAGGGAGAAAACCTGCTCAGAGCCCTGTACAGACCCTCTCCCTGGGAACCCCTCCTCCCCAGAGCCCCTGCCAGGCTCCCTGGTGAAGCCGCCGTCACTTCTCATCAGCCTTGCATTATTGGGCAAATCTTGTCAAGTCACAAAAAATAATCAAACCGAATCTGAGGGCTGCCTGGACTGTGTCATTGCTTTCTTTCCCTTAACACCAGGAGAAATCTACACCTGTAGATGTTACATAGTGCTGAGGAGTGTTAATTATTTACACAAATATTTATAAATATTGAGTCATCACAGGGGGACTACACCAACAACAAAGCAACCTACAGAGCCTGCTGCTTTTGACAGGCAGGAGACATTACAAAACAAGTTTTATTTTGTCAGGTGCAGAAGCTCATGGCGTCTCCCACAAAGCAGCTCAACGTTTTCTGACACATGAAAGCCAGCCGCTGAAGCAGGCACCCAGCCTGCCCAGTGCCCAGTGGGCAGCTGCACGGCATGTGGGTCACTCTCAGACTGCCATTCCCATCCCTCGTCTCGGAGCCACGTGCCTGGCATGAGGGGTGCCTGCACCGAGGAATAATCCCATGAGGCTGAGGGATCCCATCACCTTAGACCTGCACACTCGGGCAGGCTTGGTTGGCGGCTTCTCTTTTATTTGGATTTTTTTTGAAGAATTGGGTAAAAGCCAACAAGCCAATGAGGAGCTCAAGCATCTCAGGTCTAGAAAGGCCAGCAGCAGGGACAAACCCACCGGGAAACCCTCATGGAGCAGCGCAGCTTTAAGATGACTGAATCACTGTCAACTACAGTTGGGTGGGACAGAGCAACCCTCAACCTCTGCAGGGAAGGAGGTGAAGCTGGGCAATACAGAGTCATCAGGAGAGACGTGGCTGCCCCAGAAGATTCGGATGTGCTTGCTGGGTGCAGACCAGGAGTGCCCACGTGGCTAGCTGAGACACCCTCCACTGATGGAGATGACCAGGAGAAGCTGGCTCCAGGCCACCGCTACCCCATCAGCAGTTCCCTACTGCCCAAGAAGGGAGCAGCCCTGGAGTCTGCATCCTTGGGGCACCACTGGTCCCTCCCCACGCAGCCTCTCCGGACCCAGGGGCTGCCCCACCCCTGCTCCAACTGCACCGCAACCCCCACAGCCACCTAGTCCCACACCTCGCACCAGCACTCCGCTCTGCTCGAAGCCAACGACAGACACCTCACAGAGCAGCCAGATCCCTTCTCCGGTGCTTGGGATGCCAAAAAACAACCTCTGGAGCAGTACGGCAATGCCAATGAGAGGGCACAGCCCGGCAATTAGCCCCAGCCACCGCACAGTCTATTACAGCGCGGCTGAGACGACGGAGCTCCTGGCAGACCTGACCAAGTCCCTGCTCAGGATTCAGGCAAGGACACTTATTTATTCTTGGAAGCCAATCCAGCCTCTCCCCCCTTGCTCCCCAGCCCTCACCATCTCATCAGCAAAGCGAGATTTAAGACGCATCAGTTTGAAAATTGAACGGGAAATACATCCAGCAAGTTAGCACTTCCACACCCTGTAATTTGACCGAAGCTGCTGTCAGAGATGCTGGTGCCAGGGCAGGGATCTCACCCTGCATTTTCCGGGCAGGACAGCGTGCCCCACCAAAGCACCCCCTGCCACAGGATGAAGCCTGCATAGTAGATGCTCCAACCAGCGTTTGCAAGCAGGAGAAGCGGCTGATCTGCTGGAAAAGACCCCCATCGCTGCGACCAACAGCAGTATGCAAATTGATTATTTATGAAGCATCTTTTACTTTCCTTATGCATGCATCATCTAAACAGCCTTCCCACCCCTATTTCACAGCTTTATCGCCGATCTCCCATGCCCTTCACCTTGCGATCCCCTTTTTTTCTTTCCAATCTTTATTTGTATCATCAGCATAAGTTAGCACCTCCTTGGGAGGCAAACTCATCTTCTCACTGGGCATACTGTGCCTGCCACAAACCCTGTGTTTGCTTGAAGTTACTACTTGAATGCCAAAAGAAAAAAAAAAAAAAAAAAGGAGGAAAAAAAAATTTTAAAACAAGGGAAAAAAGCCTCCATCAGGATAATTGGACACAGCTAAGCATACAATAGACCAGAGAACACTGGATTTTACCATTATAAATCACCTTTCAATCCAGGGTCTTAAAGTGCTTTGCAAACATTAAATCACAAATCCCTTATGAGTTAGATGAGTATTATCCCCTTTTCACAAAGAGCCTGAATCACAGGTACGATGGCAGCTTTCACCATCCTGCAGCCAGAGTGGAGCTGGAGGAATTAGGAGCTGGAAGCTCCCATCCCCATTGGTCCACACGGCTTCTTCCTTCCCCATGACTAAGAGGAGAGGGGCACAGGAGCTTGAAACAGCAAAAAGCCCATTACAGCTCTACAAGTTCAGGGACAACGTGCTACAAGTCTCCTATAACCACCTTCCCCACTCCCCACTCATTTCCATCACAGTGCTAATTATAGACCTCCAGAACCGCCTGACTTTGGCTTTGACCAACTGAACCAAAACAACAGGTCTTCTGCTTGAGCAGAAATCAGATTTCCAGCTCAGCTCTTTATTGCTCGTGGCCAGTTTGCTGCGAGATTTGAAGGGAGGCTGCCAGAAAAGCAGATCTTTTCCTCGTTCTTTAAAGAGAGGGACATGGCTCCCATTTTCCATCCCATTGCCTGCTCTTCAGACTGTTGGTGTTCCAGCAGAAGCACCCCGTGCTGCCTTTAAACACCCATCTGGAGATAAACAGCTTCATGCCAAGCCCACTGCTAACCAAGCCAACCCCAGCAGGCTTACCAGGGCTTCAGGCTCCTGTTCAAGAGGTGAGGCAAAATGATCTGTCCCTCCCTTGGCCCAGGGAGGGGATCCAAACCCAGCTCAGTAACTCAGGCAGCACCACATAAACCACAACACCGCAGACGGGAGCTCTACCTGGCTGAAGTCTGCTCATTCCCTCCTCTCCTTCTCATTTCCAGGCTTTCAGGGAGGTGTTTAAAGTGCAGATTTGCAAACCCAGGTCCACCAAACAAGCTGGTATCAACTTCCTTTACCAAAAGGAGGAAGCTTGGGAGGGAATGCAAGACCTTCATGGACAGCTGATGGGACTCAGGAGTCCCGAAAGCCTCAGCACCCAACGTAAGTATTCATTTGAGTCTTGTGGGGTACAAAAAGCCCAAGAGGAAGGTGGCGACCAGGCATGGCTGAGACCAAACTCGCTCCCCAGATTCCCCTGCCCAAATATATCCTTCACATATTGAGACGACCTCTCTATATTTTTAATTAAACTTGTTTCTGCTGCAGTTTGGATGGCTGCAAGAGTGAGTGGGTGCCCGAGTGCTCAGCCAGGCTGTTTTGGGGGGAAAGTGATGGCCCATGGGGACTGCCGAGGGAGGCAGACCCAGGGAGCCTGCGCTCAAGGAGGGGGCAGAGCAGCAGGCAGGACACACAACGAGGATGAAGAATAAGAAGGAATTACTTCTTTCCGAACCTCTCCCCTCCAGCCTATGAGAGCAAAGGAGAGAAAAGTAGAAAGGAAAGGCAAACTGCTTCATTTTAGGGCAGAATCATGACTGAGATGCTTCCTGCTAGCGATCCAATTAATGGCAGCTTAATTAGACTGGAAGACAAGAGGAGTAGCCAGGACTATGGTCAGAGGGGCTCCTGCCACCTTTCCTACCCAGGGTTTTTTTTCTCTGCTTAAACACCAGGGCCAATTAGCCCAACTCCAGCCTCCCGGAGAAGACGCGGGTCCCTCCGCAGACAGCTCAGAAACAGCTTGCAAAGCGCCACGTTCCCCTGAAGATTTTGCACCTGCTGCAAGATGAAGATAAATTCAAAGCCACTGGTGTAAACACTCTGCAAACAGCCCCTCCAAATGCACCGTGTCTCCTTTGAAATATCATTTCCTCGTGCAGTTAATTACTCGCTGCTTTGTACACTTTTCCTTGCCGACCTAAAGGACAAGGTGGGGGAACAACCCAACAAAACTCTCAGCTCATTTCTTTTAAAGTTGGCGGTGCTGCCTAAATTTAGGAAGGGAAGAGGAAAAAAAAAAAAAAAGGTATGTTCAGAACATGTATGGATTTACAAGCAACACAAATATGCCGCGCTCTTGGTAATATGATGTTTCTAAATCAGGCTCATAAATACATGCTTGGGAGATTAGCCTATAGAAAAAAATAAACTTTAATTACCCCATCTCTATCAGCACACAGCCCATGGTGTTAGCCATATGTGGCTGTTAAACGCCAAGTGCTTTGCAATCTTCCCTGTCCCCCCCCGGAGATAACAGCATAATACAGAATGTTTTGGCTACTCGGATATTAAAATGTATTTCTACCACCCGAGGAAGACAGGGCTGGGGGAACCGAGCGGGAGAACAGCGAGTGCCTGAACTGCTTAGCAACGCGCGGCGCAGCCGCCAGCACCCGGCCGCTGTGCCGTGCCGCATGCAGAAGCGCCCGGCACGGTGCAAGCGGCACCCCCGGCACCCCCGGGGAGCAGTGAGCCCGCTGCAGCCCCTCTCGCACCCCCGTGCCGCTCCCCGCGCACGCCGATGGCGCTGGCGTGTCAGAGGAGCCGGGCGCTCCTAATGATCCTTCTTTATGTTCCAGCAGAGGCTCATTAACACGGTACAACGGCGTTTCCAGGACACCCTCACACACAGAAACATCTCAAGGTGTTTTACAAGTGGGAGATCATGTCGAATCAAATCAAACGCCAATTAAGACGAGCAGCGGTGCTGGCAGGCGGCTCTTGCCACAGAGCACCCCTGTGCCGGGGAGCAGCACTGCCCGTCGCCCCTCCCCACCCCTTTCACCTCGGGATGGTCCCTCTCTCCAGCACACCAGACACACAGGATGGGATGAGACATCCTCCTTCCAGCCAGGCACAGCTCTCCTGCACCATGGTGCCCACCAAGCCTTGGTGGACCGCTCTGCCCCAGAGCCACCTCCCTTGGAAGGGGATGGATGCTGATGCAGTGAACAGGCAGCACGTGAAGAGCGGGGTGAGAGCACGAGCAGGCGTTCCATGGCATACCCTCTCCACAGCGCCTGGCCTCAGCCTCTCCATGAGCGGGCACCTTCTCCATCGCTACCTTGGACGAATCCCAAGGGAAGGTGCTCACATCTAGAGTCTGGATCTGCATCAGGGCTTGGGCCACGGGGCTGTCTCCAGCCTCATCCCCAGAATCAGCAGGATGGGGATCAACCCAGAAGTGGTGGCTTTGCTCCCCCTGTGCTGGAGGAGACTCCTCTCATCTCCAAGAAGGCAGAGAGGGTCCACGCAAGAAGGGACAGGGAGGAAGCGAGGAAGAAAGACGGCTGCATTGTGCAGCAGAAGGTTGAGATCAGACGCTTCTGGCTTTATAGAGGATTTGATCTTGCTAAGCACATGCTGAATCAGATAAATACTATTAACATTTATGAATTACCCACTAGCAATTAGCCAAAGTGTCCTTCAGCACAGCACAGGGGGCTGCAGAAAAGGCAGTACTGGGGTGTGGGCAGGATGCCGAGGGGTGGTACGGCCACTGTGGGGAGGTCAGGCTGCTGGACCCCATCATGAGGTCAAACTCGGTGGCTGAGCTCTGGTGTCCACCGCAGGCTGCACCGCTCACCCCAGCAAGGGCTCGTGCTCCTCCAGCAGCCTGAGCCTTGGCTCTTTACGTGCTCCTGGAGTTTTAATGCCTCATGTACTGAATAAATGTGTTTACTTCATATTTATACAGTTGACGGTGGTGCTCCCTCTTTGCTCTAAAACACTGTGCCTGCAGCTTGCAGGGAGACACTGCCAGCAAATTTCAACCAGGAGGAGGAGGAAGAGGAGAAGGAAGGGGGTAAGTGGAAGGAAAAGAAAAGCCCTGAAGGCTGGGCAAGGAAGGGGCAGCAGAGGGGAGGAGGGGAACGGAGATGACTGAGGTGGCACAGGTTGAGATGCTGGTCCTCCAGCTCCATCACCACCATGGCCGCCCCCTCCAGCCCCCGTCACCATGAGCAGGGTCTCTTGCCTGCCTGTCTTAGACCTCCCCCAGCACAGCAGAGGGGGAAGAATTTGTGCAAACCCAATTCGCTCTCCTGGCGCTGTTACATTTTTTGCATTTCTCTGGGCATGGACAATTAAAATCAATGAAGTCAGTTTTGCTTTCATGTTCTCAGTGCTGAATCAGTTGAGATAAAATCACATTAAAGAAACAGTTACATATTTAAAGGCAGAGATTGCCTGCACTGGAATTTTTTTTTCACACAAATCAATGGAAACACTTCTCCTGGAATTAAGGCCTGATCTTTTTTTTTGTTTTAAACTCCAAACGAGCCTCAATTCTACAATATACAAACACAAAGGCAAATCTGAGTGGAAGGCTTCATTTTAAGGAGGAGGGAAAGCAATTTTCAATACACTGTAACGAAAACATTATTCCTACAGGAAAAAAGAGGGAAAAAAAAGTAATCATTATCTATGAAATAGCTCATGTTGAGTCACAGCCCAGGGAGGACTGTGCTCGGCGAGCTGAGGGCTGGCCAGACAGCTGAATTGATTTTGGAGACTGGGAGAGAGCAATGATGGAGGCCAGGCTGCCAGGGAAGGCTCAGGACCCGGGAGGAGATGCCCCAGCACCCAGTGAGCTGCCCATCGCTGCTGGATCTCCATCACGCTGCCCGTTCAGGCCCTGCCCACTCCCCCATCGCCACTCTGCAGGCAGAGCAGGGCTGCTGCCCGGGATCTGGGAACTGGGCTGGGATCTCCAAAGCCAGACGAGTGGGGAAAAAAAAAGGCACAAAACAACCAACCAACCATCATTCCCCTCCCTCCACTATTTTTTGAATAGCTGCAAAACAACTCAACAGGGTAAGAATAAAAACCTCTGCTCTGCAACAGCTGCCCAGGGTAGGGGCATATACCCTCCGTGCCTCAGTTTCCCCTGCAGCCGTGCAAGGACGAGCTTCACCAGCGCGGTGTGACGTCCACCGCCCCTTTGCCTCCTCCCACTCCTCCCCCTGCTCCAGCCGGGAGACAAATCCATCGCATCACGGCCGCGCCGAGCATCGGCACCGAAACACATCTTCATTTTCCAGCCGGCGCTAACCCTCGCCCTCCTCCCGCCCGCATCCAGCACCATGTTTATGTTCCGCTTCCTGGGAAACAAGAGGCTCGTTACCATGCGGAGGGCGACAGCAGAGCGATTAGTGGAATTTGTTACCCACATGCTCTGAACAAAATTAAATTAAAAGTGCTGCTTTGCTGTCAAGATAAGGGCCAAGCCGGAGAGATAATTTTTCACTCTCAAACACTCAATTACTCGCTGAGGCTGTATCAGATACAATCAAAAAATATATAAATAAATAGAGAGACCCACGCTGCCTCCAGGAACAGATGTAAAAGCCGTTATCTCTAGCACAGTCCGGAGAAGTTAAAGAGCCTGCGGCTGCTGCGGCTCCACGACCGCTTTACTTGCGGATCCCTCTGCTCCTCAGCTCACGCTTTGCAACCACCTTCTTGCAGCAGCCCCTCTCCCCAAAACCTCAGTACCCCAGGCACAGGTTTGAGCCTGTGTGTACCCTCGTACCTACAGACTTACAGGACCAAGGAGGCTCCTGGAGTGACCCCAGCCCAGCTTCCCTGCACAGACGGAGTCTAACAGCGGTGGAGAGGGGTTCTGGGTGGGTTTTATGTGCTGATGCAGTGCCTGCTTGCTCTGCGAGCAAAACAAGCCATCATGCAAAAGCACCACGTTTGTTTGCTCGCCGGGAAAAAAAAAAGCATCCAAGACAGAGCTTTAGAGAGCCAAGAAAGGTTGGAAATGAACAGTGTCCCACCACCCCGGGGCATCGCAGTGGTGCGGGCAGGGGCTGCGCTGCAGGGGTAACAGCCTGGGGGGTGGATGTACCCCGGTGCTCTGGGAGGTAAAGACAGGACTTGTATCATGAAGGTATCTCATCTTGTGTCATGAAGGCTCCCCTGAGCACAGACAGACAGCACAAGGCACAGACAGACCCATTACTCCCTCTTGCTACTGTAAGCAACCCAAATCAACACGTTTCCTTTATCGCCTTTTATCTCCCATTTGATTCCTGACAGCATCTCCCCCAGTCTGAAGGCTGCTGGCATGGCGGGCCAAAGCCAGTGCAGACCTGGGGGAGGCAATTCCCCAGGGAGCATGGCAGAGACGGGGCAACACACGGCTCACGGCGTTTGCTCAGCCCCGGCGAGGCCAGGGGGAGCGGCAGAGCACGGAAAACGGTACCCAAATTTCATTCTGCATTTCGTTTAGTTCCCCATGAAATAATAAGTGTCTGCTGCCTCCGGAGACAGGAGAGGATCAAAGCGAAGCTTCCTCATATGTAACAGACTCCGAATACCTAATATTCCCTTATAAAAGACCTTGTTTTAAACACCAAATACAGAGGCAGATCAAAGCTCAGCTTCTCATTTCTCTAACAGCCCTCAGAAGACTTCGCCAGCCAGCAAGGCACACACATGCGCGCGCACACGGGCGGCTGACACCAATCCAAGGTACATAATTGGACTTTGCTAATTTGTCTAAACCATCACTGCGTGCTATGGAAACAACCAGGTGCCTTGTTCATGGAGACCTCAGCCGAGGAGCGTCCGAAAACCATGTCCTCCCTTCCCTGGGGTGCTGGGAAGCTCTCCTGGGATGGCAGCCGGTTGCTGGGATGGGAAGGTGCCACCTGAACGAAAGCTATCCGTGAAAACAGGGGTGGCGTATTTCCCCCCCTCCTCTTTTAACAGGCTGCAATAGAGGCGATGCCAAGAGGGGTGAAGCGATCCCAGACCCAAGCGTGGAGGAGCGGGCTCGGCGTGGCCCAGCTCAGGCTGCAGCAGATGCCAGAGCTTGCTTGAAGAGCAGCAGCCAGCTGAGGACGTTCAATGTGAGATCCCAGCTGGGTCACCCTGCTGGGTACCCTCCAGCACATCGCAACCACCACGGTATCAACAGCATCACTCTGTGCTCGCACCCAGCGCCCCACATTGTATCCAGGTTTCCAGCAACTCTCTGTACCTGACTTTCTGCCTGTTGCGGGGGGGTGAGATCAGCCCCAGTCCCAAGGGCTCACCAGTAGCCGTGGGGAGCCCCAGCAGGTCCCAGGGGCTCAGACACAGGACCCCTGGCAGGTCCTGGGGGCTCAGACAACAGCCAGGCTGGGCCAGAGGCTCTCAGAGATGAATGGGGCCAGGATCCTCAGCCCCTCGCAGGGTCTCCACATGATGCTGTCATTTTCCCTGCCTCAGTTTCCCCTGACCCAGGCAGCTGCACAGTATCTGCCCTGCAGACTAGATGCGATGCCGACTTACTCTTCATTGACCCCTTAGAGACCTTCTCCCAGAAGGGGCTTTCAAAGAGCAGGAACGTTTCTGTCACAGAGCAGCTGCTCTGGGGCCCAAGGAAGCAGATGGAGGCTCGCTCATGCCTCCCCCTCCCCACCGGCGAGCCAGAGGGGCTCGTTAGGCTCACCAAGTCCTTGACGAGCTGGGCAGCACAGAGCATGGGGGCCAGCCCACCGCTGCAGGGAGCCTGGTACAGCCTTGGAGTTATGATGATGCTTTTTTTCCTCCCCCCTGCCCCTTTCTCTATTTAAATAGCCATTCGGCAGGCACTGCATGCAACGTGGGGAGCTCGAGGCTGCAAAGTCAGACCCAGAGCTGAATAAATTCTGCTGGGCAGGAGATAACCACCACCCCAGAGCAAGAAGGATGGAGCAGGAGTAATGCACCGTGCAAGTGAGGGTTTTGTACAGGGCTCTGCCTCCCTGGTTTGAGGGTTTAGGGGGTTTTTTGATACTAATATTTTCTGCTCAAACTCAGAGGGGGACCTGAGTGAACACATCCCACACTGCTCAGGAAAAGAGAGGAACTGAGTAAGTATCAAAGCTTGATATCACCCATGATGGGCAGCCGGGGATGTGGATTAGCATCTCTACAACACTGGCAGGTTCTCTCTCGCAGAGACTTAGCACTGGTGAGAGGTGCGAAGACTGACAGCCCTGGAGACAAGAGCCATCCACATACCACAGCCAGCACACAAGGAGGTTGCTACACTTGACAGTTCTCCCAGCAAAGTGGGAAAAGGGAAAGCCAGCCCTCCTAACAGGCAGAGCCCTGGAGCGCACAAACCCATCACGAACAGGTTGCAAGAAAAAACAATTTCTGGAAAATCTCATGGAGTGAGTGATGAGGGTCAGCAGGAAGGAGCAAGGCCGCCATCCCTGGCCCCCAGCCTCCAAGCACAGAGCTCCGTGTGGCCTGACAGCCTCTCTCAGGACTTGTTTCACTTGGAAAAGCCGGACGGGAAGTCCTAATTCCAGCTCCCTTGGGACTGCAGACCAGCACTGCCATCCCGAGCGGAGGTCACACTGATCCACCAAAAAGCAGCAGAGGATGGAGAGCTGGTGCGGGCACAGGGCTGTGATGAAGAAAAGGGATGCCTCGCTGAAGACAGGTATGAACAGAGCACCTCTTGGCATGAGCCGGCTCCCCAGAGACACTGGTGAGCAGCATTGCCTCTCCCAGCTCAAATCCCAGAGATGCGACTGAGCCCAACAGCAGACAAGGAGCAAGGCTCCATGGCAAAGTCTCTTCTGCATTATTTCTTATACTCTCCCCTCCTCTAATTTCTCTGGAGACTTTCCAAAGACAGGAGAACATAAGCACAAAGGGATTTCACAGACCTAGAAGCCAGGTAGACACATGGTACAGAGCACTGGGATCACAGAAGTTGACACCTCGGCCATCTCTACCTCCATGCCCAGACTGATCAGATATACTTTTCCATGTACTCCAGCACTGAAAACCAGGTATCAACAGGTCTGCTCCTCCTGACCTACCAAAACAAGTTCTCTCTTGCTCAGCATTAACCTGTAGGAACGTCCTAATATACCTTGCCAAGGCACTACGAAACCTGCAGTCTTTCTTCTACAGGAGACAAACAAAGCCCATGACCACTTAACCAGCAGGCCTCAACAAAGCTAAAACGAACGAACCTACATGCCACCGAAGCGGAAACTTCCCATCTCATCAGCTGGGATCAATGCCTTGACAGTATCAGTAATTAGGCTCAATCCTGCAAAATCTAATCCAAGGAGAGAAACTCTCAGGAATCTCTCTCCTTGGACCCGATAACTATCTCACGGCACCTGCAATGACAAGCAACTATGGTGAAATCGATACGGCAACATCATTGTAAGAATTAACCGTATCTGACGACGCATCCTTCTCTATTAGACTTATGTTCTCATCTAATTATGGATCTTTGTGGAACTTGTAATTATGAGTTTGATACTCTGACTTCCCACTAAGCTATTGCTTTCCTTCCACGGGGGAGAGAAGAGTCAATGAAAAGATAATAGAAAATTCCTTTCAAGGACGCAGAGATGGCAAAATTTAGCTAGACAGGAGGAGACATAGTAAGGGGACTTTATGTAAGACAATTCCCTTGGTTAGCCACCACTGAACATGAACAAACCAAGTTCTCGCAGCATCACTCAAACACTAACGTAGATCTAACAGCCAGCTCTGCGCAACCATGCGAGGCAGCTCATCCTCCCGAATTCCCTTCAAACCCAGCCATCAAAGCTGCCCAGGTGAACAACAGCTTATTCAAAGGAAAAGAAAGGAATTCTTCCCATTTATCTACTCCTTTGTATCTGCCCTACAAGCAAGCTTAAACAAACAACCCAAAGCCAACGTATATGTCAATAAGAATATCTTTGTACTCTGCATCCAGCACGAGCATGTTTCAAGAGACTGACAGAGCATTTGACCTCATGGGGAATGGCGTCAAGGCAGCAGGAAAGCAAAGATTTATCTGCTTTTCATTAAAACACAGTTTTCCACACCTTCCTCATGCTCCAAGCACTCCCTTCCCTCATGGTGGCTGAAGAAAACCCAAACTTCAGTGACTTTTCCTAAGTGCCCAAGGTCTTTCACGCCCAGCTCCATATTTCAGAAAGACTCATTGAAAAAATGACTTCCACTTGGGAAATTTTCCCCCTGCACCAGCAACTTTTCAGGACAACTTCTTTCATCCCTGTTTGCAACACAACCAATTTCTTCCTTCCCTTGCACATCATTTTGCCCTTAACGCAGCTATGTTCGTACTGCAACAGATAACTTTAACTCACAATTTCTGTCCCTGCTTTTCATCTAAAAGCTCATTTTAAACTGAGTAAGAATTTCTTGTGGTTCTAAAACACATGGAAAAGGAGAAAAAAAAAAGTAAATTTGGAACGCCCTGCCTTTCGTCAGGAGCAAATGCAATACACCCCTGTGCATGCGTGCGTTTATTCCCATGTGCAATCATCAAGCTGATCAGAGGTGTTGAGGTAATTTCACATTCAAATAAACACATTGCGAGCATTTATCGGAATGCCTAATCATTGAAACAAATGGAGCTGCGTTTGCCGTGGTGGGAGCAGGCATCTATCTGGCGTGCTGCGCTCTGCCGATGCCCGGCTTAATACAGAAAACAAATGGAGGGAGTAGACCCACTGTGCAATTTTAAAATTGCTTTCCAACGTAGTTATTTCCTGACAGTGATTTTTCAAATGCAGCCGCAGCAAGGCTGTCCTGTCCTCCACCAAAGAGCTTGGACCGAGGGTCCTGAACAAAAACGATCCAGCGTGATGTGCCCGGAGGAAACGTGGACACTAATTTCAAGCTGCAGATGATGTTTCAGTTTCTCAGCATCTCTAACTCACAAAAAAAGCCTGAAGGGACTCTGGTCTACAAATCCCTGCCCCAGCCCTCATTTTGAATTTGTTTCTTTTAATTGCCTTTGTGCTGAGAGGAAGGCTGGGAAATTTCCGTCCAACAGATGCTTTGCATGGAAAATAAAGGGTAGAAAATAGGAGTTTGGAGCAATGAATTACCAAGGTGCCCATCCCTGACAGCTGCACTGGCACCAGGACGATGACGGACACAGTCACCACCTGCCAGTGCAGCTTCAGGGAAGCGCCAGGGCATATGTAATGTAGCTGATACTAGAAACCATCAAGGAAACCCAGAACCTCAGCAACATCACCGGGAAATGCTATTTACGGCTCCCGCATGGTGCTGCATCAGGCACACAGCCCATTGTGGCATGTCCTCACCGCTACAGACTGCTATTGCGGTTCTCACCTAGACCCATGCAGTATCAGACCTATAGAAACAGTCAAGATGCTCAACCATTTTTTTCCTCGTACACCCACGTGCATCACCGCTGCCCATGGCCTTCTGTACCTTTGCTTCGTCTCCGGCTCCGGTACTGCTCAGTGTAGAAGGTCAGCTGGGTTTCATCATCCGCCTCTGAGCCAGAGTTTCCTTTGGCACGTCCAAACCCGATCCCACCTGCAAGCAACAGAGAGGAAAAAATCAGCCCTGTCAGCTGGGATGCACGGCAGCAGGGGGGAGCTGGGAGCTCCTCGGCAGAGCCGCCAGATTTGGCCAGCGTCCACTGCTCCTAGCCCAGGTGCTCTGCTTGGGGTCGCCAGAAAGCACCGGGACCTTTTGCCGCTCATGATTTAGCTCGTTCGTTATTGCCCTCATCAAGTATCAAGACCCCCATGGTGCCAATTGTGATGTGAACGTAAGAATATTCTTTCTACCCCCAGGAATGTATTTTACAAATGTGCTGTAACGTATTTACAAAGACAGCCTTTGAATGTAGAAGCTGCTCTCCCCAAGGATACCTACATCATGAAGCACAGCGAATTCTTGTTTGCTTCAAAGCAAACCCAGCGGAGACGAGCAGCACGGGGGGCACTCAGGACCGCTGCATGACGAGGGTCCGGCTTCCCTCCCGCAGCCCCCACTTTGGCCCATCTGCTCCGCCAGCTCACCAGGACAGCCACCAGCATGCATCCCTGCAGCGGCCAGTACCGACAGCCATGGCAAGGAGCAGGGCTGGCCCATGGTTTATCCAGCATCTCCCTCCTGGCGCTGGAGACAGGGCAGGATGCTGGAGGAGCCCGGCTCGCTTCAGCAGCCAGACCCACCACGGAGTGACGGATGCTTAAAAAGCAACACAGACTCTAACTGGCAGAAGTCCTTCAATCCTTGCTGAGCTTAAAGCAAAGAGGCCTCTGGGGGTTGACAGTGGCCCTTTAAACTGCCATTAAGATATTTTACTGTTTTTAAAAAATCCTTTATTCTAAGCAGAAGCACAATTTCGCCACTTCTTGGCAAGAGAACAGAAAACGAGCAGTGCCTTCTGCCCTCTGAAATCCTTAATCACCGTGATGAGAGGTGGCTGGCAGGAGCCAGAGGGACGCCGGGGGCTCGGCACGTGGCTCCTGCCCTGTCCGTGCCCCAACCTGGTCATGCAGTGCCCACAGTGTGGGGGTATCTCAAGGCAGGGTGTAGGATGAGGCTCCGCAAGCTCCTTTCCTCCCGAAAGCAGCAGGAGGGGTCAGTTCTTGCACACAGCAACATTTACTGCTTGGACAATGGGGTCTGGGGGGTTTACAGGCTCACGTCCCAAACCATAACCCACCCTCAGCCCCTCTTCAGACCCCTGTATCACAGCAAACATCTGACGTCATGATGCACCTGCACCCAGGGACGGGGGTGTTGAAGGGCAGAGTGGTGAAACCAATAAGGCTTATTCACATCAGCGAGGAAAATCTTAATTAACCTCAGCTTCTAACGCAGGTCCTTGGGCAACCAGCCAGGGCTGCAGCTCTGCCGCACGTCCCCTTCTCCTGCCGAGCAGGGGCTGCCCTGGGCTCTTCTGCTGCTGGTGGTGCCTGGGGCTGGAAGACAGACACCAGCTACGGGAGGGTTTTTCCCCTAGGAGCTTGGCAGAGCCATCTCCTCTGCCCAGGAGAGCAACCTGCATCCTGCCTGTGCAGGCAGGACGTGGCACATCCCTCTGCCACCTTGCCATGAGCCAGACCTGGCCCACTTTGTGCCGGCAGATGGCCGGGGGTGGACAGAAGCAGTGACCTCTGACGCTCACTCCGCTCTCACACCCCGCCGAGGTGAGCAGGCAGCCGGTGCAGGCAGCGGGTGCAGGCAGCAGCCGCTCCAGCCACTGTCCCAGCCCCCTCTGGCCGCTCCGCGTTTGTTTGCCAGCTGCATCTCCGTGATGGATGGCGCTGACAAGTTAAATTACTCAGGCTGGATGTCTTCAGAGAGCTGGTGACAGCGATATTGCATTTTCTGATTACCCAGCACTGCGCAGGATGTATAAATACAGGAGTCAGGAGACCCGGCGCAGGTCCCCAGCCCGCAGCGGAAACGTCTCCTCTGACCCAGCGTGCGGTGGCAGAGGTCAGCCTGGAAACATGAGCCCGGGGCAGAGAAACGGCTCCAAGGGATATACTTCTACACCTACATGCTATCAAGGATGCTGGAACCCATCTTGGCAGTGGTTTTGGGTGTCCTGGAGCCCAGCTGAGGCAGCCTGCAAGATGTAGGACCACTGATCCTCAACTGATCCCACCGTGAACCTGATGTCATCTTTAACTGGCCCAAAAATCTTGCTGAAGCATCCCTGTGAGATGCTCGCGCTTGGGGCAACACCTCCTGCACCAGCTCCTGTGGTTGGCTTCGGGGGCAGGCTGCTCCCTGGGGCATGGGGCCGAGGATGCTCACAGCAGAGAGCACCCATGTGCAGCTGCTGATGGGGATGAGCAGGGAGAGCACCCAGTCAAAGCCACGCAGCCCTTCCTAGTCAGCACTCCTTTTCTCTTTAAAAAGAGAGAGAAAACCACCAAGTAACAGAAAGGAGATCCTAATCACCGCGACCGATTACAAAGCAGAATAAGAGGCTTAAAAAAAGAGAGGACAGAACCAGCAACTTCACAACACTGGGTACCTGTAATGCACCAGCAACTTTCTGCAGTAGCTCCCCTGAGGAGCTACACCCCCTTTACCCCCAGTTTACTCCTGCTATTTAGATTTGAGAAAAAACAAAGCTCTCCCCGGGGACCAGGCGGTGGGGCAGGAGGCAGGGGCACGGGAGAGGAGGGGGAGCTGAAGGAAGATGCTCTCGCTTCTAATCCTGTTTGCAGATTTACAAGCTCGTTAATCCGTTCAAATAGATCGCAGCTCAGCCCCGCGCCGGGGCCAGGCGCTCGTTTTGAGCACGACATTAATTTAGCGGGGAGCAAGGCGGGGTGCCAAGGCAAACACCTCTCGTTACGGTATAATTAAAGATGGTAGCATTCATGCTAAATAGGGACTAAGGAAATAAAATTCAGGAATTAGGGTTTCTGTCATCCCCAGAGACTTTTTGTTAGCTAAAGCCATGTGTATTTTCTAAAGGTGAGGTGTCATTAAAATGGAAAAAAAAACAAAAAAAAAGGCAAACCTGACATTTTAAATCCCTCCCCAAAGCCAGGAGGTTACAGAGCATCTCACGGAATGAGAGATGCAAAATGAATCAAAGCTGAGTTAAAATAAAGAAATAAGTAACAGGAGCTATTTGGATAACTCCTGTCTGAGGCCAAGTTGACCTCCGATACTTAATCCCTCCAAACTAGATGTCATAATAGAAGTGGTATTTGTCCCCAGGGTGCCACCCTGGGTGACATCTGTGTCCGTGCACCCCCTGCCGCGCAGCTACAGCCCTACTGCCAACGCAAAAGGATCTTCTGCACCCCTCCCCTCCAGAAAAAGGGCCAAACCCTGTACATGCCACAGCATTAAAGACCCACAACCTGTGTTGCCCTGTGCAACACAGTCTCCTGGGTATCCAACAAGTCCCTCTCCTCCCAGGCTTCCCAGTAAAAAACAGATGAAGGGTCCCTTCCCCACCTCCCCAGCACTGCGGTGAGGTCCATGCGCTGAGGGCTGGCAGGGTGGCGCAGAGCTATACAGTTAGCTAAGTGGAAATTTTCAGTTTAATGCGTTTACTCCCAAAAAGAGCACCTGTCAGCTGAAAAACCCAATGTGTACAGACAAAGGTATATTAGATGCAGTTTTAGGAAGGAAAAAAAAAAACCCCAAACATTTTCTTTTGAAATTTATCCAGTCAAAGCAAAAAAAAAAAAAAAAAGACAAGAAATAAAGCCCTTTACAAATGAAGTGCTCTGCTCTGCTATTGCAGCAGCGTACGCACGCACTCACACTGGCTTCAGGTGGTGCAAATTCTTCCTTCTCATTGATTGTCCCTTTTCATTCTGCCTAGACCCAAAACAACACACCGGGGCAGGTGGTGCAACAACCAGGTGACGGCCCCGTGGCTTCCACCATGGAAAACTAGGATCACACTGATCCCAGCTGGCAGCCTTCGCACAGAATCATGGAATGGTTTGGGTTGGAAGGGACTTTTAATGGCCATCTAGTCCAACCCCTCTGCCATGGGCAGGGACATCTTCAGCCAGATCTTGTTGCCTAGAGCCCCGTCCAACCTGACCTTGGATGTTCCCAGGGATGGGGCTTCTACCACCTCTTTGGGCAGCCTGTGCCAGTGTTGCACCACCCTCATTGTAAAAAATTTCTCCCTCATATTTAGTCTAAATTTGCCCTTCTTTAGTTTAAACCTATTACCCTTTGTCCTATTGCAACAGGCCGTGCTAAAAAGTCTGTCCCCATCTTTCCTGTAGCCCCCTTTAAGTACTGGAAGGCTGCTCTAAGGTCTCCGCGGAGCCTCCTCTTCTCCAGGCTGAACAACCCCAACTCTCTCAGCCTGTCCTCACAGGGGAGGTGCTCCAGCACCCCAAGCACCTTTGTGACCCTCCTCTGGACTCGCCCCAACAGGTCCGTGTCTGTCCTGTGCTGAGGACTCCAGAGCCTGTGGTGCAGGCAGAGCTGTGAAGGGGTTTATTTAAACCAAGGACCAACTCAAGGAGCTGGACACGACGCTTTAACTCAGATGAGGTGAAAGCTCCTGGCTGAATCCCAAAAAAGCCTCACCAGCAAAACACGACAGTCCATGGGCACCACAGGAAAGACGGAGGGGGCGAGGCGGGAGGCAGAGGTGTCCTGGCAAAAGCAGGGACCATGGGCGAGCCCAGTCGAGCCACAGCTCTCCTCCCTCGGGTAACTTTGGTAACTTATGGTACAGCCAAGAGCTCTAAAACACAAGAAGCCACAGCCCTGATAAACAGCACATCCCCTCTCGGGCAGAAGGATCTATTAATTGCTTATTCTCAAAGCCAGGGTGCTTTTAAAGGCCTGCCCCAGGAGAGGGCACCAGACCCCCTCTCTGCGCAAGCCGGCCTCGCCCAAGGCCACCTCCCAGCCCTGCACCCCGACATCCCTCCCAGCCCTTGGGGTGGGCGCACAAAGTGGTCCACCAGCCAAACCCGCACCCTCAGTTCCCTGCACCGCTGCCTCTCCCAGGGCATCACTTCCCGGTTTAAGCTCCGCTCCGACGCAGTCGGGTCATGATGCTCCAGGTACCAGCCTGGGTGCATCTTGGGAACCAGTAAATCCAGACCCTCCCGGATACAGCACCCTTCCCTCCAGTGCTGCCAGCCCTCAGCGGAGATCTCCTCCTTGCAGCCCATCCCTCCTGCACCTCGGCTCTTATCATCCTCGCTCTACCTCTATTATTTATAAACTCTAAATGCGCTTCACTCAATAAAAGTGTTTGGGGAGGAAGTTTGTATGAAAAAGGCATTAGATAAAATAAAGTTATATGGCACTGTAAGTGGAGAGGGCGGCGGTTTTTGTTTTGTTTTGTTTTTTAAAGTCGATCTTCTCAGCAAAACACGGCCTTTCCCTGAGTTGTTAGAAACACTTAGCGCAGAATCAGATTTAATGACAAGCAATAGGCAGCAGTTTAAACGCACTTAGTGCAGGGAAGCAAAGCAAGGAAAAGCTTATTCCAGATTTCTGTTGGGCTGGGGCATTGAGTTGTTTGTTTTCTAGTTTGGTTTACCCCAAATTTCTGCAGGAGCAGCACTCGGAGCCCTTTCGGAGCCTTTCAATAAAGGAGGAAATCCTTTTGCTGCGCGCGGTGCCTGCAGGGACAGCGCTCCAACTGTAGGGCTCTGATGAGGTTAAGCATTAATTAAATCGAACCACAAGAAAATAATTACACACATGCATCCGTCAGGCCGACTTGTCACTACCCGGTAACAAAGTTGGATGCAAACTCCATCAGCGGAACTGTCACACGGCTGTTAGAAGGAAATAAATGCATCCCAAACGGACAATTTCATTTAGGGGGAGGGGAAGAAAAACCCCACGGATTGCAAAGGATTAATGAGGCGAAGGGTTTGTGTTTGCAATTGGATGTAAAATGCAAACATTGTGAGTTGTGATATCATCATTTAACCTTAATGTTCAATAGCACTCCAACCGCTCGCCCGCCGGAGGGACAATTAACGCGGGCTGTAAAAACAAAACCTCCAGCACGTGGATATGGCCCCAGCAGCAGCACCCAGCCATGGCTTTTGCAAGCAAAAAGAAATTTAAATTAAAAGGAAAAGACGATGGGATGGGGCTGGGGGAAGCAAGATCTCCGCTGGAGATAATGGAACGGGCTTGCTTTTTGGGACTGCTCACTGATTTCTGATGATTGAGACCTTAAAATCTTTTTTCTAGGGCGTGCCAGTGAGGGTTCCTGTAGGTGGAGACACTCAAAAGTCACAGTCCCCTCCAGAAGCCTGTGGGGTACTTAGGCCTTGGGCAATTCAGTGCAGACACAGCTCCTCACTGTCCGACAGCACACGCGACCAGCCACAGAGGAGCTGCTGGGAGGAACAGAGACCCAAGGAAACTACGGTAGGTTGGGTACCAACACCGTGGGGACCCACCCTGCTCCCAGTGCAGACCAGGGAACAGCCACGGCAGCACTTTGCCAGCTAACCTCAGCCCTTCCCTTCCAGCCATCCTCTTCAATTCTACTGGAGCCAAGCCCTGCAGCATAGGGGTGCGGTGAGACATCCCCACCCATCTTGCAGCACCTTTGTGACCACTGCAACCAGCTCAAGACCAGAGCTGCTCAAGGTGCAGGTGCCCAGCTCCTACCCATCACCTCCCCTCACCAGCATCCTGCCCCTGAAGCCCTTCCCCAGCCCCATGACTTGGGTGTTCAACAGCCTGCGCGGTGTGGGGCTGCTGGAGCACCCGAGACGCACACCCAACGCCCCGGGAGACAGCCAGATACAGAAATACAATGACAAGAGCAAAATACAATGACAGGCACAGTGGGGAAGATGTGTGGCCAGGCAGCCAGGTGTGCTCAGGCTCCCAGGGGTTCCTTCCCCACTGGGAGCACCGGGAAGAGCACAAGAGTCCCAAGGAAGACAATTTTTCTCCAATGTGGGTCTGGCCGAGCCTGCTGCTGGGGACTGGCCAGCCCAGCTCTAATGGCGCATGGCTGAGGATTGTCTGTGCCAGTGGCCAAGGCACGGAGGGATGGAGGGCAACCTCGCTGAGCACCACGAGTGGGTTGCCAAGTGGGGCACAGCAGCCAGAGGGAAAATTTGGCTCCTCAACCCAAGCAGATGTTGGGCGCCAGCCAGTCTCCAACCCTCATGCTGCGGAAACCCAAGTCTGGGCAGGAATGGAGAGCGGCCATGGTCTCTTGTTCTGGTATCCACTGACTAGCCCTGTGGTCACTAATGGGCAGAGGGATTCTGGGGGAGCAGCAGTGATGGGGTGAGGGTTGGGAAGACCTCCCCCTGCCCTCGGGCATGCTCTGGCATGGTGCAGATGGGGATTTGCAGGGAGGCAGGGGAGCACCAGCCCGGGGAAGTGGGAGATGGAGGGTGCTTGTTCCCAGCAACGGGGACAAGCTGGGCTGGCTCGAGGCCACACTGCTCCCACGCAGCCAGAGACTCTGCCTGCAGCCAGGTGTCGTGTCTCCTCCTAAGCTCGGCTACAAGGATTAATTGATTTGCTCCATTAGTGACCAAAAAGCCTCTTACCTTCAGGCAGTTCAAAAGTGAAATAAAAACAAAACAAGAAAAAAAAAAAAAATGAGGCTGGAGCAAGGAATAAGGGAAACTTCACCAGACAGTCACTGTGGACCCCAAAGCACCCACACACATGCTAAAATCCAGACATACGTATTTGAACAACCACTAGAAAACAAACCAAATAATTTAAACCAGTTAAAGACTCGGAACATTTTCTTCACACTAAATGAATAATTTATGGGAAGAGCTATAATAAAAAAAGTCCTCTCCAGGCTTGTATTGCAGGAAAATGTATCCAGAATAAAAGATCACATTTCAGACTCATAAATAAATGAAAAACAAAACCATCAGTAAACAAAGAAAAGTGTTTTCTTCCCGGCTCCCAGCACTGCCACAAAGACCCGCAGTGCCCTGAGAGGACCATAGTCAAAGGACTCTCCTGCCCATCATCCCTGGAGGGACCCTGACACCTTCTCCTCCTCCACAGCTGGAAATCTGGACCCAAACCCTCTGCACATCCTCGGCACTGACCAGTTAACCCACAGCCATTACCATTTTAAGCAGCAATAGCAATAAAAGAAGGCATCACAAGGACCAAATCTTGCTCATGGGGCAGTTCCAGCCAACCTCCTCCTATTGCTCTGGTGTAGCTGGCAACGGCCATCAAGGCTACAAATAAAACTCAGGAGCCCCCAGCATGCTCCTGCACGGTACAGCCTTTAGAGCCACGAATGCTGCTCCTACCCTCCATGTGGCCCCTAAAAAAAAGCCCAAAACCCCCTAAGAACTGGGAAAGTAGAAAGAAGAGAGGTCCCAGTGATGGAGTTATGGCCAAAACTAACCACACCCCATCCTCCAAAATAAAAGCTTGCCAAGAAACTGTATTTCTCTCCCAACAAACCCCAGTTAGCCCAGACAGCTGGCAGGGATCCTGGACTTGCAGCAGACCTGGACAAATCCCTGATGAGGATACAAGGGGACACACTCTCAAGCACCTCCACCGGACCACCCAGAGGATGCTGCGTGGATGTTTGCCCCTTTTCACCCCATCATGCAGGAGCTCCGGGGTCCACGTGAGGGCGAGGAGCTCCTGCCTTCCTCCCTAGCCAAGCTCCTCTGGATGTGGCCAAACGCAGGGCACTGGAGGAGCAGCCAGTGACCATGGCAGCCTACCTCGGGGCCGGCTCCGGCGTTTCCGTCTCCCCATGGACGTGCTGCGCAGCGCGGGCTGGAGCTGCCCGATCTCAATGGGCGTGTTGGTGCGGAAGCTCTCCTTGAACTTCTGCATCAGGGACTCCACCGTCTCCTGTGTCACCTCGGGAGCTGCAACACCAGCAAAGGGACTGCAGTTAAAAGAGGACCAGGCCACCACGTCCCCACCACCCGTACAACCCCTTCCTCACAGAGGACAGCATGAGCCAGAGCTGGGTCCTCGGGCAGGAGCTCCTCAAGGTGGGACAGAGCTTGAGGTCACTCTCCA
Source organism: Leptosomus discolor (assembly GCF_034619465.1). Lineage (NCBI taxonomy): Eukaryota > Metazoa > Chordata > Aves > Leptosomiformes > Leptosomidae > Leptosomus > Leptosomus discolor. The sequence continues at coordinate 5,692,049 of NC_141409.1, forward strand.
AAGTCACCCACAGGGACCCACCCAGCACTTTCCACGTCTTACCAAAGCCACAGAAATTAGAAAATTGTGAGTTTATGGAAATTGCCTTTTCATGCTGCTTTCCAGCATTTTGGATTATTCCTTGCCTTTTCCCTTCTGTGCACGCAGGGCACTCAGAAGCATCGTGCCCTTATCTGAGTTACAGGTTCAAAACACACAGGAACCCACCAGGCACGGAGCTGGCTTTGGCTCAGGTTTAACTCTGCCCCAGGAGCTTGCAGTCGAACCCCAGGCTTGGCAGACTTTTGGGGGGTCAGGTACTCCCTGGCAGGCACGTTTGGCATTACAGAGCAATGGGTTATGCTGGGCTGGGAGCCAAGCCAACAATGTATAGCCAGTCCAGGCACGCTTTGGGCTGCAGCAGGAATCTCTGGGGTCTTCCAGGGGCTGCGTTTACACGCTGGGCAGTAGCACCTGAGCTCAGGAAACAGCTTGCTGCAACACCCCACAGCACATCACAGCTTGCTGATACTTCAGTAACTCCCCCCTTGCTCTCACACCCCCCATATACAGTCACGCCCAAAAAAAAAAACCCCTTCAAAACTCACCACCGACCCACCCAACCGGCAGTTAGTGAAATCATGAAACCACTCGCAAACAGCAAAGATGAAATTCAGGATCAAAAGGTTTGTCCTCCTGCAGGCCACAGAGGTCTCCCAGGTTTAACAAACGGTTTGGCCTCTGTCAGCTGCTTGAATAAACTCATTAGCAGAACATAACCTCTGTCCTCTCTCCATTTTGAGAGTCACCAAGTCCCTCCAATTAGCTCCCGAAGCTCCCCCTGCCCGCAGTGCGCGCATGCAGGGCTGGCAGGGATCACCACTGCCCTATAGCTACCCCGCATCCCGCTTGGATAAGGGCTAAGCGAGCCCCTTAGACCTCCCCAGCCTGCCAGGACTTACAGGCTGATGCACCACCCCACACATCTCCTGGGTCCAGAGACACATCAGATCCGTATGGAGCTCCTCAGGCACCCGGCGTGCTCAAGGTGCGTAACTGCTCCGGACTACGGACTCCAATTCCTTTCTCAGCATGGTGCAGGGGCCATTTTAGCGCACAACGAGATGCTGGCCATGCAGGACGAGACATTTGTAATCCTAGATAAGGATTTGGCTTAAATGTGGAGCATTCAGCAGGCTCCTCCAACAGCTCGCCGTGCCACAGGCAGTGCCACATCAGTCCATGGAGCAGCTCCCCCTTCCTTCTCCCCAAATCCCAAAGGCAATGTCCTCAGCCTTCCCAGGGGCAAGAGGCTTTAGACCACCCCAGGGTGCTCTTCTGCCCCCACAGGCTGAAGAGCAGGTACCAAAATCTGCCGGGGCCATCGGGATGGGGAGTGCCGGAGCAAAGCAGACTGACTGCTGCACCCATGGGTGCAGGCACATCGAGAGAGCTCGGAAGAGGATCCAGCCACCCAGCACTGCCACACCGGGTAATGGAGAGATGAGGATCAAACCCACTGTCTGCATAAGCACCAAAAGGTGGGAACCATTTCAGGAGAGCTCCAGAGAGAGCATGGCCCAAAAGACCAGCTATGTTACGTCTTCCAGTCAACACCAGGCTCCCCCATAGACCAAAGGCAGAGCTCCCCAAAGCCCCCTACATCTTTGGCAGGTGCAGCCAGATCCTGCAGTGTCAGATGCCCCAGCAAGAAGCACTGCAGGGGGGGAAAAATAAAATTTAAAAAAAAAAAAAAATCAAAAGCCAGGAAAGGTCTCCAAAGAGCATCTAGTCCCACCCCTGACAGCACACATCCAACCCCCTCTTGCAGGGCTCCTTCGAGGCGCCAGGGAAGGACGCTGTGGCAGCACCGGTGCGGCTCAGCACCCCGCCGCCGTGTCTGCAGGGGGGAAGCCCGTCCCCACAGCTCCTTCGCCCGGGAGCAAGTGTAGCAGGGCCTCCCCGCGAACAGATGGCAAGATATTTGAACCTCGGGGCTGTGCGATATATAGCATGTGCAAGTGGAGCAGGGAGCTCAAGAACCGTGTGGCTGAGGCTTATTTACCAAAAGGAGGCCAGAAGGAGAGCGCGGAGGGGAGGAGGGGGGGGCCATGCCTTCGGCAAGCGACGAAACATGGCGAGGTCACAGCTCTCTTGTGGTCCCTACTCGGCTGATGGCAGTACTCAGCGCCGCGGCGACCGTACCCCATCTGGCCCCCGCACTCAGCATATCCATCCAGAGGCATCTGCTCACGCGCTCGTCAGGGGAGCGGATGCCAAAAGCGGGGGGGAGCGCTCACCTTCGTGGGGAGAGCGTCCCTGCGGTCGCCGGCGATTTGCAACGATGCTACAAATACTTACTCCAGGAACGGGAGCAAAAAGCTGATGCGTCTCACTGCTCTGCACAGCTCGTGTGCGCCAGTACATCGTTGGCCTCCCCATGCTCCCTGAGCGGAGCAATGGGGAAGGAAAAAAACAAAAAAAAATAAGGGAAAAAAAAATAGAAAAAAAAAGTTGTCAACATGATCTCAGCAAGCAGAGTTTGACACGGCCAGCATGGAGAAAACGCTCGCTGACAAATGAAAGCTAGCTGGGCTTCAGCTGAAGGAGCGTCAGGGGTCAAGGATGAAGGAAGGACCCTTCATGCACTGCCAACCATGACATAAGGGAGGGAGAAGGAACCAATGCTCCGTCACATAATGGGGCACGGCACTTGCTGAGGCTACTGGGACCCCACTGACTACAGGGGTATCCATCACATCCACAAAACAGGCACAAACTGCCACCTGGGCTTTGCCACCGGGGGATTTCCATAGTCAGCCATCTGCACCTGGACAGCCAGGGTAGGAACCCACCCCCCGGACCAACGCCTCCGTGGGCACCACACAACCACACGGCTAACGCAAGTTTGAGCACACCCACGCTGCCCCGGCACGCACACACGCAGCGGTATTCCCATCTCCCACAGAGGTTTTAATTGTTCAGAAAAGGATGGGAAGAAGCGCTACCACGGGGCAAACAATGCCCTTAATAACATGCTTTAACCCTGAAATGGTCAGGCAGTCGCACTAGGTGAGCATTGTAGGTCCCTTCCACCTGAACTACTCTATTCTCTTCTACATACTCCAACTCTGCCCTGCAGGACCCACCTGGGATTCAGGTGCCAAACACGGGCTCAGCCGGCGGCTGCCAGAACGATGCAGCCACATTGCCAGTAGCTGGGCACCAGCTCCTCCCAACGACGGCTGAACACGACGCAGATTTAGAGGCGATAGGACCGTCCTGTCCTTGAGCGAAGCTTGCCAAACCGCCTTCTCTCCCATCCTCGGTTTCCAGGAGATAAAACCATCAGGGCTATTGCGCTCACATCTTCATCACCACGTTGAGAGTTTCTCCAGCCTGGCAGAGGTGGTGAGATCCACCCCGAGGTTTGGCGCGCCGCTATGATCTCAGTCTCATCCCGTCCTATAGCGAGGGCCTTTGGCAGCGTAACAACCCCAGGAACAAGCTGAAGTGGAGGAAGCACGAGGCTCTTCAGCCTCCGCAAAAGCAGCTTCCATCTCCGGCAGCGATTTAAGGACGCAGCTGAAGGTCACCGTACCTTTGTAAAGCACATTACGTGTTCCCGACGTACACCTCCCTCCTGTCCACCCCCATACGCTATTTTGAAAGCGATTTGCTCTCCTTATGGCTCCCCTATTCGTTTGCACGTCTCCCACAAAACAATTCACACCAATAGCCTTTCTTCCTTCCTTCCTTCCTTTTTGCTGGCACAAATTGCAGTGGGAAAATATGTTGTTTGGCTTAAAAATTACAACAACAACAAAACCAAAAAAAAAAGTCATCAACTGAACAACATAAGCCATGTTTGGGTAAAAATACATTGCAACAGAGACGGGAAGCAGCAGCACTTGCTCCAGCCCTTGCAGGACTGCCACCGCGGCCAGGAGAGCCACACCTTTACCAGACGCACCGGCTGGGTATGGGGGGCTGTTTTGGGGAGGTACCAAAACTAGTATCTCGCCAACTTCAGTGGCCAGGAGGGATTCTCTAAAACACAATCCCAGGCTCAGATCAGTGCAACCACACACAGCCTGTAGCCTTAACCCTTATCTGAGAGACGCACTAGTTGCGTGCCTCCACCTCCACTGGTTCCACTTGGATGGTGCCTCCACCATCTCAGGACATCCCCAAGGATCCAGCAGAAGGGACAAGGAACTGCAAAACCTCTTCGACTGTGCAACCTGTTTTCTGCCAGCTGAGGCTGGGAAGCCAGGATGGAGCCAGTGGCGATGCAAGTACCCCATAGCCCTTGGAAACAAGCCCTCAACCTTGCAGAGATATTTTAGGGTCTTCAGACGTGGCCTTGGAGGATCCCAATGGAGCAGCTGTACCACATGCTGAAGAACTGCCCGCAGCCTAAGCCAACACTCTTCACCCCGCAGCGACCCTATATCCAACCCAGTACCTGGCAGCCCCACTCGACACCATGTCAGACCCCAGCAGGGCAGGGGAAGGGCAGCAGCTACTCCCCAAACCAGGCTCAACGCCTCATGTTGCCATTGGGTGGTTTGGGGAGCTGGAAAGCCCCACAGCTCTGTTTCTGCAGTGTATTGAAACAAAGCAGGGAGGCTTGAGGTCTGCAAAGGTGCCAGCTGCCCTGAGTCTGCCAGTCTCTGATGTTCAGCTTAAAGTTTCGGTCCCTGGAGCCACAACCATCCCTGTCCTCCTCACATAACATCTGAACTCCTACAGCTGAAGGGAGAAGACTGGAAAGGCAACAGCAGCTTCTATTAGACCTTCCCATGCTAAGTACTGAGTAAGATATAATTCCAAAAAATATAGTTTTTTAAGCATCTGATTTTCCCATTCCCCTTTGATTTCTGAGTGTCAAAGGGCATATTATCGATTCCTTCACATTACCAGTGCTCAAAATAATCCCAGAGTTTTGGAGAGAAGAGTAACCCACAGAGCAGCTCCAGAGCTGCTTGACTCAGCACACCGCTTCGCTGGAATCAGTGTTTCGCGAAAACACATCAAACTCAATCAAGGATTAATTGGAAAAGTTTGGGTGCAATTAGAAGTCAAGGTCAGTGGGATTTTCACCTCCTGACCTGTGCACACATTCATGCTGGCACCCGTGGCCATGTGGAGGATGCAGCCCCCTCGCTCAGACACCAACTCTTCTCCAAGACTACCTCCTCCCCTCTCACCGACTGCTTCCAGTATTTTTAAATAATCTGCTTTTTCTAGGCACAGGGGAGGGTGCTCTCCTGGGATTCACTGACGCTGGCTCTAAAGGTCTAACACATCATCACATCTATTACACACTGTGTAAACATCAGGTACGTGTAATGAAGTTTAATAACATTATAATTGTTTCCTTCAAATCAAACGCCTGAGTTTCAATAAGCTCATCTTGATGTTTCTGGATCAATATTTTGGAAATTTCTATTCTACAACATATTTCAAGAAATTGACTTTCTGATTCTACCTGGGATGAGCATAAATTTCATAATACTGGAAGTTTTCCACACGGTGGAAACCCTGTTTTCTCACCAGCTCTAAATAATGGGTGTTTGTTGCTTTTCGAAGCATGAAATAAGCAACAGTGTTTGCTCTGAAACTGGGATGTGGACTGATTTTCAACAGTGCCACCCCAAAGGTACTAAGCTCCAGAAAGCAGAGAGCTTCACTAGCATAAAATTAGGTAATTACACCGATGCTTATGTGATGACGACGGGAGAGATTTGTACAGCAGCTTCACACATACTGGGACGAAAACACATCACAAGAGCAACGTCCTGCCACAGAGCATGGTGGATACAGCAAAGACAAGAGAAACACTGAGAACTTCACCTCTCCATCTCTTTCTCCAGCCACCAAACCCCTCTACCACCTCTCAAGCAAGAGACTGTCCCCATCGGTTCCCTGCTCTCCATCAGTCCACGTCATACGCCACGTGCAGGTACACCGTGTCGAAGAAACATTGGAAGACTGCTGGCTGCACTACACAACCAACTCAGGAGATACATACATATGTATATGTATATATTTTAAATATATATATATATATGTATAAAACCCATCAAAACAAAGCACAAATAACCACGCACACCCATACGTCAGGGGACCAAGCACCTCCTGCAATGCACACATTTCCAAGCCATCCTTAGGCGAACCCACCAGGGGAAACGACACACGTGGCACACGTGCTTTGTCGGAGCTGGCCCCCAGCCCATCCTGCCAGCGCGGCACGAGGGAGGGCCAACCCCTCTCCAAGAAGCTCTTTTACACAGAGGGGTTTTCAGATGCAGCAACAGAGGGATATGGGAACTCGGGAGCATTTTGAAAACAGGCTTCTATTCCATCTTGACTTTTTCCTTCTTTTCTCTCCCAGCCCTTTTTGTTGAGTTTTAAAATAGAGCACGTATAATTTTTTTTTAACATAGGTATTAATACACAGATATTAATACATTAATAGATTATTATATACATTAATAAATCTCTCACTATAAAAATAGATTTCTTATACGTAAAAATCTTATTTTAATTGCAAATTGGAGGGGGAGGGTAGCAGAAGAAGAGATAAAACTTTATTCAAGATGTCTCCTTTGAAGGAAACTGAATAAATGTACTTTCCTCCTTCATATATTCATGAGATGACTGCTTCCCTACCCCATTCTCCACCACCCTCAGCTCTGGGCTTGGAGCCAGCACAGCCCTTATCTGGTACGAGGCAGGGAAAAAAAAAAACCCCGATAGGATCAAAAGTTTTCAGTAGTTTAACAAATCTGCAAAAAAAAAAGTCTCCATTGGTTTTTAATAAAGCTTGGGGTGCGTGACAGGGAAGGAAGGATGCCAGGAGAGGCTGATGTGCCATGTGGGAGGGGGATGGAGACCTGCCTTGGCTTAGCATCCCACAATGGGGACAGGGACCATGGGGAGCACCAGGGCACCCCAGAACCCCTCTGACCACACACCCACTCTTTGTGTCTCCTCTTTATTGCAAAGCTTTGCTGTTCCACTCATCTACAGAGAGCAGGAGACAGTATCTGCAGCTCCTGTCCTTCTGCAGCCGGGTGAGCTGCTCCTCAAACTGGCAGGACCTGGGGGAATACTGAGCCCGCCAAGAAGGGGCATCCAGACTCGGAGCCCACGGCAGTTCCCACCCAGCACCAGCTGCCCTGACCCCTCTTCATCCTCTCTCCAGTCACGGCGCTCAATCGCTTCCCAGCTAATTGCCTCCACTCATGTGTGCAAACTAACCGTTTACTGGAAAATGCCACGGAATGTTAATTTCATTCGGAATTGGGTAATTGCAAAGCACTTCCATTTTTTTATTACAGGAAATGAATAAGTATTGTATTAATAGCATCACTTCCAACTCCAACCACAATCGCAGCCCCATCGATGGAGGCTGCAAGTTATTCGTCACCCTCTCTTTCCCCACCTTTCTACCTTCCTCCTTTCCCTTCCCCCTACCATGCTCCCAACTTCCCATGTCAGTAATTAAGATAATGCAATATAATTACAAACACACTGCGAAAGACTAAATGCTCAAGAGCCATGGTCCAACGGTCCCCACCCCTGCCTCGCGCCTTTGCACTGCGAGCATCTTGCCAAAGCAGATGGTCTCTGCGCTCCCTGGGCTGCTACCAGCTGGGTTTGACCTCCCCAGGAGCTGTTTCTGGCTAGGAAACCCTCAGCTCTTCTATGGGGCAAAGACTTTTCTAGCACACCCCTCCCCTGACATCCACAGGGCACTGCAGATCGTGGTTGTTTGGCCTGGAGAAGAGAAGGCTCCAGCGAGACCTCAGAGCGGCCTTCCAGTACTTAAAGGGGGCTACAGGAAAGATGGGGACAGACTTTTTAGCACGGCCTGTTGCAATAGGACAAGGGGTAATAGGTTTAAACTAAAGGAGGGCAGATTTAGGCTAAATTTGAGGGAGAAATTTTTTACAATGAGGGTGGTGCAACACTGGCACAGGCTGCCCAAAGAGGTGGTAGAAGCCCCATCCCTGGGAACATCCAAGGTCAGGTTGGACGGGGCTCTGAGCACCCTGATCCAGCTAAAGATGTCCCTGCCCATGGCAGAGGGGTTGGACTAGATGGCCTTTAAAGGTCTCTTCCAACCCAAACCATTATATGTTCTTATGATTTGTCCCTTTACCCTATTTCTCCTTCCACAAGGAAAAGCCTTTGGCCATGGGATGCTGCCTCATCTCCCCCTGCCTCAGCACCAAGAAGGTCCAGGCCACCAGAGACTCTGCTTCCCACCATCTCAACTCCAATAAACCCCTTAACTTACCTTTTTTTATGAGACATTGTAACTTTTTCGCTTACTCAGCAAGCAGAGAGGAGCAAGGAAGATGGGCAGACCCTCAGCAGCAGCTAATGCTCCTCAAGTTATAAAATAATCGAAAAGTTAAATAAGAACACTCTGGAGGAAGCTTCCTGATTTGGTGCTAATGGGCACGCGAAGCGGTCCGGGCTAACGATGCGTGGAGGAGAGACGTCAGCTCGAGAGCACAGCACTGACCTCCAGCTCCCTCCCTCTGCTGCACATCTCCTACAACTCCACAAATCCAGAGGGAAAACTGCCCCATGGAGCCAGCTAGGGCAGAGACCCACCGAGGGCAGGAGAAAGCCCCAACCACACCTGGCCGAGGAACCAGCACTGGGGTACAAACCTGGAGGCAGCAGCCCTTCGGCATCTGTGAAGTGAGGGTGAGCAAATCCCAGCACCCCCACGGATGGGCACGGGCAGGGCAGGGCACAGCAACGGCTGGCAAACGTGGGTGGGAAATGCGGCATGGTGGCCCCACTCCAGTCTCAATCACCATCCAACGCCCTGCTCAGCAGCGCGGTGCAGAAAAAAATCTTTTAGTTGGAAATGAAATTTCCTTTGCCCAACAGGCAAGGTGACACCGTGCCATGTGCCAGGGAGACCAGGGGAGTGACGTCACCTCAGAGAAGAAGGGCAAACCACCAAAAACCCGTATTGCAACGGGGCCAAGGAGCTCCAGCCGTGCATACACGGCACAAACATCACCAAAAGGAGCCCCCTCTGCAGTGGCAGGGACCAACCATCTCCCACACCAGGAAGCACAAGGGTGCAGGTAGCAGGCAGGAAAGGAGGACCCGAGAGCTGGTTTGTTGGCGCAGGAGAAGACCTGGAGCTGAGGGAACACCCAGAGAGCCCAGGCTGTCAAAAGCAAGCTACTTCCAAGGCACGTGGGCAAAGAAGCGAGGCCGAGCACAGCCAGACCCTGCAGGACCCGATGGGTGAGTCGCAGCAAATGCTGTAACTCAGCGGGGCCATCAGAAAGGATTGATTTGAAGCACCTTGTTAATAAGTTTCCTCTCCCGCTGGTCCTTTGGGTAGGTCACTGCCTCATGATAAATGGGGCTGGAAGGTGCCTGCAGACCTAATATCAGCGCAGGTGCCCGGCCTCGATCCATCTTCCTCAGGAGCCAGCCGACAAAACGAACCGTCTCGGCACTGCAGGCAGGTAAAGCACAACCGACAGGAAGAGGACGTGCAAACAGAGCGAAGGGCTGGTGCTGCTGCTGCCCTCCCTGCTCCCCTCCCCCTAAAACCCACAAGCCCAGGACGGACTCACGGGGAGAACATCTTGCAGACACCGACCGGCAGAGCCGCAATGCTGCTAAAAGCCAAGATGAAGAAGTGCTGAGCACCGTGGACTGAGACAAACCCATGGCTCTCACGCAGGCGACAGGATCTCGAGCAGCCTCATCTCTGAGCCACGCGCTCCAGGGGCTGCCCGAATGCTCACTAGCTTCTACCTGTTTCCAGCAGAAACTGGGAACATTGCGGGGTTGTTCTTCATCCCAGACCCCACACCCTCTTCTCCTGGTCAATCTGATTTCAGAAACTGGTGGCAGGGGTTTGCTCCATGCTGACATGACAGAAGAACGGCTCTGGGCAGAGCTGAAGCTCTCCCGGGTCCTCTGCATTGCACACAAGGAGGCTGCAAGAGGCAACCCAGCACGGAAAGCCAGGAGAGATGAGGACACTTGAGATCCCCCAGGGCCTCCCAAGGGGAATAAACAGTCACCATATTATTTTTTTAGGTTATGCATCGGGGGGCTGGGGCGGGGAGGTGAGGTTAAAAAAATCCTCTCAGAGCTAATCCTGGTCAACAACTGGCCTACAATCCAGCTACACCTTAAATAATGTAGTGCTTTATCAAACATTCATAGTGATGCACAAAGCGATGAACAACACATGCCTGACATTTATATAAATATAGTTCCTGATGGCTTGTTTTCCTTGGACAGCCAAAACTTCACAGCTTATCTTCTGTGAGCTTGTGATTTTGCCTGGATGAAAAGCACTTTGGACATCTGGGGAATCAGGGCTACTGCGCACAAAACTGCCACGACATCTCCACCAGGCACCAGCAGCCCCACAAAACCCAACAAAAGCCCACGTTAAAAGAGTTGCTGCTGACTTGAGGGGTCAACAAGTCACCCACTTGTGGCTGGGAGAGGGGATGACCACCAGGGTATTTCTTCTCACATGGGATGTCATGCAGCATCGGGGCGAGACCAGCCCAAGCTTTGCAAAGCCGCAATAAACCAGTGGGACTTCACAAAACCGCCATCCCTTCAGGATGCTTAGCAAAATGTTGGCGTATTAAAACATCCCTTTTCTCCTTCATTCCCTATGGCACCATTAGAAGCCACTTTTCCATCTGCTTCTTCCCTCCTCTGTCTCATGAAATCAGTGAGTAGGATATAGCGAAGGGAGGGGAGAAAAACAAGAAAACCACATTGGGAAATGCAACCTACCAGCCTTTTCTCAACAGCAACACTTCTGGGGGCCAGGAAGAGCCCTGGCTGGTCTAAGATGTTTAAGCATGTTCCAGCACAGCACCTCCCTTGGCCAGGGGGATGCAGGACCAGAGGAGGCCACGAGCCCCCAGGAGTTTCCCCATCCCTTCTGACCTGCTGCTGGAGGCAGGGAGCATGTTGGACGTGGGTCTCATTGAGGAGACCTCCTGGGCATGCTCCCATGCATCCCTGATGCTGCCTTAAGCCACTTTCTTGGGAGGTGTAAGGGAGGGAGAGAGTGTCCCACAGGACCACTGGGACAAGAGACCATTGTTGCCTCCCACAATGTTGATGGGGACAACCCAAATTTGGGAGGGAGGCAACCAGTTCAGTGTGATAGGGTGAACAAACCAACCTAAAACTCCAGCCTGGCAGCTCTCTATTCAAAGCTTGAAAGATAGTTAATGTATTAATTATGACTGTGTTTATCTCTCTGGAAATCAAAGCTTTTCCCTGGCAGGTATGGACATTTTTAAATCAACATTCAAGTCAGAGCTGGCATCACCACAAAACCAAAGGACCCAATGGTGTATCCATCGTAACCTCTGCAACTGGGGCCCCTAGTCTCTTCATTAATGCACTCAAATCAGTTGGAATTAAGCATGTTGGACTTAAAGACATGCTCCATTTCTCTAATAACTAGAGACACGAGCTAAGCACGTGCTTAAATGCTTCCCTGAATTGGGACTCAATTCCTACCCTGTTGGGCTTCATTTTATTTCTTTAAAACTGAAATTTTTAGCCAGGTTTTTCATCCAGGAATAGCAGACCGCAAAAAACACTTTCCACTGGCAGGCTACGTGAATATACATTTTCAAAGGTCTCTGTAAATTACGCAAGGAGTTGGAGGGGATTAGAGCTGGGAAAAGCTGATCACGTACAAAGAAGGTCACGATCCCATCGGGTCACTGGAAAGAAGACAGAGCCCCAAGACACATCAGATGCCAGCCTGATGTACTGTCCCATTTTAGCCGCCAGCCCCAGCAAACATTAAGCCGTCGTTTTATTTATTAAAGGCTCAGAAAGCCTCCAGTTAATACTTGGATTCAGGGTGGCACTGCATCTGCCTGCCCGAGCGGCACAGCGGCGCAGGCACCAGGAACAGCACACCCCGGCACGGCGGCGATCCCCCTGCCGGCAGCCGGCCACGAGCTCAGCCAGGCACAGATGTCCCCTCAAGGATGGTGGGCTGTCAGCTCAGGGACAGCAATTATCAGGCCGGGCATCTCGCTCCTGTTGCCCACGAGCTCTCCATTCTCCATCACGGTGGACAACACCATCACCCTGTCCATTACAAGGGCATCGCCTCTGACACACACCTTGTCTGTAAATCTCGCCTCCAAGATACTGCAGAGCTGATGTATTCGTAACGAATAGAATCACAGAGAGGTTTGGGTTGGAAGAGACCTTTAAAGGTCATCTAGTCCAACCCCCCTGCCATGGGCAGGGACATCTTCAACTAGATCAGGTTGCCCAGAGCCCCGTCCAACCTGATCTTGAATGTTCCCAGGGGATGGGGCTTCTACCACCTCTTTGGGCAGCTGTGCCAATGTTTCACCACTCTCATCATGAAAAATTTCACCCTTATATCTAGCCTGAATCTGCCCTCATAGTTTAAACTCCTTGTCCTAATGAACCAGGCCCTGCTAAAAAGCCTGTCCCCACCTTTCCCATAGACCCCCTTTAAGGGCACTATAAGGTCTCGCTGGAGCCTTCTCTTCTCCAGACTGAACCACCCAAACTGTCTCAGACGGTCCTCACAGGAGAATAGCAACTCCAGGGCATAACTTAACTTTCCACCCTCCTCTTCCACACCTCAGCTCCCAAAATGGCCCTTTCCTCAGCCCAGACATTGCAATCTTGGGCCAGAGTGCTGCCTGATGTATCCCCTAGAGGAGTCTTCATTGGGAGGCAAAAGACTATGACTGAGATGAAGCCACCAGAACAGCTGCTCCAGCATTGGTGGGTGCCATAGGAAGCTCCCTCTCCTCATCACAAGGACCTTCCCCTTGCCTGCCTTTTGCTGGTATCTCAAACCTAAGCCATTTGTCTCCCCTGCCAAAACTCCTTCTCCCGGATGGCATCACCCACAGCAGTTTGACTGGGAGGCTGTTGGGACCACAACTCCTTATATTAGCAATTCTCAACATTTCCTTGTGCTGCCCTGTCTGCTCTCTGGCTTGGCTCTCCTCTCCAACTCACAGATGAGGACTGGACCATTAAGTGACATGACCAGGGTTACCAAAGCCGCCAGTGGCAGAGAGGAGCTGGGACTACATTTCAAGGTTCACTCTAGGTGCCAGACCATCTTTCAGGAATTCTCAAAAGCCTCTCGCTATCCCTACAGAGAAAAGTATCCATAGGTTAAGTAAGAGAAACTTCAGAGGTCTACCTAAGTTAACACAGCAGGTGAGAAGAAAGTCCAGGAGATATGAATTCAAGTTGACTGCACAACCACACCTTTGATACGCCTATGGTCTTAATCATTGGTACCATCGGTAATAAGTCCTGTCTCCTGTCTAGACTTGGAGGCCATACCCCGACTGCAGAGTCTGTGAAGCCAGCACAAAGGCCCGCTTGAAAAGCTCTTTTTTTGAACATGAAAGAAACTGAGAAAATAAAGATGGGTCCTTTGTTGCAGGACCGAAATTGCAGATACTCGATTTTCAAGTCTGACATCTATTTTCTCCTCAGTTTTCACCAGGCAGAACTGTTCTGCTTCTCACTGATCCTTAGGAGATTCGGTTTGGCAAAATCTTCTCCTCGGGGAACTTGTGGGTAACTCCATACTCAGGCTTGCTGGACTTTTATCTGCCTTCATTTACTAACTCCATCTCTCTACATCCCATCTGGGGATGCAGTGGTGCTGCCTGAGATGGACTGGGGGCTAAACCCCCTCAAACAGCACTTGATGAAGAGAAGCAAAGGGCTCCTACCGCTGTAGGATGAAACCATGTCAGCAAAGATGAGAGCCAGGAATATTGAAAGATAAAAGCAAGTTAGGAATTCCCAAAGCGCTGAAGCTTGAGGCCATCTGCTCGGGAAAGGTGGGAGAGCAAAAATCACCAGGAGCACAGACTGGGAGCTACACAGAGAAGTGAGGACAGTGACATCCCCTGCCCAAATTTACCCAAATGCCCTTAAATCGCAGAACACCGCGCACACACAGGTACTGGGTTTGGACACAGGGGTCTCCCCAGCAAAGACCAAGACCCAGAACCTGCGCCCCACACCAGCAGACCCCACCTGGCACCACACCCGGCATGAAACCCCCAAGACCTTCTAATTGCCAGAGAGAACCCAAAACCACGAGGAGATGGCACAGCCCCCGTTCCACACCAGCACAAAGGGATCCTTGATCCTTTCGACTAATTAGGACTGCCTGGCTACTGCCTCCTTCCTTGCACCATTTCATTTTATTATATTAATAATAATAATTAAAAAAAAAAAAAAAAGAGACTACTTTTCTTCTTAAACTGCCTCAGATTTTTCTTCTGTCTAAATTCATCTGGGCTCTGTGCAATGTCACCAGGTCACTTTGTGTTCCTGCTGCAATTCTAATTCTGTCAGCTTTCCATTTTTGAGGGAGTTGAGGGATTTTTCTTTCTTTCTTTCTCTTTTTTTTTTTCCCCCCAAATCAAAAATGATTTTGCATAACAGTAATAATGTTAATGGCCATGCACAGTGCATCCAGATTACAACTGCAGCTAGGGAGAAATAAACATCTCATCTTTGCCCTGCTGTTTATCTACCCACAGCAGAGCCTGGTATCAGGTCAGAACCCGTAATTTCATTAACTTTATCACTCAGACGCGCTTGTTGCTGGATGTCATTATTCAGCACATTGCTCCCGTGTTTTGTTTGCGCTGGGCTTCACTTCAGATGCTCCGGCACCGCGTGGGAACAGCCCTCCCATCCGCATCGCTACAGAGCGCTGCCTGAGACTTGGGAGGAAAGTTTGGCTCGCTGATCCGTGCTCTGCTCGCCTGCGATTTGCAAAACATTTGTGCTGCTCGACCTCCTGGGCAGGGACTTCTCTCCCGTTTTGCAGGGCTGTGCATAGCAGGGTCATCCAGTGCAACTCCCTGCCTGACCCGATACACCCAGAAGCTCCACGTGGGGAATAAAAATCCACACTCTTCCTCGTGGAAAGGGTAATCGAGCTTGACAGCCGCACGGCATGGGGTGCACAAATCCCAAATGATGGAAAGCGCTCACCGCCGGCACCTGCAAATCAATCACTGCCCGGCATGTGGGGGAAAGCGAGCAGCACAGGTGGGTGGAGGGCAAGCCGAAATGCTCCATCTTCATTGCATTTGCCATCCCTGGTAATTAATGCTGGGAAGTGACACTTGAAAGAGCCTCTAGTGACAGCCCCAGTGATGATACCATTTGGAGCCCGCTGACAAGTCCCAGCTGACATCTTATCACAATGCTACGCCGCAAGAGCAGCAAGGAGAGCTTTTCCCTTGGGCACGGATGGACTCCCTGGGATGTGGCTACAGCTCCTCACCCAGCCCTGGTGATCGCACCAAAATCTGGTGGCTCCAGCCATGCAGCCGGGCACCGGGGGGGGAAGGCCGACCCTGTCCTCCATCTGGGTTTCCCCTGATGCATCCATCTTCCATCCACCTGCAAAACGGTGCCCGAGCAGAACTGATTTCCAGCCCCTGGGGATCTCCAGGTACGTGGTGTCTGCTCGCACCAACTGCAGAGTTTCTCCACGCCACCTGCCGCATCCCCACGTGAATCCCGGCTGCATCTGCTGCTCGCAGGGGGGTTGAAGCACGTCCAACACCTCCTGAATCACCGTGTTCCCCATGCATGAGCAAACCAGGTCAGCGCGCAAAGTCCACAGCACGTATAGTTGTATTTCTAGTCTAGACATCCTAGATCTGAACCATAGACTCCTCATCCTCAGCAATCCAGTCTCTGACCAGCTTCGGCAGAGAGGAGTAACTAGCACACACCACAGCCTCACTCCTTGAGCAAAACCTCATCCAAGAGAGAAAATTGTCCATCTGGGAGGAAACACATGGTGAACCGACACGGTTTGGAAGGATCAGACGAGGCAAGGCACAAACCTGCCTTGATCGAAGGTGCAAAGCCCGACGGCATCACAAGCTGAAGTGGTGGGAGCATTTGTGAATGTAACTCACAGCCTGGGGTAGCCCTGGCCCTGCAGGCACCTTGCAGCCCTGGCTTGGGGGGATTTTCCCAGTCAGTATAAGTTCTTTATTGCCAGTGCCTGAAGCCCTCGAATAGTTTAATATTCTGCCCTAGATCTTGTTTACTATTATGTTTTGAAGAGGACTGAAATGCAGTTACTGCTGTCTTCCCTACTCACACAACTCTAAATAATTTATAGAAAAGCAAAACAAAGAAGAGAATACGAAAGAATAAAAAAGGTAGCTCAGTTACGCTATATGAAGGCTTTAATTTGTTCATTCTCACTGAGCAGAGGGTTGGGGAAACATCTCTTAACACCATGGGCCTGTAACAGCCAGCTGTACACAGAGGGAGATGCCAACAGGGACGCTGAGATCAGCACTCGAGCACGGCAGAAGGACCCCTGGGCACCTCCGTGTTTCTTTGAGCGACGATAACCATTACCACTGTCATAACCTTGTTTAAAAGAGGAAAGAGTAAAAACCACTTTAAGGGTGGAAAAAACCACAACCTCAGCCACCGCTTATGACCATCACAAGTGCAGGGACCTACTTTCCAGACACAGTGCATCATCGGGGCTGTCCCTGGCTCTCTTGCTCAGACTGCAGTCTCCTCTGTGGAGCTGAGAAGAGTCCCCGTCCCCATCCCTGTCCCCCAGCACTGCCACTACGGGTGCTCCAACAGGGACCGCTCAATCCTTATGGGAATCCCACACGCTCACAGGAAGCCAGAAGGATGGTCCAGTGTCACCTCAAGAGCCCCTTCCCTGCACAGAGCGAGCCAGCGTATCCTTTCCTCACTCCTGCTGGAATCACTCAGCAATTAGCACTAATGTACTTTGCTTTTGTTTATTCAAATACATTTTACTGTGCATCACAGGTGAACAATATTAAATGGGTTCTAATGACATTTCAATAAGCAGAGGTGGGTGTTGCAGCTTCTGAGAGACAGACTAAAAATGCAGGCAATCAAGTGTGCATTAGACGAAACACTCTGGGGAAAGCACTGCTCTCCTCTGTGCAGGGGAAACACACACCCCACCCCACCCACCCACACCCGCCCCCCAAGTCACACAGTTGTACCCGTGCAGCCCACGGTCCCTCCATCCCCGTTACAGGGAGAGGGGCAGCACCCAGACCCTGCCTGGCCCTCTCGACAACCGTTCTCCAAGTGCAGAGAGTAGAACCATGTGATTCGGCAACAAGAGTTTAATTTGCAGTTCAGAGACCAACTAAATAGAGCAGCCAGTCTAGACTGCTTTATAGAGGGTCTCACACTGGCCTCCTCCTAGAGCTCCCGAGAGCCTTCCAGTATTGCATGAAGAGTCACCACCAGCATCTGTCACCCACGGCTTGGTCTTTTCTCCTCCCTCAGGAGAGGCCGTAGAGGCTGACAGCAGGTAACGTGCCTCCCCAGCCGCTCAGCCTGCGGAAGCGCTGCCAAGCCCTGCCCAGACAGACTCCCCTCTGCTCCCCCATACAGCCAGCGATGGGCGCCATCATGTACACGGTGACCACAGAGGACCCTGTCTGTCTGTCCTACTGCAGCCAAACTTTGGTTACTTGCTGCACTGACGATGGACTGCTTTACCCAGAGGGACCCCACCCCTGCTTTCTGAGCTGGGGAGAGCTTTGGGGAGGAGGAACATCAAAGGGATAAGAGCTCCTCCAAATCCCAGCCCAGCGCCTTCAGGGAAGGGATGAAGCATCCACAGCACCTCAGCTACTCAGGAATGGGCACCCCAGCCCAGCTACTACCAGGAGATTTCTACCTTACGACAGGAACAGTAGCCAATATTATACCTGACAAGCAGTCAGCACCATAGGGACTGACAGCAGCCAGAACCCACACTTGGGGAATTGTATAGGCTTCTTTCTAATCTGACCTATAGATGCTATATAACACTCTACCTGCCACGCCAAACACCACGGGTGGGAAATGGCTTACATTCAGGGTCTGTGTCCATCCATCAGGTCCACACAGATTCAGCTCTGCGCTTCTTCCCGCAATGAAAATTTTCTGATCTGCCATTTCCAACTCCACAAAGGGCTCCTATGGGCTTGCCTTAAATCTACAGCCCTGATGACTTTGTTTGTGGGTGACTACAGGATCATTTGTCTGATTGCTCAGAGAATAAAGCACCGGGGATGTTTTGCCGCTAGTGGAAAATACAGCTTTATGGAGCAGCTCTCCAAGGAGCATCAAGGCTCAGCAGGCTAGAGGAGCCCCAGCACATTGACACATTTGCTCACTAGCACTGATTCCCTACTCAACAGCAAGGCAACGAACATTTCTGCCCCCTAGAGAATAAAGACTGGCCTGATTGATGCCCATGTGCTAGCCCTCACCCAAGTGAAGCCGGGATGAATCTCCACATTCCCATCCTGTTGAGGAGACAGGAGTTCCAGCGCTGCTGGAGCAGCAGGAACAACTCCTCCGCGCTGCCCGATGCACGGCACTGCACAAGCCCACGGCAAACGAGTAGCTCCCCTTCCTGGGGACACGCCAGCTCTGCTCCCCCAACCAGGCTTCCCCTAAACCACTGGGGGTTTCACAGCGTTCTCTGCCATTGCTACAGGACAAGACACACCACCAAGGCTGAAAGCGGAGCCATCAGCTTCCCATCTCATTGCACCAGGCAGGGTCACGTTGGAAACAGGGGATTGGTTTTTGAAGAGAATGCTGACAAAGGAGACGGGTCAAATCCTATGACTCCACATCTCCGTGGAGCTCCCAAACACAGCTCACCTGCTCCTATGGCACACAAACCACCAGCAAAGCACAGTCAGGCTGTGATGCAAGACCAGGGGACCCGGGTCCTCAGGGCTGGCAGTGACAGCTGAAGGCTCATAGCTACTGTGCCTCAGTTTCCCCAGCACCATCTGAAGGTGACCTCCCTCTCAGAAAGCACAGCTTTAGGACGAGGTCTGCAAACCATCTTGTACATGACAGCTGAGGAGCAAAGCCTGGAGAGCCAAGCACCAGATACAGGGGCTATGCATGAATGAGCTGTCCTCTCTAGGTGACATCACACAGGACAGACACCCTGGCAGGTGGATGGGGAGAGGGAAAGAGGAGAGAGAAAAGCCACAAACCTTTCTTTTCGTAGTCAGGCTTCTCCTCCCCGCCCCGGCCCAGGCTCTCCAGTGTCCGTGTCACCTGGCTGCCAAATTCATCCTCCCTGGTGCTGGGCTCTGCCCGCCGCGGGGTCTCCTCCTCCTCCTCATCCTCATAGTCGTCCAGGATGGGGGTCTCGCGAATGGGCACCCCGATGACCGAGTTGTGGGCCTGGAGGCGCGAGTTGCGGAAGCTCTCGCGGGCCTGGGGGCCCAGCAGCACCGAGGGGATGTAGTGGATCTCGTGGGTGGCCTCCGTGCTGGCGCTCTTCTGCGGGATGCGGCGGCGCTTGTGCCAGCGCCGCTGGGCGTACAGAGCCACCATGAAGACCAAGAGGAGCAGGAGCAGCGCGATCAGCCCACCCTGCAGAGGAGAGCAAAGGGTCAGGAGATGCAGGGCGCTCAGGGATGGGTCAGGAGATGCTGTGGTCAGCATCCCCGGACCCGCTCATCTTCCACCCCCAGAGCACCCTTTCGTCAATGCTCCATGGATGTTTCAACCGTGAAGCAGCCACCTCTGGGCCGGGATGTCCCAGGCAGGAGCAGCAGGGCACCAGAGGTGGCCTTCGGCTGGGGACAGCACAGTGACACCCCCAGCTCAGCTCTGCTCAAGTTATTTTGCCCTTTCCCAGGGACTTTATTCTTACCACGCAGCCCTTGGGTACCCCCAGCCCATCCACCCTCAGGGACCGAGGTGGGCAAGCTCCCACTCAAGGGAAAGGAGGCAATCGCATCCCACTACTTAGGAGAAAAACACTCATCAAAACAAACCAGCCACCGACACGGGAGCAGCAAAGCCTCAGCAGAGACACACAACATTTCACATAAACGACGGTGCAACAAATGGCACCACGCAACCACCACTCCCCAGGGCACGGTTCCCCCAGCTCCATCATTTCTGGTTGTGATCTGCCTATGGTTTCAATGAGACTTTAGCTGTAGACCTGGGAGTACAGCACAACATATTCCAGACCAAGACCTGCTCTGCAAAGCTCTCCTCTTCCCCCACCCCCAAATTTTATTTGATTCAGCTCCCAACTACACTACAATTAAAAAAAAAAATACCGAAAAAATAAACTTCCTAAATATCTAGATGTCCATGGAAGTGGCCTCTCCTCCCAAGTGAGCTGGGCTGGGACGCACCAAAGGGAGCCAGCCCTGTTTCTGCTGCGCTGGAGGTTAAATTCAGCCACAGCTGCTCAGCCCTGCGCAGGCAGGAGCCGTGCCTGTGACAGCTTCCAGCCTCTTAATCTCCGCAGCACCGGAGCAATTTTATCCCGTGGCAGACAAGCAAAGCAGGGCATGTAAATCAGGAGCGGCATGAGCAATCGGGGCTTTGCAGCGCGACGTGGAACAGCCAGGTCAGGGCAGGAGTTGCTTTGGCACAGGGGATGCCGCAGCCCAGAACTTTACAGAGCGTACAAAACCAAAGCAGAGACGTGCAAATGCTTCCTCCGCGTTCGACACAAAGCACGGTGCTGAACCCAGAGCACAGCTCCGACTCGTAAGCAGGATCAGCTGTAACGAGGTGGCATTGAAAGCTGCATCTCGCAGGATGAGAGGCCTCAGGAGCAGAGGAGAGGCACTTCTTCCTGCACCACTTTGGCACCACAACCTGCCGCACAGAGGAGCGCAGCCCAGCATCTCCCACCAGGACCCTCCCACCTCTCCCCCCTAAATTGGCAGTAATGGGAGAAGGGCTCAGGGATTCAGGAGGACATTGCTCAGCTTGGCTTCCCTAATTTAAGTGACATGTGCCATCAGGAAAGGTGGTTTAGTATCCAGGAGATGCTCGGGATCTCTGTGTGCAAGAAGGGGAGAGCTCGCTAAGCTGACTACATTTGTGTCCTGCAGTACCAGGGCACCTGAAGGACCAGCAGGATGAGGGCCCTACTGGGTCTTCCATGCTCAGAAGCAAGAAACAGCATGGACACCTCAGCCCAGAAGAGCTGAAACTCGTTTCCTTGAGTTCGGGCAGTGCGTGATGCACGGAGACCCCAGAGCATCAGAGGAGGCTCCCAGCTTGAGCCACCTGCACCCCTCAGCACTGAATAGGGGCCATTCCCTTGGAAGCCTGCTTCGCAGGACAGAAAGCACAGCACGCCAGACCCTCCAAAAGGGAGGCCAGGTGACAAGGAACCAGCAGGGCCATGAACTTCAATATGACAAACGACACTGCAAAATCAGCTCCAGCGTGTGCACCGGCATCCCTCCATCAAAGCGAGGGCTCTCACGTTACAGAAGGGTTTCAGAACAACACTCATGGACATGGCTGCTGGGAAAAGTCTTCTCCAAGGCCTCACCACCAAGGCCCCAAGCTGCCTGGCTGGACATCGCTCATGCCTGGGTGCTCTCTGCAACTGCGAAGTGGCTGCAGGGTAGAGCACTCCACGCCCACAGGCACTTGTCCTCCCTGGAAAAGCACAACCTAGATGCTCAGGGAAAAGCCAGGGTGACCGAGAAAGCCCTTCACGACGAACAGCTTTGTGACCTGGACCCAGGGAAGGGGTCCAAGACACCCACGGCAGTGGCGGGGCCGTGCATCTGCCTGGCTGGGCTGACTTTGCGTCTGCCCCCAGGAAAAACGGCTTGGAGCAGACAAACCTGTCAGCATATTAAATTAAAGATCTCTTTGCTTAGGAGAAATTACAAAAAGGCATAAAGGCACAGAGGTTATTAGCATGCTGTTCCCCCCACCCTGGCTCAGGAACGACAGGGTTGGCTCAAGGCAGCTGAGGGCTCCCAGCCCAGCCCGGCCGCAGTTCCCACATCCTCTGGGGATGAACTGGAGATCTCTGCTCTGCCAGCCACTGAGACAACAGCAGCTGCTTGTTTAACCACGCTGCACATGCTGCGAGAGCTTCCTGGGGAAAAGGGGGGGGGGATTAAAAAAAAAAAAAAAAAAAAAGTCAAACTTAGGAGGCATTCAAGCCAGCCTTATTTTAATCTATTTTTCATGTTAAATTATCCAACTGAGGGAGCAGGAGAGAGAAAGGGGAAGGAAGGGATAATATGAGAAATGTTTTATTTGACAATGTGTCATTCGGAAACTGATTATTTCTGTCTCCGAGCTTTTTAATATTCCCAAACAATGACCGAGCCGCGCGGGGATTTGGTATTCTAAGGCTGGATTTATAATACTCTGTTCTGCAGTGATAAGAACACGGGCCTTTAATCCTCTGAGCTGTGAACATGCATATTCTCCCACGTAATGTCCTTCCTGCCGCGCTCCCGCGTGCCCTGCGCTGGCCGAGTAGGAGCCACCGGGCACCAGAGGGTTGCTGAGACCCACGAGAGAGGAGGAAGAATGGGAGGAGGAGGATGGGGGAGACGAGGGCTGGTGGGGACAACCTACATGCGTGCAGAACTGCAGGTCTCATGGCCCTGGAGCAAACCTCAGCTGAAGCTGGAAAGCAGCAAGGCTGGGACTTACTTGAAGCACAGAAGGAAAACCGGTGGCAGAAGCCACCTCAAAGCCCAAGAGATTGGGCGCTCATATAAATTATGAAGGCTGCCAAGCTGCCGACCGGGAGGGCGATCGCTGTTTGGGCATCCGTCCAAGATGCTGAACAATTTCTGAGCAGCAAGACGATGCATGCACTGCTTCGAACACAAGCCACCACGCTTCCCTACCAAAGTGGTGAAAGAAGAGGGAGTCCTGCTGCTCCTCTGGGGTCTCAAAAAACTTCCTTGCAAGAGGCTCCAGCCTTTCCTGGCTCTGCCTGGTCAGCTCTGCTCCCTATAGCGGGATGGACGTGGCTCCCCACAGGAGTCGCCCAGCCCTGCAGCTTTGCAGTCAAACACCACAACCACATCGATGCAGAGCAGACATTACAAAAACAAGTCCTAGCAGCCTGCCAGCCTCCACGCCAAAAAGGGCCAGAGTCACGGAAGATGGACCCAGGCTGGAGACCACGGCTGGGGCTGGGCAGACCTGTTACACTAACGCATCCCTTCTGCAGGTCAAAGCAAAACCAGTGCAAAACAGGGCAGCATCTACCCTGCACTGACCTAACCCCCTTCTGCTGCTTCCTCTGAACATTGTTTCGCTCTGGGGAAAAAATATCCCTATTTTTTTTCTAACTTTGAAGCCACTATTGCTCCCACACGACATCCAAAACCTATTATTGTCCCACATCGTGCTGACAACCAGCCCCATCGCTACCTACCTGCTGCTGGGCTCTCACAGCCCAGGGCCAATGACAGTCCCCCAGGACAGCTGGGCTCTTCCCAGCACAAACCCTGCACAAAGACATCCCCCCATCACACCCTGCAGCTTCAGAGAGCTGGGATGAGCAGGACCCCAACGCCGGAGCATCACATCGCCCTGCACCGTCCCAGTGGATAAACCACGGTAAGCAAACAGGTATCAGCAACAGCCACACAATCCTCAGAGCTCTTCACACTGTGTACTTTTTCCTTTCTTTCCTTTTTGGCCGTGAAGGTAATTAAACACTAGAACAATTTACCAAGGGTTGTAGTGGATTATCCATCACTGTCATTTTTTTAATTTTTTTTTTTTTTTTTTTTTTTAAATCAAGCCTGGATGCTTTTAGAAAAGTTAAGCTTTATTTCAAATGAGAAATAAAGGCTTCAGGAAGTCCTTGCGCCCTGTGGGGCACTGGAGGGCAGAGCAGATGACCCTCTGGTCTTCCACTCTACCAATTCTGTCCTTCTTACATTTCAGCTCTATAGCATGTTACCTCTCTTTCAAGCATTTCATCCCCTCCCAGGTCAACCCAGAAAGCACCACCGGACCCTGGACACGAGCGGGCAGGTGAGGCATGTCCACCTAATGGCACACCAAAGGGGGAGATGCCACCAGCATAGACCAAACCTCGGACCTCTGCAGCTCGGCACACACAAACCTCTCACGGCTCGTCTCTGCCGGTGCCGAAGGCTATAACGAAGCAGCGCTCCACGAGCAGGTGTAGCAAACATTTGCGTTAGGTTTTAGCCACGCTGTAATTTGAGCTAACAGATTTCTAATTAATTTAACTAAAAGCGATGGCCAACGGCAGCACAGAGACTATACGAATGCCGTTTCACCAGGTGGAGGCTTGCTCCCGCGCACGGATCCTCCGAGGCCACGTCCCAGGGCGAACCACAACCAGAGTTGGGATCACTCGCGTTAGCCTTTACATCAGTGTGTCTTAATTGGCAATAGATCCTCTCAGGCAAACCCTCCTGCAGCCAAACTCAGAGGAGACACCCATCGGTGCCCAGGCTGGCCAGGGGGGGCAGCCCCAGGCCTGTCCATCCTCTCCCTCCTAGCTCTGCCAGCAGGACCATTTCAGGATCCCCACACCCCAACCAAACTCCACTCGAGATGACTTTAGGAGAAAAATACCATGTCATACACGCTGGGCTGCATGGCATCTGCTTCTTCCCTTTCCAGAACAAACTTCCACACCACACCAGCTTCTCCCTAGGACTCCTTTGCCTTACTGCTCTTTTTCTTTTTGCTGCACCTCTTAATCTAGATATTTCTACGCAAATCTTAATTAACATGCTGTTTGCACCTTCTTTCACATCATTAATGATGAAAAATAAGGCTGATCTCTGCAGACGTCTCTCAGAGCCTTCCCTCTCCTGCGCACTGCTGTTTAGCACGACCTCCTCTGCACCCTGCCACCTCCTCACCCTTCTGGGGCGCAGGACATACTCGCAGATGGCACACAATCCCACCGGCTTTGAAGAAACAGCAGGGCTGGGGAAAGGATGTTATAGTGTGCCCTTCCCTAGAGCATGGACAGCCTCTGGTGGTCATCCCCGTAAGGGGGGACTTCTGGCGGCTTCCTGCAAAATCAAGGTTTCTGCACCCACAGCACCTCTGTCTGCCTCTCCGTCCTCCCCTTCTCATGTCTGTACACACTGGCTCACCGCAACTGAGCCTAAAAAAGGCAGAAGAGGTCCTAGAAATACCAACATCCCTTCAGCTTCACAATAAGAGGAGACAGGCAGAGGAAAGAGGCCCCGGATCACCCTGTCCACTAACACACATCGCACACGAGGACAGGGAGGAGTCACTGAACGCATGCAAGGAAGGAGAGGACAGGGGAGAAGCGGGCTTTGCAAGAAGCAGTCACATCTCCTACAAAAGGCAAGTAGGGCTCATGGATAGAAATGGAGCAGCAGCACCTGGAGTCTGGGAAGGTGCCAGATATTGTCTCAAGAGATGCTCCCGTGGGCACAGACCTGACCAAGCCTGCTCGGTCCTCACACAGCCTCTGCCAGCAGAAGTGATGTGACAACACAAACTAGCGATGGAAAGATGCTTACTCTCTTCCTGCGCGGGTGGCACTAGAGGGTGGGTGCTTGACTTGCAACAAGGATCGTTCAAGAAGAAACATAACAGCAAAAAGCATGATGCTCCCAGGAGAGCTGGGACATCTCGATCACTGGAGGAGGTCACCTGGCCCAAAGTGTGGAGCAGTGCTGGCACGCCTCGGGGATGTGGGGGGCCCTCCAACTGCCCCTCCTGAGAGCAGGCAGCTTTTGTCTGGAGAACATGTTCCTCACCCCGCCCATGAAGCACAACCACGCTCTGACAGCACATACCCCCATGCGCTGCACGGGCATGAGGGCAGGGAAAGTGAGACAGAGGACGAGGTTGAGACCAAGGACAAACACAGCAAGCCAGCATGAAGGCTACAGAGGAAGAGATGAACACTAGGATTAAAAAAACAAAACAAAATAAAACAAAAAAACAACAAAACAAAACTTCAAAGAGATCTGAATCTGGTCCTGACCTCAAAACCACTCGACCCCACCTCTCCACAAAGGACAGCAATGATACAGGGCAAATCTACTAAAAAAATACAGCATTTTGTCCCTGTACGCTTCAAATCTCCATTCGAGCACCGCTTCACCAAGGTGCTTAACCACATGCTTAACTTTAATATGTGTTTAATTCCCATTACAGTCCATGAGACTATAGCACACGCCTCAGCGCTTTGCTGAGCAGGGATGGCTCCTTGAATTGTGGCTCGAAGAGAACTGTATTATGTCTTTTTTCTTCCCTCCTTCCATGGCTCTTACAGCATCGCTGAGCTCCAGTGACGATGGGGCACTGTCTTCTGTCGGTGTTATCACAACAGTGTCACCTAACCCTGCCCAGAGCTGACAGCACCCATGAACCACCCTCTCCGAATGGGCTCACACCGGTGCAAAGGAGTGCAGGATTTGGCCCAGGGGTTTAAAAGGAAGGGTTCCCATAGGATTGCTCCATCAGGCCCGTGCAGATCATACGCGGCTGTTCCGCTTGCCACGCCGTACGTACACGCACGGGGCATAAATTTAATAGCATACACAGTTCTGGAAAGTGTAACACACGCACAAGAGATGAGAGTTACAGTTGCTGTGGGAACCATAACTTTAAAATCTCTGACTCTTCTGCATTAAAAAAAAAAAATTAACGAGTCAGACAAAAAGTCACATTTCCATATAATTTTTTTTTTTTTTTAAGTCACGCTGAATTTTGTTTTGCTGTTTCATCCAAGAACAGAAACAAGGAGTGAACCTGTCACTCAGCCTTTCTGCGCTGTTCAGACATGCAATGTGATGTTCCAGTAAATGTTTATTTGAATGGTCTCCCAGGCACTGGCTGCATGCAAGCACCAAAATACACAATCCTCAATCACACCGAACATGCCTGCGTATCCCGAGCTGCACATCTTGCGAGGATAACAATTCAAAATGACTCCTAATCCATTTTTATGATGTAAAAAAAAAAGGCATTTATTTGCAGCGAACTGAAAGAGGAGAGCTGGAGGTGATTCTATTAAGCACCTGATTGCTAGCTCTTTTTAAAGCCAGAGCACAGATTGCATAAATGGTGATTTTAATGCGCGCTAAACGGTTCACCTAAATCGGCTGACCTGCTAACCCAGAGCTTGCCCTCACAGAGGGAAGATTTTAAAATGCACAGGGCCTCGTGTGCTCACGCTCATGTTTCCCTAATGCGGGCAGGCTGGCTGAGTGCAAAGCTGAGACAAAAACAAAAGCTTTTTTTTTTTTTTTCCCCACGGAGTTTCAGTTACAGAGCCCCAACCCTCCTCCTCGACAAGCCTGCTGGAGACACCTCCACGTGTTCCTCCTGCTCAGCTCATTTACACCCAGTACCTGAACTGCATTTTAGCCGTATTCCAAAGGGGAGGAAAAATTCACTTGAGGTAAGAACCATCAACCTTGCTTTTAAATAACAAAGGTCACCACACGCGCAATAAGTCTCTCTAAGCACAGGCAAGGTCTCATGGGCAAGGACCATTGCAGGTTAAGAGAGCCCAGGGTTGCACCAACACACAAAGCACCTTGTGATTAAACATGGGGCTATACAGCAAAGCCCCTCAAAACCAGTAAGCACAGAGCCACCACCCATACAATATCCCTCTCTGCACCATCTTCAGGCCACAGCCCAAACCCCAACCACCCACAGGGACTCAGCTCAGGCGAGGAGCAACCCAACGGCCAGCGGCGCTGCCCAGCAGTCGCATCCTGGCAAAGGCAGCCTCTGCCAGAGGAATGGCAAATGGGAATCCACCTGATATCAAGAAGGGCCACCAGAGACTGTGTGTGTGACCCTAATACCTTCCCAAATGAAAGAGAAGAGAAATTAAGGCCTCCAAGGCTCAGTTTTGGCTTGGTTTCACTGAAACCACCAGTAACAGCAGGTTGACCACGCCTGCTTTGCCTGATGCCAGTGGGCAACATGTCCCTGCCCCACCTCCCCTCTCTCCAGAGCTTCCCATCTTACAGCAGAGATGGTCACTTGGGGGTTCCTCTTAACCAGACCCCTCCAACAGACCTGCAGATTTGCACCTTGCACCTGCACACCCCTGGGCAGGGACAGCCAGTCCCAGGGGAGCCTGAACCTGCCTCACTCTGCACGCCACTCCTGCTTTGTGGGCAGACGGTGCTGCCCATGGGAACATCTCGTGGGCTTTTTCCAGACTTTCCTGCTCTGAGCTGTGGACCATGCAAGTGCTGCATCCACCAACAGAGCATCTGGCACGGCAGAGCATCCAGCACCATGGCCTTGACTGCGCTGGCCAAGCCACACCACTGTTTTTCTGGAGACACTTCTATCACGTTCATGCTTCACCCACTGGAGGGTTCATGCTTCATTCCACTGGCCTTCCCAGTGGAGGCCACAAACATCTCCACAGCTTCTACCCGAGCTGGTGCCTTCTCCTCCAGAAAAAAAAATCCAGAATATTCATTTTAGCATCTGATGGAGAAGTCAACCTGCTGGTCAGCTGGCCCCAAAGGACAGAGCAGCACAGTACTGGTCACAGCAAAGGCGTGAGGAAGTGGCACGGTGAAGGAGGGATGCAGCTAAACTTGCAAGTTAAAAAAAAGGGCTAAAACTCAGAGAAGCTGCGCATCTTTCCGGAGCCTTTGCCTCAGGCTGATTTCAGACCCTCCGAGTGACCACACACAATCCTCAGCACCTCCACTGCTCAGTGCCCCCTACAAAACGTGGTGCAGCTCCTCCCTTGGCTCCCGCCCTGTGTTTATCTGCTTTATTTGGACAACGAATGCAGGAAAGCATCTCCCAGAGCACGGGTACACAGCTCAGGCATCAGCTGGGGCTACCGGGAGCCACCGCAGACTCAAGCGGCAACTACTGTGGGGTCCCCCAAAAGTGACAGCCACTGCGGGATACCTGAACTACCCAGCTGCTTCTCATCCCGTCCAAACAAAGGTTTAACAAATGCTACAGCAAGGTCTCAAGTTCCTAGGATTATTACAACATCTACCAGCAGAGCATTTGCTAGCAAGTGATGAAATACAATTAAAAGTAAAGAACACTTGTCAGATAAATGAGTAACATGTACTGCTGCTGCAAAAGTACCTTTCTTGTTTTTTTAATAATTGTGTTTATCCACTTCCTCACCAATTTACAAAAATGCAGCTAATTCTCAGTGGATCTTACAGCCATTAGCGCGAATTAATGCTGTTTCCACTGTATATTCTGCATATATTAAAAAAACATTAATCTAATAAGAGATGCACATCTCCGGATGAGGGA
This sequence comes from Leptosomus discolor, assembly GCF_034619465.1. NCBI lineage: Eukaryota > Metazoa > Chordata > Aves > Leptosomiformes > Leptosomidae > Leptosomus > Leptosomus discolor. Next base: position 5,721,206 of record NC_141409.1, read on the forward strand.
ACATGAACACAATTCACATTGTGCCTCCAGCTTCCAAGCGCTGGTGAGTGACACGGTACAGCATCCTTTCTGCTCAATTAACCAGCCAGCTTCTGGGGGCTGCCAGATCTTGGACAGTTGTCCAGAAAAAGTGGCAAAACACAGAGAAAAGTTCACTGCAGCGTTAAGGAACACGGACTTCTTGGAGCAGCCCAACACCTCCAAGCCCCACTGACGGGCCAGGTCTCTGTGTTGGTGCGCGCTGCTGCTCCACACAGGGCGGAGCAAAGACAGGCGGGAGACTGGAAAAGGGGTTTAGGGTTTACTGGTGGGCATCTCAAAACAATTTACGGAGCAAGGAGCTGATGGGATGTGGTATTATACCCACAGGAGTGGAGGGAAAAGAGCTCTTTTTGCTGTTTTTTTAAAGGTTTATAACTGATCCCAGAGCTGGCAGCTGCTTTGGGAATGATCCAGCCTATTGTGTAAAAAAAAAAAAAAAAAAAAAAACCAACAACACAAAACCAAACAAAAAAACCACCAACCTGCCTCATCATATTTAAAGTGCAAATATTTCAGCATAATGAACCTCTTTCTGAAAAGCAGCAGCACAAACCACTGCTTTCCAGGGGGAGAGGGAGGGTATTCAAACACAGCAAGAGGGACAAAAGCTCCATGCACGCGTCCGTGTAGCGTTTGGCATCTTTGCAATTCCGGCAGCGTAACTCACGCTACAGAAGTCACATACCGCAGCCCCCCTCCACGTTGGAGAAGAGCCTCCGCTGGTACCTGAGGCATTGCATACCAGGAAAAGAAAAAAAAGTTTATCCATTTGCACATATGCAATTTGAAAAAATGCACCGACCCCCCCCAGCCCTGTGCATCACAGAGCAGGAAAATCCAAGACTTTGATTTAAAGAATAGATCAAGAAGTTCAGCAAGTCCACAAACCTTCTCCTCCTTTCCCAAAACACCACAGCTATTCCCATCAGGTTATTAAGAGTCCAGTGAAGTACAGCACTTAACCATACACTTAACTCCCATTAACTTCAGAAGCACTTTGCACATACATAAAATTTCTCAAGTGTTTCAGGACTTTTCTGTCTTCTTGCCCAAGAACAGAGAGTTCCCGTTACCCAGCCCTTGGTGTGATGCCTCCAAACAACCCCGGGGCTCAGCACAGTGGAAAAGTAAATCTACAGGGACAGGATTTTTCCTGCCGTACAGCTCCCACACTCACTGCTTGCACGCCCGTGGCTCCACTGAAACCTTTTTGTTCCACGGCACGTCAGACCACGCTAAGCCACCTCGCTGAAACCCTGCTCCTCGTTCGTCCAGCCCCCTTGCTGTATTGATCGCAAGCTGCGAACATAAAAGGACGGGAACACGCCGGCTTTGTTTTGCTTGCTTGTTTTCAAGTGACTTTGAAGGGTGCAACAAGGCCAGCGATCTCCTTGTTGGGGAGGCAGAACCGCAAGTGGGGAGCACAGGGCATCCCGCTGCTGGGCTGGGAGGGGAAAAGCCAAGTTTGCATCTGCCAAGGGGCCCTTTGCGCCTCCGGGGTGCAGCCAGAGCTGCTTCAGCTCTGGAGAGCTCTACACACCCAGGGGACAGTCCCCATCCCAAAGCACTTACAGCTTGAGGCACCTGCAAGTCAAGTCCCTCTTTTTTCTGTATGGATACAGGACATCAAAGTCGACAGGAGCAGAGCAGAGGAGGCAGCAGAAACCAGGGCTCCTACCTACATCTTTCCCCTGTAGGACCGTGCAGGAGGGAGACTCCAAACAGGTACCAAGATGCTGGCACTTCCAAAAGGACATTTACCCACACATTTTGAGGAAGGACCATTGATTCAGGGCAGTCCAGTCTGGCCCTCCCATCCTCAACAATCTGGATTTAAAGTACCACAATTTGAAAGCCTACGCCTATTTCTGAGCCCTCCACCAGGCCAACCCACACCCCTGCTACAGCAGGGCTAGGGAAGAGGGGACCTGAAGGGGACCACCCAAATGCAGCCCCCTCCGGGGCAGGGCTCAGAGCTATGTCCCTGCTACCCAAAGGGACCTTTGCAGAGCCATGAGCTTTCACTTGTGCTCTCACAAAGCCAGAAGCAGTCCTTACACCCAGCTTTAATTAGAGCCACCTTCTTGCAACGAGGAGACAGACCTTTCATCAAGAGAAGCTGGCACCAGAGCAGGAAGAGGCCAGCGGGCAGCAGCAATGGCTCAGAGGGGCGGGCAAGGTTTGGGGGAGCTGGTGGGCTCACTCAGTGCCACACACACATCAAGGTGTTGGATTTTCTCTCCCTGCATCCTCACAGCCAGGATCGATGCCACTCCCTGCAAAAGAGGTCAATGGTTGTGACCCCTTCCACCTCTGCTTGGGCTGCACGGTGCTGTTCAGCCCCCCAAATCTGGACCCATCCAACATGGACATCTCCTGTGTGGCCACCCCAGCAGCCTGCCTGGTGCTGCAGCAAATCCCAGGGGAGACCAGGAGCAGGGTACGCAGCAGCAGCAGGGGCATAGGGTGGGTTTATTCCAGGCACACAGCTCGTAACAGCCCTGGGCATCCTGCACGCGGACAAGACAGGCCCACTCAGCCCTGAGGACCCTCATCTCCTGACTCCATCCCCCAAGCTGCCCACAGAAAGCAGCAAGCACCAGTGATGCCACCTGGATGCCACCAAGGTGACCTGCCAAGCTCCCCAGTATACACCACTATATGCTTCAAGGGACTGAGACAGTTTGGGACTTGCAGTCCCCAGGCTAGCTGTAAGCAGAGGGCTGGGAGCGCAGTGGAGCAGGGCATGGAGAAACGAGAGCTCCTTCCGAGACAGAGAGAGGACTGAAGGGCACGGCTCTTACAGCCGGTTCACCACAGCCCAGTTGCACCATGCCGTCAGGGTCCGTTCTGGGATGGCTGCAGCCCCCCCCTCCCCATCCAACAGCAGCTGAGAAAGTGCCCATTTGGAAATGGGAAAGAATTCATTTCAATTAAACGTGCCTGGTGCTCCAAACGAAACCAATTAATTCTCCCCATCCGAAAGCTGATTAGCCAGGATATCTGGGTAAATGGATAATAACAGGCTAATAACCCCCTCCCGTCCCCACGCACACGGTGATGCCGCCGTTAGGTTTTTGACACGGTGTCGCCAGCGTAATTGCAGCATCTGTGAATAATCGGGGAGTGAAGTCAGCCACTGACGGCAGGCGGCACCGTCCCCAGCAGCAGGCAGGGACTGGGCAAGGGTGGCTGCTCTGGAGCCGGCCTGACAGCCAGTTACCTGCTCCCAGCCCTCTGCCCCCCACAGCAGCATCCATCATGGCACAAGCTCCACGGCACTGGGCCCCTCATCTCTGCTCGCCCACCGAGTGACACCAAGGGGGGTTGTTAAGGCCAACCACAGCCATGCAGGTTGGGTGTTCAGCTGACGAGCAGTAACTCATTAATGCAAAAAGGCCTCAAACAGGGCTCTGTGCAAGGAAAGCTGCCCCCCGACTCCCAAAACCTCCTTCACCCCCCACGGGAAGGTTCTGCAGGGCAGCCCTGGGCACGGCAGTTCCCAGATTTCCAGCCCTTCCCCCATGGCTGTTATTAGTCAGCATTTAACGCCACTGTTAATTAATTTCCTCATCCTTCCCCCTCCAGGGTGGGCTCCCACCCAGCCTTGACAGACAGCAGACACACCAAGGCACTGGGGTTAACGGGCAGGGGAGAGCTCTGCACCTCCATCCCTAAACAGCCTTACGACCCCACCCCCATCCCAGTTTAAGCATCCCCACTAACCCAGGCACAGGACCAGCAGCTCCTGGAGCTTCAGGTGTCCTCAGGGAGTTCAAACAGCTGAACCCAGACACAGGGATGGCAGCAAGCAGGAGAGAAGAAGGTACAAAGCCATCCCACCCTTTTCTGTGTCCTTGTTCCCTCCAGTCCCCAATCATCCCCAACACCACCGCAGCCCTAACCCCCAGCCCGACCCTCCTGGTCCCTGCCAAGGGGCAGCCGCTGGCTGGGGAGCCAGTGGCAGGAATTTTCCAGCTCTGCTGTCTTTGAGGGTTTTTTTATTTTTTCCAGTTGGAAAGTGTTGATTAGCTAAAAAAACGTTTCCAATAGGGTATTTTTGGCTACAAGAGATCTCCGAGCCAAATCGCGTGCAGAGAAAAACAAAGATCTCAATCCCGCTGCCATTTTCTAATCAAATTTCCTTTTACTAATTTGACAGGCCTGTTTTGAAAATCTAAATTTAAAGCTAAAATAAAGTTAGATTCCACAGCTAAATGGGAACCAAGACGAAATATTTCAAATGGAGCTAATAAAGCCCTTCTACCCACACATTTGGGCTCACAAAGCACCTCTCCACTCTATTTGCTGCTCCTGGTGCAGGTGGTGGGTATTGAGCTTCAGTTTGCTTCCCCCCACCATACACAAGCACCTCCCCAACAGTTTGGTTTTAGCTTTGTAGGAGGCAGAAAAACCACCTCCCACCCAGCTTCAGCTCCATCGCAGCTCACCCCACTGGGGTGCCCATCCTGCCGGCTGGGCTGAGTTCGCAAGTGCACATCTAATCTAAATTAAGCCCAGCCCATGCAATGCCCCTGTCTTCAGAAGAGACCTGGCCTCCTGCAGAAGAAACAGCTTTGCTTGAGAGAAAGCATGAATGGGAGATGAAGACACAGCCATATGTTCCAGGAGCAGCTCACCTAGGTGGCAAGGTGAAGGCAGACAGCGAGGAGAGGAGAGAACCCCCGGGTAGCGACAAGTATCCATTTGAGAGCCAGCACAAATCTGCACAGGCTCCTTCAACTTTCAAACTCTCCCCTTGCTCCACACTAAAAGAACCTCTCAGTCCCCAGGTGCTCAGCTGATGTCCTCAGCATCTGACCTCCTCTCAGGCTTTCATCGCAAAAGAGTAATTTCCCACAGGACAAAGGAAGCCAAAAAAAGAACAGAGGCCCTAGCACATTGTATAGACAGAGCGCTGGAAACTTGGTTCAACATTTCTGGTCCATGCCTGCATGGTCCTTGGGTAAGCCCCCAACTCAGGAAGCCCAGGACATCCAGTCAATGTGCAAAACACCGAGGTGAAGGCAACCATCCAGTCCAGAGCACCTGAATGTGAGACCTGGAGAAACAGGTGCCCCACACGACACCGCAGCAGAGCGGTATCCGAGAGGACAAGGAAGCTGCTCCACTCTTTGCCAGCCGCCCCACCGAGCAACGGCACCCAACACCAGGATGCCGTTCACCAAGAGCTTCGCTTGGGGCCCAGGAGGCACGGTCTTCCCCCAACCCCTCCTGCTGCACAGCCCCATCCCAGCCTCCCTCAGGGTTTCATGGTCAGGCTTTCCACTCCGATGGAGATTTTCCAGGGGTGGCTGGGCTAGTCCACACCCAAGCCCAGGATCTGAGACACCATGGAGGGGACAGTCAGAACTGCCCAGACAAATGGAAGAAACCCTCTCTCCAAGGCAGGCAAGTGTTTTCCATCAAGGTGTTTTCAAAACAAGTTCTTCTCTCCTGGCAGCCTCAGCAGAGGCTGGGACAGGCTCCAGCACACAAACAGGCCGTCGGGAGCCCAAATGGGGCCAGAGTCACCACATGCAACAAAACAATTAAGAAAACGAGGCCCCGGGCTCTGCTCCCTCTCCTCTAACTCCATTTCAAGCAGCAGCACATCCTTCCCTCTGCCCTACCAAGTCCTGTTTCCACCACAGCCCCTCTCCCTGACTCATCCCAGGGCACCACCGAGGGCCTGAGCCACCTCCGGCCACCAGCAGGGCTTGGCCATGCCACAGCAGCCATGCTGGTCCCCTCCTGCCCCTCTGGGATGCTCAGCCCTCCGGAGAAGAGGCAGCGCCACCTGCACACAGCCAGCTCAGGCAGCAGAGGATGCAGACTGTCACAAGCCCTAAAGCTGCTCCTTCCCATCACCAGGTGCAAACCACATTTATCCTTTTAACATTCCCAGCGACAGCTCAGGGCTCCCTTTCCAAAGGACACTCGAGATAAAAATCTATGTGACGGCCAAGCAATTGCAGCAGGCAATTTAATGCGATAGCCCTGGACAGCACGAGGGGAGGAAAAGACTGTCCCAAGAGCACTGGGTGAGTAAAGTTACATGCTCGGTGACTGCATCCCTGCCTGGCCCATAAATGCTCACCACGGAACCAGGCCAGTCTGCCAAGGTGGGGGCAAATACCCCCTTTGTGTACTTAAAGCATGGGTGCAACCCCGAAGAGGAAGGCTGGCGGGGTCAGCAGCAGGCAGGGCTGCTCCGGGGAGATTTGCCATAGGGCCCTGAGCCACAACACCACGTGTCCACCACAGATGGGTCTCGCCAGGGTGAGATCTCGAGGTTTAGGGGATCTGAAGATAGTTTCCTAGGATTCCTCATTTCCACCTTTGTTTTCCTCTTCCTCATACATCTCAGTGATGCTCTTTAACAGTGCAACTGAGCCAAAAGATCCTTCCCAGCCAACACAACTCTACCATTAACTTCTGCCACAAACAGTTACCCTGTACCATGAAGCAGTTTCCAGCCTCACAGCAGGGAGGGCACGTTGTGGCACTGGTAGGGACCAAGCAACCCCACAATGCTTGCAAGCTGCAAACACGCAGGGATGAAAACAGCAAGACCTACAGCAGCGATGGTAGTCCTCCACACGCACGTGTGTCTGCAACTTCTGACCAAGGAGGCGCAGGCAACACCAGGGCAAGGGGAGGATGCCAGCCTGCATTCCTGCTCGCTGCCAGGAGGGAAATACTTGAAGCTAAATCCTCAGAGCAAAACATTTACAGGAAACGGATTTCCATCAATCACTTCAAACCACCTGCTTAGTTAAATCAGTCCAAACACTGTAAAACTTATTTGAAATACTAGGCTGTTGCAAAATGGGGCTGAAGGCAGTGGGCTGGAAGGGAAGCGTGTTTTGGTGGGTTTGTAAGGCTGCCCCTCCCTGGGTCAGCCCCAGTTCAAGCAGATCTTCATCAGACAGCACAGACTGGAACAACCGTCTGCGGGACCGGGAAGTCCTGCAGAACAGGATAGAGAAACATCCATCACCAGTGACAAAGGGTTATTGATCCTGCCCGAGGGCAGAGAGGTGGATTTAATGACCTCTCCAAATCCCTTCCACTCTGAAGATCCTATGGAAAAGTAATCCTCATCCTGCAAAACCCTCGAGAAAGGCAGTACATCCCTGGGGTATCCCAACGGATGCCAGTGGCATCAACAGCGTAGCCACACGTGGAAGGTTTGGGGTACTGACAAAGCAACTCCCCCACTCAAGAAAAAAAAAAAACACCACCCTGCAGTCACAAAACACACCTTCCAAAGCCAAACCACTTCAGCATTAACCTGAAAAACTTGTTTAAGAAAATGACAATGAAAAATTAGCACAGGTACACTTGCGCAGCCTGGGGCGTGCAGGTGAAACTTCCATTTGCACTCGCGTCTCACCAACCCCCAAACCTCAGGGACTGAAGGCAGCTTTCCCGGAAGGTTCAGTGCAGTGAAAGACATTGACGGGTGCAAAGATAGCAAGGGTCATTTGCTTATCCACTTCATGTTGGAGTTTTCAATATTCGCACTGTCACGTTGTTTTCCAGCACAGATAATCGTTTAAACCTTAAACTTCTCAGAACAAAAACATTCAATTAGCAATTCCCCCACCAATTAGGAAAGGAAGAAAGAAGCCCAAGGCACAATTTAAGTCTGTATAAAACAGAAAAGAGCAAAGAACTAGCTATATATGAAAGCAGTTAAATTAAAATAAAGTAGTCATGGCTTCTATTTCTGTACATTACACCCTTCAGATCCCAGCTCAGTAAAAAAATACACATACACATAACTACATGAAGTTTATATTTCGTATATGTCCATGTGCACACACATGCAGAGACATATAACATGCATGAAGTGCTTTTGGTCATATGTCAGCTCTGCGTATTTGCCTGCTGGAGAGTCCCGGTGGGACACCCAGACCCGCGATGCCGAGGGGCTGACGGGACCCCGGGAGCAGCCCGCGAGCTGCCACGCTGAACGAGCGAGAAGGCTCGCAGGAGCTCCCATCGGTTGCTACAGAGAAGGTCAGGGAAGCATATGGCATGCACGCCAGGTGCTGGAAGGAGGATGACCTCCTCCTCCTCCTCCTCAGCAATTTTTAGGACCTTGTGCATTGTGAGCCAGGTTTCCAGCTGCCCTCGCTTGAGGGGACAAGAGGAACAAGGGCATTTTTCTCTGCTATCAAACAAGACATGAGACTCACACGCATCCTTTGATGTGACACAGCTTCGAGGCTACAGGGTTATGCATTCTGGGCTTGTCTCAGCTTCAAGCCTCAGCCCCCAGAGCCCTTCTGCAGGTCGGCCAGACTGCTGTCACTCCCCGCAGAGCCTCACGCAGGGCTCAGCCTTTTAGCTGGTGACAGACCTACCGAGACGCACAAGCAGAAACTAAGGAGACAACCCACCTTTCAAACCAAGACCACCCCACAGTGAAGGTCAAGATTTATTAAATTGGGGGGTTGTCGCACCCAGCCCTTCAGCTTCCCCATATACTGACCCCTTCTCATGACATACCGCTTCTCCTGCATCCAGCCCAGTTTCTCTCCTACATTTACACAAAGCCTGAAATCCCTGTTCAAGGTGAGCTCGTTTTACCTGAGCATGCCCATGATCTATGAGGGGGACCGCAAGAGCCCCCTTTCACCTTCCACTTCTGCAGAAACCCCCCTGTGCCTCTATACGTCTTCATTTTTTGCTCCTCCCCTTCCCATGGGAAACAAGGATGCTCCACCACCTTGCCAAGTGCATTGGGAAGAGACATAAGGATATAAGAACAACTGAAGAACGACTTGGTACCCGTTATCGCATTAGCTGCTCTCCTGAATAACATCCCAGTGCTGCTGCCTGTCATCTAAAGGACATGGAAAGTCACAAACCAGACAAGGAAGACAAATATCTGCCCACCCCCAGCTTCTCAGCCCCAGGAACCAGCACAGCTTGGGGACAGGCACAGCTCCAGCCCTGCAGGGTCACCTCACAAAAGGGGGAGCAAGGGGTGAGCAGAACCACCCCAATAACAGAGGCACCCTCCCCGCTCCAGGAGAGCAACAGCTTTTTGAAGACATAAGGCTTCTCTCCATACTTCAAGCAATGACTCCACCACACTTCCAAATTCCAGCTGCCTAAGCGGTTTTTGCAGATATTTCCTCTTTCTTTGCAATCATTTGGCTAATAAGATGAGCAGGTTGGGATCATTTATTTTGGACACTGTTCTTGGGTCATTAGCAGAAAGGCTAATCATTGCATTGGCAGAAAATATCACTTCTGCTTCAGAGCTGGACGCATAGCACGGGGAGGGCGAGAGACAGCAGGAGCTTGACAGAGCCTTTTTTTTAAAAAAAAAAAAAAAATTACAAAAACCAAGATACATGCCTCTAGAAGTGGAATTTTCCTCTGCTATTTCCCAAGGTACCCACTGCTAGGATGAAGCGGGCAGACTTCAACGCCCGAGGCTCCTCTGCAGAGCTCGCACTCTCTCCCACACATGTGCCACCTCCGAGGGCTCAGCGAAGGAACGATGCTCACAGCAGCAGCCCGACCTCGCCGTCTCCCTCACTCAGCTGCAGCAACGATCCCTGGTGATGCTCAGCCCTCCGGGGAAGGATCCCCTTCCTCACCCACAGGCAACGCCAGGCGGGATGTCAAGAGCCCCAGAGCACAAAGCACAGGAGCCCCTTCTGGGACAGTTTGGGGTTAGGGGAGCACATCAGATGTGACGCCTGCGCACTGTTTGCAACACCTGAGCACCAAAAGCTACCTACAGATAGGTGTTGGAGACATTTAAATACAATTTGTATTCAGTGGTGAAGGCTGGAATGCCACTGGGGGTGCTGAACTGCCCGGCATTTGCAAAGCTGAAGCCTGCATTTCCAGGACAGACGGCAAAGCTGAGCCCTCTCCGTTTCGCTCTCAAGAGAGGTGACAGCAGAAGCAAAAGATGAAGTCCCACAACACAGCCACGCCGAAACACAGCGGTGCTGCTCAGCAAAGCGGCTCCCCGGGCTCGGCTGCTGCAAAACCACCGCTCACCAAGGGCCCTGGGAAAAAAGTCGCCCCGCAGACATCCTGCTAACACAGAGCACAGGGACGCAGAGCTGCTGCCCACTCCCACCTCGCAGCGTGGCAGAAGCAGCCGCTGCCTTCACTGACTGACCTGCCAAGGGCAGAAATGAGATGCTGGGAGGGGGGAACAGCTGGACGTGGCATAGGTTGTCCCCTCCTCTAACAGACACACAGCCAGCACGCCTCCTGCTCTCCTCCTCCAGCTTCATCTGGCCCGAGATGTCCCGGCCACTGGTGATGCCATGACCTTGGCCGCTCTTAGCAGCATCCTTGGGGCAAGCACAGGCTGGGCTCCTGCCTCCCCGAGGAGGCTTTCAGCAGCCATCCATCAGCTCCGCGCCTCCCTTCCCGTTCTCTCAAAGCTGAGAACCCCAACGCGGTTGGCAAGCAAGCCCTGCAAAGTGGTTATATGGGGAGGTAGCTGGGCAGCTGGACACGGTGGCAAAGGCTGGGAGGGGGGATGCCAGAAATTTGCATCGTCACCTCTCCCTGAGGTCCTCCAGCGGGATCTGGTATCCCCACGGGACGGTCACACTGCACCCTCCAGGCAAAGCCCCCCCCCCCCCCGAGCACTGCTGCAAAGCCAGCCGCTTGCCAGGGAGCCCAGTGACAAAAGGGGAGCTTGGGCTTGCTCTGCAGGGTGCTCTGACCAGAGAAAGGGAAGAAGAAGATTTGGGAGCTAATTTAGAGCTTGGATTTCCTAAGCCTTTTCAGGCATCGAGGCTATTGGCAGGCAGCATTACTGCCCCTGCCAGTCTCAGCAGCTACACAATGTCCTTCCCTTGGCAAGGGCAGCAGTGGGGAAAAAATAACACACAAAAAACAAGGGACATGTGATGGAGAGCTTGGCTGAAGGCTCCCTCCCCCTGCTGACCTGCATGCCAAGGAGGAAGAGGATGAAAAAAAACAGTGAAAAGTGGCCATTTAAAAAGGAAAGAAAAAACCAAACCACACTACTTGTTTTGCTAAGGAAAACACAGGTGAGCTGAGGGGATGGAGCTGTGGCAGGAGGTGAGCAGACACAACCACTTTGCTCAGTGGCCAAGGCAAAGCCATCGCCTTCCCCACGTCCTCCAGCCAGCACGGGGAAAGCAGGGCTCGCACTGCCTCCTTCACAGGCAGGAGGGAGCAGCTGCACTTTGCGCAGCCCCCCTGCACCCCGTGCTGATGTACGGAGCCCCCAAAACCAGGGCCTCCACCTTCTGAGGAGGCATCGTACCCACCCCAGTAAACCCACAGAGATAAGCGCTGCCGGGAGCACGGCTCTGCCAATAGGCTCAAGCACACGGGGTGAAATAGACGGCTTTTGCCTCAAAATGTCATGACCAAACAGGCAGGGTGGTGGGAAGCCTCCTCTCTCCTCCCACCCCACGGAGACGACCACTCTGCTGAGGATGCTGCAGCAGGAATGGTCTCACTATCACCCAGAGGGTACAGAGGGCAAATCCCTCTGCAGCTGGAGCAGCAGCTTCTCAGGGAAGGACAGGATGAGTCCAACGTTTGACCTTTTTTCAAGGGAGAAGAAAGGAAGCAGACCAACCATGAGAGCAAGGGGATGACCCCAGCCATCTGGCCCAGGAGCAATCTGAGCGCAGCGCACAGACCCCCCCGTCCGGGTGACAGCTCTGCCCCCAGCTGCAGGGCAGCACCCGCTATTGAGCAGGGTGCGTTTACCCAGGGAGGGACGTAGAGCCCCCACCCAGCTGTGACAGCAGAACGGGCGATGGGAGAGCAAGCCAGCATGGAAAGGGAGCGTGGCGAGAGATCGTTCGTCAGCAGAGACATGCAGACGACAGGCAAGGCACGGTCAGGTGAAGTGTGATGGCTTTAAATAGTGGTTGGCAAAGAGTACAGAGCACATGACTATATCACTAAAGCCACCCTTCCCATCGTTGTGCACCACGCTGGCAAACTGAGCACCACGTACCTCTACAGGTTCTGCTACCCCGTACAACGCCTGGAAAGCTTGAGCCAGCCCTGGGAGCAGAGCAGCCTGCTCACATGTACACAGTGCTTCCTCCACGAAGACCTGCTCAGTTAGCAAAGCCAGGATCTTGGTATTATAGCGGCTTGTGGAGTACAAGTGGCCCAAAGCCAACGTGGGTCACCTCCACCCAGGACTACGTCCTGCCTCGTGGCAGCAGCCACGCAGCCAAGGCCAGCCACGGTGCACAAAGGCAGGGACATATTCCCTTCAAGGGTCTGCGGCTGCCAAGGTCAATGTTTTACCCCAACACGTCTCAGCTGGCAAAGGGCACTTCCACACCACCAGCAACACCCTCAGACCCCTTCAGAGAAGGCTCTGCTGGGCAGTAGTGCAGGATGCTGGGGCTGGCAGCTAGAGAAGGGTATGAGGTCCAGAGTGGGTCATACAGGGACTGGGGTAGCCAAATCCAAAGCAGTCAGTATCCTAAGGCAGGAGCAGCTTGGTTGAGAAAAAAATATCTCTGTGTCTGTGTCTCTGCCTAATGCCAGCCTCAGCCTCCCTGCAGACCACACGCAGGCTGTTGAAATGCTCACACAAACCTCCACCTCACTGCCGTAGCCCCCTATGGGAAACATAAGCCAGCAAACAGCCCAGCTTGTTCCTCCCTTCCAAGGAGGTTGAGGGGGGTAGAAGAACCAGGTCACTTCACTCCTCTGGTTTGGCAAGGTTATTCCCTAACTCCCAGGACTAAGCAGCAGCTACTAGAACAACCTGGCTGACGACTCCTCCTCCTCCCCTTGGTCCCCAGACAACCGGAGGATGAGCCAGGCTGCATGACCGAGGCGCTTCAAGTACACGGAGAGAGCGAGGAGAACTGAAAACGGCTCCACACTACAGCTAGTGCTGCAGCACTCATCCCAGCACAAGCCACGAGTGTCCCAGATGGATTTGGGAAAGGGTGGCCCCAAAGCAGTACTGAGGATGCCTTGAGAGAAGGTCAAGGTAGCTCTCAAAGAGGGAGCCAAGATCTGGCAGCCCAACCAGCATGCCCAGGCAACTGATTCTCAAGATGTGTGGTGCAAATCAGGACCAGAGGCAGGCTGGTTGGGTCACCCCAGGCTGTGGGAGCTGCAGACAACGACAGGACCAGCACCACCAGTGCCAGTGGGCAGAAAAGCTTTCACTGGAAGCTCACACTCTTCCCCAACCAGCGAGGGCATGGCCACATCCATAACCCCTACCGTAACCTCAGCCTAAGGGCACAAACCTTACTTGGTAACTGGATCCTCAGCCACACAGGCGAGAGGCATCTCACAGCTTGTTAGCTGGATGCTGCAGGGCGAGAGGAAGCCTTGGCACTAATTCAAGCGGCAGGCCGACGTACCTGGAGCTGTCGTCTCACTTCTGTTTGTTTTATGAGCCTTGCAGCAATCATTGCTTTTGTTTGCAGTTTGTAAATGAGCCTCTTCCTTACCTAATCCTGTACCACGGATGGCTGGCAGCGCACCACTTCCAGTGCTCTCCGAACCCGGCACCCCAATATTCATCCCCTGTCATCCCCCAACCGCATGAGGCTGTACACAGCTAAGGACCATTTCCCAAGGCGCTTGAAGATTTGCCTGAACCCACAGGGTCCCGAGAGGGTGCAGGAGACATCTGAACAGCTACGCAGCCCAAGCCCCCGCCACAAGGAAGGGCAGGGGGAGAAACGGCTGCTCTGCCCTCGCCATCCCTGAGGTCCCAGCTGCCCCAGGGATGCAGTGTGGGATCAGGTCCCCAGCACTCCGCTCTGCTGTCACCCTGCAGAGCCCTTGCCTGCCTCGCCGAGCTGCCTCCCGGCACGCGAGCTGGTCAGCAAGTCCAAATCATTAATTTCTGCGGCAGAGGGAGTGTGACAGGGCCGGTGCTGGCGTGAATAATGACAGATCTGCAGGAGAGGCCAAGCAAAACCTGCGGCTTAATCATAGCGAGAGACTCCCTTTGGGGCATTAACCAGCGCCCTCCGCCCAATCGTTGCCCCCACCGCAATTTCACGCTGCTGACGGCTGCCGTGCCACTGCGGCTCACGGCACCCAGGCGAGGCTGCGCGTCCCTTTCCTTCTGCTTTACGAAACCCACCCCTCAATGCAGACCTCTGCAGAATGATGCTCCCAAAACACTCCAAAGTTTTCCAAAGCAGCAGCAAATTCAACACCGGGGCTGCTCTCTGCCTCGCTATTGCTGCCGTCACCACCTTGGTTTCACCCCGAGCTCACGAGTTTGCTGCAATGAGGAAAATCATGCCCAGGACAGCAGGAGAGCTCAAGCTTGCCTAAGGGGTGACTGGCAATGAGTTCCTAACCACACACGCCTCTGGGAAGGGAAAAGGAGATGCTCCGTTGGCTTTGCTGCCATCCTCCCGCAGGCAGGTTTCTTGCCTCCCCATCCAAAAAAAAACCCAACCAACAAGTAGACTCCTCTGCCCTGAGGAGCTAGAAAGAAGGAAGCTAGAAGGGAAAACAACCAGCTTCCCTGTTGGATAAAGAGCAACACAACAAATAAAGTGCCAAACCCCTGAAAGCCAAGCATTTCCCAGCAGAGCTGGGCCAGACAGTGCAGCTCACTCTCGCTCCCACTCCAGCCGCTGCCATAATGAATCCAGTCCGGCCCCCAGCGAGCTCCCACCCAGGGCAAAGCCCAGCCAGTCCAAACAGCTCCCTTCAAAAATAATTATTTTCCTGCAGTTTTAGATAATTGGATTTTAAAAATAAGTATGACTCTCTTTTTTTCCCTTTTTCCTTTGCTGCACATTGAGAACACAAGGTTGCTGCTCGGAGCTGGCGGAGACCTTTTGAAGGCTGAAGCAGAGCTCGCTGCCTCTTGTCTGGGGGGACGAAGGTGGGAGGGAGGAGGCGGAGCGGGAGCAGTGACAGGTAAAAATAACCACACTTGGCCTGATGTTGCTCCCAATTAAGCCAGTGGGAATTTTGCCCAGCTTCCTACAGCAGCAAGATCCAGACACACACATAAAAAAAAGTCCTTTACTATATTAGCAGTCTTATGAAGATCACAGAAAATCATGTATGGATGAACTTCTTCCCCCTATTTCACGCTGGTGGGTATTTGAGCAGCGTCTTCACTGGGGACAGGCACTCCAGAGGCTGGAGACACTTGGTAAGTGATCGTCAGACCCATATTGCCTTCCCCCTGGCATCACATCTCCACTGGTTTAGGCACAGTTACTCCACAAAAAGCTTGGCAAGGTCTTTCAAGGAATGGTTTATCTGCTGAGACAGTATCACATCAGCTGAAACTAAAGTGTAAGTGGTTTTGGGGAGGATATGGAAAGTGTTGAAGAGTAGAAACATTTCATTCTGACACTTCCCTGAACAAAAAGCGCTCTGCCTTTTCACAGTGTAATGTTGCCTTGTGAAACTAAGTCCAATTTATTTTTACATGGAGGAGAAAAAAAAGCCCAAACTGAAAGCCAACATCATATTTCTGGGGACAAATATGATATTGCATTTCATCCGGTTGTTAACACTTACTCCCATCTTCGGGATTTGCCAACCAAATGAAAATTCAGTCTTTTGTAGTGCTGTAATGTAAAATCTTTCACAACCACCTTTAAGCTATTCTGCATCAGGTTGATCACAGTTCACCTGTACATGAGCCAATGCCTGATACTGACAACGTTTTAACTGATGCAAACATTTCTAACTTGTATTCAAACAAGAATAACTACCAAGAGAAGCGAGATCTGCAGATAACACAAGGTTTGAAAGAAAAAGCAAGATATTTCGCTCCTTGTCTGAAGACCAATCCAGCCTTCCAGGCCTCAGACTCTCCCTTGCAGCTGAAACAGAAAAAGCAAACCCCAGGGTGAGGAGCATCACCTGCTCCCTGTATCCCCAGGGTCAGAGCCCACGTTGTATCGACAGAAAGCTGGAGATGATGCTACTCCTGCAGGGAGGTAAAGAGCATGCCGGGCATCCCCCAGCACAGCCCAGCCTCACCGGCAAGGGGACAGCACCCACCCTACACGCTGCTGGCATCCCCCTCACCCAGCCAAGGATCACCCCAAGACAGGCAGTGCGAGGTCTGCAGCCCTGGAAAACACTCTCCACCATAAGCAACTACCTTGGAGCCAGGGGCCAGCCACCTCCAGCCACCGCTGCACCTCCCAGAGAACTCAGCAGCCACCAGAGTTTTCCTGGATTAACATTTTGTGACAATTTTAATGCCAGGTGTAGTTTCGAGCCTGGCAATTTAAAGCTGTTAGATCTAGGCCGGTAGCTGCAAAGGCATTTCTGCGTTTACGTCAGTGTTTCAAAGGTACCGATCAAACACTCCCAGCGCTTTACACACAGGATTAGCACGGGGCTCCTGCGTGGAATTGCTCTCTCCAGGAGCCCAGCAGCTCAGCAAACCCAACCTGCACGGGACAGGGATGTTCCTTCCTCTCCGACCACTCTGCAGACCAGGAGCCAAGGCAGAGCTACCCCACCGAAGCCTGGCTTTTCCATCTGCTTCACCCATGCTGAGAGAAAAAGCACCGAGAAAAGGTCACGCTACCATCTACGCCCCGTGGCGCTGTAGAAGCACAAGTATTTCTCCCAGACAGATGGTAGGAAGGAGAAGAGCGAGGAGGAGGAAGGCAGGGAACAAGTTCAAGACAAGAATCTGAAATCAGCAAACTCCCCGCGCAGCCCAGCGCACCGCAGGATAAAAATACACGGCTCGCCGTCGCCAGCAGCACGCAGGGACCCGCCACGGGGGCGAAAGCAGACGCGCACGACGCCTTGCTGCGTGTCCCACCTTGAGCCACGAGCTAAGGCTGCTCCGATGCTCCTCACCCCCCTCCCAAAACCTTCCTTCCGCAGCTTTTCTCCATCTCCTCAGCACTTCAGCATCCCTATTCCAGCTCTAGCACTCCCTGACTCTACTGGCCACCTTTCCAATGTGAGCTCTTACTTTTTCCCCTTCAGCCATCCTCTTTTCTCAGCACACGGAGGTTGGGAATTTTCTAAGGCTGCAGATCCCTCCCACGTGTTCGAGGCCATCTGCAAAAAGCAAACTCCTCCCAAACGCTTCCTATGGCTGCTTTTCCCCCAGTACCAACTTTGATTGCTCTAGGGATGACATAAAGTTAGTTTGCTGCTTAGTTCGGATGAACCAAGAGTATTTATTCAGCCTTGCTTTATCAGAGATGCAAATCAAGCACTCCAGTTACATATTTTAACATGGGGGGGGGGGGGAAGGGAATCTGCTAGATAGAAAGCTATAGTGTCTAAGGTATTCACAGTAGCCAAGGTAGAAAACAAAGAGATTAGTGAACAATTAGTAACATAACAGGTGTCACTGTCACAAAAGTGATACTTTAAAGCAAAACCTCCCAAAATAAGTTCCCTAAATACAAGAGCACATCGTTAACTACATTCAGCCCCTGTTTCATATGATCTCTGCAAAGGAGGAGGAGAGCAGAGAAGAGGAGGAAGGTGAATGAAAGATGCTGCTTCTCCCAGCCAACAAAAAGTTGGTTAATGGCACATTATGGAAACAAAACTTGAAGCTGAAGAATGTCCTCACCCCGGGAAAGAGCAGACACCACCAACAGCATCAGCGTGAGAGGACTGGGAGGCTTACTGCAGGCTTTGCCCACCATCAATGCCCCCGCACTGGTTCAAGTGCACATGCATGACTTCACTGCTGTCTCCAAGGCGCTCTGGACAGCACAGGGCAGACAAAGCTTATTAGGGTCAAGTCCAGCTTGTGCTGAGCTCCAGTCCCCAGATCAACGGAGTCTACAAGTGCTCAGCCCCACTGCCTTGGGCCACTAGAGGCAGGAAAGGTCCCGCTAGCCCCTTTGGCCACCGCAAAGCAGCTCAGGAAAGAGCTTAGGACCACCTCCAGCAGACTGGGGAGGACTGCTGATGGGACACTGCTCCAGGCAAGGTGCCAACAGCTTGGCTTGTCATAAGCACAGAGCCTGCAGCTCCCATCCGCCTCCCGGGGATCTGGGGATGCTCAGTCCCTCTGCGCAGCAGGGTGGGCACCTCCTTTTCCTCTCCCCGCACATAAGAAGTGGGGATGAGATTCTCACACAGACGCGATGAACCAAACTCCTTGGATTTTAGGGGTTTTCTTTTCGGTTTTGTTGGGTTTTTTTAATAAAAACAGCTCATTGGAGATCAATTTAGCTTTTTAATACCTTCCAGATAAGGAAATCTGCTGCAGCAGCAATTCTCCCCCTACCTTAATTAATTCCTAAACGTATCACAAACTGGAAGTGCATGTTTTATGAATCTGGTTGACCTCCTGGTGCAGAAATGATGACACAGATGTTGTGCCTTCTTCACTACCTCATTACTCATGTTTCAACAATTTATTTTTTTTCCCCAATTGAGCTAGCTGACAGGAGCTCCAATGCTGCCATCAGCAAGACATGCTGCAAGGAGCCATAATGAGGCTCAAGTAACATTTTTCACCCATAGAACACCTGGCTCCACTGGAGAGGCCAGCCATCCCGCTGGACACATTGCCAAGCAAGCTGCGAGCACACAGTTGGGAGGGAAGTAAATCCATTGGGAGGTTTTGCACCAAGGAGGACAAAATACTGCTGGGTAGGAAAATGAGGCACCACCCAAATGATGGCCAAGCAGAGGGGAACACCAGAGCTGAAGGAGCCTGCATATGCCTGCGTCCAAAGCCTGTGGGACCTGGAGTGATCCCTCAGAGAGCTGTTTGCTGGGGAGGATGGGAAATGCCCCAGGCTCTGCAAAAGGCTCCTCTCCCCTCCTGTGCCCGCCAGGATAAGCCCAGTTGCACTGGTATGACATTCTATCCATCTATGGGAAGGAGAATAACCCCTATCAGCACATGTAGATAGAAAAGCAATTGGGCTTGCACAGCACTTTGGAGAAGACCTCAACATCCCGTCCAACACGCTGGATGGATGCTGTGTTCAGGGCAGCTGAGGCACCAAGGCACTTGTCCTGCCAGGGTACAGCTGCCATCGGACCCCAACGACTGCGCAGTACAAGCACAATGCCCCCCCCACACGATGGCCCCCATGCAGCCAAGATGAAAGCCAAAAGCCTAACAAGATGCAAGCCCCCCGAGCAAACACGGGCAGTAGAGCACGGAGGGAAGCAGAGCTGTGACACGGGTCACAGATAATGGAAAAGAAAAAGAAAAAAAAGACAAATCAATGCATTCGTCATGGCCCTCGCTGGGTAATTGCAGAAAGGAGACAGCAGCAGCTCCTAAAACCTCATTTGCTCTTGGATACTCTTGCTGCGTTTAAGAAGTTAGAGAGCTGCCCCAGCCCAAGGCAGCCCTGGGAAACTGCGCTCGCCGGGACCCACCTGCACAGTGCATTGGGCCCCCAGGACCCCTCCCCGGCTCCACTCCAGAGCAGGATGCTAAATCAGAGGGAAGCGTTTAAGAGCACACTTTATACCCGGCTCAGAGGCTGACGGAGCACAGCACCAATGGCTGATCATTAGGGAAACATCAGGATGCATGAGAACAAGAAGAAAAAAGGAAACTCGTATAAATAAGAGCTACAAAAATCCGCCGGGAGACCTAGAAACCAGCAGCTAACTTCTCTACTGCCAGTAACAGCCAGCAGAAAGTAGGCATCAAAAAATAAAAAATAATAATATAAAAAAAGCAGCCTGATGAGGTCTGGTCACCTTTTATTCCAGACACTGAAATGCTCCCTTGCAGGGTGATGGTATGAGATGAAACAAGGCTTTTGCTTGTTACCATTCTGAAAAAAGCCCACCTGATTTCTGCTGGAGATGGGGCAGAGGCAGCGCACAGCTCATTTACACACCCGCACACCACACACGTACGGTCCTGGCTCTGATCTCCCACAGCCAAGGCTCTTACCAGCACCGCTCACACGGGCTTAAGGGAGGAAAACCCATCCCTTTCCCAGCACGCGGCTTTGCATCCTCTTCCCAAACCTGCATCCCGGGCACCCGCAGGGCCAGGAGGAGCTGCTGGGTGCAATGGCCCTACCGAAGGTCTGCGAGGTGGGTCAATGCAGAGATAAAACATGCCTGTCCTACCCGTACCCGCCCCTCCACCTCCCCAGAGCCTGGTAAATAACCCCCATCTATGGCAAATGCTGCTGGACATTGCCCTGGGTCTGAATTTACCATGATGCAGAGCAATAATTAAACAGGGACACAAGATGGTAGGGAATAACAAAAAACCCCACCAAGTATCTCTTATGTTTTGTTAAATTCAGCAATTTACAAGGCTGGAATAATTAGTCGTTTAAAATGTTTTGACACATGCAGCCCCAATAATCATGATAAATCATATCAGGCATATGCCCAGCTCCTTGAAGTGACAGATGACAAACAGAGCAGTGACAAGACGCTCCATCACGCGGGGAATCATTGAGTTAATGGAAGAATTATTGCTTCCGAAATCCACTCCAGTCCTATTGTGGGGAACATTCCAATTTATCAAAGCCAAATGAACATTAATTGCTGCAGCCTGGTAAGTTTTCGAGCTGCTGTGACCTTCATTGAATTTTAATCCAAAACAGATAAGATTTACTTCCACACAAGAGGAAACAACACAATTAAACCCAAATGACAGCTAAGATTATGGGGAAAAAACACAACAGGCGTAATGACAAAAATATTGATTCCTTTCTACTTGACACTGCAAAAAAAAAAAAAAAGTAAATAAATAAAATCTAGCATTTGCATATTTGTTTCTTCCCTTTCTCCCTTCCGTTCATTTGGGAGACAAATTTCAGATGCTCAAGCCAAGAGGAAAGGGGTGGCAGACAGTAATGGAGACTGAATTCCCTTAACTGCAGTAATTAATGTTATGTCTCATTGGGGAGAGATTAAGAAAAAATAGTTAGGAAAGGAAAAAAATAACCAAGTATTATTTTGCTGTCAAAGATGCCCTTGAGCTTGGGAAGGGAGGTGTAAAGAGAGTCATGGTCACCCAGTGCTTTTGCAGGGGCAGATGGTGGCCCTGGGCTCATGGACACCGATGGCCCCTTTCCTGCTGTACTGGGAGCAAACCACCAGAAAGCCATGTACCAATAGCCAAAACCACTGGAAGGAGGAGTAAACCCCGGACTTACACCCTCCCGGCGCCCTCACGTAGGACCGAGGGAGTCTTGGCTTTAGAGGCAGAGCAGGAGCGACCAGCCAAGCCATAAACAGCTACACAAATCCAAAACAACGTTCTTGTCAGAGGGAGCTCAGCTTGGAGATGTCTCACTGTCCAATAAAGCTTTGCTAGAGTACCCCCTAAGCACGGGATTAGTGGGATCCCCAGGCAAACCTTCCCCGGCTTTCGATAACTCAGCCGGAGGACGAGGAGACAGGTAAAAGTAAGTGTTACAGCCGCTTAAAGGAGAGGAAAGGAAGCACTGTCCCCTGTAGTGAGATGCTGGGCTGATGATGAACGGGGAACACAGACCCCGCACGCCAAGGCAGCGCTGGGGTGGGCTGAAACTCCTCCTGCGTGGCGGGAACAGTGGCTTAGTTTATAGAGAGCACACAGGAAACATTGGGCTTTATGGCAGGGAGCAGAAGGAAAGGTATTTGAGAAGCTGGAAGGAAGGACATGGGGATGTCCAGCTGCATCTCGAGGCAGGAGAAAGGATACGAACACGGCAGACACAGGGGAGGATGGGCGGGGGGATACCCCACAGCCCCCCACTGGGATCCGGCAGCTGCCAAGCATGGTACGGCCAGGGAACCCCACTCGGGGAGGCAGGAGGGCTCGAGTGATGGGGACTCTCTGGGATGCGAGTTAGCTGGGGTCAGGGAGTGTCCTAGGTTACAGTGTAAAATGTGCCAAAGGGAAAAAAAAAACTATTCTATCACCATCTTCAGGAGCTGTTGAGACCAGGTGGGGCGGTGCTCCCTGCCTCCCCCCTCTGGACTATCTCCTGTCAATGGGCACAACAATGCCTTATCGCCTGACCCATCGATAACTCGCTCCTGGACTATCTCCTGTTAATGGCCCATCAAGGAACTGCCTCACGACTCCCCATCCCATGGTGAGATGCTCCGCCCGGGGGGAAGGAGCCAAGCAGTCCATGCCAAATAAAAACTGAGATCTCGAACACCCTAGCAGCCTTCTTCCCCTGGATTCCCAGAGGAGCTTTTTCCCCCCACTGGAGTTCCAGAGGACAAGAGCTACCTACCTACCACTGGACCTTCGGAGGAAGACCGGACCCTTTTACAAGATCACTGCTTCAACAGAACTACACCCATCACTTCAGGAGGACTGCAGCCAGCATCTTATCGGACTGCTACTGCCACCCTAACAGGGGGTCAGGTTGTATTCCTGACTCTGTCAGTGTAAACCAGTGGGTTGGGTTTTTTCTGCCTTGTGTTTTTTATATATATATATATATATATTAGTAAAGAACTGTTATTCCTATTCCCCATATCTTTGCCTGAAGGCCTGTTAATTTCAAAATTATAATAATTTGGAGGGAAGGGGGTTGCACTTTCCATTTCAAGGGAGGCTCCTGCCTTCCTCCCCAGACACCTGTCTTTCAAACCAAGACAGGGAGGAAAGTAACAGCAGGGGAAAGCAGCCTGAACAGAGCCCGGGGACTCAGAAGAAACATTTCACCCAAGAAATAAAGACTTTTGCCCCATTTTACTTTAGCTACATAACTCCATGTGGTCTTAAGGGGGGAAAGACCCCAACAAAACACACATTTATCTTCTGCTAGTAACTCAAAACTTGGCTTGGGTTCACTCAAAAAGTTAATCAATCTTCAAAAAAAAACCTAGGCAAAGTTTCAAGTCTGTGCTGCAATCCTGACCTGGGGAAGAAACACACAGGGCTTCAGCCACCCCAGGGACACGCGTGCAGCCCAGACCCTGTCCTGGACCCGCATCCCTGCCTGGGACCCCAGCTCCCATTGCGAGGAGTATCAGGATTTTCAGGATTTATGAAGAAAGTGGAATTACAGCTCATTCTGTGAAGGAGGAACATTCGGTTCTCTCCTGTCTCCCCCTTGCTTTTGCAGAAGAGGCTCAGGGTGTGAGCTGACTCTCACAACAAAGCCATGGATGCTCCCAATGCTACTGGCTTCAGTGAGATGCGGCAAAACATATGTTCACCGGCTAACCCGCGATCAGAGTGCAAAAACGTTTCTTCTGCGATACGCACGGCGATGCCTTCAGCTCCAGCCCAGCGGCATCGCTGCTCCCACACTGTAAGGTACAACAGACGAAGGCTCTGGGCAGGAACTTCTCAAAGAACCTCATTTCTCTCTCCAAAGCATCAATCCATTACAAATATGATGTTTTTTAGAAAGATCAGCTTCAGCAAGGTCTGAGGTCCAGGACTGAAGCTCTCCCTACTAAACAAAATCTGCATCTCACGCAATTGCAGCAATCACCGGGCTCCAGAGCCAGCATCTCCCCACAGCCACAGGCCACTCCTCAGGTTTGCCCACAATAGCCAAGTAATCCCACACTCAAATCAGGGATCAAGGTTTTCATGCCTCAGACTTGGGTTTTGCTCTCTTCATTCCTTGCTCGGTCTTTCACTTATTTTTTCAGGCTCATTTTCTAAATACACCAGTTTTACCCTTCCCCCCCCACCCAATACTCCATCAAACTGACATTATTAGCAGGACATAAGAAACGTTCCCCATCCAGCCCAGTAAGCTGCAGTCCCTACTTCCTTTCCCTTTGTCTTGGTTTGAAAAGACAGGTGTCTGTGGAGGAAGGCAGGAGCCTCCCTTGAAATGGAGAGTGCAACCCCCTTCCCTCCAAACTATTATAATTTTGAAATTAACAGGCCTTCAGGCAAAGATATGGGGAATAGGAATAACAGTTCTTTACTAATATATATATATATATATAACACAAGGCAGGGAAAAACAAACAACCCACTGGTTTACACTGACAGAGTCAGGAATACAACCTGACACCCTGTTAGGGAGGCAGTAGCAGTCCGATAAGATGCTGGCTGCAGTCCTCCTGAAGCGATGGGTGTAGTTCTGTGGAAGCAGCAATCAGGTAAAAGAGTCTGGTCTTCCTCCGAAGGTCCAGTGGTAGGTAGGTAGCTCTTGTCCTCTGGAACTCCAGTGGGGGGAAAAGCTCCTCTGGGAATCCAGTGGAAGAAAGGCGGCTAGGGTGTTCAAAATCTCCGTTTTTATTTGGCATGGACTGCTTGGCTCCTTCCCCCCCCCTCCCCGGGCGGAGCATCTCACAATGGGATGGGGAGTCGTGAGGCAGTTCCTTGATGGGCCACGAACAGGAGACAGCCCAGGAGCGAGTTATCGATGGGTCAGGCGATAAGGCCTTGTTGTGCCCATTGACAGGAGATAGTCCAGAGGGGGGAGGCAGGGAGCACCGCCCCACCTGGTCTCAACAGCTCCTGAAGATGGTAATAGAATATATTTTTTTTCTTTTGGCACATTTTACACTGTAACCCAGGACACCCTTCTGCCATCCTGCTATCATACTGCATCTTATCTTGACCAACAGCCTTAATGCAAAGCCTCTCTCCGTGCTCACGTGCATTCGATGCCCGATCTAAAGCCCCACTGACAAGGGCCGAGAAAAATCAGGTTTAAGTTGTAAAAACCAAATAGCCACTTGTTTAGCTGGAAAAATAAAGGCTTTGTGCAGCCATTGTCTCTGTTCCTCCTTCCAAAACAAAGAAGAGAAGCCATGAAGATGACACATGGGTTCCAAGAGATGAACAGAATCACCTTTTGCGGAGGGTTGGGCAAACAGATGACACGCATATACACAGGATCTACAAGCCTAACTTCTTTTTTTTCCTTTTATAGACAGGCTAGTTTATGCCAATGGGAGTTAAGGGACAATACATTTAGTCCCATTTTACAGATGGAGCTCTAAAGCACAGAGGACTGATGGACCAGATGCAAGTACATAGGCAACCACCTCATAAGACACTGAAATAAGCATTTTAAGAGGCAACAGTGCACACACAGGATCTGTTAATAAAAGGTCACATAAACACCCAAGATGGAGATATTCGAAGCATCTGCATCACCTTCTTACTTTCTAGGTCAGGCTTGTCCTTTGCAAGAGAAGGGTCATGCTATGGCCCATATTCACTTGCATAGTAAAATTCTGTTTCAGAAAGCTTCAGGAAGAAATGACCAAGACCAAAATAGTGCCTTTACACATGACCAAACACAAGACCACTAACACACCTTGCCAGTTGCCAGCAGAGGCAGGAGGAATGACAAACTTCCTTGCCACCCTCCCAACACCTTCTTCCCTATGGTCTGTTGTTTTATTTTACTTCATTTTCTTAAAAGACTAACCACACTTTTTTTCCTGGCCCATTCAAACACATCTTTCCCTCTCTGGAGGCCAAACCAAGAAGGGACAAAGACAGTTGAAAGCCAGGCACACCACCCTGCTCCTCATCACCACCCTCCCACCACGATCTGGCTGCCAGCCACCACCCCCTCCCAGAGGGTCCTCAGTCCCTTCTGATGCCATTGGCAGCTTTGACTCACCATGACCGAGATATGAAGAATGTGCATCTGCTCCTCCACTATCTCCGAAGGCTCCTGGAGGCTGGGGGGGGTGGCCCGGGAGAGCTGCTCGGCGCTGCTCATGGAGACATGGAAGTACAGGGTGCCGTTCTCCAGCCACTGCTGCTTCCAGTGCACCAGCGAAATGTCAGCCACGGTCCCCGACATCTCTGCAGGGACAAAACACGCCACTGAGGATCAGTTTTCTCCATGATGCTAAAATGCGGTATTCTTAGCAGTCCTGGAAATCAGGACTTTTGAGTCTGACCCCTAGTACTGTTTCTGATCTACAGGATGAGCTTGAGCACTGTTTTTTGGCCTCTGACTGCTATTCCTCCACGTATGAACAGGAACAGTTGTCTTCCTTAATAAAAAGCAAGGGGCTACAAAGTGCCTTGGGATTTCTAGACTAGAAAGACAACAAGAGTAAAAAACCACATTGCACGAGGTGCCTTTAACATCCCACAGCTCTCCAGCAAAAAGGCTGGAAGAAGCTCCTAGAGATCTGCAGCCAAGCCCAAGGGAGGTTTGCTGCTTGGCACAGGGCGGAGGGAGGACACTTGGTGCCAAGCAAGCCGAAACGCAGACACCAGTACATGCTCCGCTGGCATTTGCAACAGAACCTTCTTCCAGACTGTGAGGCAGCACTGCAGCTGTATTTAACAGGGACATTCCCAGCACAGACTAATGAGCACCAGCAAGAAGAGATGACCACCAGGCTTGACAAATATCTATTGACCTTAGGGTTGCATGTCTGTCAGTCGCCTTCTGCAAACTTCTGTTCCTGCTTCACAGCATAAGCGCCCTGGGAGCTGGGATTACAGCATCCCAGCACACACCCCCACTGCAGCAGCTTCCCCTGACTTAGGGCACCGCACCTGACTAATGAGGGGCTTGGACGATCCAGGCACCGTGTAGCCAAAAGCCAGCCCCACATCTGCAGTCTCCATCACAGCCAGAGCCAGCAGCTCCAAGCCTCAGCTGCAGCTCCTGCCTTGGCCAGGCAGCAGCAGACACAGGCAGGAGCACTGACAGCTCCACAGCTGCCCATCAAGTTTTAAGTAGATCTCTGCAAAGAACTGATTTGGCAGTTTGGCAGCCGAATCAAAACCGACAAAAAAAATACCAGCGCAAAATGAGCCAAAATATTTCTCCTTCCACCACCTCTTTTTTTGTGTTTGTTTTTCCATTTGCAATATAAGCAATGGGAAGCAAGTCAGGTCCTCTTAGTCACCAGGCCCACGGCTTCAGCAATCACCTGCTTTGTGGGAGACCCAAATCCAATTCCATCCTGTTTGGGAAGGGCGACCAGCT
Organism: Leptosomus discolor; assembly: GCF_034619465.1. Taxonomy (NCBI): domain Eukaryota; kingdom Metazoa; phylum Chordata; class Aves; order Leptosomiformes; family Leptosomidae; genus Leptosomus; species Leptosomus discolor. Next base: position 5,748,070 of record NC_141409.1, read on the forward strand.
ATAACGGACCGTGACCTGCAGCCTGCATGGCGTGTCTGCTCCACAAAGGCTGGCAGCACGAGTTCAGGTTCCCCTGGCACCACGGTGCGAATGGAGACACAGCCCTCCTCCACACCTCGCCCACGAAGGGTCAGCGGGGACGACAGGGCTTGCCCTGTGGGCAAAGCAGCCAGGGAAGGGCAACGGCATTTTGCATTTCATTTTCCTGAACCCAGCTGGGCAAAAGTTCCAGCTCCCAGTGGAGATGAAGGAAGAAATAAGCCTGGCTGAGGCTGTCCTGAGGAATTACGCACACCTTTCAGGACAAGATGCTTCAAGACACTTGGGTGCTGGCTCACGAGCAGCCACACAAGCTACAAGACCAGGCACTTCTACATCCCAAACCAGCAAAAAAACCTCTCGATCCTTCAAGAACAATTTTTCTTACCCCTGAAATCAATACATTTTCCAGCAGCAAGCTTCCAGCTTTCCATCATGGATTAAAATGAGTCAACTACCCCCTGCTCCCAGAGAAGTCCCCATCACAGCCCTGGTCCTGCAGGATCCCCCCTCACTGCACAGCCCTGCGGAGGGCAGGCACCAACTCCCCGTCACTGCCAACTCCCTGGTTCAGCACCTCACTAATTACCTTGCTGACATACCTGAGCCGGCTGCACTGGCACCTGAATCTACTCGGAGGGCTGTGCTCATTATCTCTGCCTCCCGAGCACAGCGCCCGTCGTTATCCCCAATCCCCATGCACATCTGAGCACTCAAAGGAGAAAAACTAAACAGCTCCTGACTCTGCATGGGATCCATCACGAGCCCACGGCTGCACTTTGGATGGGACGTGTGAACTCCCTGTCATAACTCTGCCACTGCGAGGGCATCGCTCTTAACAATCCCTTCCCTCCTTTAATATAAATAGATGCTTGCTGGAGCAAATCAGTAGCAAGAGGTGTTGCTTGCACTCCTAACCCTGTAAATCAAGCCAGCCCTGCGGCTCACGCTGCAGGACAGCAGCCTGTGCAAGACCTGGGAATCTAACAAAACGAGTCCTGCGTCTTTCACCTCCGAAGAGGCTAAAGCAGGTTCCTTACAGTTGTAAAAGAGAGGAATATCAGGGCTGCCTAATTGCAGTCATCTTCCTAGCAAGACTTCAAAGGTCTGTACTGAAAAGCACCTCCTTGTCTAATTAAAATTTCAACAAATGGTACTTCTAGGAGCAAAAGCACTAACTCAGCTTTGAGACAGATATCACAAGCTCTTCCAGAGAGGCAAACAGGCGACGGGACAGCACAGAAGCATCAAGAGACAGGACTCTGGTTATGCAAAGCCATCTTAATTCTGTTCAGAGGGACAGTCACCTGTAGGAGAGGATGATTTACAGAGTTACACGCTCATCACATGCACATACCCGCAGCAGACCTTTCCAAAAGAGCTCAGGAAAGGAGGTTATATCACCTAGACCACAGCACAGACCTGACACGGGTGCCACCAGGACCCCACTACTAAAGTTCCTAAAGGCTACCTCACATTAGGGAAGCAAGGAATAAACCTCCAGGGTCATTCTTTCTTCACATTTTTTCCCTTGCGCACACATTTTTGCATGGGATGTTTAAAAGGATCACAGAGAACATTTCTGGGGAGTTCTGAGATATAGGCAATTTTTTGGATTTTAGCCTAGACTGAAGATAAGCCTGTTTCATTTTCAAAAGGTCTCTTCCAAAAGTAGAAACTTCAATTTAACATTCATTTCACAATTTTAAGCAAACACAGCAGTGAGGCAATTTCTCACGAAAGCTGACTTGCCAAGCCTGGGTACCATTTACCATACATTTATAAATACCTGTATGCTCTTCACCCCCGCAGCCCGTGTTGCAGGAAACCTGGCCATTACTACTCCCAGCATTGCCAGGGCACCATGAGCCTTCCATCAGATTCGCTGCTCACAAAAAAAGAAATGCCTTTTTAAGCCCTGTTCGCTGCAGAACCCTTCAATACCCAAACACAGGGAAGTTTCTTGGCCCCATATACTTGACATGAATATTATACTGCCTGTGTTTCACTGGACACGCATTGTCACTCCACTATCTACACAGTAGTTACAGCAGCGATAGCCCGTCTATCAGAAAGGATGCAATAGTCTGCAGCAAGATTGCCCGTTATCAGAGCTTTCAAATGCTTTTGGAACAAATTAAGGGCATTCCTGCACCAAACCAGAATGAGATACAGTTAAGGTTTTAAATGGGCAGCAATGGAAAAGCACTTGTAGTCTACAGCTATTTAAAACCTCCGCATCTAGCAGATGAGGAGTCCTCAGATGGGGTTCAAGCATAGCTTCGTGGGTAAAACACCGACTACAACAGCTGAACAGACCACAGAACATCTGCCACGCCATCTTCCTACCTGCTCACTGCACCCAGCAGAGAAGTGATTACAAGGGCCCTCCTTCCCCGCAGCAGCCAGCCAGACCCCTTCTCCCCCTCCAAAGCCCCCAGGCGCACCTTTCTCCATCCCAGAGCGGAGGACCTGAGGAGCCTGTTCCCCCTGTGACTCGAGCAGAGGCATCTCCTCTCCAGCCTTGCCCAGCTGCCTGCCCCCAACTCTTCGCACCTGCCCTTCATCTCCCATCACGCAGCTCAGCTGTGCCCAAGGGCACCACCACCTCCCACCCCCTCACCCCCCACCCCGCAGCCCCACAAGCCTTTGACATCACCTAACCACGGTCTGAACTTAAGAAAAGGGCACACAGAGCACTTTCTCCTTTTCTGCCCTTCCTCAAGCTCTAGATCTCACAAAACTACAATTTCCACATTTTCCTTGGAAATCAAACAAGCAATCCAAGCAAAACCCCTCCCGGGGCTCAGAGCCCAACCTGGACTCATGTCCATCAGAAGGTCACCCGCCCAGGACAAGGCAGGGGGAGGAGGCAGGGGACAGCAGCGACCACGGCAAGCTCCCTCCCAACTGATTCTCTAATTCCATTTTTCCCTTCACCATTGCTACAACCCTTACATATAAACATTTCATTGAAGTCTTCAACTCGTATTACAATCAAACTTAAAAGCAAAAGGGCCTAAATGCATTTGGTTGGGAACCAAGACGATTCCCATAAAAGCAGATTACGCTGACATGATGAATATAAAACGAAACAGCAGATATTAAAGTTGGAGGATTGTTACTCCGTGCCTTCGGGCTCCTACCCACCTCCTCCCTCCTCTCCACTCCCTCCCCCTCTGTTTTACTGAAGGCAGAGAGCAGGCAGAGATAGCCTTTTCACCTCTGCCTTCTCCAAGGCAGGCTGCCAGGCCTGAAATATTCACTAGCTCCCCCCAGCCCCCCCCGACCTTATGCAATGCTTCAACATTCATCAGTTATTCGGGAGGTTGCAGCCCTGCCTTATCTGTCATGGCATTTTACAAAGCCTGTTTTGTATTTAATTGGCTTGTTCTTGCTAATCTACCATGATTATTGTATTTTTATTTAATTCTTGAAGGTCATTATTAAACTAAGCCATTTTGCTTACGGCAGTTCATCCCTTCACGGTTCCCCACGGATAACCAAACCCTCCTTGCGCTTCCGCTCCCCAGCGCTGCTCAGACCCTGGGACCTGCAGCACACCTTTACCATAAGGACCAAATCCTTGGTGTGACGGCTGAGAAGCCTGTGAGTAATTTCCAGTGCGTGGATCCAGGCGCCTCCTGCCTTTTTTCCTCACCACCTGCTACAGCCCAGCAGGACCTGTACCCTGCAGCCAGGTTTCATCAGCTCACCTGCACAACTCATCATCTTAATCTGTTGGCAGAGGAGAAGCTGGAGATCTGTTTAGCGATTGTATTCCCTTTTACGGCAGGCTCAGAAACACCATCCCATCTTGCACAAAAAGCCAGCACTGACGACTGCGTCGTCCTCTTCTTGCCCATGCGTCACCCCTAATCCTGCAAGCCCATTTCTCCTGCTATTAGTCCAGGGGCTCTTCTGAGTTAATGTTCTCCAGAGGCACCAACCTCCGGCGAAGTGTTAGTTTATAGATTCTTCAGTGCTAGCTACCACTTATGCTAATAAACCAAATTTATGCAGAAAGTCATAAACACAGAGCTCTCCCCAGTGCCCTTGCCAGCACAGGATTGCTCCCTGCAGAATAGATTATCGCGCTCTGTGCAGACTAGCTCCAAAACGACTCTAGTAATGGGGTTTCCCCCATGCTCCCGGGGGGACTATTCTGCAGTCAAACAGGCCCTAACAGTTCTAAGGGTTTGGGTCTTTTGGTGGCAATGTGCTGGGGCTTTTTTATCCCAATCATTAGCTCAGTTCATTATTTTTTTTCCTCTTCCTCTCTGCTCATTTTTTAACATGTTCCTTCCCTTCTACATCGACTCCCCTGCTCTCCCTGCAGAACTCCCTAGGGCAACACACAAACGCAGCTGCGGATCGTAAAAAGTAATAGAGAAGCTCAGAAGTTTAAGAAGGAGGGAAGAAAAAAGATGACAAGCTCCCTCTGATCATCTCTTTTCAAAGTCCCTGTCTGTGAGGAACACAGTGCTGCTCCTGCAGGGCATTTCAGGGGTGGCTTTGGCGCTGTGCAGGTCTGCTGGGACATGGCACGTGTCTGGGGACGGTGCTGGACGGTGGAGGGCTTCAGGGAGCCTCGGGCTCAGGGTGGTCCGTGGGCCACCCTGCTAACACAGTGGGCAGGCAGGGGCGCTCGCTGCATCTCGTCTCCTCTGCCAGCAGCTTCGCGCAGCTGACATTGGATGGGCAGTATGTCAGGCACCCCAGGGCAAGATGAGATTTGCAGTGAAGTGGGTTTGGCTATTTTTAGGCTTTGCTCAAACCGTCTGGAAAGAGAAGAACAAGAAGCCAGGTTTTGGGCATGCTACTGGGACCGGCCACCTCAAAGACTGCACAGATGTGGTAAGAGCTGAGCTGCCACCGAAGGGTCTCTGGCAATCAGAGCCATGCGACTGAAGATGAGGGTGGATCCCAAGCTTAACAGGAACCCAAAAAATGAGAAAGCCTCCCCAGTTCAGATGGAAGCCCTGCCTCTCCCCACGGCCAGGCTGGAGAAGCACAGGGGTGAGGGCAGCCGCAGAGCAGCCCCAGGGCAGAGCTTTCACCTGCGCTGCCAGGGAGAACCGGCGCTCACCAGGGGTGGCACCATCGGTACCACCCCACCATCCATGCTGTCACCAAAGGCAGGTGACAAACACAACACCAGCACAACCGCCTGCTGTCACCTCTGTGGGCAGACCACACGTCTCCCTGCAGCCCCAGGACATCCAACCTTCAGACCCAGCTGGCGCACTGCCCTGTCCCTCACGTGGTGTAGGGCACCACGAATACACAAAGCTGTGACAAGAAGGTGGTGTTCCCACCTTCACAGTGCCTTGGACAAAAATCCTTCCTGGAGACTTTTCAGAAATCGCTAAGAAGGATTTGGCCCATGCAAGGGTAACTCCCAGGCTGAGTTTTTCAATGCTTTTGGTAACAGCGAGGAGCCACCAAACACCCCAGCAACTCTTTCTTCCCTCATGAACACCAGCACCCCTCGTTTCTCGAAGAGCTGGAAGCCTACCACATACACCTCAGCTTGTGGGCTTGAAGATTTACCTCCATTTACCAGTAAAACTCTCCCCACAGGCTGCAGTTTGGTGGGAGCAAGGTTTGTGGGCATATCTGCACCAACAACGCAGAGGTACGTGGCACCCCCTTCACCTGATGCTGTTCTCAAGCTCATTCACCTTTGCAGAAAAAGGGATCGTCATCCTGCACATGGCACAAAGCAGGACGCACACAGCTCATGGGGGCTGAGAGGGATGTAAGGGAATAAATGCATTGAGCTGATAAATTCAGCCACTGGCACTTGAAATCAGACCCAAGGAGGGCTTTCCTCTCTGCATCACATTTCATCATCAACCTATTAGAGCTGTGCAATTGTACCTGCTCCCTCAAGGTGGCCCACAGCATCTGCCCAGCTTCATCAAGCACCAAGGCCAACCCTTACACTTCCCTGCCCAACCCTTCGACTCTGGCTCCAGCCCTTCTGGGGTAGCCTGTGCCATGAGCTGGTGTTACAGGCCCAGAGATGGTACTGGATTTACTCCAGTTTATGTCAGAAATAACGAACTCAGCCAGGACATTTGGATTCTTCCCATCCTCCCACCAACCTTGCTCATAAACATGGTTCATTTTGTGGTTTGTTTTCTTAGAGAGAGTATTTTAGGTAGATGTAATTATTGTGAAATGCAGCAAGAGGTCAGCAGACTGCATCACCACACAGACGGTCCAGGAGATGAGATGGGGTGAGCAGGGAGGACAGAGTCAGCCCCTGGAAACACTTTGAGACAACTGGAGGCTCAGGCTGCTCCAATACAGCTCTCTCCCTCCTGGCTCTGCGCTGTCCCCACATCCCTTCGCCCTTTCTAATCGCAGGCTTTAGGGTCCCTATATACGTCAGCGAGCAGATATTGATCTGCCTGCACTGCCTACAGATCATAATCTGACTCCACGCACCTTAAAGACTCTCAGCGCACGCTCCACGTTCTTACAGCTACTTTGATTGCAATTCAGTCTCCAGTACATTACCCTTATTTATAATGCCAGGGCTTCAGCGCGGCGCCTCAGGCACTCTAAAATTATTACAGGGCCCTTTTGACTTTCAATTCCCTTCCATTCAATTCCATTTTTATTTGTCAGCAGAGACTCCCACTGACCAGCGGCGGAAGCCAACTGTGCGCAGGCAGACGGCGCTACTGCATGTTAAGCCAATCCTATAGAAATTACTCGCAGGCAGCTCAACATGACGGGTCATCTCAGTTTGAATGAGAAACGCCGGGTCTGGAAGAGCAGGTGGCAGAGCACTCCTGGATGCAGCTTCCCAGAGAGATGAGACATCCAGGCTTGGAGCAGCATTGGGGTGCTCAGTCGCAGCTCCTTGACAGTGCCATGCACCTGGCTGATGCAGCCACAATTTTAAAAAAAAGGTGAAGAAAAGCGACTTTAAACATCAGAGCCCCTCTTGCACAGCCTGCAGAGATGAAGGGGCAGGCTTGCAGGAGGGGTGGGTGTGAATGCGGTGCCTTGATGCACAGATTTTGTTCAGCAGCCCTCTCTCCTTCCCCAATCCCCACCCCTCAATTAAGGTACAGGAGTTTGCTTTGGAGGTGCTTTGGGGGTTTACTGAAAAGCTCAAGTTTTTCCACTTCTCTGGAGCCTCCTGGCTCATGCAAGAGGGACACAGGGCTGTCACGGTCCACTCAGTGGACGGACAAGATTGAGACAATGCTGTTCTTCGGACCGACTCTTACAAGGGCTCACTTTTCAAAGAGCACCTGAAGGTGCAAGGAAGAAGGAAAAGCCAAGTCTTTCCTCTTGACACAGGAGAAAGAGCCGCTGGTCCATGAAAGTTGCTGCTGTAGAGATGTGTAAGGAAAGCTGCAAGTGTCTTCTGTTCCCCACTTACTCCAGATCCAAAAAATCCAACAAAAGACAGAGTTGAAAAATGGGGGGGGGGGAAGTCTATTTGAAAGGCACAAGCACCAGTTTTTGATGGTCCAACTATTAATCCCTGTTAAAGACATCAATGTCTTTGATGAGGAAGCTTTCCTGCAGGTAGCAGGCACACAACAATGCCAGCTCTGGCCCGTCGCTGTTTTAGGGATGGATTAAATGAGACAGGTTTTCATGAAGTCAGTAGGGATGGGATGTCCTGGCTCAGAAAATTCAGCGACATGCAGGGGATCAGCAGATATGCTGCCTCAGGGCAGGCAACTCTGCTCAGCCCTGAGCTCTGCTCCACTTCAGGTGCCAGCCTGCACCCACCGCCACACGGGACATCTCTCCATCACCGCCCCAGCCTGGCACATGACTCCACCATGTCTGAAAACCCTCCTGCAGGACCATGAGAAGCATTAGAGGGTCTATTCCCACCGCACATCCAGGGGAACGGCCTTTGAAAACCTTCACTAGGCACTTGGGCAAGAAAAAAAAACAATTTAATCCTCAAGCCCAAGCACAGCTCAGCTAAGCCAAGGTGCCGGTGCTTGGAGTATCATCACGTGCTGCTGCAGATTGCTGCCTGCACGGTGACACCACAGCTTCGCTCGGAGCCTGAACGGATCTGAAGTGTCTAATGACACAACCAGAGGCTACCAAGCAAGAGCTGCTGCATGTGACAACCACTTGCTTGACTTCTCACAGCAGCTGAGGGACCATGAGAGATGCAGCTGCACAGGTAAGGCACCATGCATTGGCGCAGTGGCAGCATGTGGTCCCCGAGCAGGTGGCACACACTGGCGTGTGGAGATGGGTTTGGGTGGGTTCTGACAGTATTTTAACCCAAGTCCCACAGCAAAAGAGAGAAGGTGCTCAGTCAGCCCCAACCTGCCCACAGCCCTCCTGCTTTCTGCTCCTTGACATGGGCGCTAGGCAGTGAGGCTGGGGTGGTGCTGCCTTATTCCAGGACAGCCAGAAGCACCTCAGACATAGAAGTCACAGCAACGGAGCAGCCCCAGGAATCATTATGGCACCGGATAAGGCTTGTGCCAAGACAAAACATTCCATTTTTGAAGAAATACCCCTACAGCCTCTTCCCTGTGCAGGTGACAGCAGCAACTGCTGAGTTTCTGCAGGAGTTGAGGGCTGGGAGCAGAGCAGGGCAGAGGGCAGCCCGGCACAGCGGGATGGGGACCGAGGGGCAGAGGAGGACTGTCACACAGACGAAGGGACAGGCCAGGCAGTGGGGACTGCGCTTCTCTTCCCTGCAAGCTGCGGCAGGAGCAGAAGGACAACGTGACCTATTCAGGTGACTTGAAGAGCACTGCAAAGCCAGGCAGACGCCACAACAAAGCAGAAGCGCTACGTTCGTTTTATAGCGTCCGCCGTTCTGCACAGCGTCCGCCGGGGAGCGAGGGAACGGTGCCGGCCTCGAGGGGTGAGCATCGCTCAGAGCTTGATTAAAACTAGCCAAGTGCTTTATAACCTCTATGCATTTTTAAATGTCTCTCTTTGGGAAACATACCTCTTAAAAAGATAAGTTAGTTTGATAGCTCAGGGCGCTGCTCAAACTGCGAAGCGAAGTAATTTTTCTAGCATGATTCCACTATGGACCTCCCCTCCCAGTAAGCTCTTGAGCACTGGGGGATCCCAGCAGAAACTCCCCATGCGCTGGGCCAGGATGGGCAGAGGAGGAGCAGAAAGCGGGGAAGGAGAGCAGAGGTCTTGCCACTTTCTAGAGAGACAAACACCAGGATGGTTCACCCTCCTGAGAGACAGACATCCTTTTCCAAGGAGAAGGAGCCACCAGTGCGAAGGAGAGGATGTGGCTGCTGGCTGGGCATTTTCATGGAAAAAAAAAAAAAAAAGGTAGTGGATAACTTGGGCTCTTCAGTCTGTGTGTCACCTGGAGCACCAGGTGGGCGCATCAAAAGCAAAGTAGCCTCAAAATTCTGGGCACACCCTTTTGCCCAAAAAGGCAAAAATATCAGTTACTAGGAATGAACATTTGCTGGAGCCCCTCCACATGCATCGTGACGGGGCTCCTACGCTAACAGGTCCCTCTCCCTTGCTGTCAAGGCAGACATCCACAGTGGTTAAACGGTTTAAGGGCCTTCTCTCTTCTCCAGGAGAGGCTTTTGAGTGCTTGCTCCCTGGAACGCCTCCAGTTCCCAGAGCCTCCCAGGTACCTATGGTACCACCCAAGCACCCAGGTTCTCTCTTGGCTACACACAAACCCCAAATTCAGCTCTTACAGAAACGAGTTCTTGCAATCTTACAGGAAACTCGCTTCTACGAGTATTACACCTTAACCCAGGAGTGACCCTGCACGCCTATCTACCCCAGCACCCAGAGGAATGCCATCAGCCCGGGACACGCCGACAGCTTCCCATTCATTGGTCAAGCATCACCGGGTTTCTGCAAAAAGGGACAGAAGCACAGCAAGGGCTATGCAAAAGCAGCCCTGCTGCTCCCAGAGGATGCCATCCCGGGGTGCCAGACCCCCGTGAGCAGGACAGATCCCCTGGGCAGCCTCAGCCCTGGAGCAAAGGGCTGCGGTGGGTGGCTGCAAGCCATCAGGCTGCCAGAAGCAAAGGGGGTTTACTGAGACATAGCTGTGAAAATCCTCACCTCTCTCTCAGGACTGACTCGCACCGAAATGAACTGGACTCAAAGCAGCTGATCTAAGAGCACAGAGAAGTTGCCGGAGGGCTCAGAAAGTGGCATCGTAAGATGAGGAGACATTAAAATCCAAAATAATAAAAGCAACCAAATTTATTAAGGCTTCTTGGAGCCTGTGGGCAAAATAATTTTTCCCCATCTAAAAGCGGGTAAGGCAAAAGAGAAGTTAAGCAATTTATCAGAGATTAGAAGCAACAAATTGGCAAAGACCAAAGCGGCCGTGTCCTCACAAACGCTATCCCCAGCCTGGCTTGGCACAAGCAGGGTCCCTTTCTCCAGCAGTGCAAGTGGAGATGCAGGCGTGCTCGGCATGTCCTGCACCAAGTGCTTCGCCTGCTGAAATAAGAGAGCAACCCTGCATAGGCAGAACACCCTGCCGCGCTGCCGGGGGTGCCCAGCCTGCTACAACACCCCCCTTACCATGCTGAGGTGCAAGGCCCTGCGCGAGGGTCAGGGAAACACCCGAGATGGTGCTGGGATGAGATGCCGCGCGGACACCAGCCCCAGCCAGGCACAGGGAGGTCTCCAGCCACTCCGCTGGCCAAGAAGTTCCTCCAGCTCGAGCCCGTCGGTGCCACATCTTTCCCAACAGGCAGAGGACGACCAGCTTTACTGTCACTGCAGCCTAACCCAGCTTTGCAGAACCTCTGCCAACTCACCATTGACCCACACCACCCCACATGGTCCCACTCCTTCCCCAGCCAGGTTACCTAGCGTTCCCCACCAGTGGAAACGCTTCATGAGGCTCTTCCTGCCCTCCCATCATTAACAATGGGCCTACCACCTCATTCCAGCCCTTCATCCTTACTCTCCTCTTCCCATTAAGTTCAGATCGCTTCCCATCCCCTTCCCCATTAACAGTGGACCTGGTGCCCCCATCATTACCACATCATTAGATCCAAGACCAGAGTTGTTTCATGGTTATACCCCCATTTGCTGTCCTAACAGTCTCAGGAAAAGCTGTACAGCAGCTGCCCAAAAAGGGCCACCTACACCAAGAAAGAAGAGACACAGAGCATTTCCACCCTTGATCTGCACACACAAAGGTCATGGGAAATAGGCAGAGGGGGATGAATCCTTGCAGCCTCATTAGAGGGAAAGAAACTGTTTCTGCAAATAATAATTGATTTCTAAATTTATCCCCTAATTAAATAGGTTCCCTGGATGAATCTGCATGCAAGCTGCAAGGTGATGATTTAGTGCCTGGCTTCCTACGGGAACGCATCAACACATGTTTGCAAATTGTCTCTCTCCCATATTCAAAGGCAGGGTGATCATCTCCCCACGCCAGCACATCAGGAGCAGACGGGCCCCTCCTGCCACCTGGAGCTTTCAGCAAGCCAAGCCAAGCTTTCCTCTGCGCCAGGTTTATCACAGCCACATGCAGGGGAGAAGGGCATTTGTCACCTGTCTTGTCGCTGATCCCTGTGCTCCAATACAGCAGGGACTCTCCCACGGACCAGAGCATGGGATCCATCAGGACCAGAGAGTGCAACTCACACCCTGCCTAAGCGGGAGGCCAGCTGGAGGGGTTTTTGGCAGGTAGCAGCTGTAGAACTACAGCAGAACTGGAAATGCGCTGCCTAAACTCAGCACGTAGCAACAGCGAGAATGAGAAACATTATCTCCAAAACATGCTCTTGCTTCCTACATCAATTCCATGGCTGTTCCTGTCTAGTCGCTTTGACTTTTTCCTACAGACACCATCAGCTAATAAAACCTCAAGAGACGGATCCTGGGATAAAACCAGGCTACAAGCTCTGCAAAAATTAAACACATTTATCACTCTTCTGTGGAGAGTTCCTTTTGGAAACCAGAGAGCCCTGATACTCTCAGACAAGCATCAAAGGACTTTGGACGCGAGAACTCCGTGTTAGCTTGAAAAGGCGACAGCAGCGAGCAGCCCTGCTGCATTAAAGCCCACGCTAATTAACTCCTGCTGCCCGGTACCATAAGCATGGGGCCCACAGCCTGTCCATACAGTGCTGGCTCAGAGCCTTCCCCTCCCAAGAAGAGAGGTACCTGCCTGCATTTACACACCGTCTTCTGCCTGTCAGCAGCAGCAATATCTTTCATCTTCTCTTTCCTTCCTACCAACTTTCCACCCCTCAAGATTATCTGTGCACTGGGCAGACAGGTCCACTTTCCTTCAGGGCTCCAGCCCTTTGGTGTTGAGGCTTTGGGATCTACCTGCAGACGTGGATCATCCCTCCTGGTGCCCCACATACTGGCGTTCCTGCTCCCAGCACGTGGTGCTTGCAAGGATGAACCATAAGTGCAGCCTGGAGATCCTTTACGGTGCCCATCTCTGCCACACTGGGCAGAGATTGAGGAGCCCTCCATTCGACCCTTGACTCTAGCACTCACCCCAGACAAATTCATAAATTCAGATATTTATGGGTCTGCTTGGCCCTGTAGGGGCTTCCAGAAGGCAGAGACGCAGCCTGCATCTCCAGCTAACACCACACTGAAATCAAACAGAGAAGCTCCTCCTACGAAGATCTAAGAGGCTTTTCTGAGGTTTTGAACCTTATTCTGGTCTATGGTGGAAAAAAAAAGACCATTTGGAAGTTACCCGATGAGGGGGAGGGGAAAATAACCTCTCCATCTATCCCCTCCAGAAACAGTGAATGCAGGTTGCAACCAAAGGGTGAAAGGCAAGCACCAGGCATAGCCCAGGCACGACCATGGCCGTTTGCTGTTCCAGGGTGACTACAACATGGACACCTATGCACCTGGTGGTCACATGCTACTCTTTGAAGAAATGCCAAGAGATGGGATTTTCTCCCTCCCCCCCCCCCTTCCCCGCAAAAGTGTTCAAAACCACGGTATTTTGCATTTCTCAACACTTCTGGATGAAAACCATCTCGTTAAGCAAGTTCTCAATCAAAAAATCACTACCGCAGACAGAGCTCAGGCCCTAACCTACTTCTGCATTCAAAAATAAAAAATCCATTAGGTGGCTAAATACTTTAGGAACTGCGTCCCTTCATCTCCCTGCTTTGGTTCTCCATCTGTAGCAGAGCAACCTTCTTTATAAATTGCCTCCGAGAGCCTCAGATCTCTTCTAAAAGAAAACAGTATTATTCACAGGACAGGAAAGAGACGCAAGAAAGCTAATTAGTCCTCGTACAGAGGAGTTTGCAATATACAGCATTTAAATGAAGCTTGATTTTTGGATCACAGCGCTAAAATCTTTGCATTGCGTCACTGGCTTTCTTTTCCAGAGACACCTTTTCTTTGCTCACCTTGAGCATTCTTAAAGGCAAAGAAAATTCCTTTAGGTACCAAAGCAAATTCATAATCTAGCTCTCCACCACTTACCAACTTGAGCGCATTAAAACTCTGTTAAAAGCAGAGCAAGATGAGTCCTTGAAGCCCTGTTCCCCAAGGATGTCTGCACATAAAGCAAGGAAAATCTGTGGTTATTAGAGTTTAGCTTTATTGTTTTCATAAAACACACCGAAGATTGTGTTTATGATTCTGGAGAAAATAAAACCCTCTCTCCAATTGTTAAAATAATGAACACAAGATACTCCAGTGATTTCTAAACAATCAAACACTTCGGACTTCCACAGCACCCTCTATTCCGATTTCGGAAACGTCTGTACGAGAATGAAAATAAGCCTAGATGGGTGGATGATAAATCCAGCATCTCACCTTATAGCTAAAGGAAGCAGAATAGTTTATACATTCATTGCTTGAGGCTAAGTTACACGGACAGGAAAGGAACTGTTCAAAACTCATCACAAAATAGCTTAAAAGCCAGTTTTGCTCGTTTTCAGTAACATCCCAGCTTCTGAATGATCAAATCCCATTTGAAAGCCAGACTTGAGCACCAGATTCATTTAAACACACTCAAAACCAAATAAAAAAGTAAGATCTTAGCCAGCACTTTCTCTCTGGCCCCTACACAGGTTGCTCGCAAAGCCTTCTCCAACACAACGTTCACACCTTCAGAGGGCTTTTGCATCTGGCTGCAAGGGGGCATTTCTACCCATAGCTGCATCCAGTCAGACACACAGCATTGCCCAAGGAACCCAAATGCCTCCATCACTTCTGCTCCTCTACCTCCAGCCTGAAGAAAGGACAAACCAAAGGGGTTTCTTCCCCTCCTTTAAGTATTACAAAGGCTATGTGAGGTTATGAATTATTAAATGGAGCTGTCTCTTCCGTTTACCGTGATGATGATGGAAGGGAAACACAGACCGCAGAGGGGCCATTTCTTCAGCACAGGAGCAGGGCAAGGAGCCAAGGGGCATGACCAAGAAGGATCCTTACCCAACTGCTTAGTGTCTTTGCCCATCCATCAGAGCCTGACACTTGGCTGGCACCACTCGCATGGCAGGGATCGAATTAATCTTGGAAGAAGCCGAGGGAAATACATCTTGCACAGCAATGGCCTGGGAAGGGAGGGAAGCTCTTCAGACAGGTGTCCCGCTCCATATCCCCGCACCTCTACTTGAAAACCTGGGCTGAACCAGGACCTGAGACCCTCTTGGCCATACCCAATGGTTAACCTGGACAGGCCGACCTAGCAGAAGCAGGTCTTTTTTGGAGCTCCAGCACAAGGGAACAGACCAGGAGTAGGGATGGAAAAAGTCAGCGAGGATGGAGATACTGAGAAGATGGCGGCAGAGTCCAGCCTTCAGAGTTTTGCAGATGCCTTCTGGAACGTATTACTGCCAGCTCTAAACCAACCTATTAGTAGGAGCCTTTGGGGCTTGTAATAAAAACCAAGGTTTTTTTTTTCCCAGAGCCAGGTTAGATACAAGATGTCTGAAAATTAAAGGAGCAGCCTAAAAAAAGATTTCAATTCCGTCCCTCCCTTTCCGTTCATTTACTCACAGGCTCCTCAGAGACAGAGGTCAGCCGCAGAACAGCGGCACCCCAGCTGCATTTATCCCCAGAACTGACATAGCATGCAAAAGCACTTTCTGCTCCTTGGACCCACCTTGCTGATTAACGGCTTCATTCCAAAAAGCACAAAACAAGACTGAATTGAGACTGAACTGATTTCAAAGAAACACCAAATTCAACACACACAGCCAGATCTTCAAGTCGAGGCAGCACTGAGTGTCCAAACTAACAGCAGTCTCTGTGCATCCTGCCCCAGCAATACATCCCAAAATCGATGAGAACAGAGTAGTTTCCAGGGCCCCACCTTTCCCCTCTCCTGCAAACTTCTTCTATGGTTCTCCTTCTGAAAAACAAAATAATCAAACCCAACACACTAGCCCACAGAGGTCTGAGTTTCATGAACTACTCATTTTTCTGCTTAAAAAACACTAAGAATCAAGTTTTCTTGCAAGAGATTTGCCACCACGGCTGCCCTTGATCATCCCATCACACACAATATTGCTACCTGTACTCAGGGTTAAGATCCTTATTTAAACACCAGAAACGAAAAGCAGTGCCTTCCCAGGGAAGGGCACAGGAGCCCCACATGGTCCAATCCTGCCCTTTGCTTCCACAAAATGCAACTTAGCCCTGCCTGCAATGACTGTTGGGCTGATCACCGCCTGGCTTGCGAGTCCTGCCCACTCACTTTTTGTTGGTTTTGGTTTTTTTTTTTTTTTTTACTCTGGTTGTTAATGGAAAGAAATCTCTGGATCCATCTGAAATGAATTATACTCCAGTAATTGCAGCTGCTATAGGGCAGTATTAGGTCAAACTGCCCTTTTTGTGCTGTGTCTCAAACACTAGAGATGATGAATGGGCTCATTTTCAGCAGAGCTGGATGCTCACAGCTCCAGGTGAAGCCCATGCAAACCCCAGATGCTCACCACTACGACACCGCATCACCGGTGCCTGCCAAGCGTCTCCTTTAATAAAACATCCAAACTCACACTATATAAACACAATTTTGGCTTGCATCGCTTGCTACTTGTTGTCATCATCCCAGGTCCTCAGCAGACAGCCTTCCCGTGCCATCCCCAAGGCTGTCCTCTCCAGGCTGTATTCGATTGCTTAAGAAATCCATGCCGCTCTCCCCCCAGAAGGACCTTTTCAGCCCAAAACAGAGATTCTCCCCTCCCATTCTAACTCTGTGTTAATTATTAAGATAGGGTGGGATTGAAGAGACTAATTACCACTGTAAAGTTACTCTCCTGAAGGCTGATAAGGAAAGTAATTAGGATGGACAAGCATGGATTACAGAGCTCTAAATCTCTCTCTCTTGTCAAGATAATGCTGCTGCCCAACCTCACAGACGACAAACGAGTCTGTAGGCAAACACAAGGCAGTCATGGAGACAGAACAACGGCCTGGACCTTCACAGAGCATAGACCCTTCATGCTGCAGCACAAGGGGACCCCTTCTCCAGCAGCTCCAGACTGGGACCAGCCTCCAACACACAACCCCAAGGACCTCAGCAAAGGCATCTCGCCCTGGGCCAGGTGACAGCTCATACCGGCACCCACGTTGCTTGCCTTTTGTGGTGAGCTAGCCTTGCTGGCTGCCATATGCCCAGCAAGCCGCTCCCGCACTCCTTTGTTCCCAATCCTTCTACCTCCTCCCCGCCCGAGCAGTGCAGGTGGGATGGGGAATAGGGGTTGCCACATAACCCCAGTGCACCTTCACAGTCAATGAGAGAGTATGCTCCTTCAAGTCAACACACCCAACACCTTCCCCCCTCTGGACACGATGCTTTTGGCCATTTTGCCTTCATCTAGTCTCCCTTCTCCTCCCCAGATATCAGCTAAGACAAGAAGACCACTCAAGCAGTAGATAGAAGATGACAGCTATTCCATTGGGCTGTCATGGGACACGCGTCCTTTTGACACGAGGGCAAGAGTAACATTTCACGGTGTCACAGCAGCGTGTGACTGCCCTCGGAATATGGTTGCTCAAAGCAAAAGCTCAAGACCTGGGAAATCCCAAGAGGATGAACCCCATGGACATCTCCAGCCACCTTCTATCCCACGTCTGCTAGCTCCAGCTTGTTTGTCCACATGGAAGAGTCCTCACAGGTGAGACACAGCAGAGGCAGCTCAGGGGATCTGGACTGAAGCATGACCTCCAGGAGGGCCAGCCCACACGATCCTGCGTGAGCCATTCTGTACTTCACAGCTACCAGAACACAGACGCCCGTACGCCACGTCCCTGCGCTCTGCCGGCTGCAGCCCCCTGCAGTTCTCTGCGTTTGTGCAAGACACAGCAAAAGCGAGGGTCGAGCTTGGGCAGAGCTGCCAACACCACCGATACAAATCTTCAAAGAGACAGCGAAGTGCACAAGAGCGAGCTAACTCACCCCAGCTCCCCAGCAAGCGAGCGCAGACCGCTCGGCTCCCGCTCTCTTCCAGCCGCAGCAATACTGGCTCCCAGGGTCACGTTCCTCCCGCAGCCGTGCACATCTCACATGCATTCCTCATGCACACACACAGATTATTTTCCTCTAACAACTTCAGGCACCCTGCGCTAGAGCATTTGTAACTAATACATATTCTAATGTTCCCATTCACCTGAGACACTCGAAACTTTCCTGGCTCATTTGTCAGATTTTTTTATTTATTTTTTCTAAATACCTTCTTTCCCTCAGGCCAGTCGAGTCAGTCCAGTTAATTTTAATTTCCACGGACATGGAAAGTCATCTCAAGGTCATTTTTGGGTTATTTTCCAGTTTTAAGTCTGGAAGATTTTGCAGGGTTTGCAATTGAGGCTTCTGATTATCTGCTACATATTGAAACGAAAAGGAACTGGCTGAGGAGAGACAGTGATGAAGCACCCCATTGACACCCAGGTAATTAAGGAGAAACAAACATGTTTGTTGGCTGAAACAAGAGGAAAAATGATGCAAACCACTTTATTCTAGCAAGGAAGAGAGGAGGGAGCAAAGAAAAAGAAGCAGCAGCTAATGGGCTGCCATCAGAAGGGCGTGCTTTGCTCAAGCCAAAACCTTCCCAGGGTGTTTGCATTTCAGTGGGAAGCTTGTCGGGTGCCATGGGAAGGCTTTTGTCACTTCTGATCAGAAAGACAGTGAAAAAAAGAAACCCACTAAATCGCAAAACATAACCTTTGCGATGCAGGAGACAGATGAACACAGCCCCATTCCAAAGGCGGGGGGGAAATAAAATTATATATATGTCCTAAGGGCTCAGAAGCCTTGAAGCCTGGATGTTTGCCACAGGACAGCTCGATCTCCTCCTGGCCAGCCACAGCATTAAGGTCCAAGAAATTATTCCCTCGGGAAACTGGTGACTCCCAGCATTAGCCCAGCTCACGGCCAGGACCAGACAATGCCGGGGGCCGCAGCAAGAAACAACTTTCCCAGTGAACATCAACCCTGGGCTCCCAAAGCGAGCCTAGCACAGGCGCGTCAATCTTCGCTCCGAATGTGTTTATTAAATGTTTGTAATATCGCAGTGGCAGACAGAGAAATGCAATCAAGCCTGAGTCACACATCTTCCCAAGTCTTTGGGGACCGTGGGTACAAGCCTGGTTTTGTTCCTTTCCCAGGGAACGATCAAGATACAGGACTCTCAGCTCAAATCACACGCACTCTCCAGGGGCAGGCGACGGTAATTAGTTTGTGTGCATTGGAGTCATTTTTGGTTTCAAGCCTTGCTCAGGGAACCTGGCAGGAACACTCAAGCTACTGGGCAGTGAGCGCTCTGGAAAGACCTCGTCCTGATGGTGGGTGCTGGCCTCAAGCTCGCAAAAACTGGCCTTGTCCCACCGATTATTTGCTATCTAAAACCCACTGTACTGCAGGCTGGTTTTTTTCCCCAGTGGCAAGCATCTTCAGAGAGAAGCGGGTACAAGAAATAGCTTATTTTAGCTTCCTTAAAACAAAGCAAATCCTATTATTCTAGGAGTGCATCATCCTGCTTTCCCAGCCCCAGGAGATGATGTCCCCCCGCAGGCAGAGCTCACCTAGTCCAAGGTACCACCCCACACCTACCCAGGCTCACGATAGCCTGGAGGTGGGGGGGAAAGGGCAAACCCACAGCCCCCCAACAGCACTGGGGCTCACAGGAGGATGGAGAACACCAGTGAGGGCAGTGCTGGACCACCAGATCCTTAACCTCAGTTTTATTTAGCTCTACTCCAAGCCAGACTCAAGAGTGCCTCGGAGTGGTTCGAACATGGCGGTCCAGCCTTCCTTCAATAGCAAGTCCTTTTCCCTGGTCCTGGAGGAAACCTTGGAAACCGTGAGACACACTCATAGGCAGCGGCCAGCAAGTGCACGGGCAGTCCGCAGCAGGAACCCACACACCTCCAGCTGCTCGGGTCAGGTCCTTGCACGATGCTAATGCTGTAAAAGTACAGCTGAAGTCAGGACTATTTTTCTGCTGACTGTGAAACTGGGGAAGGGGGGGGGGGGGGGGCGGGGGGGAGAAAAGAAAAAAAAAGGAATGTATTGCCATGTACATTTGTTCAGATACAGCACTACCAATGCCAGATTGGACATCAGGGCACAGCCATGCGATTAAGTCATTTTTCCGTTTGCTGAAAGCAATAAGGAAAAAAAACTTAAAATGTTTTGCTGTGAACTTAATGTTTCATTTGACAATGAGCTCTGAAACAGCAAAAGCTTGAGAAACAAAGCCAAAAACCCCCTAAATTTTATAAAAATATCACTAAATCAGTGTTGAGCCAAACCTATTTAAAAAAAAAAAAAAAAGTAAAAGAAAATGCTTGAGTCTGAAAAATCCTGGCCGTGCACTGGGATCAGCCTTGTTCCTGGGAACAACCCCAGGGCACCGCAAAGGAAAGCGAGATGGAAACCCACCTGAACTCAGCCAGTGGAATGAATGGTGCTGCCCTCGCTCCTCTGCCCGCCACGCCACACATCGGCATTGGTTAAGGCGGCATTTGAGCGCCAAAATCCGGGCAAAGGGAGCAGCTAACGGCCAGCACCGGCCACACGCCGCAGCCCTGTCATGACTCCAGCATCCTGCCTATTAAGCAGTTTATTTTCTGAGTCGATGCAGCCGAGGACTTGGCTATTTAACCTTGGTACAAAGCTCCTGTCACTTGCAGGGCGGGAGGGATTACGTGCGTGCCTGTGCACGGGGGCGAGGGGACGCGGAGGGCTCGCCACTGCTGAGCGTGAGATCAGCTGCCGTGATTAGTAACCAAAATTAAAATACAAGACAGCACCTAGCAAAGCCAGGGGAGCGACACAGCTGCTGGGTATCGTTAAGGAGAAAAATAAAAAATTAAGTTTACATCTGAATCCACCTTCTATGTGTTGTTTAATGGGGTTCACCACTGCCTCCCCTGCAACCTCCTGCTGCCAGGGGAGTCCCATCTTCCCTCCTCCACTCCCAGGTTGAACAGGCAAGACAAGCTGGCCGGCTTCAAGCCCCACAGACAGCCCTCACCACTGCCAGCCAGGTCAGGTCAAACACCCTGTTTTGAGCCAGAACAAGCCTCTTCTCTTCACACCACAGGAGAAACCCTAAAGCTGCTGGTGGCTATGCCCACCACCCTGCGCAGCCAGCTGGGAGTCAGGGAACCCTCCTTGGGCTTCACCTCACTGTCCCCTGCTCCTTCTGAACTCGCCCTTTGCTAACGCACCTCCCAGCCCTCTCTCCTGCCCTGCTTTTTTAAGGCAAAGCCACGAAATAACCCTGAACTAAGAGATACAAATTCCACTCACAGCAACCCCCAGGGCTGCGCCTCCCTCCCACTGCCCCAGCTCGGAGCAAGGGCTGTGGGAACAGATGTACCAAGGCACGAGGAGTTTAAGAGGCTCCTTGTTTGCATCGAGCTGAGCTGCTGCGAGGAAGAGGGAGCAGCGGGGAGATAAGTACTCGCTTCTGCACACGGTACAGAGAAGGATTAGATACTTACAAATATTTTATCCTAGCTAAAGTAATTGCACCACTTGTTCTTATGAGTCAGAGCTATTTATTTTCATGCTTCAGGGCATCAGTTGATCACACCAGCTGAGGTCAGGCAGAAATTCCCATTGCTCCTGTAAGCGTTTTGCATATTGCAGGGAAGCGCGTTAGCACAAGTGACTGCAGCCTGGCACTCCCCTCGTGCTAGCCCTCTTTGGTCCCCACCGGGTGAAGAGGACATGCCAGCAGGAACAACTTCTTTGCCTTAACCCCCCCAGTATGACACAGGAAACAGTCATTGCTCTCACCAGTTTGACTTCTGCTAGTGGAGAAGCATAGCCCATGCTCCTGCCCTGGGTGGAGGATGCTGACGCTTTCGGTACCATAGCCACCTCCAGCTGTGCTCCATCCTCCAGGCAGCAACCGGGCAGAGACACCAGCGGGAAGAGCATCCAAATGAGAAGAGATGGTAACAGTCATACAGGAGGTGAAAATAAAAACAACTCCTTTTGACCCTGAGCACGAGAGCCAAACCGGGGTCACCTAAGCTCATTTCAGCAGCCAGCGACTCCACCGCCTCTGCTGGGAGCAGACACAGATAACTGCTCATTTCTGAGCACTTGTGGATGCACAGCTCTAATTGTGTCACCACTGAGAACCCTCCTCAAAACCAACACTTGGTCAACATTAATAAATAAAAACCAGGCAGCCCATACACCGAAGGGGCAGAGGAAAGCAACAAAACAGCCACAAGTACTGGACCAGGAATAAAACACCTCCCCATCATCCCTCCCAGCGCTAACTATCCAGCTCCACTAACTCAGGAGCATTTAGTAAAGGTCTTGGAAAGAAACAGCCCTTGATCTCCGAGCACCAAGCATGAAATGAAGTGGCAGAGGCCAACACTCGCCAAATAAAAGGTTCCCTTCGCACAAACAACAGGTCGGCTGCTCTTGGAGCGAAACGCACGCATGTGCCAGCAGCCCATCCAGCAGCAGCCAGGAGGGACTGCAAGGTGCTTCGCCGTACCTGACCGTGCACACACAAACCTGGTCAGAGTATCGCATACCACGCATCCAGCTCGAAATACCGCTGGGAGCTGTGGCAGCACAGGATCGCTCCCCTATCCCCTTCCTTTCATCCTGCTCATTCCCCACCTTCGTCCCCAGCTGTCCTCCCAAACAGCATCATTTTGCCTCCTCACCCCTGCTCAGATGCTCACCAAAAGTCAGGTATCCTACGTTTCCTCATCTGCGCTTTAGTGATGCCCATTAGTAATTACACTGCTGCGGCAGCAGCTCTGTAACTTTAATTATAAGACAATTTCTGTTCTAATCCCTGGTTTTGACTCACTACCGCAGACCCCCCCCTCCTTTCTCTCCCCCACCCTCTCATTCGGTCATTTCAGAAGTGAAGTCATGCAGATAAGGAGTTTGAACAATTAGGTATAATGATAATACCTACACCACTTTCACACAGATGTCTGAATACCACTTCAAGGGCAGGACCACAAAACCAGCCTGCTCTCTGCAGCTTTGCAATTTCTTATGTCATCAGAAACGGTATCAGGATCCTTTTTGGAAGCTTGCATTTGTTCACGTTTCAAACAATTTTATACCCGTCATTTTCAAAGCTCTGGGACACCCTCCCCTCACTGCTGGCATCTAACCTTCAGCAGAAGCCACCACAGAGAAGACGTGCCAGTGAACTTCACACAGGGCTGCAAAGTCACCAGTACCTCCACACCCAGAGCATCCCATCAGCATCCTCTGGGTGACACCCCCTCCAAGGCAGCTAGGGTACAGGGAGAGCATCAGGGAAGTTAAATCCTTCAACTCAGAAGTCAGAAACCCCAGGTTTCACACCCAGATCTTCAGCTCAACTCACTCGACTTCACCTCTCATCCCCCACCTGTCACCAGGGATAATATTTTTTTCCTGACATGCTTTGTTATTCAAAGATAGAAGATTCTGTAAATGCTGAATTATTATCATCAAATTATAATACTCAGAACATTGTCTCCCTTTGGGATTCATGCTGCAGGAGAAGAGAGCACAGCAAAGGCACCCAGAACTGTAATGTGCCACATTTAGCTCTCTTAGAGATAGCGGGGATGGATGCTGCTTCAGTATTTTCTCTCTTCCTCAGCTGTCCTGGAAGAGTCTCTCTCTGACAGAGAGAACTGAGCTATATTTGAAAGGTAATTTTTGAGCAAATGGGAACAGAAGTATCAGAGTTGTCATGATGAGATTTTTTGGAATTTCCTTCCCGTTTCAGGGGAGGAGGGGTGGGAGAAATCAAGACCATTTGCATTTCATTGTTTTCAAAATGGGATGGCTCCTGCCGCCACCTCCAGCTTCCCCAGGCTCCCTGCAGGGTCCCGGCTGGAGGACTCCGCAAAAGCCCCTGAAATGGAGCCAGACAGCCCCACACATCTGGTTCTTTCTAATTTTCACTTTCAGAAATAAAAATAAAGTAGATTCCAGATGGAGCCACTTACAGCACAGGACAAGGGGGAACCCTATTGAGGTACCTACAGGGGAAGCCATCATCCAGCCCCTTCGCGGACCCACCACTGATAGCCAGCACTAAGTGGCATCCAGCACTGCATCTCAGGGCACACATCTACCCCCAAACAAACAGAAAAGCCAATCCACACCGCTGGGACTTCTCAAAAGTACAGCACACAAGCACAGAGCCAGCACCATCTAGTTCTGGTATGTGTGAGGCAGGGCTTGGCTCTCCCTGCACAAACCCCTGGGCACAGGGCTGCTGGTCTAGGGACAGGTTCTTCTGGGGACAGCCTGGAGAAGGGCCAGCACTCACCTCCTCATTGCTGCCCATTTTAAGCCTTCAACATCTTCAAGCCCCTCAAATGTCACCTTTTCAGAAGAGGCAGAGACAACCAAACCTCCAAAGATGAGCAAAAGCTAATAAATCGATAAGCACTGAGAAGAGAGCCAGGAAAATGAGAATCCCTGGGAAGAGCAGCCAGCAAGCGAAGGAAAGCAGCAGCCTGCACCCAGCTTGGCCAAGCCCTGTTATTGCCACCAACACAGCTGCTCCAACGCCTGCCTCCTTCCATAATTCAGGCCAGTATCCCCAGGAAACTTCCCAACGAGTAATGGGGAAAACACAAACGCCGCAGGCACACAACAGCACAGCAAGAAGCCATCAAGCTCATGAGCAGCAGGAGAGGAGAGGAAAGGCTCTTGCAAGCAACAGCCTGCACCTCAGCCTGGGAGGTTTTGCTCCTTCCCTGCTACAAAACTCGCTATCAGCTTTCACCTAAATGCTTTGTTTCCCCATGAAACTAGCCCTGTTCCCCCTCCCACAAAGAGTTTCACATCGCAAAACCCCAGTTAGCATAGGCACTGGAAATGTTAGCCTCACCAGTCCTGCTGGGAAACTGGGCTTCCCGTGCCTGCAGAGCACCACGTCAGCACCTCTGCTCCCTGTACATCAGCCCAGCTCAGGCAGGACACCCCAGTTCATCCCAGAGCCCCCGCCAGCAGCCTGCCCCAGAGGGGTCGAGGCACAGCACCCAGCACAGGCTGCCCTCCTGCCTCTCCCCCAGCTCAGGGTGCAGCCTGGCTCCCTCCTCCCAACACGCTCCTGCTGTCACATCCACGGCTTCTCCCTGAGAATGATGACAGCAGATGATACAAGACCTTGAATTTAATTGCAGTGGGGGAAAAAAAAATAAAATTATGTTCAGAGTGATAAAGAACCCCTTTCATAAGCCACATTATTTGTGTCTCTTTTCTAGAGAATTTTAGAGTTTGCTTGGGGGTTGGTTTGCATTTTACTATTCAGGGCCACAGCTTGCACAGAAACAGGCGTACGGCTGGGCAGTCGGTCGCCCACGAGCATCCTGCCAGTACAGCACGGGAGGTGTCTGGCATCGCCACCAACCGCTGGGGCAAATATCTCACCTCCTCAGTTACCTGCTGGACCCTCACTTCCCAATGCCACACACCCCCACCCCTCCTGCTTACCCTGGATAGAGCAAAGGAGCAGTTTCAAACCCTCACACATGAGACAGACCCCTGGCAGATGTTTCACAGAGATGGGAGAATATTTAAAAACAAAAATCCTACACCCTTACAAACTGTATGGTTCAACCTGCCATCATCACTTCGCTGGTTTGCTTGTAGCAGAAAACCCAGCCAAGGTTTTCCCCTGCTCTTTAGGGCTGTTTCTCCTATGGACCTCATGCTACTAGAGAAGAAGGGGCATGGTCATGCAGTGGTCATTAGTAAATGGATTATCTGGGCATTGCAGGGAAGGGTCTTCCTGGTGGAGGGGGGAGCAGAGAGGGAAAAAGGCACAAGGCCAGCTTGCTGGAGGGCAAACAGTGATTAAATATTTATAGATTTTAATGCATTGATTTGTTCAGTCGGGAAACAGTCCTTTAAGAGTTTGAAGATGCCTTTCAAGGCAATTCTTAATCAGCAACCCAGGTGCAGCAAAGAGGAGCTCAACAAGAGGCAGAAACCACTCCAGGGGAAGGTCTTGAAAGCGGTGCTCTCCTCTCCTCACCCCAGTGGGGGACCCCCTACGGCCAGGACAGGATCCAGGAGGCTCAAAGAGCCCTGCAAGAGATTTATGTCCAAGCCTTTCTAATTAAGTTTCTCCTGTAAAGGATTTGGTTTTGGACAGTATTTTTTTGCAGGAGAAAACTAAATGACACTGCTTAAGGAGAAACAAACTGCAGTATTTCATGTTGGCCAGAACAGAAAGACTCTACACCCCTTCCAAAATCTGCACAACCTGACTGAGGAAAACTGCTGCTCATGCCAGCCTTTGCATCACCATCCCTACACTAGCTCCTTGCCTTGCTTTAGGAAAAAACCTCCACTTCAAAAGCATAAATAAGCGAAAAAGAGGGGGTATCCAGCAAGTGCTGACCCAGCTAAGGCAGCTGGTTGATGCCCCTGGAAGCAGTTTGGCACAAGGCCCCCCATTACACAAGGACGCAGCTCTGTGGCGCTCTTCACATGCATTAGGGCTGCACCTACCCCTGCCTGAGCTGGGACAGACCTTCTGGGTGGCACCATTTGGCCCCTGGAAACGTTTCAGTGCCACCAAAGCAAAGGCGTGCAACTAGGCAGTGCTGCTGAGCAAGCGCTGCACACCTTCGCTGGGTTCAGGCTGAAGCTGATGGCAAACCAGCCTCCCCCATCTCTCATTTATGACAGTGCAGAGCTGGAAGCAGGACACTTACCTGCCCAGTAGAATTCTAAACCTCCTGCAATTCAGCCATGAAAAATAATACTTCGAAGCAAAATGGCAGTTTTAATTCTAATTCAGTCAACTAGAGGGTAGTAATTAAGTGTACGCCCCTCTTTCTTCAGTGAAATTTTATCTTCTGAAAGGGAAACTGTGAGAAGAGTTTTGGGAAACTGGCTGGGAAGCATCAAGCAGCCCCAGGGCTGCAAATACAACATCCCATAGTCCATTGAATCCATTAGCTTACTTATCAATATGAGATTAATTATTCCAGTTCATAGGATATTTGGTTGTTTCTTAATGCTCCAACTACCACATTCAAAAGAGCTGAGATGCTCTTGCCTTGGCTCACTGGATTCACTGCTCCTCATGGTCACTTCCAGCCTTTAAGACACAAGCAAATGCCTCCTCCAGGCTCACAAACAAAATGACAAATAAAACCACACTTCAAGAGCACCCTCCGATGCCCAAGGCAAGGAGGTCCTCTCCTGCAGCCCCAACCAGGGAGGACAGGGGGCTGCAGTCTAACCTCCACTGATAACTCTACAAGTATAACCGAGTGTGCCTTGAGTTTGGGTTTGTGCTGCCAAATTTTAACAGGAGAGGGAGGAGGGGGACAGAAGAGGGAGGGAGCACACAAACAGGGGAATACAAGAAATTGCACACATTTTGTTCCCGAATCCTCCAAATGTGACTCACTTTGCTCTATTGTGACAAACTGAAACGCCTCTGAGGAGTTCATTTCACGTCTCATCCATTCTCTGAATAATGGGAAAATCCCTCTTTGTTTCTCTAAGATATCAGCTCACACGACGCGCCACGTACACCCAGTTCCATTAGACATAATGGAACGAGATTGTCCCAGAAGTTGTTTTCAATTGCTTGAGTGCATCCTTCATTTAGGGAAACAAGAATATATGAGCTGCTCTCCCCCAGCCGATGTGAGGACGCAATCTTTAAGCTGAAGTCAGGGCCATTTGTTTCCTAGCTTTGGCATGGGAAGAGGGTTGGTCCTTCCTCTCCCCAGCTCCAGGACCAAGCGCCTTGGCCATCCTCCTGGGGAAACCCAGGCTCCTGCCAGCACAAAGCCACGTGTGAAGCTGGAGGTCAAGCTGTCCTATGGCAAAGGGTCCCCTCCCCCTCTGTTTCAAGCTTGGGTGCTCCTATTAGGCACTGAAGCCTTGAGATACTACGCCACGTGCCATGCAACGTCAATCAAGGATGCTGCGGGATACACCAGGGATGCCTGCGCTTCCCTGGCTGTTGACCTGGTTTCCCAGTACATCCCACTGTGCCATTATGCAGCACATAATGGTGATGGCTGTACAGTCACAGGGCCCAGGAACACGCCCAGTGTGTAACAAAAAAAGCCTGTGTATCTGACAAGGAAAGCGGATCCCCCAGGAATGCATGTTCTAGCTGGCTGCCTACAATTTACTTTGACTTCTTGGGACAAAAGGAAAGTTTGAAAGCCTTGGAGACAAACCAGGCTGGCTTAAAGACACCACCTGCGATAACAACGTTGTTAGCATTGCGAACATTACTTCTGTATTCAGAAGGAACTGATGGGGCTTAGTGGGAGGGAGAACAACGGATCACAGCAGCCAGGTTTTGAGTTTTGTTTTTTTAATTGACTGCCACCTTGAGATAGCTTCTCTTCCCAACAACAGGGAGGGAGGGGGGGGGGGGGGGGAGCGGATCACAACAAAGCAAACAGCATCTTGAGTCTATCAGATCCTTTTCAGCAAAATATTGGCTTGAAGCCTCCGTGACACTGGTGCTTAAAGCAAAGCAGGTGCCTGAGCTTCGTTGCTGAATCGGGACCGATGTCCCCAGAACAAATTCACACGAATATTTGTCCTGCGCTTGCAGGACACAACAGTGATTACCACCAGCCACGCTGCGCACTGGGGACTTCAGGTCTTCCAAATGTAACAGGTTTTAGGTTTTCCCCTTTGAGAAAGCATGCAATGGGTGCACAAGTAGAGCAACAAAATCTGTGCCCCCCCACCCCCCCAGCACAGAACCACTTTCAAGCTGTTCTTTCTTTTATTTTCTTTTTAGATTTACCTCCCCAACCCTCCAGGGAGGGAACAGAACAACTCCTGACAGCAGTCAAACCGAAGCCAGACCAGCAAGCACCACCAGCAGGCACTGGGGACTGCGAGGAGAGGAGCGAGGCTGAGCTCAGAGGGAAGCAGTCCCAGGGCTTTGCCACAGCCGGCATCAGCTCCCTGCTGTCCCCATGCCCAAAGGCTTATCCCAGCCCTGTCCTAACCTCCAGATAGATGAGCTCAGGGCCACGTTGAATCATACTTTTTTTCCCCTAGAGTTGGCACCCGGCCCTCCCTCTATAGCTTCTCCTGGCTTGGTTTCAACAGCAATAGGTTTTATTATCATGCCTTGCTGCCCTAATTCTCTCCGCACTCAATTTTCCATTGACACGTTGACCCTCTGCTGCATTTGCTAGCTCTGGGCAGGCAGCAGCAAGCACTTGGTCACCTGCCCGCAAGAAATGGGAGTTGAGGGGCAGGAGAAGCGTCCTCCTAGTCCTGCCGGCATCCGCACGGACGTGGCCCCACAGAAGAGAGGAGGATGGGAAGTTTCTGAAGGGAGCAGAAAGACACAGAGGAGGAGACGGTGAACAAAAGGAAAGCCAAGGAAAGTGAAAATGATGCAGCACAAAAAAAGCAAAAGGTCAGGGGAAGAGAAAGAGAGCAAAAGCAGCAGAAATTCGGCTGATGGGGTAGGAAATGCGACGCCAAGACATGACGATAAAAGAGCCGCATGGCACCAGGACGAGGCAGCAGCAGGGCTGTCCTCACCTCGCCCCGGGGAAATCTCCCAGCTCCAGGTGTCACCACTCCAGCCCTGCCCAGCTCCTGGTCACCTTTTCACAGCCCTGCTGGGACATCCGGGAGAGCAGCAGGGAAAGATACGGATGGTTTTGCTCCCAGGACTGTGGAGACACATTTCAGCTTTCTCTTCTGGTTTCTACTCGGTCAGACAGGCCGAGCAGAGGGAGGTGACTGCCCCCAGCTCGTGTCTGGGGTTTCCCCCCAAAAAGCAGATTGCTCCTAGCAGAAGACCCACCTCAAAGCCAGCATTGCAGCTCCAAATGCTACGTGCATCTGCCTCAGGCTGCAAGGCAGGCAGGACAGGAGCCCGACAGCACCCCCATTTTGCTTCCAGCCCCTCCGTTTGGGAGAGGGATGCAGATGCACAAGCACAGCATCCCTAACCCGCAACCCCTGACCTGGCTGCTGCTGCCTGTCCCCAGAAGCCACCTCACCCGCTCCCGCTGGCTTTGCCACAGCGGCCCAGCCCGCTCCATCACAATTTTTACTGGCAGAGGGCATGCAAGTACTCGCTAAGGAGCAACCCTGCTGGGGGTGAGAGTGAGGGGATCAGTGCCAGCATTGCCCAGGGGGCTCCAGGGGGGGAAGGAGGAGGAGGAGGAGGAGGAGGACAGCGCTGGCTCGCAGCTGCCTGCTGAACACAATGCGGAGACAGAGAATGGCCTGTGATTACAATTTGAAGTGAAGGGCTTCTATGCACTGAAAGGGAACTGATTCAATTGTGCCGCAACTCCTGAGAAGCTGTCAGCAATCAAGGCGTTCTCCCCGCTACAATCATCAGCGGCAGGGTGTGAGCGAGAGCAGGGAAAAACTACAGCTTAGGTGATGGCGAGGTACAGCAGCGCGCCTCGTTCTGCAGCTGCGATTTCCTTCCCCATCAGCATCCGTCACAGGAGGCAGGGAGCATCAGGGAGACTGGCAGGACAGAGGAGATGCTGGTTTGTGAAATGCTGCTCTGGCGAGTGCTGGATACCCCCAAGACCCATCAAGCCACAGACCTCCAAGACTGGAGGAGCAGTGAACGCTGCAGGGGTTGAATTTTTGATGCACATTTTGTGATGCACATTTTGTGATGCACATTTTGTGATGCACATTTTGTGACCACTCGCTCTCGTGAGCTCCCCTGCGTGCAACACATCCCCCTCAGTCGCGACCATCCACAGGCAGCGTGAAGGCAGCCAGGCATCCCACACACAGGCGCCACCTCCATCCAGGCATCTTCTGCATCTCAACTCCTTTCTCTGGACACAGGTAACTTGGGTAAAATTTTAGCCCAGCCTCCTCTCCCTGTGTGCACCCAACGTTGACAGTGCCTGCAGCCAAGCCCAGCACCCACCCATTCATTTTGAAATTAGAACAAACAAAGGGGGAACTGACAGCTTTCACTCCACCAAGTCAAGATCCAAGCTGCTGAAAGGCACTTTTAACACCTCGCTGCAAACCTCAGACTGGGCCAAGAAAACTTTAACATAGACAAGCTAGAAACAAAAACCCCTCCGGCTCCTGTCCTTCCCCATACACACCACTCGTCACAGGGAGCGTGAATACTCACAGGGTGCATTCGGAGGGAAAGGTGACAAAGCAGATGACGCAGAGCTGGTGGGCACCAAGGGCAACTGTAATGCCAACCCCTGCCTGCACCCAGCACCAGCTGTCTGCGGCCCCCAGGACCCCAGCAGCACCAGCAGCTTGGAGTCGTCCGTAGCTGCTCATGCACAAAACTCAATTTGCAGAGCTGGAAAGCAACCCTGAGAAGATTTCAGGTTTTGGGGCTGCAAGAGCTTGGGAGTTCATTTAAAAAGCCAGCACCATGCCAGAAATGTTTGCTTTGCCACAAGCTCTGCTCAGCCACTAATCCCAAAACTGAGCCACCAGCGGGCTCGGAGCAGGTTATTTTAGAGTTTATCCCCTGCCCATGGACAAACTCTTCCCAGACAAAAGCAATCCCGTAAAAGCTTCAGCAGGAAGGATGGCACCAGGACACACGTGTTCACCTGCTCATTTCCAGACCTCCCTGCTGACCCAGCTGATGAGTTTTTTCAAGCTTTGCAGAACTATCACTACAAGAAAATGCAGATCTCCAAAGCCTGCTTGAAATCAGCAAAATGCATTACTTGCATGTTGGTAGGTAGAAGCTATCCTATTATCCAAGGAGATTATAATTACCTCATTTGCCTATTAAAAGGATACTGTGACAATATTTAAGTTAGAATGCTTTGGTTATTTGCGAAAAATTATGTGGTAGCAATCAAGTGAAAATTTAGGCGGTAATACAGCCACAGCAATATTGCTAGTAATTTGTGGAACCAATAACAATTATTTTGAATGTATTACCCAGCATGTTTAAATATGATTTTTTACACACACGTATATATATATATATATGTGTACATATACACAAGCATTGATGGGCAACATGGGCTTAATTTCCCCCCTCTGAAAACTGACACCTTTGAAGCATCTTTCTTCACTAGCACAGCATGAAGTGTAACACTTCAGCAGGAGGCCATCTCCCAGATAGCCTGATCCATGCCCCACCAAATGGATGCAGAAGATAAAGTCCCCCATCAGCTGACGACAACCTGTGCAATCAAAGAAGAATTCACAGAGACCTACTGGAAAAGAGACTCGGGGTGAGAGGATGAGGGACAACACAATTTTCACTTCTCTACAAGCCCAACTTGGGGTCAATAGCTCTTCCACCCTGAGATTACCAGGGAAAACGTCCTGGACTCATTCTTACAAGGCTTCTGTAGCTTTGCTCCTAGGCTTTAACCTCTACTGTTAACGTACAGTGCACCCCGTTGTGCAGGCTGTGAGGTTTCTTTTCTTCTAAACAATAAAAAAAAGAAACAGACTCATGCATTTTTACTTGGCATTGCCCTCAGAAAATGGAAATCTGATTACTTATTCCTTGCAATCCCAAATTACCTCTGCCAGGCCAGGCACAGTGTGTAAATCCTTGCTTCTAGAGATACCCTCTCCATTATAAGCACATGATGGGACCAGCATCCCATTGACCCGAAGACACCGGGAGCCCTGGCTGCAACCCCTTTGGCCTGTGTCACTGCCTCCCAGCCAGCAAGCAATCCCAGGAGGGATTAGCACGAGCGCCCAGCAGGATGATGCATTTCCCCAGCTGAGAGCAGCCGTCAGGAGCACAGACACCAAAACTCAATTTCCTTCTCTACTGTGGCATTTAACCTTGCAGAAAGGAGTGAGAGGACGGGGGAGACAGAGGAGGGATGCAGGGGAGGATGGATATTTCTATTCAAAGGCATCCCTCCCGTGCCCAACCCTTCCTGAGAAGTCCAAGAAGAAGCTTGCTTTATTATAGGAAACAGAAGAAAAGAGTAATATTACAGTCCGTTGTAGCCTTCCAGCAATTGGAGTAGGGGAGAGAGCTGCCACGTGAGCAGCTCCTCCAGAAACCAGATGTTCCCAAAGACGCAGGCAGGAGAGATCACAGCAATCGCACAGCACGACCCCCCGCCCGACAGTGGCCAGCTAATTTCGTTTGGGGATTTATGCTCCATTTTCAGCCTGAATTTATCTAATTGCAGCTTCCAGCTGCTGAATACAGTTATGCCCACGCCTGCAAGGTGGGGAGGCTTTGCTCTGAATAGCCTTATTTTCCCAGATACAGAGAGCTGGTCAACCAATGTTCTTTTTCCCCAAGCTTTCACATCAGGGAAAGGCCACAGCCATGTGGCTCGAGAATGGACTTCTTTCACCATACAAGAAAGAAAACAATAATTCCCAGCACAGCGCTGGGCTGTGCACCGGCCTCCCTCCTCCCTGCGCACAGAAGGACTGACCTAAGACCCGCTGTCTGTGGGAAGCCAGCTCATCCACAGCTCTCCCCATCTTATGGGGGTCAGCAGCTCCAGGAAAAAATGCCCCTCCAAGGCAAACGAGGCGTGAACTATCAGAAAAGCCACATCAGAGGTACAGGCTGAGGTTTCTCAGAAGTCACTTAGCGAAATTTGTGTATCCTGGCTGCCAAGCTAATTTCAGTCCTTCAGATCTGAAAGGGCTTCTTAGCTCAGGTACAGTTGTACCAAATACTAATACAATTCCCACAATATCCCCTCAGCTGTGGATGTTTTTCTTAAAAGCTGTGCAAACAGTAAAACAGCAGTGGTTTGTTTTTTCTTAATTACTATTATTTTATTTTTAAAAAGTAGAAGACCATGGCTCCAGGACTGCAGAGCTAAATACCAAACTGCAGGAGAGCAGGAACTTCACTCAGAGTCTAATTAGGGGTCAGTCAACCTAGAAGGCAGCAAAGTATAATCTGAAGAGGTCAAGGCAATGCAACTTCCTTAAGGGATGGTGGAAAAAAGGCATGCTAAGCAACCTGGCAGTATTATCTGCAAAAGAAAGCCTTTAAAATAGATGAAGGTGATTTAAAGGGTCTAATTTCAGCAGATTTTCAGAAAGCTTATGATAAAAGTGCTTCATAAAAGATTAAGGAAAATAAATGGCTACCCAGTAGCCAGGCAGGGATTACAAAGGGCTAGGCAAAAGGAAACAAAGCCAGTGCTTCCCAAATTGAAAAGAGATTCGCAGGCCAACTGCATTATGGAAACACTGCAACAAGCAGAGAGCAAGCTGTAGTTTGCGGAGGATCCTGGGGAACTTTGGTTTGCTGTGGCTACGGGGGCTGCGCATCTCTGGCTGGATCCATTACATACTGCAGGAGGTGGACGATGAAATTCTGTTTAGTTCAATTACTCGCCACGTTCTACACGCTGAACCACACGCCAGAGGAAGGTGGATGTACAGAATAACCACACTGATTTGTGTTTTAGCTGACTTGCCTCTGATACTGCCAATAGAGGAGACTCCAAAGGCGGATGCCGAAGCCGTATCCCTGTGGCGGGATGCAGAGAGAGCCCTGGCCGCTGCTGGACCGGGAAAGAAGGGCGAGATGCGCCTCAGCTGGCAGAGACACGGCAAAGTAGATTGCGAAGCCAAATAACATCCCTGCTTCTGATAACAGATAAGCCAGCGCGGTGGTACCTGCGGGGAGCAGGGCTGCCGTTCACCAGCTCCAAATCCAGTGACTGCGCTGTCCCACGGCAGTGAAGATGATAAAGATGATGGTAGGGCTGCCCACGTGCATGTGGGAAGGAAAAAGCTACTCTGGGAACACCCGAAATTTAATTAACAATCTGCAACACCTCTCCAAAGAAAGGCATGAGGGCACAGAAAGGCATAGACCTCATATTGTCTTCTGGATTTGGTGAAACACGCGCTCACAGCCCGGCCAGTGCCAAGATCTTGCCCATCCAGACCCTGTGTCTCCTTCTCACAGCCGGAGATCTACCACACCAGCCCTCCTCATCACCCCGAGACCTGCCACCAGCCAACCCTCCCCTCCCTACACCAGGAAAGCACAAGAGAGCTCTGAAATACGGCATTTCACAGCTTTTCCATGCTTTCCCCCCCTCTACTTGCTGCCTCAGCAGAGAAATAGGGCTCACGCTGACTCTGCAGGCTGCTTTCCCCAGAAACTCCTGTATGAGCTGCCCACGAGGACACCACACACACACACGCTCCTTCTGCAAACTGGAAAAGGGGACTCCAGCCACACACACGTGCATTGGCCTGCAAGCACCAAGCTGCAAAGTCTATGGAGAACACCTGCAGGCAGCATCGTGTGTGCAGCCCATTCTGGAGGCAGCCCTGGAAGTCTCTCAGTAAATATTTGACATATATTTTTGGGAGGCGTTTGGAGGGGGCTGCCAGCTCATGCAAGCGAATTAAATTGAAGAGAAGTTGGTTCAGTGCTTTTCATTAACAACTCTCCAAGGGTGGGTGGGGGGGAACGTAATTCCCAAGTCTAAGGTAAAAAGAAGAAAAATACAACCAACAGTTTTCTTCATGCGAAGCTAACACAGAGTAAATCAATCAAACTCTGCTCCCCCATGACAGGGGAGGACGCATCACTGAACAACGCTCATCGCTCCCCGTTGGTGATTCCTCATCTCACCCGCGCTAGGAAAGCCCTCCTGAGCGGTGGCCCCGGGGCTGTGGCAGGCAATGCAGCCTCCTCGTCCTGTCCCACAGGCGCTGTAAAATACCCCGAGTGATGCATTTCACTAACACCACCACAAGAGACAAATCGGTCCTTGGGCAATTTAAGACCTTGCCATTTTTTTTTCAAGGACCCAGGAGGGTGCCACATTAGCAGCCTCTGCACACCTAACAAGAAGCTGTTCAGCTAAAACTTCTGGAGAAACCCAGAGACAAAGTGTTCAGCTTCCCAGGGATTTTTCAGTAGGGAGCACTAATGACATCAATCAGAAATCCAGTTGAGCTTCATACACCCGACATCTCGTGGCACTTCTTAGTCAGCATCTTTAGCAGCATCTAACAGTAGGAGAACGCTTCCAACAAACCCCAAGCAATGCACTTCGTTCCTACATACAGAAAAACATCAGGGCTGAGATGCTTCATGCCTCAGCACAGCCATTCGGCCAAGGAGCGACC
Organism: Leptosomus discolor; assembly: GCF_034619465.1. Taxonomy (NCBI): domain Eukaryota; kingdom Metazoa; phylum Chordata; class Aves; order Leptosomiformes; family Leptosomidae; genus Leptosomus; species Leptosomus discolor. The sequence continues at coordinate 5,783,606 of NC_141409.1, forward strand.
ATACACGTGCCGACAGCCACCTGCACAACCCTCCTCCGTGAGCCCTACAGTCTGTGTGGCACCAGGGATGTCTTGCTCAAACACCACGAAGTCAGAAGCAATGGTGAAGACCAGGCTATTTGACTGTGGACCGCAGACCGAGCAGGTAAAACCAGCGGTGCCACGTCCCCACATATAAAATGAGCGCCCCTTTAATAGCGCTTGCAAATAAATTCAAACAAATTCCCAGGTAGCCCCCTCAAATCAGACACAGTGGTGCAGAGACAAGGAAATTTCACCCCACGTGCTATCCTCGCTGCAGGTGCATCCCCAAGGCTCTGCAGCAGAGATGCTTCTAAAAAAAGCGTAGAGGTTATATGGGACAAAAGTGTTAGCATTTAATCTGAGCGTGGACTTGAGAATCTGCTTTATACACCAGCAGCAGCAGCGCTGGGTACCAGCACAGGGCCCTGTAGTGAGGCCTGGGAAGAGACAGTCACGTAATGGATCTAACTGGAAGAGGGAGAAAGAGTCAATGCTCCACAGGGGCCCCATCAACAGGAGCATCCCAGCAGTGGGCAGGTCACGCCGTGACAGCTGATGCCAGCACACCCCCAGCCCACACTTCATCCTAACAAAGACACAAGTGACATTCGAAAGAGAATGTGCTTGACATCTCCCTGAATCCTCCTCTCAGCCAGAGCCAGCAAACTACGGATCGGTCAAATTTACGCCTCCATGCGTGTCCAGCATCTACTGTCTCTGCAAACACTGCCAGGGAAAACCCCTTCAAATGGGATTTCTCCCCACTGGGGGTTTTTCCTTCGGTACAAATCTATTTGAAAAGAAGATAAAGCATCTGCACTTTGACTGAGGTTTTATTCAGAGAAAGCTCTGGCTCAGAAATAATTGCCATTTGCCATAATTGGTGAGATGCAGGAAGGGACTAGATACAAGTGGAGTCTGGTGCAATTTTGGGAGATTTGTTACGCTTAGCTCACTTCTATCAATTTCAGTGGCTCAGACGCTTATGACCTGTTGCTCAGCTTATTGTGAAAATGGCTTTTATTTACTGCACTTCCATTAAAAGATGAAATCCATGCATAGGGCTCACAGGGCAGAAAATCACAGTTTACGTCTCAGCTTATCTCCCTTCAGCGGCCTCGGCTCATTTTCGCCCTGGCTCGCTCCCAGCTGCTATAAAAAAGTATTTCCGAGCACAGTTTCGAGTAGCCAAGGCCCCTTCCAGCCCACAGGGCAGGAGGCGCATTCAGATTTTAAGGGACTGCCGAATGCCGCAGCCGCTGCGTCAGCCTGGGCAGGGAGGACGGAGGGACGGGGAGGCCGGAGATGCTGCGGCACAGGCAGGCTCTCAGCGCCCACGGCACAGGGCCCCGACGGTCCTTTTGTGGCAAACGTGGACCCTGCGGCACTTGCAACCACCCTCCCAGCCCCAGCCAGCGCTGCTCCGCTGCCAGGCTATCAGCTCCCGCCGCCTGCTCCCTAAGGAGATGGACAAGCCAAGTGAGTGCCCCATGCTGTGCTCCTGGAAGGCAGGTTCCTGCTCTCCTGGATCTCCAGAGCTTCCCCTGATGCAGCTCCAAGCCCCTCGTCACTGCAGCAGAGGCATCACCAGCGTAGAAGCAGGCTCAGCACCTCCTTCTGCACCAGTTCTCTCCCAGTACTGCCCACAGACACCAGAGCACTTCTCCCCACAGCTGCGGCACGGTAGCATGCCCAGCCTGTGCATCAGCAAGGACAGAGCAAGCAGCGATGGGACATAGGTGCCTCCTCCCGTGCCAGCTCTTGCTTTGCACAGCAGCCACCACCAGCCACCCAAAATGGTGACAGGGAGGGAGGGTGGGCGTGCAGGCAGCCCGAGCTCTCCTGTCCTCATGAGAGGCCATCTGAACACCAGACATGCCATCTCCAAGGGCAGCTAGAGATGGTCCCCAGCACCAGCGTGGAGTTGCTAAGGTTACCTCCTCGGCTGTCTAATTACAGAAGCTGTCACTCTCTTGCAAAGATCAGGAGACACATGTGCACGTGGGGGAAAGGAGAGGAACTTTCAACCACGCAGATCATTTTTAGCACACTAAAGCACAAAGAAAACCCCAGCTTCTAACAGGACAGCATGTTACAGCCATCAGACCCAACAGCAGCATCCTGCTCTCCTGCAGCCCAGCCACTCGTTGAGCCGTGGGGAGAGCTGTCGGCTCTCCTCTAAGTGCACAGGGGCAGCAGCTACCCCAGCTCAGAGAAGCAGCAGATCCTGGTCTGTCCAGTCCACTTACCACTCCTCCACCCACCCATTTCTTCCACTTCTGGCTTTGTGCTTCCACTGGTCTCCATTCCTCGGCCCTCTCTGCACCGTCAGCCTGCAGGAAAGGAGCCAAGAGGGTCCGTCCCTCCCACCTCCACACAGGGATTTCACACCACCTTGCTAATGCAAACAGGGAGCTCCTCCAGGCTCCTCTTGCAAACAGTGGGTAAGGAAGAGGTACAGGGAGGTGTGCTCACTTGGTCAAGGTCACTTCATGAGTAAATAGCAAAATCAAGAAGAGAATCCCAGAATGACTCACCCTGTGTTTCCCACCAGATGAATCCGCACGCTCATGTATGCTTCCTTTAAGTGCAGTAAAGATCCTGGAGGGAAGCTCTGCCTCCCAACCTTCAACACAGCTTTCACCTCCTGAAACCAGATCCCAGATCCCATATACAAGGCCAGGAACCAAGCTGGGAGCGTGGAACGAGACCCAACAAAAAATACATCACCTCGAAGAGGCTCAGGAGAGCCTCTCCTTCCTTTGGGAAACACCCAAGCATGGCACGCACATCCCGCATAGGGGTGTGCACCTTCCTGCCCTCCTCCATGATGTAGGGAAGGCAAGACCATCCCCATCCATGGTTAACACTCAGATTTGGGAGTCCTGGGCAGAGGGGGCCCAGGGCTGTCCCATCCAGCACCATCCAGCGGCTGGCACCCTTAGAAGAAACCACAAAAACCATCCAAGTCTCTGCAGCCAGGCCTTCGAGGAATGGGAGCAGTGTTATTCCTGGATGACAGCACTGCTGGGGTGTGACTTTGCAGGTTCAGAAAAGTTTAAGAGCAGCAGGATAAAAAAGCAGATGCAACCAAAAATGCAAGAGATCCCTGGAGCTGAAGCACTTGCCAAGTTTCTCCTTAACGCTTCAAGACACCCACTCATCCTCCCCAAGGGCTTGTCAGACTCACATGGCAAAAAATACATGCTCCACACCCACCCGAGCCTAAAAGAAAAGACCCTTAAATAAATCTGGAATCCAGGGCTGGCAGGAAGACAAAGTTGGGGGCGGAAGAGGAATTTTTGGTGTCTATTTTCTAACGAAGGAACTGCCTGACAGCTCTCCTGCAGCAGACCAGGGCTCGTGGCCTTGTAACTCACACAGCTCCCTCAGACATTGTAATAGATTGCTTTTAATTATAGGGCAGGTGCTTAGAGGCCCCTGGGTATCCAAGGGAGCGCAATGGAAACCAGAGCTTAATGGGAATACTTAATGGGAATAAAATAAAAAAAAAAACATCACCACAAGCCAGGGCATTTAGGTGGCCACGGAAAAGAAAATCCCAAGAAAAGGTGGTTGGTGAGCGACCAACGATGCTGTTTGCCATCCTGGCTGAGAGGAGCTGCAGGCAGCCAACAAAAGGGAGGTACACTTAGCACAGCCTCATCAGGCACCCCGGACAACTTCTCGTATGCCACGTCTTCACGGGGTGCAAGAGGCTGCTCTGTGCAGGAGGCAACCAACAAGCAGCTGGGCTGGGCCAAGGACCGCAGTTTAAACTGGTGAGATGCAACACTGGCATGGGAAAGCCAGTCACTGGAAGAGGCTGTGACAGAGCCCAAGCTGCTGCAAGTCCCCAGACCCACCAGGCCATCCCCCCTCCTGATAACTCTTTCATGGCCAGCCTCTACCCCCCAGCCCAGCTTCCCTGGTGCCAAACAAGCCCTTGGGCATGGCCGAGGAGCAGGAGCAGCCCAGAGCCGGCACCAAAGATGACCAGCTCCAGCCTTCCCTTTCCCTCACCACTGAGAAGGTGCTGTTTGGCTAATCCATTATGCAGATGCTGCTAAACAGCTGTGAAAAACTCATTTTCACAGACCAGCTCCAACCACAGCAAGTGCTGCTGGGGTCAGAAGTGGCAGGGGCATTGTTCAGGCAGCAAGGATGGGACCAGCACATGTCCATGCTCCATCAGCATCTCCTCACCTCACACCCTCCTCCTGCTGCTCCACTGATCCCTCAGCTGCCTGGGGAAGAGCAAGCACCCAACGGGGCAGGGGGCGCCCACCGCTCCCTCCGCCGGGGCTGCATGGAGCTTGCTCTGCCCAGCACATACCAGTAACACCAACAGGAACCACTCACTTTCCCACGCTGGATGCAGGGTCACTATGTGACAGCCAAAGCCAGCAGCACCCCAAAGTACCTTCACCGATCTTTGGGGATGGTCATGTTTGAGTCTGGCCAGGGTAAGTCTGGTTGAGAGCTGTCTTTCGTGCAAACTTTATTTTTCTTTTTTTTAAAAAAATGTGTCAGTTTAAGATTGTAAAAATGCTTTCATCTTCAAAACAGTGTCACAACTCCCCTTCAGCATTTTCATAACAATGCTGCAATTTTGGCTTCAAAACATCTTTCCAAACTTATTGTTCACACATACAGCGAACTTTAAAGCTCAGAACTGAGGGGCTGCGATGAAACTGGAACAAGCCGCTCTTTGAATAAAGACAAGTTTTCCTTTCATCTAGTGCTAATTAACAGAAGCATCCCTCCCTCTGCACCGGCCCCTGGTCAGCACTCGGCGTGTCCATGAGACCTCAAAGAAAAACCTCCCTCTCCCCTCACCGCAGCCCGTCTGGGCACAGCACAACGCAGCATCCCCATCCACAGAGGGACCTCCCAGAGAGGACAACGTTATGGACATGCAGAAGGGAGATGCAGGAGCCCCTCAGGAGCTGCTGTGGGACCCTCTCAGCTCAGGACATATAGACACTTATGGCAGCTATGTGCAGCCCAGCATCCCATGGGAACGCAGGAGCAAACCTCCATGGGGTGCTCCAGGGACCTGTGCCCTGTTCCTCACCTTCTGCTGGCCACCGCAGCAGAGGCCGTGAGACACGGTGGATCTTGGTGCCCAGCGTGAGACTGTTCTCCTGGCCCAACTTTTCCCCTTAACTCAGTTCATGCCAGGAATAAAAATCTCGCCCAGCAGCTCCCTAACTGCTGCAAATATTTGCATAGAGCTGGAAGAACGAGAGCATGGAGAAGACTGGGGAAATGCTGCACGGCCACTACCAGCCAAATTAAAGCTGCAGCTTGTTCCCCAGTCAGGTCCAGAGCATCTCTCCTCTCACCCAGGTCTCACCTGCCCTCCAGCTGCTACAGGCAAGGTGAGAAGCACCATTTCAAATAACAGCTTTCCTTGAATCTAAATTCTTCCCCCACCCAACAACAGGAAAAGGAGGAGAATATTAACACCTGCTGGTTTGCCGTTAGGTGCCTTCCGAGCGCTTTTGTAGAGAGACGATCAGAAAAAGCAGTGATTAAAAACCGCAGACCCATACCCATAGAAAACCCTTGCCTTTTGAGCCACAGCAAAAATATCACCTTCCTTCCCAGCCCAAGCCCTCTCCGCTAGCAGGGATGGGGAGCTGCTGTCCCACACCAGCTCCCTGCAGAGAGAGGCTGCGGGACTTGGGACATCCTTCCCAGGGAGGTGACCACAGAGCTGCTTCAATTGTGGGCCAGGTATCCATGGACAAATTTGCACCATTCCTGTTGGAGAGAGGCTTTGGAGATCAAGATCTACTAAAATACTGGGTTTAGATGATTTGGGGCACATCCCAAACTGACAGAGAACCCTGACGAGCAGTGGGAATATGGTTCTGGGGAGGCAGTGCAGCTGGGAGATGCCCCCGGAGAAACGCCAACGGGTTGCTTTGCAAAGGGAAAGCTCTCACAGGGCTCAACTTTTCTTCGGCATCCCCTCCAAACACCCTGTACCTCAACGCAGAGCAGGCCCCGGGCTGCCACGCCAGCTCAGCTGGGAGGAGTGCTGCAAACAGGATTTTTTCCTCCTGTTTGGCTTTTAAGTGGCTCATGCAACACGCTGTAAAACCCTTCATCGACAAGGAGGGAAAAGGTTTTACAACAGTCTTTAAAGCGAGCCCAGGCAGCACAGAATACCTCCCCCGGCACGCACAATTCTGGGCAGCTCACGCGCTCCCCGGGAGCAGAAGCGGAGGCCAGCAGCATCCCCGCACCTCCAGCTCACGCAGCTCGCATCCTGCCCAAACCCCAGCTCTCAGCCCTGATCCCGCACGCCGCTGGGCCACGGCATATTAAGGAACAGCTTGTCAGCTAAACAGCAAAGGCGGCTGCTGCAAAAGCAGAAGAAAATTGAGTACGACGAGGAGCAGCGCTGTCTGTTGTGCAAACCGCTGCTCCGGCAAGACCCCCAAGCTGGCAACGAGCAGCCCCTACAGGCAGCATCCCCGACCTCCCTCCCAGCTGCCATGCCACCAGATAATGGATTTCCCTCCTCCGACACAGCAGAAGGCAGGAACACAGTAAGGACAACTGTGCTGCTTGTCTGGGAGAGCAAAGAACAGAAGAGGAGGAAACAGCAAGCGCCGGGATGTGATAAGATGTAAAGCAATGTAATGGAGTTTGTGTCTTCAAGCAGCTCTGGTTTCTTGAATTGTGTTAAAAGGCAAGGCTGTTGCTATTTAATTAAATACACTTCTAGCCCCTCTGATCGTGCTCAGAAAAAATTAAACACGTGGCTGTGTTTCCAGTACAATACATGCGACCGCAACAACTACAGCAAGAACGACCGCAAACCTCTATTTCCTTTTCGAAATCCAATTGATATCGAAGGCTGTTAATAGCCACGATCCGTGCTGGCAACGTCATGTCCCATCCCTGGTGGCCTGAGGAACCATCTCGATGGGGTCCAGGGAAGGAGGCAAAGCTAAAGGAGCTGCAGGTGGCAACACCTGTGCTCCTCAGGGATGACCATGGGAACGCTTGGAGGGTCCAAGGCAAGAGCAAATGGACATAGAGGCTGGCACGCCTTTGAGGCGTCTCTGCTCCACCTCAGGAGCACCCACAGCAACTCCTATACTGAAATATGATAAAACAACCTCCCTCGCTGGTGTGTCGTCTCCTCCGTAATCAGGACCTCGGGCTGGCAGGCACCTCAGCCCTGCTGGCACCACACACCCCGGATCTCCTGCGCACCGGGATACATTTAATGGGAACACGTAAAGGCTGCTTTGGATTTTACAGTTTGTTGATAGCATACATTTGGGGAGCTACACAGGATGGGAAAACACATCCCATAAACAAACTGCTAAACAAAACAGGCTAAGTGTGTAGCACTCCAAACAAAAATAGACTCGAGCTAACCTCCGCTTTTCAAGCATATGCCTCTGATGACAGCTTCGTTTAGTGCCCCTTATCCCACTTCCAGTTTTGATTTTTAGGCTCTGCCACCATTGACAGCAGCTTCAGACGCCTGTCACCACCCCCACAGCTCCAGGTAAGCCAAGAGCAGATGAAAATAAACCCAACTGGAGCTGGAGACCATCAAGGGTGACCAAGGCAGGAGGCTGCATCGCCCTTCCCTGCTCCCATCCTGCAGGCAGTGGGAGGCAGCAGCAGCCCAGATGTTGCCAAAGGCTGCAGGACATGGACACGCCATCAGCTGGCTCAGGGACTGTCTCTGCAGGGACAGATGAGAACATTGGGTGACAAAAGACTTGCACACCAAGTATTTCAGGCAGACATTTACAGTCTCCCTCCCAAGAGCTGCCCTGGCAGCTGAACTCTGCAACCCTGCTTACGCCCAGAAGCAATTTCTCAACCGCTCGAACTTTATTATCCCCTTTCTTGGGGCGGCACGGAGGGCACGTTCCCCTGCGAATGCTTTTTCTGCCAAGATCCAAAGCTGTTGAAGCTGCGCGAAAGTAATTCCCACCCACTCCTGCTGCCCCAGGAAGAATATTTCTTCACTGGTTTTGCATAACAAACAGCTACATGGTTTTCCTTTTTCTCCTGAGAAACTCAGGCTTAGAGGAAAACACCGGGCGCAGCGCTAGTCCGAGATCAGACTTCATAAAGTTCCCCCTCCAAGGGGGGGGGGAGGGGGAAATGTGCTACCGCAGAGATTAGACTGCAGCCTTTACTGATAGCATTCAGTCACCCTGGCAGGCTGCAGCACACCGAGTTTGTAAAGCTCCTTGGGAATCCTTCAAGATGAAAGGTACAGTACGATACGGATGTATTATATCCATGGGCTTTGTTACAGCACACATTTCCTAGCACGGTTTTATTGCTAGAACACAAAGTTCAGCTGAAGCCCAGGGGCTCTTCAGGTGACGAATGCACCCCTACAGCCCTCCCTCCGCTCTGCGGGGGATGAAAAACGCAGAAGCCCCTGATGTGAACATGGCAGAAGGAGCAGCCAGCGCCCTCCCAGCAACCATGGGCGAGGACCTGCCTGCACAGATAAGGCCAACAACTTCGCTGCTGCAAGTGCCTTCAGCCTGCAACGTGTCTCATTCTCAAACATACCTGTCAGGTCCCCAAAATGCCACTGCTGTGATTGTTTCCTCTACAGCATCCCTCCTCTTCAGCTGGACCTAATGCTCAGCCTCCTGTCCCAAAGACCATCCCCAGTAAGGACCAGAAGGCTCCCACGAGCTGAGCCTACCTTAACAAGCGGTACCCAGCACTGGCATCCCATGGGAGACGTTGAGCTGCCCACCTCAAGCACCTCCTCCAGACAGAAGATCATGGGAGATGTTTGCTGCATTCAGTGGGTGTCCCTGGGGCTGAGGGATCCCAGGCCACACCAGAGCCTGAACCAGCAAAAGCCCCAGGCACACAGAGGTAAACCCCAGCGTGCTGCTTCGGCTCAGGCTGTCTCTCCTGCAAACTCCTGTCTGTTCCTGGGAGGGAGGGAAGGAAGGAAACGGTTTCTACTTTTTTTTGCAAGCTTAATTGATGCTTGAAATGTTGCAAATTAGTCTGTTGACACAGCTTGACCATGGGCTGCCCAGTTTGGATGGCATGGAGGAGAGGGAGGGGATCACCTTCCCAACACCTCGCCCCTCCTGGGCACCTCTCTCTATCTCGATTTCCCAAGACATCAGAGATGGAGGAACAAGGAGAGTGATGCCAACAAGTAGGTTTTCACAGAAGCTTGAGAGGAATTCTCGGGGCATGTTACAGAGCAGGAAAAGGGAGTTTAAACTCCTCTAATTTAAACAGATCATAGAAACACAGAATGGTTTGGGTGGAAAGGGACCTTTAAAGGTCATCTAGTCCAACCTCCCCCTGCGGTGAGCAGGGACATCTTTAGCCTGATCAGGTTGCTCAGAGCCGTGTCCAACCTGACCTTGGATTTTCCCAGGGATGGGGCTTCTACACGAGAGGTACAAGGACAAGAAAGAAGTGTGATGAGGGTAGAAGGAAAAGGGACATAACAGGATGTCCCAACAAGCCCCAAAGCTCTCCAGTGCCACCACCCATGCTGAACCCACCGCACAAGTGTCTGCTCAGACGCAGAGAGCCAAGGTGAAGGGTTCTCCATCTTCCTCCACCCCCACAGAGCAGCCTGCGCAAGGCAGCGCTGAGCAACAGAGACTGAGGTGGGAACAACTGGCAGGATGTGCCGCAGGAGCCCCTTCACCCCAGGAAGCCCATCCGAGGGGGAAACTGCCCGAGAGAGCAGATCTCGCTCTGGGTGCAGCTGCACGAGTCATTAATCCAGTCAGCAGCATCAACTTTTACCCCAGCTCCCGTCAGACCCCCCAGGCAACAAGAGCAACAGCAACACGGCAAGCATGAGCCAAGAGAGAGGCTCTTCAGCCTCAGCACACAGACCGGGTGCTCCCTGGCCGGGGCAGACAAGCAGCAGGTCTTGGTCCTGGGCTGTAGGGAACATGCTCCAGCCCTCCCCTCCCTGCTCCCACACACAGATTGCCCTGCGTTTGCCATCACAGCATGCTGCTGACACGGGAGTGGTGCATCAAGAAGCTGATGTTACTGAGCAATTGGCTAGAGGCAAAAAAAAAAAAAAAAAAAGAAAAAAAAAGAAAATCCTAGGTTGTTGCCAGCTCCTATTTTCTGTCACTTGATCCCATATTTTAGAGATGTGCTGCACTCCTTGGAACGCAATCGCTCCAGAACCAGAAAGAGCAGCAAGGGAAGGATACGGGCTGTGAATGGCCTTGGGACAGACACAGCCGGGACTGCAGCAGCCACAGGCACGCTCTGCAACGCCGGCTCACGTTAGGCGAGCGCCTCGGCAGCCAGCAGCCCTCCGGGCTGGCCAGGGAGCCCAGCTCACGCAGCAGAGCCAGGACAGGGTTCCAGATGCAGGTGAGGCCACCCTGCCACCCCACAGAGAGACATAGAGGGGAAAAAGGAAAAAGAACTGAAGCCTCAAAGGTTACCAGCAGAGCTGAGCTCTTGTGAGGACGCTCACGGCCAGCAGCACAGCTGGGAGCAAACCTCGGGTCTCCAGACGCTGCACCCCAATTATGCGGTCCCGGGGCCGTAGAGTCCCGTAGGGTCTTTGCAGCCAGGGCAGCGCCCCTCTGTAGGCATATCTCATCAGAAAGAAAGGCATCAGGCACCAAATAACCAGTCTGTCCCCAAAGGCAGGTTGGAGCCAGGCATTCCCCACTCGAGGACAGGCAAGCGCCCAGCCCCAGGGAGCCATGCCCCGCTCCCTGCTGCTGCAGCACGTTAGGGCAGCTGGCAATGCAATTTCTGTTTCGTGCACTGGAAGAGCAGAAGATGGTGCAAGCGAGGTGCTAGGCCCAGCAGGCCCCCGCTCCAACGCAGTGGTTGTCCTCTCCCTGCGGAGAGATGCACAGCTCACCCTTACCAGCTCACCTCCACGCGTGTGGCCATGCAGGTTGGCTCTTGCCTCCTGCTCTTAACAGGATCACTCCCATACATATGCCTGGGAGCAACACCATCAGCTCAGTAATCTTCCTAAATACAGCAGTTACCAGGTGACTGGGAAAAAATCTCTTTTACTGCTGATGCTGCTAATGGAAAATTTCTCCCCTTTCGCTGCTGCTTTCAAAGCCACTCGCGGTTTCATACAGACTTTGTCTTGCACGGAGACGGGAGAGGTGGAAGCACAGAGGGAGAGGTGCAAGACTGGTGGGGAACAGATAACGGGAAACAGAGGGGAACTCGTACTTCTGTCTTCCTCCCCACCAGCCACCTCTGCCCACAGGCAGAGCCCTGGCTCCAAATCTTATCTGTCCCATCTTCTCACAGGCAGTCGCAGACAAACGTCCTCCCGCAAGGAATCCCTCCTTCCTCCCGGACACCAGCGGGATAAGCACGCTGGATGCATTCAAGAGCAGTGCTTCTTGCACGGCATAGAGGGAAGATGCCCAAAGGGGATTGATGGGCCAAAATCATTTACTCCAGATTTTTCTCCCCTCTCCCCCCTCGCCCCCCGCCTCCTGCCCAGCAGACAACCAGAAAGCCTCACCCAGCCAGTGCAGATGCAGGCAGCCAAGATCACTGCTCGTCCCCTTCACATGCCATTCTGCTTCTTCAATACCATTAAGTGTCTCCATACTGTCTGGACACTGGAAACCTTAACTGCATTAGCTGAGACCCGAGCAGCAGCACAAGCATTCAATTCTTTTAAGTGGCACCATTTCTTAAGCTGGTTATGCACAAGAATCATCTCTGCTCGATGCCGTCACCCACCCCACAGGTAGCGACAGGGGCAGGACTGGGCAGCAGCAAGGGAAGATTGAAATGGGGAATGATGAGCCTTGGCCAGACGGTTGCAACCAGAGGAGGAGACCCCTGACACGAGCTGTACTGCAGGCATTCCAGACGATGAAAGACTTCAACCAAGGCATCTCTATTTTCTTTACTTCTCCTTTCAGTCTCCAACCCCAGTCTACCCCCACACTCTACAAGGTATTTAGGTGTGATGGCAGGTGTTTCTCAAGCCACCTGCAACTGCTAACATGTATGTCGAGGCAGCATAAGATCGATACCTCATCGTTCCCACAAGTGGCATCAATCTATTCTCCTCCTGTCCCAGCCAGTCCCACACTTGAACTCCTGTCACACTGGGAAAGCCCAAGAGCTCAACCTGGTTTCACAGCCAGCCAACACCATGTCACTGAGGCAGCACAAAGGCTTGTCCATCACACAGCCGGGGTTCACACTTCCAGGGCTTAGAAAAGGCAGCAAATTTTACAGGTAATGTCCAGCTGCTTGGTGGCACCCAGAGGTCACTCACCTCCCCAGCCCCCAAGGAAAAATGCAATCTCCCCACCTAATTCTGAAGAAAAGCACTCTTTTTTTTTTTTTCCCTCCAGCAGAAGAGCAATAAAGATCTCTGGCATGTCAACATCATGGAAAACCCACTGCCATCACATGGGAGGAAGGAGGGAGCAGAGGGGATCCTCAGCCGTCAGCATCCTCCCGCTACTCCAGCCCGACAGTTCAGCTGCAGAAAACCGGCTCCTCTCTCTATAGTTAATCTTCTGTTGCCACTAGCTGGTCAACACGGGTACTCTTGGAAAGCTGCAACTCCCGGAGCACAGCCTGCCACTCAGTTACAGTTTTAACTGGGATTTTCATCCCAGAAAATACCCGAGACAAAGCAAAATCCCTGCAAGCCCACACCCCAGCGTGATGGACAAGCCACGTTCAACCTTGCCTTTGCAGAGGGAAGCGGTTATCTGAGGACTGACCCATTTTCACAGGCATTTTGTGCCTACAGCCTTCCTGGGTGTTACAGAGCTCACCTCTGATGCAGCCATAGCGGGCAGATCTCGAGCTCAGGACCCACATCACCAGTACAACCCCACCTCAAGCCTGGCTCTCCTTCCTTCCCTTTCCAGCTACAAGAACCCAACGGCCTGGAAAGCTTAAGCAATCACATAGCTTCATAGAAGTAGGGGAGGAAATCGGTACCAGAAGGTTTTCCCTCTTTCCTACACCCTCCCCAGACAGCCCCCGCCACCGAGGACCTGACCCAGACCCAACAGCCACACACAGCTGTGGATGGGCATGAAGGGGAAGGGAAGCAGCCCCTGCTCTCAGGTCTACATCCCTCCCAGTCTCTATGCCAAGGAGCCCACCAACACATCTCATCTTCACTGTATCACCTTACCAAGGCTTTTCGGCTCCCTCCACTTGCCTGGTGGAAGATGTGACTCTTTACCCTTTGGACTACTGTGGAAACAGCCAGAAAAATTAAAATAAAGAAAAAAAAAAAGAAAAAAAAAAAAAGAGACCCCAACACTTGATTAATCAAATCTCCAGCCAGATACACAGTGCGGCTCTTCAAGTCTAGCAGGAGGCAGTTAACAGAAAAGGGAGGTGTTGAAATCAAACTTTGCTTATCGGCTTCTCTCTGCAGAGACACCCCAGGTTTTAGATGCCATGCCCTGACGAGCAGTGTGTGTCACGCTGGGCACATTCTCTCTCTGCTACCCACACGACACTGCTCCGGATGTCACCGGCCAACTCCAAGCAGAGAATGGTGCTTCTGAACCACCAACTTAAAAAGCTTCAGTCTCTCTCATGCTCCCTGGGTAACCTCCAGCCTCTCCCCTGGCTCTGCAAACACGGGAGTTGTTGATACAGGCACGGGTGGCAAAGCCCTGCTCCAGTATTTTAGGAAAAAGCCATGAATTCAAACAATCCGCAGGGAAATAAGTGCTTTCCCTTATATGAATGCGTTCTTATCCTAAAGGGGAGAAGTAGTTCAAGTTATAAGATGGCTTCAGGAAAAGTTAAGAAAGAAGAAAAAAGAAGTGGCACAGAACTGCTGAGGAGATGGAGGAGCTGCAGAGCTTCAAGAAGCAGGGGATAATCATCAGCCACGCACAGGGGCCGTGGTGGGGCACCGGTAATGCAGGTGCACGAGCACCTTTTCCAACAACCACCAAAACAAAGCACCTCGTAGCACTGCAGATGCCCGTCAAACAAGCACCCATTAAAGCCATTTAGGAGAAGTTTGTAGTAAACGGTTCTTATGTAAGCCACTACGGGGTAAGAGCAGTGGCAAAAATTTGTCTGCCTCTTTGCTTCCCTCTCCTCTATATATATCTGCTCACACACAGACAGAGCTCATCTAAATTAGCTCGGAAGCTCATTCCCTGAATTGCACTTAAAGCAGGCTACGCTGCTTGTGGAGCAGCTATTGTACAGAACACATGGCTGCTGACTAAATCAAGATACGTACCTTAGAGAGACCTCATTGTACAAGAATAAAGTCAATGATAGGCTGCACCGTTTGCCAGCGTAACGCCAGAAGAATTAGAGGGGGGGGGAACGAAGAAAAAATACCGCAAAGCATCGGTTGTATCCAAGGTTAAGGAAAGGGCAAGATGCTTTTTCAGGAAAGGGGATGCACAGCAACTCATAATGCACCGGTGGCAAAGTTACATTTGTCATTTCCTGCCACCACTGTGCTTTGCTGGGTAATTTTATAGTAACGTAACCGGCGGGTAGGGGGAGAAACATCCTTCTTGTCTCCAACGCAAGAGAGAAAAAAATAAATTGAGGCGTAGGAAACACAGAAACGGAGACGCCCCATCAGTGAAGGGATGCCGAGCAAACCAGAGCTGCTGATCCGTGTTTCGGCAGCAGGTCCCCTGCTGCAGTCCGGGAAGGATGCAACAAGGAAACCAAGTTTTCTGCCTCTGTTGGGAGCAGACCAAACCATTCCCCCCTGCCCACCCTCCCCACCCACTCACCCTGCGCCCACAGCGAGGCTGCGCCCACGGCAGGGGCTCCCGGCAGAGCATCGCCGGGCTCCGACCACCCCTTCGCAGGCTCCACGCGCTCCCCACGCCACCCACCACCCACGGCTCGTGTGGCCAAGCGAGTGGCTGCTGGTGCCACCGTGCCGTGGGGCCAGGGGTCACCCGTGTGGGGCTCTCCCTGCGCTCCGTTCTCCTTTCACCTCAGCCACGCAGTGGCTCCTGCAGAGCAGGCTTCCCACAGGCAGGGATGCAACCCTGGAAGCTCGCGCTTTCTGCACTTTAAGTGAGTAAAAACTCATCTTGTCAGGGAACAGAAGAAGTTGCTTCCTCCCTAGGAGGAGGAATCCTTTAAAGAAAAGAGACACAGAGGACTGAATGTGCTTTGTACCAGCCACCAATTCAGAGCATCTATCTCCTCAGCCTATTTGAACTTGGTCTGCCCTGAAAAAGAACCAGCAGGTGACGTGGTGTTTAGGGACGTGGTTTAGTGGTGAGCTTCGCAATGTTAAGTTTACAGTTGGACTCCATGATCTTAAAGGTCTTTTCCAACCTGAATGATCCCATGATTCTAAGTTCCACAGTGCTGCAGACGACGCTTTGGCACCTGCCAGCCTTTAGCTACAGATCCCCCGCCCTCCTTTAACACAAAGGAGTGACAAGAAGCACAAGAACCCCTCAGCACCAGGAGACTTACTAAGCTGGGAGTCGCAGAGCAGGCCCAGGACTACAAGTGCCTGCTTAAACAAACTCACTGTCACCAAGCAAGGCAATGTTTTATTTTGTGCTTCCTGGCCTGGAAAGACTGTTGAGCCCTGCAGAATGGGGTGGCCTCAATTTACTCTCAACTTATTTCACTTCAGAGTCCATAGTATCAGCACCAGGCTCAGCTTTGCCTGCTTTATGCTCTTTTCTTTTTTTTTTTTTTCTTTCAAAAATCCCTCCGGGATGCCAGTCAGGGTGGCTGTCCTGAGGGGTGTGCTTTAGGTCTTCCTACCCCATCCTTACCCCTTTGAGGCCAGAAAGCAGCCTTTGCAAGCAGCAAGAGCCTGCACTGAAAGACATTTAGGAGCCCTCAACACATCTGCCATCGGCAGGACATCAGCTCTTGCGTGTCTTCCCAAGCTCAGGCCCAGACAGCCCCTAAACATGTTCAGCAACATGCAGAAATACATACAAGCGTCAGAAATCAGCTAACCATAATGGCTATCCAAGATTTTGGCAAAGAGAAGCCACTGGTTAAAGCAATCCCTGCCCCCAAGTCAGTCCAAAGCCATTCGACTGACCTCCCACATGCAACGCGATTTTCACCTCCAAAAGCCCATTACACGGCAGCAGCGGCTCTCGGGTTCTCAGCCACTGATGAACTTAGACAA
This sequence comes from Leptosomus discolor, assembly GCF_034619465.1. NCBI lineage: Eukaryota > Metazoa > Chordata > Aves > Leptosomiformes > Leptosomidae > Leptosomus > Leptosomus discolor. The sequence goes on from NC_141409.1 coordinate 5,799,771, forward strand.
GGATGCAGGGGGGGGGAAAAACACTACAGAAAACTCCAGGTCTTACTTCCTGCACTAGAAGAACAAGCCAGCAGAAATCCTCTAAAGCACTCACCCAGAAAAGAGTTAACTGCGAGCGAGACTCAGTTGCCACACCAGGAGACGGGAAGAAATGCAACAAATTTGAAATACCAGAGCATCCACAGCAATTCATGAGCTAGACCTTGGGGAAGGACAAGTGTTTTACCTTCTCTGGAGGCAACATGCAGATTAATTTCAGGACCGTGATGAAGCCATCCCACCATGGGCAAAGCTTCCATTTATCTTCCAGTCTGCCTGATGCCTGTGGGTTCAGGGAAACAGGAGGGGCCGTTTTGGGGTCTTTTGTCCATGAAGAAACAGTAAAAAACCCCACAGTTTTGCAAAAGACATGCTACATATTCAAGAGGACATGCATAACCAGTATCCCAGGCAAGCAAAAGAGAATTTTTTAGACCAAGACTCTCTTTACTGGCAGTCACTCACGGAAAGAGGATTTGCTATACAAGATCATGTCTCTGATCTATCAAGACAAATTTCTCTCCTCCAACTTGAGCTATTACCTAAGCTACACACAGAGGGGTTTCTTTGCCTTCTGATATATTTAGATCACTATGCAATTCACACCCAGTCCCCGAAGAAACTATACTCTAATCTGAAAATTCAACTCTGTGAACCATGAAACTTCTTGTTACTTTTAATCACTGTAAGGTAAATGTCATTCCTACTGCATCAAACCGTTGATTTTTCACTTTTATTACTTGAAATAGAGTATCTGGTTTGTTTGGGATTTTTGCAGTTGCCCAACCGTGTCTAAGGAAGCCACACAGCAAAGCCAGAACCCAAGAGGCTCAAGAAGTACCATCAACTTATTTATTACAGGCGCCTGCTACAAAAAAAAAGCTTCACAGAAGGTAAAATGACAGGACTGGGAGATGCAGGCAATCATTTTTCCAGCCTGGGGAATGGCAGTCACTTCCACAAGGGATGGGAAGGGACTTGTGGTCGGTGCCCAGCAGGTCAGCCTGCACACGGGCACACCTCGACACGCCTGGAGCCCCCAGGGCGACGTGATGGAAGTCACAACCCTGCAGCATCTCAGACCCAAAGTTAAGCAAATACTCGAATTATCCGAGGTTCAGACACCGAAAAGCAAGAAAGCTAGCAGATAAAGATCAACCAAAAAACCTTCGGTGACCTGGCAGAGTAAACACCGCGCTGCCCACACGGCATTCTGAGCTGTTCCCCTGGAGGGTCCCCAGGCTGATTACGGCACCGAAAAGGGTAAAAGTGACCAGAGGCAGCTCGGGCACCCCATCCCAGCCACCAGGATCCAGCATCCAGATGAAAGTACGACTACAAAATCATTCCTAGTCCCATGCCTCCCCCCAAGCTGAGACAGGAGGACAGTCCCCAGGCATTCGCCACAGACCCAGGCGCTGGAGTTGTGCGTGAAGCGAGAGCGAGCTTCGAGGATTAAAACGATGCATTTATAAAATTAGGCTCTGGCTACAAGAAACCGCCTCTCCCGTTCTCCCAGGCTCGGCGGTCCCTCCTCCAGGGCTAAGCGTTCAAGTTGGAGCGCAGGAGGCAGCACCCAGCACTTCACAGCCTGAGCAGAGATGCTTTACTCCCAGGGCTTTTAAAAAGCAGCAGCCGCCCTCAGGCCCTGCTAAAAAATCCCTCCCCAGCAGGAAAAAAAAAAAAAAAAAACGAACCAGGGTGCAGCGAGGGCAGGGTTAGAAAGCGCCAAAAAACACCCTGGCTGTCCACGGTACGGTGAAGAGAAGCCCCGGCGCAGCAGGGTGACAGCACCGGGATGCTCCGCGACCCGGGGAGGTGCGGAGCGGGGGGCGGGGGGAGAGGGAACGGACGGGAAGGGACGGGACGGGACGCGGCGGGGGAAGCGGTGCGGGCGCCTACCGAGGGTGAAGAAGGGCAGCTCGGTGTTGTCCAGGTCGTCCTGCACGGCGACGCGGCCGGGCAGCTCGCTGCGGACGAAGAGCAGCAACCGGGAGTCGGCGGCGGCGGCGGCGGCAGCGGCGGCGGCGGCGGGCGGCGGGGCTCCGCTCCAGCTGATATCGTTCTCGCGGAGCACCGGCAGCGTGGACACCGTGACCGTCTTCACACGGCAGGGACCGGGGGGCTCCCGCGACGCCGCCGCCGCCGCCGCCGCCACCGCCGCGCCGGGCCCGCCGCCCAACATCACCAGCAGCAGCAGCAGCAGCGGCGGCGGCGGCGGCGGCGGCAGCAGCGGGGGCGGCGCGGCGGCGAGGCGGCGGCGCGGCGGAGCGGCCATGCCGGGCCGGAGCCAGGCGCAGGAGAGCCGCGGCGAGGCGAGGGGAGGCGAGCGGAGCCGGGCGCACTGAGCCGCCCCAGCCCGCCGCCGCCGCCGCCGCCCGGCTCCGCCTCCCGCCCCGCCCCGCCACCGCCCCCCCCCCCCCCCCCCCCCCCCCCCTCCGCTCCCCCCGCCGAATCGCCGGGCCGGGGCCCCTCTGCCGCTCCCCGCCCGCTGCGCCCCCCCCCCCCCCCCCCCCCCCCCGGCTCAACCCGCCCCGCTCCGGCCCCGGCACTTTCACGCCGTGAACTCCCGCCGGCCCCGCGCTACCTGTGGCGGCCCCTCCGGCTCGGTGCCGGCCCCTCAGCCCGGCCCTTCCCCGGTTGCCCCGGCCTGCGCTCTCCCTCCGCGGTCCGGCCGGTCCCACACCGCCGCTGACCTGCGCGCATCAGCCCTTCCGCCTCTCACCGCGCTCAGCTTTGCCCTCCGCCTCTTCCCTCTCCCGGGCCATGGGGTCGAGCCCTGCCCGCAGGTACCCCCTCCTCTTAGGCGGTGCCGGGTGCGGTGGAAACGCGCTTCCCGGGAGCTTTTTCCAGCTGTAACCCTTAGCTGAGGGAACAGGCACCTCCCGGGCCCAGGGCACACGGAGATGGCTTGTGATGGCCAGCCTGGAGGGGCCAAACTGCTCACTTGTAGCAAAGGTTTTTGACCTGGGCTTTAGCGGCCGCCGTTTAAAGCAGAGCCGGAGGAGTAAACGGTGCTGAGGTTTGATCCCAGATTCCCATGTCCGTCCACCGCACGGGTGCCCTGGTGCCACCCGAGGGATGGAGTTTGTGCTTGAAGACAAACCGCTGCCGTGGTTTTGGCTCACGCTCTGCCTTGAGCTGTGATGGAGCCAACTGGCTCCCTGTGCTGGTTTGGCTGGGGGGCAATCGCAGGCAGGCCGTGAGCAGTCTGGAGCCAGCCCTGAGGGAGCCACAGGTGTAGCCCAAACCATAACGCCACGGGCAGTATAAAGGGGGAAGGTTTGCTGAGGAAGGGAGCTCCTGTGGGGTTCCTGCTGAGGTCCCTCCTCTGTTTTTTTTCCCAAGGATTGCTCTGCAGTTGATTGTGATGACTGGATATTAATTTGGGTAAGTATAACTCTGTATAGCCCTGTTGGTGGTGTTCCATTAAATCTGTTTCACCTCTACCCACGGGTCTGCTCCCTTTTTTCCTGAGTCCCCTCCCTGGCTGGTGAGGGGTTGTCGGGTGATAGAGTGACTGTTACAGTTCAGCCCTGGGTACAGGCTAAACGTAGATGCTCTTCCAATGGGGAAGCTGGAACGATGGGGATTAGCTTAGAGGCAAACCCTGTCCCTATGGGCAAACCGGACACTGTGAACCCCAGAGCCGCATGAACTCCTGCCCACTGTCAGGCATGACTAACCCAGACAAGGAGAGACAGCCTACGGTAGTTATGAGTCAGTGACTCACAACAACAATCTCCCAGTGACTGCTAATCTACCTGATTTTATTTGTACATGTACATATAAAAGAAGATGTCAAAACCCTAACAAAGCACGCTTAGTGCTAAGGCTTATATTATTTCCACAAGTTAATTAAGATCAATTCATCACATGCCTGTTGCAGCAAAACAGCCTTCTGAGATGCCTAGGTCACCAAATGTTAAAACCACAACAAGGGCAGAATGGCAAAGAACGTGAAATCCAGCAAACAAACAGCTCAAGCCCCACTCCCGGGGGCCAGTCCCCGCTCCAGGAGCAGCCGCAGCTCCAGCTCGCAGCCTTAACAAGCTGCAGCCACCACCGTAAGAGTGTCGGTGTGAGTATGGTCCCTCGTTCCAGCTACAGGAACAGAGAGAAACCAACAAGTGCTCACCAGCAAGCAGGCAACTAGTTACAAAACGTTTATTGGTGGACTTGGCAGTGCTAGGTTAATGGTTGGACTTGATGATCCTAAAGGTCTTTTCCAACCTAAATGATTCTATGATTTTAATGTGGGACCCCAGCTCTGCCTAACTGGGAGGGATGAAGTTTCCAGGCACGCTGGAAAAAAAATCAAGCAAAAAAATGCAGTCTTAAATGTCAGCTGTTGGTTGGGAAAACTGTAATAGTAGAAAAAAGATTTCCCCCCTCTTTTTTTTTTTTTTTTTTTTTTTTTTTTTTTTCAGATGGGGAGAGGGTAGATTTTGGACTGGCTTAGGCTGCTGCCAGTACATGTACTGATTTCCAGGCATTAGCAGGGTGTGTGCTGATTTCTTTTTCCTAGTTTTGAAAATTCTTCTAGGCAAAAAGAGCAAAGAAACAATACTGCATAGAAACGCAAAGTGACACAGTAGTAGGCAGTATGTCTAAAAAGTGAAGTACATTTTTTTTTTTTATTATTGTTTTAGAGTTGGAAATTCTGAAAAAGAAAAATATCTATTTCTGTTTAAGGGCCCATCCCTGTTACTTAATCTCCTTGTAGCCACTGGCTGCACAACTGTGCACGTGTGTGCCACAAGTAGAGCCACTTGAGCTGTCGTGTACGAGAGGGTTTGGTTGTCCTTGGTGTGGGAATGGGATCCAGAGACACTGCGGTCACAGCTCCGGGCAGAGTCCTTTGGGGTGCGGAGGTTTCTTCTTTAGTTTTGCCGTGGATCCAGCTGAATTGGAGGGGAGGGCGCACGTTTTAGGTGTATCCAGATTTTCTCTGACCTAGCACACGCCATCGAGGAATGAGGTGAGTGTTTTTCAGGGTTCAGAGCTGGAAAGCAAGGACCAGGGGCCAAGGGTTCAAATGCCTGCTTTGCTACTGACTGACTCCGGGCACGTCCTGAGGTAGCAGAAAATGGAGCTGGGAGGGACCTTGAAGGGTTGTCTGGTCTGTGCCTCTACCCAAAGATCTGAGCAGCTCTACACGCACCCTTCAATCCTATTTTGCCTTGCCGTCTGTGTTCACAAAGTACTGCTAGCAACCATCTTCTGAGAATCACACTGAGATTTCTTGCAAGTCCTGTACAAACATGGACGCGATGATAACGGGGAACGTTCTGCAAACCGCTGCCTTTCAAGGGGTACGTTCAGCTTCAATTTAGCCTCAGTCCTTCCTGGTGTAAATGCAAATCTCTGTTCTCATTTTCGGGAGAAAAGCATTCCACCTGCTTTTTAGTTCCAAAGAGCTGAGCTAAACACAAAATTTCACTGTCTGAAAACCACCAATAATATTTCCAAAGGGAAATATGTTAGTCCTGGTTCACAATTGAAATAACAGGTTTCTATTACCTCCCCCAAGCAGCATTCAACAGAAAAGTAAATGGCACAAACAGAGTAAAGCGCATTGCACTCAGAAAGTTTCATTCGCTAGCAAAATATTCTGGGAACACTTACAGAAGTTCACTTAAACTTGCTAATTTTGGGATACTTTAAGTCCCTACAAACTGTGGGTTTTCAAGCGGATTGCATAGTCTGTAACCCAGATTTCTGTTTCTAAATGAGATCCGTTTTTGATCTCTTTTTTCCTATTCTTTGCGGAGCCAGCCTTTCCTCAGGGAAGTTGGTGACTGCCTGGCCATCGATTTCAACAGCATCGCAGCCAAGAAACCAGCAAAAACTGCCGTTCCTAGCAAAATCTCCGGGATGAAAATGGAAATCGTCTTACAAGTGAAAACACATTACAGTGACAAGACCCATCTGGGTCGGGTGTGATGGGGCGGGCAGGGGATCTGACGGCTTGTCAGGAGACACCGGCTCCGTTCTCACCTCGGCTGCTAACTGACTGTGCAGTTTGGGGACGAATCCCTTCTATTTTCCACCCTTGGGGTTTCTATCCACTCTTACATACACAAACTCAATAAAATAACTAGTTGTTACTGTAATAGATAAAAAGAGATGCTGATGGCTGTGGAAACCTATCTGTAACAGTCCCAAGCGTGCGGTTTTCAGTACAAAGGGCACAGACGTCTCGGCATGAGCTGGGAGTTTCTCCACTATTGAGCAGCAATAGTGGGCTGTTATCAGGTGGAGCAGCCTCTAGAAGTAGGCAGAGCATATGTTGTGTGTCATGTGAACCGGGAACCTTGGCTACGCTGAACTGTGCCTACCTTATGTCTGCATCTGCGGACATTCATTCCCAATTTTTACCCGAGTGGATTTTTTTAGCAGGAACTTTGAGACACTCTTCAATTTGCTTCTTATTCCCAAGCAGAGCAGCTCAGCCCCAGGGTTATTTTCTTCTGTATGACAATACCCCAAGTGGGATTCAGACAAACCCATGATTTAGTGCCTCTGTGGAGAACTTTGTGCAGACATTTTGCTGGAAAGTGCTTAAAATACCTATACTAAGTTGAAAAAGGATGGGGAAGGGGTGGGGGGCAAAGAGATTCTCATTTAAAGGGTCACAGATGAAGCATTCTTTGACTTTCAATCCTGTGAGCTGGATTTCTGGACACCCAGAACTAATGCATCTTTTATCGGCTGGCGCAGAGGAGGAGGTTATTGCAAAGATATCGATAGCAGCTTTCTGAAGTGGTTTTCAATTGGCCCTATTACCAAAGAGATGTACACCGAGCAGCAATCATTAAAATGCACTATGTATTTACAACATAGAGAACATTTTATGTCTGTACTGCATATCGCAAATCCTACTGCTAGCAAGTGGAGGAGAAAGTCGGTCATACAGCCACGATACAATCAAAGGTTTATATTTCACCCTGCGAGAGTCGCATCAGCATCAACCACGCCGCTAAAGAAGTGAGAAGGGTTTTTTTTTTATATTCTGAAGGAAACACCACAAATTAATTTTGTTTCTAAGCTGCGGTGTACAAATGCTGGTCCGCAGCCATATGGTGTTTGACTGTGGTCGACGACCACATTGCTCAAGCTGTGCTTTTGTCAGCTCTCGCCAGCAAAGGAAGAGACAGGCTGGGTCAGCAATTCAGAGAAACACCTCCTGGGAGAGAGAGCGAGGGGACGCAGAGAGTGCCCTTTGCAATTCAGTAGGTGACGTTCTTGCTTCTAGGTTAATAGTGAGCCAACAGACCCCTCGCTGTGCTCAAAGCTGCAGGAGATGTTGTCTTTCTGACACATCTTTTCTGGCATCAAACCAGGAGCTTCCTGACCACTTCCAGCTAAGCACCCTGAGGAGACACTCTGCTAGCTTTAGCTTCCCTGTTTTTGCAGCCAGGACCTGTCGAATTTCCTCCTCCCTTCTCAAATACAAGCAGTTGATTCCTATCTTTTACTGGACAGCCGTGAAACGCCGCTGTGCGCTGGGAAACAGCGCCTGGGCTCAGTTCAGAAGGGCCTGGAGCGGTAAGAGCGGGCCAGGCAATTTGTGCAGCTCGGAAAGGCAGTTACATTTTGGGTTGAGGTACAGGCTAAACGGTAACATAACAAATAGCAGCCTTGACTTACCCGGGTGGGAAGGTTGTGGTCAGGTGCCCATCACCATGGCATCAGGGCATTTTCTAGTTTTCCTCCTCTGAGCAGTATCATCCTGCACTACCTCCCTCTTTGTAACTCACCCCGGGGTTTCAGCCAGGTGTTACCTGTCCCTGGCACCAGCAGCAAGCTAGGCGCGTTCGGGGCCAAAGCCAGGCTGAAAAGGGACCTCGCACGCCCGAAGGCAAGCCCTACTTCAGCACCCGAGTCAGGCAGGTGCCTTCCTGCACGTCCCCTCCCCAAACCACCCCATTGCCAGCAGGAGCCATGGGCCAGCCTGGCTAGTGAGTACACTCAAGGAGGAAGGGAGAACCCAGGGAAAACTGGAAAGCAGCCTGTTGCTTGAGCCAAAGTCCAGGGAATGAGGCTGTCCCGTCCCCTCCGTCAGTATCACGTAGCCACTCCATCGCTGCCTGCCCTTCGACAGTCTTTCATGAGCAGCAACAGCCTCCAGCGTGGCTCCTCTCCTTCCCAAGATGAAAGAAACTTTAAATGCATGTAACTCTTGCACTCTACTTAATTAATCAGTTTTTGCATTACAAGTGAAACTTCTTTGATGCATGAAATATTAAGGAGCAGCAAAGGGAGGGGAAGGAGAGGGGAGAGTGGTGGGGGGAGGTATTGACTTTCACTGCTCCAGGGATGGGTGGGCTAAGGGGCCCAGGGGCTAAACTGCAGACAGCGCGTCTGCGGCAGGACAGGCTGCCCAGATAGGTGTCAGCAAGCAAAGGATTCTCCCCGCACTTCTTGCCTCCCAAGCAGATGGTTTTTACTCCATGTTCAAGCCCTACATGCTCATCAAGGTTTGCTCACAGAGGCACAGGAAGGGGACAGTGCCTGATTAAACTTTCATGAAAAATAATCTCTGGTTGATTCATTGTTTATTATCTCGTGATGGCTGAAAGAAAGTGAAGCAAAATGAGTCTTTGGTGAAAAGAAACAGCTCTGTTCTAGAAAAGCCAGCTGGGCTTTTAGTCAGATGAGGCTCTCCCAAAGGATGTGTGAGTAGTTATCTGTGTTACGGGTTTGCAAGTGCCATTTCCACACTGAACTATGAAGGAGAGAAAGCAGAAATCCACACATGTCACTGTGGATATCACAGCAGCCCTCGATACTGCACAGCGAGAATTCAGTGCCACAGTACCAAGAACATACGACACCAGAGAGCCGCTCTGCTCTTAAAGAAGAAAACACAACAAAAACCTTTTCTGCCAAACCACCGCACTTGATCAAAGGCACCCATCAGCTCTGCCCAAGAGTTCAAAGCAGAACCCGGAGTCTCTTTGCTTTACACCCTGCTCCTTCTGAGCTGACTCATTCAAGAGCTGGGCTGGCTTCTGAAAAAGCATCCATCAGATCCGACCTGCTTGTACAGCATCACCAGCCCCTCCAAGGCACCACGATGGGCCTGGCTGCTGCACAGCCCAAGCCAAGCAGCCAGGTGACAGGTTCTTCATAAACCAATGGTGACGGTGTAGCCTGCATTAGCTGTATAAAGGGTAATAAATGAATGAATGGGTTAATTATATCCACCACAGAATTTAATTAGAGCATCTCTGTTCACTCTGCTTCAGCCAGAATCTCAATTATAAATCTTTATTTTCAAGGTTTTACAGCTTGGACATAAAAATTTGCTCTGGGCTTAAACATGACACGCAAGGTCTTCTGCTCAGGGACTGCTCCAGTTTTTTTAACCAATCTTTTTTAAAAAGGTCAGGTTGGGGGACCAGATGGCTCAAGGGGAAGGTAATGAAGATGCAGGACTTTTCTGAAAGAGATGGCTGGCTGAAATTGTGGGCAGCTTAACAGAGCTGAAGCATTATTAAAGGCTGCTGGGTGACACCATGCTCGACTCCCACCGGTCCCCGACAGGCAGGAGTTCTCCTTGCAAAATGAAACTGGAGCTCCCGCAAATCGGCATCCCCGCTCCCCACCAGCGGAGCCCGAGGGCTGCAGGGGCTGGGGAGGGGGGTCCCGCAGCCCCCCCAGGCAGCCACAGCAGGGCCGGGCAGGGGAAGCTCCCACACCTGGATGCTGCACAGGGAATGTGCTCCAGGGCTGTCAGGTGTGCGCTGGCTGCTTCCCCCAGCACAACCAGAATCACCCCTCTCCTCCTCCTTTTCAAAGGCCTGCTCCCAGAGGAGGAGGTAAGTTGGGTGACCTAGAGTAGCTGGAAAAAACAGAAGGCAGATTAGAAAGTAGTCCACTTTTTCAATTGTTATGATTTTGAAGGTAATTTAGGACCTGCCTTCTGCTTTCTGGAGTTGACAGTATTGAAATCCAGTACTTCTGTCTCGTTAAATGCGCTCTGAAATATTCTGATCATTTTAAAATGTCAATAGTGTTACAGAAAAAACCCAGAAAACATGTTTACCAGCAGCAGAAGCATCTACAGTCTCAGGTCACATCCTCATTCAATCTGAGGTATGTTGTTTTTTTATTCCCTCATTGAGTTAATTAGTTGATTTGCTTTTCCTGCCCTGTGCCAAACCCCCACCTCCCTCTGAATGAACACAAAGATTGCCAGCAGGGACCAGTTCTCAGCAGCCAACCCTGCTGCCAAGGCTCCTCACCCTGCTGGTAAAGACTGTCACCGGGCGCTCCCTGTGCATAAGAGCTGTCTGTAGGCTCAGGGTATATATTTAGGAGCGCTGCAGATGCCTGTTTGTTTTCTACAAGCTTTGGTCACCCTGGAATATCTCTGTTTTGCAAAGATTTTTTTTCCAACCACCCTCTAGTAATGTTCTCCTGCACATACTACATGTCCTAAATACATACTCACTTGGTAAACTGGAACAAATCTGTTGGGTAAGTCAGACTCCAGTACTGCTGAATACATATTTAACCAGCAGATCACAACTGGTTGATGCACCATAGAATTTAACCCTTAGGAAACATTGGCATGCGTCAGGCAGCCAAATTACTGCTCAGAAGTCTGTGATATATAGTGTGAATTACCGGTAATAAAGAAAAAGATATATGGGATGGATTAATCAAATCATAAATTTCTTAACTCTCTATGGCAGTCCGTAAATCAAATTCAGCTGTATGTTTCTGGCCCTTATTCAATGTATAATATGAAGTAGAAATGACCTACATGTACATAGCAGGTGGGGTTTTTTGGTGGCCAGTTGGAAAACCTTGGTTAAATAATCAAAGCAGGCAAACACCTTTTCTAAAAAGATCATGTTCAGGTATTTCAAGCTGCACCTCTGAAAATGTGTGCACTTTTTGGAAGGTAAAAGGTATATGTTCCTGCACCAAGAGTTAAACCTGGGCCAGACTACTGGACCAGGCCAGACATGGCACAGCTTGGATCAGCTTTAGCTTCATGAGGCAGACACAGGTCTTTCCTAAGCACAGATGACTATCCTAGCCAGGCCTACCAGCCATCCTGATTTTTTAGGTGTTTGCCCCATTTTGTGTGCAAAGCAGCTGCAAACCCTGGAAGAGAATATACTGGGAGTCCAGCAATCACCAGCCCCATCGCTGCTAAGGTTCAGCTGCATCTCAAAGTGGTCACACTCCATCCTGATTTGAAAGAAATACATGACTAAGGGGAACAGAATCTCTCTCTAGTGCCCTATCCTTATTTCCATTAAAAGCTTCCACTTGGAATCATCCCATTAAACCTAAGCCCTCACCCAGCTCAGACTGACCCTTGTTTCTAGCCCACTTAGAGGCACAATTCCCCAGCTCCTGTACCTATTAACCTTCTGCTGGTTTTATGTGCACGGAGAAAGCCTCCGATAAGACTCCTTCCATCCCTAACCCTCACACAAGCCCTGCCTAACACCAGCCCTTGCCTTGGGACATTTGCTGCCCCAGTCAAAACTGGATTCACAGGCTTGCCATCAGACAGGCTGCCTGGCCTTTGAACATCTCAGATGTTCTGGTGTGAGGTCTTAACAAAATAAGAGTGACAGTGTGCTCAGAGTGAGCCTGCTCCGCAGCCCAAACATCAATATGTATTTACCAGAGGGAGCAGCAGGCTTTAGAAGTTCGATTTCTTTTTGACTGTCCACAAGAGACATGAAACAAGGAGATTAAATGCCAGGAATAAACACCTATAAATAAAACTGACTATTTAAGTCCACCAAAGCCAGGACGTTTGTCATGAAATCTCCCGCTCTCCTCCAACGCCAGCACAGCAGTGCTGCTGATTTTGTTTACAGCCGCACAGGACCACAGAGCGCCCACCTTCACTTTGAACCTGGCTGTTCCCCTGCCAGGCTGCGTGGAGCCCTTAGTCACTTATTACCAAAGCCCTGCCTTGACCAAGAGACTGCAGCTGTGGATTATTGTTCACTCCCCACCTCTCCTTTCTCTAAAGGAAAATGAAAACACCCACTGAAAAAGCCCATCTGCTTGAAACCTCCGACAGAGCTTAACCTGAGCCCAAGGGGGAGAGGGTTAAAAAACCCGAGATGCTCTTCAGCTGAAGCCAGGCACAGAGGCTGCAGCAGGGGACCCGAGGCTGCGCGGCTGGCAGCGGATGCCCTCTGTTGGCATCTTGGAGAAACAGGATTAGACACGCAAGCTGCTGGCTCGGGTCTGCGCGATTCACCCCCCCGTTCGCCCTTTGCCGTGCGGAACAGCCCTCAGCGCTGGGTCTGACCCACGAGCACGAAGCAAACGGCAGCCCCTGCCCCCGTGTGCCCGCTGGCTCCGCCGCAAGCGATGCCCCTGCGCGCCGAAGAGAACCTTTGCCCACCCTTTGCAGCGCAGCAATGCAACCAGCACGGAGCGGGGAGCTGCAGAGTCTTCCTGCCTCGCTCCTGCTCTGCCCGGGAGCTGCAGGGGGATGCTTGGGGCTCCCTTCGCCAGGTGCCCGTGGCCCTCCTCGGTGGAAGCAGCGGGTCTGCGGTGCCAGAGCAGCAGCTTTCTGCAGGGAGCAGCTCTGTCAGCAGCTCCAGAAAGAGCATCCGAGTTGCAGATGAGCAAAGGGAGCACAAGGGGAGAAGAAAGCAATGATGCACAAGCGGGTCTTGCAGCAGGCATCAACACCGAGTTGCAGATGATTGTTTTCTCCTCTAAAACCCTTCAAGCACATACATAACAAAGCAAAACATACAGCAATCACCTTTCACAGCTGTTGCTGGGGCCACACAGGCCAACAGGTTGAGAAACTGCTCTCCTGGGACAGAGCTTTCTCCTGCCCCATGCACCCCAGAAAGCAAGGTCAGCTGGGGCCTCCTGGCAGACCTCAAGGCCCAGGGAGGCTGAGTGCAGCAGAAGGTCCGACAGTTTGCAGGGAGGGCTGGTGGCCCCGTGCTAAACCTTCTCAATGCACCTGGAGGTCACTGTGACACATGTCAAGGGGCACAGCCTACCAAGGGGAAAGGCTGTGCATGAAGAGGTGGTTTGGAGGGCTCAGCTCCATCGTGCATTGAACTGCAAGGAAGAACCCGCCTCGGGATCCCTGCCCTGACTCAGCCCCAGCTCTTGGCTTGCAGTACTGCCAATTTTGCCTTGCCTGCTGCCTGCCTGCCCACTGCAGCCCTTGGGGTGCTCTGGTCAATGACCAGCAAGGCAGGTGGCACTTCTGGCCCCCACATCCAGGTGCCATGAGAGCTGGTGCTCCCTCAGGCCCAGATGCCAAGGCGCTATTGTGACCCCCAGGCCACCCCACTATACCTGAGCAGGGAAGTGGGGCCAGCTGCTGAGAACCCACAGCAACAGAAAGATTTGTAGGGACAAGGCAGGTTCAGCATCCATCCAGGAGACCAGTTAGTGGGACAGGACACAGAGGAGCAGCATGGCCATGAGAAGCCTAGAAACAGCACCACGCACAGCCAAAGGGAGACCCAACTACTGGGTCTGAGCTTAAATACAGCCTGTGCTAGCTGGGGGCAGATGCGGCTGGTCAGGCCGTTAGAGCCCATTAGTTCTCCTGGCCCTGACACCACAGGATAGGGCACACGTGCATCTCCTTAGCAGATGATGTTCATAATTCAGCCTTTAGTGAAGAAGGAGACCAATCATTCCCAAGGACGGATCATTCCCGTAACTGGGCACGGCCAGGCTTCACAAGTGTATCCCTGGCTTTGCATAGTCCTGGGGCTCTGGGTAGCAATGTCCTGGGAATCTGGGGGTCTCACCAACATGACAAGTGATGTTATGCCTTGACAGACACCCCAATAGTGAGGGAAGGTTTTTGAAGCTGTAGGTGCTGTATATCCACTTTTCCCAAGTGCAGGAACAAGGCATCTTTCAGGCTGGTCAGGACTAGAGATGATGACTCCATCACCTGATGGGCTTTGCCTCAGGAACTGCTGAAAGCTAAAAGCAAGATGTGCAAGGAGGGCCCCATCTATAAAATTGCCTTTCATGGCAGTTCAAAGGTGTGATGGCACTGTTCGCCCCATCTTCAAGAGTTGTCTCAATAAAGAACAAACACAACAATTTTTCTGAATTACTTGTGGCTATTTTATTGCCAAAAAAGCAAAAGCAAACTCTGAACCAAAGGAGATCGTAAGCAATAAATGATGATTATTCCAGTTACAGTCTCCTCTGTACTTCTCTCTGAGGAGACTTTGTAAGAGAGATTATACATGGCAAGAGTGAATTTACCCTTGGAGGGGATCTAAGTACCTTTTTCCTAAAATGAGTTGTAATCTTGTTTTAATGGTAGATAAAAAACAAGGCGCAGGCATGACTTGTCTATACGTATGGAGTGAGTCCTGTAAATCCTGTTTTGGTATATCAGGGATAATCTAAACAGCTAGTAATAAGAAACATGAATAATCTTAAGTAAACCCTGTGAAGCCAGTGCCAATATTTAAGTCACTTATTCCAAAGAAACCATAGCAAGAGCTGCCTTAAGAAAGGCATATCAAAGAACATCAAAGTTCTTACATCTGAATAAAATCACACTATCCTGCCCCATGACGCAAATTTAGCCAGTGTCTGATTGCAAGGAAACATTTCTAACCAATTTGGCGTTTACTGGAGAAGCTCTCAATATTGTGAATTGTAAGAGCATTTTGACATCCCCTTAAATCAGCTCCAAAATGCAAATAAAACCTTGCAGTGGTATTTTACAGCTTCATCTCATCTGTGAAAATGTGGCTGGGCAGAGACCACGCTGCCGCTGCCCCTTCTTGTGCTTCGCTCTGCTGAACTGTCGTGCTCGCACACCCCGCCTGCGAGGACCCCGCAGCAAAGGGTGGGACAAACGCGTGGCGCTCAGCTCAGCTCAGCTCAGCTCAGAGTTTTCTGACCCCGCTGGATCCCATTGCTCTGTGGAAAGGGTAACGTGACGTTCGATACAAAATTGGCTGCTGTCATCCCTTCGTTGGGGGAAGGACCTTGTAATGTCTTCAGCTCATGAATATGTAATCTGCTGAATGCCTATGCAGTACACTTCTAATTGCCTTTGTTCTTGCTGTGGGAAACTCTCAGAGCATCTTAGGGGTTTTTCTTTTGTTCAGTCAATTTTCTGAATAATTCTTTTAGTTTCATCAGTATTTAATAGTAACTGAAATTCTGTTTCCAAGAAGTCCAAACAACCTTACTTTCATGTATAAAAGTCTTCCAGCTCTCAAAATAGTCCTCTAAATTGAATTAATGCTTAAAGAGTGCCTTTAAACTTGAGCAATCATTAAAGAAGTTATTGTCTTTTTTGCTTAACAATGCTTAGTGAGGTGCCTCTTGACAGATAACTAATTCCCCAATTAATATAAATACTCTATGCTTCAGCTACTGCTATAGCAGTAACCAACTGCAGCATCCTCTGACCTTGCTGTGTTGTACATAAAGCATCTCACCAGTCAGGTAGCAAATGCAGCGGAGAAGTTATTTTGTGAGTGTCTGTACACAGATGCACAGTGCTTGAAACTGCGCATCTCAAGAGAAGCTTGTCATTTCAAACGTTTAAGGAATCAACCAAGCTTTACAGCAACAAGAGGAAACACGAGTTGAACAGGAGTAACTAACGTCTTCCAGAGACTGTTTTCCAGTCCTTGGTTTGTTTTTGTTTGAAGTCTTGAGAGTGTTTATAGACAAAATTACTTTCAGTAGGAATAATATATCACTTCTTTTGGCTGATTTAAAGTAGACGTTTTTTTCTTACATAAAAAAAAAAAAAAAGGAAGAAAGAAGCCTGATTTTTGTCATATGCCTTACGGATCTGGTAACACATTCCTACGTTCTTCTTTTCCCTAAATTTTCCAAAAGGTTTATTTTTTTGCAAGAAAACTCACGTCTGTGCTAAATACTGTCCTATACTCTTTTTCTTTTTTTAATTTGCTGAAACGCTCTTGTTAGCTGTTGTGTGTTGACCAAATGGTTTCTGGCTTTGCAATCTGTCACTAGTACCACATTTACAGCTTGCAATTAAAGGCTTCGATTAAATATTTTGCACAAAGCTGCACGTTCCAATAGCCAATCCTTATATATTTTCCAAAACATGGCAAAAAAAAAAAAAAAGAATATTGAAAAGTAAACCAAGATTGAAGTTATAAAAATGGCCCTTACAGTCTGGATAAATAGGCCCAGTGTTTTATAGCCATGGATGTTATCTCCTTTGATACTGAGGCTTGCCCTTGGGTGACAGAAAGCAGAATCTTCCCTGGATTTCTTTAAATGAGACAGAAAGTCTTCTTTGGTAAAGAGTGTGTATAACACAGGCTGATATTCACCACAAGCATGCTGGGTATTTTTAAAATGGCATATTTTTGATGACTTAACATATGTTAAGATAGCGTACACTAACAGTGCTATAAGCCATTTTTCCCATCAGAATGGATATTATCCCCTTAATTAATGTAGAAACCCCCATGCTCTTCTCTCTCTTGCAAGGGCTCTGAGTCTTGCTAGAGGTTGCTCCTGGTTTCCACCACACTCCCAGTGAGATCAAGGTCTGCCTCATGCTTGCTAGCCTAGTGGCATGGGAGGAGAAGGTCTCCACAAGCCATAAAGCCTTTTGTTTCTGCATTCCACACTGCTGCAGAGCTGATTACAAACACCCATGGTGGGGTTTGTGGTGGGGTGCCAGCAGCTGGGGTGAAGATTTAAGCGTGGTGCAATCTGCTGGATGACTGGAGAGGGCCAGTTGCCACTAGGAGACCAGAGCTTCTCAGGACAGACGGAGCAGCTTGCTGGCATCTCCAGCACAACCACGGGTGAGAGGGAAGGAGCACAGCATGTTGTCCTGTAGCCTCTTTCTCTGCTGTAGCTTGAGTAGAGCAGATGTCAACCAACCCGGGCTCCTTCCCCCTGCCTTCGCCAAGGCACCAGGGCTTGGCAGCCTTCCGAGGACACAAACAATAGGAGGCTGACTGTCTGCACACCATTTCGCACTCACTTGACATGAATCATTTTCTGTTGCCTGTCTCTTGGAAGCAGCATGGGGCTGTCTGGTGCTGGTCCTGCCAGCGGACCGAGGAGCAGGGAAAGGCTGGGTCCTCTCTCCACTCCTCTCCTGGGCTCCTGCCCATCTCTCAGTAGCTATTACATGCTCCTATTTCTCTATCAAGCAGTGATTCTGCAAAGGAAAAAATACTCATTGAAGAGGGTCTCCAGGATGGATCAGGTCTGTGCAGACTGCTTGCAGACAAAGGCTTCTCTGTTCACACTTTGGGGGTCCATTTGGGATGGTCTAACAGGACTTTGCTATCTGCTGCTTTCAGGCTTGCTGCCAGACTGTTGAATGCCTTCTCTTGTGCCTCTTCACCTGCTGACCCAGAAAACCAGAGAGATGTGGCAGTCATGAGTGGTGCTGGAGGATCTTTTTCCCTAAAAATATAAAACATGACCCCAAAAAGCAGCAGATGAACCCAAGGGCAAGAGTTCTTTATTCTCTGCTCAAACCTTCCCATCCTCCCCATCCAGTGCTGCTGAGCAGCCAGCAGCAGCCAGGATGCTGACAAGGGTGAGGACTCAGTTATCCCACCCCAGCAGACCGTCACTGTGTCACCTCCCAGGTGACCACGGCTCTGGCACTCCCCCCTCATCCTGTCAGGCCTGCATAGGCAGCAGGAGCTGTTTGACGACAGGAAAACTGTTGAACATTTTCCCAGCCCGTCTGCTATCCTGTTGCAGTGCAGCAGCAGATGCTGGGGGCCACACAGGGCAGTTTCTAGTGATGCAGAGCCTGGGTATATCCTAAGCTTTATTTACACCCACCCACCAATCCTCGGCTAAGTCCAGCAATCTCTTTTCCCAGATCTCCTCTGAACTGCCCTTCCCAGGTGTTGACTTTGGCTAAAGCTTTCAGTCCAGTCCATGACTCAGGCATAAAAAAATTGCCATGAACTTCTCTATCCAAAACTGGCTCTACAGGCAAGCCTTGCGATCCCCAAAATGATGTTCCACTTTCCTTCTTTCTAGACTATTTTTGTAACCTGGGAATAATTTCTTCCAGCTCTCATCTTTCCTGTTGCTTCCCTCTGATCCCTGTCCCATTCTCCCACCTCTTCCCTCCCCTGTGGTAACCCCTCTGGCCATGGAGCTCCACTGTGGTGTCACCAGTCCCTAGGATTAATGCACGTCGCCTGCATCATCTGCCTTCTTATACAACCTGGGATGATGTTTGCCATTTTTGTACCAGCTTGATATCACTGACTCGTGTTCACTTAGTGGAACAAAGTAAACCTTAGATCTTTTACTGCTGAACTGCAGCCTAGCTCACCTGCGCAGTCCATCATCCCTGGGCATATTACTTTCTGGCTGTCCCAGCTGAATCTCAACCTCTTATTTTTTCAGCCCATTTCTCCAGTTTGTCACAGAGGTTTTTGAAGAAGGCTGTCTTTGACAAATCCATGGTCACCGAGATTCTTCTCCTTGACTCCTCCCAGATACCTGTAAATACTGTATTCATATCTTTCTATCAGGATTTTGCATGGACAGAAGTTAAACTGGTAGGTCTATAGTTCCCCACTTCTGCTCACATACCCAATACTTTTAAAGAGTTAGGCATTTTTGGTCCCTTTCCAACCTTCTGGTGCTTCCAGAGATAACCACTAATGACTGAGATTGCCACAACCAGTTCTGCAAGTATCCATGGCTTAAATTCACCAGGTTTGGAATAATTTTCCCAGAAGGGTTTTCCTCCTTGCCTCTGTCAGTCAGCAGCTGGCTTATCACCAGCAACAGAAGGGATTATATCCCTTGTAATCGTTTTATCCGCTTATCTATGGATGTCCATTATCTGTCTATCACTCTCTGAATCCTCTGGAGCCCTTACCCTCCATGGTTGTTTTGTAGCACCAAGTTCCAGAAGTCAGACCCTTCCTCTAGCCCAAATTTCAGTGTAATCAGAGCCAGACCCTTCTCCCAGCAAAGGATGAGTGGCATCGATCACGAGTAGCAACAAGGGAAATTTTGACTAGATGGGAGGAAAAACTTTCACAACAAGGATGCTTGAATAGAGCTTGGATGAAGCTGCAACCCTGGAAGTGTTCACAGCTCAATGGGATCAGCCCTGAGCAGCCTGACCCAAGTCAGACGTGCTTTGAGCCGGACTTGGACCCGTCAAAGGTCCCTTCAGCCTGTAGTTTTGCAATGCAACATTTCCTTCAGCAGTGTCTGAGGCCCCCACTACATCCCTCCTTTTTGGTGTCTCCTCTTCAAGGGCTGCCAAGGGGAGGGTTAGCTCCTTTCACCTCCTCCTGTAGAGGCTGTCATGCACGGCATCCAGTGCCAGGGTACAGTGAAGTGCCTCTCTATTCAGAAATCCCCAGTCCACTCAGAAAACCCCAATACTCTTTCTGGCTGTCTAGTGTAATGATACGTGAAATGGGATGGGCACAAAAATATCCTCTGAGGAAGGATGAAATTCCATTCTTTTATTTTCCTCAACATTTCCCCAATGAAGCATAACCTAACGCAACCGGAGTGAAATATCAGCAAAAAAAACCCCAAACTCAACATTAAATTTCCCACCAGTGAAAGCAGATCAGTGAAAATCTGCATTTAGACAAGGGAGAAAAGCTGTGAAGGAAAAGCATCAAATTCCTCTTCACTGAGACCAACCCATTGTCTCCACGGGACATGCTTCTCTCTGGTGGTATGTCTATAAAACAACTGGTTTTACCGTTGTCTGAGATTCTTTTTGTCTTAGAAACAGGTGGTCACACAGGCTTCATCTCTAGGAACTGAAAAAAGGACAAAAGAAAGGAGAGAGTCTCGTTAGGTTTGGGCAGAAAATGGCTTCTCCAGTCACTAAAGCTGGTTAAAATTTAAATGTCATCCCATTCTGAACCTGAGAGCATAGACAAGCTTGTCCTCTCCAGAGCACTCGGTTGTTGGGGTCTCTGGGGGTATGTGAGGGGCTGCGATTCAAATCCCTGCCCTCGATCGATTTGACAGAGACTTGGCCTTTACAGCATCCGTGTCATCAGGGTGGCTTGAGCACCAGGCGCTCGATAGTCCTGGATAATCTCCTGCTTTTCTGAGGCCTCTTTCCACTTGTAAGACGGTTTAACCATACATCCCTCTTGGCCATGCTAAACCATCGTATCAGGGTGGGGGTGCTCTTTGGGAAGGTTTGGTTTTTGAGAAGTTGTCTTTGCTCTAATAAAAAAAAGGGGAGCATGGGGGGAAGGGAGAGAGAAAGTGAGAGAGAAAAGAAAAACCCATTTTATTGAAATCTCCAGTCCGGCTGTCGCTGCTGGAAAGGGATCTTACACAATGGAGCCTGCTTTCTGAACTGCTTTCAGCTTGCTCAACAATAGGAGATCAAAACCCAAGTAAGAAGCGATTTCTAAGTATCTGAGTATCTTAATGGGAAATTCTCCAGCAATTGCTCATCTACTTTTATCTGCGATTAGATATTAACATTCCAGACCAGAGTATTTTCCAGATGAAAATGTGAAAAAGTACAAGGTCTTGTCACCTCGTTTTGCTATTCCCCTTCCCTCGCTGCATGTTTTGTTTTTCCTTCCCCCCCTGATCAGGGACTTGATGAGGAACACAAGGAAGAGAAATGCCCAGGAAGGGCTGCGAAGTGAAGCGAGATAATAAGAGGATCTTTGCACTCCACTGCTACTTGCCTGGCCTCTTATTGACAGAGCCTCCAAGATGCCCAAAGATAGCCTTGATGCAGGTTACGTTACCTTGAGATTTATTTCAATGCAATGGAAAAGTGAGGGGGGTGAGGGCAGAGGGAGGGAGGACTGAAGATGTTGCTGTGGGTAGAGTGATTATAACCAGAATTTCTTTTTAATGCAAAAATCTTTAGCCCGACAAAGGATCCATCTCTAGGAGAGGTTTTTCACCATCTGATCCCCCACCCCTTTGCATCAGAGCATTGCAAAATGTACTTGGAAGAGCAGCGAGTTCGTTTTAACCGATAGCATTCAGCGCTTTTTACTGTGCTATTCATCCATATGACAAAGCTGAGAGGGGAGCCCATACTTCTTCCTGACTTTTTATTGCTTTTCAGCCCAGTGGGAACCAGCCGACATGAAAAAAAAAGTGGTTTAACCGCAAAATATGTTTAAGCTCCTTTCTTTTTTTTTTTTTTTTTTTTTTTTTTCTTTTGGCATGTCAGGAAAAAAGAGGAGGGGGGAGTGAATAGCAGTGGCAAAACAGTCACAAAATAACAGTCACAAAATTAAACTGAAAACCAGCCAGAATGCACGTGAGCCTGATCCTACACATAAAGGGTGAGGTTTGAAGATGGTGATTGGGGACAGCCTTCAAATGCTGTGATCACCATGTGGAGTGATGAGAGATGACAGGATCATTTTGGGGTGACTAAATAGAAGCTACAAGGAGAGACCACGGGCTGCAAGTAGGATCGTGGGTTTCCTGGCAGAAAGTTCAGGGACTAGTGCTTGCCCTGGGAAATGACTGTGTGTGCTGGGGGCCTCCATGAAGAGGCTGGGTTTTCCATCTGGATGTACTGAACAGGCTGGCAGTCTGGACTGCGCTTGGCCTCCAACCTTGGTCTCACTCAGTCTGACTCTCCTTCTCACGTCCAGGAAGTGATTCTTTTAACCTTGTGCTTAGCAGAACTATTGCTCACACACATCACACCAGAAAGAAAGGAAAAGTTTAAGGAATGAAAGTCAAACAGTATTTACATGATCTCAGATGTTTCCTTGTTATGTTGATTTGAAACTAAACCTGCAGACTGACCCAAAACACAAGCATTTAGTTAATTCTTTGAAAAAATCTTTATATTTTCTCAAATAATTAAAAAAACCCCAAATATTCCTGGTTTGGGAATACTGTTGTGTGAAGAACAGGGAGGTTTTCAGCTGCTCCCAATCAGAAGAACATCAAAAGATTACCATGAGTGCAAAGTCCCTTCTCTGTGCTGCTCTGCCCCTGCCTGCCACTGCCTTCAAAAATCCAGCTTTAACAGTGAACACCAAGCACTGAAATCTACCCCTAGAAGAGATCAACAGAGGCTTTCGCAACAAGCACCTGCTCCCAGGTCCAAACAACACAACTCCCTGCCAGCTCTACACTCTGGTAGAGAGTCTTTTAAGAGTTTCTTGTTCTCATAACCTCTCCTGATAAAGTGGTTCTCTCCAGCTGAGCCCAGTCTTGCTTGTGCAAGACAAAAATATTAACTCCTTCCCCACCAAGAGCCTGGACAGGGTCTCCTGGTGTGCAGGTCACAGTGTGCTAACATGTGTGTGGTTGGTGCTGCACTTGCTTAGGTGGACTCTTGACACTTTGTGCTGAAAAGCAGCAAAAGGTGATGTGTCTGCCATCTCCAACTGCTGTAATTCGCAAATTATTATAAGACAGGCTAAAGATGGTGAGAGGGGATGGAAATAACTACAAGTGCAGATGCAGGAAGAATAAACAACACACCTAAAAAGAAAATTGGTTGCCTTTAAAATATAGCAAAGGCATTATCTGAAAACACAGCTACATAATTAACCACACCTACATGGGGTACAAAATCCTGGAACCATGGCAAGATGACGACTTCAGACCCTCACCTGTTCTGGGCAGTGAAATAGAGTCTGCCTACCCCAAATGTCACAAAGACTTTATATTTGTTAACATGGGAAGTGTAAGCAGGGCATCAGGGCACTTTGGTCCTCAGCAAAGGTTAGTCACCTTCCTCATAGTCTCCCTCGCTGGCTTCCATAGCCCCTGCTGAAACTCCTCCTGCTCCAGCTGCACCAATGCCCAAGCTGGATGGTGTCAAACTAGCTCAGATCGATCTACGACAGCTGTTGTCCTGCCCATGGGCTGCAGTAGAGACCAATGCTGGACTGATGGCACTGAATGAGCTTCTCCATGGTCACTCTCCTCTGGGTAGCTGGTTGCTTTTGGCTCTGGAGACTGAATATGAGGCAGGCAACAACTGCCAAGTGCCTGCTGCTCCATGAAGGTGTTGCGATTTAACGTAGGAAAGGAAGGTCTGTTGGCACGACACAGACTCCTCCTTCCTTGGGAGGTGGGTGGGCAAGAGAGTCTTGTCTACTGAATCAGTAGTGAAGAAATCTCACCCAGTTTAAAGTGAAATGTCTCTATACTCAGACAGACCTGTGCAAAGCATGCTAGCTGGTGGGATGTCAGGTGCGCCCTGGTGGAGAAGAAGGATGAACAACTTTGGTTCAGAATATAGGAGGGGCTGGTCAGGGGAAGAAACAGTCTTTTCCAGCCTGGCGGCCTACGAACCAGCTCTAGTGGAAAGTCTTACTTGCTGAGTTTCTTTCTTTTTGGCAAAAGTCCAGGTTATCGTTCCCTGGAGCTGTCTGCAAAAGTGCTATAGGATTTAATGCGAATGCAGTTGATGGGGTTTTATAGAAAATTAACAGAGTTCATTGAAATCTCATTCTAAAGCCCACAGAGAGCAACAGCAGGGGGTGATTTTCTAACAGTCCCAAAGAGAATTACAGACTCTTCCCGAAGGCTTTTGCTCCCAAGACCTCCCAACCTGTATCCACTTTCGCCTGAATCTTCCTCACCCTGAAGAGACCTCAAAACAACAGGCCATTTCCCCAAAAGCCATTTCAGTAATGAGACATTGTCTGTCTTCATTAGACGTGCACAGGTGAAACGTGAGGAGAGAAGAGATGCAATTTGCATGTCACCCACAGGCTCCGACAGTGGGTTGCTACTTTAAGACTTACAGAAAGTTTTCATCCTGATTCAGGAAAGCAAAAAATTAATACTGAGTAATTTTAGCCATAAAAGACTTTGTGAGTTGACTGGAGCGCCCCTGAGCTGGAGCTCCTGTCCCCTGTGACCCACAGGAGGGCTTCAAATATCCTAATTGCGCCTCTGGAGGCTGGAGGCCCTGAAGGTGACTGCTGAAGGAATTCGGCATTTCCACCAAAGAATGATCTGTGTTTTGGCAAAAGTTTTGCAAAATTCCATCAGCATTTTCCAGTCATTTTTATTTTTGTCCCTTTAAGGCTCCCAACCACCTTGTGACACCAGACTGCAGGGTGGGTGTCCAGCCTTCTCAGCCATTCCTGACCCCACCGTAAGTCTGGGTTAGGCTGGGAGCAGGCCATTTCCTACAACTGAGTTTCTTTTCCTTGTCAGTCTTTGGTAAGACGAGTTATATGACAACTGATGCCCAATACTAAGTGCTAAGAAATCGTCCTGTGTGGTGAAATGAAGCACAAGACAGCAAATGTGGAAAAATGTTTAGAAACAGCCTTGATGCTGAAGCCATTTTGAATAATCGAAGGGGCTGTTTTGGGGAAAGGCAGGTTATTTCTGAAAGATAACTTTTTAATAGCATGGTGTCTCTTCAGCCGTGCTGCTGCCTTCCATTAGCAGCCAGGAGGGTTAGGAGAACTCATCCAAGGTCTGCAGCTGAGAGGGAATTATTGATTTGTTTATTTTTTACAAACGGCCATCAAAAAGCATTTGTTTCTTGTTAAACCACCGCTGTGGCAGCCATGTTTGTGGGGAGGGGGGCTGTGGTCAGAGCCAGTCACGGACAGGACTGTTCTGTTTTCCATTCCAGAATTGCATAAGCCCAATTACAGATATTAGCCTTGATGCATGTGCGGAGGGAAGGGCTACCCTGCTTTAAGTGATGTTGAGCGACTGGGCGTTTTGCTGACAGCCACAAGCATTGCCTTCTGCCCAACATTGCTAAAAAGCTGGCCACAGTACAAGCGAGACCATCCTGGGGTAGTTTTTCTTCATGTGAGAAAAAAAATACCAATCTTCCCTTCCCCAGGTTGAAGAACAACAGTAAGCGAAGAGTAAATTGTTCAGAGATGATCTGTTTTGGCTCAGAAACCTGTTCAGAAACTTTCTTCCTAATGTCTTTTCCCTGATGCAGGCAGCGCTCTTCTAGCCTGCCTCCTAATGACCAGCATTAGTTTGCATTAGATGGATTTGCGATGATTTCTTTCTGCCTGGCTGCTAAGCCTGCGAGCAATTCAAATTAAGTTCGGCTCCCCGTGCCCCATCTGGCAATAGCAGCTCCCCCGTTTATGTTTGCTGCCTTCTCAGCTGTTCTCCCTCTCTCGCATCCTGTGGCGGTTTGATTTGTCGGAGTTTCGCAGGCCCTCGCTGCTCCGCAGACACCTGCCAGGGCTCATCGCGTCCCAGCCCCAGCCATTTCAAACAACTTGCTCTTGGATGCAAGGTGGGGACTAGCGGGAGAGGGCTGGGGGAGGAGGAGATGGGTGTCAAAGTGCTGCTCTGCAGGAGCGGCAGAGAGCGGCGGTGCTGTGGTTCCCCGCTGACGTGCGGCATCGAGGTGGTACCCACAGCATCAGCCCAAGAGAGCCAGGCTGGGCTCCTGCCTGGGATACCGAGGAAGAGGTGTCCCTGCGATGGGGACTCAAGCCCAAACCTTGGCCCCCACCCTCACTGTCCACTTGGCACCTCATTGGTGTTACTGCCTGGGTTAAGGCAGAAGGAAAGCGAAGCCGGAGGTTTTGGGGAAGATGGCAGGCTCTGGTGAGGTCCAGCCATTCTCCCGGCCAGCGCAGGGTCACAGTGCCCTTACAGGGTGATGGAAGGTGGAGCCTTCTAGAAAGATCAAAAACATGAGAAATAGGGTTAGTTAGAACCTCCTTCTCCCCTCTTTGCTCTCAGCTCCTGCCCAGGGGAGAAGTTACTGGGGAGGAGGGAGAAGGATCCTTTTGGGATGCCAAAACCAGAGAGACTACATGGAGGGCAAAAAAGCAGTTGATCACATTTAACAAACGGCTAACTCACACGTTACAATACTAATTTAGGAACAGCCTGCTCTATTCTGGACACATTCGCTAGTAAGAGACAACATCAGGGTTCATCTTGACCATCCACTAAGGTAGCCTGTCACCACAAGGATCTTAAAACGTGTTGGATAACGCATACTTCAAATTACCCTGTCTTTTTCTGGCAGTGGAGACAAGGCTGGAGGGGCTGGGAGAGAAATGGCATTGGTTTTGTGTCCTTCTCAGTGCTTCTTTGGAAACATTTGGTTTCTTCACCCTTGAGGTGACTCTTGGTTGCTGTCAGATATGTATGACGGCCGAGGACAGCATGGATGGCTGTAAAGAGGTGTCACATCAGAGCAGCAGCGATTCTTCTTTCTTCCCATTCCCCCTCCTCATCCTTGGCACTAGGCTAATGACACCACCAGGTACCGAGCAATAGAGAATTGAGCCTGTTGTTTTTACAGTGAAAATGAATGAAAAGTGCCTGCTGGGTCACATAAACCTGTCAAAAGAACAGCCAGGGCTTCCTGCGAGAGGGATAATAGTTAAGAAACCTGAAATTCTGAGAAAAGGGGATTATGAATCATCAGCAAAATTTACAGTGTAAGTCCCTATTCCCTACATCTCCACTTGTTTTTCTCTCTTTTCCAGGGCAATTATTTCCAGGAGCAGAGGGGCAGAATATCCTCACGGCAGGTAAACAAGCCAAGCCCAGAGTATGGGTCTGACAGAGCCCATGGGCATCTTGCACCCCTGGCCCCACCACCCCCTCCAAACAAGGGGAGTGATAGCAAACAGGGTGTCTCTTGTGTCGTGGGCAGGGTGTCCCCCCATGCTGTGCAGCGGAGCTGCATGCTCACAGCTCGGCAATGCGTCCTACATCAAATCACGCGGGGGTGCGAAGCCAGCAGAACATCTGGGCAGCTGTGCTCGAGCAGGGCAGGCTGGAACGATGTTTAAGCTTTATATTACAGAGTTATTAGACCTCAGGCAGTGCTTAGACCTACTGGGGCTGTTGCGTATGGGGTTAAAGGCTGGCTGAGCACTTGCAGCCATGTACATGCAGCCCAAAGCAAAGCACCCTCCTTTAAGATGCTCCTTAGCACCACTTCCCCCTTGGAGGGATCCTTGCGGAGACAGGGACGTGTAACTGCCAAGGAAGAGCAGCAGGTCCCTGGGTGAGAGGGGGGCTGTGGCATGGGGAAGGGAATACGCAGAGGGGGGGGGGAAAAGCAAATAGCAGTTTGTGCTGGGCAGATGCCAAGTGAAAATGTAAGAGCAGATCAAACACAGCCGGGTTAATGAGAGTACCATTCCCCAGGCCTCACCAAAGTGGGAGAGCGGGGACGGGCTGGTCAGCAGGCACTGAATGATATTCTGTAATTAGGTGGCAAATAGAATATGATATTTAGTGTAATTGCTCGGAAGAATGTCTCACAGCCCCGATACATGCATTACACGCTGAGCGCTGCATCCCAGCTGCCACAGCAACTTTGCTTCCCTTTGTTTCCCTTGCCTGTCATTTCTAATCACTTCGTTCCCAAATTTGATTGCATCATCTCTGAGCTTTAGTTGCTAGGGTAACGCCACAAAGTCATTATATGCATGAGACGAACACATTACCCCCTTGGAGGACTGGTTATTTGGCCATCCCTTTGTGACCCCCAACTCAGATTCCTTTGTCCCTTTTAAACCTGATCCCACAAGGTAAAAAACTGGTGAGAGGCTTGTCACTGATTTCCATGGGAGCAGGTGCGATATGGGGAACTGTCATTCAAAGGTTAGACAAAAAGACTCCAACAAATTGAGCAACTCAACATTTGAAGCGGGGCCACCAGCAAAATCATGCTGCTTTCTAAAGCACAGGGCTGGAGTGATGATGACAACTGCACAAACTACCTATACCTGACCTTACCATGGCCATTCCCTTGCATAAACACAGGCAAACCCGGGGTCTGTGTGGGATTTGCGTGGGCAAGGGGAATATATATGATTTCTGAGCAGGCATATGAGCCCTGCCGGTTGGCTCAGCTGTGTCCAGGTGTGCATTTGCAAGGCTACTTTGTCCCTGCAGCACCACGAAACTGTAGCATTTTGGCAGGTGATAGCATACATGTCTTAACACGACCATCCTGGCTAAAGTGACGACAGCGGTGAAGACGTCGTGGAAGAGGCCACCAGAGTGTGCAGCCGGTGCTGGTGCAGTGTGTGCGTGCTGGTTAGTAGAGCAGCTTCCAGCTCCAGGTATCCCCTCTTCTTTGCCATTGATCCCTGGGTTCGGAAGATTTGCCTGGACGAGTACATCGGCGCATGCTACAGCCAAAGGTTTGCTCTGGGTGCGTAGGGGAGGCGCTGGGCAGCGAAAGCCCGTGGGTGGGAGGTCCGCAGGGAGCACAGCATCTCTGATAAAGCTGGACTGGCCCCTCAGTAAGTCCTGGGTGCAGCAGGGTTTGGCATGACCCATGACCTCAACATTTCGAACACTTTCTCTTCAAGCAGAGGTTGAAGCCCTACTCATCAGCGCTTCCAGTCCACCAGCACACCGCTCTCCACCCCCAGCCCACCTGCAGGCTGCCTTGGGTTCTCCAGCGAGGACAGCGGAGGCAGGCTGCAGCGAGGGTCAGCCTTGTGCAGAGCCAGCTTTTCTCTTTTCCACTTCACCACCTCGCCGGTGTCTGGTGGAGGCAGGACGGGTGTGCACCCAGCCCCCAACAGCGCAAGGCAGAGAGATGAAAGATATTGTTTTTCAGGTGGAATAGCTTCCAAAACGGTACATTTGCAGTCAAAGTGCTGTTTGGAATGCATATGAACCACTGCCTGCAGCAATGAGAAACAAAGCCATTAAAGTTTAGATAGCAGTGTTTTTATTTTTAACCAAATGCGTCAGTCTCCCCTCTAGCTCTGAGCAGGAGAGGGGGAGAAAGTTGGGCACTGTGAGTTCACTTGGCCTTAACCCCACCGGGATCCTGCTGCAGGGAAAGTTCAAGCAGCTTGCTCGGTTTAATTGTGCCTAGAAAAGGTACTTAAAACCGAAGTTGCTGCTTTGATAGTACCTTAGTTGGGTGGAAATTGTGTTTGTTTCCCTGGATTTTTATTAAAAAAAACCAAAAAAGAATAATTTCAGGACACTTACTGCATCTCTCTTTCCACCCCACATCCAGAAGGCCTCATGTTGCCTTTCCTTCTTCTGCATCCCTGCCTGGGGGAGGTTGAGGGCCAACCTGTTTCCCAATCTGGAAGGTGGGCTTAGGATGCTGCAGGTATTCCTTCAAGCTCCCCTGTTAATAAAAACAGACTGAGGGAAGAAGACGACCCAGGGAACCAGCCTGCTGCGTGTGTCGAGTGTCCGTGGTGCCTATGTGTATGCACGCAGGTGCACTCCCCGCCAGACCGAGGCAAGGCTGCAGCCTTCTTGCTATGCACGTCCAGCGCCCAGGCACGCACTGCATTTCAACAAGACATCCACCTGCTTCTGCACCATGGCCCACTCTATTCCTCTAGCAGTTTCTCTCTCCATCCCAGCCCGTTTCCAAGGCTCCTATCCATGTAGCATCTATAAGATGATGTATCCAGCTGTTAAAAAATGCGTGTGCTCTTGCCATCATCCTGGACTGCTTCTCTGAGAGTGCAGAAGGCTCAGCACTCCAGCCCCAGACATTTGAGCACATGCTTAATTTAAAGCTAAGGCTTAGGCCCTTGTGCTGAGCCGGGCAGTGAGTGCTCGGCCACTTGCAGGAAAAAAACCAACAACCTCAAATAGATGGAAAATTACAAAATTACATTCCTACCTCTATTTATTGTTTTTCCATGCCATATGGAAATTTATGTAAATATACAAATGAGAAACAGGCCCTGGAGCTCTGGTGAGTTCGCCAATGTGCCACTAGTGCTCAAAACGTTGGCCATTGTTGATGCTTTAGGAGAACAGTCTGAGAGAAATGAATTCTGGCTCCAAGAGTTGTCCAGAGACATGGCTTCATTTTTTTTTCAACACAATGCCTACTGTTCTCGTGAAAAAACATCCCAGACTCCCCCAGCTGCTCCAGTGAGAGCTGGCTGTTCAGCCCGATCCCAATCAGGCTCAGAAAACCAGGGCTCATCGCATGCATTTGGCTATGGAGCAGGCTCTTTTGCAAGCAAATTCCCTTTACCAAATTTTGCATATGAAAGGTGTGGATAAGCAGACAAGCTGTGCATAGACAGGTTAAATCTCCTGGTATCCTGAGGACTGTGTCCAGCTTGGCCAGCTGACGGGGGGGTGGGGCTCTTCCACTTCCACTCCCCTCAAGTACAAGGGTTGATCCCATATGTGCTTCTCAAATGCCACCAGTACTTTTCTGAAAGCAAAGGCGGCGGCAGGAGGCAGAAGGGGAAGCTTACCAATCCATCCATATTCTAGCCACCTCCATGTGTTTTTTAAGTTATGGGGTGACGTATCCTGTTCCTTTTTGGATCTGACATTGGGAAACAGGAAACCTCACTGTGGGCTGGGTACCGTTACCTGAGCTGTACGGAGCTGGACTGGACCAAAGGTTCATTTCCAAAGTGTGAGCATTTGTGGGTTTTATACATATATATATATATATATGTTTATATGTATATATAAAATATATGTGTAAGCAGGCATGTACGTGTCTAATTTATTTATATCCACTTAGCTTTGAAAAGCAGTCCACTTACAGAATGACAACTTCATTCCATTTTCTTTGTTTTTGTAAGATTCAGCAGTCTTTTTTTATGGGATGGGGATGCTGTTTTTTTTTATTATTTCTTGACACAGATTTGGGAGAGAAGCTGGGATCTGTAGAAGACAGGGACAAGTCTGAGCAAAGTTTTCCTGGAAAAAAAATGCTACTCCTGTGAATTAAAGCCGGAAAAAAACCTCCCAGCTATGCAATTTCCTTGTTTGTTATTAATTATTGGAAGTTCAAACATTTTTGGCATAAACATTACCATTTGTGCTTTGAACATGTATGATAATTTCTATGTGCTAAATATTGTTACTATTTCAAAAGATTTATGTCTTGAGTAAATTATGATTTGGATAATTGCATCCTGTCTACCAAAATCCATCCTGCAGCTTCACTGGAGTGTGGAATCCACCTTCGCTCCCTGGGCTGCACCACTTCATTGTGCTGCAATGTGTGATTAAACATCTGTTCCTCATTCCCTGTGGGAGCAGGGATGCATTTCAGTGGAAGGGTCAGAGCTGGTGAGGTAATGCCACTCGATAGAGGTCTGTTTACAGCAGGAAAAGGCAAGACTGTCGAGCTCATAGTTGATGGAGTAGCTGGAAAAGGATTTGCTTTTCCACAGCGCTCGCTACTTTGGAAGTTCAAGACAGTTCTGTGTTGGATGAGGCAAGAGTTTGCAAAGAAGCTCCAAATTTTGTGTGCCCACTGTTTGGCACCTCAGCAGCCTCTATCATGCCTGGACTGGGGGAGAGCAAGGACACCCTCACGCTGGTTGATTGCTCTCTGGGAAGATAAATGGAATCTTCATGCTGTGGTGCATGCTGTGAAGTCACACAACAGTGGTGACTTCCCATGATTTACTAAACAGATGCTGACGTTAACTGGGGAACTCAGACTCCTCATGGTGTTTCTCTTCAAGATACACATCCCGGCCCATTAAAGTCAGTACTTTGCAGTATAATGTAGACATATCCAAGCTGGTTATGTTTTGCTGGCCCAGATGTTGGCTGTGCTCTGGTCCAAGCCTTTCCTATGCTTCAAGGGCGAGCTCTGTAACACTGTGGACAGACAGCAATTCCTGGTTACGCCTGCATTGTAGGTGCACTCAAAGGTGTGCTGTCCATTCAGTGGGAATGGTGGGAAATGAGCACAGGGCCTTGTGGTAGGGGTCCAAAGTGGTTCCCCTCCAACAAAGAGGAGGTAGGTGTGGACCATATCAAGCTCTAAGGCTTAGTAGGCTGAGTTGTTTGGTGGAAACAGGGCCCATAACCCTTAAAACATTTTGAGCTGGGTCCGTAAGCAACTTTTCACTTCCTTTAGGATTCTCTTAGCTCTGCAGTGGGTACTGTCTCTGACAGAGACAGAACAATGAGCACCCACCAGTATGTCTGAAGGACCCCCTGAAGTACCTGCAAAACCGGTACAGTTGGTGTAGAACCAGAAAAGCTTCCATCAAGAAATATTTCTCTCCCCAGGGTTATTTCACTTGTGCTATGAGTGGAAACAGCAAGTTCCCACTTCAGTCAACAGCTCTTGGAAGGGGTCTGATGTTCAGCAAATGCCGAGGCACCTTCAGCTTCTCCAGCAGTTTCAGCAGAAACAATGGGTGTTGTTCAGCCCTGTGCTGCAAACCGTGAGCTCTCTAAACAGGGAACTGAAAGGAAAAAAAACAACGATGCATTTGTCCTTTAGCTCTAAGTAGGCTGGGAGTAGGAGCAGGTAAATGGAATGTGATTTGGGTTTTTTTATATTTTTACCATAGTCACTTGGGTCCAGAGCTGGAGCTGTAACAGGAGAGACAGAATCATAGGATCACAGAATGGTCGGGGCTGGAAGGGACCTCTGGAGACCATCTAGTCCAACCCCCTGCTAAAGCAGGTTCACCGACAGGAGGTTTCACAGGAACGCATCCAGGTTGGTTTTGAATATCTCCAGAGAAGGAGACTCCTCAGCCTCTCTGGGCAGCCTGTTCCAGGGCTCTGTCCCCCTCAAAGGAAAGAAGTTTTTCCTCATATTCAGGCGGAACTCCCTGTGCTCTAGTTTGTGCCCATTGCCCCTTGTCCTCTCACTGGGCACCACTAAAAAGAGCCTGGCCCCATCCTCTTGACACCCACCCTTTAGATATTTATAAGCATGGGGTTATTCCTCCCCAGGTGCAGGACCCTACACTTGCCCTTGTTGAACCTCATTAAGTTCCTCTCTGCCCAGCTCTCCAGCCTGTCCAGGACTCGCTGGATGCCAGCACAGCCTTCTGGCCTGTCAGCCGCTCCTCCCAGTTTTGTGTCATCAGCAAACTTGCTGGGGGTGCCCTCTGTCCCTTCATCCAGGTCATTGATGAACGTATTGAATAAGACCAGACCCAGCACTGACCCCTGGGGAACACCACTAGCCACAGGCCTCCAGCTAGACTCTGCGCTGCTGATCACAACCCTCCGAGCTCTGTCCTTCAGCCAGTTCTCAATCCCCCTCACTGTCCCCTCAGCTAACCCACACTTCCTAAGCTTACCCATGAGGATGTGATGGGAAAGAGTGTCAACAGCATTGCTGAAGTCAAGGTAGACAATATCCGCTGCTCTCTAGACATGCTCTCTACTGATAAAAGCAAGAGAATCGGCCTTCAGGGACTCTCCAGTGGGACAGGACTAACATGAGTCATCAGTCATGATAGTGAATAGGGATATCACCATAGTTTTGACTAGCATTTTCTAGCATGAATGCAAACTAGATTGAATCTGACAAATCCAGGAGTCATCAAGCCTTCTGTGCTCCAATGCATTACTAGTATGCGTAACTCAGTAGCTCTGCTGTGGCATATTTCTCGTTCATATGCAGAGTATGTGCTGACCAGTATGTTCTGTATACATTTGGCTCACCAGGCAGGACTTTTTCGCAGAGCTAATTGCTTCACAAACAACGGGCGTTTTTGCAGGTTCCATCATTTTTCATTTTGGTGCGACAGGCACTTACAACCGGGCTGCTGATATGTGGAAGCAATGGCCACACTGCATTGCACCAGGCACCTGGACAGGACAGATCTAAAAGAGGTGGTGTGTTCAGATGTACAGGACTCACAGCACCTGTGTCGTGGAGGTGATTTGTGCATTTGGACTTGTCACTATTCCAAGTGAGTGACCAGACAGAAAAACAAAGAAAATACTCAAATTCACCCCAGATGAAGTTCTTAGGTGGAGAAAGAAGACACATCTAACCGTCCCCAAATATATTGTAGCCCTAGAATGAGCCTGTCTTGGGGTGCAGGTTATCTGGCACACCACTGTATGGCTGGATGCTGTGGAACCAGGAATAAGAAGAGTAAATGTGGGTAACAGGAACATACAGAAGCATCCTCTTGCTTGCTTCAGAAGAGAGCCGGCTTGTTAGTCCTTGGGATTAACAGTTTTTCCTGGTAAATTCAGCAGTTTTTCAGGGTAGGAAACACGACCTCACTATATACACAGAAACTTACTATTTTATACCTTACTGCCAGCATGGATCTTAATCAACCAGAAAAACTCAAAATGACAAACAAACAAGAGACAGCTTTGCTATCTGAGGTTCATTAGCTCCTAGCGACCTTTTAAATCTGTGAGAAACCAAAGAGAAATGTTCAGAAAACGGGAGGGCTTTCAAGTCATTTTGCCAGTAATTTCCACCTCTTTCCCAGTTCCCCCTCAATAATGAATGGCATTTCTTGATTGTTTTCCCAAGGTTTGCATTTATCTCAGCAAATGTGGACTGGAGCTTTGACCCACAATATATAGGGGATGGGAGCCAAAGGCTCCCTGGAGGAATGGCGCATACTTTGTGTCTTGAAAGGTTATCTGAAGCCAACTCTCAAGGGGATCGTCTTCCTCATCTGGGAGGTTGGAAATGTGAGCAAAGGGCAGCCTATTTCATGCCTGGCACAAACACACACCAGGGAGCCATCAGCACTGCGTGCTGCAGAGGGTTAGAGGTAGGTTCATGAGGAGGAGCTAATAGCCAGCACGGACCTGGGCTCTGGGATGCATCCAGCACTGGGAAAGGAAAGGCAGATAAAAGCTGAATATGGATGACACACTCTTTGGTGTGCCGACACCCTGCCACTGGCCCAGGGAGCCACCCAGCAGAAAGCAGTGACTGAGAGCATCACTTCACAGATACAGACAAGCCAGTCACCAAGTTGCTTCTCCATGGGAGGCTCTCAGGGCCAGCTCCTCAGCAGCTGTGAATAGATCTTGCTTTTGGTCTACTTGAGGCTACCCCTCTGCACCTTTACCTGGAGTTTTCCTTCCTAAGGGACTTTGAAATGTTGGGTTTTCTTGCCTAACTGGAACAGAGTCAGCAGACGGATCCCTTAATGAAGCAGAGGCTCTGTCCTCTCATCAGTCTTCTTCAGCTTGAGATCTAGCCACCTCCATCCAAGAATGATGACAAGAGGATGATTGCTGGAGTGGAAAAAGAAGAGCTGTTTTAACTATAAGTAAAAACATTTGAGGCCATCTTCTGTCTTCTCAGAAAGTGCTGTTCTGTTGGGACCATAGCTGAGGAACTACTGATTGTAGATGGAGAACAGAGAAAGGCAGACAAGGCATCAGTGAGAGATGAAACATTCAGATTAAGCGGAATAAGGGGGCCCTGAGGGTATCTCTGGAAGATGTTTTCTGTGTTTTACTGACTTGTTTTGATGGAAAAGAAAGATTTTTTTAAAGAAGAGAAATAAGATGTCACACGTGTGTGTACAAGACTGTAGTCCTCCCTGACAACCTTTGTGAACTCCTTCCACTGGAGAAAGAAGTTGAAGAACTTCTGAAAAGAGAGAGAAACTACAAGAGGAAGGCAAAGGCTAGAAAATGGAAACTCCTTTTCCTCCTGCCAAAAGAAAGCTTGCAGTGGGACCTGTTCTTTCAGCCTGAATGTAGCCTCTACTGACATCACCGGGAGTTACTGGGACCCAGTAGGACTGGAACCCAGTTTCATCCAGGCACTGAGGTCCACTAGCAGCATGGAGGAAGAGCAGCCCAGGGCTGAAGAGCGATGAAGCTAGAAAAGGTCTACATCACATAGGAGCAGCTGGGAAGGATAATTTGCCATCTGTGCTAAGCGGTTTCACCCCAGTGCTATTGGTCACACCAGAATGCAGAATTGCAAAGAGACCTCATATTTATTGTGGGGAGGGGAGGGAGAGGAGGGGGAGAAGCCATCTGTGGCAGGGAATCAGGCCAGTATGTGGCCTTGGAGAGTCACATCCAGAGGGGGCTGAGCTAGAAAGCACCTGGCATATATCTGGCACCTGTGAGACCGTGCAACAGGGATGCTGAGAGCAGCTGTGGGAAGCACCTGGCTCAGGCTGTGCAGGGACAGCAGGTACAGACTGACGGTGTCGGGGGGTTTGGAGGTGTGCTGACTGAGCTTTGTTTCTATAGCTAGACCGCTGGGGTTCTCAGTGTGGGGCTCTCCAACACCCTGCCTTCCCCGCTGCTATGTGAAATGGGCTACCACTGTGGAAAGCAGGAGGAGAAGGCTTTGCGGTCTAGGAGAAGAGGGTAAAGGGTTTGCTGAGAGGCGTGTAGGAGCTGGGAAGGAAAAGGGGTATGCTTTAAAGTTGCCTGTAAATCCATATAGGAAGTCCCCGTGGTTTTCTTAGGTCCACTGTTCAGTGCCTCTCTTCATTAGCCTCCCAGCCCGGGAGTGAGCAGAGGATCTTCCAAGCTGAGGTTAATGCACTGCAGTGTTGGGGGCAGAATCCTTGACAGGATAGGCGACCTTTTTCTTCCAGCTTTCTGACAGCACTGCAGTCCTATAACAAACCAAAGGGGAAACTAAGAAGTGTTGATAGCCTTCTTTTTTCCTGGACTGTTAATTCAAATCTGGCTCTAGGCCATTAGTGTTTTCACACTATTACCTTCTAATGGCTTCTTGCTCTTGGCTCAGCTATTACTTGGTAAGTCACAGCTGTGTGCATTGTTAGCTACAGCCTCCCAGTTAGCCTCTTGCTGGGAATCTCAGTCAAGATTATGACTTGTGTCCGTGTTATGAAAATAGCCCGTGTGTAGCAGCTGCTGTCAAATACTGCTCCTTCCAGCACTCACTCTACAGGTGCTATGAGCTGTTTTCCTACCGCCATGGAAGGGATCAGCTGTTCCAACAGAAGGTGCACTTGTAATCCACAGCCCCTCGCTGTGCCGTCTGGGTCACACGGAGCTGCTGCTGAACCTGTGACAGCTTTTGCTCAGGGAGCCGCATCTTTTAGCTCAGATGCTGGAGACTTGCAACGCAGGGGTCTGCGATGCATTGGTGTTCCACCCAGAGCATCAGTTTTGTCTCTGGATTTCATACCCTGCTGGAGGGGATGAGGTGCCTAGCAGACTCTACTGTGAAGGGTTGAACGTGAGTGTGCCCATGCTCTCTGGTCAGATACAGGAGTGTTGCTGGGAGAGATGTCATGACAAAGCTACATTAGATACCTCTTGCAAAGTTCGACTCCCTTCCACGGTGCAGGAGTGGAAGACTTAATGCTCTCCAGTCCTTCATTCTTCCACCCCTGACCATCAAGACCCTTTTGTTTTTTTCCCAAAGTTTACACTCCAAACAGGTATGGATGCAGGAAAATCCCATGGCTTCTTATACCAGAGGCCAAACCAAGGTGTCCCTTTGGCCTTAGGATCTATGTTTCTGTCAGAAGATCCCATTGAAGAGCTACGTAGGGCAGTATGGCTTAAACATTTCTAGGACCAGCTACACAAGAACGGATAAGCATCAATGTTTACACAGGATACAGCAGGATTCAGGCGCAGGTGTAGGACAGGTGGATTAGGACTCAGCCCTGCTGTCTCTTTTCTATGCTTATTCTGAGGGTAACACAGGAGATTTCAATGTGCAGGTCCAGCTGACTGGCATGAAATTAATTTAAAATTCAAAAACTAAATTGGAAAAAAAACTCTCTAAGAGTTTCAGGGAAAATCAATTACCCAGCATGCGAAGGTGATGCCGAGAACACCGCTCCACAAAAAGAGCAAAATTCTCTGCAATTTTAATCTATTCTTCCTGCAATTTCCCTCCCATCCCTTGTGATGTTTTAAGAGATGTATGACTTTCTTTCTCTAGTTTTAGATATGCTTATTGGGGTTGGAGGGTGGAGAGACCAAGAGAGAAAAGACTATTCCAAAAAATGTAATTAAGGTGATATTACTATGTGAATTACATGTTATATTTTGTTTAGAGTCATTATTGGCTGGAGTGGCTCTGAAATTGGATTGTGCTGCAGATTCCTAGCTGATTTCACCCACAGTCACTCACGGCCAGGGATTGCATTAGACCTGGGGAAAAGGCAAGTGTGGATGGAGGAGGGGATCCAGCTGGGGAGGAGGGGCTCTGTAAATAATTTCTTCCTGTGCAGAAGCTTTCATCAGGGAGATGAAGACCCCACATTAAAAATTACTCTTCACCCCACTGAGCCAAAGTGACTTGATGCATGCACCACTAGCCGGTATTCAGCTTGGGGACAGTGAGGACATCTTGCTGCCTTTAATCATATCTCCTCTGCTGAAACAGTCGTTTGTGACAGAGGAGTTCAATGTGCGTTTGCTCACCACCGACTGGCTGAGGAAGGGAGAAGTGCTGTACAGCCACTAAAAGCACTGACTTTCCCCTGCTTTCAGTCAATACTGTTCTAGATGAGTTTGAACCTGTGACTGAGGAGCAAACAGCTCATCAATCTCGTCTCTCCTCACTTCCATGCCCCAATGTCCTTCTGGAGCTGCAGCAATAGGCCAAAGGGTAACAGCATCCCCACCGTCATCGCACTTTCCTCTGAGTATGCTCCCAGGTCTCTCAGCTTTGCTCTTTTGGGATATGAGGCTTTCACACCCTCCACCTGCGGCTGCTTGGAAGATGTGCAGTGGTGGGAAGGAGAGTGCATTTGACAGGGTTGCTGTAGGGTGTAGGGACACTGAGGCATGAGTGACTCAGGGGAGTCTGAAGAGGCAGAATGAGTGCATGGAGGAGACGGGAAGAAATAAGGGCTAACATCAACCTCTGTGTCCTCTCTCCAAGCAACAGCTTCACAGAGTTAGGAAAAGAAGGGATGTTAGGAACAGCTTCTCATAAGGAGAAGCACGAAGGGGCTCGAAGGCCAAAACATCTCGTTATAGCTCCTGTGAGGACACACAGCTGCCTGGGGGCAGTGAAGGTCATGTGTGCTTATCAGGGATGGCATGAAGAGCACAGGGGCCACCTCACCATGGTGGTGTCGCCTACACAAGATGGCAATCACTGGCAGAGCATGGGGTGGGCAGATGGCTGGCATCCCTGTCCTTGGGAACGTTGGCTTTCAAAGGTCAGCGCTTCAGTCTGTCCTTGCAGACTCTTGAGTCTTTTGGTGTCTTGAGTTCACAGCTGTTTGATGGAGGTAAAAATACCCCGCCAGATAGCTCAGGGGTGTAGTGAGCAATTCCCCGCACAGGCAGCAGGACAGAAGCCAGATTTCCTGTGGTGTCTCTTTTTGTGGCCTCTGATGTCTAATAGTGCTCTTGTCTCTTTCCTCTACTTGGCCACCTATTTCTTACACAACCTGTAGGAACACGACAGCTTTGCATTAGCTACTCTGTTAAATCGGTTAAAACTGGCAGGAAAGTTCAGAAGTTCTGGGGAAGGGAGGGGTGAGAGAGAGAACCAACCCCCCAGCATAGCCACAATGAAAAAACTGAGGTGCTGCTATGCAAGAGATATCCACAGCTGAGGGGTAGGGAAAGGTAGGTAAGAAGACATAAAGTCGTTGTGTGTTAACATTTGTGTCCTCATTCTGCAATCCTTTGTTCCTGTAGTCAGGTTTTTGTTTCTTTGCTCCCTTTTGCACTGAGGCATTACCCCTTTGCAGACTGCACTCTCAGTTCCTCTGCTTTGATCTTGAGATGGGCTGTATCGGTGCACGGTGGTGATGAGGGTGCTGCTCACCGGGAGAAGTTTGCTGGGTGAGCTGATGTGGTGTGGCCCTGGCAGCTGGCAGATGCCCTGGGAGGGCTGTGCCAGAGAGGCTTTGGAAGAGCTGCCATCTGCAACGGGGGAGAGGGAAAATATTTCTTCTTGCCTCCTCTTTCCTTAAACCATCTCCCATCTGAATAAAGTGGGGGAATTAGAAGGGGATTATCTACCGGCAGGAGAGGTGTAATTCATTCCTGCCACCGTCTGTGTGTCAGGTTCGATTTTAATTTCAGATAATGTCAAAGCCAGATTAAAGCCCTATCATCTAGGTAGGAAAAAAGACCCATCCTTCCCACCCATCTCACTGAGCTGCCAGGACAGTGACTGCCATCCCTCCCTCCTCTCCCTTCAAACACACTTGGGTCTCAGCACACTGCTAAGGCTCTCGCAGGGGAGGTTGGACCCCCTTCCCCATCTCCTCCCCAGAGCCTCTCCCTGGGCAGCAGAGCCCCCCTAACCTCCATGCGTGGCGCCCAGGATGCTCGCGTGATGCCAGGGTGCTTTATCTAGGGACAAGGAAAGGGACCTGGGAGGCACAGATGTACTGTCCTTCATGGACACTTGGAAAATGAGCTTCCAGTGCGGGAGAGTGTGCGAAAAGTGGGGAGAGGTGAGGGATGGCCGAGCCAACCATTAAAGAACAAGGTGAAAAGAGCATTGGTAGAGCTCCCCGTTGTGCCTGGCTGTCCCCCAGTACCTTTCCTGGGATGCCTGTGGAGTAAGAAAGGGTTATTGATTTGGGGGTGGGGTGTATTCCTGGCTCTGCCGGAGACGTATAGAAATTAGGAACACTTAGAATGGCACCATCAAGTGAAAAAGACCCCTAAAGTAGACACCTATATCTGTACTTGACTGCTAATGAGAGGCAGCATGCACCGAGGATGTTTTACCTTTCTTGGAAGTCATAGCTTTGCTGATTTAATGTTATTCCTCCCTCGGACTCTCCCTTGCACATGCTGGGTCAGAGTCAGCTCTGCTGAGCCCCAGGAGCCTGCTCCAACTTGCACTCCTGCTAGCTGCAGCTCTTTGGGTTTGCAGATGGGTGCTCTGGGGCCTACAAAAATAAGCCTTTTAGCTGGAGTAAGGGTGCTCTTAACTGCTTTGAGATCTTCGGATGGAAGGAGTGGCAGTGCCTGGTTATGTCTTCTTCCCTGGGTGAATGCAGACACAGCTAATTCCTGCTTCTGCTCATACAACATTTAAAGCAAAGTGCTTCTGACAAACAAGGGGGAAGGTGGACCTTATTAAAAATAAAAAAATCTCTTGAGATCTGATCAGGCACTGATAGCTCCTTCTGGGTTCTCCTAGTATTTTCTTCTATTTCTCAGTTATTGCAGGCAGCGGCGGTGAAGAAATGCTGCTCTGATACTGATACGATGGGCCTGCCATGGAGCTGTGTGCATGCAGGTGGATGGGTGACTTTGATGTTTATCATGACAATTAATGTGCTAGTGGACTCTTTTCATTACAACTGTATTGAATCAGAGACAGAGTCAATCCAAGCAACCAGCTGGGTTTTTCCATTGAAAAAAAAATATTGGAAATATGATTAAAAATAATAAAAATAAAGGAATGCTTCTGATGCTCAACATGCCTCTTCATCCCTCTGTTGGCTTTCTCCATCCTTCCCCAGCTGAAATTCAGCCCTGCTCAGCAGCTCTTCCCAGCTGTGCTGCGTGTACCAGCACAGCCCCAGCCTGGAGCAGGACACTGCCTCGAGGGAAGATGGCCAGGCTCCTGCTCCTGGCTTTGACCCCTGCATCAGTCAGTTCTCCTCTCTGCGCTTCAGCACGGAGTACAGGGGTAACTGTTCCTGCCTCCTTGGACATGTGGGGTGGCAGAGAGCTGAGCCTGTATCATAACCCCATTATCTAGGTTTCACAAAATTCAGGTTTTGGAAAATGTAAATCATTCGCATTTTGGTGGATTTTACCATGTCTGCAGTGAGTTGTTAACATAAAAGCGTGCCCTTTTGGGAATGGGAAAAGGCCATTTTGTTTTACCAAAGTACCAATATACACTATGACTCCCATGTCACATTGTGGCAACACTGGACAATATCTAGGAAGGAACTCACATGTCCAAAATAGTATGAAGAGTCAGGAAGCAAAGAAATAATGAGAATAAGGTCAAATTCGGTTCGTCTTGCCTAGCTAGTATGAGATTTTCATACCTCACTGCAGGATCCCAAAGAAACCTGGAATCCAGCTTAACATTTTTCGACATTCATCATGCTCTGCCCATGAGTACCAGCAAAATCCTACTTCTCTGCTCAACCCTGCCTTCCCTGACTGCTACATACCCTAGAGCAATGCAAGAGAGGTGTTGTTTTAGGAGCACAGAGGTCCAGCCTGCACCACCGATGGAGGATGTGGGTTGTTCCTCCAGAAGATGTCTCTGCCTCAGAGCTATGCATAAATCCAAGATTTTGGGGATTACCAGGGGCTGACCTGCAGGGGAGACCTAAAGCCTAGGACTGGAAACAGCTGGTGGTGGCTGGACTGAAGCTGGGCCTGCTTCAGGCTGGCACTTCCTACATTTCCCGGGATTAATGGGTCCAGGCTCCTCCTAAATCTTTACCAGGTCTTTGGCATCGTGTGTGAGTGTGCATGCAGAGCCCTAAGCACGGGCTCCTTTCATGCCCCGACACACCCAGATTTTGTAACACATGCAGTAAATGAGTGGACACCACAACACATCCAGTGTCGCCAGAGTCCGTTTTGGGGTGCCAGAGAACTAGACACATCCCTTCAAACTGGGGGCCTGTGAGATGGCACTGGTGGGTGTTTCAGAAATGCCCGGCAATGACTCAGTCACTGCTGGTCTAATGTCCAGGATGCACAGCTCAGTCAAGGAGAAGAGCCTGATGGCAGCTGAGTTAGCCCAGCGATGAGCAAAAAACTGCTGTGAGCCAATACCATAGATCTGATGTCTGTGTTTGAAAAAATCCCTCCTGTGCCATAAATCTGGCAGCTCTCAGGGAGACAAAACAAAACTAAATAACCCCCCTGCTTTGTTTGCATT
Organism: Leptosomus discolor; assembly: GCF_034619465.1. NCBI lineage: Eukaryota > Metazoa > Chordata > Aves > Leptosomiformes > Leptosomidae > Leptosomus > Leptosomus discolor. The sequence goes on from NC_141409.1 coordinate 5,842,258, forward strand.
TAAACCCAGGCTTGCTTCTCAAACAAAACTGTTCTGTCTCATGGGCACAGATGATGAGGGGAAACTGAGGCACAGCCAAGACCCAACCTCCACCGCTGCCCTCTATCATTAACTCGCACAGCTGTGGGAGCGGCGATACACACAGGAGCGCTGGGAAATGTTCCTATTGATCGGAAATGAATAATTATCACCCGCTCCCTGTTCCAGGGCCTCACGGTGAGCGGAAGAGCGGAAGGACTAAGCGGGATTAATAACTACTTTTCATTACTTTTAATGCAAACTATTGATTTTAAAGTGTTGTAGGGTATGACAGTTTATTACAATAAGACAATAAAACAGACTATATGAAATAATTGAGAATAATCTCTTCCCCTTTCCTGCACGACGCGAGGACATTATGTTCCGTGCATGTGGAGACATTTATGGCAAACTCTATCCAGCAATGGCAGCTTAAGCACTCTATAAAACAGCACTTTGGAGCTGGAGTATTATAAATAATAGGCAATAAAACTGGTAAATGGGGCTTTAATTTGATTCCATTATGTCACCGAATGACAGGAAGGAGGGGGCAGAGCAGCAGTGAGGGGATGCGACGCCAAGCTCGGTTTGGGAGCCCTGGATGCACGGTGGTGGAGCGGACAACAGTGGTGCCAGCGGGTCAGGTCGTGCCAAACCGCAGCCCAAGCGTGGGCTCAATCCTGGCAGGTGACAGCCAGGGAGTCACGCAGGGCTCCTCGCTGCAGCCAGCGCTGAAGATGGCAACAGGGACTCTGCTCTCACAGGACTCAAGGCTCCCGAAGGATGGTCAGGTCCCCATCATGCCAGCTACTGCCCCAATATATGAGGCACTATCCCAAAACCTCCATGCTGCTGCCTGATCTCTGACTGCTGGGACTCTCTTTCTCCACGCTTCCTGCCCCAAACTGGCCAGCGTTTCCCTGCCAGTGCTGCCCTTCCCAGCCCCAGCTTCGGTAAGCAGGGCACACAGGCAGGAGGCAGCGAGCGACAGCCCTCGGCGGAGATGCCTGCATGCCTTTTACTATTCCCAACAGAAACTCTCCTGATTAAGAGCCGCTGCCTGCCAAGGACCGGGGGTACACCTGATTATCACAGCTCAAATCAAATATACCCCAAAGAGCGCTCAGCTGAAATGACCGCCGTGAAGAGACGGGCTTTATTCCTCAGCGCACTGGAAAATGAGTGCAGCGACTCCTCGCTGGGTGCTCCGTGCAAGGAGGATCTCTGCAAGCCCCGGAGAGAAACCGCTACACACTGTCACCGCTTCCCAGCACGGATGCCCATGGCCCAGAGGGGCGGTATTCGGGATGGGGTGGGTGGTGCAGGAGACCGTAACAGACCACACAGCCTCCGGCTCAGGGCTACCGGCTCTCAGTGCTGAGAGCAAGCCATTACTGATGGCTTTGCAGGGCCCAGTGGTATGTGAAATGAGCTGGGAGTCTCAGCCCAGTGGTTTCCACCGTAAAGCTGTTTCTGCTAATTGGGCCCCTCCTCGTCAAGGCTGCGGAGTGAATGTACCAAAGAGATCAAGGGCAAAATGTGGAGAAGGGGCTGAGGAAGCCCTGGAGATGTTTAAGTGCTGTGACGTATGGTTTCCTCCAGCCCATCAGTCCATGTACCCAGCTCTTGTGCTGCCGATATACCCTCTGCCCATCCTCATCCCTTACACTCTGCCTAAAAACACCTCCCGGGCCCCTGGAAAGGGGCTTAAAGGCTCTGGTACAGGGAAGCACCTGGGCAGGGGCTGATCTTGATGCACGGATGGGTCATTTCACCTCCCTCAGGTCTGGGACCTGTGAACCCCAGAAGTACCAGAAAGGTTGACTCTAGGAGAGAGGTTAAGGCAGTTTATCATATCCCTGTGGATTAGCTCTGCGCCTGGAGTATGAAACAAGGCTGGTCAGGACCTACATGGACCTTCCATGGCTCAGTGGGATCATGCTAAATTGCTGTGCACTGGCCCAGTTAACGTGAAATTGGAACGGACCAGAGGGGAGTGAACAGCCGGGACCTCAAAACCACCAATGGGGCAGTCACATCTGGCCTGAACTCACTCGTGCAAACTTGGTGCTGGGGTGCTGCCGGACGCATTTTGCAGCCCTGAAGAGCCTCCGCCAGGAAAGTGCTCCCCTGGCGATGCACTGTACAACTCCTCTCCTTTTTGCCCCTCCTGTCCCTCTTGCTCCACCAGACAGGATTATCTCCCAGACACGTCTGCAGTGGCCCCAGCCCCTCCACACACATCATTATTGCGGTGAAGATTTTTGCAAAGTGGGGAAGAAGTGAGCCAGAGGCTCTTCTTCACTTTGTTTTCAGTTCCAAAAACCCAGCTCCTCACAGATTCTTCTGTAGAGAATCTCAGGGTCCCCGGGGTTTTTCTACCCTCTTGCCTAAGAACATAATCAGGCAGGACTGTTTTTTAGAGAGGGGATTACACACCCAACAGAGCAGGAGAGCTCCACTGGAGCTATCGCAATCTATTAGGATCTGCACTCTACCCAAAACAAGCAGCACAAGGGGAAATACTGAACCAACTTTGCTGCACATGCTATGCAGGCAAGAAGGTTTGGGCTCTGGATTTTAATGGCCTTTTCTTTTGGTCCCTGCATTCCTATTGCATCAGGATGTGTGTCCCCCACTCCCATGGCACTGAACGTTGACGATATTGCAGCGGCGAGCATCAACGCTGGGGGTGAGAGGCAATACCTGCTGCTTCATGCCTGAGACTGGCAGCTTGGCACGGAGGTCTGTGCCAGAGGAGACAGACTGCAAAGAGGGCAGGGAGCAAAAGTACCTGAGAGAAAGAGCTGCTGGTTGGGACCTGTTATGGGAAAGGCCTTGCAGGGAGAGAGGGGAGGTTGGAGATGGGAGAGGGTACCTGCCGAAACAGGGGAGAGACCCTACAGCCAGCCCCACCTGCCGAGCACAGTTTATTCCTGATGCGGGTCTGGGGAACTGACATCCCGGATTAATTTGGGTTTGCAGGAAAGCGGAGAAGACAGGGCCAGCCAGGAGACAGGGTACAGGGGAGCAAGCTGACTTTTGGGGTGAGGTGGAAAGGGTGCAGCAGGGCAGGTGCATGATGGCCTGTGCATGAGGGGTGACTGTTGCCTCCACAGTTCCCCAAGAACTCTCCTGGGTGGCTGCAGGAGGCTGTGGTGAGGATGGGCAACTGGACCTGTTCTTGTTGGGTGTGAGGCTGGCTGGCAGCATTGCCACGGCAACTGGCAGCATCCCAGGAGAAGGAGGAAGAGGAGGAAGGGGAAGAAGAGCAGACCAGCATGCCTCACCATGCGGTTTGAGTGGGGGGAAGTTTTGCACCAGGAGAGCAGCATAAACCCGTGGGGATCCTGCGTGTGTCGTGCCCAGGGTCCCGTGGCCACAGAGGAGGCCAGGTCCAGCTCTTCTCCCTTTCATGCACCCCTGTGACCAATAACCCTGTTTAGTTTCCATTAGACCTGACCATCTCAATAGCACTAGGAGCAATGCATTTTCCTGCTCCATAGGGGTGCCCATGAAAAACAAACCATTTGGAGACATTTCGGCACTGTGAGATCTGGTGATGAAGAAACTCCCTGCTCTGGGTTATTTCATTTACTTTTTTGCTTCAGGTACCCAAGAAAGGTTTACAGTAGGGATACACCTTTTTTCACACCCTTTTGTCTGTCTAGTAAATCTATGTACTGAAGTGTTTCAGGAAATAAAGGGTGATATGCTCTGAACACAAAACTCCTGCACACATGCAAGCACATACACATGCACACACAGATGCAACTATTCATTTCAATGCACAGGGAAATGAAAATGAATTTCAGTCTCTTAATGGAAAATCTGCATTTAGGCCCAGAAATGGCTTTCCACACGTTTTTGCTAGTGCAGCCCCGATGATACACCTGGAGGAAATAAGCAGTCATGTGTAATCCCATGGCTAATGAGGGGTATTGATGAACGAGGCAGGGCCAGGCACACCCTGTATGTAGCAGGAGGGGGGCTGAGCACAGACCCCAGCATGGGGCAAAGACCCAGAGAGGGGCCTGGGTGGACAAAAGGAGTTATGGGAAATGGATGACTGCAAGGTGAGGCAGAGAGAGGACTTTGCCAGGAGACTCAGCCAGCCCCTCTGTCTGAGAAATCAGGCTGTGAAAGCAGTGAGAAGCAGGTGTGAACGGTTTTCTGCCTGCCTCAGGATGGGGTTGGGAATGGAAAGCTGGGGTGGTGCGGAGGAAGGGATATTTCTGCATTTACGTCTCCCCCTGCGTGCTGGCTCCAGGCCACCCAGGCTGAACGCTCCAGAGTTTGTGTTGAAGTGTCAGAGAACTGAAAAGGCCTGAGGCTGTGCTGGCTGGTCCCTGGCATCTTGCATTTCAAAAGCCCTCAAAATGATGGATTTGATGCTTCCCTTTTTATTTATTACATTTAAAGCAGTTTTGCCAGGGGGGTAGCTCAAGAGAACAGTCAACTTCTTTTCCTGAGGATCCCAGGAGCCGGGCTGTTGCACAGCTGCACGCAAGGCAAAAGACAGGACCCTACCCGCAGCCAGCCGTGCAGCAGGGTGCTCGCCCTGTGAGCAGAGAGGGGCAGGGGAAGGCAGCGGTGACATGGGCAGGAAAGGTCTGCCTGCCTCTGACCTGGCTGAGGAGCACAAGGTGGCAGCGAGCGGGGAGTCATTTGCTGTGCTTTCCTCCCAACCGCCGGGCAGTTATTATCAACACGACGCAGCTGTAAATGTTCTCTCAGCGGCAGGGACCTGGGAGCTGAGAGTGCAGCTCAGCTGAGTGTGTTATTGGATTATCAACTGATTAGAGCTGTTAAGAGTCCACTCTTGAATAATCAACATGGTGCTTTTTGGCTGCTGTGTATCAGTGGGAGGGGGAAGCAGGCAGAGCAGCTACCCTGGCTGCCGTTGATTCACGAGTGAACCCTGGGTGTTGCCATCAGCAAGCCCTGCTCACCGGGGAGTTGCGATACCCACTTTCCCCAGCTCCAGGCTGTGCTAGCTCCACAGTGATGGGAGGGGGTGCTGCAGGAGTTCCTCCTCTTTCCCTGGCACAGGTTTCGGGCCATAGAGTTTCCTGCCAGAAGGGGTAGGATTTGGAGAGTCTTCTCCATGTGGGGAGATGCCTGTGCAGTGTGGTGGTGTGCTGATACTGGTGGTTTGATTCACCATGATCCAGGGCAAGTATGTAGTGCATTGGAGACTATGGCTGTCTGTAGATCTGGAGAAGGGAGATCTGGGTCTTGCATGTGGAGATGGAAGAGCTGAATCCCTCTATTGAGCTAATATAATGAGTAAAGATAGTGTGGGGATGTGGGTGTCCCACTGCTTGCAAAAGGGACTCACTAGGTGCAGTAAAGGGCAGGGAGACTTTTCTGGTGGTGTAAGGGCCAGTGAGGTCAAAAAAAGCTTAGCAGGAGCTTGCAGTGATGCACTGTAATGGATTCCTGTTGAGACAAGGCAAGACAGAGGCCCAGGGGTGGAGCTGAGTTAGCAAAGATTAGGCTGGGGACATTTTAAATGAAGACAACACAGTGTTCCCTTTCCTCTGCCTCTCCTTTGTACCAACACACAGCAGCATTTGGGTTATAGACAGAGCAACAGCAATGTGCCTGCTAGACCTTCTTTTTCTTTTCCCCTTATTTCAACTTTTCAAGGTTGGTTTGGCCTGTCGCTGAGTCACAATTTCCCCTGGAGAAGCTTCCTACAGCCACTGCAGTAAGAGTCATCTTGCTCTCCTTTGATGTGTCTTTTTGTTCCCTGGAGCTGAGTCCTTCTGGTGGCCTCTGGCCTGGAGGGCATGATTCACCAACAACTTCATGGACCATGTTTTTTCCCTTTGGTCACGGTGCTCCCATCCTCACTAAAATCAATGGCATGGCACCTGCGTGAGGGCAGAATCTGATATTACAAGGAATAATGAATCACAGGCCTATCAACTGTATCCTAATATTCAGGGGTACTAAGTGACAAAGACGGAGGAGATCCCTCTCTCTCCCTGTGCCTGCCTCTGAGGAGATCAGCATTCTCCTTTCAGAGACCTGTAGGGGTCACAGTTGGATTGTACAACAGGCTGTGATCCTGTCCTTGGGAAAGGCAATGGGAGCATCACACTGCCCACTTCATGCTAAACTGTGGGTCAGAAAGCCAGCAGAAGGACAAGTGCCCAGTGCCCATGCATCACTGCCCCAAACCCCACCCAGGTGGGCTCCAACCCCTCCTTTGCTGTCTCCACCACTAAGCTCTAGGAGATGTTTCCCATGGGATGTATTTCTTTACTTAACAGAACAGTGAAACCAAACACCTTTCAGGCTGGAAAGAGCTGGTCTCAAATTCATGCACAAAAAGGTGTGAAGAACAAAGATTTTAACAAGAGGGAGGGATAAGGGAGAAGGAAGAGGAGAAGCCGTACGTTAGGTAACATGTTTTGTACACGTACAGTGCAATTAAGGGAAGGGAGAATGTCCTAATTAGTAACTTGCAACCTGTCAAAGAAGGCTCAGGCTGAAGAATTCTGTGCGCAGGTTTCTTGTTCATGTAAATGTTGGTGGACCATCAAGGCTGGTGCAAAGGGGCTTTGCTTCCTCTTTGTCTAACCTGATCTTACTCAAGATTCGGTAGTACAGATCTCAAAAAGCAAAATTCATATGGCAGAACTGGAGGAACTTCAAGATATGGGATTTGGGTCTTGGTAGGCCTCCAGTGAAGCGAGATGGATGAGCCAGCTCTTGAAACTCTGACCTGGTTTCCTTTGGGATCTGTACCCATCTCTGCAGCTCGCTTATGGGGCTGTGCTTGTCCATCTTCCATATTCACTGGAGCCTCCTAGTAGCAGAAAAGTCAGAAAAGACATGGAGGACCAAATAGACAGCAGTGTGCTAGAAAGAGGACCTATGCTTGGTTAATTCATACTTCCCATATGAAAGCAGTTCTCAGCAGGGATTTTCTGCCCCTATTGCACCAAACAGCCTGATCCTTCTTCCTTCTACTGGACAACTGAAAGTCTCCAGACGAGCCTGATCAAGTTTCCAACATGAGAAGCAGCAGAAACGTCACCCATCTTTGCTCTCCAAGGTCTCTTTGTGGACACTCACCCATAGGAACACCTGGTCCCTGTCAGAGTCCTCTCTCCATGTCTGCACTGCACAGGGCCCAGGGAGGCAAACGGATCTGGCTGTGATGCTCAGGAAGATGGACCCTTTCCATTATACGATAATTAAATTGCCTGTAATTACATTCTTGACAGTGAATGCAGGCAGTAAATGATCCTAACATTCTGCACTACCTCCCTCTTCCCAGGACCCCCCCCCAGCTGCCCCTCCCCTCTAAATGCTGAATTATTTTACAGTTGATAGTTCCTTAGATTTGCCGACCTTTAAAAGCTGAACACTATATGCCTGTTGAATTTTAATCAATTTATTTTTTTCAACTGGAAATGTCAGACTTCTGTACAGAATTACTTGGTGCCGGCTGATGTGACAAAGACTCAAAGTTCAGCATCTGAAGCCGTGGAGGAGCAGAGAGTTGCGTGCATTAGCACAGATAATTTGCAGGATGTGAAAATGAGAGCAGGAGTGAGGGAGCATATATTTTTCATTAGCTTTGGTTTAGAGGGTTCGGGGACCTGCATTTATTTCATCCAGTGAACTCTGGCCTCATTAAATCCAGACCGTGGCTGGTAATGACTGGAAGTAAGAAGCTGCAGAGGCCACTAAAGGGCAGGAGGTGAAGTGAGTTCTTCACTGGAGCATGGAGTGAACCTTGGTGTATACTGGGACAGTGGGAGAGCAACAACCTCTGCTGTGCCCACTCTGTGGTACCGAGCACGGCAGAGGAGGTGTGAGTTGCCCAAACCATTTGCCAGCCTCCACTGGTCCAGTTCATTAGTGCACATTACATCACATGCTTCACTCTGGTCCTGAAGATCCTGGGCTGTAACCTGAAGAGCCCAGCAGAGGTTTCACCTGCTGTGCTAGCCTTTCTCTGCCCAAGCTAGGAGATTATTAACATTCTCGGTAGCACCGAGCTTGACTGGCATTACCTGGAAGGATTAAATGTTCCCCAACTGGATAAATGACCATCTACAAAGAAAGGAAGAGGCTTGCTTGTAAACATAGTCCTGCAGACTGAGTCCTGCTGCTGGGGAAGCCCTTGGCAGTGAGGAACCTTGCTGTCTGTACTGCGATTTTCTGGCTTTCCTCGTAAATTTGGCATTACATTTGTGAGCAGCAGCTACGGCCAGGGCAATGCTGGGGGCTGCTCTGCCTCCTTTCTGAGCAGGGAATTTCTCTACCATCAGTGGCTAGGACACTCCACATCAGTCCTGTCCTGCATCACCTACTTCCCCACTACCAGTCATTTCAGGCAGCCGCTGGTATTTCCCTCCAGTCCTATAGTCTGTTCCCATCCTGGCCCATGACAGCCCTACAAACATGTTTCTGTCCTATTAAAATTTAATTCCTTCTTTGGAATAGAGACTTCTCATCACACGCAACTGGATGGATAAATGTTTGCTAAGGTGACAAGGATTGAGTATATTTAATCTTCCTTCCTTCTCTTTAAAAAAACTGTGCCCGTCGTTGCCTCTTGGCACAGGTACATTAAAATCAATAATGAACCTTACAAGCAGATCTGTGATAAAATATGGTCTATCCTTCTCCATTGAACTGTAATAAGCAGCTTTTTCAAAACCATGCACGTACCCATGTGCAGCAGAAATAATGCGGTGACTCTGTGTGGGTTCAAGGAAAGTTCCAGGAGACTCAGTAGGCTGAGGTGCACCTCAAACCCAAGTAATCCTCCAGTGGCACAAACCACATGTAGTTAGAGATGTAACTTTTGGAAACTGGCTGACTTAAAGGGCCTTTCTTTATGTATACTGATCCTAGACCCTCTCTGAAGCTTTTCTGTCTGGTTTTTGAGGCAGGGGTCAAGGAATCAAACACAGCACCACATATCCCTTACTATGCCTTCACTTCCCTGAAATGGATTTTAATTGGAAAACATTCATGGATTGACATCAGTTCTTTTGCGGGGGGGGGGGGGGGCGGTGCAGGAGATGAACCAGGTTAGATGAATTCCTAACTGGGACAAGTCTAACAGGCAGAGAGGTGCAGAACTGAGTCATGGTGGTGAGGTACACAGGGTTGTCACCCAAAAGAGCAACCAAGCAATGATTTACGCTAGCCTTGCTCTGAACCAGGCTGAGGCAAAGACTTGAATCTGCATTTACGTCTTAGGTGGCTGTGCTGATCACCAATATATTGACTCATCTGAGGGAACCTGTTTGTTGTGCTTTCCCCTCCCAGTTCTGACCATAAGATTTTGAGATCTCATTTTTGTCCTGAGGAGGATGAAAAATTTCTTTGAATTTTGAGTTTTGCAAGAAAGGGAATCATTCCTGCTGTGTAGCTTTTTATTTAGCTTAGTGGTCCTGCTTCTCAAATCTTCCTATATGAAAAGCCCTCAGAGAAGATAGTGAGCCTATGGAAAGCAGCCCAGCCCAGGCTTACTAACTATTCATCAGTATTCCCTTTAAAGAAGGCAAATGTTATTATCCTCTTTGCCAAAAGGGAGTGTGAACACATCTGCTCCTCCACCCACCCTCTTGGCACCCCCTCCCAATGCAAACTCCCACAACTCACCCTCCGTCACAGCTTGACAGCCCATTACAAATGGCTGTGTTTAAGCGGGGTCTTGCTTTTCATTTACAGCCCTCTCCGTCACTCCGATGGGTTCCTTCCCTGGCCTTTCACAGCCTCCGTTTGCTTCAGGTTAAGAAAATGTCAAGCTCATTTGGAAGTTCCTTGCCCCTCCTTGCTCTGCCGCAGCCATTAGTGGTCCTCTCCCTGCTGCAGGAAGCTGACATTTAAATTGCAAGCTAGGGAGGAGATAATAGCGGGTAAGTCGGACTTTGCTAATCACCAGTTATGGCCACCTTCAGAAATTAGCTCAGGTGTCCAGAGCATATTTTCCTCATTTCTTCGCTTCTTCTCTCTCACATTCTCATATCGCCATCTACCCCTGCCTGGTCCTCCACCCTCCCACCCCATCACCACTTATTTATTGACTGTGGCATTAAGGTGACATTTGATGAAATACGAGTTTAAAAAACAATCACTAATTTTGGAGACAAGATTAGAATTGTCTGAATTTACTCCTCCTCCACACATGATCATCCCTTCCAACTCTCCCCACCCCTTTTGAACCCAGTGGGGAAGATGCTAAAGCCCATTGGCAGAGCTAGCAATGAGGACGGTCTGAGTAAGTCATCAGCCTTGCTCATGTTGGAGATCCTGGGACACACTGGCCTTCAGGGTTGAGGTAAATTCCATAAAGAAAGCAGGTTCTGCCCATTGCATTTTTCTGGTCCAAACAGAGCACAAACCAGAAAAAGGAGCTGGTATTTCCTGTTACCAGTGAACCTCATGCTTACGGGGCTGTTTGACAAGGGGATGGATTAGGTGGCATCTGGAAGTCCTGCTCACCCCTAATTTTCTATGATTCTGCAAGGCTGACATTTAAGGATCAGATCAAGACTGGAAACAGTGGCTTCTGTGGGGCTCTACTAATCACAAGCTTCGTTCAGATTTGAAAATGAGTTTTGACCGGGGCTATTGATTTCCCTCCTTGCTCTGCTTTTTCAACGTGTATGCATATGTGTGTGTTTGCAATTTTAACCTGAAAGACTGGAAAGCACCACTCCCTCCTCTTCCTGACTTCTGTGCACCTCCCCTTTGAAGCCCCGATAAGGGACTTCATTAAGAAAAAGCAAACTGCAGCAGTCAGGAAGTGCAAGGGGAGGAGAAATAGGAAGAACTGATGAGGACAGCAAGTGTTTGAAAGCTGAAGAAGAAGAGGAGGAGCTGCGGCAGATGTTGCCAGCTGTTGCTCAGTGCGTGGGTGTTGTATCAGCCCACCCCTACAGAGCAGGAAAAAACCCACAAATTAAGTCATTGTGCTGTGGCCCTGGTTCTGTCCTTCTCTATTTTAGTTGATCCCTCTCCCCAGGCCTCTTTCTGTCCTGTTCTCGTAGCCTTCATCCACCAAGGTCGGTTCTGGCTGCTCCATTCCATGCTCTGGCCCTTGCTGCTGTGTCCGATGCCTGTCAGCCAGCTGTGAACAACTGGGAGAGGGGAGCTGGGGAAAGCCATCTTTATTCATATGATTGAAGTCCTCTAAAAACATGAAATCAATCCAGTCTGTGTGTTTTATATATATATACACATAAAATCTACTTGGTTTATAGCCTCTTTCTTTTTTCCTCCTTGAAATTTTCTTGTTTTCCTGGAATGACACTGTGCTCTGTCATCAGAAAGGGGAGTGCTGACGTATATTTCTTCTTCTCCATATTACACTGCTCCCTGTGTAGAGTTGTCTTCTACCAGCCTCCAGAAGGTTTTCTCTGAGGTGTCAGGATTTTCTGCAGCTCCCCCATGCAGAAGCAGCTTGCCCCACCACCGCCTCCAGACTTGCCTGTCATGCTAAAAATCACATTAATCCTTCCGATGCCTTCCTTCCCCTTCTTCTCCCATTTGACCACAGAATATTAGTAAGGGTTTAAAAATGAAGTATTTGTATAGCCAGAAGTGAAAGGCCAGCTGTCCATCTAACCTTAAATCCACCCCTTATTTAAATCCATTCTGCCATCTTTATTCTTCTCATCACCTAATATTTTCCCCCAGGACCTTCACCTTATTCTGTATCTAACACTGGCACCTTTTGAGAGTGGACTAGTGAAATGTAACGTAAGAGACTGTTGTCTGTAGGATGGTTGCTTCATTTTTTGCAGACGGTGATCTTTTCATCTGTGCTCGTTCCTCCGTGACCCCTCTGCCCCAATCTTTACTCCCACCCCTGCTCTCAAAAGTTGGAAGAAGAAAGTGAAATGCCCTCAGCCCCTGTAGCTACAAAGGTGTGACCCTCCCACTGCAAGCTCGCCAGCAAACTTTCCACCACATGCAAATTTTTACAGCATATCAATAAAAGGATCTTGAGGCCAAATGGAAATTGAGCAGCTGCTTGAATTGCTTGAGGGGAAAGAAACCCATTCAAAGAAGGTTTTTTTATTATTATTTTTTTAAACATTCAAATGAATGACCCAATCAATTTCAGGCCTCTTTGTTCCGTGAACCTTTCCCAGGAATCCCTGTGTGCTTCAGCTGCAGGACTGGCAGATCTGCCTTGGAGAAAGCAGAGCACTGCTGCAAGTGTAGCTTCTCACCCCTGGGTCCCTCCAGCCCCTCTGGGCTTGTCATCTCCCTGATCTGCTGTCCCTCCCAGGCCATTACATTCAGAGGGTTTCAGTACTCAATGCAGGAGAAGCATTTCCCTGAAAATCCCTCTGTACTGGGTGCAAGGGGAAGAGTCCTGGGAAATTTGGTTTCCCTCTCGTGAGAGCTGAGTACAGAGTGAGAACTTATTCCACTCATGGGGCTGTAAAAAAAAACTTTTATGCTGAGGAGCAGAAACAAGGGGGTCACCAGAGGGCTTTCTCCTCCGCCTGCATAGCAGCGTAAGCCCGTACTCATAGTATCTGAGTGCTGCTGTGTCTAATATTGGCTTTGCATAATGTGATTAATTGATGGATTTTCAGAGTGTGTGACTAGCACTGGACTGGACTTCAGTGCATTTCCACTTTGAAGACTCTAACTAGAGACCCTCAGCTTCATTTTACTGATCAATACTCTGACTAGAGCAAGGCTAAGCCAGCTGCACACCTCTTGCAAAGCCACATGTGCTATGCCTTTATTCTCCTTCTTAGTTCCTTGACCATTGACCTCTCTAGCAGCAATCAGCCTCTCTGGCCCTGTCATTATCCTTGCTGTAATGATGAAATAATAGCTTGCTGCTTCAAGCTTGCCATCAGGATTGTCCTGAGTGCAGATGGCCTGGTATGCTATCCAAGCGAGGGAAAGTGCCAGGGGATGTATCCACTGACGGCAAAAGCATCTGCAGTTTCAGTGGTCCAGCTCAAATGTCCATCCTCAATGGCATTTCTGCACAGCCTTCGAGGGGCAGAGCTGCAAGCAGGCTGGGTTTCAGATGCCATGTGTAGCTGCAAGAGTGCAGGTCCATTCCCTCCCTCGCTACTGCACAAAAAGGTCACCCTGAATGTGTTTACTGAAGGCTTTTTTTTTAATGAGGTGCTAGATCCTCATCAGGAGACAGTCTTTCTTTGGATTCATGCGCTGCCCTTGGAAAAACTCCTTTTTCTTTCTGTGCATCTGTTTACTTGTCTTATCTTTTATTGTGTGTGTCTGTCTGTCTTATCAGTGCTGACTGCAAACTTCATAAGACTGAGACTCCTAGAAGTATTTGCACAGCACTTAGCATGAAGAGATACCCAGGTCCTACATTAGCAGTGTGAGTGTCTAAATGCAGCAGCTGAAAGAACAGGGCATTGCAGGGTGTCACACACTGCCCTCCATTCTGGACAGGGCCTTTCTACAGAGTTCTGTGTCTGGAAGTACCTAATTCCCACCTGTTTCCAGGCTCCTAAGAGCTAGCACGTGCTGCAAAATTCAGACTAACTTCCCTGCCCAACCACCTCTTGTTTGTTTGTTATTTTAATCTTCCTCCCTGGTCCACAGTGAGAAGAGAAAGGGCTGATTGACAGCTTAACTGTTTCAAATCAATAGAAAGAGCACTTGGAGATTAAAGCAATTTAAACAAGGTGTTTATGTGGTTTGGAGCTAAAACTGCACTTGAAGGAAACAAGCAAAGGAGCTGAAGGAAGTGGGTCAGCCACGAGACACAGGGAAACTGCACGAGCAGAGGTAAGATTACAACAATAGGCAGGGATGTTTTTTTCATCAAAAAGAGATCACTGCTTTCCATAAAAAAGGCCTAATCTCGAAATTGCTTTAGCCTCGGACTGATTGTTCCATCGATTTAAACATGCTGGCCCTGCCCCTCTTTCTATCCCGATGCTCTCTAATCTCTGGCACATCTCTCTCTTTCAGTCTCGGATCCACTGTTGTTGTAACCGGGCTGTAGAGACAACCCTTCCCAGCGAAGCACTGTCTTCACCTAAAGGAGGTCCCCTGACTCCATGTGGTTTGCTGGGCTGGAGAACAGAGACAAAGCCCCAGCAGTGCTGTGACTTCTGTCTCTAGCTGATGAAGTACCTCAGGGGCAACTTTGAAGCCATCTCAAAGATCCCATTACATTTTTTAATCAATGCAAAGGCCCTGTCCCCTTGCTAAATTACTTGATCTCCTCCCCTTCCCAGGCTTTTAGGTAATTGCTGTAGATGAGCACTACTGCATATCAAGGATAGCTGAGCCAGGGCTATTGATCAATCCAAATGTGCTGTTGGCATGGTTTAGAAGAGCTTTACTAACTTACCCCAGGGGCAGATCAGGTTTTTTAGCCAAATCAAGCAAGTTTCATATTCTTGCTGTTTTGCATAGTCCTAATGAGGTGGTAATTCAACCCTTCCTTCCCTAGACACCCACTGTATGATGGCAATAATTTGTCCTGGGACGTGCCAATTTTTCTCCAGTGATCACAGAAAAAGTCCAGACAATGGGTTTATACTACTAAGTGCTTGATTTCTGGCCAGCCGAAGTTAGGGGGGAGGGATCCCGCTGAACTTCCCATCAGGGAGCAGCACCATGCAAAGCAGATGGGTCAGCTCTCCCTATGCCGTGTGAGGATCTAACCCTGTGTGGAGGCAATCCACAGAAGATGCACAGACAACCTGCTCCAAAGAGCTGGAACCGGAGAGAAAGCAGGTGCTTGAGGAAGTTCAGTGTAAAGGACAGGAAAATTCGGTTCGTCTGTAACTACCATATTAAAATCTTCAATAAATCTGCAGGTGTAGATCAGCAAAAACCCCTGGCCCCCAATCCAGACACAAAGGTTGATAGCTTTGGGGCCACCACAGAAGATAGGAAGTCCTCAGGCCAGCTTTACAGCAACCAGCCTGCCGTAGAGCAAGTCCCGATTTCTGTCAGTCTCAGGGAGGTAATGTCAGGTCCTGATTCTTTAGCAAGGACTTGAGAGCAGAGCGGGTGGTAAATTACTGTTTGCTTTCTGTGTCACCAGAAACGTGCAGCAGGGATTCTGCCTCTATGGCTTCACAAGAAGAGCATCAAGTAGAAACACCTGCTCCTTTGGTGGGGGAACCAAAGCATGTTTCAAAGGCCATCCACAGCATCGATGTGCCCTAAGTGTTTATTATCTTCTTGGTGATAAGTGTCCAGCTGACACAACAGTTCAGATGGCGCCACGAGGGCTGTCATAGCTCCGTGCAATTAGAGTGTGCCTTACAAAGGCGCGCTTCGTCTTCCTGGGTGACGTGGTGCTCGCAGTGACGCTGCGTGTGTTTGTTCATCAGCTCAGTGGCAAGCCTCAGATGTCCCGCCCTGCGCACTAGGCAGTGCTTGCTCCAACGCACAGCCAGCAAAGCTCCTGGGCTTTCTAGGAGCACGTGCGGGTCCATGCATCTTGGTATGGGATATGACCCAGGTCACTGGACGTGGACGCAGGAGTTCAGATCCATCCTACCACTGGTACAAAGAGATTAGCTTTGCTGCTTTGTGAGTCTGGTCACTGGTCTCCGAGGCAAGGATCATCCTAATTACTTGTCAGAGCATCATTTTGAATATGCTTCACTGAAAGTCCTGCCTGGTGTTTGACCCATGTCTTTTGAAACGAACAGCTTGCTGTGCAGGGAGGGGATGGTGGCCTTTGTGTGAAGGGGCAGGACTTTTGGAGATGGTTAATTATAAGGAGCTTTGTTTAACAGGGAGAGTAGAGGTCTGAGTAGGGTGTTGGTTACAGACTCCAGAGACGCCCAGGCACTGACAGGGATTCACAAGATGTGAAACACAGCCTTAACAAGGGCTGTCACTGGTGGATGGTCTCCAGCTGAAGCAGTGCCAACTTGGGCTCCTGCCATGCAGGGTCCAGTCTTGCAGCTCCTCTGAACTGTGCAGATCGGGTTTAGCTGGGGACTCCGGGGTGCACACAAGCACAGCTTGTGGGTTTACAACACCGGATCAATCTGACAAGGGGACCCCGTGACTGCAGATCTGCTCATCCGCAGCGGCCGGCACTGAGAGCTGGGAGGAAGTGCTACCCAAATCCACCTAGAGGAGCATCAGATACACTCCTGAAAAGCTGGCTTTGCCCCAAACACCCTGCTTTTAATTTTCTGGCACGTGTCAGCCATGCAGGTTGCTCAGGGGGCAAGGGAACTTTGCAGGGAGACAGTGAAAATTTGGGATTAATTCAATATCAGCAAAAGCTTCTACAAAACCAATGTAATGGGCTGGGGAGCCTGCTACAAATGGGGAGAGAAAAGCATCAGATTTTCAGCTTTTACCCCCCCTCCCCTGGACACGTGCACTGTAAATCCTGGGTCCGTGCCATTCTTCCCTGCCCACCCCAGAGCTCGTGCACATACATTATCTGCCAGCTGACAGATTAGTTGAGCTGGAAAAAGGCCATTTGGACCCTGGGATGCTGGCAAGGATGGCGGAAGAGTCCAACAGCCGGCAGCAGGAGTGCACAGAGCAGAGAGGTCTGTGTTCCTCTTGTAATCTCAGTGGAGCCAGAAAGCCCAGGGAAGCAAGAAGGGAAGTCTGAGCCATGGGACTGGATAAAACACATTTTACTTCAGGTCCTGAGCTGGCTGCTCCTGCCTAAGGCCTTTTCGGTGGCTTGAAGGATAATCTCTCACCTAAGGCCAGAAAATGCTCTCCAGCACAATTCCACTACTTAGCATCCAACTGTGTTTCCCCATGAATACAGGCAGTAGGGTGGCACAGCAGGTTTTCAGCCATGCAGGGGAGGAAATAACTCACACTGCACTACTACAGTACCATGAGCCCTTTTCCCCACACCCAGCATGTGGGCACAGACTTTCACTTGGCGATGGCGAAACTGTAGGGAGATGCAAGTGTGACTGCACAAGTTAGGAGCAATCTTACAGATGTGTGAGAGCAAAGCAAGGTCAGCTCTGACACCTCTTCATGCAGTATCAGTGGATGCATTTGCATTGCCAGCCACTAATCTGTGCCAGTTTGCACCAGCTGAACACTTGGGCCATGGGTTTTGTGTGCTGATGGCATACAAAATGTTTTGCTGTGTTCTGCTTGTAAAAAGAAAAATGATTGTACTGGAGCTATACGAAGGTCATCTTCATCAAACATGCTGAATAAATACTGTGCCTTATTTATGAGGCTTTAATTCTCCACCAAATTAGAACCTGACTAAAACATGAATCTATTCCCCAGTTCCTCACACAACACAGAAAACAATGCCAACTTAAATCCAGATTAATTCCATTTTGAAGGTAAAGGCAGGTGGAAAGGGCACTGAGTTCCCACGTGAGGCTAATCCTTAGGAACGTGACAAACCAAACTGTCTCCATTTAGCTGCTGGGGAGGAAGGAGCAGCTTGGCACCTGAAGGTGCAGGTGAACCACAAACTAAGGAAGATGGAGATACTTCATCCAAGAAAGTGTCCTATTTGCTCCCAGTGCGCTTGCTACATCCATGACATCCTTCCTGGACCCAGGATGCCCTTCTATGATAGCTGTCATCACCTCAACATGAGTTACTTGTGCAGACAGTAGGGGCATGACATTGGCAATCAAACACCATGGTTCTCCCTGGGAAAAACGAAACTGTGAAAGGAGCTCCAGATTTCCCAGCTCATCTGATCTCATGGATCTGTGAAAATCTAGAGGGTAAAATGACTTGCCTGGAGGCCTCTGGCTGCTCCTGATGCTGGAACTGGAGTGGATCCATTCTGTCCATGGAAATATAGTTCCCACCAGTGTGCTTTTAGGAAGCCCAGTAAGTTTTGCCTCATGTGGAAGTGACTCCCCACGGGTAAGTGCCATGCTGAATACCCATCACTTTCCTCTCAAACTATGAGGCTCAGTCTTTGAGATGTCAACTACAGAAGAGCCTCTCCAGGAAGAGGGACTACCAGCTGAAGGGCACCAAGTGCCACCAAAACTGCACTGCCTTTCTTCTTGTCTGCTGCTGGCCAGACCTACTGGAGATGGAGGAGATCTTCTCGTCGGGAATGGTGTGGCTGTTGCATTTCAGGGTGCAGGCAGCAAGTATTTCCTTAAACCAATAAGCAAGTGGGTTCTCAGAGCCTGCAGGGAAACATAGTGTTGTTCAGTAAACTGAATGAGACCGTGTTCATTGATGTGCCTCACTGCACCGGTGAACACCTGCACACATTATGGTGGCTGCCAGCAGGCAATTCTGACGGTAATGGCAATAACCCAGTCTAATACAACTCCCCAGTAGTGTGAAAGGTGATGGAGAAGATGGGGAAATTTCTTTCCTAAGGCTAGTCTTTCTCTGCATTCTGAAGTTTGAGATTCCTATTCCCCTATTCACAAGTATAATGACATGCTTTTAATGGCTGTAAAACTACAGAGCTCTTTTTTAACTCCAACCACAGCATATCACCCTCCGACTCCTGCAGTAGGGAATTACATGGACTGACTACACAGTACAGCAGGTGTGGTGGATTTTTTTTCTTTTAACCTGTATTAAATTTGCCTAACCATTAATCTGATGGAATAAGACCATAGTTTTCATATTATGAGATAAGGCAAGAAGAGCAATACATTTCTTTTCACTATAACTCATATAATTCTAAAATACTCCTGCCATTAACATTCCTCCCCAAGTGAAATACCTTCTGAGAATTCTGACCGCATGGGGTAGTCATAGAGAAAACCCATTTAGGCCTTGAGTCGCCTTTGTTTCCCTTCAATTTTTCTATCTCAATTAAACATTGACATCTTTCCCAGTGTGAAATGACCCAGAACACACTGTGCTAGAGTCTAAGTATATCCAGGCTAAATTTGGCTGAATCTTTTCAACAGCTGGGAGACATGGGCAGTGGCTCTTTACCTAACACAGAAAATT
Organism: Leptosomus discolor; assembly: GCF_034619465.1. Taxonomy (NCBI): domain Eukaryota; kingdom Metazoa; phylum Chordata; class Aves; order Leptosomiformes; family Leptosomidae; genus Leptosomus; species Leptosomus discolor. The sequence goes on from NC_141409.1 coordinate 5,861,179, forward strand.
CAAACCCCAGTTCCCAAAGATCAAACCTTTCTGTTCCCTGAAGCAGTAGAGCTGTACTGTGACTGTCTACTCTGTATCCTCATGCCTGGAGAAACATCTGAAAGCCCCTTTGCTACCAAAATTTTGGTGATCTAATGTGGCCCAATCAGTAAAGGTTTACTTTGAGTTGAATAAGTTGCTAGACTTATCTTTACAGATCAAGAGCCCAGGTACTATCCTGGATGTTTCATCACTTTGCAGTATCAAAACCAGAACTCCCAACAGGTTTCAGGAAGCAGAAAATGGCCCCATCCCCTTGTTGGTGAGCAGCGCATTGGAAAGACCATTCCTGATATAATATTAACCAAGCTGGATCTTTCCTTTTGTTCATCATACCCTTCCTTGGATGCTATCATCTTTGCTGATTCCAGACCTCTCATATCCTGTCTCTTGATCTTTTACGCTCTGGCCACTGCTCTGGGCAGCAAACACTAGCCTTCAACACAAACAGATCTCAGAAAATTATTTTTGAACTGGGTAAGTCCAGAACGACTGCTACAATAATACCACCCTGCGATTATAGAGAATCTCGGCGCAATCTCAAAAGGTAGGAGAGTATCATTAGCTATGTTTCACAGATGGCGAGCACAGAGAAGAAATGATTTATTTGAAGTCATACCTCAAGGCGGAGACAGAGGCACAAAAGGAACCCAGGAGTCCTGACTTCCAGTTCCATTATAGAGTGTAAGTGGAAACCAACTGAGTGCTTACAAGCCTCTCCAGGTACAGGAAACTCCAAGGCTGCTCTCGCAGACCTGGCTGCTGGCCAGCTGGAGAAAGCAAACACATATGGGGTCCATCTGAAATAAATGAAAACCTCTCAGGGGAGTTTCAGACTTAACTGGCTGTTTTATGATCAAGTAAGCTAACAAAAATCTTGGGCCACATCCCCTTCCTGCAGCTGAGCTGGCTGTGAAGTCCAAACCAAGTCCCATAAACACTGCTTGAGCCTCCAGAGACCCTCTTTCTGGTTTGTGCTTAGCAAAACCTGTCCCTTCTTGCATGAGAATAGCCTTTTTTTTTTCTCTTCTATGAACTCATCTCAGTCACATAGACAAGGGAAACCACCAAGGTGAGATTTGTTGGGGCTGCAAGCCTTCTGTGAGGGTAAATGCAAACATATTTTCCCAACACTCCCCCTGCATACACCTTCCACTTCAGTACAGTCAGCTCCAGCACCAAAAATTAGGCTCCCTGGAGACGTACACACCAGGCAGGCTCTGAGAAGCTCTATCAAGAAACCTGCTATCCCTTAACAGCTGTGACCATGAACATGACCAAAGTTTGCTTCTTTTTGCCCATATCTCCCACTTGCTTTTCAGTACTGGCATCACTTTGACTTTGTTTATTAATTTTCTGTTTCTCTGTCAATGTCCCTTTTTCTCCCTCTCTCACCCTCCCCTCCTTTCCTGGGCCACTCCATAACACCACTTTGCCCAGGCAGTTTGGCAAGGGGAGCTCATGGAATTTGAGCTATTTTTCAGTGGCCTAATTACAGCCCTTGGGGACCTGGGTTGAACGCTGGGGTCCATCACCGAGCAGAGCAGCTGCTCCAGTTCAGCAGGAGGCTGTGGGTACCAGAGCGAATGTCCAACATGGATGACAATGGAGTCAGGATAAGCTCCAGAAAAACCACACGCAGGATACAAAAGATCTCCCGGAGCCAGTTGCTTCCACAAATATGTGTCAGCCCTTGCTTAATGTGGAGCCCAGTGGCCTATATTTGCAAAAGGTAGTGGGAAAAGGGACAAGGAAGGTCTAGTCACTTTAGGGGAGGCACAAGCCTTCATGATAGAGAGACGTGCAGAGAGGTGGGAGAACGTGCCCACAGCAGAGGGCTGTGTAGCGTGGGAAGGAGCCACAATACCGACTAGAGGAAAGCGGATATCCCACATGTAACACCCTTGGGGATCAGTCTACGCTTCTAGCATAATGATTATTCCAACTCAGTGCTCCTGTCACTAGCCTGGAAGATAACCTCTTGCCATCCTCCCTTCTAAGTTGTCTTAGCTAAAAGCAAGATGTAAACCTGGTAGTGGAGACACACTGCACTTACACTATCCAGTGCTTGGCAAGGAGATGCTATAATGCAGCTCCTAGTTTAGAAATCTTACTGAAGACAGACATCCAACTGACAATGAAGACATGCCTCTCTTCTTTTTCCTCTCACCATTTTCAGGGCTGTAAGTAGCAAATCAAACCCTTTCCTACGTGTGGAAATACAACCTGCAGAGTTTGGTGATAGAAAGGGCAGAGCAGGGCCCTGCTCCCACAGTTTGTTTCTCTGAAAATGCCTTGAGTGTTTTATATTTACGCTGTTGTCAAAGGTGGCAGACAAGCCAGTGCTGTTATTCTGCTAAGGGAGAGAAACAGAAATAAAAATAATAAACATGTGCCTTCACTGTGACTTGGAGTCATGGGAGGGAGCACAGAATAAAGAAGGACCTGATACCTGGTCTGCTGCCACCCATGTGAATTCAGAGGACTGGACTTTGTAACGTTTTAAATACCAACTACAGCCTCAAGTAGTCTGATGAAGCCTGATACCACCCCTGTCGAACACCCAGATATCATGAGACAAAGTCCTCCTTCTGCACAGGTTTGGGCTGTATTTTGGAAACAAGTAATCACTTGGTGTTACTGATTTTTTCAAGGCCCCTAATCCAAATGCCTTGGCACCTCTGGAAATAATACACTGAGAATTTCCTTCATCTTGCAACATGGATACCTACAGCAGTGAGCTATTTCGTCTTCTTTTGCAGACAGGAGAGATACAGATACCTCTGGCGTAAAATTCATCCTGTGTTGATGTCTAAAGCAGATGCAATGAATCATGCACTTGACATGCCTCTTTGGTCCATGGACTGGAAAGGCAGCCTAGTGCGATGAAGCCAGACAATGAGCACTCCGGACATTCAGAATGAAGAGGGGAGACTCTCCGGGCATTTCATGGAAGACACTCCAAAATGAAAGCAACGAGAAAGGATTATTTAGGAACCTCTACCCGTCTTTGTACAGACAGTCTGGGCCATTCCCCTCTTCTTTAGCTATTAAACAACACTTATGGTGCAGGGCACAGAGGACGAGGCTCCCCACATCTTTTCTGTGGGGAGAGATATTGCCTCAAATGGTACCAAGTTTGGCTCGGGCTCCAGGCCTCCTCCACCCCATCCTCACAGGGACCTTGACAGAGACACTTGGCTGCTCTTCCACTGGCCTCATGATGGAGCCAGAGCAGCGTGCGGACAGTAGCACCGTGTGCCAGGGGAGCCTACCTGCCAGGGAAGGGGCGTGAGCATCCATGCAGCTCACTGTAATTTCTCTAATGGCTTTCTTTGGCTTGATAGATATTGAAGGAAGCTTGTTGCTGGGGCAATTTCCATGGAGAGATAATAAGAGATCATTTTCAAGTGAGCGAAACTTTAATGGCACATTCTGGTAATGAGGCAGCAAGGAGAGTAATGACCGGTGTGAGCACATCATGAGAGAGGGGGGAGAACTCTTAGTTCACTGCTCAAGGCAGATATTTCAGGCCTGATCTTTGTCCCCTTGAAGTCAGCCTGGAGTTTTGCTGATGACTACAGGGAGAGAAAGATTAAGACCTAAGTGCTGGCAATGGGGCTGGATGGCTCCATAGAGACGCCCCAGTGAATTCACTGGGGAAGCAGGAAGACTCTGGTAGGGCTCAGGCACCAAACGCTCCAACATTCTCCTTCAGCAGAAGGTTAAAAGTCAAAGGAGAGCTGGATACTCCTGTGCACAATCATGTGCTTTCCCTCTGAAACTAACAGGAAATATTTTAGCCTGTGTGTGCTAAGGGACTGCATTCCTAGATGGGAGGGAAGGCTTTACAATGGAGGGTGAAGGTCCTGCCTGTTTTAAGCAGGCATCTGTGATGGGCATATTCAGAAATCTGTAGGAAGAAGATCTGAAATTCAGGGAGGGTGGTAGCACCAGAGGTCGGTAGACAGAGATAAAGATTAAGAAAAGCACTCATCCTCTTCAGCTTTTATATCCAAAGAAGAATTATACCTATTGCTCTGGCCAGTTGTGTGAGTGTAAATATGGAACCCAGCAGCCAGTATAAGTATAAAAGCCACTTCTGAACTAGGAAAGCAAACTGTGCCCATGATAGACCAGCACAAAGTCACAGAGTGCAAAATACCATGCAGAACCTCTGTGGGGCCAAAGATACCTAAAGTGCAGGACTGTGTTTTGTAGTCAGTTCTGAATCTCAGATAAACCTAGAAAGATTTGCCCAGGAATTAAATGATAGGATCATAGAATCATTAGGTTGGAATAGACCTCTAAGATGATCAATTCCAACCATTAACCTAATACCACCATGCCCACTAAACCATGTCTACAAGTGCTACATCAACACATTTTTTGAACACATCCAGGGATGGGGATTCCACCACTTCCCTGGGCATCCTGTTCCAACGTTTGACCACTCTTTTGGTAAAGAAATTTTTACTAATGTCCAATCTAAACCTCCCCTGGTGCAACTTGAGGCCATTTCCTGTTGTCCTAACGCTTGTTACTTGGGAGAAGAGACCGACCCCACCTCACTACACCCTCCTTTCCGGTAGCTGTAGAGAGCGATAAGGTCTCCCCTCAGTCTCCTCTTCTCCAGACTAAACAACCCCAGTTCCCTCAGCCACTCCTAGTAAGACTTGTTCTCTAGACCCTTCACCAGAAAAGGCTGTGGATGTCCTGCCTCCACCTGGAGGCATGAAGCACCTTCCTGCCTCTCAGTTCCTTGAATTCATCTCTGCAGCTTGGTTTTGGCCTTGCTCTTAAGGAGGGCCCTCAATCAGCTACCTCTTAAAGGCAGCCAAAGCCAGTTGTTGTTTACCTACTCTCAAAAGAAGGAAGGTGAAGGGTCTGCTTTCCTCCAGCCTTGTTAACAGTTGTTTCATTAATCACAGCTTTCTCTTCAAAACCGGAGACAATCTGTCCAATTAACATTAAAGCTCTGGCAGTCACTTGTGACGGCAGGGAACTTTGCAAGCGGCACTTTGACAACCGTCACTAATAAGTCTAACATTTTTAAAGATGCTCACAAACAAAACAGCCTGGTTGCACCTCGCTAATACCCTACGCTTCCTCTTTGCATGAGCAGTGGAGCCAGTCTCCTCTCTATTCACTTTTATGATGAATCTCAGAAGAGCCTAGGTCCCAGAATACTTCTCCCACAGACTTGTCTTTGTCCCTCACATCCCACCTGCCTCTGGATTTACCTAGGCAACTCCTTTCTCCTGTAATACACCCCCAACCAGGCTTTAACTGGACTGCACCTGAGTGCACTGAGCTCCTTGGAACTATAGGTCACTAAAGTGTAGGTCCAGCAGAAAAGGTGATTAATAACGTCTTGTAGGGGTCATGCCATATGAGCAGAGAACAGTAGTAGTAGTAAGGTGTGGAGAAAAAGTTACCCAGTTAACTACAAGCCTCTTAGTCTAACCTTGGCTAAAGATTTCAAAGTGAATTTTGAAGGAAAGAACAATTAAATACTCACAGATAAAGGAGAAATGAGATAAGATGCAACATGAGTTTACGAAATGTAGATTGTGTCAGACGAACATGATAGCTTTGTTTTGATAAGATACCTGATTTTCTAGACAAAGGAAATGCTGCTGATCTCCTTTATCTAGACTTCAGTAAGGTATCTGATAGGTGCCATGTGGGAAATTATTAGTGAAGCTGGAGCAAAGGAGGATTAGTAAACTGTAAGGTGAGGTACAACTCTCTAGAGGGAATTTGCCAAAAGAGTTTCTCACAGAACAGTTTTGGAACTGATCTTTTCTTCTTGTGTAGGATCTTGGCAGTCAAAGCAGGGTCCTGAGGCTAAAATCGCCCAGCAACACAGAACTAGAAGTTTTGGCAACGCAGAGGAGAATGAGCGTAGAAGTCTGAAAGAACTAAGTGACCTTGAGAATAAGAATAATTGAAACGAGATGGCAAATAAAAAGTTCGAGATGACAGGTCACGAATCTGAGGACTTGTGATAGCCTCAGATATAATATAGGAGATGATGAGCTGCAAATGATCAAGGATTGTGTGGTCTAAGTGACTGTAGACTGAGATGTCAGGCACAGAAAGGCAAATGCTATTCTTGGATGTATGAGGAGGAATATTTCAGCAAATATAGACAAAAAATGGTGTCATTGACTGTGTGTCTGGCTTTTTAAGGTCAAGATGGATAAGCTTAACCTTGCATGAATGCAGAGGAAGGCTGGAAGATGATATAGAAGATGGAAAACAGATCACAGAGAGGAGGGCAGAAGAGTCAGGAGCAGCATGTTTAATTTGGTAAAACACAGGTTGACATGGGAGAAGTTCCAGAGAGGTAAAACAACTCCATAAGCTGATGGGATACAGCCCCTGAAGCAACTACGGCATGAACGCAGTTAGACCAGTTAGGAGAAAATGTTCCCTGCCTGCTGGTGGAAGATACAGGGGCAAAAGAGAAGGTTTTGAGGTCTGAGATTTTCCTTTTACACCTGCAATGACAAGGACTGGCCTTGCTAACCCAGGAGATCCCTGACATTCATGTGCTCCCAGGCACGTCACTTCTCCCTTGAGTCTTTCCCAGTATTCTGGACAGCTTTCTCATTCCTGATGCTCCTGAGAATCCCTTCAGGCTCCTGCCAGAGAGTCAGTACATCTGCGTGGGAAACTGAAGTGATGATTGCAGCACACAGAGGAAAATCTCAAGTCTAATGTAGCCAGAACAGGTGACAAAACCATGAAAAACAGGTCAGCAGAAGAGTTGGAGTTATCATGGTGTGCTGTCTTGTGCTATCGCAGTTTTACTGCTCCAGGTTAGCATTTCTTGCCATTTTCTTCCTAACTTACATCAACATGTGAGACAATCACCTCTGCATTTTGCAGTCTAAAGATGCCTAAAGAGGGTTAACTGGCATTTGGAATCAGGCACGCTGATACAATTTGCGCAGTGCATGTTTTCCCCTCTTGTCTGTCGCTCCTGCATTAGAGTAATTTTAACCAGCATATGCTTTTTTCTTTCGCTTTATATTTGCCTCAATTTCAGGCCTTTTGTGAAACTGGGACAAGTGCTTTCTGATGAACTGACTATGGATTTGAAGAGCTTGCTGGGAAGACTATTTACTGGGTGGGTAGAAACTGGGCTTAAATCTAAAGGAACTCTTAATGCCTTGTCTGGCCCAGGGCTATCAAACATATCACAGCTTTGATTATTGCTGCCTGCCATGCTGGGAGGTCAATGTGAGCTGAAAAAAGATTGGGAAACAGTCAGATTTGAGCAATCAAGGTGATAGGCCCCTGGAAGGGGCTGGGAGGGAGACAGGCAAAGGCTTTAGTGAGCCTGCAGGTTTTCTTCTCAGCTTCAGAGCAGCAGCACGCATGTTGTAATTACATGGGGATGCTGGCATGGTGGGCAGAAAGCTGTTTAAGGAAATTTTTACAAAGTTTTTTCCCCTGCTGTGATGGTTACATTATCAGGTGCCAGCCATTGGGGAACGTGCCAGGCCCTGAGGAAGAAAGAAGCAGGAGGTGTGGATTAGTGATTGTCAGTGACTTGTTGCCTTTTAAAAAATGCTAACCCTCCTGTACACAAGAATCACAGACTCACAGGATGTCAGGGGTTGGAAGGGACCTTAAAAGCTCATCTAGTCCAACCCCCCCGCCAGAGCAGGACCACCTAGAGCAGGTCACACAGGAACACATCCAGGTGGGTTTTGAATGTCTCCAGAGAAGGAGGCTAGAAGTGGGCTCTGCCTGTCTGCCTGCCCCGTCTCTAACATACATGCAGGGGCAGCTCGTCCTTTTGGTGTACATTTTCCCTGGTATGTTGGGAACCATGCTAAATCATAATTGTCACTGTTATTTTCCCTGTCTGCAGCTCCTGGCTCTTTTCACCCAAGTTCTTTTCATATACAGGACAGGAGACAGGCTGGTGGGCAGGATTTGGCTTAGGAGGTGATGGTTTCTCTTCAGAGGGGATGGTGACAAGCAGTTAGGGCAGCAAGTGGCACCTTTGCTTCTATGCTAGTCCTCATGCCTGGCCAGTTGCTCCAGCTGGTGATGCTTCTGTGTCCACAGAGTGGCTCACACACTCTCCTGGATCTACCTTTGCAATAAACCCTAAAAAATGCCATAATCTGCTTTTGACAGAGCAGGAAACTGAGGCACAGGCAGTGAAAGTGGTCCAAAGCCAAGCATAACAGCCGTAAAAAGTATTCAGGAGGTTTTAGTATGTGGTGCTTTGTTCAACATGACATGACATTTGGGTTATACGATCCCTGTATCTGAATGGCAGGAGCATGCTTCCCCCACTCCGTCAGAGGTGTCTCAGCAAGCACACAGTTACGTGCCCGGAGGCTCCTGTGTCACTCAGTCCTGCCCCTGCCCCTCTTCTTGCCCTGACAGCTCAGCAGCTTTCCCTAGAGCAGGTCTGTACAGGGAAGACAGCTCTGCGAAGGCCCGAGTCCTCTTCCAGATACACATGTAGAGTGTCGGGCTTTATCTCCCCATCTGTGTTGAGCTACCAGATTAGGAAGACCTCCTCCCCTTCCTGTGGCATCACCGTGTTGGCAGGTTGATGGCGAACCTCCGAGTGTCAGTATTTGTTCCCTCCAGAAAAGGTCAATGCCCAGCACTTTTGGGCCGTGGCACCACGACCTTTTCAAAGCACCGACAGCTGGAAGGGGCTCTGTGGAGAAAGGCCAGGGCAGGAGGGCAGCTGGCAGCTTTTCTAGGAGTCTATTTAAGTGGCAGAACGTACAAGTCTCCCAAACACAAACACATCTATGGCCAGCTCCTCCGCTGCTCTGAATTGGGTTTACAGCCAGTGACTTCAGTGGTGCTGTGGTGCTTGAACCAGCATTCAGTCAAAGCTCTTCTATTTGCACGATGCTTCTCTAGTTCCTCCACACACCGTGAGACCACTCAACTCATTTTCTCATCCTGCTCCAAGGGTCTGGCTTTCCTCTCTCTGGTGCTTAGAGAGCCTTACCCCCATGCAGGAGGGCTAAGAAATGGAGCCATGTCTGACTTCTCCACCTGGGCCATCCAGTCTTAATACCCACCCTGCACATAAGCCAAGGCAGGCACAAGGCTGTAACGCAGAGGGGATAGGCTGCCTGCCTGCTGTTGAGTGCCATGCATGGGACCGCTGCTGGGGAGTGTGAAGAGAGGTCAGAACTGAACTTGCAGGTGCTGCCCCTCTCACAAAGATGCTTTGCTAAAATATTTCCATGAAATGAAGACAAAAGATAAATTACATTTGCATTTCAGAGCCTGTATAGATCTCACTCCGGGTCAGGATAAGAATTACTCCCCCTTGTATCAGTATTGCCAAAACAGGCTGCAGAAAAAAGAAGGCTCCGAAAAAAGAAGAAAATTATGTAATCCAGGGTCCTAGCGGCCACATTTTCCATGTGATTTTTCCATGTCTTGGTTTCAGGGTGAGACCTGAAAGTCTTTGCTAACTGTCTGAACTCAGTGAAATGCCTACCTCACCACCCTGCAGATTTAGAGCAAGGCTCATGCTCAAGTGCACAACAGAACTGGGATCCAGATTAGGAGGTATTTCAGAGATGAGGAGAACAGATAAAGCAGATCCCATACCCTCTAGAGAACACAGTTGGGTAAAATTACCTTACTGGCCAAATGAGATGAAGCATGGAGTAGGTTTAATTTGCGTGTTATGTTTTTGTTAATAACAATATCTAATTAAGGCATCTGGCAACAGCTTAATGGGCAGAAAAGGAAAAAATCAAGAAGGTTTTATCGAATTTTTCTTCCAACTCCAGCTCTCCGGATTTGAATGAATCCATCATTGGAGACAGAGCCTTGTTTGAAACTGTCTTCAGCCTAACAGTGTAAATTGTAGCTTTATCATCCAGGACCTATCCCTTAAAATTAAACTCGTCATTCTTATGAAAATGATTGCTTGAAGGGGAGATTAACTTTTATGTTGTGATGATGGAAGTCATTGTTGTTGTTGTTGATCTCAAGATCCCATGAAGACTGTTGGGAGTTGGAAGTGATGGAAACTGGACTAGGATTTGGCAACACAGATGAGAGGTAGAAATGGAGTTTGTCTTTGGTGGGGGTCCTCTCATCCATATTTTCACATCTGATTTAATTGTGGTTTTATTCTTATTTCTATTAAAAATATATATTTAGAAGAGCCTGAAGTCTTATTTGTACATGTGTGCAGCATTTCCTGCAGTAAGATCCCCATCCCTGCCTAGGAACTTTACTTGATCCTAGATAAAAGATGGGTGATTTATCAATAGCTGAGTGGTTAGTTTTGTTTGCTACGTGCTGCGCATTCCCTTTCCTCCTCCTGCTGCTGGCTTGCAGAACAGACAGCCATGTTGTCCTCAGTCTCTTGCAGAGGAAAAGCCCTTTGGCTTTCTCTTCCTGTTATCTTTCAATATGGAAGTCATCAAGGGTGTGCATATCAATATTGCAAGCCCTGGCCCCTCAGATTGTGTCTACATTACAACCCAAAAGTATAATAATGGCTTTTGCAGAGAGGCTGGAGGCAGCTGTAACCTCAGGGAAGGAAGCGAAGTTTCTAGGACAGTTCAACCACCGAAAATCTTAACCCTCACAAAAGGTTGTGCAAGTCCAGCAAGGACATGAGCGTAGCCCTGACTAAACAGTTCTGTGTAAAACGACACTAAGTTGTTTTCAAGCACTTCTCTATGTGATTGATCTCCTGTAACAGGACATGTGCAATTAACCAGCAGCTCTGCTATTAATAACTATCCCTGAGTATGTGGATAAAATGAATTGGTGTCTCTGTGGATTATTGCCTTTCTCCATCTGACACCTCTTTAGATGAATGACACGGAACAAAAAGGGAATCTTAAGAGTATATAATTGAGTGTGTATTAGGGTTTATGAAGAGATTCCTACATAACTGTCATGTTCCACCTGATGGAGTAGCTGTTATGTGAACATGCCAAAGTACCACTTTTCTTGCTGTGATCTTTGTTCTCACTTGCTTTCCGTGCATTATCTTAAAATCTCCTTTAGCTGGTGCCACTGAATGCAGTCTGAGTAATGACTTGAGTGCAAAATAAGGACAGGAATAAAGAATGAGGTGAACATTTACTGTCAGAGGCCTTGAATTGGGCAGCAAGTGAAAAGAGGCCCACTGTTTCAGAGGCAGATAGCTTCTGCTGCTTCCACCAGTGACAGCTTCTCTGGAAATCAGGACATATCGATTCATATCCTGTTGGAAACTGAAGATCCAGGCGCCACTGTGCTAGGTGCTGTCAAACCTCTGCTGCAAAGGGGACAGCTGCATCAGGCAGAGGAAGCACTGTAAGGAAAATGAAGGCATGGAGGGATGAAGTGACTTCATTTCCATGTCACAGTGGGTTGGTGGCAGAGCCAGGAAAGGGGCTCTGTACTGGACTGCTGTGTTGGGTATCCCAGATCCGCAGCTGGAGAGTCCTGGCAGGGTCATCCTCTTGTGTGCATGACAGCGTGATGAAATGTGATTGCTCAGAAAGGAAAATTTATCTATGGTCTTAAACACTGTTTGGAGGTGGATGCAGCAAGATGGAAACTGAACCCTTATGTGCCAGTTATTGGCCTTTGCTGAGGGTGTGCTGAGAGACCTGTGACACTGGGACAGCACTGTGGTCCTGCTGCCCGCGATACCAAACAACAGCAAAAACTGCAGGGTCTCTGAGACCACCCTGTGCCAGCAGGAGAAGAGGAAGATTTACCTTCACAATCTTCAAGGCCATGTTGTGTGCCACTGGCTGCTCTGACTTTCCCCAACAGAGATATTTGCTGCTTTGAGCTACATGTTAACAAAATATCTTGGCTTTGATGACTTGCAATCCTATTTGGATTTGGCGGTGCTGGGGTGCTCTCGTTAAAGAAAAGGTGCAGCTTACAAGTGATCAGGTTTCCCTGCAGCCTGACACCAGGGCCAATTAGGACAGGCACAAATCCTTCCTCTGGCCCGCCGGTGGCTGGTGCAAGGCTGGCTGAGGGCACAGCGGAGTTACAGGCAGAGAGCTTACACCTGCCATGGATGTGCACCCTGAGATTGTTTACAAAAGCACGCCCTGCTTTTGCAGCAGCAACCAGCCCTCGTATCCTTTCACACCCAACAGCAGGGAGAAAACTCCCTTTGCATCCCAGCTCTCCCTCCCCATCACCAGCCCAGCCCTTTTTCCATTGCTGCCCTGGATCTTTCCATCCTGTTTTCTTTCTCTGGCCTTGCTTTCTTCTTCCCCCTCCATCTTTTATTTTGGCTTGTCTCACACACACGCACACGGAGTCACACACGCACACAGAGTCACATACTCAATCCTCCCACAGCCGCAGACCTGCCAGCAGATCTTGAATGCGGTGGGGCTGAGGGATGCCCTGTCACCTTCTGCCCCTCCACGTCCCCCCTGCCCTATTCCCCACTGATCTATTGCAAAGGACAGGTAACCTCAGCCAGAAAGATGGATGCCACAATTACATTCTCCTTTTCAGCAGCTCTTTCCCCTTGCTTCTTCCTGATGGAAATCGTGGGCAAGAAAAATCTATTATTACTCTCCAAATCATATCAAATATTTATCAGGGTAATTCTCTAGTTATCACCACCGATTGCAAGCCTTAGTCACGTAGTAAATCTTGTTAGTGTCATCTCTGGGAACGTGTCTCGTCTGTCTCCTCAGCTGACTGCTGCATAAACCAGGTTGCCCCAGGGGAACCTGGCTTATGGGAAAGGCAGTGGAGAAGGAGGAGGCAGAGGCGATCAGAGATGGGCACAGACTTTCCCAAATCCCCCTTCTCCCAAGACACAAGATGGGGTCTGTTCAGGATGGGGCTAAGGGGAGAGCAGGCAGGTTGCATGTGGGAAGGGGAGTCTGCTGGGCCACGCCAGCTGATGCCTCCCTGATATGCCAGGTGCTGTTGCAGATAAGCTCACTCCTAATCAGAAACGCTCGGAAATAGGCCAGGCTCTAAGAGAGAGATGCATTAACTTCCCCAGGAGAGAGATGGAGTGAGTTACTCGGGGCTGTACGGGAAGTCAGTGGCAGAGGCCAGAACAGAGATCAAGGAAGGTCTCTGGCTCTAAGGCTAGTGGCTTAATTACATGATTATTCCTTTTGGAGCACTGTGGCTGGTTTGAAACAGCGCTGTCCTGGGGGTCCTGTAAGTCAGGGCAACCTTGACATCTCTGCTAGCCGTGCCAAGGACTCTCCCCTTCCACCCGCTGTGTAGAGGACTAGCAAATGCAGCCACTCTAGCTGGGCTTTTTTTTGTTGTTGTTGTTGTTGTTGGCACTAAAATGTTTCCAGATTGTACCTATTTTTAAACTCTTTATTGGGTCAGATCTGGACAGCTTGGAGACTTCAGCTCTTCCCTCTTTCTACCCCTGTGCACATAACTTATTGCTGCAAAGGGAAGAAATGAGCAGCAAATTTCCTCTGCCAGAACCAATCAATCTGGCACCTGTCATCAGCATCACAGCAGCTATAAAATATTTAATTTCTTAATGATGAATTGGCAGATTGTTTAAAAAAGACAACAAGGAAACAAAGAAAAGGAAACAGACACTCACAATCTGCAGTCACACTCTTTGCCAGGCTGAGCCTTTGGAGCCGGTAGCAGGAATGTGTTTTTCCATCCAAGCTACCTGACAGCGCTGACTATTAATAAACCCCTGCTAGCTGTTTCGAGGATGTTCCTGCTCAGACAGTCATTGGACCTGTGACTTGCCATCCTAGGGTCCCACCACAAATTCCTGATGGGACTCAGCCTTCAGAGTAGCATTTTTTCCAGAAAACAGGAAAACAGCTTCTCAATGGCACAGATCTTGCCTCCCTCAAGTGCTGATACACCGGTATAAATAAATAAAAAGAATGACCAGGCTAGGTCAGAGCACAAGTGCTTCCAGCCAAGTATTCTGTCTCCAGCAGTGACCAACAGTGTGCGCCTTGGGAGATGTTTAGGTCAATCATGTAGTGCTATCTCTCTGGAAGCCTCCAGCAATCTACAGCCCAGGGAGATCTTTGAGGTTTCTAGCTCCGACTGGAATTTTCTTCCACAAGCTTGCCTAGTCATTTTTTAAAGTTATGCAAACTTTGAGCATCCACAAAATCTTCACTTAAATAGTCCCATAGTTCTCCTGTGTGAAGCTGTATATCTTATTTTGTTTTCAGCATATCACCTACTAATTTAACTCGATGTTCCCAGTTCTTGCATTAAAAAGACAGTGAAAAATCATTCTCTCTTCACCTCCCATCCTTTGCACATGTTTGGCTCACAAAACAGGGAGCAGCATAGAGAAGCCTGGGCTAATGGAGACCGGAATTGGTAAGTCTGCGGTGGACAGTTGGATCTCACAGGGCGTGTCAGCTTGCCTGTGCCCATGGATACCTTCTGCCTCTGGTACCTACAGCTGTGAGCTTGGAAGAGAGCCAGAGCTCTTACCTGTCTTACATACAGTCTGCTTGCAAATGCATGAGGTGATGCTGGTGGCACTCACTGATTCAGCTAAGGCAGCTGCAGTGGAAGGGGGATGGCACAGGAAGCAAGACCTTCTGCTGATGTTATATGAATTACTTACAGAACTTAAAAACCACATCCCTGCCCCCATGTCAATTTATGTCCATTCCACTCGCACCTCAGTAAATCCTGTAAATACACAGGCAAGCAAACTGCCTGGCCAAAGAGTTTCTCTTGCTGCAGCCTGTTCTGCTGGGCTTTATTGCAAATACAGCGATATTTGAGTTTTTTTGTTTGATTAACTTCTAAATCCTGTTCTTGAGACCTTTTAATTACAAGAGAGTGTAATGCTTCACCAAAGCAAATACAAACTTTTAGCCATCACAGAGAAACCTGACAACCGCAGTTCTAAAGGCTTGCGAAACTCTCCTAAACCCCGGGGAAACGAAGAGGAAGCGAGCATTTTTCACCTACCACTATTTATTATTTTTAAGTCGGTCTCATGATTTGAAGTGGTGACGCTCCTCAGTGGCGTGACCAAACCTACACTATTCATCTGGGCTGGGGGAGCGCACTGGGAAGTTTGGCAGACGTAAGTGGGTGGCTGGCAGCTCGCATGCGGTGCCTTCGTGCTTCCTCCTCTGCCTCTCCTGGCAGTGTGTGGGGAGTGAGGGCTCCAGCAGACGTCCCTGGTGGGATCAGCTGGTTATGGTGGGATGGCAGCGTCCAGCCAGCAGCGAGGGTCGTGCAGCATCTTAGCTCAATTTACCAGGAGGTACCTGGCAGAGCCCTCAAGCTTTGTCTGCTCTTGTGATTTGTTTTAGCCCTCCTGCAGTCACCCTGTGTAAACAGGCAAAACAAAAGCTCCCACTTGTACAGGAAGGGCTTAACCTGCTTTCAAGAGAGGTCACTGCCATTAGGAGCAGTGCCCATTACCGTCAGGAGCTGGTGCGTGATGGCAAACCGCTGCCCATCTCCCCGCTGGCGTGGGTCTCCTCTAGGGCAAAACAAGGTTTCCCCCAGCTCCTGTGCAAAGTCTCCGAACCACAGAATGATGTTTCTGTATGCACCAAAGCGCATTGTGCTCCTAAGGGCTGGTTGCTTTAGCACAGGGATAAGACGAAATCAAAGGACAGTACTTTTGCAGCAGACAGCTCATTTTCCTGTTGACTCTGGATCTCTGTCTTCTGCAGATGGTGTTTAAAGTTTGCTCCATTGATCCTCTCTAATATCTCTTTGGAAGTTTTGAATGGAAAACATCCTGCTTACCTCTAATCAAAGCTGTTTTTTCTCTGCCTCTGGGCCAAAGCAGTCAACAGGCTTGGCCCTTTCAGGCGTAGTGGATGCTGAGCAAATGCAGGACTGCCTGCTGCCTTCCCAGGCATGGGAAGAACCTGAAAACCAGCCTCTCCCTACTGTGCCATCGGCTCCAAGTTTTTTTGGGTATGCAAGGAGTAATTAGAAAGCAGCAATCCAGCAGCTCCTAGCTAGGTGGTAGCTGATTGCAGCACAGTAAGTCTGAAGAGGCATCTCTTTCCCATCTATTAAAATAGACACCACCACCAGCAAAAAATTGGGAAGTGTGACTCAAAGTGGGGGAAGGAAAAGGGATAGGTCTGATCAGTAGCTAGACACCCACATCAGGAGAGCATGTAAGCAAAACCACTTGCACCCTACTGTTGTCAACGCGATTTCAAATCAAACATATGCTTAAGTAGAGAAGGGACCAAAAGAATAGCTGGCTGTAGGAAGTTTTTGGCTCACAGTGATAGAAGGCACGTTAAAGGTGTCCGTGGGATGGACAGTGTCAGAGTCCTCTCTACGACAGTGCTTTTCTATAAAGCTTATAACAAAGACCATGAGGTTAAAGAGATCCTGCTTTTCTTTCTCTCTTGGTACCCAAAATCAGCCCTGGACACTGCTCTGAGGGCGTCCCTCTGCCCTTGACTCCTTGCCAGGCATGCCTGGCTGGAAACCTTCCTCCAGATGGAGCAGGCTAGAAAAGGCAAGGAATGCAAAGAGGAAAGAAGTGAAAATGTATGAACACCCCTAATTTTGCTTATGTTTTTGCTGTCATTTAGACTGCTACAAAATGAATGCAAAATATTGTGATTCCACTGTAATAACATTTTTCATCCATTTACGCTGGCATAAATTTCCTCTGAGTACAAGTTCTTGTCAGAATCTGGCTGGGGCAGATCCTTTATTATTTGATTGCGAAGAACCTACTTTCTCCCAATTTTTTTTTTTTTTTTTTTTTCCATTGAAAAGCAGTAGCTGAACATGGCCAGCCAAAGCCATGTGTTGCAGTGAAGGTGGTCCAGGTAGAGAGCTGTAGCATGAGAGGGACCCAGGAACCAGGCCAGGCTGGATGGGGCTTTCAGCAACCTGGTCTAGTGGAAGGTGTCCCTGCCCAGGGCAAGGCAGTCGAACTAGACGGTCTTTAAGGTCCCTTCCAACCCAAAACCATTCTGTGATTCTGTGATAATACATTGGGTGCTGAGGTGTGAGCATCACCACAGCTAATTATAACACTTTCAGCCTAAACAGTTCAGTTCCTTGTTAGTTGGATAAAAAAGTCAAAATTTCTGCAAAAAGAAGCTTTGACAGAGAAAGGTTCTTGGGTGAGTTTCTCCACGGGAACGCTGTCCCCTGCCACCCCACCTCACCCCTCTGCTGCTCCACTGGGCCGGGTGGTGGGGTGGCCATTCACCCCTTCACCCTGCCCTTCCCAGGGAACGCTCGCTGAGGCTGCGGCAGGGACACAGCCTGAAATAGCAGCTTCTCAGAAAAACACCCCTCCCCGGAGCCGCCCGCCTCTGTGGGCCAGTTTCATCAGCTCCAGGGACTCATCCCCAGCCCAGGGAACGTGCGGGGGGCCCATGGCAGAGGTACCACCGGCTCGGGGTGAGAATGGCCGGCAGCCGGGGCACGGCTGGGATTCAAACCACAGCGGTGACCCTGGCTTGTCCCCGCCGTGACCATGTTTCCCCCCTGTCTGCAGTGCCCGATGAGGGCAGGGAGATGGAGATGGAGATGGGCCTGCATGGGACCAGGCTAAAAATGGCTGCTGGGCTTGTGGGGGCGGCTGGGCGCTTGGTGCCTCACAGCTGTGACAGGCCTGGGGGAGGACGGGACAGGGGACTGTCATTCCGGGGACACAAAGGCCACCTGGCTGCGAGCTGGGTGGGGAAGAAGGACAAGGCCCCCTTCTAGCCCCGAAGTGTTACAGCTGCTGCAGGCCGCCCTGCGGCATGGCGGGCCTCAAAGGCAAACCCCTGCCTGGGAGCGGCCCTGGGTGCCGCTGGCTGCGGGGACGGCGAAGGCGGGGAACGGCAGAGCAGGGCCGGCAGCACAGGGGAGGCCTCCGCGCTGTGGGGGGACAGGGCAGGGCTGTGTTTTGGCAGGGGTCCCCTTCAGCTGGCAGGGCGGGAGGAAAGAGCCAGGCCCTGGAGGAGGAGGCGCTGCACGCCCCTGTGCCCTGCCTGCCCTCCCCTAACGCCGGCCTCACGTTCCTCCTTTCCGCACCCAAAAAGCTGTTTCAGGCCGTGGCGGTTGGAGCAGTTGGTTTCACAACCTGGAGCCCTGGCGTGGCTGGCCAGCGGCATGCCCTGCTTTGTGCACCCCGGCGGCTGTCAGGCTGTTACGCTTTCCTCCCCTCTGGTGCTTCTTTAAACTTTTTACTTTTTTAAAAAAATTATTATTTTCGTGGTGAGTGCAAGAGCCAGAAACAAGGGCCGTGAAGCCAGGAGTGCCCCGTGCCGCCCCATGCCTGTCCTCACCCCAGGATGCTCCCAGCATTGGCTTTTCAGCCCCGGGCGTGCAGGGCTGGACCCGGCTGCAGCCTCCTTTGGGAGGCGCAGGCAGAAGAAGCCTGAAAAGGCTTTTTCTCTCGTTGCGCTCTGTTTCCTCCTGGTCTGTCCTCCCCAGGGCTTAGTGCTCACTGGGACATCTCTGCCCCAGGACGTGGTGCAGGCAGGCAGTTGGGGAGAGCTGTGAGGGCTTTGGGCTCCATCTCCAGAACAGGGGGCACTGGAGGGGAAACAGGCCTCCTGACGTGCACATCTTCCCCTCTGCTTGTGTCACGCTGGACCACAAGCCAAGGGGATGTACGAAAAGGTATGCATACCCCAGGGCTGTGAGAGCCATTGCCTCTGCCTGAGTCTGACAGTGCATGTGGATCCATCCTCTTCTACCAGCCCTGCAGGGCTTCTGCCCTGAATGATTTGGGTTCTCTTGCATTAGCTCATTTTCCCCCTGCAAATGCTCATTTTTCCCATGCAGTAGCTAATTTTTTCCTTGCAGAATAGGCTAGGGCTTGGTTAGGCTCCAGGGCGTGCTTGCATATCTTGCTGCTTGTCTGAGGCTCAGGGGGAAGAAAGGCCAGAGCTGTGGAGGGCGGGATGAATTGCCAAACCTTTGGGCTGGAAAGCTGGTGTCAGAGCAATGGGAGAAAACACGAGGACTGAAGAAGGGTTTAATTTGGACTTGTGCCTTGGAGGGAACTTTAGGAGAATGGGAAGAGGCATTAGGCCATGCAACGACAGCGATAGCCCTGTGGAGGGACAGGACCCATGCTGACCACAGAGGAGATGCAAACAGGTCTGGCTCCTGAGCGACATGGCTGCAGCATCCCAAGGTGCCTTTTCGCACCAGGGAGCCAGACAGCAGCAAGCAAGGGGAATGCAGTGACACCAGCACCCCAAGTGCTGCCAGCCACGTGCCCTGCCCTGCTTACGCTGTGCACGGTGCAGGGCTTCTCTGCCCCCAGCTCTGCTGCTGGAAGACCCCTTCCCAAGTCCCTCGAGGTGGCAGGACACCATGTTGCGCTTGCCAGTCGCTGCTGCCATCACTGATTGGGGCACTTTGCAGCTGTCCCCGTAGGTGCTGTCAAAGCACCGTGATGCCATTTGCTGGCGTCGTTAATGAGTGCTCTCTCCCATGGATTCGTTTAACAACGTGGCACAGCGCCTGCTGACAAGAGCTGAGGACCTGCCATGGCTGGAGCAGGGTTTATTAAGCAGCGAGAAGGACCTGCTGGGAAATCTCCAGGATGGGGAATTTTCCAGGTGAAATAGAGGGCAAAATCTCCATTTTCCACTCCATGGCTCCTTTGCTGGGGGATCTTTTGCTGTTCCTCTCTGAGATCTCTTCAACAGCCCTGTGGGACAGGGGGCTGATTTCTGTCCTGCTCTGAAGGATGGACGTCAAAATTGCCGCAAACATTTGGTCGCCTGTAAGTTTTTGTCAGGCAGGAGCGTCTCTGCAGTGCGTGCCTAAAGCACTTGATGGCACTGCAGGAGCGTAAAACCGCCTCAGCCTCCTCTGCAACTCAACTAGATCTTTAACCCCTCCGTGGAGGTGAAGCTGCTGCAGTTGCGGTGGCTTTCCAGGGACAAGGTGTAGAGAGAGGCTTGGGGGATGACGATGCCCAGAGCTCTGCTGTCCCCAACTAGGGCAAAGCCTTGAGTCCGAGCTGCTGGCAGCTGCTGCAGGATTGCCCCATCTCCTTGGGACCAGAGAAGACACAGGTACATACTGTGCTGCAGCGTGGGCCTGAGCGTGGGTTCGTGAGCTGGCGTCTTCCGATGTGCACGGTGGATGCTTTGTGCGATGGTTCCTCACAGCTGTACGTGAGGAGTCCCTGGTTTGGGCATGCCTGAGACCATTCCCCTCTCTGCACAGGCCTAAACAAACCTTCCCCAAAGAGACCGGCTGTGCTTAGCCACGTAGCGAGACAGGTAGGTCCAGGGCTAATTTGGGCAGTAGCACCTGTAAAGCCGGTGTGTCGCAAATGCATCCACTTGGGTGCACTGAGGAAAGCTGCCCATGTCCTGGGCTTGCTCAGACCCTGCTGCTGCCACGTCGTCTGGCTTCACCTCCTGAGCTCACCCAGCCAGAGAGATGGTCTTCAAATACACAGCGGTAGGAGTCAAGCCCTGGTGCAGGTCTTGCATGACAATATCCTGCGGGCTGGCAGGTGGGTTTCGGAAGAGAGCGAGCAAATTTTTTAGTTTGCTGCTTCCTGAAGTTACTGATCCTCTAGCCAAAAACCAGGGAGAGCTGTAGAAATGAACAGAAAGGCTGCAACAGCATTTTCATATAGCACATGCTTTTTCCTGAAATAATCCCTCGCAGGAGATAAACTCTGTAAAAATATCTGTATGTGACAATCCTGGTATTTATCTGTTCTTATCTACAAAGAACTGAAGAGGTATACACCCAGCAAGTTCTGTCCAAATTATTTCCAGATCCTGTAGGTATTGAAAACAGCGTGATCCCCGTTGTAGAGGTTGTCTTGAATTATCTGGTGGACACAAGGTGGATGGCTCTGTTGTCCCTATAGGAAAAAGTTATCTCTAGGACTTTTCCATAAGCAACAAGACATACATCCAGGAGAGAAAGCACAGAAACAGGAGAGGAGGGGAAAAAAACCTCTTCCAAGAGAGGAGGACAGAGGGGGTCTGGTTGCTGCAGCTCTCGTCCGTCTCTTTGGATGGAGCACTCTTCGCTTGATATCTCACTGTCGTAAATGCAGCTGATTGATTTTCTTTCTGTTTCTTCTTTTGCACTTGTTTATTTTAATAAAGATAGATTTTGGTTTTTTGAAACCTGAAGCAAAATGTTCCAGTGTGTCCACCCACCCTCCTGGCACTAAGCGCTAATGGTTATTTCAGTGGTTATAATTTGATTTCTGCCTCTCCTGCTGGGCTGATGTGAGAGAAACAATATTTAGAGAAGTTGATTTTTAATTTTTTTTTTTTTCTGGAGCAGGGGAGGCAGAAGCTGGGAGTGGTGTGGGAAGAGGGAAAGAGAATCAGCAAGAATGCACTCCTATTTTCTGGGCCATTTTTTTTTCAAGTTTGCAATCTCTGATAGACAAAAATCACAGTATAGCTCAACTGATCAATTGTACTCTGAAGAATGGAGTGTGCCTTATCTCTTCAGGTATTTTTGTATTATTCTTGGTCTGCTGCAGGGACTCATTGTAGCTGCTCTGTGCCAACAATTTTAGGTTTGTAGCCTGAACTGTGATAATCTCCATTTTGCAAGTGGGGAAACTGAGGCACTGAGTAGTCAGTTGGCCCCTTCCCCTTTAGATCACCCGTGCAGCCAAGAACAGTGTACAGCACAGGCACTAAGGGCTGATTTCCAAACCCAGGATTTAGTTAGCATACACAACCCAGGCCACATCTTCAGCAGCACTCAGCTCCCAATTAAACTCAGACAAAATGAGGTTTTCACTAGTGCTTAGCAGCCAGCCCTTCTTCAGTGAGAATGTTGAGCAGCAGATTTTCAAAAGAGTTCAGCTACTCCTCAGCTCTTGGAGTTTCTTAGGGAAAAGCTCCTGCATTTTGCCAAGAGGAATGTTTTTTTTTCTTTGCCAAAAATCTGACCCTTTATTTCTAGGCACAAAATTAAAAACTTGTTCATCATTTTTTCTATGTTTTTAAGGAATAGCATCCCTCTTTTCCCTTTTTTCTTTGATTTTTCTGGCGTCTAAGAACAGGGCTAGTGATTGCTTCTGTGCATATCTGAAGATAATAGCTTTGCTAAATAATTTTTCCTGTTTTAAAATATATATCAAGATTGCCTGCTGCATAGTTTACATTTCCTGCTGTGGAGACAAATACTTTAATTAAAATGGAAGGGAGAAAAAAAAATCACACAGAAAAAGCCTTTATGAAAAGAATCCTAAAAGACTTGAGAGAAGTAGAAGTGGGCAGATGATCCTTTGGCAGCCAGGATGCATATATGCACACAGGCTTTTGGGGCTGTTTTGCTCAGTGCAGGGAGGGAGGTGCTGGTGAAAGCCTTGGCTGCGTAAAGAAACCCAGTTGCATTTCTGTCAAGCAACAAGAGACCTTTTCTTGAACTGCTTGTCCTCCACCTCCTACAGCTCCTACTCCAGTCTGTGTGCAGGACAGATGGAATGGCTTGGTTTCAGATGATCATGTCTTGAGAATAAGAGCAGAACAGGATCTTCTACCTACCTTGGTCCTGCCTCTTTCCTTTAGTTAAGAAAAAAACGTTAGGTTAATCCCCTGTGGTTGCTGTATTTGACTATGGGACTTCTTGTACCTGCTTTGTCTCCCTTGGCTTTAACTTGCCCCTAGGGAAAGCACAGGAGCAGCAAACAGCCAGAAACTCCTAAACGTGCGAGGCTGATACTAACTCCAGGGACATATGAGAGAGATGGAAAGTTGCAGGTACTAAATTCCCGCTCAGACCTGAAGATTTTCTCCCTAAGTTTAGTTAAGAGACTGAAAGCATTGCATCTAGTTTTGGCTGCAAAGTTTGACAGAGCAGGAGAAAGGGAGACCCCATTTTTAAGTGAGAATGCAGTGTGAGTCTGCAAGGCTTACCCACAAGAAAAATTGTTAAGAACTTTTTCCTTGTATTTTTAAGCAAATGAACAGTCTGTGAAGGGCACCCACTCAACCCGCTCCCGTGCCCACAGCAGGTCTACAGCCAGAAGAGATGAGCTAGCTCTCTCTCTATCCCTGTCTTAAGGTCTTTCTGGGAAACGCTCCCAATACCCTTCCCCTAAAGTAAATCCATCCACCCAGGAAAACACCCTGCCTTCCCAAAGCACACCAGGCTCCCATGACTTCCCGTTTAAGGCCAGCCCTGATGCACTGCAGGCACTGCCCACAGTGGGGGATCACTGGAGCTCCTTGGCACAGTCAGGGGGAGCAGCAGCTGCCAGCCCTGGGTTTCAGATGGCAGCGGTGCTCCAGCTGGGTGGCAGGGAGCAGAAGGATCTGCTTGGATGGATTAATCAGCCTTGCAAAGGTCTTTTTCCAGGCCTGCTCCCCCTGTTAGCTGGGATATGTATCTACCTCGTTGAGGATAATTAGATGATCACCATCAGATGGGTAAGCGGAGCTCTCACTTTCTGAACCATCACTCTAAGAGAGGAGCATATTATTCCTGTTTTTCACCAGCCTGAACCAGCAATCATCTCTTTGAGCTGTGATGCTGTCCCTGTATAATTAAGGCTGTCAGTCAAACTCAGATACCTAAACACTACAAACTCCATGGCTTATGAGGACTGATCACAGGCCTTTATTGCTTGGCAAAGTAGCACTTCGTGTGCTCTCTTTTCCCTTGTTGGCAGAACAAACTGTGGGCTTGTGAGAATGAAACATCCTGGGAAAGCAGTTAGGTGCCTCCAGTGCTTACTGCGTGTGCTAACTGTGACCTTGGGTCCTGTGAGGGTGGTGGGATAAGCTGCGCTGGTCCTGATCACTGTTTCTGGTTCAGAGCCTGCTCCTGGGCCTCAGGGTAGGGGTGGGACCTGCCTATCCTGGCAGGGAGCTTGAGTGCTTATCTACTTTCTTGACTGGCCAGAGCAGCCAGCAAAACAGCGAGAGAAGAGCTTGACCCAATGCAGCTGCTCTTGTCCGTGCATGGGGGTCTTGTGTCTCAGCAGACAGAGCATGGGAGGGATCAATGCTGGAAGGACAGAGACATGGCATCGGGAAGTCTAGGCTTGTGGGACAGGCACGCAGCCTGCCTGTCTCTGCAGAAGCGCCAGGTGGAAGTTTATCAGCCTGGTTTTTCACTGGTGGTGTCTTCACTGTTTTGCAGGATGTGCATGGAGACAGCATGAATGCCAGATCTGTAGCAGGGAGACTCATCTTTGCCTCCTTCCAGTGGAAAAAGCTGGTGATCTGGCTCTGTGTAGGTAAGAAAACCTCAATGCATGTGGAGTCCTGCTGCCTCCCAGCCAGCACGCACCGCTGTCCCTCTGCCCTAGGGCCTTGCTGAGCTGGGGCTGTACAACAGGAGGGGACCATCCTGGTCACTGATGAAAGACCCCAAAAATGGGAAGTGGTGGAAGAGGAGAGGGAGGAGGCGTGTTTCCATAAATCAGACACATGGAGCTCTAGGTGTCCCCGCAGACTGAGATGGGGAGGACTTAGTGTGCTCCCAGCACATGGGCATCAGCAGTGGGAGCACAGGCCCTTGTCATGGTGTCCCCTCTTAGCTGCATGTTGATGGCTCCAGCAGTCGTGCTTCCTAAATGCTGAGCCCCCTTCTGCAAAGAGCCCTGCCACATGCAGGTCTTTTATTCACAGGCTGTGCACTTGCATTTGTCACTAGCTAAGGTAGGCTTCTGCAGAGAGGCTTTAACTGTGCCTGGTTTAGGTGTATTTTCGGAAAATCAACTCATCTTGGATGTCTTCGGGGGTGTGGAGACTGGAAAAGCATCTAAAAGGTGACTTGTTTCCCAGAGTGTAAAAATCTTTTTGTTGTTTTGCACAATTGTAAAGTGAATTTTCCCCTATGCCCACCCAATACACTGCCTGTGCAGCAAGGGCAAGCGAGGAATAACTTCTTTCAAAAGTGTTAATATTTGCAAACACCCGGGCAAGACCTGAATCCTGTGTGATATGTGTGCACAGGGCCGTGGGAGGATAGAGCAGGGTTAATGTGCTTCTGTGATACACAAATTAAATTCCTCTGTGTGTGTGGGAGGTCTAGCAGTCACCCTCTGGTAAATGCTGCTGCGATCTTTGCAGGATTAGGGACCAGAGGTGGGTGTTTACCTGTGTTGTGTGTATGTGTGTAGCAGCCCAGAAGTAATCGGCTGATGAAAGCCTCTGTGCGGTGTGTGTAGGATGTCCAGGAGAGACCCACTGATACAGTGCCTGTACAAGCATATGTAACTGCATGTGATCTCCCTCCCAGAGTAAAAGAAACCCAATTCTAGTTTCATACCATCATTGAAAGGCTGGTTGGTTGTCACAGAAAAAGTCACTGCTGCTTAATGACCAAGATGCGACCAGCGTCATTTTATTTAGATGGGTGCAAATGATGGAGGACTTTTTCCCTTCTGCATCCGCAGTCCCTGTGTGGAGCAGGGCACATGAGATGAGCTGGGCTCATTCTCTGAATCAGCACAGCACCTTGATCAAGGTGAAGAGCTGCACAGACAAGCTATTGCCCGTGTTACGGAGCTGCTTTTGGCTAATCTTTTCTCTGGCATGAACCTCTTGCTTTCAGCCTGGGAAGCAGCCCTGGTCAGGACTGGAGGATTTCTCCTGCATGGACATTTCTTCTTATTGCTGTGAGCCTTTGCTGACCTCAGCAAAGGCTTTTGTCCTCTGGGCTTTGTAACCAAGAACCACGGTGTGGGTTGCAGCTGCATCCTCCTGCCTGTCTGTGGGATAACGGATCACTTTGTGCAACAGAGGGTGTTTGATGGCCCTCGTGGTCCCCTGTCCCTTGTAATATCCTGAAGAGCAGCCAGCTGACGGCTATGGAGAGAAAGGAGCGATGGAGCCCATGCCATCAGTGTGGGACTCCACAGCTCACGCCAGCAGCGGGCATGGCCAGGAGGGCTGTGGGTGCCAGGGAAGGGGAGCCAGGCTTGGGGGCCAGGCCAGCCTCATGGGGAGCAGCATGTCGCGGGGCTGAGGGTTTGACCTGCTCAGGGAGTGCCATGGTCTCAATCCCCTCCCCTCTCTGCACTGTCACCGTGTCATTTTACAGATTGATGTGGGTGATTGCTGGAGCGCTGTGAGGCTTGAGCTTGCAAGGAAGTGTCCTTAGCTGCTGGGGAAAAGGACGCTGCGTTCACTAGGGCTCATCACCAGAAGGCCCCGTTTCATTTTGTGTAGCAAGGGGCTAACTCAAATACAACCACTTGGAGGCTCCAGACTCTGAAACAGGGTCTGCTCATCTGCAGGTCTGACGGCTGCAAGGGCTGGGGAGATGCTGTCAGGGGGGAGAGATCCTGTGGGGTGGTCCTGGCTGTAGTGCTGCAGCTGGGTGGCCTCTGTGCCTGTGTCAGCCTCTCCATGGGCTTCTGCAGGTCTGTGCGTGCAGAGCCTCTACTATGTGAGGAACTCACATGAAAGTCACATTGAGTAAGTTACTTTTTCTTCTTCCCTTTTCTGACCTCAATGCCATTGTGGTCTGGGTTAGAGGTGGGGCACAGTTCATTATTGTGGGAAGAAGAGGCAACCACCCTCCTGGGATAAAACCTGAGGAAGAAAGAGCTCACTCAATAATGCAAATCCTTGGGGGCTTGGAGGACTGTGTTCTGCCTGGCAGTGACTTGAGGGCAGGGCAGACAGAAGAGTAGCAGGATGAAGCAGCATCGGCGAGCCTGGAGATGCCTTATCTAGGCAGCAGCAGAGGTTCCCTGGTGCTGATGGTCACTTCCAGACTGCCTTGTGGACATCCCACAGTGCTGTTCGTTGCCTGTCTCTATCTGGAGGAACAAATGAGGCTTACCTGAGGCCAATGATTTTCTAAAACTCAAGCTGTTCAAGGTCCTGAACAGCTTGACATAACTTTGGCATTAGCTCTCCATCTGTTTCCACCTAAATTCGTCTGTGCAAAGGAGCCCTTTATGTGCTTGAGGGAGGGGGGTGGGGCGGGCTGGATGTTAATGGGACTGAAGTGGTCAGGAGCTGGGAGACAGGACAACATGGTCACTAGCTCAAAACCCTACATTTTTAGACCACTTTAAGAGACCTCCTGAACCATCACTGCTTCTCAGGCCACAATCTGAAAGCCTTTAGGAAGGGTTAGTAGGAAATGAACCTTGTTTCTTTCACAGGAAGCATATTGGTGCTTGCCAGAGACACTTTGTGTGGAGGAAGCTTTTTCTTGGAAGGTTTGTTAGCCATGTCTTATTTGTTCGGGGAATTTTGCTGAGAGATGAATCAGTGTCTCAGTGGCTGCTGATGGGTGGACACTGGCAGCCCTGGGGTTTATGTGCAGATTCGCAGGGAGGGAAATAGAGCTAAGTTCATCTAACTCTTGCATAATGGCATTTTGACACCATTACAAGCGAGTCAGCAGGCCAGCAGAATGATGCAATACAGATGTGTGTGTAAAATGAAATGTCCTCTGAAGGACAATCAGAGAGGAAAAGATGTGCTGTTGAACTGATCAGTGTGCAGTGAGGCTTTGTCATGGGTGTCATGAGCTTTGTCATGAATTGAATGAATAGATGAGATTGGAAACGTAACTGGAATTCTATACTTCTCTCCTCTTGTGGATAAACAATGAAAGGATAAATAAGCATTCCCCAAATGTGTACAGAAAGAGGAATGACCAAAAACAGAGAGGAGCTTGAGGGGGAAGAACTGGAGGGAAATGAGATTTCACTGTTGCTACTACTCAGAAGGTGGATTAGAAACAGCAGTAAGGACTGTATTTAAAAGATGTGGATCATTTCTGGGAAGTACTTCAGGATAGCTCAGTAGCTTTCCAAAGCTCTTCATTATGCAGCCTGCTTCAGCTGCCCTAGTCCTTGTGTCTGATACTGCTGTGACTGCTCCACTCATCCCTAAACTCCTGCCTCTCTGAATCTCTCTTGGTAGGTTTGAATCTCACTGGAAACCTTTCCTGACCAGCAAATCCTTATGCTTGCTCATGGACAGACCTTTTAGAAGAGAGCTTGAAAAAGTGCTGTGGTTCCATAAAATGCCTTTTGGGCTGCGGAGCTCGGGTATTGCAATGCTTTTCCCTCAGCGTTGACATGTCTTGGATGGACACCGTGCAGCTGGAGATCCTCCCCCTTAGGGGGCAGCCGTGAGTGCTGGAGAGGAGGTGGAAATACCCCTGGGCACCAGAGTGCACCAGGGGAAATCTGGACCGACTGGGTGGGATGCCTTTGAGAAAAGGTCATGGGCCATGATAGTGGTGATGAATAGGGCAGTGTGGTGGTCTGACCCTGGCTGGATGCCAGGTGCCCACCAAAGCTGCTCTATCACTCTTCCTCTCCTCAACTGGACAGGGGAGAGAAAATATAACCACAGGCACGTGGGTCGAGATAAGGACAGGGAGCTCATTCAGCATTTACCGTCACGGGCAAAACAGACGCGGCTTGGGAACAAATGTAATTTATTACCAATTAATTCAGAGAGGAGTAATAAGAAATAAAAGCAAATCTTAAAACACCTTCCCCCCACCCCTCCCTTCTTTGCCGGGCTTAACTTTGTTCCCGATTTCTCTTTCTCCTCCCCCCCAAGTGGCACAGGGGACAGGGAATGGGGGTTGGGGTCAGTTCATCACACTTTGTTTCTGCCACTCCTTCCTTCTCAGGGGGAGGACTCCTCGCACGCTTCCCCTGCTCCAGTGTGGGGTCCCGTCTCACGGGAGACACTCCTCCATGACTTCTGCAGTGTGAGTCCTTCCCATGGGCTACAGTTTTTGACAAACTGCTCCAGCGTGGGTCTCCTTCCTGGAGTCACTAGCAGCAAACCTACTCCACCGTGGGCTTCTCTCTCTCCATGGGTGCACAGGTCCTGCCAGGAGCCCACCATCACTGATTCGCTCAGCCTTGGCCAGCAGCACGTCCATCTTAAAGCCGGCTGGCATTGGCTATGTTGGACATAGGGGAAACTTCTAGCAGCTTCTCACAGAAGCCACCCCTGTAACCCCCTCACTACCAAAACCTTGCCACACAAACCCATTACAGGCAGTGCTTTGACTCCAGGCTCCTGCTGTGCCAGGAGGGATAGAAGGGAGAGGCTGACAGCAATGCTCTTGTGGACAGAGCAGGAACCATTGTGGAAGTTACCAAATGCCAGCGGAGAGAAGGTACGGAGTGGGTCAGTGTGAGTTACTACAGACCACCTTTGGTTGCTGGTAGTGCTGGTCATAAAGTGGATACCTTTTATGTGGAAAAATGCCTAAGTTTGGACAGGGTTGAGCAGATGGATGTGGCATTTGAGCAGGCTCTCACATGTAAAGTGTCCTGGCACTTTATGAAAGGATGAACCTATCTCTTTAAAGCAGAAGAAAAAGGAGAGTTGGCCTGTTGGTAGTGGCGGGGCCGTGTTTCTTCTTTGAAGATTACTCTTCAACTTCTTGTCTTCCACTTCTCTCTTCTTTTACCGCATTGCAGCTTCTTCCACAGCAGCAGTTGCCTGGACCATTTGCCTGGTACGAGGCTGGGCTGGAGATGGGTGTTGCGGGAGCAGGCATCTGAGGGAAGTGATAGTTGGGTTGAGAGCCCTGGTTTCTGCAGCAACATGAAGTTCTCTCTCTTAGTGCTCAACTTCACAGCTCTCTCTGCCTCTCACTCCTGTCACTGTTCATCTCCTCTCTCAGTAGGTTTCTCTCTCTCTCTGTTTTAAACATGCCCTTTCAAGCAGCTCTCATACTGATGAACTTAAGCTGCTAGATCGCAGCTTGCTCCCTTTAACTCCTGCCATACTGTGATCTCTGTTCTCAGCATTGCCCCATCCCATCTAGTTTATCTTGCTCTAACTCCATCCCAAGTGTGCCAGTCCAGGGCTTGGAAAGTTGGGTGCCTCCCTTGATTCTGCCTGCCCACATTCAGGGAGAGCAGAAAGCGAAGTAGCCTGTGGCAGCTGTTGGCAGATGCTTTCATTCCTCAATTCATTAGAGGAATTATTTTGTGGCCTCTCATTCTTCCTCTCTACAATACACTGCATGCCTTAAGCAGAGGTTCACCCTCCTAGTTACTGGTCTGCTGGGTATCCACACTTGACTTTCTCTCCATTTCTTTAGCGTCTTGTGCCCTCTGGCTAGCTAGAGATCCCTCACAATTTTACTGGTATATTGATGGCACTGCATTGCCTTATGGTCACCAAGATAAGACCCGTCTGTCTAGGATATAGCTGCAGTTCTACCAGTTAGGGCTTCGCCCCTCTGATGCCACCCCAGGAGTTAACTTGGGAACATCAGAAAGGCCCTCGGGGGCTGCTGGTCTAACCTGGTGGGGGCACATGTCAGAGAAGCGCTTAATCTCTTGCAATCTATTATATTGCCAGCTTATGGTGCCATTGGTGCATTGTGGTCAGCAATGGTCACTCCATCCATGGCCAATGCTTTGGGAAAATGATTGACTCTCACCACGTTATCATAAGGTACTGAATCCTTACTAAAGCCTTAACAATTAAACAGAGACTGAGGAGTGATAATGTGCATTCCACTTTCTTTCTAGGCAGACATAACATGTAGTATGCATTAGCTCAGGTAATCAAATAACTTTCTTGCAGTTCATGGCCAAGCACAGGCACTGTAGGAGCCAGAATTTGTACCACTCGTTCACAGATGTTGCTTTGGGGAGCTGGATAGCCGTCTCCAGCTCAGTGGAGTGGCAGGCAGACCCAGCGTTACAGGACTATATGCATTTTTACTCTGACTCGAGAAAGTAATTTTATTTCTCTGTGCCTCACCTCCCTATCTGAAAAATAGTGGTTGTCTGCCACTGCTGTCTGCCTTTTTATTACAAGGGAGGAACTATTGGTGTATCTGTGTGAAGTGCACCATACCATGGAACCAGGCTGCTGGGTTGGGCCATAATGTGTGTTGATGCCCTCAGGTGAGTTCACGCAGCCAGTCATGTATCTGACAGCACACAGCTGCCTCTGTGGTTGGGAACAGTGACACTGAAACTGGACAAATTCTGACTTTGATTCTCAGATTAAATGATGCTCCAGTAAAAGAGCACAAAAAAGATGTGGGCGAGAGAACCAGCATCCGTCTCTTCTTCCCTGAATCAGCTCTGCCCAGCCCTCTGGAAAACAACGACAATGGTACACTGATGGTGTTTGTCCCATTCAAGCCCCTGGATTTCCTCTGGCTTAGGGAAGTGTTGCTGAAAACAAGGAATAATGTGAGATGTCCTTTACGGGAAGGTTGAAACCAGGTTATTTGTAGTGACAGGTCTCATGTATCTTTTGAATATTTAATAAGCTGCATAATGCACCTGAGAGCTTCTGTTTCACTAATTAGAATGACCCCAGTCTCAGCCACATTGGAGACAGTTGTATGGGGATGAGCTGAAAAGACCAGGAGATCCTTTGTTCCTCTGAACTCTCCTCAGTCCTTCTGAGCTCCCAGGAGAGCAGTACACCACAGCAAACTCAGGGACCTTTATCATGGCACTGTCTGGTGTACATGGGCATGCCTCGACTATCTCTCTGCCTTTCTCCTACAGACAAAGGTGGGTTTGGTGCCAGCCCTGCCAGCAGAGGAACGGGAATGTCTCTCAGCTACGTGTTCTCAACCTGTATGTCACCTGCGAAACTGCTGCAGCTGAACGCATCAAGTAGGGTATGATACCGCACTGGAGAGCAGACAGATAAGCATCAGTGTTCTGTGTCTTCCTTTATACCTTACTGCTTCAGTGCGATGCAACGGGAAGGAAAACCTTTTCATCAGACTAGCTAGAATGCAATCTTTTCCTGTTGCACAGTGCTGCAGGTTTGGGGCCCTGCTCCTACCCAGAAAAGGAAGACGTTTCCCCACCTGTCACAACACTGCAGTGTTGTTCTCATTCCAGTCTGCCCCCTCACCCCTTGACGTTTTGCATTCAAACCCCTTTTTAGAGTTACATTTCTGTCCATAGTTCTAGACCTCAGAAAACCTGGTTCTCTAGTGACGAGCAGCTGTGCTGTATAAGCCCTTTCATATGTGTTCTGTGCTTTCCCTGTCTGAAGAGCATTACTGATAATTAGCTAGCATAAAATGGGAGGAATTTTGGTTGGCATTCGTTAAAACACTCTGTTCTCACAGATCTCTGGCCTGAGGCTGGCTGTTATGCCCACTGCTTCTGGAGCGCGGTTTTCCCCCTCACTGCATGATGGAGGATTTTTTCATTAATGAATCTAATGATACTTTGTCTTTGGTCCTGGCGATCTTTGTGATGGTGCTGTGCAATCTTTAATTAACTTTAAGCCTGCCAGGCACTACTAGGATGTTTATAATCTGCAACAAATGCAGGAGAAGTTTGAAGGCCTGGCATGGTAAAATAACCTTGTCTAAGGTCATGCACTGACTTTTGGCTGGGGTTGAGATTCAATGCCAAGTCTCCTGACTGCTGAAGGGATGCTGTAAAAAAAGTCCATTTCCGTGCTAAAATGTTTGAAAAGTGCAAAGTGGGACAATCCAGGTGAGGAGTGCGAAGTGCTCCGTTAGGCTTGGGGACCAGAGAGCATGTTCAGCTGCTCGCGATTGTGGTGGCTGTGCTGCTCAGTCACAAGGCTTTTAAGGCAGCGTTTGAGTTTGTACTTGGCCATGTTAGCTTTACGTGAGCAGAAGGCAGTTTTGTAGCACACAGGCCAGGGACAGGAATTTAATGTGTGGATTAAAAGTGAGGGATCACACAGGGCCTGCCAGCAGGGAATATGCACAAAGAGGCACATGAAAAAAAAAAGAAATGCAGAGACCTTGTATAGGCTCTGTCATGGATGTGGATTTGTCAAGAAGTGTGCTGATTTCTTCCATTCAAAGCTTTTTGATTTCCATGGAGCTCCATAGTTTAGCAACCTAGAGGTGGTATGTTCATGAGCCCTCATCTTCTGCAGCACGTTTTCATAAGATGCTACTTGTTTGAGTTTTGGGAGTGCTGTCTGTGCGCCTGTCCTGTTTTATTTACATACTTTTTTGCTATATTGGGTGTGGAAAAAGCTACTGGTCCCAGCAGCAAAGGTGTTGTTGTTGTCAGTATTGTGAAAGTTTGAGTTCGAAAAGCTAAACAGATGTTCTCTCTTTTTGCTTCCCAGAGATATGCCACCACGGGAATCATTGCTTTGAACTTAGCCCTCCATATGTGTCAAGAGGTCAATATTGCAGTCTTTGGGTACCCTGGCAACCATGACAAAACTACGTCAGTGCATTACTATGGTATGGGTTGCCCATGGAAAAAAAGACATAGAAAATGCCTCCCCCTTCAAACTAAGATGTTCTCTGTAGGGCAACCTACTGGTCAAAGCTGGGGGTCAAGCAGCTGAGAGGTCTGGTAACTATCACTGGTGTTACCCATGGAAATTCCTGCTGGGACATGCCACAGGAATGTGGTGAGACATACCATGGGAATGTGGTGGAACATGCTTTGTTCTCAGAGAGCAGCTTGGGCACAGATGCAGGCACCTTCAGGCTGCCTTTCATCTGTCCTGGTCTGGTGATGAGAGCCCTGTGCAGTAGAGTCCTGCAAGGGGCTGCAGGCAAAGTCGGGCTGGGCAGGATCAAGTGCGTTTTGGGCAGGATGAGGGGCACTGTAAGGAATAATCTATAACCTTGCCTCTCTTGTCCCTGCAGCTTTTTCTGCACAGTATCTGCACTGAGAGGAACTGGCAGCTGAAAATGATCAAGTCAGGGGTGATTGCTGACACAGCCAACCCTTCCTTCCAGAGGTCTGGGCTGCTTGCTGTCCCCTCCAGACACCACTGATGATCCCAGCTGGGC
The DNA here is from genome assembly GCF_034619465.1 of Leptosomus discolor. Lineage (NCBI taxonomy): Eukaryota > Metazoa > Chordata > Aves > Leptosomiformes > Leptosomidae > Leptosomus > Leptosomus discolor. The sequence continues at coordinate 5,894,872 of NC_141409.1, forward strand.
TTTGCCCTTATTCCAGGTTGTTTTGAGAAGGTTTCAGTTTGTCCTGTCGCGTGTGGGGTGGGAGATGAATCCCTGAGATTCAGAGCACATGCCCTTCCCTCTGTTGGCCTCTGGTTTCCACCACAGAGTGCTGTGGTGAAGTGTGGAGTGTTGCATAACCCTTCGGCCTTGGGTAATCCCCTCCTGTTTTGTAAACAGCCATCCTGTGTTCATTAGATTTTTGGGAAAAGCACCAAACTGAGATGCTAAGCTGGTTCTCAGCCCGAGAAAGGGAGGGGGTGAGGGTGCGATAACTGCCATGTGATTTCAAACTCCTTCCTAAGTAGATTGGAGTGAGAGACAGTCATACCCATCGCTTTGGAAAAGGGCCAGGTTGAACACTCAGGTTTCTGTGTCTTGCTAATTGTTGGGAAACGTTAATGTCTGCAGGAAACAAGAAACACTTCTTTTATTGTTGTTTGAGAATAAATGCACTTCTGGTTTCAAGGAGTTGGCAGTGTCTTGTGGGAGGGAGATTTCTGGTCAGGACAGGTGCAAATTACCTTAGCATGTCCTCTGAGGTCTTCTCATGGCTTTGTGACCCCATGTAATCCCCTCTTTTTATTTTTTTATTTTTTTTTTCCCTCAGCATTCTCCCCAGAGCTTTCCATGTCGCTTCCGGCTTGTTCCACGCATGGAGCCACCCTGACAAGTCTACTTTGTGTGCTGAAGATCTTCCACATATAAGAAGCCACCTTAAACCCCCACTTACCTGTGCCTGGCTCATGTCCACATTCCACCTCTGGGACAACATCTTTTCATCCTCTACCACTTCCTTCCAGGATGCAGCTATGTTGTATTTCCTCATCTTTACTTCTTTCATTGCTACTTTCTTCCTCACCTGTTATCATCCTGGGTTCACCTCAGTTGCTGCCTCACCAAGCTTCTGCCTCTACCAGCAGAAAGAACCAACAGTGATGAACTCGCAAGCTGGTAGCTATGCTGGTACGGCCACTTTGCTGCAGCCTTTCAGCTGGGTGCTCTTTGGGAAGAAGGCTCCTCCTGCATAGCTATTAAGAGGGCAAACTCTGAGAGTGGAGTTGGCTTAGCTTCCATCAGCCTGCATGTGTCTTACAGCAGCAGCATTTGGGGTGTGGGAGCATTAGTGTAGTACTCATATAACTGCTAACTATTTCCATGGGAGGTGAAACTTCTGCTTTCCCTCCCATTTCCTCCCTCCCTCCCCTTCACTGTGGTCAGGCTTTCAGGGCACTTCCTGTGCTATTCGTCTCACTCCTTTTCCCGGGTAACTTCTCGTCTAGTATCTCAGCCCTGCCTCCTGAAAGCTTTCCATAACCTGTCTCTCATGATCTGCAAAGTGTTAATCCTCCTCCATTAGAACTGAAATGGTTTTATCCTGTTTGGTGTGTGCAACTCGTGCCCAAAGAAATGCTGACAAAACTCCCCCAAAGCTGCCTTGCCCTGGGAGACTGGTGGAAGAACTGGAGGCCCTTGTCCAGCGCAGTTTGAGAAAGGTCACTTGAAGGCTGAAAGGGGATGACTTCATCTTGCAGATGCAAACAAAACTGAGCTGAGCTTGGGAGGAAAAGGGTGTTTTAATAAATTCCTCTTTATCACCTGAACACTGGCTTCAAGTTTTACTCTGTGCACAGCTAAGTCCTTGCTCTCTAAATGACACATAATAGTCACACAGGTTCTGCAGACAGCAAAAATACGGTGTTCCAAATACATGCAAATACGCATTTGAATCTGACTGGACTGCTCTTTTGGAATATATTGCTTTGTAAGTAATGGCAGTGGGCTCTCAACTATGTGGACAATTAATATTCTAGGTTCTTCTCCTGGTAGAGTAAAATGGCATAAAAAATGTCTGAAAGCTGATGTATAAAGCATGCTATGAACTAACCCCAGGAGTTGGTTTACATTTTCTCTCTAGGTAATGTGTATACAAGAACTTTGCTGGGGCTTGCAGGAGCTGTGTCTGCACTTCCTGACGCAGTTGTTGCAACATTTTCCTGTCATGTAGTGTCAAGTCATGGTAGTGAAACCATAAACATGAGGCTCAAGAGTCTTAGCGTTGGTCACTGCCCATGGCAGTGCTCTCAGTACTTGCGGCAGGCAGGTCTGCTACACAGCTTTTTGCTCTTACATGTGAGAGCTGGCTGGTTTTCCCTCAAAACAGGATTCTGTAATCTCTCCAGGTAACCATGATTCAGTAGAGCTGCCTCTTGTTTCAAACTTTCCCAGAGTGTCGGAGGCAATGCGGAAGGGGCTTAGTATTTAACCATGCTTCGGTGGTGGCACTGAATCCCAAAATCAGCCTTTCTTGTGTCCAGTTTAGAAAGTCTGAGATCTGCAGTCCTCCATGCCCTACACACCTTCCGTGTTTGATAGTCTGAATAAATCCTTGCCCTACAGCAGTCTCATTATTATCACGAGAACTGGAGGAAAGGAGGTGGAATAAGTAGGATAAGGCAAAGCCACAGTAATACAAAACATATGTAAATTAGGCTACGAGATACCATAATAAGGATGTAATGGAGGGGGAAAGAAAAAGAAAATGAGTCCTATTGTTGCTTCAGTAGCCAAAGCTAGGATCGGTCTGAGCCCTTTCTCAGGGCTGCAGAAAGGCAATTATACTCCTTCTAAGCACAGCGCATGTCATGCCAAGGCACTGCAAACACTCTCGCATCGATAGCGACAACGAATCCCCAGCTCTGTGGCCAGCTGAGGGGTGACCATGGTTCATCCGAGGCAGAAGGGAGGTGCTGGGCTGTTTGGTGCCAGCCTGCCTCTCTCCAGGGGTCAAGGGAGCTCCACTGTCACTCACTGGCTGTTCACAAACTCTTGGCAAGCGAGTCTGGATGCCTCCAACATCTGTGTGAAATCCTTCCAACCATTTAGATTAATCATTGACTTCAGTAAAATGTAGGGCTCCTAACTGACCTGACATAGTCCATATGGAGTAGCTGCCACAGATAGTGACTATCCTGACACTGATTAATCACTTCTTCTAGTTGTGTGTTTGTCCCTGGTTACTTGACACAGTTCTTCCCTAATAGGTTTTGAATAGTTCTGGGGTATGCAGATGACCTTGGCTTTGGGGAATAGCCCATCTGATGACACACATTACGTACTTTGATGTAGGCTTGGCTGCTTTTCATCAAACTGACTTGGACACTAGCTTTTGGGGCTGTTTTTTTTCTTTCCCCTGTATACACCAGTTTCTGTCCTTTTCTGCAATGGGAAATGCCTTCGCTATGCTGGATTTTGTTTGGTTTAAGTGGCACCATTTGCAACGGGCTGGGGCTTGGTCTGTGCTATATAACATGTAGAGACTGTCTGTGATTCCACCTCTGTGTCCTTACCTGTCAGAGTCACAGGCATGACAAGCAATCTGCATTACTGATGCTCCTTGCTTTGAAACTAGCAGTTAAATGATCTGTAACTAGAGTCAATCATCGCTCAGACAGACAGCAGCGAAGCTGTCTAACACCCCAAACTAAATGCAGAGTTTCTCTCCCAATCTGAATGTTGTTCTCTTCTGCAAAGATTTGAGATCCAGAAGCAAAGGCAATAGGTCTTCCCTGCTGATCTTCCATCACGTGTGAGATTATTACGCCCACTTCATAGTGGGAAGCATCACAAGTGAAAGTTATAGGCATCAAGGCACTCTTGTAAGGACCTGTTCTGGTGGTATCAGTTTCTTGGCTCCTTCACCAGCCTTGGTGCAGTGTGCGTGTGGTTCAGCACTGTCTCTATCCAGTGTCTGCCAGGTCAGCCGGAGGTTGCTGTGTGAGGCAGTGACTCACCGGTTCCAGGAAGCAATCTATTTGTGGAATTTGCAGCAAACGGATCTTAAAGCCATTTTCAGATTTCCCCCCGCCCCTCCCATTTTTCCTTGTGATTTATAGAAATTGTTTTTCCCAGCAGAATGGCTGGGAAAATTCAACATATACTGTTAAATTTTTGAGACATTTCCTTCCTTTTGCTTTTCCTGTCCACTCAGACAACATTTCAGACTTGGACAAGTGACTGACCTACTGAGTATAAGGACCGGCCATGTGTCAGCTGAACCTCAAGGACTCAGTAACTGTCTACACACCCTGACCCTAGACCCAGCTGCAATGTGACATGGTTTAAGCTGAGTTCACCACGGGCGACTGCTAAGCCGGGTTGTATTAGCTGGTACTGTGCTAGTTAGCAAGACACATATGGCCAGTACTGCCACCCATCTGAGGGCAATAACTGGGTCAGCTGCTGTAGCCTGAGCATATGCCTGAGCTTTTCAAGTACTTTTGGAAGTTCTTGTGGTGCTCCCCATCTCTAGCTCCACAAATACTGCATTGTGTAAGTGCCAGCATCTCAGGAATGCTCTCTCCCATCTGATCCATGACTCACAACCAAATAGTTGTTACAGATGGTCCTTTCACTTAAAATAAGACCTGGTTTGTTTAATCTTGAAATAGTTCCTGCCATGTTCCTCAGCCTCCATTTGCAGATAGACTTGAGGAACTGCTTAGGATGACTACTGAGGCAAATACATTCTCTTTTCTGGGTAATGGCTATTGATCTACACATGATACTGGGTTAGCTGTGACCTTGAAATCACCATAGATACAGACTTCCCTGTCTGTTTTCATGGCTATCACCAGTTGTCTTGCCCCAGAGTTTAGCTAACTTCTTTTTGGCTGGAGTTCACAAATTATTTTTGTTTGATATAAGCAAGTACAAGATGTTTTGTCAGTCCAGCTATGTTGTGTCCATCTTATGCTATGTAATACCTTGCCTGAGGTCACAGAGGTTGAGTATACACTGTCTGCTGTTGTGTTACTTATATTATAATAATGTTCAGGGGAACAAAGATTGCTTGGGCATGTATTTTTAGAAACACAAATTTTCTGTAACACCTCCTTTCTAAGAGATCTTTGATGACACCACCAGTGGATTGCCAGCACAGTGAATCATGTTTCATTTTAGATGTTATTCTTGTCACTTTAAAGGATTCCAAATAATACTTTTGTTTCTTGTGAACCAAAAGAGGCGATTGCATTGACATTATGGCTTTCTACAGTCGTTGCACATTGCTGTATGCAAGCTGAAGAACTTGAAGTTAACCAGCATTGACTTTCTAAGCTGGTGGCTGGGTTTGATTTGCTAGCTTGCATGTTTTCTGCTTGTACCCCATCCCTTGCCATTTCTATGTGATTTGTCCTTGAACAAATTACAATGTGAATTGTGAAACTGTCCCTTGTGATAGAAGCAGCACATTCTTTGAAAGTCCTTCAAACTGTACTTTCCACTTGACCCCTGAGCATGGCTGTTGGACGGATTTTGTGATGCTGCCACACTCTCCAGCATCTTCAGTGAGTCTCCATTGAAATGGTAATTTCTAGAGCATACTTTAGGCTCATCTCAGCTTTAGATAAAAAATTAAATGTGGATTGCTTCATTCTGCATATTGAATACTAAAAGATGCACTCATTTGTCCTCTCTGCAGACACATGATGCTCTGCCAATTTCCTTAATCCAGGCACAGAAGCAGTCAGCAATTGTTTCCATTCACTTGTGATTCCATCTGTAAAAGGAAATACCTGCAATCACGAGAGGCTTTTCAGAGCAGGGATTTTGTAGAACTTGCCCAATTTCAACAAACTTTTGTCTGCTGGCTTAATGGGTGCTATCTGACTGCACATCAGGGTGTCGGTTTTAGCTCCCATTGTGCTGCCATGTGTTTTTCATCCCAGAGATCATCTGTTACTTTAGGGTTTCCCCATCTGTCAGTGGCCCTGGCAAAGAATTCCAATCCACCCATATTTTAAACTTTTCTTTGTAAGTAGATTGCTCACTGGACTGATATTGCAGCTTATATTTGATATTAAGTTTCACTGACTTTTGTGAGTAGCCATTCCTTATTCCATCTACTTCTAGACTAGTATCCCATCCTCATCTCACGTCTGTCTATGTGGTGTTAATAATACGCAGCAACCCTATGCCTGGATCCCCAGTAACACTTCTTAGTTATCTACAGAAAGACAGGAGTAGATACATGAATGCACTACCATTTATCAGAGTAAATGAAGGCAGGGAGCTTTATTAGAAGGCTCACAGCTGATTTAAATTAATATTGCCAACTGTGAGGTTTTACAAAGCCTCTTCCAGAAACAGTAGCTGTGCCTGCACTGTAAATTAAGGATGGTATTGAGACGTACTCACTTTCATAGCAAGGCATTAAATACAGATTCAGGCATGACCATGGCCGATGGTAACTCTAATCCCAGCTGGGGTACTTGTGCTTCTCCTGGCTCGCTGCCTCCAGCAACCCACCCACCCAAGGAAAGGGTGAGGAGGGGTGTAAAGTCCTGGGCTCTGACTGCTCTGTGCATCTCCAGTATTTACAACTTGTGCCTGGACATGTGCAGCTTATTCCTGTGATAATTGCAATATTGACATCCAACCAGATGGATAAAAGCAGATGTATGTTCGTAAGAGCTCAGCCGTAGAGAAACCTATTGTTACCTGGTGCAGGAAAACATCTGCCACAGCTGAGCACTTCTCCATTACTTGCCAGTGTGGTGTGGCTGGGAGCATGGCAGGGGTATAAAGGCAGAGTCATTCTCTCTATCCAGCACGTTTGAATTATGGGATGTGAAGCATGACCCTCCAGAAACTGGACTCAGAATTTCACTAGAGTTTTCCTTTTTTTGCCAATTTGACCTGAGCTAATCTGAGACAGTCAAGTGACACTCTGATACAACTCATATTCCTCTTTAATTTGTAGTCCAAAACGTACTTTTCATTACTTCCTTTTTTCTTAAAACATTTCTTTAGAACAATTGCAAGAAGAGCAATTCACTCAAAGCATGCGTAGAAAACAGAGAGCCACAAGTTTCACTTCCCTCCTTGTTTTCTGCAACTCTCAGTGATGAGAGCAGTGAGAAGCAGGAGTGGTGAAACACAACGCTTGGCATTTCAGGAGGTTTCTCGCTCCGGGTCCTTCAGTGATGCCCACGCTGCTTTCTCCTGCACGCCTGGCCTCCTGAAGATGCCCAGGAGAGGAGCTCTTCCCCTGTGGACACTGGTGGTGCTGCTGCAGCTGGCGCTTTTTCCATCACAGCTGGCAGGCTGCCTCCTCAATCCTTGTTTGGAGGTACATGATCTCTAAATGAGCACAAAAGCCTTCTGCTTCTCTCGCGCAATTTTTCCCTCTGCTTGGGAGATTTGTGCATCAAGTCTGTTGTTTGTTAGTTGTCTTACGAAAGCCCATCTTTTTTTTCTAAAGCTGTTACCAAGGCAATTGAGGTATTTGAAGCAAATGCTGGTCTCAAAAACATCTGAGAACCAGAACAGCAGCATGAACCATTTCTTCTTATTGTCTTTCTGTACCTCTGAGGTTACTGCAGTACAGTTAATCTAATAGATTATGTTTCCCTTCAGGAAGAGATCCAAGCCTTGTCTATAATTTGTCTAAAAATCATAGTCTTTGTCTAAAAATACAGTATTTTTGCTTGATTTGTACTGTAGAGTGATATCGCTGGTACTCCAAGTAGCAGGAACGGATCAACTGCCTTTGCAAACTTTTGCTGACAATTATTACTTACAGAATAACTTTGGTTAGAACTGCCTGCTTATCTGCGGTGTAACAAAGCTGAGGGCTGGTCCTGGATACACCATGCATCCTTGTGTGTTTGTTCTGCTGGTGCTCTCAAAGGTTGCTGCCAGTTCATCCATAGCCTCAAGGAACACTGTCCTGTAGTTTTGCACCTGCCTCGATCAGCAAGAAATGTAGCTCTTGCTGCAGAGCAAGACTGGTTCTGTTAGAACTGGGAAAGATGCTTAGGATATATAAGATTATTCCCTAAAACTCAGGGCAGCTCACTTAGAAATTAACTACAAGGTTAACTACAAGCTCCTGCTTTCCTGACAGTGTAATTTTCTGGCACTTCATGAAGAACCGATGTTGACTGTGATTGGATCTGCCACTGTTACAGGTCACCCCTAACAAAACTTACAGATGCACAGGACTGAACGTCTCTGGAGTTCCTGCTGAAGTCCCAAATACCACCCAGATCTTGGATCTCAGTTTCAGCAATCTGAAATCACTGGGGTCAAATTACTTTTCATCAGTCCCTGAGCTGCAGCTTCTGGATCTTACAAGGTAATGAGCAATTTTATGTGGATAACTGCTTAACCTTGCTTCACCAGCTGGGCTGCCCGGTTGCTTGTTTTGCGATCTGTTGGTCTCGGATGTTCTTTTTTCGTTTGTTTGTTTGTGACTTTAGCCCTGTGTCTGTCTCTCCACATGCCCGTGCACAAGTGATGTGTAGCTTTAAGTCAAGTTACTGAGTGCACATCCTCTGCGCAGAGCTAGGTCTCAGTCTGATCTTGTAGGTTGGGCTGTGAGAAGGACGAGGAAGATGTTTTATTCCTCTCTGAACAGAGAAAAATGTCAGACTTTTCACTGTTACAAAAGCTCCTAAGTGGAACATCTTGGGTGACCTGTTTTTGTAATCACAGTTAAAAAAAAAAAAAAAAAAAAAATGAAGGTACATTCATTTTCTAAAAGGCTGTTTTAAAATATCAACATATTCTCTTTTCCCTTCTTCTCACATATCTGGGGGAGGAGATGGGGGAGGCTTATTAGCAAATTTGAATTGATGTATAATTTCCATTGACTTGAGACAACAGTTCCTCTGGGTAAATTGTTTCACTGAAAAATGTCACTCAGTCCCATCACAGTTACAGCTCCGAAGTGGCTGAGTGGCAGTGCAGGTTTGCTGTAAAGCACTGGCTGGATTATAAAACTAATTTTGCTTGAATTCGTCAAGAAATGGGTTTGGATCTCAAATTCTGGATCTTTCCATATGAAACCATCTGTAGGTGGCCACCCTCTTTTTCCCTTCTTCCTCTCAGATAGCACCAGCAAAACTGCTGACAGAGTTGTGAGCTTTGCTGCTGCTGCATCGTGCTGGTGCCAGTGGGACTGCCCAGATGTGGCTGAGGCAGCAGTCTGAAGGCTGTGAGGGTGCAAGGTGTAAGGAAGTGCTGTATCTGGTTGGCTCTGCCATCAATGATGGTCATTACGATGTTACTTTGGCCTAAACAGAAAGCTAGAATTCCTCTTCCGTGCTGCCTGCATGAATTTTTGACCTTCACCGTGGCTCAAGGTCTCTTGCTTTGCAATTGAACTTCAGCTGTAGAGAGGGAGGAGGAGGTGAGATAGGTCTCCTGCTGTGGGAGGGTCTCCTTTGCACATCCAGAAGTGCTGGCTCTGCCCAGCACAGTAAAGCCAAACCAACACCCAATGTGAGGTTAAGCCTGAGAATACTGCACCAGTGCTTAGTGCTGTAGCATTAGTGAACATGAAAGGGACCATGTTTCATCCACGTTTATTCTCATTTCCTTCCCAACAGGTGCCACCTCCATACAATAGAAGATAACTCCTTCAAAGATCTTCATAAACTTTCCACCTTAATTTTAACTGCCAACTCCCTCCAGTACCTGGGGACAGCAGCCTTCTATGGCTTAACGTCTCTGAAAAAACTAGTACTGGTGGAAAACAACATAGCATCTCTGACTGACCTACCCATTGGACACTTGCATACCCTGCAGGAGCTGAATTTGGGCCACAACAACATTGCTTCGTTGAAGCTTCCCACGTATTTCACCAACCTGACCTCTCTCAGGCACCTGAGCTTTTTCTCTAACAAGATCACATATATCTCCAAAAGAGACCTTGATGCCCTGAGGGAAGTGATCTGGCTCAACCTCACACTGGTGCTTTCCTTGAATAATATAAAATTCATACAGCCAGGGTCTTTTGCAAATATTCACCTTGGTGAGCTGGTTCTAAGGTCCTCTTTTGAGAATTTCAGTGTGATGCACAGTTCTCTTCAAGGCCTGGCTGGTTTACAGGTCAACAGACTAATAGTTGGAGAATTCAACGACAGACAGAGACTGGTAGACTACCAGAGCGGACTCTTGAGTGGCCTGTGTCAGGTACAAATGCAAGAATTTGTCTTAATCTGTTTCAAAGCATTTGAGGATAACACAGACACTCTTTTTAACTGCATAGGCAACGTCTCCAGTATTCGGTTGGTGGACCTCCGACTTGAAGAGGTGTCAAAGGTTCCTATGTTCTCTCAAGTGAAACAGCTGGAATGCAAGAAATGCAAGTTTAAGGAAGTGCCTGCTGTGAAGCTGTCTCTTTTCAAGGAGCTGAGAGTGCTTCGTATTACCAAGAGCAAACACCTCAATAGCTTCCGGCAGAAATTTGAGAGTCTAAGTAACCTGGAGGTCATCGATTTGAGTGAGAATCGCCTCTCCTTCACTAGTTGCTGTTCCCCTCAGTTTCGCAAGTGTCCAAATTTGAAACACTTGAACCTAAGCTTCAATTCTGACATCAGCATGACTGGAGATTTCACTAATGTGGAGAATTTGTTATATTTGGACCTTCAGCACACAAAGTTATTCGGTCCTGGCTCCTACCCTGTATTTCTGTCCCTTCAGAAACTCATTTACCTTGATATTTCCTATACCAGAACTCATGTTATGTCCAAGTGTACATTTTGTGGCTTGAACTCTTTGCAAGTGCTCAAGATGGCAGGCAATTCTTTTGAGAACAATAAATTGTCCAACAACTTCCAGAACCTAAGTCGCCTCCACACCTTGGATATTTCGAGTTGCAAATTAGTACAGGTGGACCAAAGTACATTTGATGCCCTCTCTGAACTAAAAGAGCTAAACATCAGCAACAATAAGCTACTGAGCTTTGATCCTGTAGTCTACAAGCCGCTCCAAGCCCTCACGGCCCTGGATTTCAGCAACAACCAACTGAGTGTTCTGTTGGACTCAGCCCTGGAAATCCTACCTGATAGTCTGGTCCTATTAGACATCTCTCAAAACCTTTTTGAATGCTCTTGCGTCTACAGTAACTTTATGAAATGGATCAAGGAAAAGCAGGAGCTACTGCAGAACAAGGAGTTGATAATATGCCACACGCCTGCATACGCGAAGAACATGAGCCTGTCAAGCTTCTATCTGTCCTCCTGCCAACTCAGTGCAAGCACAGTGGCATCCTCAGTGATCATGTTGCTCGCTGCACTGGTGTTCTTCTTCCTGATTTACAAGTACTACTTCCAGCTATACTACTCATTGGTGCTGCTCAGTGGATGTAAACACTCTGCAGAAAGAGGTAACACCTATGATGCATTTGTTATCCACTCCAGCAAAGACCAAGAATGGGTGATAAAAGAGCTGGTAGAACCCTTAGAAGGAGGAACACCACCCTTCCAGCTTTGTCTTTACTACAGGGATTTCCTACCAGGGGTACCCATTGTCACCAATATCATCCAAGAAGGTTTTCTGAGTAGCAGAAATGTCATCGCAGTAATTTCTACTGACTTTCTGGAAAGTAAGTGGTGTAGCTTTGAGTTTGATATTGCCCAGTCCTGGCAGCTTGTTGAAGGAAAGGCTGGAATCATCATGATTGTACTAGAAGAAGTGAATAAGGCCTTGCTAAGGCAGAGGCTGGGTCTGTCCCGATACCTGAGGAGGAACACCTATCTGGAGTGGAAAAACAAGGAAATAAGCAGGCACATCTTTTGGAGGCAGCTGACAGGAGTCCTGCTAGAAGGCAAAAGGTGGAATCACGAGGAGGTAAAGTTAATGTGAAGAGAATCACACAGAACGTTACAGAGAGATCACTTCTCTCCTGTCTCCCATCCTGACCATGGCTGATGGCTGGTGCTCAGAAGTTGATTCTTCTGTGGCCATTCAGATTTGGAGGAAGCGGATGGAGGCACTGTAAAAGCGCTACAGAACTACCTGCCTTGCTGATCACTCTTTCTCAAGAGAACTTTCAAGCTAAGGAGTGATAACTGCTAGAAGAGCTCCACATTTGTCTGTAGCTGTAAACCAAAGCTGGTCTGGCAATCCATGCAGGTCTGGGGGGCTGGTGAATAGACAGGCTGCTCTTACTGTCATTTGTCTGCCTCTGAAACTGGATTTGGGTCCTGGGGCCATTTACCCAGTGGAACTTCAGGGTCGGTTGCTTTGAGTGGACCCCAGAATCGCTAGGTGAGAGCAAAGGTACAGGATTCTTGGCTTTAAAACTCATGGAAAACAGAAACAAGATTTGGATTCTGAACTAGCTCTGCTTTGTTTGAGTCTGCCTCCTTAAGCACTGTGACTCGGGAAAAACCCTACAGAGGGAACTGAAGTGCCCTACAGCCACAGACCACCTGGCAGCTACTTAGTGAAGCTGAGCAGTTGTGTCATCGGTGTGTGGGGAGGTTGCTGGTGGTGGGAAATTCCCCCAACATGTTTATTTCGGTTTTCTTTAGACCAAGACCAATATTGAAACAACCAAATATTTTCATCCCCTGGAACTCTTATTTATATCCAGATTATAAAGCATTTAAGAGAGTGGTTTGAGTTTTTCTTGTGGGATCCAAAAATCAGTGGGACCAGAAGAAGCCATAGAAATGCTTAACACCTTTAAAATCAAGGTACTTCTTTGCTCCAACTGCTTCTCTTCATCCAGTGTTTCTGGATATACTGTGTGGGACTGCCCTATATGAGCAAGAGTGAGCCTGAGCAAAGTGTTTTGATGTTTACAGGCAGCCAGTTCTAGAATAAACTTTTCCACTCTCTGGACCAGCCTTAATTCGCTGTTGGAAGGTGTTGTAGGAGCCTCCAGCCCATGGGTTGAAATGGACTTCAGATAAGTTCGGACCCAGCAATGAGGCTGAGAGTCCCTCTTCCTTCCTCCCATCACACTGTGGCAGCTTCTGGTCCTGGTGGGCATCTCATCATGTGTGGTCAGGGTTCCCAGGGTTCAGCTGCTATGGCCTAACAGGACAGTCACTGCCTGGGAGAGTTTTGCCTTTGTTTCACTGAGAATGTGCCTGACATTTTGCAGGGAGAAGAGATAGAGGAGAAAAATCTGGGTTAGCTAAACTAAATGTATCCCAGTGCTGCCCTGAATAAAGGGAAGGAAAGTCTAAATGCCATTGAATCATATTACAGAGCACTCCATTGACGTGCTGAATATTGAATAGTGCCGGAGTATTGCTCTCTATTTACGAAAGGCTTTAGTTGGGATTAATCACTGAATTACTCTAGTTTTAAACTTGCAAATCCTTCTATAATCAATGACGTTCTACAGAGGTAAAACAGAAGCAATTGAGTGGTGAATCAGATCTGATATTTATTCAGAAGAAAGGGCCTGATCCGTCTCATTTTCTAAGCACCAGTCAGCGACACCTCTGTGGAAGCCAGTGATAAGTGAGATCAACATCAGACACTATTTGAGAATGAGGGAGAGCTAGTGCCAGGGCTTGTGCTGGCAAAAGCTGAATTACAGTTCCCACTCTACGTGCTATGTCAGTAGTGTATTGGGATAACACTGCTGAAAAACCCTGCAGCCCACTCTAAGGTTTTTTGTGACCCATGAGACAAAGCTTTAATAAAACTAAGCTCGATGCGGCCTTCACTTGCCCAGCAAGTTTGTTTTGCATCTGCTAAGTACTGTTGCAGCGATTTCCAAAGCGGGTGCTCCTCACCTCCTCGGTGACTGATGGCTCCTGAGCACTGCATCTCGCCTCCTCCCCCAGGGACAGAGGTTGCTGGAGCTGGGGAGGGAGTGCAGTAAACCAGGGCACAGCTCGAGGTTCCCTGGATTGAGGCCAAAGGAGAGCACGGAGGACAAATCAAATATTAGCCTGGATTTCAGCAGCTACAAGTTAAATTGGAAAACAAAAGAGGAAAAAATTAAATGGGGTGGGAGTTCCTGCTCCTGAACTGAGCAGCGCTGAAGCTGCATTTCCTCTTCACTCTTTCTCTCTGTGGCTCCTCTACAAACAATTCAGTGTATATATATTTCTGGCATAAAGCAGAGAGTCCTGTGATTCTTGATTGTAATTATAATAATGGGTTTCAGAAAACCTGTGAGTGGTTCTGGGCATTATAATAAGGGTTTAGGACAGCATTGTTTAAGAAGCAAGTGTTTGTTGAATATCAAAGCAACTTTAGGAGAAGAGCTGGAGCGATGCTGAGAGGAGGCTCCCGTCTGTACAATTTAAAAAGAAACCTGTCACTTTTTCTTCTCTTCCTATTCAGAGTCTCCATAGCAGAGATGGATACGTGAGTTGCCCCAGGCTTTCTTACTGCCCAAGAGAAAGCACAAAACCCATCATAGCTTCTGGAATTGAGAGTGAGACAGTGCAGTGAGACAGAGGCTGGAGGCTGGGGCGTTCAGAAAACAAGGGAGTTTGGAAGACATTCATCCTCTGCAAGCCCCACAGTCACTATCACTCCTGTTTCCTTCCATGGATTTAGAGATTTCAGCTGGTCTCAGCAGTAGCTGGTGCTTTGAAGACACAAGCTGATTTCTTTTATTGCTGAGACCTTCATCAACAGAACCAGGTTCTGTTTTTTTTTCCTGCATGGCGCAAGGAGGCTCAGGAGGACAGGATGGCTGGTGACACCCCTTGATGGGACCTGGATGCCAGGCACAGCCACGTGCTGTAAATGTCCATCCACAGAGCCATGGGCTCTGCTGGGTGAGACACTCCCAGCCCTCCCCTCTGCACAGCCCAAGGAGTCATTAACCTGCCCTGACAGTGCCTGTCTTCCATACTTTGTGGTTTATGAGTCTAGGAGGGAAAAGGGCTGGTGAACAATTGTATTTTCACCATTTACCCAGCAGAGAAAAAGTAGATTGGTTTTTGGAAGACTCAAAACAACTTTCCCCAATACTATAAATGGGGGAAATATCGTGGTTCAAACAGAAACACACACACCTATTTGCCTTCGTTATAGGAAGCAATTTTCCAAAGGAAAACTCTGAATGTTCTCATGTGTCTGAACATGTTGGCATGCATTGTTGTTTGAAACTGTACAGCAGGTAGCTTTGATGTTATTTACTCATTTGGGTGAATAAATGAGCAGCCAACCGAACATCCGTGCAGGTCTGCATTCATCTCTCATATAAATAGTTGAACGTGTTCCAGTTATTGAAGCATCTGCTTTACCCAGGTCATGAAAACAGATGGAGATGAAGCTCCAAAGTGCTGTTGCATCCAAGCTATTTAATTTCAGTTGTAATGGGGATGTGCCTTGATTCCACTATGTGCTTAATTTGACCCATGCAAGACGGACGCCAGTACAGATGAAGAACCCGTCTTACTTGCATTGCAAAGGTGATGTCTCAGAGGCAGGCCATCATGATTCAGGATGTGCTGGCATCACCAAGATGTGGTTTGCAGTGAGATCTCTGAATCGAGCAAGCCCTCGTTATCATGATTGCATTTGTGGTCTCCACACTGTAGCAGAGACATTATGTAAAAGCTGAAAACTAGAGCCATTTGCGTGGATGCCCGCCTGGACCTGCTCGCTGCAGGAACAGCACTGCGTGAATGCTCCCTCGGCCTCCCCAAGCACTAGCACAGACTTCCAGTGTCAGTTTAAAAATCAACAAAACAAGAAAAAGCAGCTGGTTTCTCTGGACCAACTGATACCTGACAGGAACAGGTTGAAACTTTTCTGGAAGAGAGTTTGTCATTTGGGAATTGCAATTTTGTAGGTGGTTTATATAATTTAATGAGGTAGCAGAGTGAATCTGTGGAACAGAAATTGTCATCGCAAAGTTTCTGGTTTGGTATTGCATGGGGTTACAATCTTGGAACAGGCACTTTGCATGGAAACACTGTTTTTTGCAATGTTTTGGAGGGGTCGGAAAAAAGGATTTAAGATAAAATTTAAATTGCTCCACAACGTCATTTAAAAAAATGTCGGTTTATGCTTATGCTGTTGTTTCTCAGAGTACCTTTTCATGTTGAAATTTCTTTCTATTTATGTAATCTGACTAGCCTCCCAAAATAAAAAAAAAAAAACAAAATGTAAAAGTGTTTCCACCTACCCAAATTAAAACCCACAAATTTTGTGTTGTGGGAAAACTCACGATTTTTCATTTTTGTACCATGCCGAAAAGCAGAACTTTTGACAAAGTGGAAATTCCACTTCCCTGATAGCTCTTACCCTGACTCTCTGTAAGTTGAACCTTCACCTGGCTGTATCACACATGTAGTTTGGGCATTAAAAACCACAGAAGAATCCCCAGAATAAATTCCACTAAGTGCCTTTTGCAAAACATCTTGAGTAGGTGCAGTCAATCAATACGAACTGCCTGAGACTGAGAGTAATTGAACATGGTAGGAAAGAAGCAATTCCTTAACAAGTTGTTCTTTGCCATCACAGCTCAGGCTGAGAATTGGGACAAATGACAGCAAAGCATGATTTGCAGAAGAGCCCATCTGCCGGTAGCACTAACCTTCCTCCGCTTCAAGGTCATGTAGAGGGCAAAGTCAATAATCCGCCAGCCTGGACCTCCCTGTGCTGCTGCGAGCACGGAGAGAGAAACATTGCATAATTGGGGACAACTCTGTTAAAAGCCTTGAAAATCAAGAAAAAAGAATAAAAAGAATAGGAAAGAGATTGATGCAGGATCTCAGGGGAAGTGGCCACAATTCAGCAGCTGGGTGAATCTCAGCTTCTGGAGGTGGCTTGGTCCCAGGGTTTCCAGCACTAACAGCCTAAAGTACGTAGAAGAAGGCAGAAGTTTTGTGATGAGTCTGTAAGTGCTACCTATTTGCATAATGGTGATAAGAAAATGTTTTGAAATCAGTACCTCTGAGAAGTTGCTTTTAAATCAGGTTTTTGCATACCAGTGCCTATTCAGAGAGCAACTAAGGCAGCAGTGGCGTGTTTTCCATTCCTCCTGAGAAGAGGGAGGTGATTCTGCTCTGTTGAGCAAGTTCTGCTGGGGAGATCCCAGATTCAGGACCTGTGAGGTTCTCACCGTGGTGCTTCCTTGCTGGGAGAGCCACGTTTGCTCTCTCGAAACGTCATCCTGAGGCATCCTGAATGAAAATGGTGCTTTGCATGTTCCTCTCTGTATCTTCCCAGCATGGGCAGCTCCCGGAGGCCAACTCAGGCTGGGCTAGCATTCATTACCTTCATTAGTCCTGTTCCTACCCATGTGGAAGAGACAGACTGAGTCACCATTTAAATATATTTAAATGATGAAACTCTGACCTTCAAGTCTGTTATGTACGTGCCTTCACGTGTTCGTTAGGGGAGCCTTAAATCCATTCTGCAATGCTTTCTATGACCTCAGTATGCAAAAAGTGTGATTTTAGCTATTACTGTCAGTGGATGCCCTATCAGAGAAGCATGACGGCACTTCCCTTAACATTCCCTTGCATTGCTTCCCCCCACGGCCTCCCCTTTCAGCAAATGAAACGTCTGCACCAGAAAGCACATCTGCATTTACCAGCTGCCCACAGTCCATCTTTGGGCCGCTTCAGCTTTAGCAATGGTATTAATGTCTTCTGGCCTTGCCGTACCCCTGTGGCCCACGCTCCAGAGTGGGGATGGATTTAAGACTAGGTCTGTGGAGGAGGGATGGAAATGAGCATCGCGTGGGTACCAGCCTCGTTCTGCAGGTGACGCGGTGGAGCTTGGCAGCCCTCCGGGCTCCAGCTGGGGCAGGCGACTGGAATGAAAGCCCTTCAGCATCTCTACAGGGCTGTGGCCCTGTACAGCAAAAGCAGCCCAGCCCAGATCTCCCTTTGTGCCTGCCAGGCTACCCTCTATGTAGAGGGAGGGAATCAGCAGATATAACAGATCCTCCAGGTCACAATTTGTTATTCTTCACTCTGCTTATAGTCATTCTCAATTACAGGGCACAAGTTACAGGCGGAGAGACAGTCCCAAGGCAGCAGACAGCTTCTTGACATATCTAACCCATTTATCTAAGCCCTCTCATCAGCGGCACATACCCCCTTCCTCCCGGCCTGTCTGAACCCCCCTCTCACACAGGGTCTCTGTGCTGTGAACTGATGGGCAAAGCACGGCCTCCACTTCCCAAAAGGCTTTAGGCACCCCGCAGCTCCCTGCTGTACCCCTTCTTCAACAGCATCCTTTGCTGAACCGCAGCTGAGGAGGTGCACGAAGAGGAGCATGAAGGAGAGGGTTGAAAGGGTGATGGAAGTAAATTCTTGACCACGTCTACAGATGTGTAGCAGAGAGAGGGTATATGGCCCCCATACTTCCAAAATCCTTCCAAAAAACGTTCATGACTGGCGGTGGGGCAGATCCTCAGCTGAGGCAGGGGACCACCCCCATCTCTAGGGCTCGGACCCATATCCCTCCAGCCAGAGGATTTCAAACACTGTCGGCAGTGCAGTGATAAGAGAAAAACTGCAGCCTCCCCTGCTCCTTCCTCCCTTATCGCCACATCTTGAGTACTATGCAAATAACAATGGGGTATTGTTAGGCAAAAGAGATTTAATTGCAGCCTACACTCCCAGAGAGGGTAAGATAGGCTTTTCTCCAGATCTAATCTCCAGACTTTATCTTTTCTTCTCCCCCTCTCTCATCCTTTCCCTCTCCTCAAAGTTTGTCTTTTCTCTCTTTCAGCTCCCAGACAGCAGCGACCAACCCAAATTGTATGAAAGAAGGGAGGGGTGTCTTTTTTTCTTTTCTTTTTTTTTTTTTTTTTTACATTTTTTAAACAGTCTTTAAGTCCTTTGGAGTGTTTTGTCCCGCAAGAAGGATTAGCAGTAATTCCCCTGCCATCGCTTACTTCCGAAGCAATGACAATTCATTCTCCTGAGATCCCCTAAACTCGCTGCTGAATACATTAGCCAGAGGACACGGAGAGGGCTTGAGGAGACTGTTATCCCGTGTCCCCCCCCTCCCTCCAGCCTGGTGGTCCGGTTTAATGCATCCACCAGAGTCCCCTGGGGGAGCACTTCTTTTTAGTAACCCGAAACAAACCCAAAGGTGCCCGATGTGGCAGCGCTGGGATGCTCTGCAGCGGTTCAGCTCCCACGCTGGGGGCTTCGCAAGGCGATGCCTGAACATCGCTCTCCTTTCCTCTCTCACGGGCTCTGTCTCAGCGATGGATCTGGTGGGAGCCTGTGCCCCCTCTCTTGCTCTCGGGGTGCAATCCCTCTGTTTTCCTTTCCGAGCAGTGTAGTCTGCTGGGAAGGGCACACTACCATCCCTGCCTGGCTTTGGATGCTGCACAGCCCCCCTGGGTGAGAAATGCCGCCGGTTGCCTTTGCCCTGCCTCATCTCCTCTGCTGGTAGAATGGGGAGCACAGCCTGCACACTGTGATATACTGGAGAGAAGCACTGAGAGGTAGGTGGAGTCTAGATCAGAGCCTGTGGAAACTGCACTTTCTGTTCCTCAACTTCATTTCCCCCATCTTGGGGTTTCGAAACCCTTCGCTACAGCTCTCCCCCAGGCCAGCAAATGTGTGCCTGAAGTCAGATCCTTCCAAACCCCTTCCCTGTCACTGGTCCTGCTTGTGGTCATTTAAGTTTTGCTTTCTTTAAGGGAAACAAGTGCACTGACAGTACCACAAGAAAAAGCAGTTTTTGGCCCCCAGGACCCTCTTTGCAATTCTGCCTTATCAGTAAAGCCCTCACGGCCAAGGTATTTCTTTCTGTCATCCCTTTCTTGACGCTGTCAATATTAAAATAAGCTGTTAATAAGAAAACACACTGTCTTCCCCCTCTCTGCTCCTCCTGAGACTGCGGCCCACGTCTTTCTGACCTGCACAGAGTCAGCAAGTTTCAGTTCCCTGCCGCTCGCCCCCTCTAGCAGCCCAGATCTTGCTCAGTGCTGAGCTGGGCCAGCCCTGCTCTATGCTCTGCGAGTTTTCCCCCACCTCTCCCTGCCCCACTGTCACAGGATTTGCCCCTCAGCCTCAGACAGAAACTGAGCTGTGTTATTCAGAGCCCTGATGGAAATAAAAGGATGCCTGCCTGCTTAAAAGTGCCATGGCTGGAAAGCAGCCCTCTGCTCTGACCGGGGAGATGCCAGTGGAGGTCCCCTGGGTGCTGGGGATGTGCTGTGAGCTGGGGAGGTGCCCTCCCCGCATCCCTGGGGCTGCAAGGGGGAGAGAAGGATGACAAGATGCTGGGACCTGAGCCTGAGCCAAATCTGGGGAGTTGCTTGCCCTCCTTGATAGCTGTTCCTCTTGGAAAAAAAAAAAAAAAGGAATGTTTTATAAAGAGCCTCATGAAAGCAACGTATATCATGATTTTGGTGTGAGCAGACAGTAAGCAAGATAGGAGCATCCCCTTAGATTTGCCTGCCGGAGGTCATTTACCTCAGGAAGATGCTGAATAAAAGATACAAAAATACAGCAGAAAGTAGTATTATTTGCTCCTTTCAAAGCATGATGGGAGGCAAAAAAAAACATTATAGGGGGTATCTTTGAGTCTTGCCAGCCTGGATTTGTCAGGGCAGAGTTTTCACGGAGCGCTCTCCGGGTGACCCAGTTTCTGAGACACAGGCACAAGACACACACACGTTCACGCACACACACTCCAAGCTGCAATCCACAACTTTAATAACTGTGTGACATACAAAGGAGATTTTGATGCAAAGTGGAGCTGACAGAGAAGTGGAAGGAAGTATCTGGGTTTTTGCCTTTTTTTTTTTTTTCTCCCATCCAGTGCCACACCAGGATTACAGTCAAGGTGGTTTCAACCTTCAGCGAGGACTGATGTTATTGTGGGTTCTGCTTTTAATGACATTTAACAAGAAGCAGTAGCTCGGGGGAGGGGAAACAAGGGTTTTCTTTTCTTTTCAGGAAGAATTTACTAGGGCTGTCAGGATTAAATGCATGAAGTGAATGCATATGGGGCTGCAAAGGGGGCTTAATAGCTTTGCTGCTGGTAACCACAGAACAGCTCTGAGACAGGGTTTGCCAGTCCTGTCATGCAGTTGATGAAACATCTGTGTATGTGTAAGTGTGCATGACAGCAACGTGGTCACGCTGGGGTGACTTTGCTGTCATCTATGGTTTTCTGGCTGTGGGTATGGTGTGGGTGACGTGAAGGTATATTTATATAGCGGTAATTCTGTTTCTGAAAACTTCCCCTCAAGGATGAGGTGGTGGCTGCTCCAGTCCAGGTGGCAAATTCCACCTCTCTCACTGTGATTTTCTCAGACTTTTCTATAGGATCCTGCAGGGAGCAGGCACATATTGGCCTGGGTTGATTTGTCAGGATCCCAGAGCGGGTGCTGGCTGGAGAGATGCTCCAAGTTGGGCACCCAGCTAACCAGCTTAGGGTCCAGGCATCCCAAAAAAGCTCACATCCTTCCCTAAGTCATGCCAGCCTGTTGGATTGAGCGCACCCAGGCTGATTGCAGCTGATTCTATGTCTTTAAAGCAAAACATAGAGACTAGTCGCTTTAATATTCCAGCAAAAGTCTAAAAATGAAACATTCTCATAGAATCTGGGGCTTAGGAAGGAACTATAGGTCGTAGAGGAAGGAAAAACGGGCAAAACAACCAAAGGAGATGAATGCTGGGCCAAAGTGTATCCCTTCTTGAGCTTTTCCAAGATTTGTTCATGGTGGTGAGAGCCCTTGGAGTGATGGTTTGGCTTGGATCTCCATTTAGAAAACAATTTTTAACCATGAATAAGCTGGTGATGCCTTGTGCCCCATTCAGGACATCGTGAGTGGATAGACAATCTCCTGAAAACACAGTAATGGAGAAATGGGGAAGACAGCGCTATTGCAGACCTACCAGAGCCCTAATTGTATGAGCTGGCAAAAGGCAGTGGGCATAGCTCAGTAGAGATGATGCCAGTAAAGAGGAAAATAAAAGGAGGAGTCTGTGCTGTGTGGTGGCGATGCAATTCCCACATGCATTTCAGTCATGTGAACTTTAGCAGATGGTAGACATGTTTGCTGATATAGGTTGGGAGACCTTGTCAGAAATCCCCCCACATCTTGAGGCTTCCAGTCTGCTCCATTGAAGAGATCCAGATGCTGAGGCTCTAGCAGGGACCTTCTCCTCCTGGGGACTGACAGCTCTTTTGTGAAGGGACCTGGCAGAAGGTGCACAGCCCATTCAGCAGAAGTCTCTGCTGGCACCTTGGTGAGATGGCCAGCTAGATAAAATGAGCACTCTCATGCCAAGCAGGTTGTACACCTTGAGTAGGCTGGTGGCAACTTGCCGTAAGAGAAATTTGGTGGTTTTGACTAATTTGGGGGAAAACCACTTGTCGTATGACGTGGGGAATTTTTAATGAGCCAGCATGGGGCTGTGGTGGGGAAGAGACAGTCGCCAGCAGTGAGCGCAGAGCCACATCAGTGAGTGTACGACACATGGTGGGATGTGTGTGCGTTGGGGAAATGTAGCCTTAAGCTCACATTTCTCTGCCCAGCCCCTGTTTGGATGGGGAGCCCTCTCTCCTCCTCCTTCTAGCTGGAGGGGAGAGCGCCCACCAGGCCAGGGACCCTCTTCCCCGCCCTGGGACAAGCTGGCCCAGAGCTCCTCAGTCTCCTTCAGAGCTGAGCTCAAAGCAGATGTACCAGGCCACCAAACGGGCTTAGTGCAGTGGAGTGGTGATAGCTGTGTGCTTCGTTGCTGCTCTTTGCATCTGATACCCAAACACAGCACGGGAAAATGACAGCAATATGTGTCCCCCTGACACCCAGAGAATCTAACGATATTGCTGTGAAAATGAGGCTGCTGCTGCACAGCTAAACTCTGAACCCTTCCCTCTGCGAAGGAGCTATGATTAGAATCTCATCTTGCTCTGTAATGCACAGCACCTGCAGAAGAAAATCCCACCCAGCAGCACATTACTATTTTTAAAGGCCTTTTTCTAATGGGCTGGGAGATGGGGCTCATGAGAATCCTGCTGGTGCCATGGATTTCTTTCAAACACCTCGCAGAAGACGATGGAACTAAACTTGGAGAATGTGGCTCAGAAAAAAAAAGGAAGTGGCAGAATTATTTTGCCAAGTCTGAAGCTTGTGCCAACTCTTCGCATTGGAAAGCTGAATTTCAGCATCTTCTGTGTCTGTTATATTTTTTTTAGGTTTGCTGTACCTAAGGCAGCGACATGCCTCCAGCTGTTGGAAACTGGCTATGTGAGACTCGTGTGCTTTGAATATGTGTCCAGACACATGAGAGGGGTGCAGCGGTCCATTTAACGGGAAATGTGGGCAGGGTGTCCCAGTGATGCTCTGCTCTCCCTTTCAGGGCTGTGTGTCAGGTTGGTTGCCTGCCACAGAGTAAGAGGTGGGGAAAGCCACTGCAGACGGGCAGAGAAGACCAAGAGGCTAAAAGAGTCACGCCTTTGGGATGTGGGACACGATGAGCTGTGAATTTTGGGCGGACAATGCCAAAATGGCACTGGCCGTTTTGAGGTGAATAAATCTACCAACAAGCCCCAGTAGTGTCTGCAATGGAGAGGGAGCGTAAGTGCGAACAGTTTGAAGCAAAGCCCCACTTTCCACTTGATATGCTGCTCATGGATGGAGTTTTATGCTGTTCAAACATAATTTGCTCTCCCTCTCTGAATGGAACCAGAGAAGTGTATTACATTCATCTTAATAAAACAAGTCGCTTTGCAAGCAGTGGAACATAGGAAGCCTGGTTTCCTATGGTCTTCTCCCATGTGGGTTCTCTGGCATCTGACAGAGTGGCTGAGCTCATATCTTGTCCTGGGAGTGGAACAGAAAGTGGAAAGGTGATGGGAAGAACTATTAATTTGAGTATATCCTCCGTTATAAAGCTTGTTAGAACTTAATTCCTCTGAGATGTCTCTTCTTCCATCAAATCTGATTACAGACCAGCAAGCTCAATCAGATAAGCCTTGTTTCCTTGGGAAACTGTTAAAAAAATAAACAGACCTGACCTGAAATCCCTACAAATTATTTGTCATTATATCCCACGGAGTTTGACCCACATACCTGTGCTTTTCATGGCTGGCGTTTATCACCAGGGCTCTGTAGCTGTGATGGAGATTAGCATTAACCTGAGAAAAAGGTCCTGCTTAGTATGTACCATTGACCATACAGTTTGCAGATTGAGCATGCAGCATTAAATAGATGTACCGAGCCACAAAACCACTTCCCATTTTGTATAATACAGGCCAACAGAGATTTGAAAAATGTTCCCTTTCTGTATAGAAAGACTATTTTTAAAATTGAACAGTAAGTTAGTCCTCTATTGACTTTCAATTTCCATCCTCTTACATTTCCATAGCAACTCTGGCCATTTATGCATTTATCTTTGTATTTAACTTTCCGCTTTCATATCATTTCAAGTGGACTCAAGTGCTGCAAAAGGGTTAAACCGGTCTTACAAATATCTCCCTGTTTTTAAGCAATTACTTGAAAATACATATATATATATTTTTGGCTAAATTGACAAGTTTGTGGTTTAATGAAAACTGTCTCTAGAATATTTACCCTGTAAAACCCTTCAGGGTGATAACAAGAATGAGTCACAACCTCTCTCCTCTCACCTTGCCTTCTATTATTACTGTGTTCAAAATTTTCATACAAAATCTAAACTTGCAGCTGCAATAGCTGTAATAGTCAAATGGCTGGGTATTGGGTAAGCTTACACTTTGACAATTCTGGCTTTTTTTTCTTTTTCTTTTTTGTTCTTTTTTTGAGTATTTGCGTGTGTATTTGAGAACAGTGAGAAAGCAAGTGCACTTCACAACTTTTTATGCTTCTGGGCTTGAGGCAGAGATGTGAATTCATCATGACCATCTACAGTGCATGGTTAGAGTTCCCACCAAGAAGATGGAGGGTGTTTGGTGGGAACATACTAACCTCCTCTGAGACCTTGCTGTCCAAGAGAGCTTAGGTAGGTGCAGTAACCCAAATGGATAACCTTGGGTGCAATGGTGAACCTTCATGCATGAGACTGGAGGGCGCATCAAGTAGGTGTTGTTGGCTGAGCTTCTTGGAGAGCAGATTGGTCTTGAAGTCTTTGTAATGTCTGCGTGGGGCACTGGGAAGACAGCTTTTGAGTCAGTAATGCTCTTCTAAGCTCATACTTGCCATTTCCTCCCTATAGTTTCATAGTGCTTTTAGCTGGAAGCCCTGGTGGGGCTTTCATCCTGGCAACCTCTTGACTTTCAAATTACGTTGCCAATGCTGCTTCTCCATTAATGTCTTCTCACCCGTTCCTCTGTCCAGTTGATTATTCCGACCACTTACTGGGGAAGGATGTCCCCTGTCCCCAGGAAAACAACATGTGGCTTAGTTGCAGCACAGAGAAATATGGGACGTGTTTCTCTGGAGACCTAGTGACACGCTCAGGTGAAGCACAAGGGAGAACACGCTGCTTTGGGGAGGCTTTTTCACTGTGACTGTGTTCACCTTGGGCACTGATAATCCACAGTTGCTCTGCAGCAAAGACTTACCTAACTGACCAAGGTGCTTGAATGCCAAAGGCATTTTTAAATTTTTATTTTAATGGGGCTGGGAGTCTAAATCTCATTGACTTTCAAATTGGCTGTGCAGATCAATGCACAATGCCCTGACAAGGCAAGATGGTTTCCTACAAAATGTCCTCCTGCACATCAGCCAGTCCACTTCCACACTGCTCCAGCAGCTTGCCATTCAGTTCTAATCTTCTCCTAC
Source organism: Leptosomus discolor (assembly GCF_034619465.1). Lineage (NCBI taxonomy): Eukaryota > Metazoa > Chordata > Aves > Leptosomiformes > Leptosomidae > Leptosomus > Leptosomus discolor. The sequence continues at coordinate 5,920,358 of NC_141409.1, forward strand.
TGGGGGATTTCTGATGAATCCTAGAGCCAGACCTTCAAGTTGTTTTGTGCAAAGGTATAATTAAGCAACCGATGCAACTGATGAAACTATTTAAGTGCCTAATTCCCATTGAAATCTGTTGCCTAACCTGCTTAGATGCATCTGAAAATCCTATTAAAGAACTTCCCTGCACCTTTAAGCAACTAAACGCCTTTGAAAATGCATTCTCTGGTCACTTAGGGATGGAAGGCCAGAGTGTTTCCAGAGGATTCGTGCTCCTAACTCACTTGCTGCTCCCTAAAGAAATCTCTGGTTTTGTCCGCATTGTGCCAATGTCCCATGTCACCTTCCCCTTTCATTCCATCACTTGTGTTGTTCCTCGGTGAAGGACTCTAAATAATTCCTCCCCCTTCCTTACTGTTGACACCTTCCTGAGTATTTGCAGGCCGTTATTAAATCACCTCTTTACTCATCCTTTATCTGAGCTGTACATAATTAGTTCCTTTAATCTTTCCTCATAGGTCAATCCTTCTAAACCCTTAATCATCTTTATCTCCTTTTCCTGGAGCCCCTCCAATTTGCTGACACTTTTTTTTTTTTTTCATTTTATTTTGCATCAAGAAATAGCAGAACCCACAAGTTCTGAATGCTTTTCCGACTGACTGAAAGCAGTGTGGGGCTGTGGGTTTCCCTATGGGATTGCCCCTCTTTGCTTCTGGCACAACGTGGTGATCAAAGCTGGTGTTGGAAGGGAGCAAACCATCTCCTGATAATAGTGTCTTGGCTCTGCTGTCAAGCACTGGCTCTCCACAGCCTGTTCTTTGCTGTCACAAAATCTGCATTCCTTTCCAGCTGAGTGCTTTGGGTGACAGAAAGAGGAGTAAGATTTCCAAGTGGCTCAAGTTCACTGTCCAAGCACAGAAGTTGAGCTGCTTCATAGCACAAATGGTCTTGGATGTGTCCAGCTCCTCCCGCTCAGGATGCTTGGGGCTGGCAGGTAGGTGCTCTGCAAGAGGTGCAAGGAAGGGGTGTCCTGGCAGCTCTGGAAGGGACTGGAGCTGCTGGACTATTGGGTTGGGGGAAGGCAAGGACCAGCACTAGCAGCTGGTAGGAGAGAAAGACTCTTTTATTGCTTGCACCAGTGCCAGACACAGAGGAGAGGTGATGCATCATGCATTTCACCAAAAGGAGCTCTTTTTTTTACCACATTTTGTGTCCCTACTAGGTGAGGTTATCAGCACTGCTAGCTAGACAGCCCTTTGCAATGCAGATGAGCTGTCAGTCTCACACTTCTGTCCACGTGGGCCGCACCACCAGGCTGTTTCCCTTGGCTGTTAGTCCCATACCCCTGCAACTTCCCACCTGCGGGAACCCCGATCTACCTGCTCTTGCCAGGGAAGGATGCTGCTGGGTTCCCCCCCCCGGTACTGCATCCCCAACACTGACACACTGTGCCAGCTCCTGTCCAGTTCCATATCCCTGCCCAGAATACCGTGACCTCTTTTGCTTTGCTCATAAGAATACTATTTCTGTGCTTTAATTTATTCTTTTTTTTAACATTATATTTGTCCTCACTCCTTCCCTCCAAGGACTGTGAACCCTTCTCAGCTGACATTCCATTCACCTTCACAATAACCTTGGCTGGTAACAACAGGATGGGGAAACTGAAGCACCACAGAAGAGACGGAAGGCAGAGCCCTGGTCCTCCAACCTGTCGGTGATCCTAGCTCCTGTGCTGTGTGAAAGCACACGACACAGACCCTAAAAGGAGCCGGCTTTGGTGGAGTAGTGGCCACTTATGGTGTCTTACGGTGTGGGATTTTTAATGAGCCAGCACAGGGCCGTGGTGGGGAAAAGACAGTCCTCAGCGGTGAGTGTGGAGCCACGTCAGTGAGCATAGGACACATGGTGTCAGTCACAGTTTGCCTCCGGATTGGACTGAGTGCAGAACAAAATAAAGCCATGAGAGGGTGGTAGATATTTTCAGCTCAAACCTGTCTTGTGGTACTCCTAAAACACTGAAGCCTAAGCCTGTCCTGCAGAACTGGAAGCTGCAAGTGACTGTGACCAGCCCTGGAGAACAGTCCCACTTGACAAGTTGCTGCATTCTTTCATGCCAGAGAGCACTGACAAAGCCACCACAGTCACAGCTTTGCTGGTTCTATTCACAGCAGTAAAGACTAGACATTCTCTGACAGAGATGGTAAGACCTGCATCTTAAGATACCTGTCATTCTGCAGCGAGTTTGCTTTCTCTTTTTCCACCCATCCCAGCAAAACCTTGCAAATGGTGCGCGATAGTCATCCTGACTCCTCTGAGGATGACTGGAGGTTTGACCTGGTCTGGCACGTCACAAACAAGGTGAGATCTGGCTGGTTATGTGGAAACAAGCCATTTCTGTGCTGTGGTATGCACATGTGGCTTCCAGTGACCACTACGTGCTCCAGATATGGTGCGATGGTATGAGCAAAGGATAGGGTAGGGCTCTGGCTCTTGGTTGATGTAGACTGATAGAGTTAAACAGTCAGAATGTTCTCTTAAATGAGCCTAGAGGTATCCACTTGTGCTTAACGAGGATGTAAAGCTGCATGTTTATGCAAGTGCTCCTGGAGTTGATGGAGGAGGCTGCTGACAGAGAAGTTTTTGCTTGACAGAGATGTGAAATACTTGATCGATGTAGCAAGGGTCACCCTCACCTTAAGCATCAGCTGGGAGCAACATGACCTTAAAGAGGAGATTAGTGAAGCGGTCAAAGTGTTGCTCTCCCATTCCTGTGCCCCTCCCAAAGGCTAACAGCACACTGAAGCCCTCAGGGAGCCCAGAGCAGCAGCTGGGTACCCACCCTTCGCCTTCCCCTGGCACCAGCAGCAGGCAGGCAAGCCCTGCAATGCCTCTAGTGCGCTCCTTCCCTAGGGATTTCTGAGCCTATTCCCTAAAGCTGAACTTGCCTGGTAAAAAGAAGACCTCCAGGCCATTTCCAGTGTAGGAGACTTTGAGGAACTCTGGAAGATCAGATGCAGCTGCTCTGCCTCGGGTGTACTGCCTACATGCACGTACACACTAACTCTGCCCCCCAAGCACAGTGCAGGCACTCCACCCTTGCGTGCTCTCTCAGGAGCCACGCTGCGTCCTCTCCCTGTTTCTGATGCAAGGGGAGACGAGGACTGTCTGTGTCATATCCTTGCAATGGCTTTTACGAAGCCTCATACATCCATCTCCTGCTGCTCGGAATTGCCACAACCACTTCTAGCCCCCTCTGAGCTCTGATGTTTCCAGATGGGACTATTAGACTCCCTAGGAGTGCAACTGTAAATATCTGCAGAAATGCCACTGGAGCACTGCAGTGCGGGAGCATCACTAGCACCAGAGCTGCCTTGCTTCTGCGCAGCTGCCTGTATTCATGAAAGGGCCCGCGACTCCCCGAGGGCTCAAAATCAGCAGTGTTTTGCAGCAGCTCTATTATCAAGGCTTGCACTCCATAGCAAGAGAAACAAAGAAGTGGGTGCAATTAGTGCACGGCTGGAGTGGGACAGAGCCGTCCTGTCTCTGCCACTGATATCTCAAGTAGCCATGGTCACCTTACTGGACCCAGTATGATGCAGATGATTCTCTGGAATTTGGGAATGTCTTCTGTAATGTGAACAGCATCTACCACTGAGAGCAGACTAATTTTCAGTGGAACCTTTGCCATAATGGTAATAATAAGCTTACTATTGTCTTTTGTTCTGCCATTAAAAGTAGCATCGTTGTGCCCTTCCTGAGATACTTTTTCTTCATATTTCCTTTCAGAGAAGCTTAGTTGTGTTGCTTCTTCCATCCAAAATGGATTCTGGTGGCATGGCCAATGCTGGATTTTTGGAGGCAGCTTACTGAAAGTGAATCTTTTTTTTAACCAGCGAAACAGCCATACCACTGACTCCCTGCACCACTGAGCAAGTGCGTGCTGTGGTTTCCTGGCTGCCTCATGCTCTCCTCACCCCTGCAATGACCGGTTATTGCAAAGAGTTTCCCAGAAAAGATGAAATTCCAGACTCTAATCAACTTGGTTGCAAAACTCCCAGTGACTTCAAGTCTGAATAGGGTATTGACAGCCTTTCCAGGAACTCAGCAGGGAGAGCAAGAAGCAGGTGCCTCACTCTGGGAGCCGTTTATTTGGAAGAATTCGAAATATCTTGTTATTTTTCACTTAGGGTGTTGTTTCACAGAGCTCCTCCAACACAGCGTGCAGATCTCGACACCCTCCCCTTTCCTCTGTGCATCATGGCACGGAGTGAGGTGACTATGACCTCTTGACGTGCAGACAAGCTGGTAATGCAGCATCCTTGTAGCAAATGTTACTTTCCAGAAGAAAGTTTATTTCCTCTGGGTTTAGCAGGTACCAGTTTGGAAGCAAAGGGACCCCTGTTGCCATAAGGGACTGGGTTAAAGCAATCTCTGTGGAGAAGCCGTAACTGGCCCCACCTTGGGGCAGGGAGATGGCAAAGTACAAAGTGAAAGACCAGCTTTTTCTATGTGCGCTGGTTCACCTACCCACAAGAGATTGAGACACCCAAATGAGGACTCCTCACATGACTTGGTTTACAGGCAGCTCTTCTCAAAATAGCCTTTTTCCAAATAAGCTTCCATACAACAGCAGCTCCTGTAGAGCTCCCAGTTCAGCCACTGTGGCACAGACAGCGAAGCTATAAGTAAAAACAGCAGCAGCAGTTCTGGTTTTATAAAAGCAAAAATTTACCAGTGAGTTCCTCAAACCCCTGATCCCTCCGGTGAGGGACAGCAGTGATGACCCTGGGATCTACCTACCTCCCTGGAACAACTCCCCCCTCGTAAATGCTTTCAAGTAAATAGCTAAGTACCAAGAAACTCAAAGCCTGGGAGATCTGATAAGCAAGCATTTGTCCCCTCCTTCTGGGTATTGATGTGCAAATAGTGTCTGAGATTTCCAGCCAGCGCAGAGTTGTGTTGTTTTCCCTCAGACTCTCACACAATCCTAATAAGAAAAGCTGAAGGGATCTCTGCAGGGAGCACCGCATTTACAGGAACCCATGTGAACTGCCCCGTATTAGCAAACTACATGTGAGACGGGCTTTAAAGCCACCCGTCCCTTTCAAAATGCGACTTTGAAAACTCAGACTCCCTTGACTGTGTGGGCTGAAGTGAGACACTTTCACGCCTTTGAGAAAATGGTTTATAATACATATATGAGAGAAAAATAAAGGATAAAGACTATTCTGTTGTCTGTCTTTTTTTTTTTTTTTTCTTTCTTTTTTTTCTTTCCCCCCTTTTCTTTAGTTACCAAAAGTACCTCCAAGGCTAATGGCATTTTCTTTGGCCGCTGGGAGCAGAGAAAGATTGAAGTCTGAAATATGAAAGCTTTTCTTTTGGTTTTTAACAACTTCGGATCACTCCAGTTAACTCTCAGTCTCTGTTCAAAGCAGAGCTAGAAACTGCAAGGCTGGTTCTGTTTTTCTATTAGAAACGTGCAATAAATGATTTCTCATCCCAGAAAGAAACATAGCAGCTTAAAATTCCTTGTCCTGGATGAAAAGTCAAAATCACTAAGACTTTTGTGAGATGACAAAAAATAAAAAACATTGTCTGCAATACCTCATTTTGATGTTATCAAAGAGTTTCATGTGTGACCTCTTTTTCATTTAAAAAAAATGTTTTTATATATAATCAGCTTAAATTTCAAAACAAAATGACTTTGAATAAAAAGTTAAAACAGGTTGTCTTAGTCTCTTTTTTTTTTTTTCCCGAGAGAAGAAATGCATCAAACTGGCTCTCTTTCTTCGAAGCATTTCCATTCAGATGAATCAGCTTTTTCAAACTGTAATAGATAATCTTAACAAGATATTCCTGCCCGGCTCTTGCTGTTCCAGAAATAGTGAGTTTCTTGGGACAGGCGTGCATGATGATGGCAATGCAGAAGACAGAAGTTTTGGGGCAATATTAGGCTAGGGTTCAAAAAGGAGAATATAAATCTTAAGGAGCCATATCCAAGGGTGACAAGGATTTCAGCCTTTCCCACACTTGGAGGTCCTAATCAGTCCTAAACCTGAGAGACAGCTGCATTAGTGCTGCTGATCATACAAAAGCTGTGGGATTCCCAGCTTGCCTGCTCCGGTGCAAGCAGGAAATTTGTTGTGAATGGCCTTTGACATGTGATTTTTGTGTTCCCTCTCAGGATGTAAAAGTCCAGAAAGAACAATATTTGGCAAACTAATCAAATTCCTTTTAGCCTCTGAAAAACTCTGATATTTCTATTTGAGCTGTCTGGATTTTGCCTTTGCCTTCCCAAAGCTGCTTGCTTGGCTCAGGGAGCAGCTACTGAAGGAAAATGAAGTATTTGAAAGAAGAAAGGTGCAGTTTGCTAAACCTTGGTGCTTTAGTGAGGAGTCACTCTGCTCCTGTGCCTTACTCACCTTTTCAACAACAGAGGGTAATAGGGATGTATAGGCAAAATCATGTGTTAGGAGGATCACAGAAATTTTCTTGCCTACCAGCTGATTGTATCACCACTTTATTTTTAAAAGTCTTACGAACAGAGTGACTTGGCTAGGAGCTTCTCCAAGGATTCAGCACTAGACAGAGAGATGATTTGATGCTCTAATCTTTGCTCTTCTTCTGACCTTAATTTGCTCCATGATCATGAGCTGTTCATGTAATCTCCCTTGGGCACAGGCATGCCAGGAGTGGAACAAGTATTTAGTTGTTGAGGAGAGCTGGAAGAAATATCCCTGAAGTTAACCTGTCCAGCCAGATGGTGGCCAAAGATGAATGAAATCTATCACTCCTAAACTACGTGTCCTCTGGATGTAGAGCTTGAACTGCTAGTAGGAACTGATTCATTGCTATGTTATTCTCTTCTTCCAAGCTTCAGACGTCCCAGGATTTCCTAGATCTGGTGGATCAGCTTTAGCTTTTCATGAACTTGCGCCCTGGCAAAGTGGACAAGGAAGGTGAAAGACTTTCCCCAGAGGGCATTTCATCCAGACCTTTCATCCTGACCGTGACAGGGTGCTCTTCTTCACAGCATCTGCAAGGGGGAGCTGTATTTGGGGTCAATACAGTAATTTTTAGTTCTTAGCAAAGTGATTTTTAAAAAAACGTGACGAAAGAACCCCAAAAAATTTGATGGGGAGTTAGTTTCCACTTAAGAGAAGAGCTATGCTAGGAATAGTACAGAGGGTGGTCCCTGGGGAGGTAAAAAAGTAGAAAGAAGATGAAAAAGGAGGATCCTTAAGGAGATGACACCTTAGCCTCAGCTATGGAAAAGGACGAATTCCCGGTATAGACAGATGAAGATCCAGGGAGCATGGCATCTGGATCTGGCAAGATTCAGGCTGGCAAGCCAGCACCAGTGAAGAGATTACAAATGCTTTCCCTCTCCTCACCTCCTCCTTCCCCAAAGTTTAAAGTTTACCTGTTAATTCCCTTATCAGAAGTTTGTGCTGAGAGCTCTTATCTGGATTTTACAGGCAGCTCCTGGCACCAGACCAAAATTGGGGGAATGCATTTCATTCTTCTCCAGTTGTTAAATGAAAGCAACATTATAAGCCAACAATATTATTCTCATTAATGGGAAGGGACTGTTAATGATGGGAACATATGTGTTTGGCTTTCAAATGAGACTTTGCCATCTATTCCTGCTTCTGACCCGGTGCAGCTTAGCAGGGCTAAATCGTTTTTTAAAGCTGAACAGAATGAACCTTAATTGAGGCATTAAAACCACGTTCATTTGATCTTCCTGGGACCCTCAGCCCTGCCATTGCTGACGGCTGGCTTGGGCTCACCCGGGCAGGCAAGAGGAGCATCCTGCAAGACAAGCGCAGTGCTCGAGTGTCTGGGTTTGTCGGTGGTTTTTCTGTCATTCCCCCCAGCTCTCCCTATTTTTCTCTTTCAAAAGTAATTGAAAGTCATTCTTTCAACTTTATTTATTTATTGGCTTGATACATTTGAAATTGCAGGCACCTTCATCTCAGCATTCATTTCCTCGCCCTTTAATGTGAACCAGACTCAATTCTCCATCTCCTTCAAAGCTCTTTATTAGTTCTGCGGTGTTTTCCCCTCACCCTCCCTCTCCCTAATTTCTCCTTCGTCTTCGGCCTCAGTGGAGACAAGCAGCCCAGCAGCTCAGGGCCAGGCTTGGCCGGAGATGTCCAGCCATGCTGCCGGGGAGACCTCAGCTGTAAAGGTGGTGGCATTACCCTGAGTCTGCTGTGATGTAGCTGAGGGAAAAAGCGGCCCCAAAAGAGCTCTCCCCACGTCGTGTTGCTGATGAAATCACCACTAAACTGCATGGTGGAGGAGCCCACCTTTCTCTTCCCTTCACAAGGTTTGGGGGGCTCTTTCCGCCCAGGTTAGGGGGGGCAGCTGGGTCCCTCTTCCCCTCCTATCAGTGGTAGTGTGCCTTCCTCCAAAATAAGTAAGTTTTGTGCCCTTTTTTTTCTCTTTGCTAGCAACCTTTCAGTGCCTGAACCCACAAGGCTTCTGCCTCGAAGGGCAGGCAATTCAGCAGGGAGGCCAGCAGAGGGGCAGACTGCAGAGAATAATTCAGAACAAAACCCAAAAGGTCCTTTATCTCCAACTTCCTTCATGTAGATGGACAGTTAATTTTCTTCTCTTCCAGCTGGGGAAACTGAGGCTTGGAGCAAGGATGTGGTCTGCTCAGCGTAGCTGGGATTATAACCCAGCTGTATTCTCTATTAAATACCTCTGCCTCCCACAGCAGGACCTGAGGTCCAGCTACAGAGCCCCCAGGGGTTATTTCTGCAGAGCTCCAAGCTCTGGCTCTGCCCTGCTCTTCCCAGGCACAGAGTTGCAGCTGCCTGCAGAGAAAATAAACAACCCGCTTTGGATGTGTCTTGCTGGGAGTTCAGTTGCTTTTTTGCCTTGTCACTGAGATGTGGCGATTAAAGAGATCAACTGTGGGGCTTGGGGCACAGTGAGGGGACCCAGACACTTTGTGAGCTGTCACCTCACACTGTTGGGGTGAGTCTGGTGCAGAGGAGAGCTGTGATAAGGCAGCTGCGTGATGGGACATTGTGCCTAAGGCACTGTGAAATAGCCAATGAATCTCTTCTTGCTGATGAAAACGGCTCCTTTATTATGTTTAATTGTGTTTTATTATTTTATTTTATTTTATTTTATTTTATTTTATTTTATTTTATTTTACTTTTTTTTTTTTTTTCCCTTTCCCCCCAGCCTCTTTTCATCGCCTTATCTTCACTGGTAGTTAATAGATTAATGCATGTCTCAGGAAGATAAATGCACTTTCAGATCTTCAAAAGGCAAGGCAGACTCTGAAACCAGTGTTTACAACCTCTTTGGCTGGTGACAAGGCAGGCAGGCAGTGTGACATGACCTTCGGCTCAGCCTCCAAGGTCAAGCTGAGATGCAAATCCTGGTCCCCAGGAGCAGAGTGGGTACCAGAGCTCCCAGCAGCATATCTGGACCAGTCAGCCATGCAGTGTTTGGGATTACATCTCTTCTGTGCCAGGACAAACTCCCTCACCTCTGCTTATTCTCTTTCTTCAGGCATTGAAAGAGAGTTTTGGGATGGAGAAAGAAAGAGAGAGGGAAGATGGATTCAGGGGGAGAGAGCAAGCCAAAACTCTCCAGGATTCAGGACTATACAGAGGTTGAGACTTTTATGCAGCCTTAAATCCTGGATCTGGATGCACCAGTTAGAAGGTGTCCAGCTCCCAAGGTGCAGTGCCACTGCTGTTCTCCACTGAAGGCCAGATCACACCAGTTTTTGCACTCCTTGAAGATCGGAAGTCCGATATAGGTCTGTCTTGGCCACCTCTTAACATCCCGTTATGAGTTAGGAAAGTCACTCAAGGGTCTGTGACTCTGACTCTAGCCCGAGTTTTCCAAGCACGCTTTAGCTGTGTGGCTAAGCCACAGTCAAAGTACTGAGTTTTATAGATGACTTGAGTCCCAAGATGGCTTTGAAATATCCATCTCTGTGTCTGCATTCCAGCTCCTTCCCCAGCCATCAGGAGTCACAGTTTGGCATCCCTGGCTGCCAGCTTGCCTGGTGCTGCAGAGAGGAGGAGGGCTGGGGGCGGCTGGGTATGCAGGGTCGGGAAGAGCAGGGCTTGTGTTTACAGAGCTTAAGTGGTGGCTCCAGGGTGGGAGAAAATATAATTCTGTTTGAGCAGTTCACAGGCATTTTGAAGCTCGTCCCTGTGAATTAGGGACCGAGTGAAGTCATTAAACCCTAATCAAAAGCAGCTAATCAGGAATCAGTGGGAGATATTCCAATTAATCGCCGCTGGAGCTAGCGGAGCTCCAGTGCTGGCGGCTGGGGAGGGAGGATGGCAGTAAGGAATTAACAGGAGTGGAATGTCTTCTACCACCCAAGGGGTCTGTGGCATCCTGGAAGGGCACATGATATGTCTGGGGATCTCAAAAGTGTTTAAGGCACCTCAGAAGATACCTTGCTACCTAGGAGTTCCCTGTGATTTCAGAAATGTACTTTGAACAAGCTGTGGCCTTTTGGATGTTCTGCTGACCCGCTGCGATGGAAGTCTCACAAGGCTTCTCTGCCTTTTGGGGGCGGAGAGCAGCTCTCACGTACAGTTGTTAGCAGAGAACCATTACCCCATATATCTTTACATCCGTGAGTCTCCAAATGCTTTATGGATTTCACAGGTTAATATCAGCATCTTGATTTTACAGGAAACTGAGTGACATGCAAAAAGTGCCATGACATCCCAGACTTTGCACAGGCTTTGTCTGCAGTCCAGTGAAGATTTATCTGCAGTTAAAATAACTGTTTATGTGCTGGATGCAAAAAATCATTCTTGGCTCTGTTGTGAAGCCCTGCACACTCAGTTGATGTTTTCCTCTTCTGCTGACTCGTGTTAATAGCTAAGATGATGACCAGTCTCTGTGGTCAGTCACTGATAGAGAGTTAATAACTTTCCACAACCCCTAGGCACTAATCTTCTAATGCGACCGTTAATGGGAGCAGCAACGTTTGCATTGCATGGTCTCCTAAATTCAGCCATGGTCATGGTTTCCTACCACACCCTGCTACCATACCAGAAAGACCTAAAGTCTTTCTGCTCCTCATCCCTGAAGTTAGCAGGCAGTTGTATCCCATGAAAGCAGACAGTGTGTGGTGTGGAGCATTAGGGCGTATGAAGGTGCCTGGACCCCTGAACACCTCCTGTGCCATTAAGTTGCTGGAACACAATGCCACTGTGTGTTCCTTTCTATTTTACGATAAAAACCCTCAAGGATATGGTAGAGTCCTCTCACTGTTAAAAGCATCTGGGGAAGAGCAGAGGTATTCTGCTGCTTTTGGAGATTCCCTTGCTTCCCGCTCCAGAGAAATGTCTCTCTTCATAAATCTTATTGTACCAATAAAATCCCTTCCTGTTCTTTAGCTTCTGCCTGATTCCCTCTAACGTGACTGTTACACTATTGCATTCAGGCTGCACTATAAAAAGAATAAAGTGCATTGTGTCGGATCGAGCACGGCTGTAAATCCTTGCCAGGTTGGAGTCGACACAAATTGAATTCTATCATGGCTCTTCTTCTGAGGGTTTGCCGACTACCTTTTAAATTTGCCAGGGATGAGATGCAATTTAGTTTAAGTAACTAAAGTGAAAAGGTGCACAACATTGTTGTAGGGCATTAGCTGCCGAGGTTCAGGTCTGTAGAAGAAGGGGCACTTCTCCGTCCAAAAAACATTACTCAGAAATGCAGATGAATGCGATCAGCGAGCCTGAGCTCACATTTGCAGATATGATCTTATTATTTAAACCCCAAGAGACAGGTTTTCTGGAAAGCCCACCTCCTCACTAGACGGCAAAGTGACAGCAAAATCTGATACGATTCCCTGGTGCTTGAAATATTGCTGCTCGTGCACTCACCCCTTTTCATGTGTGTGTTGCAGGGGGAAGTGGTGCTTATGGAGGCTTTTCATCTAGGTTGAGATAAAGATTTTTGATCTAGGCCATAATCTAAACCAATTCCTATTTTATTGCATAGCCCCACAAATAAACACGTTGGCATAATTGAGGAGGGTGGTAAATCAGGGACAAGGACTGTCTGAGGGTCTCTTGTACTGTGGAGATGCTGTGTGAGAAACCTCCTGACTGAGACTGGACCTGGGCTGACATCTTCCTGGCAGTCTGTCATGTTGGGGGGTTTGGAACTATCAAACATCCCCACAGACCTGGCTTGTCCTCCTCCAAACCTGGGGGGCCGCAAATCTTCATCCCTGCTGGTGGGGCTGGGGGATTTCCAGGAGTCTGAGGACTTCTTAAATGGCATTGCTTGTCCTGTGCCCCCCAGGGCCAAGACTGATGCAGGGCTCTTAAAACCAGCACATCAAGCAACAGGAGTGAGGAGGTTAAGTATTACCAGGGCACTTAAGTTCTCCCAGGGCTTTTCTTTCTGACTCAGACACATCTTCCCTTCCCCGTGTGTTGGTTCCCAGCAGCCAGAGGATGATTTGCCACCCCCTGCAATGTGCATAGAAATCTTCTGGTTTAAAATTGCCCAGATGTTGTCACGGGATGGCATCTCCTGTGACATCTGATGTCACTCTCTTCCCTGCCCTGGAAGCTTGTTTCCTCGCAAGGTTTTGTTTCCTGATCTACCGTCCTGTCCGTCTGCTGCTTTCCTCATCGTCTCTGTGACTGCGCTGAGCTATTGATTTCTGCCTTGCTCATTTTGTAGATTTGGGGAAGGGGGAGGGATGCCTCAAGGGAAGGTCAGGATAAATTGGCAATTTGTCTCCGCGTTGGCTTCTGCATCCCTTACTCGAGGTCTCCATTTCATCCTTGCCCTTGTTGCAATTTTTCTGCCAAACGCCATTTTTACCCTCCTCACAAGTCCCAGGAGAGCTGTTATTTATGGCTGGTGGAACAAAACCAAACGACACAAGCTGGTTCCTAGCTGCAGGAGGATATCCATCAGTGGCTACTTTAAAGAAAGCCTTTTGTTTAATTATGGGATCACTCATGTTCTCTCCAGTCTCTTGCTCCTCTTGGCCTCCCCTTGCATCATACCAGTAAGAAGTCCAGGAGGTACTTCATTCTCTGCTGGTGACTGATGGTTTACTCAAACGATTTCTAGATCTTCTCTGTTCATATTCCTACTAGTGCAAACCCTTCTTCATTGCTCAGAATACTTAATACCTGGGAGGAGGGGGCAAAAGGTCATCCACTTCACAGTCAGTTTTGGAACAATAAATATTATTTCATGAATATTTTTGCAAAAGGACGTGCAGTGTCCCTGATTTCTATCTTCTTCCCCTCCTGTTTAATCAGGGTTTTCTTTTACTAAAAAGCAAAACAAAGACCCTAAGGATTTCACTGAATGAACACAAGAATAATTTTTACCAAATCCTTCCCTATTTACTCTGTTTCTGCTATGGCAGATGCCTCAGTTTTTTCCCAGAACCCAGACAGCTCTGTCTGGAAACGCATCTGAAAGTAGACTGAAGTTTGTCCTCTGTGGCTCTGACCCTGGTAAGTCACCTACCAGTGACAACATGCAGGTAAAAACAATCTTTGGGTGAGTCCTTGCACAGGACTGAATCCAAGACCTCTCTCTCCTCGGCAGACCTTGTTTGTCAGGCTCTGGTAGTTACGAGAAGGAGGAGCAGGTATTTCTTGTCTGGACCTCTCAGAGCCAGAGAAATGGACCGTGCTGGATGGAGAAAGGACATTTGCTTTCTCTGAGGCACTGACATCTCTGAGGTGGTGATATGAGGCATCAGGAATGGAAATGCACTTCTTTAGGAGAGGAAAAAGCCTGTGAGCTCAGACTCTACAGTAATTCACCTGGCTGTGTATCTGGCCCTGAGCCCCAGGAACCCTTTCCAGCTCTGCTTTGCATTTTGTGAGTTGTTTCTAGAAATGGCCGGTTTTCATGGGCAGGTCGCAGTGTGATGAATGACTGAGGACGATCAGCGAGGATATCTGTCTCCACTGAGGCTTTGTGAGTCAGCTACCCCATGTCTAGCTGCTACTTTTCTGCCTTAAAAGCCTCAATATTCTCCACTCAGCTCACCTTCCTGCTCTTTCCTGGTCTCCAGATCCATTAGTCTGTCTGGGCTGGTACCCATTAAACTGCTGAACATGGGCTACTCCAAGCAATCTAATCAGGGCTGCAGCTATGAAAGGCAGAAATAGTAAGAAACCGAGTCACCAGGGCAGGCAGTCTGGCACCTGGATTAAGACAGAAGTTTCATGAAGGCTCGTCATTGTTTGTGGAGAACCACAGAAGCTGATGAGGACAGTATTTGATTGCCGTGACAGTAGTTATTAATAAATAGTTTACTAACGCGGAACAGCAGTATTCGTGGGTCCCACAGTCTGACTTTTGCAAGGCTTCCAGTACCAGTGGTCCGTGTGCCACCTCCCAAAACTGTGATTAGAAGCATGCTTGTGCAGCTCAGCACAAGGAGAGCCCAGTGAGGTTTCCCGGGCTGAGGGCAGTAATTTTACAATTACTAGGTCTGATGGGAAGGCAGGGTGGAATCTGCCTTTTGTGCTCCATTTTCACCCACAAAGTTTACACTTAAGACCCAGATGGATAGTTTTAGCCCTGAACTTCCCAGCTGTTCTGTGCTACCCTTATTCCTGTTTGGAAGTAGATTTATCTTTGAATAGTTCCCACCTTAACTCTATTTCAGTGCTTATTTGTTCGGATTGTCTGTTAAATTCCTTGGAATGAGACTTTTCAGGAAGGGATGTCTTTTTCTTTATGTCCTGTGAAGAGAGAATCTTAGTTAATGTCTCTCTTGAGGCAAGAATAGCAGTTTTACAAATCCCAACTCTACCTCTGGATAAAGTTCAAAGGTTTGCCTGGACAGCTATCTTAGGAAGCAGTTCTTTTACACACTTGTGCCCCTGGAAAAAAATTGCTTTTTCAGTTTGATTTGCTCTTGGTTCAGCAAGCAAACTGTGGAAAACTGGCCAAGAGTTTTATTGCCACATCTAAGTCATAAAAAAATTTAAAAAGCTATTCACCCTTTTAACAGATATAGCTTATGCTGGCCAAACTTTTAAGTGGTCTTTATCTGGGAGTGCTTTTAAAATACATAATGGAGTGTTGAAATGAAGACGTTGGACAGCAGGTGCGCTCCTTGCTTCAAAAGCTCCCAGGTAAGGATTTGTTCACTTTTGACATCCCATCCATCAGAGATGCCGAGATTTTGTCACAGTTCCCAGCAGAACAAATTGTCACATAAATCAGAAAAGGTGGAGCCAGTCAAGACATGGGATCTGGCTGCATTTATTATAAAACTAGGAGTTGCATGCTGAAAAATCCTGGTTTCTGCCCCCTCATGTTAATTTAAAAAGAAAATAAGGCAGTTAATTCTCATTTTGGATGGGAAGAAATCTGTTCAGTGGATTGAAGTGACTGGAGATTTTTTTTCCCCCTATTTGGCATGTGCACATGATTTAGTTATTTCACACTTGGCCTTTGGGTATTATTGGTATAAATCCCTTTGCACTGTGTGGAAATACATAACCCTTGAAGCCCAAAGATACGTTTCTCAGGCCTCCCAGATGGTGTGTGAGTTACCCCGCTCAGCAGAGAGCCACAGCCCTAAGAGACTCTTACTGGAAAGGATGCTAGTTACTGGGACTGTTCATTTCTTTGGTTTTAAGCAGCGCGGTTTTTTGGTATTTAGTGTTTTTCTCAAACACCTGTGAGGGGCTGCTTACAGCCAATGGGCTGCTAAAAGCCCTCGCCTCCAGCCAGAAAAGGAGTTCTGAAAGATGCGTTGGGGGCTGTGGGATCAGATGTGCCCGGAGAACCTGGGACTGGCTTTCCAGGTGCTTAAAAAACAGCATTAAAGCAAGTTCTCAGACGTGACCAGTCTGAATCCAGCATGAAAATTAGCTGTTATTTTAGAAGCCTTAATGAAGGCTGGAAACCTGCCTACTGTTTGGTGAGTGGTCCTGGACTTTTAATTGGTGTTCATTCAAGACCTTTTCATTCTTTGGGGAGTTCGCTTTGAATGAGTATGAGATGCTGAAATTTGGAACTTTTCTATGGAACAGAAGTTGTCACATTTTCAGATTCAGAACAGCCAAGAGTTTCATCCAGCCCATTTGTAATCCCTTCATTTAGATGGAATGAAGCGTTTCGTTCTGATAAGGTCAAAGCATGAAAATATGAATATATTAAAATACGTGTCAAAATGAAGGTAATCAAAATGAGAACTGGAGCAAACACTGTTGAAATAATTCACTCGGTTTTTTTCCCCCCACTATAAATTTCAGCGCTGTGGACATATCCTTATGAAATGTTTTCATGGGAAAACTCTATTTTGCTAGTAGATAGCTACCCTGACCAAAATGATAAGATTTCGATCAGCTCTTGGAAAAATACAGGCTTTGGGAGGGTGATGCTTGAGATTCCCTCGCGCTGGCATCAATCCCACCCCTGCCTCCAGGCTCGCTGGCTGAGGAAGCCCTGGCGCCACTGCTGCTGGTGGTGTGGCTCAGAGGTCCCTGGTGACCCTTAAGCTTAGGGTTTGTGCTAGGGGCTGCACAGGGGCTGCTTGAGATACTGAGGTTTAATCTGTAACTTTCCTCTGGTGTCTCCATAAAGATCTGCTGGCGTCCTTAGACACCGTCCCCAAAGTTGTGTTTGCTGCCCTCCCCTCGGTAGGATAAGACAGTCATTCAAGAGGAGGGAATGCAATTGCAAATGAACACCTGAAAATTGATCCAGGCTATAATCATCTTATAGTATTTCAATTGCGGGTCTCTCCCTCCTGATTCCACAACAGTCAATCGTTCCCTGTTGAGTCAGCCGCCTCTTCTCCTCTCTCCACTTTGCCCCTCTTGGTTTCGATTCAATCTATATGCATTTCCTCGCAAAATATAAACACCGTGCCCTCTTCCAGGCGTGCTGCCTTCCTGCTGTTTCCCAATTGCTAGCAGCGTTTCTATGCCGCTGCCATCTTCCACCGCGGAGGGGGATCTATAAAACTTGACTCATAAAGGGAAAGAGATGGAATTTGACTCATGAAACGAAAGAGACGGTGGATAGGTGAAAAAAAAAAAGATGGATGCCCCCCTCCCCAAAAAATAAAGAAATATGGGCAGAAAATGAAAGAGATTTAAAGCAGCTATCAATCGGTTGCTGTTCGAGCTTTAAGAGCTGTTGAAACAACATAATAAAAGGCAATAAACGAGGGATTTATGACCTACCTGCTGGAAATAGCTCGCTACATCTATTGTGTGGGGTGAACACAGTGTGCAAGGTGGGGGGAGGATCGGTGCCTGCCCGCCTGGTGTGCACACGTGGCCGAGCTGGGAGCCCCTTTACGGGGCTGTGCAGGTACTTGTGGCTCTGCCCTCCAGTTTCTCCCCTGCCTCTTCATCTCCTCCGCTGCCCCTCAACTCTCTGAATCCCCATATTTAGGGGCTTGGCATTTTGTGTCTTAATGACTCGGTTTTGTTCAGTTTGACTAGTAAGCCCAAGACAATTTGTTGTAATCGATGGCAGCAGGCTGGAATTTTAAGGGCCAGGTATTTTACCACTGGGGTTGGACCCTTGAGCTAAATCTTGAAGGCAGGGAAGGTGAAAACATACAATACTGCCTACGGCAGCGTCGAGAAAGGCTTGTAAACTGCTGGCACATATTTAAATTGCAGGAAAATCACCGGGGGGGAATAAATCTACAAAAACAAAACCAAACTGAGAAGAAAGTGAGTGACTAAACATGGAGATTTCTAATGCCTTCTTCAAGGCTGAAACTGTCCTTTTAAAGAAAAAACAACCTTCCCTCCTGCACAAAACCCACAGAGGGTTGAAACTGCAGACATTTGCAGAAAAACATAGTTAGGCAGCACACGTCTGGCGCAGGATTCTGGCTACAGTGCCGGTGGTAGCCTTGCATGGTTTAAGGACCACGGATGCAGGAGAGCTACAGCTCTGAGGAGACTAAATCTCTGGAAGATGGTCCCCTGGGCATGGGGAATGGGCATCTACCCTAGAAACACACATGCAGGATAAAGTGTCTCATCTTTCCCAGCCCTGGATGCGAGAGCGGGGTGTGCCGGGTGTTGCTCTGCTTCGTTTCAAAGCCCTGGCACAAAGCCTTCCCCTGTGATTCGTTTTCCCCTCTTTCTTCCTCAGAAAGAGTTTTAACCTCCTGCCTGTCACTCTTGCTTTCCGGCCACAAGTTACATGCTTTTGTTTTGCAAAACGCAGTAAATCTTCATGGTGACATGAGAAGCTCTGGCATATCCAATGCTGTTTGTTCTTTCGGAGGAAGGTGGGGAGAAAAGCGAGCAGGCTGAGAGGGGTAAATCAGTCCACTTTATAAAAAGAGAGATGCAGCATGGCACAATGCTGTAATCCAATGGAGCCAGTGTGCGCTGGAGAGACAGATCTGGGACGGAGAGAGGAGGGGTGGTGGGGATGCAGTAATCCCATGTCCCTCTTAAATCCCCAGCATGGAACAAAGCCTTTGTTAGCAAATAAGGATAGGAGAGTGGTAGCAATAAGCTAAATAAATGCCCTTAAATTCAGCTGTAATAAAAAGCTTGGGAACCTGCACTGGAGCCCTTTCATAAACATTTTGGGACAAGATTGTTCTAATTATAAAAGCCCAATCAGAGCGATCAGCAGGCATGAAACTGTGGATTAATTCAGCTCCTTGAATGCCAATCTGTGGCAGAGAGGCAACAACTGCCTTCTCCCTCCCCCTGCCTTGAAAGGTTTTGGATGCTCTTTATCTGGCCATACTTTGGAAATGGCTCCTATCAACAAAAGGGGAAAGGGGCACAAAGACCAAGAGAAGAAACGGCTTCAGTGTGTTCACCCTGTGAAGGGGAGAGCTGGCCTGCCTGGCCCTCATAGTCCCAGGGCTTTCCCCCATGTGCTAAGAAGCCTTTTCTTGGTGTTTCAGACTGTGGGGACGTACAGGAGCTTGTCTGTGCAGGATCCTTTTCCATGTCTGTCTGCGCATGTGTAACAGCTCTTGTGCATCTCAGTGGGGTCATGGACTAGGTCCATCCATTCCCCTCCCTTTTGCCCCCTCCTACCTCGAATCGTTCCTGTCTCCATAAATGCAGTGAAAGGAAAAGAAAAGTTAAGTGTTTGAGAGCTGCAGATTTGAAAACTGTCAGGAAAGGATTTGGACACCTCAAAAGAAAAAACAGCAATTTCCCTTCATTGCAAATTCAAGAGTCAGGTCCTCCCTCAGCCATGACTCTGTCAAGTCAATCTTGACCAATCAAGATGCTTGATTAAATAATAAACCATAGCTTCTCTCAAACTGCTGTAGTGTTGGCTTTCTAAAAATTCTCTTGGAGACTCCAAAGGTTAAAAAGTTCTGTGTTTATAAGAACCATAAAGAAATGGCATAGTATGAGTGGTTAGAAACTGCAAGAAAATCGCCCTTTTCTCCCCTAATCACAAGACTATCAAAAAGGTCATCAGATTTGGCAACAGTCTTTGAAAAGATGTTTTGGAAATCTGAGTGGGGAGCAGTTTCAGACCTGTGACACCTTATGCTTGCAGAAAGTCTTGCTGATGGCTGTGAAGAGGGTCCTCCTTGCTGTCCTGGAGGAGATTCCCACCCCAGGTCAATATTTCTGCTTTCAGTTTCCCCCGGTGTTTCTTCCTCTGCTGCCACCTCAGGAGATTTCCCTCATTTCAATTTTTCACTTCACGTGCAAAAATAAAAGCAAACCAAAAATCTACTCCTGTCCCAACCATTTCTCCTAGTCCACCTGCAGCAGACAAATTTTGAGGCAAGAAGCCTGTAGTTAATGGAAATTCTGTGAATTTACAAACAAGCATTCAGAGGGGAGAATGTGCCTATTTATCTCCTAATACAGTGGTTAAAAAAAGTCTTTCTTTAATTGCATTTGGAATCTATTCTAACGATTTACCCAGGAGAGTGTTAAGATGTCAAGGCTTTTTCATTAGTAATATATCCCCAAACAAAATCTTTGTTAAGATAGGTTAAGGCAGTAAATAGACCATTAATTTACAGGGACATAATTAGTACCTTGCAGTTATTCATGAAAATAGTAGGATTTCTTTTGTTGTTATTCAATGGCAAGATTTAAAACAAATATAGAATCAGCAAGTCAAAAAACACAGAGGCCAAAAAAGCATCAGAGGTATTGATTAAAATTTCAACAAGAACCTCAGCTCTGCCCCGGTACCCAAAACAACATAATTTATGCAAACAAAAAGCAGTCTCCAAGTGGTAAATGATGGACACAGAAAACAGCATCTAGAGTTTTGAGCACATATCAATACATGGCTGTAGAACAGCCTGTTTTAAGAGCTGTAGACTATATCCCACATATAAAATAAGGAACAGCATTTGTTCCTAAGAGATTGTTGTCAATATTCAGATTTCCAGTTAAAGTATTTTATTTATTGTTATTTATGTAATTGTCACTATTATCTTTGCAACCTTGGTATCATTTTGTTTAGAGGAACTGAAACAAAATGTTTTGCAGGGTCAAGGTCTTCTACTTTAGATTCTCAGAATTTAAAAAAAAAAAAAGTTTTAATTTGAAAACATTTATCAATTTGAAGCTATTTTTTATTATTCTTAATTTTAGGTTATTAAAATGAAGTAAATTTTGGTTGACTTCAGACTGACTGAAAAACTCATTTTATGAAATTCTGTATCTCCTCATTAGAAAGCTTGGTTTCACACAGTCCAGAAATCAACTTTGAGCCAATTTTAGGTTTTCATGTGTATTACTGCAACTTCCAAAGCAAAAAGGAATTTTCAGGGGTCAGGAACCGTACTCATAGGATAGTAAGGCTATAAATCATGGGCATTGCTCAACAGGTAAAATATATTAGACAGCAGTTAATGTTGCAGTTATAAATAATAGCGAATTATTGAAGTGAAAAAAGGGGCAGTAATAAGGTTATTGTGTGCTGGACCAAGAAGTTCGAAGTTCAGCTGCATCATGAGACGAATGTATTATTGCTTCCCAGACAAGACCTTTTTGTAGCAGCTGAAGTGAAAGCAGAGCAAATAAAGTCTCACTGAAAAGAAGGTAACAAGAACCATTTTAATTTCTTAAGTTGACTTCCCTTACTTGTTCTTGGCTGCTAGTAATGTTGAGGTGCTGTACAGGTGGGTAGAAAATACCGTGTTTTCTTTAGGGGAGTTTTTCCAGGTAGTTTCTCTTTTAAATATAAAAACGATCTTTTATTTTTTTTAAATTGGAAAAATATCTGCCAGAACAATTTCTAGAAAAGGTCTTGGGAAACTAAATGTTCAAAGAAATAGAATAATTGCCCAATTATTTGCTGGAATTGCTCTTCCTATGGCATTTAAAAGGAGCCCAAACTTAATCTTCTCTTGTTAAGCCTTGTAACTCCCATTTTGCTATTGAATGTGAGACTAAAAGCGTGACATAGGAATTGGGGAAACTGAGGCAGGGAGTGATTTCTTAGTTGCTGAAGGCTGCAGAAGGAGGCAGCACTGTCACAGCTGGGCTGTCCCAGGCCAGGTCCCTGATGGCATCAGTGGTGGCATTTGCTAGTGACTCCCTTTCACCACCGTGGGACTGGCCAGAGACCAGCTTGGAGATCGCCGGCAGCGTTGGCCGGTGGAGATACTGGGATGCAAATTCCAGCTCTGCCTTGCCTGCCTTTGTTACCTCTAATCCAGACACGTTGACAGCAGGACAGACTCCTACTGGGACAGTGCTACAGCTTGACCCCGCAGATGGTAAGGATCTCGCAAAGTCTCCGTGTCGTAAAGCTCTGCTGCAGGGTGGAGAATTTTAATAAGGACAGGAAAAAATAGCGAGAGACAGGGAGAAAGGGATACATTGCAAAGAACCTGACCTTATTTCCTCGGAGTGTGTGACTAAATCACACAGCTAAAAATAGGTAAGTGATTTGCTTTGATGCTGTAGGATTTTGCTGATACCACTTTTGTTACACGTATAAATATAGAGATTTAATATAATATTTCTCTTACTGCAGTGTCTTCTATTAAGACAGTGCTAAAGTCTCGAGAGCTGCTGTCTCTGTCTGCTGCCTTAAGCTGTGAGCTGCAAGCCGAGACTTCTTGGCTCCGCAACTGATATGCTGCTGGCCTTTGAAAAAACGCATGAGAAATTTCTTCCAGGAGGGGTGTTTAGTGTCAAGCATTGTCCATTCCTGGTTCTCTGAGACAGTCACTCCAAAACCAGTGGGAACTTCCCTGCTTATTTGTTATATGAGCAACTGCTTTGGAAAATTTTGGTCCCTGTCTCCCCATCTTTATAATGGGAAGGATAAAACTGATCTGCCTCCAGAGGGTCTCAAGCAAATTGGTCGGGTGATGCATGGGGATAGCTGTGAGGTGCTCAGGAGTGGGCACTATGAGCCCACGCAGGTGATTAAGGGGAGGCCGGTCACTGGTGGTGCACCCCAGAGGTGGATACTGGGGCCGGCGTTGTTTCACATCTTCATTAATGACCAGGTCGATGGCGCAGAGAGCACCTCAGCGAGAATGCGGACAATACAAAACTGCAAGGAGGTTTTGATAGACCAGATGGTTGCGGCACCATTCAGAGGGACCTTGACGGGCTGGAGAAATGTGCCAGCAGGAATCCTATAAAGTGGGTACGTCCTATAAAGGGGACGAATAACCCCTTACCTGGGGAGGAATGACCCCAGGCAGCAGCACGTGCTGGAGAGCAGCTTTGCAGAGAAGGACGTGGGAGTCCTGGTGGGCACCAGGTTGGCCATGAGCCACCAACGTGCCCTTGTGGCAAAGCCAGCCAACAGGCACCTGGGGACATTGGGCAGAGCGTGGCCAGCAGGTGGGAGGCAGAGGTCCTGCCGCTCTGCCCAGCCCTGTGAGACACATCTGGGTGGTGGACCTTGGGCAACCTGCTCCAGCTGGCCCTGCTAGAGCAGCAGCTGGATGAGGTGGTGGTGCAGATGTGCCCATCAGTCTCAGCAGCTCAGTGAGTCTGTTATATGGGGATCAGAGAGATCCAAGCCTGGACTCTGCCGTGAGCTCCTCCGCAGGGCTTCAGCTCAGCTCTCCTCACACCTCAATGCTTTTTTCCTTTTCTGACTGAGCTGAGAGTGTCAGCTCTGCTAGGTGTCTGAGGCTGGAAGTGTACAAATGGAGAGAATTATTTAATACTAAACAATTACTCTGTTGCATAAAGCTCTTATATTTGATACTGAGGAGCCTATGCTGAATGCAAACCTCCAGACAGAACTGTCAGGGAGCAGGAGAAAAGAGACGGAGGTTTATTTACATTCAGAGCGCAGTGTCTCACCAGTGCTCATCTTTTTTATGTCCCTCCATGCTTTCCCTTTTCCTTGTTGCCCTCCACTTCTTTTATTCTGTAAAGTCTCTGCTTGCATGCAGGGGTACCAGACTCTCCACCTTCTGGGTGGACTCTGAGAGTTAGTGTAGATGGGGAAACTGAGGAAACGACCACACTCTGGGGACTTTGGTTTCCCAGGCTCCAGGCATGTCTCTGCTCCTCCTGGCTCTCCGGAAAAGTCTGAGAGGATGCTGCTGCTCTCCCACATCTCCTAATGACTCCTCACCTTTGGGAAAGAGCAACACATGCTCCGATGCACGGTGCTCCTTGCAGAGAGCTGTGTAAATAAAGGCTCCAGCTGAGGGATGCCAGGAGCTGGCACGGCAGGGACTGCCACTTTGTCAACATAACCCTGCTCCTGACAGGCCCTGTTTTGTGGAAACAGTTCCTTGCGATGGACTGAGTTTATCTCTAAGTCACTGGATTTACACTGGAGATCTAAACAGCCTGGTAAATCTGCCACCGAAACACCGGGGCAGCATTCATCTGAGCGTCCCTCTGCGCGGCTGGGGATTCTCCGTGCACTGCTCAGCCTGGACGTGACTCTCTGCCCATGCAGCAGGCAGTCTGTTTGGCTCAGGGGGACTCTTAGCAACCATAAAATGTGCAATTAACCCCCCCTTCCTACTTCAAACTGTCTCATCAGGCTCCCAAGCTAGGCAAACGTTACAGCTGTGAAGAGATGAGCATGCTGTTTTCAGCCTGCAGCTGCCAGCCAGCTACCCGAGGAAAACCAGTGTTTAAAAATCAGAGCTCTTCCCTCCTCGCCGCGGTCAGCCCGTGCCCACCGGCCACCATGTGCCGACAGATGAGCCGCCTGTTGCATCCCCTTCCCTGGCGTCAGCCTCCTCGTACCCGTTCTAGGGGGACAGAGCGTCTCGCTGCGGTCCTGGTGCTGAGCAGATACAAAAGCACTAAATTAATTTTCATACAGCCTTTCGGTCAAGCAGTTCAAAGCCTTTTAGAGGCTTTAATTGAGCCTCGGAGTTAATGAAGCCTCACTAACATGCCTGCTGGATAAAGGAGTGTTTCTTATCCCCTGTTTTACAGAGGTTGTGCAGAAAGCTGAGGCAGGTTGCTGTGTGGGTTGGGTTAGGGTTGTTTTCTCCTTCAAAACTAATCATAAAGCACAAAGTGGCCTGCCTTATCAACAGAAATATTTTCAGAGTTTTTTTGGAATAAAAATTGTTTCCCTCCCCTGGTCCTAAAGAAATTGCAAACAAACTTTGGGATTGAAATGAACCTTTTGCCTCCGCACAGATTTTTCAGGCAAACTAAGCCAAGTCTTCTAACTGCCTTGGAAGCAGCAGTGCCCTGTGAGGAGAGGTCCTCTGCGTTCAGAGGTCCCTCACCAGACAAGTCAATTCTGCATCAAATATAAGAACTAAATGACTTCCAAAACCCATGCCGTGAACGGATGGGCCCCCCTGTCCCCCAAACAGTCCACATGTCCCAGGCTTGAGCCATCCTCCAGCTCAGCCAGCGTGCCCAGGAGCTGCGTGTGAGGGCCTGATCCTGCGAAGTCTGTCACACTGGTGGCAGTGAAGATCCCTCCTTCCTCAACCACCTACATGTAATTTCTTGGTGCCCGTGGCCAGGACCTGTTCCAGCTGCCTAGCCCGAGCCCTGGCCAAATGCAAACTTTCTGGGTTTTGCTGCTCCTTGCCAGAGCGAGAGGCACCGCGGAGCAGCAAGCCTTCCCGCGCAGCAGCGCTGCTCAGATATGCTGACCTCAAACCGTTTCAATCACCACCTTCCAAAGGGGCCCTTGTTCTTGGCGATTAAAGCTCACGAAGCTTGTTTAAAACTTGCCCTCTCTGTATTTTTAACGCCGGCTGCTGCAGCGTGACCCTGTGCACGGTGCTCACCGGGCTGAGCAGCTCCCTGCACCCTCCGGCCTGCCTGGCTCCTGCCTCCAGCCCTGGCTCTCCCTGGCTTCCCTCTGCAGTCCTGCAGCCCTGCTGCCCGTGTCTAGTGTGGAAGGGGGTAAAAGGAACGCAGGCTGCCCAGCAGTTTTCAGGTGGGAGCCCGTGGGAGCCTGTATCGAATCAATAAAATGGATAAAGAGGGTAAGACACGTATCCTGCTTCTCAGTTTTTTCCCTGCCCAATTTGAAGAGTCACCCTCGCCAGGCTCCTGGTGGCTCATTTTCCAGTGTGGACGTGAGCAGAAGACAGCACTGGGATGCCATGGGCTGCCGTGGGGTGGGCTGGTCCAAGCTGAGGGCTTTGCCATGACGTTTAGGTGAGTGTGCAAACCACCCTGGCCTAGAAACTACACAGAAATCACAGGGAAAGGCCTCTCCACAAAGAAACCCTTGTTTATCCGTGCGGACTGAAACACCTGCATGGACACCACTCCTCCGGTTCTCCCTGCGGGGCTCCCCAGCACCACAAAACCAGGGCAGGGATCACCCTGCCCACAGCAGCGAGCATCGGCCCTGCGCGGCGCGCAGAGAGCTTGGCAGAGCGAGAGAGCGCTGCGCAGAATGAGTTTCCCCACACCTCAGGGAAGACTCCGCGTTGCCTTTGGGGACACATCGCGTTAGGATTGGTCCCTCCGTCTCAATTGGTTCTTCCCACTGCGGATTTCCTTGAGGATTTTGAGGAAAACTTTTGGATCCATGAAAAGAAATTTTATACATATATATATATATATATATATATATATGTATGCGCATATAAATATATATATACACACCTATATATATATATATATATAAAAATTAATCAAAGTCCCTGATGCTTTCTGATTGCCCCAGGAGCAGCCAGGCTGCATCCTCACCCCTGCAGCTCTGCAACACGCCCCGGCACTGCCTGAAAGCGGAGCTGGGGAGGTTTAGGGCTGGGGGGGGCAGCCGCTGGCCGGACTTTGGTGGCCTTTAGGACCCGCTTTTCAGCCGAGCCCCGTGCGCAGCAGGTGGCGTCCCAGCTCCACGGGAGACGGGCGGCCGCGGGTGGGCGGCGCAGGGATGCGCGGGGCAGGGATGAGCAGGGATAAGCAGGGATGGGCAGGTCAGGGATGGTCAGGGATGGGCAGGGATGGGCAGGGATGGGCAGGGATGGGCAGGGATGCTCGGGGCAGGGATACTCGGGGCAAGGATGGGCAGGAACGCTTGGGGCAGGGATGGGCAGGGATGCTCCGTGAGGGGATGCTCGGGGCAAGGATGCGCGGGGCAGGGATGGGCAGGTCAGGTGTGGGCAGGGATGGGCAGGGATGCTCGGGGCAGGGATGCACAGATATGCTCGGGGCAGGGATGGGCAGGTCAGGTATGGGCAGTGATGGGCAGAGGTGCTCCGGGCAGGGATGGGCAGGGATGCTCGGGGCAGTGATGGGCAGAGGTGCTCCGGGCAGGGATGGGCAGGGATGCTCGGGGCAGGAATGCACAGATCCACTCACCAGGGTGGGGGGCCGGGGAAAGGAGCAAACCCGTTTTCCTCCAACACTGGGGATTTCTTGTGCTGCCCCGTGTTTGCCTCTCTGGCAGCGCTGGGGTTGGCTCGCGTGCTCCCTTTTGCAGTCCTCGCAGGGAGGAGATGCGTGGCTGTCTGAGCTGTTTGGCCAGACAAAGCTGTTTGGGATTATTGCAGCTAAATCTATCTGTATTCTGGAAAATCATCACTGCTCAGTTGAGAAAGCATCCCGCTTCTAAAACATAAAAGCCTCCTGAAATGAGCATTAAGTTCCCAGAATGTTCCCCCATTTCACGCCCCCCAACCTTAGCTCTGTCCCTGTTTCTGACCTGGCTGTGCAGCACTTGCACACAGAGAGGCCTGGGGCATCCTAACGATGCCTTCATCTTTTTTTTTTTTTTTAATTTATTTTTCTGGTGCTTTCAAACACTGTTCAATTTTCAGCTTTGGAAAAGCTTCAGGGACTTTGCCAGAACCACTGCAGTAGGAACTGCACTGCAACCAAATATAGAAATGAAATTTTGGATGAAGTACAGGCTTGGGTGCATTTTGGCAGAAAGTTTCAGTGTTTTCCTCACAGCACTGGCTCTGTGTGGAGTAGAATATTCCCAGGAATAGATGTGGATGGCTCTTGGGGCTGGTGTTTTGAAATGTGTAGGGTAAGTTTGCATCAGTGTGCGAGGAGTTAGCAAGTAGAATAGAGCTGAACTCGGATTTTATGTCCTGTGAAATTCCCAGGGCTTATTTCATTCCAAAGCAGAATAAAACTTTTTTTTTTTCTTTTTTTTTTCTATGTAGAAACAGAATAATCTGGAGAGAAATATTTGCATTTAGAATGATTATCATCAGTGTTGAACTGTTTTGGCTTTGGTAGTTGGTAAGCTCACTCTGACACTTCCATCTTGACTTTTAGAGTCTTTTACAAGTGATAATGTAGTAAGAGTCCAAAAAAGAGAGCCAAAATAAATGACAAAGTAGAACAGTATCAAAGCAATAAAATGTAAGTGGAATTGTCATACTCCTGCAAGCCACTTTGCATTCATTGAATAGCATCCACTGCCTGAAAAATCTTCTGTGGAGTAACTTTTGACCCAGCTGTGCTCAGATTTTCATTTGCAATGGAAAGAGCAGCTGGCATATGTAATTTTCAGGTCAGAATGAATTGTAATTTATAATATTACTCATAAATTGAGGTATATTTATATGTAAATATTTGCATATAAACATATTGGTATTTATAGATTAATTTATAGTTCTGTTTTTTCAGCTGCTCAATTATGATTTAGCAGATACAATGTCTGTGGGTTCATTTACTTCAGCCCTTTCCCTAGAAGACAGCCATACTGGATGAAGTGGAGGAGTGGGAGGCAGAAAGGGGTGCAAGGGGACTGCAGGGATGCTCTGAGGATTTGCTGTGTAAAGCAGGGAGTTAGGGGAGCCCTCGCTCAGCCCTGGTTGCTTCCTTCGGGTGCATGGTGTGTCTCACGGCAGACACAGCGATGCCATTAGGCAAATAAGTTGGCCTGAGACATGCAGATAAGGCTGGAAAGGGACTGCCTGAGCCTTCCCAAGGAGCAGTTCTTTGAAGGCGTTTTGAGGCGCTGGTGCTGCTGGCAAGAGATATGAAGGACCTTGAAAATCAACCAGATGAAGGCCTGTCCCCTAATACCCGTAAGCTTAATTTTATCAAGGAAGTTTCTTGTGCCTGAGGACAGTAATAACCATTCCCTGCAGGATGCCAGTGCCCAGGGGTGGGCCCCTCTCCTGCTCTACCGCACCAACCAGCTCCAGCTCTGTCAGCCATCTCACTCTCCCCTTCCCAGGACACCCCGATGCTGGAGAGGCACATAGTGTACCTCAACTCCCACCATCAGCCTGTGCTTATGAAGGGAGATCGGTTGAGGACATGCACACCCGTATGCACGCGCAACGGGGAATTTGTCTCTGCTGCACGGCTGTGCACCAGCGCGCTTCTGCTCGTGCAGCTGTTTTGGGTTTTGGTTCTGCACATCTGTGCCACCTCGGTGGGAGCACACCCTGCCTTGTGATGTAGGTTTGGTGCAGCCTTGGTTGTACTGAGTTCGTGCAGGCTCAGCGCACTTATTTCTTCATTAAACCCCAGCTCCTTGGGCAGGTGGGTGTGCTGAGCTGCCGGTGAGGCTGCCGATGGGAGCTTTGTCGTGCGTTTGTGATTTGGGGGGGGGTATCCCTGCGAATGCCTCGAAGTTGCATGAGAAGGAAGGATTTCCTTTTTCACTGAATGCTCTGCTTTTCACCTTACAACGCCCTTAATTCATAGGGAGGCTGTTGCTGCAGGTTGGTTCCCTGGGGAGGGCTGATGGGGACCATCAGCAGCAGCAACCCCACCGTTTGCATGGGGACTTCCCTGGGACTGCAACTCCCTTCTCTCTCCTTGTTTCTCTGCTCTCTCTCCTGTACTTCTCCTGCTCAAAAAGACTGTGACCCAGCTGAACTCCCCAGGGCTTTGATATTGAGAAACCTGGAATTGAGCACCTCGCCCATTCCCGGAGTTTCCAGTGAGCAGGGGAAAACGAACTCAAATTGAATAAAACTGCCAAGGATTCCTTTGTTGCAAGCTGCAAATGAGGAGGCAGGATGAGGAAGGAGGAGATAAAGTCTGGGCTGAGAAGTTGGGGTTTGCTGAGCTTCTGTGGCACAAAGAAGACTTCCTGCAGTGACTCAGCCTGCTGATAACTTTTTAGCTTGCGTGCCCTGGTTTCATATTGCTGTGCTTTTCCTAAGCTCCTTCGCAGCCAACAGGACTGGTGAAATTTGAGGTTTCTGCTGGTTTTAGGCTGCTTGTGGATTAGCTGAGCACTTGTGAAATAAGATACTGTCTTGTAGTGTATTTTCAGCTCCTCCAGGGTAAGTAACATGGGGCCGGATTAGGAGAAATGGCTGAGAAAGGCTCAGTGTTTCTGTGCTGGTGCGAAATGCAGGCTCCAAGGTCCAAAGCCCTTGAGGGACCACCTGATTTGATGGCTTTTTATTGAAAAAGTTTTCTCATGTCTAGGGTCTGTTAAAGGAGAAGAGAGAAAGAGGGAGCAGAGCAGCCAAGAAGCTCTGGAGGGAGATCTTCACCCAGAACAGAAGAGAACCTGCTTCAAATACTTCATCTTAATTAGAAGAGGGTGGGAAATAAATCTGAATCTTTCACAACTCAGCCTATCCCTCTTTATCCCCTTTTTACTGGATGAGTAGCATGGATAACTCTCCCTTAAGCGTTATGAGAAAATTAAAAAGGTCTTATTATATCTGCACTGGAAACAAATTATTATTATTAATATTATTATTGTTATTATATCATTACTTTATGCATCTCTCACGAGAGAAACAATTCATTTCCAACTATAGTCCAAGGCTCCTTTTGCTGGAATAAGGTTGGGAATCTCAGGGTCATCCCAGCCTCAGCTTGTGATGCTTTGCTGTTCCCTGGAGCCCCTTGCGGTCTCTGCTCGGTGCTACGTCCTTCGTCTCAGCCTGCGCTGGAGGCACGGGTGGCTCTGAGCTGCTCACACATTCCCTTTGCTTCTGTGGGAGGTGGAAACAGCCCCTAACTGTCCTTGACCTACCTCAAGAGGGGGGTTATGAAGCATAATTAATTTCAGTTTCAGAGGAGCTTTGAGTTCCCAAGAAGAAAAATGCTCGAGAAGTGCAAATCATGATTAATCATTATTATTATTTCTATAAATTCCCCCTTCAGTTTGGTTGGAAAACAGAAGGTGTTTAGTGATGCCTATGAAGGTAGAAAGGATAGAATGGCCTGACTGCAGTCACGTCTGTGGAGTTACACCCGATTAGCATCAATGCAAGTGGGAAGAGGATCCAACCCCATAGTCGCTTTTCTCTGTACTGATGGATAGTGCTGAATCGCTGCTAGTTTCTCTCCCTGCAGCACGCGGGAGACAGTTCAGTACTCGCTGTTCCTCTCTTTCTCCCTTGTGGAGGGGCTGGAAGGTTTAATTCAATCATATTCCTAAATGGAAAATAAAAGTACAATGAAAAAAAATGCACAGATGTCTGTGAAAAGAATTTTGTCTTCAGTGAGTTTTGATCTGGATCCTAAAAGAGCAAGACAAAACCCTGTGATTGACACCCTTGTTCTGCAGGAGGTGCCTTGGAGGAAGCTTTCAGAGCGAAAGATTTCCTTTGCTGGAGGGAGAGTGGAGAAAGTCCAGGTTTCACAGCTTTTTTCTTGTTATTTTTTTTATTTGGTTTTGTGGTTTGTTTTGTTTTTTTTTTCCCCCTATCCGCCGTGTAAAGATGTGAGACCCTCTGAAGTTTTGTTTTTCAGGAGGGAGCAGCCCATCTCAGTAGAAAAACAAGGATTTACAAACCAATGCTGTGCTCCTTCCTGACCGCTGATTTTCCTCTTGAAAAGATGCTCCCAACCTGCATAGGCCTCTCCCCTGAGAGATCCCAAAGCCCCCAAACCCCTCTCAGACCTCTGTGAGGTGTGTAAGCCTGAAAAATGATGGCAGGATGAGTCCAAGTGACTTTCCCACGATCTGCCAGGAACCCCTCACGCCTGCCTCCCGGGGTGCTCCTCCAGGCATCAGTCTTGTGCAGATACTGCGAGATTTTTATTTTAAATCCCCTGTGAGTCTGTGTGAAATCACAGAAATGTTGACTTTCGCTATAAATCAGAAATATCTTGTTTCAGTGATGACGACACTTCCCTGGCTGGGTATGTTGCACTTGGCTCGGGCTGGCCTGGGTGCCGGGTCAGCAGCGGTGCAAATTACCCTGCCTCTGGCATGACTCTTCACCTTGGGACCGTTTTATATAGTCCCATTCTCTGGCATGGTGGGAGCACTGGAAATCCCATGACCTTCCCTCTCACTTGCCACCAAGCTCTGGCTCCGAGGGGGAGAACAGAGGGATGCTTTGCTGGGAGCTCACCCTGTTCATATATCACTGAGAAAACACCACAGACAAACAGCGAGATTCATTTCGGTGCCAGCTGACCATAAATTTATTTGCTTGTTAATGCAGCTTCCCCCAGTTCATGTTTTCCCTAACTAGGAGCATCAAAATGTCAACCTGTCCTCAGGGGTATATCAGCCTCCCGAACTGAAGTCAGTAACGAGATTAGAGTCCATGCTGTTCAGAAGTGCCGTCTCTCCCGCATGGGCTCTCTCCGTCACTTGCACTTATTTTTTTATTATCTGGTTTTTTTCCTCCCACTGATGTATTTTTTCCCTTCCTCTCAATTCCTCTCTTCCTCAATTCTCAATGAAACAAATGTGAGCTGACACACACGCACAGCGTCACCTCCCCTGTCCCCATTTGTCATCTCTCCCCTGCTTCTTCTGCAGACTGCCCAGCCAGACAGCATCAGCCAGGGGACAGGGATGGCTCCTGCTCGGGTCATGCTCCTCACGGAAAATCTCTAACTTTCCTGGTGAACCCTTTCCCTATGAATGTGAAATAAGACAAAGAGCTGCTTAAAATGGAATAAATACGCAAACATACGGCAGCTGGGAGAAGGGCAGATTTGTGGCTGGAGGGAGAAGAGGACATCCTGATGCAGATGGATGCAGTTTGTGGGGCTTGAGCATCATAAGCACTGGAAGATCTTCTAGATGGAGACATATGACCATGATAAGGCAGGGAAACATCAAACAGGCCCCTAGTCATGTGAAACACAGAACTAGAAGAGGAAACCTCCAGTGCTGGGGAGATACCTGCTTTTGATGAGAAGAGGTTTGAGAGCAGAGACAGGAGTGAAGGGTGCTCAGGACACAGCGACAACCCCATGACGGGAGGTCAGATGCTTTAGTGGTCAGAAGGGCACATGTTTTGAGGAATAAAGCTCCCTACTCTACCCCGATAAAACTGCTCAGCTCCTGCCGCCCGAGGAGAACAGGCGTTTGCTTCTTATCACACTTCACTTTTAGGTTTGATTTCAAGCCCCTTTTTATTAACCTGTAGTCACTTGCTGTAGCAGCGTGCTCTGTGTTTGATTAATGGCCCCTGAAATATTATCAAGTTTGGAAGGCGGCTTGTTTGAAATTTTCCAGTTAGCTGGATTTTTGGGGGGGCTTGGCAGCCATTTCACACCACAATCGCCACAAACAGATAAAAACGGCGCAGGTGGAGGCGGGTGGCAAGGGAGCAGCACTCCTGCACCACGGGCAAGAGCTTGCAACTACCTATACCTCAGTCTTTGCAATGTTCGCTCTTCCTAAACATCTCCAAAGCCACCTTGGGGGTGTCTGTTGGGACTGACTCACTAAGCAATTAGCAAGCCCAGACCCCTTTGCAAGGACTGCCCTTCTGCAGACAGTGGGCCTGGGGACACAGGGACTCCAGTCCCTGAACAAGTGACTTGGAGAGACAGTAGAAGAGTGTGGCTAAAAAGCTATTAAACTTCACTTGAAGTAGAAACGTAAAACTTTTTCTGAGAATTTTCCTGACATTTTAATAAAATATTTGACCTTCCAGGATGAAGGTATGAAGTTTTTTTTCACCTTAAAAATTTAAAAATAACTTGACATTTTTCATGGAAGGTGTCTTCCATCCAGGTCTCATTTGGTCTTATACCTGCAAAGCACACTCATACCACTAATTCTTTGCTTTTCTAAGCATGAAATTCACCCATGAAATGAGGGAATTACGAAATTAACTGTCTTGAGAACTCAGCTTGACTTGGCTCAGTCTAATAAGATGGTAGGCACCTACCTATATTTTTTAAAACTATCTGTGCGATGCAGCTGGGCTCAAACCTGGAGAACCCTTATGCTGCATCTCTTACTTGCCTAACTCCTCCCTGAGCAGCAGTTCTGATGAAAGAAGACATGTACCACAATAACTCTTTTTTTGTAAACTGAAATCTCTGGCTTCAAAAAGCAGCACGGCCCAGGCATTTGTGCAAAGAGGAGGGTCCAGCGTTCCCCGCTGACTGTGCTCTGAAGATTGATTTTGGTGTCTGGCCCCCAGGCAATACATGGCTGCTACAGCTCCTCATCGTGACATACTCAGTGGAAGCTGCAGTTGCTGCTGCTTTAGGATTTCTGGGCCACTTTTCAAGCTCTACCAGTGATGGGTGTTGTGCTGGACCAGCCTTTAGCATTTCCTCATGCCTTTGTTTCCTCTTGCTCCTCCCTGCCTGTTTAAGTTGCAGTCTCCCCCAGACAGATGTGATCTCTGCCCAACACTCGGCAAAAGGTGGCCCTTAATTCCTAATCCTGCCCCATCAGCCCACGCTTTTTTCCTCCCTCCTGCAGCTCCGAAAGATGCCAACCCTGCTGGCTCCCAGTGGGGTCCCCTACCCCGTTCTGCCTTTCTTAAAGGGGGCTGGTGCCTCTGGCCACCATGCACCATCCCCTTCCTAATCCCTTCCTAGATCTGACAACTCGAACGGCAATTTAATATGAAGGGATGACATTAAAGTAACCTTGGCAATGGGGGTCTCGTAAGTTGGTTGGTGATTTTGGCTACCACCGTGAACTTGGGAGCACTGTTTGCCTTTCTTCTAGCTCATAAATAGAAACTGAGTAAGAAACAAGAAGAGTCTTCTGCACTGGGGTTTGGAGAGAGGAGGAAAAAGAAAACAGATGCTGCATCTAAGCTGGGATTTCCCTGAGTAAATAAATTATAAAATTATGTTAAAGCATCTTTTTAGTTGCATATAAAAGCTAGGAAATGAATATCTCCTCCGTAATTGCTGCAAAGGGCCTAAAACTGCCATTTCTATTTGCAGTTACATATTTCAATAAACTTTTATTTATTTCCATTTGAGTGAATGTTCCTGTTCATGAATATTTTGAGGGATTCAGTGCAATGCCCGAAACTAATGCTGATTTTCACTAGGGTAAACCCACATTCCCCCTCGACCTATACTGATATTCCTCTCTCCATGCCCCTGGGAAAGCAGCAAGATAACTGCAATAAACATCTTCAGATACCATTGCTTTAGCTCAAACACAAAATTAATTTTCTGATAAGTTTTAAGAAAACAAGTGAGCAAGCAAAAATATCTCTAGTTCTCTCCTTAGGACATTATTTGAGCTGTGCTTTTTACCCTCTTTTCTAGGGGAAACTATGTCATTTGTGGATGTAGACATGCCTTCTGTGTTTAAATTGAACCCAAGTTTTGCAACTTAACTAAATTAGGAAATGCAGGAAATCACTCGCACACCTTGTTCTTAAAGCTCAAAGCCAGGAAATGAGAAGGCTACACTGCTCTTTTTTTTTTTTTTGTTATCCAGAGCTGAAATAAGAACTTGTTCTTTCACATTTTTCAGAGGGCAAGAGTTTGGTCTAGCAAGAAATCAGCTCAGTCGGGGGTGTGAGAGAGACCCAGTTTTAGATTCCTGCTGTGAATCATGCAGTGGATATTACCTAGCTTGCCTTATTCTGTAAGGTTTCTGGTTCTTCTTCTGAGTTTTGAGGAGTAATCCCACCTTGAGAACATTTGCTCTTGAACCTGAAACATGTCTGCAGGGAAATCTCAGTTTAATAAATTTCTCAATAATTATAAGCAATTACAGACTGACTTATTTGATGATTCAGGCTATGGGGTGAAATGTTGGACCCATGAACTCAGCATTTCCCTTCAGACTTGTCATACAAGCACCACTGAATGCGTTTCACATGCAAGAAACTCCCCCTACCCATGCCTTTGGAGACAGTCCCTTTTTTGTCTTTCTTTTTTTTTTAATCATTACTTCTGGGGTGGTCCTGAATTGGCTCTACAGGACCCTAAGTGTCCCCTCAGAGCCTCAGTGCTGATACAGAATTATGAAAAGTTTATTTTCCTAATCTACCCTATCCCATGGGAGGCACTTTAACACCGAGTGGATAAATGTGATTCAATTCCCATCGGCCAGCTGAGCTGCAGTAACCAACTCTCTGCCTGGTATTAGTCCAGGGCCACGACCGAGCAGCTCTTGTTAGCTCGAACCACCTTCTCAGAGCTTTGCCCAGCTTTCCTTGTCAATTAAGCTAATGCGCTTCACTTTGCAAGGGAGCAGGATTACCAGCAGGCGACTGTCTCATGGAGGCTCGGTACCTTGACTGCTTCAGAGAGTATGTCCCACCTTGCTGACTTTTGACGGGGGGTCAATTTTCCTTGTGTGGCGGAGACCTGATTTTTGGGAATCTGGTGTGCAACTGGCTCAGGAGCAGTAGGATGGGAAAGTACTGAAAGATGAGGCTCCAAGGGGAGCTATTATGTGTATTTTTATTTTTGAAGGAGACAGTGCATGGCTGATGGTCGCTCCTGCTTTTGCTCTGAGCTGGCTGTAGCGAGGCTGAGGCTCGTTGCCTGCTGCCAGGGAGTGAAGGGGTGCAGGGGGGAGTGGGGGCTGCTGGAGCAAGCTCGGTCCATATGTCCGCAGGCATCCTGAAGACTGGTGCAATATGGAGCGGTTCAGTGTTTGATGAATGTTGTCATTAGTGTTCGTGGCACTTATGGGCTTCCATTTATCCTGAGCAACAGTGATTTATGTCTGGGGCATATATCCAGGTAAAAAGTATTTTAAAAACTAGGGGAGGGGCTCTCAAAGAGCTTTAGCCTCTTCCTCTCCTCTCCTTCCCTGTAAACTATCACAGTTAAAAATATGCAGGGGTGACAGTGTGATGAGGGAGCCTTCCTTCCTCTCCACGGCTGTCCTCGCCACTCCAATACTACAGCAGGCATTTCCTTCCTTTGAGAAGACCCTTTATCCCTAAAAAATGGCTTTTAAAGGTTCTCAACATTTCTCCTTTTCCTCAGCCTGCCTCTCCATCGCTCCACTCTGCCTTGCGCGCTGCTAAGGGTACATCTTTCAAGCTGCCTGCTCATGCCAGGGTGGTGGTGCAGGGCTGTGCTTGCAAAGGGA
The DNA here is from genome assembly GCF_034619465.1 of Leptosomus discolor. Lineage (NCBI taxonomy): Eukaryota > Metazoa > Chordata > Aves > Leptosomiformes > Leptosomidae > Leptosomus > Leptosomus discolor. The sequence continues at coordinate 5,956,916 of NC_141409.1, forward strand.
TGCAGCCCAGCTGGTGTGGAAACGAGCTCAGAAACCTCACTGGTACAGCTCGATGGTGGAAAATGCAGGAGGGAAAAAGAGGTGTGGGGCAGGTTTGATTATTTGGTAAAAAAAGATTTCTCTCCTCCCTAGCCCCAGTTAGCTTTTAGTTGCGCAAAAAGAAAACTCAAAGCCACTAGTTTCATTATGACACTAGGAAAAGTTGCCTTACCTACTTTTATTATGTATGAATAACATTTTGAAGAGTCAAACTGATAAATGCCAGGCATTCAAAAACAAAGTTTTTATTGAACCCAAGTGGCTTTTTTTCACCCTCTTTCTGTTCCATTTTAGGAAAAATAGACCATTTTTGTCCTGATTTGGATGGGGAAGCTGATCTCAATCTTTCACAGAATGGGAACTCAGCTTTCTGATGAGCTCTGCCTGCGTATGGACTCCCCAGTCAGCAGTTTAATGCCATTCCATTCATTTACACCAGTGTAAATCAGGAGTAATTGTCCTGAAATCAATGTCACCGTGATTGACCGGATTTTCAGAAGAGCTCAGCTCCCAGCTAAACCCCTGCAATACGTGGCCAGATGTATTTATTTATTTCATTTAAAGAGCTCTGTGGATACCTATCCCCTGTGAAATTGGGCACTGAGTGACAATATTGAACGCTGATTGCAGCTTGTCAGAAAATGAGGGAGGGGAGAAAAAGCAATATTTGCAAAATGCTTTGAAAAAGAGTTGCTTTGTTGTGTTTTTTTTTTTCTTTCCCTTTTCGAAGAATGTTCTGTTTTTCTCAGTTAACTTCCATCCTCCTCCCCCTTCCAACAACAAGTGTGCACTTCCTGCTTTCTATTCCCGGTTCTTTCTCCCTGCCTCTGACTGTGAGATTGCATCTCAGCCCAAAATGCACACGAGACACCCTATGGACTGAGGAGGCTGCAGAAAAACAAGAACTTCCCCAAAGAGATGTGTTGCCCCATACCTCTACGAGGGTAACAGTCAACATCCCTGGGTGTGAGCCTTTCTCACTAGCTCAAGGCTGAAGTAAGTCTTGAGACATACTAGCGTACTACTACCTTTAAAGGTTTTGAGTTTGCTTTCCTCAAACCAGCCCATCAGGGATAGCTCTGTGCCAGAGGTGAAGGTTGGGGATCAACACTGGTAACGACAGGGCCATGGGCTTTGCCCAAATGTGCCATGGTTGGATTTCTCTTTGCAGCTCTGCCGTCACCTCTACATGTTGCCCTTGAAGCCTGTTCCACACCATAGTGGGAAGGGGACCCAAGCAATAAGAAGATGAGCGCACTGGGGCAGCCACCAAAGGGAGATGTGTGGCACCCTGTGTGGGGCACCCTCTGTGGGGCACCTATGGGTCTGCCTGAAGGCAGGACCCCTCAATTCAGCCTCCCGTGCACACGGTGCTCTTTACTGCAAGGGGGGTTGCTGCAACCTCACTTGCCCATGACGTGGTGTTCCCATGCTGGTTACGTGAAGTAGCATCGTGCTATTAGCTTTGTGTGTGCAGAAGGGCTGGTTGCAGGCCTGAGGGTCTGCCCTGGGTGAGAAATTTATTAATTGCTTCTTTGCTAACCTCCTTGCTATTTCCCCCCCCTCTTCCTTTTGCGAATCAGGTTTTCTGGGTGAGGACGTAGAGGGAGCGGCTGGTGGAACGGGGCGGAGGGGAACATCCTCGGGGAAGGAGGACGACGTGTGTGTGTTGAACCACATGTTCTCATTTTGATTCGCATTGAATATGAAAGGGAAGCAGAAACCCAATTAGTAACCTCTGAACTAGCCCTGTGTTATCTCCGGGAACACATGCCATCTGCCAGCTCCTCTGCCACCTGATGGCCCCCTCCCTCTTCCCAGCTAAATGAAACAGGTGGTGGAGCCTGTTTCTGGGCTAGAGACATCACGCAGGGACCAATATTTAATAAAACAAAACATAGCCACCCACCCCTCCCAAAATCAGCCCCCAGACCATGATTATCTGCAGCCTCCTCTCTTCCCCTCAGTGTTCACACTTTGCTTGCTCATCCTGCGGACCGGCCCAGCTCAGACACTCTTTTGGCTTTGCTGCCCCTGGGAGGGTTGAGAGTAACTCCGCACACTGATGCAGAGAACTTTCGACTGCTGATGGCTGGGCTGACAGGGCTCAGCTCGTGCCACAGGCTGCTGTCAGCACTCCGTTGTCTGCTGCGGTCAGAGAAAGCTGCCCCCAGCCAGGAGGAAGGAGATTTCCAGCGAGAATGCAGCAAAAAACCTTGCAGTTCTGGCATCTAACTTTGTACAATCTGGGCAATGCTGTGATGAAACCCAGAAGTGAGGGACAGGCAGAGACGGTTGCCAATACGCTGCTGACATGAACTGGCAAGAGATGGCTTTTTCTTTGGTGCTGACCTTGATTTTGGGGTGGACGCTGTCACTGGGATGTTTGCACGGCTGATATTTTATATAGCACAGACCTGGGCAGGCATTACAGGTGGCTGTGCCCTGGCGTGACATGGCAGAAAAGGAAGAAAATGGAAACAGTGTGACTGCGATGACCTGGGTGCTGCAAATGGCTGGAGCTCCCCACCAGCCTCTGGTTGAACTCCAGGTTTGCATACTGCTCTTAGAGGCCCAGGGCATGGATGGAGTGGCTGGTGGCATCAACAGCTCATCATCCATCGCTGGGAGGAGAGAGTCACCACTGCAGATGCAATGCTGACAATGAAAAGTCATGGCTCCCTCCACCAAGCTGCCTGGTGGGAAAGGAGAAGGCCACACATCCCAACTTGTCCCTTTCCACGAAGGCCCAAGGTTTGGCTGTGCTGCTTTTTTTCCCCAGCAGCCTGGATAATTGTGTGTTTACAGTAAAATTGACAGATGGGAGTTTCAGTGTTTCACGAAGGCAGATGGTATCAGAGGAGGGTGGGAAAAGTCTGGCAAGGAAATGCCAACCGGCTCTCCTTGTGCCAAAGCTGCAACATATGCCTGCCTTATGCAAAGCAGCCCCGTTTTCCTCCAGAAAAGTTCAGGGAAGTAGAGCTGTGAATCAATAACCTGGGTCTCCTGTCAAATGCTGCACGTGCCGATGGTCTCTGTCTTTCCCAGCTAGAGAGAAGCCTGTATGTGAACATGGGAAGAGAAAAGTAATCTAAAATCTGGATCCTGGCTCCAGCTGTTCATGGGGCCCAAATGGAGTCAGAATGGTGTTGACCCCTTGGTAGATTTGGGATGGTTAATGACAATCCTTGAAGTCTTTTTTCTCTCCTTCTCCCTTTTGCTTATGACTCTGGCTGTGGAGCAAGGACTCTGATTACCCTGAGTGCAGGTTTTTCCTGTGCAAGACAAATGGTGAGGAGGAAAGAGGAAGAGTTGACACTGTACAGAGTCAGCTTCAGAGCACTGGGGTTTGGTTGCTTAAAGGAGCAACAAAGTAGGTTTGTTTTGGATGCAGTTTGGGGTCAAACTTGCCTACTAATATCCTGCTCCTGTACCCTCATGCTCTCACTGCAGGGGTTGGGCTGTGTCAAGGTGTCCATGAACACATCACATTTGTAGCTATAGCCTCTACTCAATCTGTAGACCTATAGATTTTCTCCTTTGCTGCCCCAAAGACCACTACCATCCCCTCTCCTTCCCCCTCTTCTTGGCCCTGTAAAATGAAAATCTGTAAGTCCTCTGGGACAGGTACAGGGATAATTTTCCATTTCCTATTATGCACTAGCTCATATGACAGATATCAATTGAAGTGCCAGCATAGCCACTGCTAGGTCATGGTGGGGGCTAAGCATCAGGCAAAGGACATTTTATGCAAAACACCCTTAAAATGCAAATTGCTGGGCCCTTCTTGTCACCAAAAAGGCAGTAAAGAAAGTTAGAAACTTTACTGGGGCATGGACATCAGAATTAACTCCTTAGAAACTACAAAGGTGGATTTACTAGCCATGAATGACCAGGACTGGGTTTTGAACCTCCTCTGAAAGCAGTTTTCTCTACTGTGGCTGCTGGCACAGTGTTCAGCTTGCTGTGAGACTCCAGGTTTTCAGGATCTTTCCAGGTTTTCAATACCTTCTTCAGTGCCCCTGACATTAAGCTGTCAACAAGGCTGCTAAGTGAGGAGGACTTCACATTTATGAGGAAGAATAGTAGATTTGGGAATTATCAGGCTACTCAAACACAAGATAAATCATAGAAAGAGGTGGATATTTCTTTATTAGGGACAGACCACACTCCCCAGCAGTTGTGGCTGCATACAGGGGGAATGATGGACGTGATGCAGTGTCAGGGCTTACAGCCTGGTCCTGCACTGTGCGGGGGGAGCAGCATGAGGTGCTGGGCTCTCTCAGCATCCACCAGGTCCAAGGGAGAGATGGTGTCTCTATGCATCATGCTGAAGTTTTTCAAGCCAGTCACAAATATTTTAAGCTCACTGCCGAGTCCTTCATTGGGGAGTTCAAGGGAGCATGGCAGAAGGAAAATTGGGGTGAGTTAATTGATAGACACCAAGGAAGAGGAGCCAACAGTTGGGGTAATCAAGGACTTAAGACCTTGCCTGCCCCATGGGACCGTTCCTGATAGGTGCTTTGCTGTGCTGAAAGCCTGGGGTTTATTACCCAGCTTGCAGGATGCAGCCCAGTTTCTGCATCCCACCTAGGTGGCAAGCATTTGAAAGAGAGAAAAACGGCCAACCGGAACATGCCCCTCTCTCTCACAAAGTATGATTAATGGCAGTTAAACGAGTCGCCTGTGCTGCTGCGTCGCATGCAGCGACGAGGCTGAAAGCCCCTTTGTTACAGACCTGGACCACCCCTAATGCAAGGTGTGCAGAGGTCCTGATTTGCTCCACTGGCAGCTCAGTGAAGCTTTGGAGGTGGAAGGTGAGGAGAGAGAGGATGATGTTGCAGGCTTGCTCTTCCTTTCTTTCCTGCTTGTCCATTTTTATTTGGAGGAGTTCATGTGGGAGCCCTGCCCCTCAGGCAGGCGAATGGTTGGGATGCAGCGTGCTTAGATGCTCCCAACAGCACAGTGATCCCTGGGGAGCAGCTGAGTGTCCTTGTCCTTTCTTCACATGTGGAGACAGCTCTTGCAAAGCAATGACAGGCTGGCACCTGTTTTCCAAGGCTCTAGTCATAGTTATAGGCTTTTAACAAAGGAAGAGCATCAAGATCCCCTCTGCAGAGGAAAGCAAAGTCCAGCCCATTCCTGCAGAGACCCCCTTGGCGCAGGATGGGATGGAGGGGGTGATACATCACCACAGACAGCCCGGGGAACAGCAGGTAATGTATCAAAAATGCTATTACAGCTTTCCATTGAGCGTCTCAAACAAACGGGCACAGGCCTCTCTGAGGGACAGCAATCCTGCAGCATTACCCACTGCCCGCGTTCCTACCGTACAGCAAATTCCTTCAGGCATTTCAGCTGCCCTTAGGCGCCAATCACAGCTTCTGAGACTCAAAACCGTTTCATGGTGCAGTGCCCGGCAGTGCAGATGGGCAGCGTTTATTCTGCGCAGAACGAGCTGGGGCTGTGAAGAGCAAGGGAACAGGCGGGAGCAGAAGGGGAGTTGGAGGAGAGCAGTAAACTCTTTAGATCATGCTCGACTTACAAGGCCAGAGTCATCCTTGATGAACCTCTGCTGCAGTCAGTGCAGAGTAACACCCTTGACTGATGGCTGTTTCTCAGTGGTGAGGAGATGGATATCTCCCAGCCAAGCAGCTGCAGCCCTGGCACTTCTCTCTCCCTGGCTGCTTTTGGCATCCATTGCTTACAGCAGTTCCAGTGTGGCCATCATGCTGGGCCATCTGGGAAGGGTGACCACCCAGAAACAGTGATGCTTGTTCACATTACTTATGAGTACAGCAGCACTCCTGAATTTGCTGGGGATGCCACGTGCTTCTCATCCTGGAGCAGCACTGGTGGGAGGCACAGAAGCACAAGCCCCCAGTGCCAGCAGCTGTGGAGGTCCCTGCAGGGTAGCAAGTGCCTCTGCCCAGCTCCTGGGTCCAAAGCCCTCGTTGCCCACAGCCCCAGTGATAGATCTGTCAGTCTGATCTGCTGCTATCCGTTCTGTTGTCTGTCCTTTCACTTCTTTTTCACCTCTGGCTTTCTTCCTCCCTCCCTTTATTCTCCTCTTATTGTCCTTATCTAGTAAGGCCCTATTACCTGCTTTTATCTGCAAGAGCGTCTAATCTCTGACAGCACCTGGTGTTTGGCTGGACGTGGACAGAACATATCAGCTCTATTTTTTGTATTTTTTATTTTTTTATGTGAGATCTTAAACTATCTCTTGGCTCTTGGGATCCCTCTCTCTCCTTTTTTAACTTTGCAGCGATGCTTTTGCAGCTCCTTTCTTGCAGGAAGAGGGCCGTGCGTGGAGGATGAAGGACCAGATTGTATATGCGTTGGTCACACGCCTTGTTTGATTGTCTGAGTAAGTGTCAGCCCTCTGAGTGTGGATTAGCTAACCAAGGGGCTCAGGAGGCCGGCTAAGCACATTACATCTGAAGGGAGGAGGTGAAGAGGGACAGTGGGTCAATCCTTTCCCTGCACTGTCTGAAACTGGGAAGCCAGACCCTGCTACTTAGTGACCTTGGAGAAGGCGCTTGCATTTCTCCTGCAGGCTGTCAGTGCTTTGGGAACAAGAACAGTCTCTCGTTACGTGCGTACATATAAATATATCATTTAGCACAGTGGTGGGCGTCTTTACTGCTATTATAGTAACAACCTGTCTCCCCCCCTCCTATCTCCATCTGAGAAAAAAAAAAGTGCTTCTCTGTCTCTGGATACAAATAGCAAGATGGGATTTGCTGCTGGATTTTGATCTGAGAAAGAACTCAGTCTTTTCCTTTTTTCTTTAAAAATGAGTTGCCAATGGCAGGCTAAATCTGGTGAGTGATGGTTGCTCTCTGTTGCTCTCACCATATGGTAGATACTTGTCAAGCCTGAGCAGCCCAGACTATCCTCATGAACTGCTCGCTGTGTCTCAGCTTTTCTCCCCCTTTAGCAAAGACACCTCTAAGGTATGAGCTAGGAGGAAGGGACCTTGTGCTCATTTCTTGTGTCGCCATGTGTAGGTCCTCCCGCCAAGTGGTTCCTCGGTTTCCATTTGTATAAAATGATAATATTGATCTATTATCAAGGTTGCTCAGGAGTGAGCTTGTTGCTTTTAGATTGACCTTGGATCTTCAGAGCTGCACGGTAGGACCTGAACAAGTGCCCTCTCTATTTCTGACCCCACTGGGAACACAGCACGGTCAGAGCAGGACCGAAAGATGCCAGAGTCCCCGTTCAGGGCTGCAGCTGCAGCAGCTGCCAGGAAGCCAGGCAGGAGTAAATCTGCCACTGGCGGAGGTGAAGGGTGCATGAGAGAAGGACACTATTGTTTCTTCCCCAAAAGGGGAGAAGAAAGGGAAGAGATGGAAAATTCATTTAGTGACTCCCAACAGCTGGAAGCAGAGCTCTGTATAATGCACAGGAGAGTGGAGCGAGGAGGAGACAAAAGGGATCTCAAATCCTTGGGGGTGACTGAGTCTGTGAATTGACCGACCAGGAAACCTTTCCCTGGACTGAAGGGACCTACTCAGACAAGGCAGAAATGCTGCCCTGATGCCCATAGGACTGAGAGGTCCACATGTCAGGAGTGCAGGAAACACCGAAATGCAGGAAGGGTAAGCGAAGAGGGAGGGAAGGAGAAATACGTGAGCTAAGGAGGTGGGCAGGCAGGCCCTGCTGTGGAGGAAGGTTAAAGTCATATTGATCTGTACAAGCAAAACATATTCTCGCCGCTTCTTATCCTCCTTTCAGATGATCCTGCATCAAATAAAAAGAAGGGCTGTTTTCCAAGCCTGGCTTTAGAGATCTTTCCAATGATATAGCAGATAAACAGCCGCTTGCTGACAGTGAAGGTGCCAAAGTGATTTTTTGATGATATAAGCTGGGCTGGGAGGGAGGAGGGAGAGGAGAGGTTGCTGAACATGATAAAACGTGGAGGAAGGTGACAGGCAGGGCTGGAGCCAAGGGCACCAGGCTGATGGGAGACGTGGCAGCTCAGCGCAAGGCGAGCACTTGGGGGGGATGCATGGCTGGGAAGAGAATGGTCAATGCCAGGAACTGGATTGGGGTTAAAGAGGGGATAGACATCCAGGCTACTGTGCCTCCGAAAGTTTAGTTATTTAGGAGCTTGCTGAGTAGTCATCAGGCACCCTTAAAAATAATCAGGACACCAGTGCATTGTTGTTGGCCTGTTTCCCATCACGTATTGGAAGAAGACTGATTATTTGGCTGGATGTTCACCCCTGAAGAGGCAAATGCTCACTGTTATTCATGGCTCTCTTGCTTTTCAGTCACTTGCCGTCCAGCCAGAGGGGGAACCAAAGCAGGAGATCTGTGGGCGATTCCTCACAGCAATGGAGGAAAGTACCAGTAGTGCCTATGGGGACTGGAGAAGGTGCTGCTTTGAAGACAAGGAGTAGCTCTAACATCACTCCAACCCCAGACGTTGACAATAGAAAATGCTTCTGACGGGGCCTGAACGTGTGTGGCAGCATCTGTGTCTATGGCCATAGCGGGCTGAGTGGTGGCAGGCAGCAGCTTTAAGCATTGTGGCTCAACACCAAATCCAGCAGCCCATCAGAAATTCAGCTGCGTGATGTCCCCCAGAATTTGGCTGTCTTTCATGTAACTCTTTTCTAACTGCAGCTCAATCTCAAACAAACAAGGAAAAGCACCAGAAGAAGGAAAAACCTCCAGCAGGATGGTGGAAGGTGGAATGATTCCCAAGTGAAGTGCAAGAGCTCAGGTAGGAACAAATAAAGTTGAAAGAACATTTGTGGTCCAAGATTTAGGGTCATTGCTAAGAATTGAGAGTATTCATGAAAGTGCCTCTGAAGAGGCAAAGGGACCTATCTGCTATGCACTTCTATGGCTAGTTCTCTGAGGAAATCCCAGTCCTATAGAGACCACAGCAGTATTCAGAGCTCTGTCCTGCAGAGAAAACAGGGTCTTTACTCAGCTCTGGTCCAGGCCAGGATCCTCAGCTGTGCACAAACATCTTCATTTCAGGAAATGACACAAAGCATGCTACAAACCTTCTACCACTTGCAGTTTTGGAGTGTTTTATTCCTTGCCTCATACACATGTGTTGGGTGTAGTGTAAGTGGGATAAACACAGAACTGAGTCCCCATCCCATGACCAGGTTGTATCCCCTTTCTGCAGTGTGGCTGGTTCCCAAGACCGGCATGATGGGCAATGATCTTGCGAGAAGCACATTAGGAGCAAAGGAGGAGATTTCTGTGGGGTCCTGGACTCCATCACAAGCCCTACCTTTTCCTAATTCATTTGGGCAATTCTCTTCCACAGCCCTTGCCTCAGCACTCCCAGCTGTTTGATGGAGCTGAGTGTTTCTCTCCATACAGCACTCTGAGATATTTCCATGAAAGGTTGTGTATAACTGTGAAGTATTATTATTGCACACCTTTTGGAAAGTGCCTTGAGACGTCTTGGAATGATAAGGTGCTATAAGGCGGAGAAGTTGTGCAGAGATAAATTCACTGTGAAATGTGTTTTGCTAGAGACATTTATGTAGCATATCATCTTATCAAGGAACTTTGCCCAAGAAACAAATTCTCATGCCTGTATAAAGAGACTATAATTGAACTGTTGACTCACAGTTTTGGGAAAAGACAGAGTGGGGGAAAATTTCCAGGGCCTCTAGGACCCCAAGGAGGAATATAATTAAGAAAGACATAATTGGAAACCTAAAGCAAGCCCATGCACTCAGAGTGAGTGCTGAAACAGCAAGCCAGAATAGCTGGGCTGAGGCTGAACTGCAAAGCAGATGGCTGAGGATTTGTAGGTCAGTAGCTCTTGGATCTGCTGGGCCAAGATGGGGTCAGGGTACCATATGGATGAAGGGCAAAAAAGACAGCGTATCGGAGCAAGCCATGCACTCTGCTTACCCAGAAAGGCTCTGATCACTCAGAAATAGGACAAACTCTCATGCAATTTTTCGCATGTTCTCAACAAGGCAGTGAGTCCCAGGCTTCTTCAGTGACCCTGGGGACAGTATAAGCTTTGGTTATTTGAGATCACACAGCCAGGAAAGAAACAGAGCCCATGTGCAATACTTAACTCTGCCCCTGCTTTGGGTTAGGCCATGCTTGGTCCTACCCGCTTTTTCAATAGATTTGGTTTATAAACTGATGTTCCTCCTTGATGAGTATCTTTATGAGCTTTAATTTTTTCTCTTTTCATATCTGTTGTCAGGATGAACAAATATTGAAAGAAATTATCAGGAAGCAGGAGGGAAAACATCCTCTTTATCTCTAATCTCCCTGGTTAAGGCATAGCCTTAGGATGGAGGAAGTGCCATGTTGAGGACCCTGTTGTGGATTACTTGGACTGTGTTTCTTGTGGATACCCAGGCTTACCAGATGAGCCAGAGCATCAGCAAACCCTTGTGATCAGCTGTAGCTCTCTACCCAAAGCCAGAAGAGGTGGCAGAACAGATGTAAGTCTCCTGCTCAGAACTTGAGCCCATGATCCCATGTTGCTGCAGCTGATCTCTATTTTCCTTAAACTCTACAGACAGCGTCTTCAGAACTTAATTTGATTTTGATTGATTTTTTGAAACTTGAAACACTTCTAAACTAATTTTCAGTATATTACTCTTGTCAACTCTTAAAGATTTTGTCAGTAAGAATTTGCTGAACAGACACAGTAATTTTGTTTCTCATTTTGGCAGATCACGCATAAAGAGTAAAGTGGCGAGGAGGGGGTGTTATTATAGCTGCAGTTATTAGAATATACATTGCAATTACTTCAGTCCTATTTATGGGGCAGTTCAGAGCAGTTTCTGAGAGCAGCCAGTAGGAGCTCAAGGTGTACATGTGTGTGTAAAGCTAACTATATAAAGCCTCACAATTTGCTTATTATCCCACTCCCAGAGTGATTTTTAGCTTTGAGGGGAGTCCGTGTTAGAGGTTGGGTTCTGAGATCCTTCAGACCTAAGGTCCACCTCACACTGGCTGCACCACCGGGCAGTAGGACTGCGGCACTCTCTAGGACTGAGCCCTGCACAAGGGTTAAGGAGGAGAGCTTGTAACACTGTCTGCAACACCACTATCTGGGGACTCCTGCAAATGCCATTCTCACTGCTGCTAACCAAGTGTGAAATGCTACCAAGTGACTTAGTTGTTTTCCCCAGCTTGGATGACAACGTGAAAAAGAAGTCAAGGTGAAATGGGACACATGGTCTATAGGGAGCAAGAGAAGTGAAGAGGAAGTTGTTACATGAAAAATTTTTTTAACTATAAAAGTTGTGAGTGATATCATATCAAATGAGGTAAATTAACAATTTTTGAGGGGCTGGATTAGTCTCCTGCTGGGTTGGAGAGGTGAACTGGCTCACTGAACAGTCTAGTGAGCTCCAGAGCAAAGCGAAGGGATGTGTACAGCCAGGACAGAGGCAGGATGTCCAGGACAGCACAAGAAGGGGTTTATAACCATCTCTTTTTGACATCGGTGAGTTGTTAGTGCAGCTGAACTTGCTCTACAAAGCCTGTCCCAAGGAGGAGAAGCAGAGGCATCACTGCATTGAAAGGCAGCCACTTCTGCAGTAGAACCTGACATCTCTCTACCCATGGACCATTTGTACAACCAGGAGATGTAAAGCATCTCACTGCTGTCCCTGACAAGATAATTAGGTTTTCTTTGATTTCTTTTTTCCCTCCTTTGACTTTTTTATATATGGATGCTCTCGTTTGTTTATGAGCTTAATTGCACAGCAGAGGCAGGCATGAGAAACCTGACACATCGAGTGACCTCCACGACATGGTCTGCATTCGTATGCGTATGTTTTGCTCTGTTGTGGTTGCTGGTAGCTCACAACTCAGTCCTGTGCCTGGTGCACCGTGGGAGCTGTATCTCTTAGGCTGCCTTAGGATGGCGATATTAAAAGTCCATCACTGACCAGCTAGAGAGGAACAGCGTTAGGGATATAAAATGACGTGCCCATTGCAGGCTGGGGTATTAAAACTGACTGAGGAGAGTAACTCAGCACTGGAAGTCTGGGTGGGCACAAGCAGTGACCGTGTTGCAACAGTCCCCATTTGATCAAGTGCTTAATGAATGCGGCTTTTCAGGGATACTTAATCCTCCTGGGTATCTCAATGCAACTCTGCTTCCTCTAGCCTGTTACTTGTTGAGCTGGGAAGTTTACTCTCAGCCTTTTGTCTCTTGTGCTTTCTAGATTACCCTCACCAGTAGGGTGTCTAAGGGAGAGATTTATATTTAAAAAATAGACAAAATCCCTCCAAGCATTAAGCTTAGCTGTTCAGGTTTTTTATCATCAATGACATGTTCATCCCACCTTGTTCCCTCATGCCCTTCATTGTTTTGCTTTATTCTTTCTTCAGGGAAAGACTTCCCTGACTTCAACTCAAACGTGCCAATTGATTTGAACCATTCATGCAAACTGGAATCTTGAAAATTGCAGTGTCTTTTTCCTAAAAAAAACACAAACCAAAAAACCAAGAAAAAAACGAAAAAGGCAAGGCAAGGCAAGGCAAAGGCAAAAGCAAGGCAAGGCAAGGCAAGGCAAGTTTTTTGGTTTTCTTTTTGCACTTTTGAAGTACCAAATGGGATGGGGATGAGGCACAGTGAGGGGCTTCCTACCTATCTGGGCTGGAAGGTCTGCTCAGTGCTGCTCTCTTCACTCTTCCATCATTTGTATCTCTCATCTATTATCATCATGGAACTGGTCGATATTGAAATGAAACTGCCGGGGACTGATAGCAGAACAGCTGAAGAGCATTCTGTAGAACTGACATTTTCCTCATTTTGCGGGCAGGGAGGATGAGTAGGGGTGGGGGGGATGAATGCTAAAATATTTGCCTTATCAGAGAACTTTACAAAATGTCCAAACTTAACAAGCTACCCCATGTACTGCTAATGTGCTTGCGGGGGACAGTTTTTCCTGCTAATGGAGTATTTCTCTGAGCAGTGTGCAAGCCCTCTAGTGGGGTTTGCTGTTTTCTCTGTTTCTTGAAAGCTGTCACAAGCAGCCAGAGCAGATAAATATATGTGGATAGGTTGGGTATTTTGAGTTGAGTTAGTAAACACAGGTACTTAAGGTGCATCTGTGCTTGTGCAGGTTCATTGTATTTTTATTGCGTAAAGGGTGAAGGCACCATGCCTGCCTGCAGTCATGGTTTTCACATCGTGCAGTTTGTTGACTCCCTAAATTTTTCCCCAAGGGAGGCATAGACCCTGCATAGCAGATGTGAGCTCTGTCACAACAGACTTGATCTCTGTAGTTACCACTCATGGATCCATTAGCAAAATAATGGAGGGCCTCCAAGGATTTACAAACTCCAGATTGAAAACCACCGGACTACAGATTTATAGGCACATCACTTTCCTGTGGCAGACTCTTCACAGAGAGGTGAAAGGGGGAATTTCTTGGGCTGAGGGCAGCTCCTGAGCAGCGAAGTCTTGCCTCTAATGGGCATGTCCAGATGGGCTTTAAGGTGATGGTCCCACACTTAGCATAACTTGTTCCCTAAACCTACTGAACATAGAGTTTCTTCCTATATTCTGCTTCCCCCCACCAAAGGAAACTGAAATGTAAGTGGAACATTTTCAGGACAGAAGCTGGAATTTCTTTTTCTCTAAAAACGTACATACTTATTTTTACAGAGCAAGACCAAGATGTTCTCATTAAAAAAACTCAAACATTTAAAATCTTTTTTAAATTAAAAATTTAAATATAAAATGTGCAGGGCTGTCAGAAACAAAGGCAAAAAAGCACTTGTAAGGCTTTTCCAAACAGCAACACAAACCCGACCACAAGCAGAACTTTGGCCTCACTGAGCCTTGCTTTCCAAACCGAGTGCACTGCCAGCACAGCCTGAGCAATACTTAATTTCCGACTCAATTCTCTGACAAGGTATTGGCTCCTAACTTTCCATCTATTTCATTGGGAAGTTATAGTTTAAATACAGTGATGCTGATCCCTAGAAACCAAGGAGCAGACCCCCCTGTGCTCAGTGGTGTAGAATGGACACCAGACCTCTGATCTCAGTTAAACAATTAAAAGCCATTTCTCAGCTCCCCAAGGGTCTTTGTGGAGCTGAGCCGCTTCCCCACTCTTAGCAGGGGCACTGAGTGACGTACACCTATCTTGCCCATACTAGATGACAGCCCGTGACCCAAATATCTGTTATAATATTAGTCCCTTGCCTGCTGCTTATTACCAGGTGCTATTGGCAATGGAAGGAAGGGATTTTGTTTTAAGCACAAGGATATTTTCATCTCTGGCATCATTATGCTGACCTCACCGGAGCTGGAGCTGCTCTGAACTGGGCCTGGCGTGTGCCGCTTTGAAGCTGACGCTTTGCTTGGCCTCCCTCCTGCCTGCTTATCCTGTGTCCCCAGTGAGGGCTCCTCCAGCATATGCTACTTCCCAGCGTGATGCTTGCACAATGTAATTATTTGAAGCTGTCTCCTCCAGTGCTTAGTTTTCCATTGTTCTGTCTTTATTTTGCTTCCAAGGGCCTACTTCCTCCCTTTTTTGTTTTGTTTTGTTTTCTCTTCTCAAGAAATTGGGTGTATACAATGATTCGATCTCATCCCTAGGCTGCATTTGAAGGATATTGTCTATTTTCAGAATCCTCAGCTGTGTTTATGCTCCAGGCTCCAAACCTCACTCCCTTTGAAAAGAGGGAGCAAATCCTCCCTTTGCCTCCTGCCCTGCAGAGCCACTGGCTCAGGGTTGCATTGTTCTAAATGACCATTAATCTCCCCAAAATGTGGGTCACTTTCTATTGCAACGAAAGTTCTTCCTCTCCATCTTTTCTGCACTCTTCTATGTTTGCGCTTGTTACAAACATGCCTGTAGACAGATCCTTGTGAGTGTGCATTGCTGTTGGGCAAACAAGTTCACCACAGGAGGAGAGGTGCTTTGTGGACCACAGAAAACAAAAACAGGCTAATTGTGGCCACCAGAAAATCTCCAGGTTGCTCCCAGTCAAATTCAAAGTCCTTGTCACCCACATTGGAACAGGAGAGGATGGAGGTCTATAACCTCTCCTGGCAGACCACATGTAGGCAAAAACCTGTAGGTTGGCCCTCTGTGATTCAAAGGGTGAGATAAATTGTTTAAGGACATCCGACACTGCTTTTATTCAGGGATGAGAGTCTATGGAAAAGGCCCTGCTACTGGATAATCAGCAGCTCCTGCACATGAAGCTAATTTCTGTTACCCAGATGTAGGCAGTTTAGTTGCTGTTCTTCTTCCCTAGAGAAACATGCTCTGTCCCTGCCCTTACAGAGGTTCAGTGATTAGATGGCCCATTGGGTTCAGCTACTCCATTTGTCCAAGGACATTTAAAGATGGGTTCCAGTGGATCTGAGAGTGCCTTGTCTGCTGGCTAACTGGTTGATTTGAGCTCTGAGGCATCGTTGTGGTTTTCCACGAGATTCCTATTTACATCAGTCCGCAGTGAAGAGTGTGAATCCCTCAGGATCACACCGCAGCAAAAAGACCCTGTGCCCACTGGTTGTTTATTTGAGGTTAAACCAATCCTTGGTCATCTGCACTGGTGGATTTTGTATCAGATAGTTAACCGACAGGCTGGGAGGTCATCAGGAGACAAGCGACCTTCCCCGCTGCTCCCTGGGATACCTGCAGGCTCTGGAGCAAACCCATACCCTGTATTCATTCACATCCTGGGTCCCACTGCTCCCTGAGGATGGCAGACAGCCATTGCAGCACTCAGAGTGAATCCCAGCCCCTTGCATTAATTCTCTCACATCTTGAGAGGCGTATGACAGCAGCAAACCTTCCGAGTGAATCCTAGCCCTATATTAATTCACTCACAGGTCCAGCTCTCTGATCTGCTGTCATCTGAAAGTGATACTAATGCCAGGTTTCCATATCCAGCATCCCACTGTGCCTCCCGCTGCAGTCAGAGTCATGCTGGGAGAGATCAGCTCCGCTTGAGAAGGGTAAACCAAGTGCTTGATTTCAAACAGCATCAAATAAGTCAAGAAAGAATATGTGGTGGGGGAAGAGGGAGGGAGCGAAGGAATGAATCGTTGGGAACACATTCCCTTGAAATGAGTAAGTGGAGAGGAGCACAGATGGGCTTATTTCTATCTCAGATCTCTGTCCATCTTTGCTACCCACACCCCTGGCTTTATACCTCCAGTTGTCCCAGTTCTCTCTTGCCCTGCTTGAACCTAACTTCGCACTGCAAAGGGTCAAATAACCCCAACATATATGATTGCTCCAGTTCTGAGGAATAAGGATGAGGCTGCTTGCTGTACAGCTTAGTGTGCTATCAGCTGCTGAGCCAGTTTTGTGCTCAACTGCCTACAACGCTGCAAGGCACGAGACTTGCCAGGGAGATGTAAGGTCTAGTTCACCATCAAGGTAACGGGCAGTGGACAGGTTGGTGTGGGCTGTCCAGCTCTCTCACCAGTTGACAGCTTCTGACAGCCAAACCTTCTTCCTCTTCATCATGTACTGCCCATCCAGGCAAGGAGGAGGACGGTGAATGCTGATTTAATTTGGCACTCCAAGAAAAGAATAAAGATACCTCGATACAGACATCATCTTTCCTTCAGAAAGTTCCCTGAATACTTTACTGGCCAGCAACGTTGTAGTATTTTTGTGAAGGTCAGTAAAAATTGCTTAAGAAAGCCAAAGAAAAACATTCATAACAAGCAACAGTCACTTCTAAAAAGAGCAGGAAGGAGCTTTCAACAGATCTGAAGTGATTTGTAGTAGTGCCTGCTTTGGGCTGTTTTTTTTTTCCCCATGTGTTTTATCTATTCTGTATCTGAGATACCTTCAGAAACCTAATTTCCAGCAATTTTTTTCCAGCAATTTTTTTCCAGTACTTTTGGAGAATCAAGCTCTTGAAGGGTGTCAGATTGGGGAACCTTTGAATAATAGCCTCCAAACCCTCTTGTCATTTCTGACAGCGCTGGCTGCAGACATCCAACACACCCCACCACAAAGGTGAAGCACAGAGTCAGAATTAGGACTTGCAGTCCCAAGGGATCTGTCAAACAAAGACTGAAGATCTTTGCCAGGTGGATCTGGAGTGTCCTTCCCCTTGCTATGTCTTGGCAATTACCACCACAACCAAGTGGGAAATGCAGTTATGTGTGAGCACTCCTCATTCGCTTCAGTGTGAGGGCCGAGGGTTCAGTGTAAGCTGTTGGAGGAAGGGTGAGTGGGGGGGGTTTGGGCAGGGAGAGGGACTGAGGATAAGTCTCCAATTCCTCATGGAAGTGGTCATGGCATGTACACGCTTTACATTCATCCATCTTTCTGGGGAAAATGGGAACCTGCAGAACAGGGGCAATAAAAAAAAAAAAGATAATATCTTGTATCTCCAGAGTCACTTCTGATGTCTACCTTGCCTGAGTCTTCAATTTCTGAAGTGCTTGGGGCTTGAGTCTGCCAGCATCCATGCTAAACAGTCCCTCAGTCCTAGAGGAAATCTCCTGCAATCCTCCATGAAGGCAGTCTGCGGCAAGGGCGCGGTCTGTCCCTGTTTGATGTTTATGGCAGTGTGGCTCCGCTGGCTGCTACCTTATGCTGTGCCACTTCATTTGCCCTGATGTTCCTTTTTCTAAATGGTAGGAAATCAGTACTTACCAAGTGCTGGCCCAGAATTTATTTGACTTTAATTCCCTTTATGACCCCGTCTGCTAATCTCTATTGCACAGATAAAGAGAGGTAACCCAGGCACCATTACCCGTGATGTGGAGAATTTTCTGCAGTTCAATTATAATCTCTTTTTTTCCCCTTGAGCAATAAAATCTCTGTCTCTCTCTTTCTCTTCCTTTAAACTTGTTCTCATAATTCTCCCTCTTCTGCTCTCAAGATGAGGTTAGGTACTTCCGTGATGTCTTCTTGGCTGGCATGTTTGTGGAAGTCAAAGCAGTTAACGTCGGAGCAGAAGGTTCAGCAACGTGCACGTGTTGTTTAATGCATTGCTGGGAAATGCGCAGAGGCATGGTGCAGGTGAGACACAAGAGGTGAATGGAATAGATTAGCACATGGAAAGGACTGTGAGTTCTGCACAGACACCTCTTTCTGGATTGTTTTCAACCTTTCTTTCTCTAGAAATGCCAGCATGATGAGTGGTAAAGATGCTGCTAAACTGATGGTTTAATTTGACTTCTTTTTCCTGTTGCCTTTAGAGGCATTTTAAGGAAGGCATCCAGTTGCAACCACGCCGCCTCTTCAAAAGGCCGTACTCATTTGTCTGCAACTTCTTTGAAAGGTAAGTAATTCTCAATGCATTTTTCTTGGGCACCACTTACCCTGGCAAGGAGATCTTTCATGTATGCTTGTGACCTTTAGGACAGCAGGACCCTCAATATATCTTCAGTGTATTTGTTGTCTTTGCCATGTGGTGGTTATTTGCAGGGGTGAAACAGCTTTGATTGCAAAGTTTGGGCCACAGGAAAAACAGTTTCTCTATTCTTCTCAACTTTTTTTGTCTTTTCATTTTTTATTAGGAAGTTTCTTTTTTTTTTTTCTTTTTCCATTTTATAGTTTAATTTGACTGAAATTTTGACTAAAGAGGACAGAAGATGAACAAAAATAAAAAGGTAGATCTCTGAGTAATGGTGAAGCTGGCCTTAAAAAGGATATCACAATACCGTAGTCCTGACTTGTGGCTTAATAATAATAGTCACTATTAAAACAGATTGTCATTACTTGGAGATGCTAACTAGACCTCCTTAGAGCATAATTTTCTGAAGTCTGTATTTATAATGAGAAGATGCCCTGCCCATTAGCAAAGATCGGTGGCACTGAACTCAATTAGGCAATTAATAGCCAACTGGAGGTAGGACTGAACCCATATGCCCAGATTCAAGCTAAGTCTGTCAGAAGTAAATTTAAATGGCTGCTGCGTGTCTCAGTTGCATGTTACAGGTCTGAATTATGAAGCCTGTATCTGCATGACTCCAGACTTGTAGAAATACAGTCTGAATCCAAAAAGGTCCTGTTGCATATGTAGGAAGACAGATAGTGACTGAGCTTGCCTTCTCTTGGTAAGATGAAATGATTTACCTCTAAGCTATCTCTAATGAAAAAACATCCAGGGGGCAGTCTGAAACAACGCAGGCACTCTGTAAGTGACCACTTATAGAGACTAGGCTGTTTTTATTTTCCCATGGGTATGGCCGGAAATAAAATGCATGTGTATTTCTGCAATTGTCCTACAAGCCTGCTTTGTAAACCAGCAACTTTTTAGCATAGACAGCACAAGACACCCACATACTGATCCCTATCCTCAGGCATTTCATCCAATTTCATTGTAGGATTAACTTCTTTGCCATAGGATTGGCCTATAGCATTTATTTCTTCAGTGCTACTGTGAGATTTTTCTCAGCGCAAGCAGCAAAACAAAGACTTGCTGTGTATTCTCAGGGTATTTTAATGATCCTCTCTCCATATCTGTTAAAACTTACAATACAGTAGAGCTCTGACTGGCATATGGTTGTCAGCTGAGAGAAAACTGTGCAACTAGGAAGCAGATCAATGTTGACATTGTGGAGGCACCTCTGGAAAGAATTAATCGAGTCTGATCTTTGCATACCTTCTCAGTATGGATTTTCATTAGACGTGGTGCTGTTTCCACACAAAGAGAGTCCAAGGTGCTCTCCTCAAGGTCAGCCCATTGAAGCTGATGAACGCTATATAGACTGTGGGCTTCTTCGGGCAGAGACCTTGGTTGTCTCGGTGCTGCAGTAGCATGCTCTAGTGGAACTAGGGCATCTGGGCAGGGCACTGTAGTACCTAGCCTAGGTCTGAAATTTTAAAAGAGCTTTTGTGTGGGAGATGGCTGTGTGGAGGGAGAAGGACTGGGATTTGAACTTGTGAATACATTTCTAGGAAAAGGAAATTCCTCTTTTAATCAGGGGATAAAGGGAACCGTCAGGCCCCCGGCTCAACTTTAATTCAGGTCCATTAGGTGGACTTGAAGTCCAATAGATCACCTGAGGTAAGATCTAAGTTGCCTTCATCTCATCGGTTGGCTAAATCAGGCTAGCCACACCACATGATGACTTGTCATCATTTATTTTGGCTGGTAGCACAGATACATGCAAAGGCAGAGTGCGTCTACAGCTCCATTGCTCCTAAAGGTAAAATCAAGCCCTTCATTAGTGTTTGTTATTAGTAGCTGTTAGTTATAATTGGATTTAATGATATGTCCACAGTGAAGCACAGAGCAGTCATATTCCTTAGGCAGAACTTAAAACACCCTAATAGGAGAATGCACGACGTATCATTTTTCACATACATTGTATTTCAAGACAATGCCAGAATAGGCGTCATGGGTTTGGGATCTAAGAGGTAATCTTATTAATTATC
The DNA here is from genome assembly GCF_034619465.1 of Leptosomus discolor. Taxonomy (NCBI): domain Eukaryota; kingdom Metazoa; phylum Chordata; class Aves; order Leptosomiformes; family Leptosomidae; genus Leptosomus; species Leptosomus discolor. Next base: position 5,977,297 of record NC_141409.1, read on the forward strand.
AAAACTAAAGCTATCATCTAGTAAACAGGTTCTGAATTTGTAATAAATAATAGTCATCATGGCAATTTCTTAATGGGTTATTAAGTGACTTAGGGTGGAATTCTCAGCAGCTGACATGTAAGTATCTAAAACAAAAACCTCTCATTTCCAAATAAATAATGGTCTAATTAATATTGAAAAGAACAGCCTGCTTTCACTATTTCTTGTGCCTTTAAGAACAGAACAGGCTTATAAAATAGAAACCTATCCAGCATATGCTGATTGCTGCCAGAAACCAATTTTTCAAGAACTGTCGTTGAGAGTCATTAATTATCTTCAGGTCCCATTTGCTCTGAATCAGTGACAAACTTTGTAAGATTTTGGATGGTTTTAATTAATGCACGAATATGAGATGTAATATGCTTCTTGTTTGAACAATGATTGTCCTAGCACAACCCTTGAATTAAAGGATTGTGGGAAAAAATAAAAGTAAATGGGTTGCTACAGACCTCTGAGCAGACCCCACCTGGGGAGGAACATGAGCGTTGGTGCAGGCGCACACGATTCTGCCCTGATCGTACAGCCTGAGTCTCCTGCCTGGGAAAGCTGCTGTGACTGCACACACCTCTTCGCAACACAGAGGCCTACTGAGGAAACGTTGCAGTTGTACAAGGACAACAGATCATTTCTCTGTTAGACATGTTGAGACTAAGATGCAATGCACATCTTTTTAAACTAATGAGACAAGCAGCTTACGCTTCCATTTCAAATCTAATCAAGATGCTTGTAGGGTTTTTTTCCCCCCCTTTTTAATTCAGCACAAGCTGCTGCTTTTCTTTTCTTTTCTTTTCTTTTTTTTTTTTTTTTGTGTGTGGGTTTTTTAATGCTTCACTGACACAATTGAAAACAAAATGCATTGGACTAGTGAGCAAGACAACCAGAAATTCTAAATATCATTGACCAGGCTAGTTTCACCATACAGGCAGAATAAACTGTCCGAGGCCATGGGCCTATGAACAGATACCTCAGATGCAATTTTATGTTTACAGCTCTGTCCTAATACAGCTACCTGGCCTCCAGATGGGAGATATCTGATTTCTGGACAGCTCAAGCAGACATAAAGGAATTTGCATCTTCCATGCCACTGGTTTTAACGGGTGGGGTTTCTTATCTGTCTCAAGGCATACACTGCTGTTCCAAGCAGAATTTGTTCTGTATTTAATGGGCGCAAGCTGCAGTGGAACAGTGGAACAGACAGCAAACACTGAGCAGCACTTAGCATTTAGAAAGACAGATCAGGAGGGTGCTCACTCCATCAGAGTTGTGCTTTTACACTGACACAGCTATGTTGGTCAGGGAAGCAGTTGGGTTTTAATTCACATAGTTCCTTTGCCTTCACAGTGATGTAAAAAAATGTGTTTGGGTGTTTGCCTTTGATTTCACAAGGACCACACTTTCACTCATAATTTCACTCAAAAGAGTGATATTATTCTGCTCCAGTAGGATGCTGGCTCCTATTTAACTTTCAGACCTTGTCTTAAGCTGCCACATTTTCATGAATATACTGGCGCCATCTGAATGCTCACGAATAAGGGATAACATGACTATGCATAGCAGATGAGTCAGAAACCCCGAGCTTTTGCTTATGATAATATTTTTTGGTTATTATTTTTGCACCCTGCCAGCTGTTGATCTTGCTAATGTGCCGCTTAGCAGCCAAGCTTTGTTCCCTCTTGGTTAATGAACTGTGCAAGAAATCAGGGGCCAGTGGCTGGTTTTAAAGCTAACAGTGGTGGTCCATGAAGAAGAAATGCCCTAGACCACTAGATCTGGAAACCTAGCAGTGCTGTTGTCAAAGATGATGGAGAGAAAAAGGTGATAGAACAGTCTTGTTTCAACTTCACCTGCTGAAGTTAAATCTTAAGAGTTATTGCATGTGCTGTGGGTCTGACAAGGATTTGTGGCCTGGCAAAATATACTACTCTTCACCCAGAAAACCTTGTATCCCATTAGAGGTCACCTGCCTCACATGACAGAGCACAGCCATAGGCACATGGAAACACTCTCCACATGGTCTTGTAGATGATCCTCAACCGTAGAGTTTGGTTAACATTTCTTCAAGTCCAGGAGAGGTATGTTAGGCTTGGGAACTGTCTTACTAATATCTTGGAGAACAGTGTGAGCTGCCCTCAGTTCTGCATGCAAGCCTGCCTATGGAGGGGCTTGTGGATAGTCCACACGAGTCCATACTGTCTGCTGCAGGGGTGCTCCCTGAGAAGAGGCAGCTGGCTACATGCTGGACAGCGTATTTTCCTCTGGTAGGGAGCTACAGCTTTGCAGCAGCCGGCAGTTTGCTGCCAGCAGACTGCCTCATTCTCATTCAAGAGCTGAAACAGAGGTTGCTGCCAGCTCACTCCTATTGCAGGGGCTTCAGGAAGAGATGCTGTTTCCCCTGAAGCCCCTTTTCAAACATGTTAGCCCTCTGCTTTGTGGAGCCAGTTCTCTCTATCCTCTGTCTCTTGCTTCTTCTTTTGTTGGCTTTGGGATTTCTTGCGGACCTTCTGTTCCCCCTTCCAAGCACCTCTTCGTTATTAAAATGCAGCTCAGGATAGTTCACTTTGCCTGGTACATTATCATTCCTCGTTAGAGACCCCTCCAGGGCCTGTGATATGCCTGCACCGACTTCATAATTACAAAGTCAATTTCTAAACAGACATTTGCAAATAAGTCAATTTAAATACCGAGATTTGCAAACAATAATTAAGCAGTAGCTTCTTTTTTAATATCTATATATATAATTAATGCCCATGGGTTTTTCATTTTACCTTGCGACTGTGTAGCTTGCAATTGTTTGTTGAGCTAAACCATTCTCAGAAAGCAAATCAAATCACTGATGGGTTTTAAAGCTGTTTAAGAATATGCCCTACCTCCCCCTACCTTGTTCCAGCCCAGCTCCATGAACCATTTCTTACGCAGTCCCCAGTCCACCTAGCAGCTATAGGGAAGTAGTGTCAGCTCAAGTGAGAGCAGCTGAGCTGGGAGCTTTCCTCTTCACGATAAGGCTGGGGACCTCATCTGCCAAAAACTATCCAAAACCACAACGGACTCGGGAAGACTGTGTTAAAGAAGCTGAGCAATAGAAGTAGTTTGCAAGCACAAGGGAAAATGCGCTCTGGAGAGGGAGATGAACGTAGTCCACCTGAGGTTTCCTCCAAAGATGTGCACTCTGTCCTTGTCTCCCTAGAGAGAGAAGAGGGTATGGCAGGACTCCCACCCCCCATCAGCCTAGGATCACCAAAGCACTGACAGCATCTTGGAAGCCAGGCTTTGAGACCATGGGAAGATGAGGCATGAACAGCTGAACCTGGATGTAGAGAGGTGAAACAGAGCGTTACATTTCCTGTTAGGAGGCTCCTTGATTTCCACCCTGATGGCTCTGCCTCCTTCAGATGCTCTCTATAGTGGCTGCAGCACTGTCCCTCATGTAAGCCTTGTTATCCCCAAGGCTATTCCCAGATCTCAAGACAAGCTTACCCATTCTTTTGGCTCCCTCTTTCCTCCAAATCACCTCTGTGTCTCTACATGTTTTTAAATCTATCTGGTGACCTGGATAAGATCTTAACTCCTATCTGGTGCTCAATGATTTCTAGTTTTCCTTTCAGCATGCTGCAGTTGCATTTGCGGACAGAGCTTCCCTCAGCACACAAAGGCTGTTGACTAGACTCCCCATTCCAGTCACAAGCAACTTAGATTTTTCACAGCACAGCCCATGCAGGCCCCTATTCTAAACCTCTGTCCTCTCACACCACCTGATCCATGTTGCATTTAGCTTTGTTTTGCCACAGATTGTTTTTCCTGTCCTGGCTTTCCTGCCTTTCTTCCAGTCCTCACAACAAGAGACTTTTTACTTGGTCTTTTCTCCAGCCCTCTTGATCCTGTGCTGTAGCTTCCTTTGTGGCTCAGGGGTCACTTGTACCCCCGTGCCCCTTCACAGCAGGTGGACCCCTGTCTCAGTGGCATGGGCTGTGTTCAGATTTGCTTCCCTTACAAAACCTCCTGCTTAGCCAGAGCAGCTGTCTGTGGAGCGAGGCTCAACATGGCACTTGACAAACATGACTGACCTGCAGCGTGCTTCGGCCTTGATGTCGCACATGATTGTGTTTACCAAATTCAAAAAATTTCTGGTAATAAACAGGGCTTCAACTTTTAGTCCTTTCCTTAGCAGAGACATTCATGTTATATGTGCACACATAGGTATTTGGCATAAACTTTTACCAGCTCCAGAGCCTGTGAGGAGAGACCATAGCCTGATGATTTCCTGCCTTGTCCTCTCTGAGTGATCTCAACAGGTAATAGGTGTGCGGTCAGAGTACCATGCCTCCCCAAGGGGTTTTTGGAGAAGAATAACTCTCTATAGGACCTAGCCTAGAAAATAGTAAGAAAAAGCTGAGTGCAAACTCTTTGCATGTGTGTCATGGTGCATTAAAGATGAATTGTTTCCTGGTTTGCATTTGTGCTTGGTAATTTCAAAGGGCTTACTCATTATTTTTGTGTTGGTTCCACATTTTTGAGCATGCTCCTATCTTAGCTCATCAAACTTTAGCCAGCTGGGGCCAAAAATATCCCTGGCATAATCAGTTCGTTCATCCAAGCCCAAAACCTTCATTTCCCAATTCAAATAGACATTCACGATCAGCGTATTTGAAGGGAACATGGTCCTCAGTATCATCTTGGATGACATTGCTTAAAGCAGACTTCCTTGCACCCTGGCACTCTGCATCCAATTGCTATAAATATGAGCAACAATTACACATCCTTTCTTTTTGCTTTTTATGGGTGTGTGAGGACAATAACTTAAAGCGCTTGCTGCTATTCAGCACAAAAACAAATAACAGAACAACTCCGGCTGTGATGCATTTCAACGGCATAACTTAGACATGCCACTGTTATATTAAGTTATAAATATCTATCACTTGACAATGCCAGTGCTTTTCGGCAGGGAAAGGAGTATTAAAAAAAAAAAAGGAGGAAAAAAAAGCCCAAACCCTGAATCGCAGTTGCTATAGGAATTAACAATGGGCGTCCTTCTTCAGAAGCCAGAGATGCTGATGCAGCTAAAACAAATGTTTGTGTATGGCCATGGTGGGGACGGTGACAGATTAGGGAGTGCTGGCCTTGAGCCTCGTTGTAATCCAATTCTAAATAAATCATAAATCTAAGTGCAGACTGGCAAGCTGGAGAGAATTCCAATGCGAGGAGGGTGACAGCAGGGTAGTTTCAGTTTCTGTTAGGGGCAGAGGTGAAGAGCGAGTAATAGTGCGATGGGTGTAAAAATCCAGATGGAGAGGTTTGTGATTTGGATTTTTTGGCAAAGGACACAGCTAGCCTACAGCCACCACCTCTCACTGCTCCCCTATGGGATTTGCTCCTGTAGGAGCCCTTGTATCCTCTAAGCACCATGGTGGTCTTCTTTTCAGGGATGAATATAAGTTCTAAAGCTAAAGCTAAAGAAAAGAGAAGTGTTAAGTGAGTTCATAGCTTCCTGTCCATCACTAGATGTGGCCTGTGTAATCCATCAGCTTCCCCTTTAGCCCAGTCTACACTGTTACCAGAAGGTTTGTGAGCCCTCTGGGTCCAGGCCCTAATGAAACCATGCCAAGATCCCCACAGGAGCTCTAGTTGTCATACAATGCAGGGCAGCACCACACACTCTGTGGTTGCTGTTGAGCTAAAGAAAAACCTCTGCCCTGTGGAAAATAAAACAAATAGAAGACTAACAGTGATCTGGTGTCTTCTAGCCTCTGCGACACATGGATTCAGCCTTGATATGGAGTGAAAAATGAAAATGAGGACAGCTCAGTCAACAGCATGTCTCAGAAATTAATGAGCCCCTTTGCCTCCAACACCTGATAATTACATCTTTCAATTAAATGAACTCTCTCCCTGTCCAAGTTCTTATAAATTAACTTAAAGTGATGCATCTTTGTGGGCTGCCAAAGCTTCCTTATGCCAAAATCCATGCAAGCTTCCAGGCCATTGCAATGATAGAGTCTTGGGCCCAGATATAGCTAAAGGATTTAGTCCTGGTGTGAGAGCAGCCCAACTCCTAGGTTACTGGCACAAGCAGAATCCATAGCCCTGAGTCCAGCACCTCATCTCCCTGTAAAATGAGGGAGAAAAAGAAAACCTTAGAAGATGCCAGGCAGTCAGCTGCTAGTATGGGAACACCACGTACAGAGCAGTTTCTGAAGTCCCACCCTTTGCTTGGGCTTTTCACTGCAAAGTATGGGACTCCTTTGGCGCAAGTCACAGCTTTCATGTGACTGCTTAGAGATGAAAGCCTTCAGGAAGGTAGTGGAGTGATGGACTCTGCTTTCTGGGGGAATTCACACGATTATAGACAATTGGTTACAGTAAAAGGCACTTGCCAAAGAGGAGACACCTGTCACCATGCTAAGGCCTATTACCATATTTTGCAATTACAGTTTGGGTGTAGAGGCGCACAGAGTTATGTGTTCAATTTCTTGATGAGTTCACATGTGCTCAGAGGTAGGGAAGACAGATGAGTTTCCATTTCCTCCTCCACTCAAATGTATCTTATGATGTTTCTAAGGCTCCCAGTACTACCGTGTTTCATCACCTTCAGCCTGGAGAAAATCCATGCATAAAACGGGGGCTCCTGGTCTAACTCAGTTTGCTGCACATGCAAACCTTAGTCAGCTAGAGAAGACATGCTGAGTGTAGGGAGAGGGGCTGCAGATAGAAATCCCACCCAGCAGGGTGAACGTCACAAACCCAGACAACTGCTCCATTCTCTTTCTATACTCCCCTTCCCTTAAGTAACCAAGTGCAACCAATGCAGCCTAAAGCTGGGGTTTTATCAGCTTGCAATAAATCCAACCAGCTTTTCTAAAGCACAGCAGGCAGCTGATGCAATCACATAATTCAGCCCAAACTCACCGGACAATGGCTAGGAACGCTGAGGATGTATTTTCCTCTTAAACCCACACAGGCATGTATTCCCACTGGTGCAGACGCGCGCCATTTCAATTAAGGCAATTAGCAGTGACCAAGGGCAACTGCAAAGCTCCAATTAAACCAGCACAAAGGCTAACATGATCTACAGTGTCATGGAGCAGGTTGGAACATGTATCCCCGACAGCCGCTCTCTGCCAGATTAAAGGGTTTATACACTGTCTGTTGTCCCCTTCCAGACCTCCTACAATCTCTTCTCATTCAATAAGCCCAAATGCTAATCTCCAGTCTTTGTATCTCCTCATTAATTTATCCCTTGTCAGGGGCCTCAGGGGAAGATGCTTGCTTTTCTCCTGTCTTTCTGTCCCGTTTAAACTGCAGCCTACAGCCACAGTGCCCTATTCCACTTCATCTCCTTAGGGATAGCCTGAAAGCGTGATTTAGGCTTCAGTGACCTTTTCTTAGCTGTGACCAGTGCTAGTCTGTGTGTTTGCTATTTGCACTGGCAGGCTGTGATAGAAAGGAATGGAAACAGACTGCAGAAGAGCAGCAAGAGAGGAAACTAGTCCTCTGCTCAGGCACAGTGATTTCCTACTGGGATGATTTGGGGTGGCCTCTACTTTGGGGGAAGTGTGTGGGGAAGGGGCTGCCTCAAGCCCTCCAGCAGAGGTCCACAGCTATTTGGGGGAGAAGGGAGAAGGAAATCCAGAGTGGATTTCACCATCTGTGAAGAGCGGGAATCTCCTTTGCCTTGCAACAGACCTGCACTTGGATTTGCTTTCAGATGGTCATTTAGACTGTGCTAGAAAATCCACAACAGAATGGTGTGTATGTTGAGCTAGACCATTTGGTGTTGAGAGACAGACTGGAGGTAGGTTTCTAGCAATGGTGTCTGAGCTCTGACTTTGGTTAATATCCAATTCCCTTGTCTCAGACCACCTAGACATAGGCAAGGCTCTCCCAGCCCCTTCTCAGTGGCTTGACCCATGCATTTGGACTCCATCCCATCCATACTTAGTATCTGGCAGCTCTAAAACACTCCAGACAAGCTGTGGCTTGCAGTCTACAAACCACTTTTATTGGGATTTGCCATTAACAGGACATTGCATCAAATCAAGGGCAGAGACTGGCACAGATTGCACCTTTCAGACAGAGACTGGAGCAAGACTGTGGAAGAAGGGACAGCTAACGACAGGGAACCTTTCTGAGGATGGGGAAGACTGTCATGGGGACACGACTGCACCTGGATCTCATGGCCTGTGGTTCAGATCTAGCAGAGACTGGTTGCAGTGATTAGCCTCTGGCACCTGCTCAGTGGCCTGAACTAAATGGTCAGGTCAGCTCCTGAGGCAGTCTCACTTCGGTTCCTAGTGGACCCCTACTTATATAGCAAAAGCCACTTGTACATTTAGTGCTAATTGGTGTCCTCGTTAGCAGTAACTGCTGAAAACCCACTTCTTGAATAGGCCCAAACAGTGAATTCTTTTCCTTAAAGGTGAGTGCTCCAATTAAAGGTTGACAGGCAGTTGGCATAAGATGCTTGCTACGTGCTTGGAGGACATGTAGGAATGTCAAGGTTAGAACCCAGAAACCTTCCACATACTCTCTTAAAAAGAACATCCTTCATTTTGGGTATGGTTGTGAAAGGAGAAAATCGGAGGATATATTTGATACAGAAAAATGTCTTTAATATGTGTTTCTGTGGCTGTCACACCTTTTGGCTGTGCTTCATTTTTCCTTACTGTTTTAGGTTTTCTTGTATAAAACCCATGAAATCCCTTTCTTAATTTTTTTACTTTGTCCCAAGTAACACAGACAAAGGGGCTGTCATGAGCTGCTAGAATGGAAATTAATTTTAAAAGCATCATCATTCATCACTTTTATAGTAAAGAAATGAGAAACTACTGAGATTAGAGCAATTGTGGCAGAAACTCCCTGCACAAGAATTATCAGAAGGTACTTGCAAAAGGGTAATGACATCAAAGTGCTCAAAGAAATTCCAAGCAAAGAACCCAAGGACCTACTACCAGTACACTGCACTGCAGTTGTTTCTTGCAGTATGGGATTTGCCTCTCCCAGTTTGAACCACCGGGAAGCCAGGCATTGACAGTATGATGGTTATCTGACCTCCATTTGTAGTCAGCTGAGAAAGAGGTATGTTTAGAGGGCCACAGGTATGCTTAGAGGGCAACTCTCTGTATCAACATGTGGTGCCTGAGATAGGTGGAACGGGTAGTTCCTCCCATGAGAGCTGGAAGGATTGTTCCTACAGAAATGCTTTGATTTGCAACAGCATCAGTAATGGCAGCAATAATATTGTTGACAAATGCAGCTATCCCTGACTGAAATGGGGAACAATGCCAGAAGAATATGGTTCCAACCTAACAAGTGTTGCAAAGCCATACCAGAGGCTCCAGCTGGGGATGGTTTGAACAACGTAGCCACGAACTGGGAAGAGGAAAAATGCACCAACATATGTGCACTGGCTGCAGGGATCAGGAGCAGCCTGTGGGTCACTTTGTTCTGCAACAAGTGGCCACCTGCAGAGATGATGCTGTGAGTTGTGGACAGTCTATCTCCGACTGAGCCAGGAGCCTCATTTCACACATCTGATCTGGACTGCCACTCCAGAAGAGCTCATTAAATCGAGCATAACAGATCTTCTTCCTTTACTTACTTGCTTACTCTTTTCCCCCTGCATGGAATGACTTAAAGGCCCCTCTTTCCTCATCCATTCTTTCTATTAGAATCTTATCTCATTCCAGTCCTCCCCCTCCTCTCACACACTCCTCTTTTCCTCACACACATCTACTTGCTCCCTCCAGGAAGCCAGCTAATTATTTCCTGAATGCCCCCAGTGTTATTTTGCCTTGAGAACCTCTCCTGCTGGGACTTCTCACATGCTTATGATTCTCTGTGTGACAAAAGGTTTCTCAGTTTAGCTTTGAATGGGTATTTCTTTAATTTCTACATTTAGTCCTTTTGCCTCATCATCTGCACTTGGGCTGAGAATAGAAACTTCACTTGACATTATCTAAACCATTATCAATTAAATCCCTTCTTAACTGCCCTTTTTTTTCCCCTAAGCTGTAAGTTTTTGGGTTTTTCTTCTCCTTCATTCCTGCATACCTTTCATTTGTAGATAAAGCCCTTTGCCCTTCTGCATTAACTTTCCAAACACAACACACTTTTTTGCTGTTGGGCAATTTTTTTTTTAATACCACTGCAGTGATCAGACAAGAACACAGGATCCCAGTTTATTTCACACCTGAAAGTCAGCGCACCCTTTTTGAACTTGTGCAGACATCAGTATATTTGCTGTGTGTAATAGAGGTTCTCCAGTTGGGCATGGAGATTGTCCTGTTGCTGAGTCAGCAGCAGAGCAGCACTGGCCAACAGATGAGTCTGGGTCTCACGGCTTTAAGTGACCTACAGGCACACACAGAGCGTACAATCTGCGAAGAGGCAAATGAAGCCAGTGTAGCTGTGCTTGCTTTGTACAGAACAATCAAAGCAGGCACTTGTCCATGGCCACTGCGCTAGAGCAGCTTTGAACCCAGACTGAAGAATGATGACTCCTGAGTTTACCCAAATATTTTCAGACTGTGTTTCACATATTCCCTAGGATGCAGTGACTGCATCTAGAGGGTGTGTGAAGATGACAAAGAAAAGCAAAGGTATCTCCAGTGTGTTTTCATTCCCTACCCAACAGCCTGCACCTCCACCGCACTAACATCAAGATTACTCCTCTTTACACATAGCAGAGAATGTGAGGGACGTAATTCTCTGAGCAGGGCTGAATGTGACCCACAGCAGTGACTGTAGTCGGAAACCCTTTGACTGTTCATCACGCATGCATGGGCCAGCCAGTCATGGAAGCTGTAGCTCCGGTTTAACTCATCCCAGCTTACAGTGAAAGCATCCAGCTCATGGTAAATAGCTGGTGTGGGTGGAGGAATGCCAGAAGTAATGCAGAGTGGGTGATAAATATCATAAATGTCTCTAGCAAGGTGTCTCTAAGTGGAAAGTGTTGGGGGTGACAGTGACACAAATGCATGGAAACTGGGATTTATTAATGGTTATGGAAGAATTTGTCTCTTTTTTGACTTTCTTAGGATTTCTTCCCCCCACTGGAACAGAACCCATGCAGAATTATAGTCCTATGAGCAAAAGACATACAGGTCACATCCTTCTGACCCAACATATTTGTCACAACTGGAGGCATGCCGAGTTAAAAGCATAAGATACTGAGAATTAATCTAGTCATAATAATTCTGTAACAGTTCATAAACTATCAAACAAACATGGAGGGGTTAAAAAAGTATCAGGACTTTATGACTTGGCACATTTTTTAATACGAACCAACCCCAACTTTTCGGAACAAAAGGACTGGAGAAAATGCAGGTAAGCAGGTAACCTGCAGCTCTCTGGAAGTTTGTCTTTTGGAGACGGCACAAGAAGAAACATTAATTGGTTGCTGTTTCACCTCTTTTCTTTGTTGGATCAGCTGTTAATTCAAGGCCTGTGGCCATGTCATAACCACTTTTATTGAGCTGTTTCAAAACCAAGTCCCAATGAAACTTTTTGTCATTCAAGCAATGAAGGAGATTGCCTCCCAGCTCTGCAAAGGCTGCTCAACCTAGCCTCAGAGCACCCTGAAATCTATCAGCACTAATTAGGGCCTACTTAAAGGCTCCCAGGCTGCCTTACTGGTTTGAAATGCAGAGCGGCATGTGAAAGCCCTTATGCTTGGCTCCTGACAGGAGCAAAAGCAAACAACAGGCCCTGCTGTGACCTCCATTTACAAGACTCATTTACTGCACTGAAGGCATCAACTTCTTGGAAATCAAAAGGAAAAATTAGTTTTGAACCCCTACTGGTTAAGATGGACTTCTCACTGGGACAGTGCTCCTGCCTGGCTGGCTAAATGCTTCCTTAATCTTTGTGTCTGTGGAGTTTCCTCAGGGAGGTTGGGTAGATGAGTCTGCTGCCAGTAAAAGACGCCGGAGTAGCGGGGGGGCACACCACAGGCAGCTCTCCAGCTGCCCCTGGTCTCTGACACCAGGTGGGTACCAGCTGTCATGTAACTAAAACCCATATCACTATTTTTAACTAGTATTAACATCGTTTTCTTTAAGTAAAGGCAGAATTCTGTGCTCTGACCCATTATTGCACTGCCTTTTTCATCATGACATGAGAGATCCATCCAGTGATGCTTTAAATGATGTGCCCCACGTCTCTTCCCATGATTCATGCTCATCTCAATAAACCCAGCTTTGTTGCTGTCTTTTGGGGGGAGATGGGGTCTCTGATTTGTCCCTGTTCTCAGCTCCATAGGACTCCAAGACCATCTATTTTCAGTCAAGTCTACCCAAATTCCCTGCCCAGTGGGCATGAAGCCACCAGAGGATCCTTTCCTCCCCAAGTTCAGCCCAGCCATAATTGTTCCCCATGTAGGCCAGCTATTGGAAAATGTGGTAGAGAACTGGGAGCCTTAGCAAACAAAAATGACAGCATCTTGCCTGGGAATAATAACATGTTTAATTTGTCACCCATGGGATCTTTTAGTCCTTCTGGCAGAAATACCAGAGAAATACGTCTTCTTTCCCGTCTGCCCCACTGCCATCCGTTCATTTCTCTGCATTTCTCTCTTAATCTTCCTGAGACTCAAGTGCCTATCTCATTATGAGATATTTATATTTTCCATTCTGCTGGCATATGGTTCTGTGAGCCTTCTCAAGTCTTTCAAGGGAAATCTGAATTTATTGAATGCTTCTCTCCTTCTTGCCTGTCATTGTCTGAGTTTCAGCATTGGAGGCTAGGAGATAATTGCCCGTCCTCTGGGACCTCTCTTCTGTCTCTTGGAGACCCACAATTATAGAATCATAAAATCATTTTGGTTGGAAAAGACCTTTAAGATCAAGTCCAACCATTATCCTAACACTGCAAGTGGAGAGAAGCAGTGAAGACATTAAACCGTCTAGTGCAGCTCAGCCTTCCCCTTGCTTACCAGCAAGAAGGAAAGCTGGTGGCTGGACAACCCCATGTCTGCTTGAGAAATAAAGTGAGCATTTACTGTTAGTAAAGGTAGGCAAATATAGCCACATCTGACCTGGAAGGGAATATGGGAAGGAAGTGTGTCAAGAGGAGCCAAAAGCTGAAAGATAAGCAGAGAGGAAAGGTTTTCCTCATTGATACCTCACTGTGACTGTTTGAGATATTACTTCTTTTTAATTCCCACCACCTTCATAAACCAGCACAGCACTGCTGTGTCCAGAGATGATCTGAAGCTATGCAGCAATGTCACTCTCAGTTTGTGGCTGAGAAGTGAGGGATGTAAATACATGTAATGCACCAAATCTGTCAGAAAACCAGACTTCTCAGTTGTGTTTTGGTGAGGTCCACAAAGCTGGGAGCAGACATGTGAACCAGTAGAGCTAGAGGATGGCAGTTCAGATCATAATTTTCTGGCTTGCTCCAGGATGGTCACACAGCCTTGTATTGTCTGGCGGAAAGGAATTGCAAGCTGTGAGACTCCTGTCTTTCAGGATTTGACATGGATGGTGGCAGTGACATCATGTGGCCATGGTCACAACTAGGGCTCTCCGTATCGGATCAGGATCCTGTTGTGTAAGATATTATATAAAGAATGAAAAAAACCTGCTCAAATATGATGAAGATTCATTTAAAAATAGCTCTTTAATATGTTCATTGTTTCCTCTGTGTTGATATGGAGAACGAAGGGGAGTACTGCTTCATTTTGTTTATTGTTTGTGTTAGGATTTATTTAGTGAGTGAAAAAAAGTAGATTTAGTATTTCTTTTTTTTATATTTAAAACACCTACTGCTTAGATGATAGTGGGTCACATAATAACAGGGAGAGCCCAGACCCTGGACATATTTCTTAGTAGACAAGACAGATTCAAGATGGCATCTTGCAGGCAAGGAACAGAGGGGCTGAGGAGCAAACCCCACATCTTCACATGCACCTGAAATCCTCTGTGGGACCCTATGATGTTCTGCAGGACCTACATACCTAAATCAAACCCAGATCCTCTGTGGATCTGGGTGAAAACAAAAAGGGGACGATGTGACAGGTGTAGGAAATCAAGGCAGACGGTGACCATGATGAACTGCTGCCATGACTACCCAGTGGTTCTTCCTCTGGTGCGGGAAATGGACATCACCTGGCTACCAGAGTGGCAACAACAGGCAGCGTTACTGCAAGCTGCTTTGAAACAACTCTTCCAGTGAATCCCACCCTCAGGGCTAGAGGCATTTTTCTGGTGCATAAGAAAGAATTGTCCTTCACAGACTGCACAGTCCACAGCCAGTGGTGTAGCTAATGTGTTTGGGGATACTCTCAAACCTTACTAACCTTTAACTTCAGATCTCTAGGTCAGAGGGACCTTCTCCTCCATGTAGCACAGTACTGTCCTGCTAAGTACGTGGCCAGGTGAGCAAGAAGCTCATGATGGACCTTTCCTTCTTGACTTGGGGGCTGGGGTTGCCCTGAGAAAGAGCAGGGTTTACACTAACAGAAGGCCTCATACCAAATCCACATCTCGGTCCTACCAGGCTGGGCACAGAGGTCTGGGCGGGTGTTATGAAGAAGACAAGGTCACTATCAGGCTCAGTTTAGGCCCCTCTCAGGAGCACTCTGAAGTCCTATTTTTCAGCTGTTGGCAGAAGCAACCTGGAAGGTGTCAACGTTGTTTCTAAGGTTGTACACAGGACAGAAAGAGCTCAGGCTTTGGAGAAGACTATTGGCACTGAGAATCACAGCAAGAAAGCTGATGAGATGAATTGATTTCATATCTGTGAATAACATCTCTGTAAATATTGCCAGATGCTTTCCATAAACCCTGCTGACATGGCAGCGAGGTTAGGGGATCCAGCTCCCCCAATCACTTCTGTTCCCAGCCTAAGCCCAGAGTCAAACCACACCTTGGGACCCCTCCCACGCTCTTCCAGCCCCCCTCTCAGTACACAAGCAGGATCACTGCCTGTTACATGCGTGTGGCAGGATTCACAGCACCAAACTGCAAGCTCTATTGTCCACACGCAATGAATTATGACACAGACCCCAAAGTGCCTCTCACAAGCCGCCCCCTCCTACATCGAGACCTGGCTTAAGCCAAGAGGGAGCATGAGGGAAGCAGATGGCAGCCTGGCAGAGTGATTAAAGCCCTAAATATCTGTTTTAATGAATTGCCCACCCAGCAGATTAAATATTGCAATAGTCATTCCTATTCTATGCTGTCAGTAATTTCAGCCTTATTTACGACACGGGGGAAATGCCGTGCTCTTCCCTCTGCTGCACGTTGTCAGCACAGACTGAATTACAAGCTGGGATGGAGAAGAGACCTGTGGACTTTGTGTGTCATCCAGAGTAGGAGTCACTGGGTACCCCAGCTTAGGTAAACCACCTTGCAGGAGGATTCAGTGAAGGAAACGGGCAACAGCTGAGCTTCTGACTTATGAAGATATATGTGTCCTGTGCAGATTTAGACCTGAAGACAGGTGCAATTTTTATTCACTTTTCTCTGCTTTTATACCTCTCCTGTTCCCCTTTTCCCTTTCACCCCATTTCAATATCTCCATCTAGCCCCTTTCTGTGTGAGAGCTGATTTGGAAGTGCAAAATCAAAGCCTTTCTGTGGTGTCCCGCTTCACTCTTACTCCTTTGCTCTTTACTGGGATATTGGCAGAGGAGCTGATTTGGATTTGCTTTGTTAACAGGACTCCTGTCAGTATATTTTATATAGTTAGTCAGGCTTAACAAGCACAAGGGGAGCTGTGTGAGTGCTGGTGCCAAACTCTCCTATGTTCATCACCTATGGGTGGAGGCTATGCCAGAGTTGTGGTGCTTCCACTGCCTCATTTTTACTTCTCTCAAGACTTCCCAGTTGTGGGGCTGGGAACCACTTTTTCCCAGTCCCTTGCAGGATGCTAGAGAGGAGACAAATGTGTTGCTGTTATTAGGAGGTGAGCAAGTCCTCCCTGTGCTCTTCTTTTGAGCTTGGGTTAAGGGAGGTGGTTACCCATTTCCCTCATCCCTGTACAGGTCTACTCAGAGAGGTGCTGGTAAAGCAGGACATACTCCCATGCAGATCTCCTGCAGAAGAGGGGCACATTTTCCACAACAGGGCCCTGGTGTTTGTGGGGTAAGGAGTCCTGAAGACACAAGAACCACTGAGTCTTGGTTTCTTGGAGAAAGTCTAGTTTTGGTGTTTAATAAGCATAAGCTCCAGCTGAACTTTTCAGGACTTTTAACAGGGTGCTGTTGGTGAGGAAACTCTGAGCAAGGTTTGACATAGGGCTTTGAAGGTATTGCTGAGCCTTAAATTTGGGGAGAAACCTTACCTTAGGGCATCTTGCTGGCAGAACTCATTGTCTAAAAGCAGAAGCCTCTGTGACTGGAATGAAAAATAGAGCCAGGATTTTCATCCAGGATTTCCTAGAGAGAAATATGTGCTGTGCTCCGTGAGGTTCATAGAGAGGGAGTGCAGCCTGTCCAGAGTGCCTTGGATCTACTGCACATGCAGAGGGACGAGCACATCAATCCAGGTCCCATTCACCTGTACTGCCTGGGAGGGTCCAGCGAGCACACTGGGGTTTCTGGCTGACCCCCAGACCTATTGGAGCTACAGCATCTCCTCCACTAAGCAAAAAATTGGAGAATAGGCCACGCAGCCAGATTCTTCCCTGAGGATTATTTTTAGAACGGACCAACCTTCCCAACTAAATGTTTGACAAATCCAATGTCTTTCTTCAAAAACTCCAGGTGCCAATAAAAGCATTGGGAGCTTTTTTTTGGCTGGGAGCAAGCACAGAAAGCTTAGATGGTTGTTTTGAGGCCAGCTGTGCTGTTTTCCCATTCATTCATAACTGCTGCGAACAGTAAAACCGGTTGGAGAATACAGGAGGAACCAGTGCCTGGGTCCATTCCCTGCACCTCAGCTGCATGGCTAGGGAAAGCTTGGGAAAGTTCCCATGCCGTGGTTATTTATATTTGCCACCCCTGGTTCTGAACTTTTGTGTGTGTTCGTAATAATATGCCATTACTAAACTGTACTTTATGTGTGCAGCATTCGCATTGCTGAACAGCTGTTAGCCTCTCTAAACGGCTTGCCTGCCATATTGCATAGATAATAATATCTAATCCATATTAATTATAAATACACAAATCGTCTCCTAAATAAGGCAAAGTTTTGTGAGCAATACAAACCAATGGGTGCCAAGAAATGTTAGTGTTACACCTGACACCTCATCCACGGCTGTCATGTCATGAATAAAGAAGAGCCCACAGCACAAGTTAAGGATGGCATCTGAGCTTTAATAGCCTGCAGCCACTGCCATAAACCCTCCAGCTATGATTTCATCACATCTCACAAGCTAAACTGCACTGGGTCTAAAAGAAACCTCTATGGTGAAATTGCTGCAGGAAGTGGGACTGCAATTATTATTCACTACCTGGCGTTTGTCAGCAGCGGATCTATGCTGGACTAACCCCACCTTGTGGTGTTGATGGGGGCTGGCTGACCTGTCTTGGAAGAAAACACTGATTTCCACCCTGTGGAGAGCCCCCTAAAGCTTTGCCTGCTGGAAGTGGAAGTCTCAAATAAACCCTTGCTGTTGGCTCACTTTCCTCTGTTGGCCTTCTCAGCTCTCTCAGAAAAAGCCTATGGATGCCCCAGCTTCCATGACCCAGGGTGAAAATTTCTGGTATAAAACATAATATCCACTAGCTATCATGTGTGGTCATTCATTCTTTTTCACCTCCTTATTGAAGAATTTGTTGTTGCTCCTACTAGTTTCCCTTTTGGCTACTTACTGTCTTCTCCACAGTCTCCACTTCATAATTTCAGATGGGCACGTTTTTCCTTTCCTCCACTCTATGCTACAGTGCTGTATAACACAGCTGTCAAATAGGTCCCACCTTCCTTTCCAGAGGTGGCTGCATTTCCATGTAATGGCTGAAAACTTTCTAGGGCAGTTTCTGCTCCTTTTGGATAGCATGTGAATGGGGCAGTATCTGAAAAAGCAAAAGCAACATAAATGGCAAAGTTCTCGGCTTTTTTTCTGCAGAGTTATAAAGATAATAGAAGGACTCCATACTGCTTCCCCTCCCTGCATATTAGTATAAATGCCAGTGAGATCTTACCTGTGGGTAAACCAGTATACTTGTAAAGTAACCAGCACAAATAGAGCTCTGATTGGAAAAACAACTTCATCACAATAATACTTAAGCTGGGGATGGCAATTTTTGTTTTCATGATGGCTAAAAATGACCATGTATGCTCTTTCCCCTGCAAATTATGATGTCTTTTTCTTAATGGCATTGATTTCCTTTAACATTTCAACCAAAAAAAAGAAGAGTAATTTCTGGAGAGTCAAGCCACTGAAAGACCCTAATTGTTTGCAATACAGATGATCTCAGGACTCAGAACATTCTTACAGATTTCATTTTCTTATATACACCAATTTTTACAGATTTCAAGAGGCAGATTATCAAGCAGAAAGAAACCATCACAGATACTTAGAAATTGTTCAGGATCTAGACAGTTCAGCCAAGATTCATACCAAAGAACCCCAAACCCTCGGTTGCTCTGTAGATGCAAATATTAGCAGTGTAATGCAGCCTCAGTTTCTCAAAAAATCACGAAAACAGGGATAATAACTGCAGATTGTCTTGGACCCTGATGCAGACTGTGGCTAAGTCTAGAGTTTTAAACTACTGTAATGAAATTTTTTAGTTAATAAATTCCGACTCTTCCCTCACCCCACGCACACATGTTCAAGGTGCAAGGCGCAGAATTCATTTGGGAATGATGTATGACAGAGAGACGTGGTGTCTATGCCTCTAAGCATCCATCCTGACATCAGATCCACCTATATGACAGCTCTTTGCCTCTTCTTTCCTCCCATCAGCAGGGCCTTCCCTGCTGTCCCTGGTCAGTTAAAATGCCTCCCTCCCCCTGTGAGCCTGAAGTTAGGGCTTGGGAGGGGAATGCAGCAGCAATGCTGCGCACTGAATTGAAGAAGGTCCGCAGGAAAGCTGTGGGGCAAGCGACAGATTAATTAGCTCAGAGGGAAATCTATAGCTGGGACTTTTCAAATTAGATCAGGAGGATCAGTAGGAAATATGCAGTAGGGAACAATCTTACCTTGGAAAAAAGAGAACGAAAAAGGAGCCAGGTATATTCTGGTGCTGGTTCCTACGTCGCACATGCAATAATGAACTGGAGACACTTTCTCTAAAACCTCTTCAGATTGTCCCTGCTTCTCTCAGAGGTGTATGCATGACTAGAGAGAAAGTGCAAAACAAAAAGACAGGATGGCGGCTGTGTTTGGTGCTGCATTTTTCTCCTGAAAAAGGAGTTTGAGTCCTGTCTGCCTTATCTGGGGGCCGGCAGAGGGAGACAAGACTCTGAGCTTAGTTCATGTGTGTTTTCTCCTCTCCAACAACTTCTCAGGCTCTTTTTGTCCCTTCTTCTGCGTTATTATTATTTGAGTTGAAATATTGTTTTTATGAAAAATAGCTATAAATGACCCTCACCTTGCAGTTACAGAGAAGATTAGATTAAAAATGCTGCAGGGAGATTTGGGTGAGCGAACACGTGGCAACAGTCCTCCTGTGGCAATAATACAAGGAGCAAATTGGCCCAGGTAGGGGCTCTGGATGCTGTGGAGCATGCGTTTTTCTGTGTGAGAAAGGCTCTTCATCACTGCTTGCATCCCTGCATGTATATACGCTTACCAGAAGTCTGAGTTTGATGGCAGATGCGCAGGCATCATGTTTCTCAGGATCTGGTGTAAAACTGCAAATTGGATCTGTAAACCACCAGTTTTTCCTGGCTCGTAGCAGCTATAGCATAGTCGGAGCAAGAATGGGGTGCTGAGAAAATTGCCAGGAGCTGGCAATAACTACAAGGCTGGGGATAATCCTGGGGAGGTATGGGAAGTCCTGGCCCAGTTTCAGTCCAAAGCTATGTAAACTATGTGGGGTTTTTTTCTTTTTCTTTTTCTTTTTTTTTTTTTTTTACCTTTTCTGCACTCCTGAAGAAGTGGAGAGAGGTATGTGGGAGAGAAATGCACAGCACTGTGTGCATGGGCGTTGTACGTCTTTTGCAGTGTGCCATGTGGCAGCGAGTGACTCGTCTGCAAGGACAGACAGGCAGTGCTAAAAGCAGCGAGTCCCATGCATGCAGGCTGAAACTGGGACTTGCAGAGAGAAGGTGCTTTGCAGCGTGGCCAAGCGCCCTCTGCGTGTGAAGGGGGTGCAGAGACAATGGTTAGTGCCCAGTATGCCCAAAAGGGCCTTCTCTGTGTGCTGGTCAGGGTGGCCACAAGCAGCTGGAAGCCCCTGAGTGCACACGTGAGATGTGCATCCTCTGCACGCCCACACACGTATCATCCTCCTGTATCTTCAGGTGAAACTCTTTCAGAGCATGTGACGGCGGCATCCACAGGCAGCTGTATGTGTGTGTGCGTGCATGTGAAGTACCTTTGAGCTTCTCTTCACTTGTGTGAGCTGGGGAGTAACAGCTTTCAGATTGGGTATCACATGTGGATTTTGACTGTGTTGCCAACAAGTCCTCAGCAGAAATTTGAGCAGATAAGGCTGGGTAGCAGTTGGGAGTCCAACACAACCAGGGACAACAAAGGATGAAAGCAACCAAGCAAATGAAACAAGCTTTTTGAAGTCCTTGCAGAAGCAGCCCTTCACTATATTTAGTGAACCTCACGACTCCATCAGAACAAAACTGTTGTCACTGGAGGGAAAAGAGGAGAAGTTGCCCTGAATGAAAATAATTCAGAGAACAGCACAGAGGAAGAGTGAGTGGGAACACAGGATGGAGAAGACAACATTTTAAAGTGTCTCTGTTCCTGTCACCCACTAAAATCAGCCCACAGTTTTCTCATCTCCTCGGAGGGGTGTTAGATCTGGCCCAGTGCCCTGCACGGGCTGCTGGCTATGTGCCCTGCGAGCTTTGGGGAGCA
The DNA here is from genome assembly GCF_034619465.1 of Leptosomus discolor. NCBI lineage: Eukaryota > Metazoa > Chordata > Aves > Leptosomiformes > Leptosomidae > Leptosomus > Leptosomus discolor. The sequence continues at coordinate 5,998,257 of NC_141409.1, forward strand.
TGGGCACCTGCTGGGCTGGCTGGGCATAGAGCAGCTGGATAGCGGGGCCATGCTATAGGTGACAGGTTGCAGGGCCAGACCTTCCTGCAGCTCAGAGAGGTTTTACATTTGTGTAGCTTTGGCCTCTGAGGATGCTGCCCTCACCCTGCCATTTCTGGAAGGGGAGTGAGAAGAGAAGGGGGTGCTTGGGAGGCCCTGCTGGGAATGTACCTCAGCTGTAGGCAAGAGGATATAATCCAGCATTGGTTTGGCTGCTCTTAAGGGTGCCAATCTGATGAGATGAACCTAGGCGAATGCCTACTTCACCTTTATCTCCTCCTCAGGGGTGTTTGCATAGCAGCCTGAGGGCTTCTGCCACCTTCCAACACTGTATTATCAATTACCCTATTTAGAGGTTGGCATCTGCCTGACACCAAGTATTTTTCATTAATTTTTAACCATTTTCTTGCCAGGCCCTACAGCCGATGGTGACAGAACATTTCCTCTAAACCACAGCAAAACAGAAAAAAAAAAAAAAAAAAAAAAGGCAAGCAAGGTTAATGCCAGTTTGATTGGTGTCTGGCTGCAGAGTCTGAAGGTTGTTCTCCATCAGTGCATACACAGTGAAGACCTGTGTTTGCATGGACGGTATTAAGTACAAAGGAGGTGGTCAGGCCCTCATCTTGTGGATTTAATCACTTCTGTGCCTGAGTGCCACGCAGGGCCTTGGCAGTCAGACCCCCCTCCTTCCAGCATGCAGCATCTCACCTGCTTAATATTGCTTTCAGTGTGATATGCAGGAGGAGCTAGAAGTAGCACAGATAAACAGAGAACCATAAGCTTAAATTTGTTTTCCATAAGCATGTAGACAGCCAGCTTCAATCATGCCAGTGTTTGCAGAGAGTTAAAACAAAAGGGGCAGCACCATTGTCAAAGGAAGCTCATTTCGAAATGGCTAATAATGACAATAAGACTTTCAATTTATCTATAATCTTTTCAGTAGCAGTTATCATTGTACTATCTTGCCACCTCCCACACATTAATGGGTTTATCTGTACAAGCCCACTATGAATGGGAAGGATTATCATCCCTCCTGACAGATGGGGAGGGAGGCTCCGGGAAGGTAATATCACACGTTGCAACCACAGCCAGGCAGGAAGGGAAGACCCGGGAGCCTTGACTCAATGGCATGACTTAGAGCTTCTCAAGGCTTTCCAGGTCAAAGACTTCTTATTCAAAGCACAGCAGTTTTGCTGCCTCTCCTCAGCTGCAAACAGGAGTAAAAAGTTTACCTGTGAGAAGCTTATATACATGCACAGCGAGTATGTGTTTGTGTTTAGGCGGATGTGTTCGTGAGCGTGTTTGCTTGTATGTGTATGCATTTGGAGAGCCTGATGAAGATTACTCTGGAGCATTAGGTTGTTTTCTCTGCTCTAGATTGTAATCATATTTTCCGCACTTTCGGAGGCCCCCGGCTGTTTATTGTGACCCTCCTGGGGGCTGTGACGTACCGACTGAGAAAACTGATCCGATCAGCGCATCGCACGGGGAAGCTGTGTGTAGCTGTGTAGCTGTTCCTAAAGACCATGGCTGAACGGGCTGCTTTAAAGTAGAAATCAAGAGGCGTTTTTTAACACTTTCTTGAGATACTTGAGACCTCTGATATGTGGATATGTTGCAGGGCAAAGTCTAAACTTAAGCTCTAGCATCTTGAGAAGCTGCTTGTATTTGCCATGCTGGTGTTGTCTTGGGTACGTATGATGCAGCCCTGGAAAGACATATAGACCTCTGAAAATATCAGGAAGAGGTTTTCCACAGAAGCTATAAAACATTCATAACACCTCCATTGTGCTGTAAATCCTTAGCAGGAGTTGATAACAGTGCATGAATTTTTAATGTAACATTTATAAATGGTTATTAAAACTATCCTTAAAGTAAAGTGTCAGTTTATTTTTAATTAACTGTGGGCTATTTAAGATCCCGATGGCCCCAGGGCAGATCAACAGTCTAACAAGTTAATATTCCAGATTAACCCTTCAGTTGCTGCCTCTTTGCATGAGGAGGATGAAGAGGCATACACAGGATCAACAAGTGGTTAGTTCTCGCTCTCTGAAGAGAAATGTCATAATTTCATGGAATGGGCTTTCTTGGTTTAAGAAGTTTTAGAAGCGGTGGAGGGATTTATTTCCTGAATATTGAACAGGTACAGATAAAGAGCAGAGCCGGGTGATTCTTCTTGGAAAAAAACAAAAAAAGAAAAATATTTGCATGGCGCTGGTGAGAAGAAATTTCCATTGAAGTCAATGAGCTTGGCTCCAATATTTCAAATTGCACCAACTGTGATTTCAGGCAACACACACTTGAAGAGCAGCAAGACTGTGTGATTTGTGAATACAGGTTCAGTTGCAAATGTTGCAATTGACTGTGCAATTTAAAATGTGGCATATTACATAAACTATAACTGTTTATTTAGCAAAGTATGCTATTTGGTAGGTTTCGTCCTCAATAAGCAATGTGGAAAGTATGAGGAGGAAACAGGTCAGCATGTCAATTTTTAATTAATTCGTAGTATAAATTTTTTTAACTGATCATTTTTTGAGGTTTCAAATGAAATTATTCCTCAGCATGCAACATACATTTTGCATTTGTTGTTGTCATTGAAATTAGTCATGGGGTGACAGATTTTACAGATATTATCTTTTCTGTAATTGTTGATACTATCTGTGAGAAGGCTTCCATGGTTATTCTTTGAAAATGAAGGTCAAGCCAGTGCATCCCCACAAACAGTTTGGTTTCAGTGTTACTAACATCCAAAAAAGGTTAAGTTCATAGTGTTTTTATCATTTAAATGACAATTTTTAGCCCAAGTGTGCCACAGAGAAACATTTGTGGTGACAAAAAGAGCTGGCACCAGAGGAGGTTAGTGTTTGGCTGGCAGAGTTTGGGCTATAGCACTCCAGAATAGTGAAGTGCCGGTGCATTTCTTTGCTTCCTTTTTTTGCCCAGCTCAGTTATACCCAGGGCTCTTTGGGGTAAGGAGACAAAGGCCTTCTCTAGATGGGAATTCATGAAGCTGAACTTTGCATTGCTAGTGTCCCGAGGGTCAAGAGCAAAAGGTCAGTGCTTCCAGACAGCGCTTCAGAGCCTGTTTGTCTTGGATTTATCAAGACCTGCACCTGGGTGACACCAGGGTTAGGTCCCAAAAGCTGGAGAGCATGAATATCCTGTGCTTTGGCTCAGCTTCCAGTGCAGTGAAGCTGGGCTTTCCCTTGACCCCCCAGTTTCTTTGTAAAGCTCATTCTCCTGATCATTATTGCTGTCTCTCTTCATCATCTATCACCACCAACTAATCCCTGCATATGCCCTATCATGCCTGTTGATTGAAGGCTAAGTGTCCCTGGGCAAATAATTGTTATTTAAAGTTATATTTTATTTTCCTTTCCAGATGCTTTTTTCCTCCTTTCCCAGATGATCAGCCTGTGTATTGGGAAACCATGAACTTCAGATCTTTGGAGCATGCAAAGCAACAAGGCATCAAGGCAGCAGAATGACACAAGCAGCAATATCCTTCGGTAAATGCCGTTCAATGCAGCAGAGCTTCTTAGCGATTAAAGGAGTCTTGGAAATGTCATTGCCCTGACCAAATGAGATAATTTGTATCTTCTGTCACTGGAATCAAATCCTCTTTTTTTTTTTTTGTAATTAACTTGCGACTGTGGGAAGGTGGGAGCAAGGAAGGGGGTTGGGAAGGGAATTTCATGGGTAATCCAGCTGCAGTATAGAAATGATGGTTGGGTAATTGTGCTCTCTAAATGAACTTGACTTGATGGTTGGTGTCAGGTTTTGTTAAGTGCCCTGGGCCAATGGAGACTAATTAGGAATGCATTAAATATTAAAGCTCTCTGACACTGGGGCATTGACGGTGACAGAAGAAAAGAAATCCCATAACCTAATCTGCACCCAACAGGAGTAATTTATGTTCCCTTCTTTTAACAAAGAAAAATCCAATTATTTGGCCTGCTGGAAAAATGTATTTAAAGGAAAAGTTAATTTAGAGGGGGGAAAAGTATATATGAAAAAATAATACAGATGCTGCCAACACAGCCTGGGAGTGTCAGTTCCCCTGCAGTTTTGGCTTTGTTCATTACTTTCCTTTATGAACAGGGAGAGTACTTCCCTGTTACGAGGCTGTTGTCTGGATTTGCCAACCCAGCAATGGAGGGCAGGAGTGGAAGCTTGTGCTTTCCTTCCTTTGTGGCTCAGGCCAGCTGGCTACATCAAGGGGTGGTCAGCTGGGGATGCTTGTGGCCATACAGTGAGGGTTTGGAGTGTTCGTGGCTGTGCATTGAGGATTTGGCGTGCTGGCATGGTAGCCCTGCGCGGTAAGGTGAGCGCTGCAGTGTGCATGCTGCAGTACGAGTGTGCTTACATAGGGTGCTTTTGAGCTGAGGTGTGTACAAAGCTTTCAAAATTTCTGGCAATTAAACTCTCGTCCTGTCTGTCTAACAGAAACCAGCCCTATCAGCTCCGCCTCCACCTCCACACTTTGCTGTGTCTACCAGTTTCCAGGGCAATTTTGTCTGACCTTTAGTTAAATGTCCTGCTCTACCAGGCAGCTCATTTCTGCTGGTCTGTCTACTTATGCAATCTAATCAAATCCAGAACGGAATATAATCAGCCTCATCTTGTAACAGCAGCTTGCATAAATATCCATCTCACTGTCTGCCGTCCTGTCTATACATCTATCTCATCTGGCCTGGTCCTCTAACTGGGTTTTTGGCAGTTGCCTGCCATTTCGATGGTGAGATTTGGAAGAAATTGCTGGTCGGATATCCAAACCCCTAGATCCTGGGTGGACTGACGGGGTGGAAAGACAAAGGTGGCCGCAGGTGTGCAAGCCCAGCTGTCTGACCAGCGGATGCAGCTGCGCATCCCTCTCTGCAGCCTGCAGGGGTGCCTATGGCGCCTGTCCACACCCACATGGACACATGTGTGTACACAAACACATCTGGTGCCTTTCTCTGTTCTCTTGTCCTCCTTTTTCCCATTTCCAGTCAAAAAAAAAAAAAGAAGCCCGTTCATTTATGAAATTACCGGAAGACCATTTTCTAAAGGAACTTGGTTGCCATGGGTTACCAGATGCTTATCTGCCACCGGTGTTATTTTGCTAACTGCAGCCATTACAGGCAGAGGCTAAAGAAGGAAAGCTGGGATAGCTGTGAACATCAAACCGCTACCTGCCGGGTAACCCTTGCTGTCTGTCATCCACGGAATAGCAGGGAGTGTGTTCCCCTGGGGGAGCTGGAAACCAGCTTTTCCAGGGCCTGGAGTTTCTTGTGCCATTGGGCTTCCGAGTCTATCAGCAGCGCATCTCTGCAGCAGCCCGGCTTGCAGCGGGCTGGCGCTGAATACAAAGTTTGTTGAAACTTCCTTTGCATTGCGAGCAGGGGGGAATGGACTGGGGAAGAGAAGGCAGGCGGAGTATCTGAGGTACCCAAAGAATTTTGGCACTTTTATTCAGATAGTAGGATTTTTCTGAAATGGTCTGGGAACACGGGAAGGAAAAACAGCTATAGAGAGCAATGCTGTTTTGTGACTGTGCTGCACTTTGCATTCTTGTGATGCTTCCAAGCGACGCTGGTGAAGAGAGGAGAAACTTCACCGCGGAGTTTTCTGGGAAGAGCACTAAGGCAACCCAGCCTTGGAGGTCTGGGGGAGGAGGCAGAAAGGACTCAGACAAAAGGGGACCATCTGGGGCCTTGTGATAGGCAGACAGTCAATGCACTGATACCTTTCACTCGAGGGTCTTCTGTTGGTTCCTGACGTGTGCAGACCCATGTCCTTAGGAGATCCCTGATGCTGAGCTGTGTCACTTTTACCTCCTGCTCCCTGTACACGCACAGAACTTCTTGAGTTGACCAGCATTACAGAGCTATTAATTATGCCCTTTTCCCTCATTCCTGTTACAAACCTACTCTTTTGCTAAATGTCTTCAATACTGTGGGCCCCCAAATTCCTTTTTTCTCCTTGGTCTATCCCAGCCATAGGAATTTTTGAGCCCCCTCGGTCCTGCAGCCCTCCTTACCTGCTGCAATTTCAGCCTCTTCATCAGCACAGAGAGAGTACTTTGCTACTACAATAATGAGAGAAAAAGAAGATAAAAACAATACTTTACATTTCAAATAACTCCTGACACATCCCTTGTCTCTTTCTAACAGAATGACAAGTGACTTTATCTTGAAAGAGAAGGCAGCCTCCTAGAGCTGTCTACATTGTCAGGAAAAATAATTTGTAAATTCTCTGACTACCTCTGTCACTGCTCGACTTTTCCGTACTTTTTCATTCCTCCCTCCTGCTAAAGTCCCTTTATGTGCCATTTCCCAAAGTGCTGCACTTACTTTGAATGTTTTCAGCCAAAAGAAAACTCCCTCTCATCTAAAGGTAGGAAGAAAAAAAGCCCTGCCCAGAATGAATTAACACACTGCTATTTCTCTCTCTCGTGTCCCTGCATCTGGATCTTGTACAGGATATACATTTTAAAAATAACTAGGCCTTTATGTCTTGTTAAAATAAAAAACCCCCGAATGTTAATGAGAGAGAAAGACACACAGAGGCCCTGAAACGAGGATTTGTTCAGTGCAGAATAACTAAAATATTTACTAATGAGAGGGAGAAGAGAAAGTAATTGAAAAGATTTAAAACGGTTGTGTGTTGCTTTTTTTTTTAATTCATGCCTCCTTTCATTTTCATTACATATTTCAATATTTGCCTACCTTTCCAGTAAAAGATTTACCTCAAGTGCGTACAAATTATCTGGCATTTGGTTAAGGACAATATGTCTAATTATGGCTGTAAAGACCTGAAATATTTTCGACTTAAGCTAAAAGTCAAACTGAAAAAAAACCAAGAAAGAGTAAAATTAATAATCCTTTTAAAATTCATTCCCATGATCATTGTTGTACAGAACACCTCACGGTGAAAGATTAAAACAAGGGAAATGTGAAAGCGGGGGGAAAAAAAAAGAGAGAGAAAAATAGAATTTCCTACATTACAGCCTGACTTTACCCCTAGTGAAGACATGGGAAAACTCTTGTTTCATCGTCTGGATTTGGGTTACATCCATCCCACACCCTTCTGATGTGAGAGGAGAAACCCTCATGGGGAGGAGTGCTGTGGAAAGGGTGCAGCAGCGCAGGACGTCCGGGGCCATCCTGGGGCAGAGGGGGTCAATATCAGGGTAACCTCGTGCCACCATGCTTCACCCACGGGCTCCCCATCACCGAGTCTGCTGCTCACTGCACGTATGTCCCCCGGCTCGTGCAAACACCTGGTGAGGCTCCTGCTCTGCCAGTAGGGTTGCAGCCTGGCTGTCGGAGTGTCGGAGCCAAACCCTCCACCTTGTGCAGCGATAATGAGGTTCAAACCATGGTGATAAATAACTATTTACTACTGCACCTCCTAGTCGCTGCTTTTCCTCAACCTGAATAACTAATGAAACTCAATTGAGCATATTAATTATTTTCCCCTGGGGGTGAGGAGAAGGAGGAGAATTAGCAATATCTCCAGAGGGTTGCCTGCGCTCCAGCAACTCGGCTGCGGTTTAGAGGGCAGAGTGACCCATCCTCAGGAAGACGCGTAGGTTGCAGGTGTGCTAATCTCACGAAGAAGAAAGGCATTGCCAAATAAAGAACAGATGGCTCCAGTCACTAGTTATTTATTTCTATAATTAGTTGCAAGCTGTGATCTCAGACCTTAAAGAAATTGTCGATTTCTCTGAAATCCCTTCGCGCATCGGGCAGGGTGGAGGCGTGCACCACGTGGGCCGGGCTGTGGCAGGGGCAACTTGCTGGCTAGGACGTCCCCAGCTGGGGCGCACGCTGCTTTTGGCTCCTTAAAGAACTGCGGCGTGTTAAAAAACGTTTCAGGCACTTCTCTCTAGCTGGTGGAGCCCATGTGAACATCAAGGACAGTTTAGTCTTGTTAGGTAGGAAAGCGTTTAAGTCTGAGTTAAATTCAGCTCTGTTACCACGTTGTGTTGCTTTTCCCCTTCACCTTATTTCTCCTCAGGTTATTTCTCCAGCTTGTCCTCTTCTGATCTCACTGTTTCTTATTCTTTTTTCCTTTGGCTTCCCTCTTTTTGTGTTACACCTTGTCAGGGCCACGCTCAGACTCCTTTCAAGCTGGGGTTACGCCGTGATCGAGAGCAGCGAGGCCTCACCCTGGGGCAGAGGCAGCAGGAGTGAGCCCATGCGTGTTTAACGAAGGGTGGGTGTGGGCTATTGCTTGGACAACGCGGTGCGTGGTATTACAGTCCCTGTTATCTGCCCTCGCAGAACCTGTGTTTGCCAACTCCCAGTCATAGCGTTAAGCCTGTCTGTTCTCAAACGTGGGATCAACAGGGCAGGGGGGATATTTATTTCCTTCTGGAACAATCAGGTAGGATAGGTATTTGCCAGCCCACCTAGGCATGTCTAGTCTATTTTTTTCTTTTTAGACGATAGCTGCTAAGTTGGAATTGTTAATAAATGCAGGCCTGCAAGAATCTAGATAGGTAAATCATTTGCTAAATCTGTTATAAATATGCCAAAAGCATCTCATGACAATACCTTTTAATGACACAGGATAGTCAATAAATAGCAAGAATAAAGGAAAAGAATTATAGAACAGCTTCATCTATGCAAAACTTGTGCTTCTGACTTTAAAAAGGTATGCTCCTTATTTTTGTTTTAATAGCTCCATACAGAAAAATATAAGAATGTGTTTTTCAGCTATTTAACAACAATAACAAAGCAACCCCAAACCCCAGACAAACCCAGAAACACTCAAACTTAAACCTGAAGAAAATAATCTGCCTCGATGGGAAAGAATCTAATGAAATCCAATCAAATCTCAGCTGGAAGAACACAGAATGGTGGCTTTGGGCATAAATCAGACATGGAATTAATTTTGTCCTTTATTACACATCTTAAAAATAAAAAGAGGGCACCCTACGCCTGGGAGTGCTGAACAGATTGAAATGATGTCCGCAGACCGCCAGCTCCGGAGTTCAGGCAAACAAGACTGGTTCAAAAATCAATATGTATCCTACTGGTGATAAAAATGCCCACAAAACCACCGATGATAGTGAAGCTTTTTGTCTTTATCATAGCTCCCAGACTGGCAAAATGGATACGTGCTGTGGGTAACACGAAAGGGACCAGGCGACAAGATCTATGAAGATGGGGGTGTCTGGGGTTTCCCTGGAGTCACCGAGTGCTATGAAGAAGATGAGAAGCATTTTGCTGGGCACACCTTAAAAATACAGCAGTCCTATAGCTCACAGAAATCACTGGAGTGGGTCAGGCCTGTTATCCCACCACCACGGACTTCTGATGGAGATGCCAAAACCCCTGTACAGACAGAGATGGAAGCTGGGCAGAGTTAAAATTTCATGCTGGTTTTCACTAGGCAGAACTGTCTTTGTGCTTCATTTGTTCTCAGACTGAACAGTGATGATCCCTTCTTTGAACCTGCCCAAAAGTGCAGTTAAATTTGGACTTTCTACCCCAGGTTTTTATCCTAGCTTGCAACGAAAACTTTAAGTAGACATTTATTATGGATGAACAAACCTTAAAAAAAAGCTCCAAAGTGAAAGAGCACTTTATTTTGAATAATTCCATTACAATGAGTTCCAATTTTGATTTTTTTTTTTTTGTTTTAAATGAAATATTTTGGTCTCATTTTCCCTGAAATTTTTTAGATCAATTCAGTATTAAGCACCTGTTTGTCTTTAGTGACGCACTCCTTGCTGGAGTTGTAGAAGCACTAGCTTGCTGCAAAAATTGGGACAGCAGAATTCCAGAGTATAACCAAAAATATTCTGGAGTCCTGTAATGAGCCTGATACACCATGAATCAAATGTACAAGAGGAATTCTTCTCCAGAGAGCCTAGCTGTTGAAGGAGATCTAGGTGCCCAGATTACATTTTTTTTCTGAGGCAGTGTTTAGTGTGTCATAACTAAAATATGTTTAGTATTTTGTGGCATTATTTTCAAGCAAAACATTTAGAAAAATGAAATATTTGAGCCATGGTTCTATTTTTAATCAGTCCTATTCTGGCCAAAAGTATATATTGCATGTTCATTTTTGAAATAAACAAACAAACTTCAGCAAATGTAAATTTTTCCTTTGAGAAACTGCATTTTCTGTTGTGTATTTCCAATTCATCCCAATAGAAAGTGCCTGAATAACTCAATAGCATATAAAGAACTGAAGGTAAAGGAAAAGAAGTGAAGGCTGAATGCTATTTGGCCAAAGCCCAGAATTAGGCTAGGATTATAAAGATGAGCATGGAGTGATGCAAACCCTCTTAAGGAAGGCCTAATGATTCACAAATGACATGAAATGCATAGGTTGAGTCATTCGTATCCTACATTCAGACAGTAAGGGATTTGAAAAGTGTAGGAAAAGAATTATTGTCCTAATAAGAAAAAGGGCCAAAATCAGTTCTGGTTTACTTAGCATAAACCTGGAGGAACTGCACAGAAGATAGGCGAGGATCCTGGAGGTGACCTGGAGTGAGGACAGTTGAGTGCAGCCCCAGCGGTGGTGGTCGGGCTCTCATGGGATGTGTGGGGTTGAGGATGGGTGTTCTTGCCACAGAGAGATGGAGACTGTTTGGTACCTTCCTGGGAAGGGAGCAGTGAATCAGTACAGAAGATGATTTAAAGGCAAAATCTCTTTTGAGACTGCTGTCGACTTTGGGAGCTTTTAACCGGGCTGTAAGGCATAGGTGCATACACTTTGCCCCTAGAAAAAAAAGCTACACCATATCCCCATTGCAATGCAGAGGCATGAGGGGCAGGGACTAAAGACCATGCACGGGCCTAGTTTTTTCTCTCTTTTTCTCCTTCTCTCCTGCTATTGAATTCTCCACATTTTTTATTTTAAATTAATTTTCTGAGACAAGGAGAAGATGCTGCCTTAGCTTTGTCCTTGTGAATAGCAGATCTTTCCTTGATTGAAGAAATATTTTTATAGCCTAAATGTGCAGGTTAAAGTCATTTTTTTGACAGGCAAAATACTTAGCTGTGGCCCACAGTCAATCTCTCCCCCTCTTTACTCAGCCCTCTGTTTGGGCCCTGCTAATATCTCTGCGTGTTTGCCTCACCAGGAGGTCAGAGCTGCTTTGTAACCAGCTCACCTGCCAGAAGCCAGCACTCCCAGCTCTGCAGCCGATAATGGGTAACGAAACCCTGGGCAGGTAGAGGAGGACTTGGGGAAACTTCTTTGAAGCTGCCCCATGAGACCACCCGCAGGGACAGAGCAGTGCCAGCTGTAAGCCACTGACAGCTTCTGGACACTTTCTCCTGCCCCATGTTCCCAGGAGCAAGCTCTACAAGCACTGCTGCCATGGGGGCCTCTCTGAGCCCCATCCCCAAAAAAAACTCATCCCAAAACACATAGGAAAAACTGGAAAAGGAAACACCTGCGATTGCTCGTTGGCAAGGCACAGAAGCACAAAGATATTATTTACTGTGCATAAAACTTTACTCCTTGACTAATACTTGAGGAGGTGAGAGGGATCCTGGCTGAAGAGGCTTGTCCTGTGCCACAGAGAGAATCTGCTCTTGTGGGATGAAATGTAAAGGACAGTCCAAGATGTCACCAATATAACATAACTGCCAACAAGTCAGAGCCCTCCAAATTACTTCAGGCAAGACCTGAAGATGTGACATCACCCTTAGTCCTAGACAGAGCAGGTGGAGGTAAGACCAAGGTCATCATTTATCTTACCAAGGGAATGCTAAGCTGAGCTACACAAACATCTAACCCTGGTCTGTCTTTCTGCCAGCCTTTGATAGGCAAATTTACCAGCACTAAAGCTAATGTGTCAGTGGCTGGAAGAACACTGTTATCTTCTTATCAGGAGATAAGATGACAACCACAAATACCTTGGCCTGAAAGACTCCTCTGCTATCACCAGGGGTGAACATAAATGCACTTCACAAATAATCTAATTTAGGTGGATAACAGAGGACTTGAATGTGGGAGGTAAAACTCAGAGCTCTGCTCACTTACAAACAGGACAGAAATTTCTTACACGAATACAACACTGGTACAGCAAAAACATACAAACTTTTTTCTCTACTAGCACATCAGATGTGATTGAGACAGGGAGTGAATAGGTCAGCAAGCAGGTTCCAATGCAATAGATACATTAATCATTAATCAATCATTAATCATTAATGGGGTATCGGTATTTAAAGTCCCCAGATCTTCCTCTAACATGTAAAATAATCCCTCCTGACATGGATGGTTTGTTTCACCAAGTAATCCACTCATCCTCTGCTATAATCACAGCAGGTATAACTTCTGCGGGGACTTTTCAGTATCAACATATTTTGGACTGTGATGTCTTTGAGACAGAGAATTTTCTTTTTTCTATGTTTGTGTATCTCCAGGTGAGTTGGGGGGTGCTTTCAGAAATACCATGTAATGAGTAACTGCAGTCAGTCCCTCCTCCATCCTTCTCTGTCTCTCTCTGGAGTATTCAATGTCCTTGTGCCTCTCCCAGACACATTTAAAAGAACAATTTTTCTTGTGACAAGTAAGGCAAGAAGTGTGAGTTTGTGTCTGACAGGTTCAGGGAGAAGCTCGCAATGAAGCAATTAGACAAGGCAAGTGCTGATTAGAAGCACCGGCACCCATAGCAAGGAAAGAAACAAATTTTAAGCAGCAGAAGGAAGAAGGAGTGCGGGGGGGGGGGATGATGAAAAACTGATAAAATGAAGCATTTGATAAAGCAGCAGGTTGTAATAAAAAGCTTGTGACTGACAAGGTCTGATACCAGGCTCTAGGGTTGCTCAAGCCTCCTCTGGTGGTAGCTGGGCCTGGTTACCTCTGGAGGCAGGAGGCTGCCCTTGATGGGTTCCTCTAGCTTAGCAGCCTTTCATTCCCACGCTGGGGCTGCTAGTCACTAGCTCCTTGGAGAGCTCTCCTCTGCAGACCAGACCACACATATTTCTGTAGACCTGTCCCTCCCTCCCTCTGGCAGGAGTAGTGCGACTTCTCTGCTTGCTGGATGCCCGTGGTCCGAGCGAGCCAGCGATGCCCAGTTTCCTCACAGTGGAGGTGCTCTTTGGAGGATTGTCGGAAAGTCAAGAAAGAAAGACACTTTATGCAAATCCAGCCCATGTCTATGATGGCCTTGGGCTGGGCAAAAGGAAACCTGTGGCCCTCCTGTCACTGTGGCCATCAGCTGCGCTGCAAGAGGTCATCGAAGAGCAGAGATGAGCCACTGAGAAAAGGCAGACTGCTGGGGTGTGCAGACAGTGCTGCTCCAGACATGCTAATTTCAAGGAGGGTTTTTTAAAAGTGTTCTTGCACACCCTGTAATTCACCCTGAGCCGATGAGGCAGGGAGGGAGGGAAGGAAATAGCACAGCCCAAACCTTCACTGAATTGCTCCTTTAAAAATACGTAGTCTCCACTTTCGTCTTTCTGGTAATTTTATGCAGCATCAAATAGCTCTAACATGAGCCTGGTGTAACCATTCCAAGGAAGGTACAAAGGACTGTAGACCGTCCAGATCAGATATATGCATAGCTGGATCTGCCTTATAGAGTGGTGGCAACAAGCAGTAAAATATTAACAACAACACAGTAATAATAGCATTATAAAACACATTAATCTCTAGGACTGCTACTGCACTGGCAAGTCTGGCTGCAGCAGATTTCAGCCAATGCTCATTCCAGGTGCAAATGGCTTCTGATTTCCGCATCAGGGAGGTGGCTACAGCGTGGTCTTGGTGACCCATGACGGGGCATTAGGCAAAAGGCACTGTCTCCTTGCATACTGTGTATAAAGCCATGCAGCATCTAACTTACTATTCATTGCACAACTTTTCAACCTTTTGCTGTGAAATGTTCCCAGCCTTTGCTAACTACTTCTGAGGAGCTGAATGCACGCTACCTCAAAGCTGACCATTAAGGGGCAATCAGGTGCTCACGGCAACGCACAGGCAGCAAACAGCAACGTGCGACAGTTGTTTAAGGACATGAAGTGAGAAAGTGCTCTGCCTCTGATGGAATTTAGGTGAACGGACTGTAATTACCCAAATATTTATGGGTTCTCTTTATTGTATGAGTCACTGAGGGCTTGTGAGGGGGCAGACAATTTCCATTTTGTTTAGGGCAGAAATATCCCTGGAGACCAGCCTGATCTATGGAGCTGCCATATCAAACCCTCCTAGGAAAGGCAAAAAAAAAAGATAATGCATTTATTAGTCAGCTCACATTGGACTGCTCTGTGTAGAAAAGGAAAGAACTCAACTGAAAAATGCTCTTAAAACCACAATTCCATAAGCATCTGTCTCATTTCAAGTACGGCTGGGGCCTTTCTGTCTCCTGAAAGGGAAGGAGAGGGTGAATTCAAATGATCTGTAGCTCTGGAGTGCTGAAGGGGAAAAAAAGTCATTTCCAAAAAGCACAGCATCCCTGCAGACAGTGACCAGGCACAGATAACCTCCTCCAGGGAGCCACGCTTTCCCCCAGTGCTCAAGTCCTTGCTCTGCCATCCCTCTGCTCTCCCTGAGGCCGAGATCAAAACTGTAAGAAGTAGCCAGAAAAGAAACAATCATTCTCGGACATCAGGCAAATGGAGAAAGAGGGGGAAAGGAGAAGGCGAGTAAGTGACATTAGTCCTCATCAATCTCCTGTTGCATTTTAGCTACCAGTCACTTTCCCCATAGCTGCCACAGTTTCTGCAGGACTCCCTGACCCCCACAGCAGGTTTGGGGAGCGGTGGTGGATCCCAGCATCGGCAGGGTACGGAGGAGATGGGGCACAGGGAGTGGAAATGCTCCTTGCCATGCTGTTATCTTCAGCCCCTGGTATGATGTGCGCTGGGTGAGACGTGTAGCCCTCCTGTGCACACTGGGGCTGTGTCCACTCAGGACATTGGGGCTCCTGTATCTGTAAATCTGTGAAAAGGAAGGGAATGAGGAAAAAGAGGGAGCCATAAAGAAGGCAGGAGCAGAAACTGCCCTGAAAATTCCTCTTTCTCCTTTGGGTCACCACAGCAGCCCAGCGGCTTTGGCCAAAATAGGGCTTTCCCCAAAATGGGGCTTTCCAGCAGCACCCAGAGGAATAGTCCCTCCTCTGATCTGCTGGTCATGGTGGTAGAGGAGGACAGTCCCATTTCACAGGAAAGCTTTGGGTGCATTGCTGACATCGTCCTTCAGAGAGTTTGGCTGGAGAGCAGGAGCAGTCTAACCAAAAGCTCGGGTGCGACCAAAGCTTGGTACAGGCGTGTTCACCCGCCCAGGAGCATCCCCAGGCCAATGCTGTGACCACTCACCACTGCTGACCCCACCCTGGCCAGCACTGGGCAGGGGCAGGGGTGGCAGAGGAGCAAATGGGCCATGCCACGGTGAAAGCAGGACCCTGCATGTGCGAGGTGCGAGGTTCTGGCGTTGTTGAATCTGAGGATCAACATGAGAGGGAAATGGAGAATAAAGAGCAGTAAATGAGCTGGATTAGAGGAGCTGTTTTACATAGCCCTTCATTTAATCCTCTGCTTTCCTTTCATTGTTTAATTGGTTTAGCTCTTATACTTTTAATGCTGCAGGCAGAGAGCGCCAACCTCCTCCTTTCCTTCCTTTTTCCTGCCTTTCCTTTCCTCTCCTCTCTTTGCATCTCACTATCTAATCCCATTTCTCTCTTTCTCTCTCCATTTCTGTCCCTATCCCTTGTTCTCATTCTCTCCTCCAGCTTCTTTCTCTCTCTCTTCAGGCCCCATATTACTCAAGCAGCTTTTGTTAGCGCTGTCAACTGCATCAGCGTGTAAGTGAAATTGTACTGTAAGTGAAGTTAAAAGTATTTCTATGGTGGGATATTTAATCATTTGAATCCTTGATAGGAGCAGCTCTTTTTATTTTCACTAGCTATAAATCCAGGCTCTATCTAATCTCTGATCACGACGAGGAGAGAATTAACCAACTGAGTGTGTGACTAGAAAGGAGAAGGCTGGAGAGAAGGGATCACTTTATCTGAGTGTGGAGCGGAGCAGCATAGGAATAAGGCAAGGAGCTGTTCCCAGCTCCCTGCCATTCTTCTCATTGCCTTTCCCTGAGTCTACCTTTGCTCCTCCTCCCAAGACACTCCAGCAGATTGAAAATGCCATTTTCCATTTGCAGTTCTTTCTTTTCCCTCTTCAGCGATTAACCCAGCCCATGATGGTGGGGAGGAGATGTGTTTCAGACCACAGAGCCCTGCGGTCTGACTTACTCCACCTTACTCCATCTCCAGCTTGTGCTGGGCTGGATCGGACTGACTCCAGGTGTGGGTGGTGGCTGTGGGCTAAACCCTGCTTCAAGGCAACCTATGCCAAGTTTGGGATCTTGAGGTGACCTTTCCTCTGGTATGCTACAGGCGCAGTCTATGCATACGGAGCCAGTAATTATTTCTCTTCTCCTCTTCACCTGGGTCTGCTTAGAGCAGGTAAGAGCCTCAGTGTCATCTCTTCCAACCACAGTGCCAACTGTGTTTCTTCAGACACGCTGTCAGGACTCCTCTGTGCCACCCATCCTACTGCTACAGTTTAAGTCTTTTTATGTAAAGTGCTGGACGAAGGTATCAGAGTCATATCTAAGCATCTTTCCTTCTTTAGGCTCTTGTTTCACCTTCAGGTATGTGGGATGTAGACAACCCTATGGCTTATTCTCTTCCCAATAATTCTGTTGCTTGTACCCAGCACATCTCCATCAGCTAAGGAGTATAATGGACAGCCAATCAGAAATGTTCTGACTGATTTGGGACTCTCATATTTTTCCTCTCAGAATATGCCAATTTGGTAAAAGCAAAGCATTCTGCTGAGATGTGTTAATTGCAATGAAGCCCCTGACAAATGATGATCATCTCTGGAAACTTTCCTGCTGGGTTATAGGGATACAGGTTATGAGCAGAATGGGCAGATCCATAAGTATGGGAGTCTGCTTGGAAGGAGTGAAGGTCAGTGGCAGGACTGACAGAGATCTGCTGGAAGAACAAAATATTTCCTTCTACCTAGGGCCGAGATTGGGCCACCAAGTGAAGGTAGCAGCCAACAGTCCTGATCAAGGCAGGCACAAAACAGTGGAGAAAGGGGTGGGAAGCCTGTACTGGTTGTCCATACATTGTCCTGCAACATTTTAAGCTCTTCTTAAACCCTACAGTCCAAGAGCTCTATGTAGAGAACCACAGTCTGATCACACAGAGTACATTGGCATAAATATTTACCTTGAACATCTGTCTGAAGGATGAAAAGTGCTATAGGAGCTCAACATCTTGGATGCAGTTCATTGCAAGAAACAGCCAGGCTACGCTTCTCACTTCCAATTCACCAGCCCTTCCATTTCTGTGGCCCGCTTGTTTGCAAAGTCATCAAAGCAAATAAGACTCGCCGAAGAAATACAGCAACTCTCATGACTTGAGGGTTAGATTCCTCCCCTCCTCACTTTCAAGAGGTGCTGGGAGTCATGCATGCTGCTGGGCAGTACTCTGCAAAAGTGGACAATCAGTCACTGTCACCAAGCGGTGGGGGAGGAAGCAAGGGTGATGCCGAGTTTGCACAGAGTACTCATTGCACAGGGAGATTCACACAGCTGTTCTGCTCCCAGTGTAAATATGGACAGCCCCATTCATCACTGGCCTTACTTCCTCAGCACACGTCCAGGGGAGAGGGATGATTTAGTGCTTGCAGCTGGAACAAGTACTATGTTTCTCTAAAAGAGCAACATTTAAAAATTTGGAATATTTTGCATGTGTGTTTTCTGATTCTGGGGAGAAGGGAGGGGACAATGTCAGAAGCTGTGAGCTGCAGAAGAGGTGAGGCCTTACAGGGACTCTTTAGCCTTCCCTATTTTGCTCATCTCATGCCCTCAGTTCACAGGGATCTGCAGGACAGTAGCACTGGGGATCTTCAGTCATGGAGCAGGGTTGCTCCAGGGTGCTTGAAATCTTGTCATAACAGCTGAGATGTCCCAGGAGAACCTAACAGATGAAGCTGAAGGAAGACAGGGAACCAGCATGGATGGAGCTGATCAACAGGCATGGAAGGATCCATTGCGACTGAGGAGTGAGGGATGATGGTCCCATGAAATGAGCTGTGTGAGCAATGGTGGACACCTTCACAGGGATCCTTGCTGACCTGCCCTCGGGCAATGCAGTTTCCCTCTATCAGTGAAAAACCATTGGGGTCCACCTCAGTCTTCCCTGCCAAGGGGGATCACTTTTCATGACAGCAAAGATGTCATCATCCTGACAGATGGGAATGGAACCTGGGCTACCAGGGCGGGGACAGGGTTTGGAGTGCTGGCTGCAAAGGTGTTGGGAGCTCAGGGCTGGGCAGAGCTGCAGAGATGGCCGAGAGGGTGGAGACTTTCTCCTGTACGATGAAGAATGGTCACCTGAGGATCTGCCATCATGCTAACTGAATGAGGGAGGAAGGTTGTGTCCTCTGAGCACCAAGAAGCTGGAAATGCTGGAGGTCTGAGTCCACTGGGTGCAATGAATAGGGACTGAGCAAGACTTTCCTCTACAACCAAGCTGCTCCTACCCCTTGCCGTCTCCTTGGAGAGTGAAACTGCTCTCCTTCGGTGGATGCAGCCTCCCATCCGTGCCCTGCAACTGCAGACGGCAGATGGAGGGAATAGAAAAGGGGCAGCCCTTATCTGTACCTCCAGCAGGTCAGATTTGCTCCTGCCATACTTGGTCAACAGTGCTACAGCTCAATGTCCCCGCCCGATGCCTGGTTTTCACTTTTGTCCATCTTGCAGGCATGCCTCCATTCTGTGTGTGTGTGGTTTACTCAGTCTGTGCTAATTATGCCCTTGACATATGCAGTAGAACTGCTTGTGTCTATAACAGCATGGAGGTGAAGGAGGTTAATTAACTCAGAGGAAGGGAGCTGAGTGTCCCTACATTACACCTCCTTCCATATGCATTAGTTTTGAAGCCTGAAGACACTGTTTAACAAAACACAGCCCACGACACTAACTTTCTTATTTCCTGCCTTTCTTCCCCATATTACTAACGCTACCTAGGATGGATGGCACTGAAGCCGATGAAAAGCCTCACAGAAACAATGGTCTCTGCAGAGAAGATAGCGCCTCATTTACAGTGTGATCGTCTTTTTCCCATGAAGTGCAGGCAGGATGCTCCAGTGAACAAGGCACTGGCATGCTTTCCTGGCTGCTCTGGCTGGAATTGATCCTCACTGCATCCACTGTGGTGGGATTTGCTGTACAAGATGCCCATCAGACCCTCAGCCTGCTGGGTTCCTCCTCTCCAGTGCTGCCAAACTGTGTCAGCATCCTCCAGTGTGGCCCTTCACTTGCATGAGCCACAGATGCAGACCTCCCAAATTTGCCTTTGACTTGCTGGGCAGGAGCAAGACAGCTGCCCCTCCCCAGCCCCGCTGCACTGCAGGGAGACAGACCTGCGTTGGAGCTGCACTTGGTGCACAGGAGTTTTCAGCAGCAGAGTCCATTCTAAACATGGATCGCTCAGGGGACTCCTACAATCAAATGGGACCTGATGGGATACCAAAAACCTCAGCTGCAGCCAAGAGGCATCACTTCTGCCCTGTAGTGTGATCACATGCACAAATATAACATGCCTGGGTCAAGCCACACGTGCGCTTCTTTCTTGGAGACTAGATTTGAGCAGCAGCATGGCCTGGCAGAGTGGCAGCTGCTTGGCAATCAGGCCCATGACTTCTGTTTTCCGTTAACACACACCTTGAAATGGCTTTCCTTCCTCCTCCTCACCCTTCTCCACAGCCGCCCCCGCCCCCAGCACACTTTATCTATTATGGTTGTAAATCCTTTGCAGCAAGCCTGCTGTCTCTCTGCACAGCACCTCGTGCAGTGGGTCTTACAGGTGCTGCGGGAATATAAACAGCAATACAGCTTTAATTATAAACCCTGCCGGGAGATGGACAGCACAAGCCTACAGGTTTGTGTCTCAATCAAGAGGCTCTGCAGGGGCCACCTTCTCGGTGCAGCCCCATTTTAATGTCTATTGGGTGGCTGGTAAGAGAGACTAGTTATGCTCTTTTCTTTCCACTCTCAATAATTATAGGTCTCCCAGGAAAACTGGCCTTAGAGTGGAAATTTTATAAACGTTTTAAAAGATTTTATTAGAAAGGATTTGGTTCCTGTGCAATTATTAGTTTAAGAAGGCACTTTGCTCACCATCTGCACTGGAGCTGTTATCGATCACACTGCAAAAGGAAGACCTAGCGAAAATTTATATAGAGAGCAGCGTGCTGTCTCTATATTTGTATATAATACGTACACTGGCATGTATTTATATGTAGTCACTGAAAAGGTCTTGAGTATGAGCACAGATGTGTCTAGCTCTATATATGCCTACATACACACAGCCCTCGGGCGGAAAAAGCTGATAGGTATTGATTATATAGGTGCATCTGTCCTGTCAGAGTGTATTCATCTTATCCACTGATGGCAATTAACGTGGTCTGAGAGTCTGGGGATCAAGTGTACCTGCAGACACCAGAGAGGCCTTGCCTCAAACAACAGGCAATAGCTGCTTTAAGCCTTGTTTGCAGTTTTGGCCATCTCTGTCCCAGAAAGGCTCAGTTTGGGGTTAGGTCTGGAGTCCTACAAATGGAAAGTCTCAAGTTTGTGAGCAGAGGCTGAGTTATGAGCCCAGAAGTAGGGAAAGCAGAGCTGTAAAGACACAGAGGGTGAGGTGTTTGAAATCTTCCAGTGACAAATGTCGTGTACAGAAATCATTATTATTTCTTTTCATTTGCAAATTTTGCTGCTGCTCGTGATCTGGAATTTCATCTGACTCCTTTCAAAACCCCGCCTTGCCCTAGATGTAAAGCCCTGCTCTGATTTCCTGACCAGAGCTATTCCTTTTGTATGTCTTCCCTATCCAGTAATGCCTGGTACTCCCAGCATCGTATCTTTCCCCTCTGGATGGCAGCCTGGTACAAGCAGCCCATCTCAAAGGCTCTGACTCGTGGCTGCGCCAAGCACCCGCATGGTAAAGGCAGGAGGGAAAGAAGCAACTTAGGAAGGAAAAGATAAAAATCTCAGCTGCTGGCTGATGCCAAACCAGCTCCATTTGCAAAACAGCAGGGACTGGTCCAGGTAGACCATATGAGCATTACACCCCTTCCCATATGAAAACTGGAGTAATCGAAGGATGGAAGGGGCAAAATGCTATTAAACACACAGTCTACCAAACCCATGCTGTCCCCTGCTCAGCACCAGGATGTGCAGAGTCGGGAAGGGAAGGCTGCAGCTCCCTCCTCTGCCCCAGTTAATCTCCCTTTCCATGTACCCCCAGGAGTCATCCCACTCCCAGCTGAGGAGGCACAGCCAGGTTTAAATTGGCACCTCCCCAGCCCTGCCGCATCCCAAAGACTGGTCTAAAGAATATGAAATGTAGAGTGATCTCAGCAAATACAGAGAAAAACACAATGGAGAACAACAAGCTGAAGTCATTGGTGCCCTGATGCACAAAGTCTTGAGATATACTTCACTTAAAGGCTTGCTGCCTTTGACTACAATACATGCTGATATCATTGCCTGAGTCCAGAGGCTTCCCCATGCCAGGATCACAAAATTGGATCCCCTGGACTGTCCCTGCTGTGCTGGACCAGTCAGCTCCTGCCTCTCATTAAATTTGTAGCTTGGAGGCTTCATGGTGTGCACATGGCTCATGAGGTCCATGGGGAACCCATCACACCCCAATAACCACAATGTCTTTCGACAGGGAACAGGTTCGGCTTCAACCAACTGGGGATGAGCTGATAGGAAAGCTTTTTCGTTCACATTTTCACCAATATAAGATTTTCCCTTGCGTGGCTCTGGGTCTCTGTTTTGCTCTATGGGACGTTAGTCAGGATGTACAGGCACCCTTCATAATTTTTTTAGCAGTGTGGTAGACCTTTCAAATTCATGATATTGTTGGGCTGAAAACTGCAGCTAAACTTGGCTGTACAGACCCAGCAACACACATTGAGAAACGAGGATGGAGGCAGCACTTTGCACAGCAAATCCATTTCCAGCCCTTTGCATGGCAGTGGGTTTTTTTCTTTTTACCCATGTTTCTTTCCCTCCCTGTGCTCACACACCTCTCCTGCAGCAAATGACTCAGTCTGTTTACAGAGAAGGAAAGCTAATAGAAACCAGGCAGAATTCGAGCCTCTCTGGGACTGCTTTACACACTGACAAAATCATTCTTTCCTCCCCACGTTAAATATTCATGACACTCAGATTTTTAGATACAAAGGTACATTTTGTTTCTAAATGTGTTGATCCAGAATACGCGTCTAAGCACCGGAGTTTTCTTTCCCACCCACTTTCAGAGGAAAAAAAAAAGAGAAGGGTGTGTGCCCCGAAAGTAATGCAGTCTGACTTCATTTCGATCATGTCTCTTTTGGGTGTTGTTTTGATCTGGGAGCAATTTCGCCATGATATTTATGGCCTGAACTGCTATTTGTACAATGTTGGGCTTCTGTGTACACGTGAGTGTGTGTCACTTGTACAAATAACACATCAACATCTCCATGCTTCCCAGCCTGCAGTTAAGCCCATAAAACAAGATGCTTTAACAAAAGCCTCATATATTACTGCCATTCTGAATATTTGTAATTTTGAGACAATATTTACATAGACTGTTAAAGCTAAGCTCCTGGGCCCACTGACAGATCACCGGCAGCTAAAAGCACGAGGCATGTGCTGCAGTTTAGTACTAAGCAGGGAAAGGAAAAAAAGGCAAAAATACAAGCAAGATAAAAAAGAACAGGCTTATGTATTAACAGACACATAAAGCAAACAACAGAGAGAGAATCAAGTGGAAAATCGTAGTGTAGAAAGCACTGCTGGAAGAGAACTGGATTTGAATTGGAGCTTCCAGAGAGGTGTTTGGAAGAGGGACATCATCTGTGTCCATCTCTACTCCTTTTCATTGCAAGCTAAAAGCTAGGTTTGTGAAAGACCTCAACTCCAGAGTTGAGATATGATCAATTCTTCCCACGTGACAATGTCAATAAAAGTAAAACAAGCCCATAAATTTGGTTTTCTCTAAGATTTTCTGTTGATTTTGTTCTCGTTGTTTAAAAGCGCAGCAATGTTACAAGTTCATGTTGGTTTCATTCTCTGGAATTGATCTGTGCGTACACAGTGGACAAACTGAGATATTGCGGAAACCTGGGAAAAACATCCATAGTTCCCCTTCTCTTTATAAAGAAGAAAGATGTGTGGAAATATAGCTGTGGCTTAGGAAAGTTGGCTGTATTGCAGTGGTGCATGCCACATGCCAGACTGCCTATGTTCTTGTCCCACCCATCCCTGAGCAGAGGAGCTGGTTCCCGTGCAAGGAAGGGTGGTTACTGCAACGGCAATGCCAGGCGGCTGAGGTGTCATAGCTGAAGACTCATTGATCCACCTTGACCCTCATGCACAGATGGCGAGATGCTTACACGATCACCGAGAAGCCTCCTTGAGATCCTAAAATAAACCACCACTGATTGACATTTCTCTTAAGCATGTTCAGCAGCTGATTAATGAGCCATTCATGCAATGAGTTGGATCAGAGGGTACCTCCTCAGCCACCCAAAGCGGTGCCTGAGTGTCCCTTACTGTTTCAAGTGGTTTGGCCTTTCCGCTAACTCTCCTGCTTTCTTTTGTGCCAATTTATAGATGTTGTGGCATTATTTCAGTGGTACCTGACACATATAGTGCACATTTAGTATATGAAGCCAGGAATCAGGATGTGGCTCTGGGGTCTGGAAACAGAAGATGAGGGAATGGACATTAGTCTGAATACCTTCACAACCCGTCTAACCAGGAGCTGGGTCTGAGCAAAACATTTAAATAGGGGTAATGTGGTTGTGGCAGAGTTTCAAATAATCTACTTGACCATTGGGAAAGATCCACCAAATTGCAGTGCCAGATCAGCTGGGTATAAAAGGTCATCATGATCCACACCACAGAAACCACAATCAAATTAGCACTAATTGGAAATTGCAGCTGGGAGACCAAAGACTGAATGGGCCATGAAGACTGAACTCCACGATCTCCTCAGGGTTCTCAAATCAGTACTAAAATCACTTGCATTAAAAGAGAATAACTGTTCTTTCCAAGTTCTTACATATTTTAAAATCTGTGATTCAGTCACATCACACTTCCATGCAGGACAGCGTTTCATCAACATTATGCATTTGCAGTGTGGTGGAAAGCCCCAGTTTGAAGTCTTATTGAAGGAGAGGCTGTACAAAGTCATGATTTCTTTCAAAATAAGCTCACAGCCCACGTATTGTACCACACATTAGCAATGGGTTTTTTTATGGTTTTCATCAAACGTGGTTTAAAGCGAAATGTTCCCAATGTGCAAGGCTACAAACAGAGTTCCCCAGCTTTGAGTACACATCTGACCTCCTCTTCATAGTCCCCAAGCTTATAAAAGGAGGGTATGACCCCTATTGAAGAGAGACCATTCCAGAGACAAAAGACTTCTGAGGACATAGCTATTTGATTTAAGCTGACTTCCTGCTCAATATAGTCCGCACCATTTTACGGGGTTATTTATTGGCAGTAAACGATTACCCAGTGTTTGAGGCACACCTTTCATGAGGCTTTGAGTCTTGGTGTGATTTCCACCTAAGCCTCATTGAGTATTTTCTTTCAGTGGGCTGCCATCACTGGCAAAAAAGTGGATCTTATTTCTACTTTGACTTTCTCTGGCATTCTCTTGTAACCCTTCATTGCTTATGTACCTTTTCTGAGACA
Source organism: Leptosomus discolor (assembly GCF_034619465.1). Classification (NCBI taxonomy): domain Eukaryota; kingdom Metazoa; phylum Chordata; class Aves; order Leptosomiformes; family Leptosomidae; genus Leptosomus; species Leptosomus discolor. Next base: position 6,023,025 of record NC_141409.1, read on the forward strand.
ACAAGGAGGTTGGCCATTTATTAGTCTGGATTTGCTCCCTATGACTATGCTCACATACCAAAATCTACGATTTCACTTTCCTCACAGTTCAGATCTGCCCTGTAGGAGACTATATCCCCCCTAATGTGCACAGCTTCCATGGCCCTCGTCCCAGACTATCTTGTCAACCTTTTCCATAATGCTAACTCATCTCAAACCTCGGGAGAGGTTTCCCATCCCTTCTCCTTTCTTCCTTGCCCTGATAAAAGGTTGGTTCTGCAATAGCATCACATTCATGCTTCCTCTGAATACACCACTGGTATTCTCATGTCCCAGGAACTGCCTTTATATACTAACGTCAAAGCTGCTAAGCTGCAAGCTACTCCCATGAACATCATTGATGGGTCCATTTCCAAAGGGAAAAGCAGTAGATCTATTCTAATGTACGGAGATAGCAATGAAACTGGCTTCTGGATGAGGAAGTTTTCACCGTAAGAGGGAGTAGAGACAAAATGAGCTCGTTACTGCTTTCACCCATTGCCAGGTATTAAAAGATTTTAACTGTTTTAGTGCAATTGGCCTTTTTTGTTATGTACACAGGCTTCATGATGGACGAGTCGTTAAAAAATAAATACAGAAGTAATGATGGTAGCAATCACAGAAAGCAATTTTCAGATATAATAAAGAGTCTTCTGGATGTGTACAGCCTGTGCTACACTATTGATTTCTTCCTTTCTTTATTGCACTTCACTCCTCTCAGTTCACTGAAGCCCCAACCCTAGTGCTGCCTAGCCTGCCAGCCAACAGCTCTGACGAGCAGCCATTAATTATTAACATGCAGGAGCCCTTTAATTGGATGAGCTGCAATTAATAATTCATTGGAGGTGCTTGCAGAGAGAAGGAAGGAGGGAAAGCGGCGGGAGGTGGGGATGCTGTTGCTGAGAATTGGGCCCACGGTATGGGAGCAAGTGGGAACCTGAGATGATGCAGCTGGAGCCCTCAAAATGATTGCTGTGTGCCTGGCTGCAAGAAGGATGAGGTGCAGCTAGCAGAGACCTGACCAGGAGAATGAGAGAAGCTTTTGAAATTGTGACCCACCATTTGCAGACGGTGTTCCCAGCACATCAAATACATGGCACTGTGCCTAGAGTTTGCAAAATGAGGAGCCCACCGTAGGGTACAGAGCTCAATGATGGGCCTGTCTCCCACCCGTACCCCCAGTGCTCTTTGAAACCGCCTCAGCATCTCATCCCAGCTGTGATTTCCCTCCCTGTGAATGATCCAGAAGCAGAACACGGGGCATGTGGGAGCGAAGCCGCTGTGCTCATCATACCACAAGACTCTGCTTTCAGGGCTCCAACAACAAATTAATACTACTCGGCCATGCACAGTCTTGCTGGCTTCTGCTGACAGGCAAGGCTACAGACCATTAATGTTAATTAATATTTACATTACAGTTGTGCCTGGAGGGCTCAATTCAGGTCTCTATTGTGTGACGCATCCTACAAACGTACTGAGGATCAGGTCCTCTCTTGTGCTATTCAGTCCACAAACATATACAGAGACACGTTCCTCTGCCTAGAAATAGCCTTTTTCTTTTGCTTTTCATAACTTGTATTTTTTATGGCTTCAGTAAAGAAGCCTGGATGGCTATTAAAAAGAAATGAAGAAAAGAAAATAGGAAAAACAAAGCAAGATTTAGTGCTTGTAGAAGTAGCAGGAGTGACAATTTCATACCAATTTCTTTGCTGTGCCCCTAATGTGTGGATAAAAGAGGCATAACAGTTCTGGCATACAAAGACCACTAATATATTTGAGACATGGACAAGTTATTGGGTCACTTAGCTTGACTCCTTCCTTACTATACATTGCTGAATTTCCAGCCATTGTCCCTGTTCTGACCCTAGAAACAGAAGGTGCATGACTGAAGCCTGTCTTCCAGAAATACATCCCATGCCTTCATGATTTCAATATGTCAAAACACTGGAAAACCTGCTACATCACTTGTGGAGAATGAGACTTTTTGCCCTCTAGGACTCGTTAACAGGCTGCGCACGGCTGAATAGGGAGACATGATTTTTAGGAAAGTACACAAAGTAATTTGTCCCAGTTTTCCCATGTCGCTGAAGTTGTGGGGATAACCAGCATCAACAGTGACCGTTTCACTTTTGCACCAGCTCTGGTCAGTACTTTGATGCTGTGCTTACCCTCTCTGAAAGGCAAAGCTGGTTTGTGGTGTCAATTTTCTCCCCGGGAATCAACCCGGGACTTCCTTCCTCAGTCTTTGCCACGCCACTATTGCTTCATCCAATCTGTGCATCTTCCCCATACTCTCTTGTGTCTTTAATTAACCTATATTGTACCTCCAAGCACAGGCTTGAAGCCAGAGTGATAAGTAATTTGCATAGTCTTGTGAGTATAGATATGCTCTAAATCTCAAACCTCCCTCTACTCCTGGCTTCCTCTGTGAAACAGAGGTAAGCGTGGCAACATCTGTATTCCGGCTCAGCTGCTCCATTAGCAAGTTGGGCAGGTGGGGCCAGGCTTTCACCTCTCCCACCTGCTACGGGGACATAACAAGGCTTTGATTCACTGAAGGGCTCCTTCTTCAATGTAAAATACCTGAAAGTTTGTGCGTCTACTAGGAGCCTTAGAGATAAACAGGGACTTAAACTGTTTTCTGAACTAAAATGTAAACAAATGCATGGACCTGCCAGGCTCTAAGGATCAGGCCTGACAGAGAGATTCAAGGGAGCTTAGTTCTTATCTGTTCCAAACGGGCTAAGCAATAACACAGGTCTTACTTTATAAGCTGCTCCCAAGGGTAGGCCAGCCTGTATTACATGAATACGAGCCATGAGACACACCTTGCTTTTTCATTGCCTCTGATTTTCCTGTTTCTTCAAGTATCAAAAGACATTCTCATTTTAATTTTTTCAGAATTACTGACCATACAGATGAACAATTTAGTTAGAAGAGATCTACGATCTTTAGAGTTTACCACTTCCATGATTTTTTGAATATTTAATCCCACAAACTCTACCATGTGGAAACGGGCCGGAAGATTGGAACGAGAAGCTTTGAATAAGGAATTCGAGAACAATTTTTTTTTCATTTAAAGAATTTAATCTCCTTGTGTCTCAGTTTCCCCAGTTGTTCAAGAGCCATAAGAAAGTCAGCTCCCATCTTCACAGTGGGAGTCTGAGTCTTAATGAAGAGGTTCCACACACTGCAAATGAGAGCCGCTATACGGCCACTTGGAGCATTAATGTTATTATAGGAGTACCATGGGGACCCATTCAGAATGGAGTATCATCTTTAAGAGAGAGATGTGGACTGTCTTTGCCTCTGCAGGTTAACAGCTGACCTTTTAATGCCACATTTGCACAGTTTGATACAGTGCAAATGTGTTGATCATTTAATATGGTAAACATAGAAAGAGTTTGGTAGGAAATGATGTTCTTTTAGCTGTGACCCAGTGTTTATTTCCCCTGTTTGACTAACTCCTTTTCCTTTTTGCGGTAAGCAGGCTCAGGCTACGCAAGGCTGGGTTAAGGATTCCCCTGAGCTAAAAGTGTGGCCACACAAACACTTTTTCCAGTGTAAAAGCTAATTAAAAAATTCTTGCCTCTGGCTACCCTTGTGTTGCAGCTCTTCACCCCATCACCTGTGCATTTATCCGGGAGTTATGCTGCAAACCACATCACAGAAACAATCCATGTTTAAAAAACACCAAACACCTGCCACTCATATCTTGCTTGATCATTTCAGGAAAGGTACCCTTTTGAAAAGGACACTGCCAATGCACAGCATGGATCTAAACACCATCACATCACATTCTGCACTTGTCTGGAGTCCTGCTCGCCTCTTGTTCTGCTCCTGGTAGGGAAATTTGCCTAGACAAAACAGGTCTTCTTGATATGTTTGTGTGCAGAAAAGGAACGTGCCTCCAGAAGTAAATTACAGGCAGCTCATGGAAAAAGACGATCCTGTAGGCATCAGCAAATGAACAGCAGGAGATGAGTGCCCCAGGAAGATGATTGCCCCAGGAGTGCCTCTGTTCTGTGGGGTGATCTATTACACAGACTTCTTTCATGAACATTTTCCCCATTCCTATAGCGTGTTGACGTTACTCAACAGCTTATGGCTATACGGGATGCGTTGGGAGAAAAAAGACGGAGTTTTCCTCTAGGTGACAGTGTACAGGATCTATTCCTGCTCTCATAAGAGATGAGCTATAATGAATGGGTCTAGCATGGCTGATCCATCACTGGACAGTGTGACTCTAGCTCTGGGGCAGCAGTCAGTCTAAAGCAGGTGAGCTTGAGTGGCTCTAGGCTCTGTTGCTGCCTGTTAGGACAGACCTCATCAGTTATGTTTAGCTTATGAACGGGGTTCCCAGTACTGTCCAAAGAAGATAAGGCAAGTTGTCCTTGAGACAAAAAGCTGCAATTTCAAGGGGATAGACCTGAAGTACAGACTTGCACGAGACTGCCCTTTTTGTAAGCAGAACAAACTCTGAGCTCAGGCTGTCCTTAAATCACATCGGTTCTTGCAGTAGAGGATCCTGAGAACCATCTCGGTTTTCCTCTCCATGGAGCACCAGTTCCTGGAGCCAGATGCTACTGAGATGGATGGATCAAAGAGCAACTTGTCCTCAAAGTAGACCCTGGAGTCTCTTCTACACAAATAAGTCCATGAACTCAAAGTGAACCAGTCACTCAGTACTAAAGAGGATGGTGCTCCCTACCGCAAACCTCTTCTCGTTTGTAATGCCCGTAGTACCTCTGTGCTCCATTACAGCTAGAACTATCTAAGCAGGGCACAGAGAAAGCTGCAGCAATTAGCAGACAGAGAGAGAAAGAGAGGAAGAAAGAGGGCAAAACCTTCCAGACAGATCCCTCTTCCTCTCAGAAACTGTAGACACCAGTAGAAAAATGGGACCATGGGAGAGGTCTCCCACTCCACTGTGAAGGACAGCAGGAAAGAGTCTACAGCTTATACAGTGGTCCCTAAGCAGCTTTAACTGAGCTCAGACAAGTGGAACAAATCCCTAAAGGAAAACCATTTGTCTCAGATCCGATGTAGATGTCCCACTATCTAAGGTCCAACTAGCTTGGTTCTTACCCTGCGAGACCACTTTCAAAGGGGAGTGAAGTGGTCCCAAAACACTCCCTGGAAATGGGGTGTGAATTGCATATATGCATGCATATGAGGGAGAAGTTTCAGCAGCTCATTGTCATGTTGAATATGGAAATGAAAAAAAAAAGAAAAATAATTCTAACCACTGAAGCTTCTGCAGCAGGAACAGAGTTCATTTCTTTCCAGCTCTGGGGAGTGAAATGTATTCAGCTCACACAGGCCACTTCAGCATCTTTTTTGTTTTTTATCTTTCCGATGTAGGAGAACAAATTTAACAATGAGATTCTGTTTCTGTTTCCTACATGTGGAATAATTAAATTTGCATCTCACTCTGTAGTTGGATCTGCTGTTTGAAGAGGAATGTATCAATTGGACATGAGCCCAATGCGTTCTGCTCTGCAAATAAGGCAGTTTGCAAAAAAACAAGGCATAATCTCTCACCCAGGCAATAATCACAGGAAGATCATCCCTCACTGACAGCTCTCTTCAGGGCTTGATTCATATTCTTGCTGGTGAAAGAGCATGAGGGAGGGGGTGTAAGGGGAGCAGACTTTTGGCATCTCCTTGTGGCAACCTTCATCAGAAAAGATGTGGGTTCCAGATACGGGACCAAATGTTACTGCTGCAGTCATCATCAGCAGAGCTCTCTGATTTTCTGCAGGCAGGTTTCACAACAAGAAATTGTACACATGCTGACTTAAGACCTTTCCAAAGCCCTCCGAAACCATAGGAAACATTCCTGATGACTTCGATCAGCTTTGCGTGAGGCCAGTGGAGGATTTTCAGTGAAACTACAGGTCTTGTTATCAGGGGTTTTGTTACCCGCAACAGGACTAGGGGCTCAGCACTCCACATGCTAAATTGTTCAGAAAAATCCATCCCTTCCAGCTTCAGTTGGCTGGATGGATGCCCCTCACTTCCCTGATCATCACGTCTGCTCAGCTATCTTTCAAGAAACAGCCTCCCTGTTACTGCCTTCCTTGCCCATAAGTAGTGCAATTCCTTCGCCTTCTCCACATTGGGCATCTTCACTCTGGTATTTCCTGCCTGTGACATTTACTTCGACCATTTTCAGAAACTGATGCCCCTTTTGAGTCCCATCCACTATTCTTATGTCCAGAAGGAGGGAAAGAAAACATGCCAGGCAGAAGGAACAGAAGACAGAAACTGTTGAAGAATTTTTGGATCTGGCATGGCTGGAAATGAATAGAAGTTTAATTCAATCAATCAGAGAGTCAAACTGCACCTGCCCCAGTTCATCTAAAACTCTTCAGATTAAATACCTTATTCTAAGTGGAAATTAATTGAGTTTGTCAAATGGTTCCTACTGCATTAAACACACTCTAGGTCAGGAAAAGAGCAGAAATAAAGACAATAACAATTTTTTATAATTGAAAGGCTTTTAGTGGAGCTGGCTGAAGCTTTTGATTTTTCTCTCTCTAATGCCCCTTCTATATAAGCCTCCTTTTGAAAGGCATCTCACTGCACAAAGGTTTGATTTGATTGCCCCAGGGATGACTCGGACAGCCACAGTGGTCTCTTGGGCCACTGCATTTCATCCAGCCCCGTATACTCCTTACTTGCCTGGCAATTGGCGTTCTTTGTCTAAGGCTAGAAGTACACGTTTCTCCAAACATAGCCATGCCAAATGAAAGGGTAATCATCTTCCAACCCATCCTATGTTGCTGGTCATGGACCCTGGGGGAGGTCCTTCAGACCAGACGGCTCGGCTGCTTATGGGAGTGTATTTATCTCTTTTCAGTTTAGCAAGAAACTTGTCTTTAACTTTTTAATTAAGTCAGTTCAGCTGCCAAGTAATGGGGTCCAGCGTACTCCATTGGTGGGCCATAGCAGGCAGCTGGGACAGCAGCTGGGACAATAACCTTTCCCACGGCACAGCCAGAGCCCTGAAAAGCCATGTCGGTGTGCTCGAGTGAAACCACACACTGGTCCAGCGCTGAGCAGGTAGAGAGCTTTCTAGCTTGATACATGGGAAAGGAGAGAGGGGTTGGAGAGGAGAGCTGCTAGGGTATGGAGAAGGGACGCTCTCTGATGAAGGGACCTGGAGTTTGCATAAGATTTCTGCTTAACATTTGCTGGAAGTGCCTCTGAGGATGCCTGTGGGTATATGGGGGCAATATGAACATTGCATGGGCTCTGAGCACACAGAGCCAGTGAAAGTTACTCTCAAGCCAGAGTTCTCTGTCTCTTGCTTCCTCCCTCATCTGCTCTTGCACACTTATTCTTCCTTTTCCTTCCTTCCTCCCTGCTTTTCCCTACCTTCCTGTACATACCTGAGCTGAATCTAATGAAGATGCATAAAAAATGTTTCCATTCTGTGAAATGCAATCCATCAACACACACTTCATATATATCGTGCAGAAATGAATCCATTTCAGCCGGGAAGGCTGATAAATCAATTTAAGTGGAAGACTTTTGACAGTTTAATTCAAATTAAGTCCACTTTGTTCAATTAGAGGGTAGCTGGAGGGGTGGTGGCGGGAAACAAACAGGATTGCTAGAACAAAAACTGCATTTTTTTCTCAGTCTGAAGCCATCTGTGGACCATTTTTCTTAAAGCAGGGACAGAACGATACTAATTAACACACAATCAGTGACCAGAGAATTACTTGTTTTTAAAGTTTGATCCTTATTTTGCACAACATTCCTGCCTACCTACCTTTGAGTGAGCTGCAACAGTGCTGGGACTATTTTAAGATGAATGGTGAGGAGGAGATGGAAGAGGTGGCCACGGCCTTTCTGCATTCAAGGGTGGCATTTGCTTCAATGCCCCTGAAGTTCTGCTGTGTGTGCCAAGTACCTTGGAACAACTGCAGTAAAAAGAATTTTGAAGAAGCCCCTTCCTCAGTGTTAGACCACACCATGTGTCTAAGAGACACATTCATGTGGGTCAAACTTATATGGAGCTTTTGTTTGGCTCACAGGCAGAGTTGGTACAGACAACCATTGGTGAGTGCCAATTCTTTAATTGCCCACACAGTTCCCCCCTACACTGCCATAGACAAGCGTGCAAACACAGTTTGTTTGGACAGTCAGTCTGTTCTGTGGTATGTTCCTGCAAAACATCAACTTTCTTTTGTGCACACACAAGAGATGCTTGCTGACAGTTCAGCTCCATGAGCTAAAGCTGGTGAAATGTGGACATTCAGCTAATGGGATTAAATTCAGCCAAGTTACCTGTTCTGTGAAACCTGGTGAATCAACTCATAATTCTCAGTGATCTGAGTTAAGAGCCATGTCAAATCCCAGGTGTTTTAACACCTGAGAAAGCTGTGTTTTAGTGATTATTGAGCAACACATTTAAAAAGTGAATGACAGACCTGGAAAGCAGCATCTGCTTTTTCACTTTCTAACATATTTTCTCAGCCAAACTGAGGTTTTCAAGTTCACAGTGCAAAATGCAACTGAATTTCATCCAAGTTTGCAGACTCACTAATGCTTTCCACGTTCAGATTGGCAAAAAACTCCCAATTCTTTTTTTTTCAGCAGTTTTGTAAAACTGAGTCCTTGTCACTGACAGATGGAAAAACAAAGACTTTTGCAATTAGAAGGATAAAGTAATTCATGGGATTTTGGTGAGTTTCTTCTACTTTCTTGCTCAGAGATGGTGAGCAGCACAAGAATACGCTTTTTCTTTTCCTTCTGATAAACAGCTCTCTCAAAAAAACGTGAATCCTTCATGCAGGTGGCACACGTTGAGTCCAGAAAGAACAGCTAGTACTGGGCAAAAATTGTCAGATTGTTTTACTGAGCAATGGAGTAGATGCACCAGCTTTAACAGATATTATGGAACTTCGTTTCCTTGTTACCGGCTGACTGGTACTCGCATAATCCAGGCCTCAAAAAAGCAAAGCTTTTCATTTAGGCTTGTATAAGAACAAAGGAAGATATTTGTGGAGGCAAAGATTTTAGTTCAAAGTAACTACAGCAGCAAGATGTTTTCCCTGGGCAGTGTCTGCCCTGTGAAACTCAAGAGTTTAACAAACCCCATCGGTGCCTCTGAGTGTTGGATGGCAATTTTATAAAATCTGCTTCTACCAGCTGCCAAGGGAACAAGAGCAGGAGGAAACAAGAGGATGTCCAAAATGTTTGTGATGAAGCCTTTTTCCCAACTTTTTTTTTCCCCCCCCAAAAAAACTAGGTTGTTTGCAAAATTGACCCTGTTTTCACTGGAACTGTTTTTATTTTCTTGTCTGTGTGCTTGTGGAGGGGAAATAGGTGATCAAAACATGGTAATTTAAACCATTTCCAAGAAAGGAAAACAAACAAACAACTACTCAAGTGAATCCTTGGCAAATAACTGCTTTAAGAAAATAAAATGTATTGTCAGATGGAAAGCTGGCTTGGTGGACCAACAGTCAGAGAAGGTGGCTGAGAGAGTGCATGAGAGCAACATGAAAAAGAACAGAGAGACTCCCGGCACATGGGCAAAGTCTGTATTTCCCTGTACACGTCCTTCATCCCCTTTCAGCCCCACTCTGGCAGCCCAGGGTGGATGACAAGGTGCTGAGTGACTGCCAGAGTGGCTGCACTACAGGTTACAAATCACTGGCTGCCATTAACAGGTCAGAGGGCTTCGAGCCTCGGCCCCTTGGAGAGGAGCCAGTCTTTACAGCTTTGGCTTCATTTCCAAACCTCTGCAGTATGTCCCCAGCCTGGATTTGCTACACCTCTTTCAAATGAATTTATGGCCCTATAAATGGTGAATCATTGTGTATAATAAAGAGCAGAACAGATTTGAGTGGTATCCAATCTAATAATTACTTGAGTAACTCAATCATTTTCAGATATGTGGTTTCAGTGTCTGCAGACCTTGAAGACCTGCTTGGAGCATTCGACAGGCAAGATAGCACTTTCTACTGCTCTGTTACTAAACCAGTCCTTCACAGACCCTGCTCACACCTCATCTACCTCTTGAAGCTTCAGAAAGATCGTGTTCAGGTTTGGAGCATTTGTCTGAGCCTGAACTTGGAGAAGGATGTACAGAGGACTTCTACCTGCGCTTCCCCATATTTGAGGACCTCTCCTCAGGCCAATGATGAGAAATCTCTGCCTCTGTGCTCTGGTAAATGATTAATTTAAAGCCTCCAGCTGGCCATATTTAAAAGCAAGCAGCCTAGCTCCCAGAGTTTTTAAGCTCTGCAATGGTTCTTGACAGGCACTGAAAATAGGGGCCCCCTCTAGTTCATATTCTCAGATCTGATTTAAACAAGGCTGTGCTGAGCTATGGATCCACAGCGCTTGCAGATGCAAAGCAAGATTCAGTGGTTATTTTGCCCTATCTCCAAGACAAACAACAGTCAGGTCCCAGTGGAGTATCCTCACTGGTGCAGGCGGGTTCTTTCACTAGCTGGCAAAGTTTCAACTCTGCAACAAAGCTGACTTCAGGCTGAGCAAGTGAAGTACATGATTACACCCTAAACAGTCTTTTCAGAAGCCTTCCTGCCTCAGAATAAAATAGAGGATCGTGAGGACTCCATAAATCAATTTGTTTCCATGACCCCAAGGGAGCAGTGTGCTACTCAGGACTCCGGGCATTAGGGAATGCAACCGTCACATCCTCTAACCTACAGACAGCTAAGGCTGCTGAGAAGTCACTGTACAACCCACCTCTGCTCACAGTGCCTGGGACAAGTGACAGCTGCCACGTGAGCAAGCCCCAACACCTGTGTGACAGCACCCCTCACACCTGCACCAGAATTTGCAGTGCAAATTCCAGTTTCTCACCATGGGACTGTCGAAATTTGCTCTGTCTTGAAATTCATCATGCAAGATATTAGCCTTAGGATGAGGCTGGGGATTTGGTTATTCACAGCAGTTCGCAGCCTGCCCAGGGGCATCGCCTGAGAAGGGCAATTTCCCCTTCGAAGGCTCACTTTGTTGGTGCAGAATTCACACCTGCACTGGGGTCTCTGCAGCTGAACAATAGTTATTTAAATACTCTTTTTTTTTTCTAATAAACTGACAGAGGTTAAAAAGTGAGTTACTGAAAACAAATGGGCCACCATTCTTTGCTATCATCAAGTCAAACTACAGATTCTGGTGGAATAAATGCTGGTTTCCAGTGGTCTAGAAGACCACGAGTCCCTCGGCTGATATGACACACAGGTGTTTCTGTGACTCAAGGAAGCAAATATCGTCCTTCTCAAAATTTGGCCTTAGGTATCAAACCCTTCAGTTCCTAGTGCTCCCTCTTATAGTAAGAGAATGCTGCCAGTGTCCCTATAACTCAACTCCTTCATTTTTTTAAACGGATATATTATCACTCATTATATAATGTGCACAGATATTTTTGGGAATAAATTTCAAAGAAGAGTTTTTTCTTCTGAAAAATGTTGTTTTCTGTATTTATCTATGTGGTCTGTTGAGGGCCAGTGTGTGATAAATGACCAAGTGGTTCTTATCTGTGCATGGATCTTTTTGTTGGAAGAATGAACTGTGTAATAGCAGTATCTGGTATCTGTTGTGAATACAACCAGAGAATGCTGGTTTATATCCTTGTATTAAATCTCTGATCTTTAGTAACTATAAATTTTAATAAAAATAAAATCAGAAGGAAAATAACTATGGCCTACTGCAAGTACATGATTTGTTTAACTAAGCATCAGGAAGATTTCTTTTAGCACATAGACTTAAATTCTCTGCTAGATCTGGGAAAAGCACATGCATAACTTAAAATGTCTGAGTGATCACATTGCAGCCAGCCTTGCAAGTCACTGAAAAAACCCCATGAAGTCCTTCTGCTGTGAACTCCTATGAAGGCCAAGGACACTGGGAGTTGCCCACTTATGCGTGCATAATCACACCAAATTCAGGGCAGGTTATGTGCCCATAAGGACAGGCTTAGCAAACAAATGGTGGTATTAGCACCAAAGAGAACTTTGGATGGTCAGAGCTTGCGCAAGCATTAATTGATGGCTGTGACGTTTTGGGGCAGTTGAGGATGCAGCTCAATGGCTCAGGACCATCTTGTATGGTGGTCTGCCCAGTGGAAGAAAAAAGTATTTTAGTCAGCTTTGCACCACATGAGAAATCCATTGGTTTTCGAAGCGACACCACATGAGCGTGCAGTATAAATCAAGGGAGGCAAGTGGGTTATCAGTACATGCACCGAGCTATTTCACCTTGTCAAAGATACATTGGAGACCTGTAGGGCAAGACTTGGTGGGAGGCAGTGATGGTGGAGGTGGGGAGAGGGCTTTCCATAGGGAATATTTTTCACAGTGTAAGGACTTTTGAGAAAATTAATGTGAAACATTAAAAATGTTCCTTTTTAAAGGGGAATCCATTTTTTAGGCACAATGAGACACTTCAGGTGGTGTGGCAGAGTTGAGTAATGCACATTGGAGTTATTTAACTTCATCTCATGCCTCACTATTCCCCAGGGGCACCCATTAATCAGCGTTACTAGGCAGTTTGTCATGTCCTTTTGCTTAAATAATATCCATACCAAAATACAAGTAATGCATGCACCTGGAAGTCAGTGGGAGATCTGCCTGTGTCAGGACAGAAGGATCTGTACTGGAGGACACAAGAAAGCTGAAGGACTCCAGTTGTCTTCCATGGGCTTTGAATGGTACTGTAGCAGATTGTTTTGAGTTAGCGTGTGTATTACAATGCGAAAATTCTGAACAATAAAGCTACAATTAAGTTTGCAGGAAGATATGACCACAGTTTACAGACATCACGCTGCCGCTGGGTGCAAGCCTCAACTTTTCTGCCAGATGAGGAGGGATTTCAGGTGTGTGTGGATGTGTAATTGCAGTTCATGTGGGACAACAGCAATACACTCTCCCTCCCTGCCCATTTGGCCAAAGCAGCCATAAGGATACTAGTTCTGGAGCAGATAATTCACTTTGGCTTTTGGTTCTCATGGCTAAGACCAGCTGACAAGGGTGTGGACTCACACTACAGAGCACCGAGGGGTTTGTGAGATGGATGAGTGCCTGCTGAAAGCCAGATCCACCAGAAACTGAAAAAGCATCTTTGATTTTAAAAATGAACTCATATACTACCAGAACTAATGCATTTCACTCAGGAAACAAAAAGCAATGTTCTGCTCGTCATGATTGCCTGACATCACCCTTGAAGGTGGCATCAGTAATTTCCCGTACCTAAGGATCTGTGGGGGCATCTCTCCTGTCTGTCTACACTCTGCCTGGCTACTCCAGAGATCCCAGCTTACCAAAGCACAGACCTGGCAGATCTTTACCCAGCTTCCTTTCTTGTTTGTCAGATTTGTGTTAAAACTACCTGAAGGTTAAATCACTGCAGGCCGTCATCAAACCAGTAAATCACCTAATTCCCTACCTCCCCCAGACAAAAGTTTTCTCTAACTTGTTAAGCAAAATACAGACAGCATGGCCTGCCATTCCTGCAGAACTTGCTGGCCTTCCAACGCCTGAAATAACTGGCAGACCTGTCAAAAATGACCTTCTTCCAACAACATCTCTCTCTTTTTGTATTCCCCCCCTCCAGGTAGGGGGTGGGGGAGGCTGGAAAACTGTAAAGATCAAGTCACAGCTGCATGTGGTACCTAATTAAACAAGTGTAAGAAAGCAGAGAAAGGTCAGGTTGTCAAAAATCATTGCTGTATCTTTACTGGATTGTATTTAGAGACTGATAGCAGCAAAGAAAATAACTCAATAAAGTGAATGAGACTGGAATAACAAACTGACTCCAGGGAGAGGCTAGTTTTGAAACGCAAAAGGCTAAGGCTTCAAGATTTATGTATATATATATATGTATGTATCTGTATGTGTGTATATACATGCAGAGAGACACAAATCGAAGAGAAACAAGCCCTGGAAATGAAAGGAAAGTGTTTGCAAAGAGTAAAGTAAACAGATGACATTAACATGGGAAAGGCAATGGAACAGGAGAAGTTCAAACAGGAAATGTGGCAGAAATTGCAGGCTGAAAATATGCAGGCACCAGCAGATAAAAGGAGAAGAAACTGAGAAAATAAATTAAGGAGTGGATAGGAAGAGGAAAAGTGTAAGAAAACAGAAAATACTACCGCAAAGAAAGAGGAGGATGCCAACATCATGAGGCCAGGGAGGTGATCCAAAGTGGGAGTGAAAGTGCTCTAATTACCTGCCGCGGTGCCCGTGCCTTGCAGAAGACATCTCCTCTCGCAGCGCCTAAGGTGTGACGGGGACATGCCCATTTCATCCGTGCTTTGAGAGTGCTGGGGAACTTTTGGAGTCATCAGCCCATGCAGACAAGACTTCTTTCCACCTACTTTGCCTTTCCTTCCATCTTCCCACTGTCCCTTTCTTACCTACTACCCAGAGTGAGACGTACTGCTGGGGACAGGATCCTAGTGAATCCTGTGCTTGTGTCTCATTGACCATCTCGACATGTGGCCTTTTGCCTGCCTGTTGGTACAGTGGGTCAGCGCCACTATTTTGCGACTGTTCAGGGAGGAGAATGTTAATAAGAGAAAAGGGAAAAAGGGAAAAAATTGTCTCCTTGTGGACGAGGAAAACAAAGCAAAACAAATCTCTCACACTACTGTATTACTTGGTTTAATAGCAGTCTAAACAAGATAACAACATCAGAAAGGCTTTGAATGGTTTCTGTTATTAAGCACGTCCTTTCATTTGTTGTGCCAGGGATGGGCTCCAACCATTTGCTCCTACTAGTTATGTCTGCCTTCCTATGACACCATTTAAATTTTTTATAAAGCCTGCTATGATAGCATCTGGAGGCTGGAAGAAGCTGTATAGGGGATGAACGGGAGGAGAAGAAGATTTTTCTCCTTTTGACAGACAAGATTTTTTCCTCTTCTGTTTCCCCATAAGCAACCTGGAAAAAGACACACATGGTGTCTTGCATTTAACAAATTGACAATGCATTTAAATAGTATACCACTGCAAGTATAATTGCAATTTGTTGTAATTTCTCCTCCAAATTCCACCCTGACACAGTTGATTTATTCTGCAAATCAGTGTATCTGGAGCGTGTGCCGTGTCACATTATGGGCCTTTGATACAGAACCTTTGTTTTATAACAGGGAAAATAATTAGCTTTTGGACAAGCTTGAGCTGTGATGTCAGAAGCTATCCATGGCTGCTGAAAGAAGTTATTAGTGCTGATCTAATGAAGGCTCCCTGGCAAAGCTCTGCCTCTTTACTAATTTGTCTCTCTGGGATTTTAGCAAAATTAAAAAAAATGAGGTAAGTGTAAAAAAAAAATAAATTATTTATATATTAAAAAGATCTGTATTTGTATAGCATAAACCTCAGTAATATTACTGCTAAGAACTACAGACAGCTGAGAAATAAACAAAACAAAAGGCATTACTTCATTCCAGTATAAACAACACTTTCCTCCGAGCAGAGAAACATTTGGGCATTTTTTTTTAATTAACTTTTTTTCTCCCTCCTCCTGCCCCCCTCCTTGAAATTCACAGTGCTCATTGGCAAGTCTGGAAATTACCAGTCATTAACGGTGTCAGCTTTCCTCCAAGTGTCGTCAGCAGAGCCCTCCTTCAGTGTCACATACGCTGGGGGGACAGATCCTTCCCTTGCTGTCCCTGGCCGCCACCAGGAGTAATTTCACCGAAGCTGAAGCTCTTTCTCCCCTACAAAGTGAGAATATGCCCAGGGAGAATCAGACCCCGTTGCCTCCACCAAAACGCCAAGTCCCTAAAGCGATTGTACTGCACGATGGTAAATATTATGGGAAGATACGGAGTGGGATGAATTAAAAGCGCCTGGCTGGATATACGGAGGGTTGATTTCACCCAGGAGGAATGAACGAACGCAGATCACTCTGACTCTTGAATGTCCGAGGCATAATCTAATTTCTCAATGTAGTCAACCAGTTGAAATTTGCAAAATATGGACTCTATTGGGAATCTGGCTGAGCTGTGTCTGATTAGCATGTGCAACTGTTCAGCGGCAGGTTTTTGTGAGCATTTAGTCTTTGCTTTAAACAGAATCATCACCAGCTGGTTATTTTTTACTGTTATTAGGTTAGAAAATAGCACTGAGGTATACAACAGTAATCACGAAGCTGTGATGCCAGGGAAAAAATAATCACGTTAAATTGACCTTCATGAATAAAGAGTAAGGTTCCATTTCGCCTCATTTCTGTTCATTTTGAAACCAGCATTAGCTTTTCTGGCACATAATTTTTCATTGTTTGCTGAGCATGGCTCGATTAGAATGATTCACTGTCTTTAATATTAGTGATTATGGTCCATTTCAATTACACAATGTGTTATAGTTTGTTGTATTACTCTCCTGCCATATCTCTGTTCTGACTTCCTTTGAGGGAAGCAAAAAGACAGAAAGAATTAGACGCTGAAAGCGGGACCTGGGGGAATGCCCCCTGTTTCCCTGAATGGAATCCCAGTGGACAAGCGCCAATGTCTGCTGCCTGTGCTTAACTCTTTAAATAAAGAGTTTCAAACCCAGATTAAGTTACATTCTCCAACCCACCACTTGAGATTCTGCCTGTTGGTCACCTACCTGTCTGTTCTGTGTGTTTAAATAGAGAAAGCTGGCAAGGCAAGGAATGCAGTGTGCTCTGAGCGTACCGTTTGGATTGAGGTAAGCTTTAGGAAATTTATACAAGTGACAGATGAAGAGTTGTTCATTTATGCTGTGGATGTCTGTCGAACCACGGACTTCACAGCAGATCACGTTGTGCACCAGCGTGTTTAGGACATCACAGCCCCAGCAGAAGTAGTCAGGCCACTGCCTAGCTAAACTAGTCAGGATTTGGCTGTACTGGAGCAGAGGGCTCTGCTGCCTGCCACACTTGGATGGTGAATCCTCACGGAAGGTCGTGCCTAGCTATTGGATCAGGGATGGGGCTAAAAAGCCAAGAGGAAAGGGGTCGTACAAGGGTGAAAGATTGATTGGCCTTTCTGCCGTGCCCCACTGCACTGAGAGAGGGGACCTCCATGCTGCTCCACTCCATCAGTGAACCATGGGTGATCCACGGGCTGCTCCAACTTGCCTCTGTCTGTCTGATCCTGGTGGCCAGACTCAGAGTGCTTCCCAAGCTTTTGCAAAATTTAGGTGGGATGCGAAGTGAATATAGCTTGGGCTTTCAAAACTTGAGTTTCACCATTGAGCTTCCAGAAATAGTGATGTGTGCACACAGGATTTGGCAAGTCACCATTCATGTGTTTTCGGAGAGACAGAGCAATAGGGAGAGCTGGATGCTGGAGAAGCTTTCTCAGAAGAGAAAGGTGAATAACTGAATTGTATTTTTAGGTGATCCTCCAGGCTCTAGGGGTTACCAATCAACTAAACCCTGAAGCATGAGGTGTCTCTGCAGATCAAATTCAGAATCTTTCTCATGAAAAGATGCAATTATCCCTCTACTATGTTATCATTCTTTACCTATACAGGTATTTCCAGTCAAAGTCGTAACTGTGTCCTCCATGAGATGAAATCAGCAAGGCTCCACTGAAACCAGTTAAGTACAAAAAAAGGGATAAGATTTTGCTTCCTTTTTTTCAGGGTGAAATCTGTTGCATTTAAAACATCATTACAGAGTACTTGTTACTCATTCAAGCATGAGAATTTGAATGACAGGGGAAAGCATGCCCTCTTCATATAACATCCTTCTTTTCACCTTTTGATTTGGTTACACTTTCTCACTTGCCAAGGAAATTGCATGTGTGTGGAGGAAAGGAGGAAGGGATTTGACACATTTAATGGACGTTTATAAGGGCTGCAAAGCATTTATTATAGTAGTAAAGGAATTAACTAATTATAGGTGACCATTAAATTGTGGCTGCACTCTGAGAAGAAACACTCCAAAATTAGCTCAGTTTTATTCCACCGATCTGCTCTCTTGACCAAACCATGTTCCCAACCCTGTTGATATAAACCCAGAGTAATTACTCTGACTTGGTGAAATTAGTCTCCTTGTTCTTTGGAGTAACCCAGAGCCCAAGCTGTCTACTTCCATGTCTTCAGATCCCAAATGGTTACTTCGCCACTGAAAACAAGTGGTTGTTCTCTCAATACCATGCAGCCAATGAAGTTGTGGGCAAAGAGCTGGAGATAGCCTGTCATTTTGATCAACAATAAAGTTATTGATTAGGTTCTAGCTGTAAAAGCTTAATTACTGAGGATGATGAAAGAGGCAGGAGAGACCCAGTCCCATGATCACATTCCAGATGGAGAATGCAGCACTAGACCTGAGGGGAAAAACAATGATGGTTTTACCTTGGAAATTGTGTCCAAAGGCTAAGTAGGAAGAGCTCATGACATCAGGTGTCTTTCCTTAGTTATCACAGTTCTTTACTGCAAGTGGTTATACTTCATGCAGAGTGGAGCTCTAAACCAGCTACAGGTTACAAAATAGAGAGGAAACTGATGATTTTTGGGTTTCTAGGAAGGTTTGAATCTGGAACTATTACAACTAATACAGTGAGTTTCTCTGTTGCTGAAGCCAAAGAAAGAATTCCATGTACTGACAGCCATAGTAGGTCTACTAACCTTTGATACAGAGGAGCTGTAGTAGGAAACACACACTCCTACTTCACTCTCAGGGGTTGCAGGTGACATAAAAATCTATTGCTGAATAAGAATACCATGGTATGGTGGCTGGAAACAAAGTAGGGGGGTTGGCACGGAGAGGAGAGATCCTTTTGCAGAATCATTTTCCCTTTGGATCTTTGCTCGCGTTTGCAACAAGCCTGGCAGAGCCTTGCCCATGCAGGGAGTCACTAGGTGCAGCCCTCACAATAAAAGTGTCTGGGCTTAGCTATACCACTCTTTCTCCACTGAATACAAACTGAAATGAGGTGATAAAAATCATTATAGAAGCACATTCTAAAATACCCCTAAAAAGAACAAAATCTGTGAAGAACAACGTGGCCAAAACGCAAACAGGAAGAATGTGCCTTTATCTGAGAAAAGGGTATGTAAGCAGCAGGGAGAAATGGAAAGAGACAGAGAAATTATGAATGGGAATTAATAAATGTTGCTTCAAATAAGTTCTTCAGTTAATAGCAGAAAAGACAAACCTATGGTTCTGACTAGAAGCATCTTGCTATGTCCCTGTCTATGGCTAAAGCCTACAAAGTCGCTTCAGTGGGAATGACGCAAATGCTCTTGACAAATAGTGTTGTGTACAGTTAGGAAAAGGGCCTCTGATGTCAGCAGAGCTCATGCTTGTAGAGGAATATGTGTCTGCCATAACACTATGAAGTCATTTCCTTGAAGCAGGGTTGTCTATTCAGAAACAAAAATAAAGAGGGGATCAATGAGGAGAGGGAAATACCCACCGTCTCTGATTGAAATCTATTTTCATCTTGTGAAAAATATCTTAATTTTCACTTATATTCCATGCCTGTAGCTAAGGGCCATTAAAACTAATAAAAGTAAATCATTTGTGACAGATCTTAGAAAACAGTTTCTGCAATGCACCGTGCTCTCAAATGCTCATTAGAAATAGTGGTTTTCTTTTCGGAAGAATGCTTGCTGAATGCTTAAAACATGTTGCCTCCAACTTTTGACAACTAGCACAGGCTATGAGAAGCTTTGAAGCAAATGTTTGACATAAAAAAGATGGTCTGATGCTATATCAAATACGATTGGGGAGGAAGCATCAAAGCAGAAAGCATTAGGATGAAATGCAGTTGGAGGAAAGAAAATCAACACATTCATTTCTGATTTTACATTTTCTGGCATCAGTATAAACAACTGATTTGCATTTGCTGAGGACACTAAATTCAATTCTTAACAAATTAGCATTAAACAGAGCCTCCTCACCCAAATCCTTTCTGATAGCATAGGGCAAGGCCAGAAAAAAATTGTTGCTTACACAGTGATGGTTCCCAGGAAGAAAAGTGAGTATCTCTGATAACGAGATGACACCTGTTTTCCTCCTCCAGCCTCCATCTTGAATGAAAACCGAGGATATCCCTTTATAACACAGTCTCATGGTCCATTCTGAAGAAAATCCCTTCTGGAAACCAACATGGATTGAAAAAACACCCACAACACCGTAAAATAACAAGTATGTCAAGCATCTTGGCTTAACTTCTTAGAGGGTTAGTAAAATAAACGTTTCATTTCTTTTACATGTTTTTTTTTTAAATACACTTTGAAGTATCTTGTACATTGATCTAACTAGAGCACTGTGATCTTAACCTCTAGAACAGAGGTGAGCCGCTGTCAATAAAAACTGGATTACCTGAAATATCCCTGAACCGTGTGAGAAAGGTTTCACCTAGTAGTTCTGCTAAAGGGACAGTCAACTAGTTGGAATAAAAAACATGAACATCGGGTCCTGTCCAAACATTTCTTCAGACAGGAAGGTGTAAGCACAGCATTCACAGATGTAATGTTCAGGCAGCTGTTTCCTGGAGAGGTGGCTCCTCCGCTACTCATTTCTGGTTCCGGTTTGCTCAGACACTGCAACATTTGGATATGGCTCAGGAGAAGAACTCCGATGGCCTTTTGTTTAGCCACTGCACTAATATTTTAAAGGAGGGTTTAGAGTTGGCTCCTAAATTTGGGATCATGAGAAATGAGCAGTAGGGTCATCAACGAAAAACTTACAAGACCATAGAAGAGTCTTGTATCAATGCAGGGAAGAGGCTTCTATATGCTAGCCTAGTCAGACACCAGGTTTGCAGCCTCGTGCATTCATAATACGAAGTAATTTACCTTGCATTTTAAGTTCTAGTTATTCCACTTCGGCTATTTTGCAGAGGGCAAACTAACACAGCCAAGCATCTTAGAAGTCCTGCATCTTATGTTTCCTGTCCATATTTTATTCCTTCTGTCTCCCCTTTGGCCCACAGCCTCTCTCCATCGCTCGATCAGTTTTCATGGTCATTCAAGTCGTAGGGGTGATTTGTTCAGGTAAAATGGAAAATTGAAACGGAACGGGTGCTGGATACAACATCATCCGCTTTTTCTATTTTGTCAAAGTGCCGTGGCTGTTCATTTTTTCATGGTCATGAGTTGAAATAAATTAAACTTCCCAGAGGCGAAACTTCTCTAAGATCAAATTGGAATATATTGATTAGGCTCTTTGAGGGCTGATGGATTGGACTCTTATGCTTTATAAACACATTTACCAACACGCTCTCAGAAACAGTTGCTTAGCACTGGGCAAACTGATCGTGTTTATTTAAAACTGTGACAGTGGCGTACACCTGTAGCCCTCATCCTGGCCAATAAAGTCTCGCTTCCTGATTGATGGAGACAAGTTGAGCTGTCTGGCTGCCTGACTTCTAGGACTGGTCCCAAAGGTTGCTAGGCTGATGGAGTCCAGCATAATGCATCACTGTCAGTAAAACAACTTAGCATGTCATTGAGAAGATCTGATCAGCAAGCGCCCAGGAGGGAGGATGAAAGCAGTAAACTGGAAGAATTTTTGAGTGCTTATGATGGCAAAGGGGACAGGGAGTCCCAGAGCAATGGAGTTTTGAAAGAGCATGTATACTAATAGCTTTAGATGCATGACACTAGAGATGAATGAATGCAGTTACTGGCCAAAAATGTCCAGATACAAGAGTCCCAGAAAGCAACGCTTGGATGTAACTCACTCAAATGAATAGCTGGGAATAGAATCATGGATTTCACGTGATTAGAGAGAAACACAGAATTGAGAGTTACATCCCAATAGCTGGGTCCAAGTCATGAGCAATGAACGTTCCAGAACGACCCCAGCCTGCCTTTCATTTTCCAGTCTTGATCTGCAGCTGTGATTTAGGAATTGTCTTTGGAATAAGAAATCTAAGGCAAACATAAGGAGAGTTTGGCAGTGAAGGACAAAGATATGGAGGTAAGAACTATGAACTGGAACTTCACCAGATGGAGATGAGGATTTAGACACTGGATTTGTGGAGACCGTGTCAGGAAATCTAATAGTTCAAGAAGAAAAATCAGTTTTCTAGTTTCTTCTGAGAAAAAAAATTAAAGCTTTTTAACATAAAAATATGGTCTATGGCTGTATCAAAAAGAAGTAGTAAGAAGAATCAAAGCAGAAACCTTTAAATGAAAGAAGGCATCTTGCTCCCATCACTCTCTAAAGGTATCTGTAGCATTTCCAATCTCAGTTGCTAGTGAGAATCAGAAAGTGTGGGTGGCACTTGAGCACTTTTCTTCCAGTCTCTCATTGAATCTGCGTGGATTAGACCATGTGGGATGCCAACCTGCTCAGGCATGTCTCAGTGACATCTAACAGGCTGTTTTATGCCATAGCCCAGAGCAGCGTGGGAGAGAGCGTTAAGGTAACATAAGTCAAAGAGCAGAATTTTGCCTTCAGGTTCCTGCCGACAAACAACTTGACAGTGTGTGTGCTTTCCAACAGGGAATAAGCAACCACTGCAGGGAGATAGTGACGTATATCATTTCCCCCAGTTCATCTTGTGTAACAACCAGGATTTGTGGTCTGCTTTGGTATACTTCGGCTGTCAGCAAGTGTACAGATATACTGTGTAAGTGTACATGGAGCTATTCTCTGAATTATCAAGGCACAAGGAGCTAATGTGGAAGAGTTTCAGTAGGTCAGCATCTTCCGCACAGTCTAACAAAGTGTTCTCTACTGCATTATGGTCTGAAGTGCTTCATTTCAGTCTAGCTTAAAATTACTCAAAGCCATACATTTTTCACCAACTGTCTTTATAGACTGCCTCCCTAAATCATACATTTTGCTCTTTAAAGTTTGCACCATCTTCCTTTGAGACTATTCCCCAGGCTAATAGCTTCGGAGACAACTTCTCAGCCTAACAGACTTTGCTCTTTTATTCCTGTTAGTTGGCCTAAATTTTCCCTTCACTTAATTCAACCCAATTATTTCCAGTGATACCCACTGGAGCACCCTTAACATTTTCTTTTCCTTTATGGTGTTTTAGCTCTTCAAAGGCTTGCAGACATTTGTCCTAATGGAGAGCAGATAGAGAGTTATCTGACATGTCGGGGAGGAGAGGTTGTTCTGTTCCGATTCCATTACAGCGGGAAACATGCTGGATATCAAAGAGAAATTTATGTAATGTATTCCTGCATTGTTCACAATACAGCATCATGTTTTATGCAAGCAAAAGGAGCGTGAGGAGTGAGTGCAAGAAAACTCCGTTTAACTGGCAGTGAAATGACAATAAAACAACAAATGGGGAAACTGGCAGGAGATAAACCTTAGCTTTTATGGGCAGATTCCTCAGTCGCTATCATGAGTGGAAGGCCATTGAGCACATCTGAGGGTGGTGAGGAGGAAGAGAGTGATGCTAGGAGGAAGCAAAGGCTCTGGGGTGGATTTGGGGGTTACAAACTATTCAGAGCTGCGTAAGGATCTGGCCTGAAGCTGTACAGCAGGTGCAGAGACAGGGGCCAGAAGGATGCTTTGCATCAGAGAGCTGGTTCTCAAGCACAGCTCCCATCCCTGCACAGTACTCAGTAATAATCTGGGCAAGGTTCAGAATGGGCCACATAAGACAGAGAAGTATATACAAATGCTGTGCCAGATGTGGCATTTGGTTGTGGCATTTTGGTCCTGGTATTTCTGGTCACAGGCATAAACTGGAAACGGAACAATGCCTGTAAAAATGGGAGCTGCATACTCTTAGGCCCCCAAGCTGGACTTACCACTTTCCCACAGCTCTCCTCTTACCCTGCCCCAAAATAATTTGGTCACCAGAAAGAGAAAATTCAGATATTTTCATTTGAAGGTTAGGGTCCATTTTCAGCGAGTCCAAATAGCCATCTCTGTGTCTGAATGAAGACAGAAGTGTTTACTCTCCAGGAAAGTGACACAGTTTTGGGGGAGCCTGGGGTTTTGATTGCATCATTGATTTTCAAGCAAACTCTGATAGGTGGTGACAAAGTAAAAAGATGAAGCAACAGATACAAAGATATCGAGCACAGTAGGACAAAAAAGGTGATAGTCACAGTCATAGGGAGACATTTGATTTGCTCTTTTAGGTCAACAGATCACCTTCTGTTCATCACGTTTCCAGTCTACTGGGACAATTAGATGCTAGTAGCCTCTGTTAAAAGGCTGTTAATCTGATGGCCTAAACAGTAATATTCACTTAAATCAAACCCTTGTGAAGTTTTTGCTTTGATGCAGGAGTTTAAAGAATTAAGAAAAACTTCACAGGGTGAGAAGGTGACTCAGTTTAGGGAACCTGACGTGAGATCTAATTGCTTTTATTATTTTTTGTCGCTGAAAGAAATACACACACACATACATATATAAATAAGTGAACAGACTTTCAGAGACAAAAGAACATTTCCATTTTGCAGCAATGATCACAATGTAAAAAGGCTCCATTGCCATGGAAACAGCCCTAAGCCTCATCATATCTAATGGTGATTTTCCAAAGAAGTCCTTGAAACATCTTTTGTTTCTTGCTTTGAAGTCAAAAGAAATGGTTGAGTGCCAAGAAGAGGGCTATCAGCTCCAGATCTCCAATCACAGGTCTGGTCTCAACTCTGCAGGCAACTTGCCTGCTCTGTACGCTGTGGAAGGCTCACTTAAAATAATTGTCACACGCAAGATAGCAGGGGGAGGAAAGCAAGAGGAAAACAGGAAAAAATATACATATATGTAATATGCGGGTGACTTATGGAGAAAAATTTTCTCAACAAGTGGCAAACACTAGATTTCCATTCCCCAGACAGGATCCTCCACAGAGGGCTGTTGTATTAACACACAAAGCAGCTGAGAAGCGAGTGGGTACTGGCTTTCCATGCTGAGCCCACTTTTCCCTCATGGCAGGGACGCTTACAGTGCCACGGCAGCAGCTTTGGTGTGCCTGATTTAGGAATTAATGACCTGATTAGGAGCACTGGAGAGCGGGAAAGGGAGGAGGGAAGGAAAGGGAGACACCACAGAGTATGTTGAAGAGCTTTGCCACTGCTAATGGAGTTTCTCACTGTTTGCAGAGGGACATACTAAGGGATTTGAGCAAACGGTTCACAGCCTGTTTTAAATGCTGATGGGGGTTGCAGCCGTGCAATCAGGGAAAACAAGCAGCTTGCAAGGGAAGGAGGAAGCACTTTCAGAAACGTGCCCACCTCCTCTCTTTATGGCCATAATACTGACTCACCCTCAGTCACATCCCAGATGCGTTGTTGTCCTGGATGACAATGCCAGAATGAGTGAAGGAGAGCCATGACCAGTGGGACAATAAGGGCAGGAGAGGGTGGCCTGGGCTCTTCAACACTGGTGGCCTGAGGCAAGGGCTCTTGGACTGGAAAAAACGAGAGTAACAGACAAGAGGCTGAAAAGGGTAGCAGTGGTCCCAGAAACATTGCTTGCTCTGGGGGACAAAGATAAAAAGAGAGCAATGTACATGGGCAGGAATGACTGTCAGGCCCGGCTCACCCTGATGCCACAGTCTGGACTCTGCCACGTACCCTCACCATTTCCTCCACGTAGCAACACAGGAGCGGAGGCAGGATAGTGTGATACAGCCACACTAAGCCTACCGAATGCAGTGCTGTCATGAATGTAATGGGATATTTCCAGGTGCTGCATGTATAGAAATAACTGGAGCCACTGGAAATGGAAACAGCTCAGCTACACTGAAAATTAGACCCCAGGTGCCCAATGTTACAGGGCTCTACAGAAATGGTGGACTACTATAAAAAAGTGACCTAGACTCTATTTACACTTTGTATGAAAATCAACTTCTCAGAAAGGTTGTGGGATTGAAAGTTCTGGCGCATGAAAGAGCCTCTGCAAGCGGTGACTGGGGCTAGCATGTCTCACTCTTGACCTCTGATTATTCAGCTGGGACTAAGCAAAGAATTTGCTTTCTGTGCCTCAGTCATTTCTCCTCTGCTAAAGCAGAATTTGCCATTGAAGGAGCTGGCTGAGAAGTCGATGCCCCTTCTAGCCAAAACTGGTGTAAGACTACCATCAACTCCCTTCATCAAGACCATCAACCCATTCTTTGTCTTCAGCTGCTGTTGAACCATTGACCTGGAGGTGGAAGACTTTTTGTTTCATTGCCAGTCCCCTGAGACCTCCAGGCATCCCTCCTGTCTGCTGAGGCCATGTGCTTTGCCCTTTTTCATTGCTAAAATAGCTATCTGTCCCCTTTCTCACCTGTTCCCTTTTCCTGGTTTATTTCCTTGTGGAAATTAATTTTCCTTTAGACATTCAAGTGTAAAGGATCCCGACCTGAGACGATTGTCACTAATAACTTCTTCTAAACCAGCTCTCAGTAAACGGAGAGCTTATTTTCTATTGTATTTTATTTCTCCTCCCTTTTTTTTTAAAAAAAAATAAATTGTAGGGAAAGGTATTGCCTACAACCACATAAAGAACATTAAGATCAGCCCTTATAGATACATTTGTGTATATTTTAAAGTCATGCATAGATCTATAGAATGTAGGTATGCACATGATTTTTTTTAAAACAAGTTCTAACATCCTCAAATCCAAATACTTAATGTGCCTCTGTTGCTCAGAAAAGTGCAAAAGAACTTCATCCATTAAATAAATCCCAGTTGCTGACTCTTGGCTCAGATCCATGACGGATTTGTCATTCAAGAAACAAGGACTTCACATCTCAGAGCCAGCACTTTAGCAGCAACTTTACATGGAACGAATAATAATAATAGTAAAACAGAAACAAAAGATGGCAAGGTGCAAAGCAGCAGGGATCCTACAGACAGTTCCCGGGATTCTTTTCTTTCAAGAAATGAACAGATGCAAGATGCACCCGTATGAAAGCGTATGCTGATACCACTGGTTTTCATTAGCTGAACATGAACATTCTTCACCTGTGACTAGGGATGCAGGGAGCAGGCTTTTGCGTTGCTTCCATCCTTGAGATACAATCTCCCATGTACTGTTCTGAAGTCTTCAAACGCTTGGCAGGCAGTCCCAGCCCTTTCACTTCACAGGCAGAACAGACCGTTCGCCAAGAAAAGGATTCAGAACTGGATAAACATTAAAAAAATACTTCAGGGAGCTTTATTTTGTTTGTGATATGTCTTTAGATTTTGCATTTGAACTCTTTGTGGAGGATTAAACTTTTGATGTGCCTGCCCCTTCTTCTCCCTCTCCCTCCCTCTCATCTCAGGTAACAGTGGTGAGTCAGGAAGACAAGATCAGCTTGATGAGGAAGTTACAGGAGTTTCAACCCTCAAGGACTTCCCTTGGAGCGGAAGGTTAGTTGCCACGGGTAGCTGAGTGGCCTTCATTCCCAGCAGGAAGGAACCACTATCCCCAGTCCTCCAGAACAGCTCAGACCTGCTATCTCACCTTGTCATAAGCAAGGATTGAAGGGTCAAAAGAAAGCTTAGCCTCCAATTGACCCACAGGCAATGCTGAAGCATCCCCTTGCTCTTTTTCCAGACACTCTCATGTGCAAATTGCACGGTATCAAAACTCCAAACTGCCCTAAAGAAACCAAATCTCTCTGCCTACTCTATGACCGCTGACAGCCTGACCTAGCTCCTCACCTTTAAAGGTGTGTGTCCCCTTTGCTCAGGTCCATTCCTACTTACACTTCCTGATCATCCATCCAACCTTGCCTGCTCCCATGCCTGCACAACGCATGACAGTGGTGTGGGCTGAGTCACTGCATGAAGTATTTCAGAAAACACGAGCCATTAGTCTGTGAGAGACAGCACCAGTTCCTACAGATGCCCCGGTCCTCTGTGATGTATATTTCATTTGGGCTCTTGCCCTACAATAAGAGCGAAAGAGAAGGGCAAAAGTCCTTAAACAACCTGGGTAGGTGTCCACACAAAGACAACTACAGTGGAGCGCTGAGTACATAGCCAGGTAGCATGGGATGGCGAGAAGGAAGAACTAAACCCATTTGTGCCTTAGGCTGGAGCAGGCAGCATGGTTCAGCAGCAAGAAGAGGCACAGACAGACATGTATAGTTCTTAGCCAATACAGAAATAATCTTTTAGATAGGGGAAGAAAAATCATGACTATTTTCCCATAACAGATATAAAACAGCAACAGTTCTGTGGGACAGAAGCAGATTCAAGGGTGAGAAGTATTCCCTAAGGAAGTAAGATTAAGTAATAATCTGTTTCCTAATTTTCCTATTTCTCTGTTTCTTTGCCTCAACGTTGAATTTCAACCAATTGGAAAGAAAGGTGGAGTAATCATGCATATATTCCCGGCAATTGTGTGACAAAGCAGCAGCTGGATAGAGGAGGGATAGGAAAAGGTTTGGTACTGAGGGACAGAAGTAATTGCTACTCTTAGTAGACATCAGAGACTCCACACTGGCTCCCATACCCAAGATGCAAGACCAGCCTTTTAAATACCAGCCTTTTATTCAGGATCCCAAGCTTTTCCTCGTTTCTAATGCAGGACCTGATTTTCTGACATGGAGGTGGTTTCTCTGGGTTGGGGAGGATGTTCTTACCAGTTGTGTCCAAAAGAGCACAGCTGCCCGTGGGGCTCTTTGATATTCACATCACGTTTGCAAAAAGGCAAGGCAGCAGTAGGGAGAAGATGGACATGAATAGAGAGTGTGGGAAAGAGGGAAAATAGATGTACTAATGTATTTTCAGCTGGTGGGATTTTTTCTGTAGATGTTCTGTTCTCTCTCACCTTGATGCCTCATTTCACCTGCTTGCTGCCACAGGCGATTGGACAGCGTGGTTGTGCTCCGCAGGAAACAATGAACAAGAAATTACAATAACGAAGTACGTCAGCAGCTTCCAGGCTCTGATCAGCTGTAGGATCTCTGGCAGCTGCTAACACTCCCATCTACTCCAGGGGAAGGGGATGCTGTACAAAAGGTGCTCCTCCTACTGCCCTTGACCAGTGAAAAGAGTCAGAAACCAGCAATAGCTAGGCTTGTTTATCTTGGGACGTACCCTAGCTGGTTCAATTTTTAATGCTTCCTATATTCTTTGGCTGAGCACAAAACAGGAGGCTTGTGCAGGCAGCATGTGTGCTGCTCTGCAGGGATTTAAGCGAGAAGGGAATTGTGGCATCTGGAGCCCAGCTGAGTGCATGCAATAGGTCTTACACGCCCAGTTGTGGAGTTCAGTTACTCTTGAAGACA
Source organism: Leptosomus discolor (assembly GCF_034619465.1). Classification (NCBI taxonomy): domain Eukaryota; kingdom Metazoa; phylum Chordata; class Aves; order Leptosomiformes; family Leptosomidae; genus Leptosomus; species Leptosomus discolor. The sequence goes on from NC_141409.1 coordinate 6,052,147, forward strand.
GCAGCATCCTGACCTTAACATTCCTGTGTCACTCAGGAAAAGAAGATACCACCTTTCTGCAGGCAAAGCTCTGACATCAACAAAGCACCAGGACACCCAGTTCTGAGCTGGGGTGAATCAGTGTAGCTCCAGGGAATGATTAAGTCCTGTCTATTTACATCTGCTACACACCTGGTTCCTCCATTTTTAGGTATTTTTCTGTTCTGAGAAACAGGAGATGAATAAGCTAGGATCTAGCTCAGCCCTTCATCTTCTTCCTTGTCATTACTGTGATAAATATTTTCTGCTCTAGCTGTCTTAAGCTTCACAAGTGATGGAGCAACGTTACCTCCCTCTATGGGAGGCCAGCCTTTTGTTCAATCATTTTCTCTTTCCTTCCCCTCACAGTGGTGGCTAACTGAAGCATATCCCTTCCACCTCTGCTTTGATTTCCTGCTACAACCCACTTCCTCTTGATAACCATTATTAGCAAGGGATAGGTCATTTAGGAGACCATGGATTTCTAGTATGTGAGAAGTCAGTCTTACAAGATCAGACTGCTTCTGAGATTTCTAACTTGGTCATTCCTGAAGTGGGTTGTCTTCCAGACAACAAATCCATCACAATCCCAAGACATGACTCGGTACTGTTGGGCAACAGAGCATCTGCAGTTCAAAGGGGGTCACCACAAATGTTCAGACCTTTAGCATCTCCTGGCACACATCCATCCCCTGGACATGCAGAATCTTCCTAGCTGCAGCTAGAAGACCATGCTAACCTGCAATTTACCTGTCTCAGGAAGAAAAATGAAAGTACAATCAGAGGCCAAGGAGAGCATAGGTGTTAATGCTGCCGTAAGTACATAACACCTCCCAGAGGGCTTTGGAGCCTACCTACTCCTATGGCACCAACCGTCTGTGTTAGATCATTGGAAGCTGGGACTTAGTTTTGATTGTAGGAGTGTGTTAAAGTGACAGCAGGAATACAACTAATCACTCATTTGAGCTCTTTAAGACACCTTTCTAGAGATGGATTAGAAGAAGGACCCTCATAATGAACAGGAAGCTATATCCCTCTGGGGCGTACTGACATGGTATCATGAGGAGGATCACATTTCAGATACACTGGTTTGATCTCTGCAGGAGGTTTGTAAAATCAAACCCACAGGAACCATGACTCATCTGCAAAAGGTAAAACGAACATCTCTGCTGCCTAACATAAAATCTGAACTAACTCCCATTGGAATCTTTCTGTTGCTTTTGATGGGGTCAGAGTAAGCTGTCATTTAACATTATATTAATTCAGAAATGGTGCTCCTTGGGCCCAATCCTCAAACAAGTGTCCCATTCAGGTTATTGGGCCTTTTTGTCATAATTTACAAAGACAATGAAATAACAGATATAAGAGAAAAACATCTTGATACTATGATCTGGAAGGAGCAAAGGTACTAGATTTACATACTTTCATGACAACAAAACCTGGCCCAGGGCTCACTCAGGTCAACAGGAAGATTCCTGTTTATTCCAATGGGCTCTGAGTCAAACTCTAAGGATGAATTTAATCATACTTGACATTAGCTGTCTAATACCTGGTCAGTTTAAATCCAGCCTAAGCAGCTGGGCTGCAGCTATAAAAGCAGCTGCAAAGACGGTCACTTCTGGGACAATTCTTCTGATCTCTCTTGAACATGTACCATCAAGTGGGGTGAAATACCTAGACCTCACCACCTGCTACAGAAAGAGTATAACTGTCTTAGACTAAGTACCTAACTTTTAAATAGACTTAGCCTGATTAGATCAATACCACCTAAATTGTTCTATGCGGCCCTTGACAGTGCAGCAGAAAGCTCATTGACATCCAAAGAGATCTTTGACAGGAGAGGAACTAATAAATGCAGAATTTGATCCTTTATTATTTCTTTTTCTCTAGAAAGAGCATTGCTATTTCTGCAGCTCTAACCACGGCCTTAGCTTAATAAGACATGCTAATATGTTATGACTTCTGGGAGCTCTAGAGTGAACCCATGTTGATAACAGGCTTAGTCTCAGAAATGATAAAACACAAGGGGGAGAAGAAATATGAAGATTCTTTTCAGCCTTGCAAATGAAAAGAAGATGTGATTGTAGAATATGTTTGGGATGTATGAGTGGGGTTCCTATAATCAATCATTCAAAATAAACCATTTTACTTAGCATCTGTTTGAAGGCAGGCAATCAGGCTAGGTATATGTTTTCTCCATGTAAAAATGCTTACAGTCTTATATCTGAATTTCTCTATCTTAGTTATTTTATATGAACCCATATTTTATAGCATGTGAGTCCCTGACACACTTCAGAGTGGCTTTACTCATGGTATCAAAATCAGAAAGCAATACTAGTTACATTTTACTGACTGAGCAAACAGACTTGTTCAAAAGCAAGCAAGACATATACAGAAGAACAAAACTAATAAAACTCAGCACTCATATCCTAGCTAGCATCCTAGCCACAGGAGCAGCTTCCCTGTAGTAGCTCCCTAGATGGCTTTTCTTATCCTCATAAACTACATTGAGTGTCCTACTTGAGGATGCTTTTTGAAGGTAAAATCCTCAATTTGGTAAACTTCTAATACTGTAGGGTGATTATTGGTGTTTTACTTTCAGTTAATGTTTTCATTAATTTTTCAGTAAATAATTAGCCAAGCAAAATAACCCCCAAAACAACAAAATCCAATAACGTTACTTCCATAGTCCCAGAATCACAGGATAGGAACAGGCTGCTGAAGTTTATCTTGTCCCTGTCCCTGTGACAAGGCAGAAGCAGTCACACTTCTGTAATTTTTGATGTTTGACAAACCTGCCTATGGCTCTCCTGCAAAGGACATCCCATGCTCCCCCCCAGACCGCTGATTCCAGCCTCTCAATCCTTCCCATGAGAAAGAAAAAAATTTCCCTGTGGGAATTTTGGGGTTTAGCCACCCCATAAGAACATGGAGAATAGTATATCCCCTTATTTTTTGTAGCAACGTTATCTACATGCAAGAATTACTATCATGCTGCACTCTCTCTCTCTTTTCTGGAAGACAACCAGGCACAGCGTGCTCAGCCTTTACTTGTAAGATAGGCTTTAGCAGACCTCTAGCCAGTCTCATTGCTCTATTCTGGATTATCTTCAAACTGGACACCTTTCTCGGAGGCAGACAGTCCTCCAGCTGAGGAGACACCATAGCTAACTGCAGCACAGGATTGCCTTGTGTCTCATCAGCCGTACGCTTCCTTACATAGTCTGGCACATTGTATTGGCTTCTGACAGACAGCAAACCCCAGGGCACTGCCTGGGGAACTTCTGCTTTGCTAATTTTCCCCATGCATTTGTGCATTTGAGTATTACAGTGCTGTACTTTGCACTTCTCCCTACTAACCTGCCATACGTCTTTCTCAGACCACATCTCCCTCGTATCAAGCTCATTTAAAATTCCTATTCTGTGCTTTTATGCATTGCCAGCCCTGTCAGTCTCATTTGTTTATTGAACTACTGGACTCCATTCCCTCATCCAGACCATTGATGAAGTCATAGAGCAGAACTGCAGCCAGGGCCAATTTCTACAGAGTCCATTTCCTCGAATCTTCCTGCTTGAGGACAGACAGCCACTCCAAAAGTAGGTTAGATACCCATTGGCACTACATCTAAATCGTTTACATGCTTCCTAGTTTGCTTCCAAGAACATTGTTTGAAAAAAAAAAAAACCAAACTACTGACATCAGGGTATACCACATCTGCTGCACGTTCTTTATCCACAAGGCCTATTGTGCCACCATAGAGGAAAATAAGACTGACTTTCAAATGATTTGTTCATGACAAATCCATGATGGATGTTACTGATTTCCCTGCTTGCTTCTAAGTGATTTTGAATTGTTTATTTGACTGGAATGTGTCCCTTGGACACGTGAGCAGGACTGCCCATACAAGATGTGCTGCAGTTATTATTTCTGGGGGTCCACCAAGCACATTCCCAGCGTAGGGGTCAGGAGAAGCAGTATACAGGACTGCTTTGGCAGGATGGGCAACGTGGCTTAGGCATGTAAATCCATCTCAAACTAGTACCCACCCTACTCAGGGTGCTATGCAGGGTATTAAGATTGTGCTCCTGGCAATTAATGTGCTTTTCTTCCCCCCATCAATGGGTCTAACTGCCACCTCAGCTTATTTCAGCTTTGGATTGGATACACAGGTACAAATGACGCACAAATGATCAGAGTCATGCCCAGGATGCCTGGGATGGGAAGAGCTGTCACAGTTCCCTTATATTTTATGAAGTGCTGAGCCTGACACAACAACATTCCTCCTTCATTGCTCTGCACAACTGAATCTGTGTCATCGCCCCCCCCTTTTTTTTCTTCTCTTGTTCATTAATGGTGCAAGCACTTGCTTTTGATATGACAATATATATATGAGGAACATTTAGCTGCATATTCCTCATAATTCCTGCCATGCACAGTAATGTTGTAAAGACTCACCACAGTCATCTTTATTTTGTGCCAAGGAGTCTTTGTTCATCTACAGGTATTTGCCTGGAAAGATCTCACAGTCATTTTGTAGAGTGTCTGTGTTTTTCCTCTGCACTTTCTCTCCCTGAGGTATCATCAGTTTCTGGCAAGCTTCAGTCTGTTTTATTTGCTTTTAAGTCCTGGGCAGAATCTGTAAGAGCCTGGAAAATTCAGTCCTGCTAAAGGGCTGATGTAGAGTCAATCTAAACAGTTTGCTCTTTCTGACAGAAGCGCCCCACCATCCCAGGGTCAGCATGAATGCAATGGCACTGTCTCGATGGGATTTCAGTCGTGCTGATGTTCACCTAAACTTTGGAGAACCTCTGTCGATTACAAGTTGCTAAACGAAGCTGTATGTGTGCATATCTAGTTTTCTTCCCCATTCAAGTTCATTCTCTGTCCTAGCTGTAACTTCACACCTTTTAACTTCACAGTTCACAGCCCTACCCTCTGGCTGTTTCATTTGTTGTGTTTGTTCACATTCAGCACAACTCCTACACTCAGCGAAACATCAGGAGTGTGAAGACATTCAGGGAGCTACTCTTATTAATAAAAACCCAGGGCGCGACTCTGCTCACTCCTGAGGCAGACGAAGTCATCACACCAGTGGAGAGGAGGAGTGAAAAGCTGCCAGGAAGCTCCACAAGATGCTCCTGATGAGACCAAGTTTCTCCCACACGCAGCTTTGAAGGTGACTTTTTGCTCTCCATGTTTCACTCAACATACCCCCTTTCTCCAGCTGAGTGACACTGCTGTGGACACAACACAGACCCCCACCCCCTCATTCCTCCAGACTGGCTGCTGCCCTTCTAGTCTCCGCTTACAATAGTAACTGTCTGCTACTTTGCAAGTACAAGCATTTCCGCGTGTCATTGACATTTTCTCATTGCAAAGCACATGTAAAACCAGCCCTATGAATTACACAAAACAGGCCAGAATTTGATCACAAAACCTGATTAAAGGAGTTGCATGAAAGAAGAGCATATATTGTACGCAAACAGGAAAAGTAGCTTCCCATTCAGTCGTCATACTGAAGAGAGATTATTGTCTGACATCACTGCAGTCTCCTCCTTTATTTTGTGCCACAAAAAGGGCAATATAAACATATCCTGAAAATATGTATTATTTTTTAAGGGAATCAAAGTTTTCCTAGGCTTCAAGTCCAACCAGAATTGTCTCCAAATCAGTAGTGAACAGCAAGAGAATCATCAGTGAAACAGAAGGGTGGTGCATTTAAAACTGTTACGATTTGCATTTATACAAAAGCACATGGAACTGAGTGCCAAAGATGCGAGTGAGCAAGATTCAGATAAGAAATGGAGATTTGTGAGAACAGAAGCAGCTCTTCAGCAGCCAGCCCTCCCCACAATCTTCAAAGAGATTCATTCAAGGGCACAAACCAGCTTCTCACTAACAGGCAGCTGTAAGACTCCCTCCCCTGTGGTGGCTTATTCCATAATCATCTCTGAGGGCTTGCTACCCTGCTCCTGCTGATGAGGTCCTTCCCTGGGACCATGAGAGATCCCGGTCTTGGTGTGGAGTCCAGAGGAAGGACACTGCAATGCCCAGACATGAGCAGGGCTCTGCTTTGCCACACGTGCTCTTTCTCCCCAGCCCTGAAATCCTGAAATGGGGAGTTACCCCAGCTGAAATCCCACTACGCAAGCTCCAGAGCGGACGGATGCTCGGATACCAAAGTCAGATTTTCTTTGTTGGCAGACGCTGGCATCTTCCTTTTCTCTATGAAGTGAAGCTGACTCTCTCCCTCGGTGAGATCACGGAAACCCACCCCTTTGCCAAGTCGGGGCTCACCCCTGCAGTGGGTGGCAGGGCTAGCATCTTCGCCGTGTTCAGTCTGGCTGGTGCTGCATAGACAGAGCTGAAAAGCACCGCAGGGGGCCCAGCCACACACTGCAAAGGCTTCAGCTGCACACTTTATAGAGTAAAGCTACTGCACGGAGGCAGTTCCTCCCAACAGCTTCAAATTAGGCTCAGGTTTATTTTACATCTCCTTCTCTTTCACTCCTAAGACTATGGTCGCTTTAGCAGAAAAACCTTTCTCATTGCCCTCTCACTAAGACATGAGGCTATTGAGATCCCCCCCCAGGCTCTGTGCAGCACTTTGTGAGCTGCCAGGGAAAGACGGCAATTCTGGGGATGGGTTGCTCTAGGTTATGTCAGGTGTGGTAAGACACAATCAATCCAGGAGTGGCAAAAGGTAGGAAAATACAGGCTAGCTTCCTTTCCTTATGTTGTACAGTTCATGTAAAGGTTCCTTGGACTCAGTTTCAAGTCTGGGCACTGGTTTTAAAGGACTGCCAAGCATTCACTGATGTCCTCCAAGGACCGTATGAGGGGTAAATCTTCTCTACCTGTGAATTTTTTTCACAATTACACTAATAACTTGATCTATCTGCTGTATTTACAAGGCATCTATCACCTCAGTATTTAAGTGCTGCTACTAAATTACCCATCATACAAGGCAAGTACAAAGACAAATTGAGTACTGGATCCCCAACAAACAGCCCACAACACGTACTGAGCTGGTTCAGGTTTTATTTCACCATGCATGTCACTGGCAAGCATTAAAAGCTGTAATAAAGTGTGAGGGGAGAGGGAGCCAGGACCCTGACAGGCAGGATGATGGAGTGGGAGGGACCTGCACCCAGGTTCCCATGAGCTGGCACCCCAGCTCTTGCAGCAGTTCCAACCCTGTCTCCTGCCATGGCCCTCCAGCACCCTGGGTGGTGGCTGCACATCTAAGAAACCACTGCGTTCACAGGGTTTGGGGGGAGGGATAGAAAAGATCTCACTGTTTAAAGTCAATTCTTTCTCAAAAAAAAAAAAAGCAAATCTCAAGGTTATATTTGTTTAGCAGTCTTGTTCTTCAAGTTATATCACAGCAGTGTGTCTGTTTACATGTAAATGCATGTGTGCTTCCATGTGAAACTATCAGCTTTGCTGTGGCAGCACTAGCTGGGGTTTGCCTGGCCCCATTTTTCCAAATACTAAGATAATAAATAGGGGGAAAATAGGAACTAATTCCAGAAAGTAATGCCAAATCCAGCTCCTTGGGAGGAAAACTGCACCTCAGAAACAGTTTCCAGAGTTTTTTCATAAGCCCTTGTCCCACTGGAGTGCGAGTGCCGTAGGCTCCAGCAGGGCCAAGGTGTCAGAAGTGGCTTTTCTGCCTTAAATAATCTTGGCTGTCAGATGTAAGTTTTTTCAAGGAGCCATTTGCAGGTGACTAAGCCCAGTCCTGAGCCTGCTTCTAAGCTTTGCTTCGAGACTTCTTACAGGCAGAGTGTAATGGAAAAAATCTGTGCTGAACATCAGAATCACCACTAATTTGGTCACAGTTTCTGGGACTACGTCACATCTGCAGCCTGTCAAAAGGATGACGAAGAAACTGATGCACATAGGAGCTGCACATCTGCAGTTAGGCCCAATTCAATGGCCCTTCAAGGCCATGTGCCGTACTCATGTTCAGTGGCCACTTATGCGGGATTTCTGGACACCACCTGCAGTTCAGAAGAAGAAGAAATCCACAATTTTGATAGCCTACACTTTAAAGCATGTAGGGGTTTTGTGGGAAAGGGGAATACATCATAGTTAAAGCAACAGGCCACTGCCCTGCTCAGTATACCTAGCAGAACAAAGCAGAAGGGCAGCTTGATTTTTATGTCTTAAATAAATAAACCTTTCTGATCCTTCAGGCAGAGTCTACAATTCTGCAATGTATTCTTGTGAGTTGTTGTTTTACTGTAAATATCCTTTGCTATATTAAATCATACATCACTACCCAGTGTAGCTAATTTCCCGTTCACATTGACACTTGTGGGCAATATCCTCATGCCCTGATGTCCCATAAAGCACCCAAGCATCATCCCTCAGTCATGTCTCATTTGCATACTCCCAGATGCTCTGGGTAAGAATCTTAGTGAAAGAAAGAAAAATGAAATATTTACTTTTTGTTTTAACATGCCAGTAGTGAAAAGATATTGATGTGGTGAGGATGGGACATTAAAATCAAAATTATGTTGGGAATAAAAAGCAAGGCATAAATTAGCACTGTTTGCTTCATCTATGTTTTAAGAGAGTTAGCATTACCCCAGTGCTGTACAACACACCAGGGATATTTGGGGAAATCTGCAGCACTGTATTTCAAGAAAGCATTTGAGCCAAGATGACATTACTAAAGGCCACAGCAGAATTAATGAATGGCCACCAAAAAGCCTTTGCCAAGGGCCGACTGTGAAGATTTCTTATGTGACTGTGAAGATGCCACGTAAGAAAGTGGACAGGAAAGGAGAAAAGCAGCTCCTGATGGTCTGAAGAGAGGAAATGTGATTCATGCTTCTCTTCTGGTGACATCCTTCAGCTGCTCATTTTCTCTGTAACACACTATCTTACTGTTTGCATTGTTTGCAAGGGATACATGCCACCATCTTGCAGATCCTGCACTTGGCTTGACACAAAGATGCTCAAGGCTTTGTGTTGCCTGCATCCATCCTGCATTGTAAACTGGAGGGGATTATCCACGTTGGTTAATCATTCAGTCCCATTGAACAAGGTTGTAGCACACAAGGCAGCAATAATACCAGAGGAGTTAATGACACTGTCTGTCTCCCAGCTATGCTTCTTTAACCATGGTCTAAATCAGCTGCCACTGAGGGCATTATCCTTACTTAATTCTCAGAAACATTGGGACAAAAAGGTGAAAGAAATCGCTTGTGTCATCAACCCCAGTTCTCTGCCATCTCAGGCAATCACACATATAACCCTGATCTGAAACACATCAAACACCAGTTTATAGGCAGCTTGATTTCTGTCCCCTTTCCATTATTTGAAGAGTTACTCCACTTATTCTTATAATACTTCTTTTAGTGTTTGATCCACCTGTGACATTTTATATCCAAGAACTACTGTGCTACTAGCGTTGCTTAACCTAAATAGCTTTTCACTCTCCTGTATTTTTATACCTTTCCCATTTTACTCTGAGAATGCAATCGCATTTACTTTCTGGTTCACTGAATTCCCTCAATCCTCAATCCCTAGGAGGAAACATAACAGACATAACTGAAATAGTAATTTTTATTTTTAAAAAAAACATACATGTCTCCATGGGGAAGACCAAAAAGTCTCCATTTCATAGTTCTCCTTTCAAGATACTGAAGGTGATATACTGCCAGGGAGGGAGGAGGATGTGTGCTGTAAGTCTACAGTTCATACAAGGGCTTAGACACCCACTGTAGTATGGACCACACACACATACAGTAAAAAAACTGTCCATGCCCAAACCTCAACGTACAATGGCAAGAAAATGGGAAGAAGAGAAAAAAAACACCCACAAAATTAAAGATTTCATGAAGCATAAGATGGCATGGAAACATTCATGCTTAGTAAGACAGACGGAAGAACAAGACCTGATCGAAGAACATTCACTTCTACAGATGCACTCTTTGAAGTTAAAGAGGGGCTGCTGAAGTTAATGGACATACTCGTACATGTAAAGACTACTGGATGAGACCATCAATTTTCTATAGGTCACTGGGACCAGACACAAAATCAGAAGGAATGAGAGAGCAAAGAAGTAGAGCTATTAGCACAAAGCCTGTCCCTTTTTTCATTAAAATCAGAACTCACGCCAGAGGGCTGAAAAGTGGCCAGTGCTGTAACCATCTTTATTTAAAGGTGTGAAAGGAGATGAAGGAATTACAGGCTGGCAAGCCTTACTTCAATTGAAGAAAAGATAAGAGAAAAACCATTGAAGACAGAGTTACAATGCCCCCAGATGCTTGGGACAAACCAGCATGGAGGCTATCACTGTAAATCGTCATGCTTCTCAATCTATTTTAATGCATTTCAAAATGTTAACAAAAATAATGGATACCTCTGAACAAGCAGAATTGATTTATTTAGGTTTTCAAAAGATTTTTGGAGAAAAGCCCTCACAAGGAGCTATTAAGGAAAGCTTAGTGGGTTACCTTGAGGTAAGAGGTAAAAGTTCTTTGATGGATCGAAAACAAGCTATGACATAAAAATCAAAGAGCTGTAATAAAAAGTCCAATTCTCAGCATGGAAAGAGGTTAATAGTGGGAGGTGCTCCAGGGACTACTCCTAGGACAAGCATTGTTACAGATATATATTAAGAGCCTGAGGATGGGGTGGTATAGTGAAAAAGGGCAACATTTCTTCAAAGAACAAAATTTCCTCCCTCCCTCATCTTGTTCTTAGGTCACTCAGGTCTGGAGAAGATGACAAGAAATTAATTTAAGACAGACCTCAGAGAAGGATGTAAGTGGGCCATACAATGGCAAATAAAATCCTGCTGAGGCCATCGCACGCATAACATGCTTTGGGAAGAACAATTGAAACTATTCATATACAAATGAATCATCCCCTCTAGGGGATAAAAGAAGATGTAGGCTACTGTGGGGAGCTCAGTATAAGATATGTGTTAAACACACAGTGGTCATCAAAGACCTGAATGAAATGTAAAGCTGTTTGGAGAGGTATTATATTTTGTCTCTTGTTTTCTAACATCAGCTGCATGTTTTTGCCCTGGAAAACATGGTCAGTTGGGTGCAGCATCTTAAGGAAAGCATTGCAGAAACAGATAGGGGCCAAAGGAAGTAAGGAAGAGAATGAGAATTGCTGCAGATAAGGGAGGCTTTTTTGTCATACATAGGAAAATCGTCAGTACCAGGGTGTCACCATCTTGCAGGGGTATCCGGGTGGTAGAAGTGCAAGAGAAAGAAAAGGTAAAGAACTGCACAGTGGTCTCGGTCTTTTTATTTTGTTTATGCTGAAATCCCAGAAAAGTTGAACTGTGTGTGAGTACCTGGACTTCAACAACCAAGCATAAAAGATATCCAGGTCAATCAGCTGTTCTGTTTGCTCTTTTCAGCATTAAATGGGAAAAGGTCACTTGAGCAAATTAAGAAGAAAACAGAGTAAATAAAAGGAAACAATTTCTCCCTTTAAACATAACTAACCTGTGCCATTTCCAGCTGCTTGTTTGCTTTGAGGCAAATAACAACAAGAGTTTCCTGAATTTCTCTGAGGAAGAAAACATGGGCAGTAATGACAACCTCAAACCTCAGAAGAGTGCTTAAATAAAGTAATTTCTCATTGTGTTAGTTCTGTACCCACAGCATGGAAATGGGACAATACTTTCCTTAAAGAGGACACAGTCTAAAGGCTTTCTGCACACAGCCAAAACTGTCCTGTAGCTAGTGCCGTGGACTGAGACCCATATAACCCCAGCAGTTTCTGACTCCAATCCTAACTTCCCCTATATGCCTCAGAACAGCACTGCAACATTAGATATTGTCATGAGGGGTATATATCTATGAAGGAGTACCTGTTAAGTGAGCTATTACAATCAACTTATCAGCCAAGTGATTTAAGGTCTTCCTTGAAAGCTTGTAGGAGACACTGGTATGCCAGGTGCCCCACGCAGTTAGAAATCGGATCTTGGAGATTATTTTAAATCTTTGTTTGCTGAAAGCTTCTAAGCTTATGCTGGAGAAAGCACAAATCAATTAACCCAATTCTGAGCTCATATGGACTCAAATGGGTATAAGAGGAGGCTTACACAAGCAAAAAAGCTATCAGAATCAGGACCGATATATGAAATACGCATCAGTTGCCATGGCAGACTCCCTCCTGTTTATCACATGTGCTGTCAGGGCATAGTATATTGATTGTGGGTACTCATGCTATGTGCTTGCTAAAATCATAAACACACAAGAGGACCTACTCATGTTTCTCTACGTGTGAGAGGGATGCAAATCCATTTGAATTCTCACGTGAGCGGGTCTGATGGGGTATAGCCCTCTACTCAAATAAATGGGTGCTGCTTTATGACCCGCATCAAAACCTGGCCCTGGGGACTTTTAGTTGATTTCTACTGTGGCAGGGAAGTGTCTGTGCAATTTTAAACGCTGTGAGTTGAACTCCAGGTGACAGCCTGTTCTCTCCAGCATCAGATGCAGATACTAAAAACCTTAGCCCAAAATTTGGGATTGCTGCACAGGAGTTATAATGAATTGAGATACTAATCACAAAACAGCCCCACTTCCATGAGGTTATCTCCATCCTAGGAGAACCCTGAACAAAACCCAGGCTTTTGCACTGATGCAAAAATGTGGCATCTACATTTTGATGTAGCTTGCCAGAACATAAACACACACAGGCACATGTTAAGGCACTACTGGCATCCAATTTGGCTCAGGTGGAGTGGCTCCCTGTGAAAAAATCTTGACAGAGATGCCCACAGGAAAGAGGTGACACTGAATGCCTCAGCGCACATCGCTGCCAGGGGCTTGCACAGGCCTTCTCCATGGGCTTCCCGGTTTCACCACCCCTCTGTTCCCTCCTCCCCCTCCAGAATTTTAGTCTGCTGTGGGAAAAGTCTTACGAGCTCTGTTTGGCAGGATGACCCGTGCCTGACAGCTGCTATCAAAGTCAGGCATTTCTTGTATTTTCTTGTGTGTAGGGGGAGAGGAAAGAATCAGCAGGGAAATGTCAGCAGCTACTTGTAGCTTTGCTTATGTTAGCTGTTATCTCACCATGATAAGCAGGTGGACTGGGGGGTAAAAAAAAGCCTCTCATTCTCAACGTCCTTGCCTCTTTCCCACAGCACCCTCTCCTCTGAGTTTAACGCTGTCAAAGTCTGACACAGTCCTTTCCACAAGCAGCCAAGCTGGCTCTTCCCAAGGGCAGCATCTTCCTCAAGGGTATGCACGGTGCTGTGGGCAGGGACCCAGGAGCTCTCTGAAGGAGATGCTCTGAAGGGTATCCTTCCACAGCAAAGGTGTGCCTCAGTGCGGTATGCCTCAGGATATGTTAGCTAAACTTGAAGTGTTGCTAAATGAGGTTCCAGTGTATTTTTTCATGAGGATTCAATATTGGATATTCTCTCCCTGCTGCTGTGATGCAACCTTTGAGGCTGACAGGACAAATTCTCATTCACTCCTCCCTCTCAAACTTGCTGTCTTTCCATCTCCACCTCTGCTGTAGCCCGCAATCACTCTCTGTGCACCATCAGGCTCCAAATCACCCTTTCAGCAGGGAAAGTGTGCAGGAGTCAACAGGGCCCTGTTATCTGCCTTTTAGGCACTAATGGTGAATGAATTTCTGCACATTTGTAGCCCGGATCAGAGAGAATTTCTCTCTCTCCAACATCTTCCACAAAAATCCCCAAGCTTTTTACAAATAATAAAGGTTGGATTCTTAGCCCCTTACTCACAATGAGTAATACATTATTCAATGTGATTGCACTCAAGTCGATGGGATTACTCATGAGAGAAATGCTACTGACTCTTAGTGTAGATATCCCAATACAATTTATTAATTTTGCTTTACAGCATATTTGTGAGGCTTAACAGATGGGAGTATTGACATTAGAAGTTCATGTGATTGGCTCAAGGTCAGAAAGTGACAGGGCTGGGAACTTAGCCAAAGCCTTGATTTTCTTTTCTCTCAGTTCAGTCATGAGATCAAAGATTTAAAATATAGAAACCAGCAGCACCAGCAACTCAAGAACTCTTCAGTTTGCAAAAAGGAACTGTCAGCTTGAAGGAACAGCCCCTCACATGGCAGTGCAGCCAACCAGTCTGAGGATGTGGAGGAAGTGGAGAAAAGATAAATATATTGAGGAGCTGGGAAGAGGAAGGAAAGAAAGTCAGGCGCTGATTTCTTTCCTTTTTTCAACACCAACACTTGAAAAAAGGCTGAGATCATACTTGGGATGATGGTCAGGGCATTGCATTCCTTTCTTTGCTTGTTTAAAGGTTTAAAAACCCTATTTTAGAACAAAAGTTGTCTTTAAAAGCCTCTAAAGGGACTGAGGATAGAATCCTTTTTGCTCTTATCAGGAAACATCACACTATCATGTTTGACCCTTTTCCACTGAAAAGAAACTCCCTGAAGGGACAAACCCCTATTTGAGTCTGCTTGGGCAATCTTCTTATTGCAGTGGCCTGCACAAGTCTAAGACTTCCCTATGATTGCACACAGAGACTTCCTACAATATCTTTTGGTTCAAGAAGGCATCACTTTCTCATGCTCACTCCTCCTTCATCTCTCACCTTTCCCTCTTCATTTCTTGCTTCTAACAGGATAAAAATCTAATCTCTTAAACAGCACTCTTCTTTCCACCCCTTGAAGGCTTTCTTGTGCACATGTTGATACTCCAGCCGTCACTTGCATTCTGCAATGTCTCCATCCTAAATGTTTTTGAAACTCTATGGCACCTGCTCAAACACCTGCTCCGGGGGAATCAGCCAAATAATTAGCACCATTTTTCTAATGACCAATTTGTAGCTGATGAGGCAAAGCAAACAGAGTAGGGATGGTGTCCATGAGCCCTGTCTGGAGCCATGACTGCAGGATTTGCCCCTAGCTGAATCACCCATTCATCTCTAATTCACCAGTCTTCTGGTAAAACCTTCATCCTCCCCGAGCGAGACCTGAAAGATCCCCTGCTTCCATCGTGTGCCAGGGTTTACGCTTGCCTCTGGTGGCACGAGGGCCAGGTTGTCATTTCACTAAGCAGCAGCGAACAGAAGGATCCGAATGTAGCTCAGAAAAATCCTCAATCTGGCATTAATCACCTGCTTGGAGCTGCCGGCAGGCAGTGACATTTTCTGAGTGGCACACAACCAGACATCTGCTGAACGATCCAGCAGCTCGATCCAAGGGGAGGCGGCTGCCTTTTTGTCTCCTCCCTGTAGGAAAGGAAAGGTCATGGCAGTCCCAGGGAAGTAGGGAAAGAAAGGTTATCCGTGGAGTCAGTGTCCCTGGGCAGCAAGGGGTCATTTCATGGGGAGCCCAGCACATCTGTGTACACCACTCACTGCACGTGGATACAGACCAATGTCACCTCCGACGATGTTGCGAGAATCAGATTCAAATAAAGAAATCAAGAAAAGTTAATAGCTTTCCTATAGGAAGCAAATGGGGGAAATCACTCGGACCAGGATCATGGAGACCATAGTGTTTATGTGACTGTTCAGTTTCAGTCACATCGTGGCTGTTTAGCAGGGGCTGGGGAGAAAATTCACCCAGAGCAGGTAACTCCATTTCTGTGCATCTTGCGATGGATTCTGAAATGACCTCTCTGCTGTACTGTCAAATGCAAAATATGAATCTAATCGAACTATGGATCTGAGCCAGCACAGTAATTTACCTGTTTCTGAGGCTGCACTGCAAAATACATTTCTCTGAAATACAACACTGATCAAAAATAAAATAAGAATAGGCAGACAGATTTTCTATTGGAAAATGCTGATTTATTGAAACCAAGATGTTTAATAGGGATACATTGATTTCTTAAAAAATTTTGAGGACTTTCAGTAAAAGTTACAAGATGCAATGCGGGACAAAACAAGAAGCCAAATTTAACTCCTTAGCACCGTTTAAGCTGAGCTTGAAGAATAATACCTAAATTATAGTTTTGAAGGAGGTTTGAAAAACGTTGGTTTTTCATTCCAGATCTAGATTACTGCATCTGACTTGCACACCGGCAAAATTGTGATCACATCAGTGTTTAGCACTTCTGTAGTATCTTCAGCTGAAGACACAGAAGGCTTCTTACCCAGGAAAAAATCCTACAAAGCAGCATTATAAATGGCTGAAACACTGCTGTTGCTTTGGAGGTGCAGGTGCTAAGCAGGTTCCTTAAGACAAGAGTGGAGATGGCATGTAATGACACGAAGCCTTTCCATCCTTGGGCTTTTCCCGAAATCAATATGGTATGTCAGCTGACCTGACACCCCTGGCTAAAGAATACTGTTTCATGTCGGCTCCTGTCTTTATATCATCCAATCTTAGTTTTGATTTTTAAGGGACATTCTTGTCGATTTTTTTTTTAATCACTTTCACATACAGATAAAGATCATGCCAAATGTCAGCCCTAGCCAAAGAAAACCTTTTTATTGGCAGGGTTTGTGGATTTCTATCACTCTTGCTCTGTTGAGCTGATCAGATTAGATAGGATAGGGCCAAGATTTCTTTTGGCTGTAGTACTTTCAAATCACTCAGTGCACCGCTGGGGAAAGGAGCGTAAGGGACAGGATGCAGAGCGTGCCAGATGAAAGCTGTTGCCTCTAGAGTGGCCTGAGATGGCTTTAATGAAAAGCAGCAATGTCCCACATGCTGGGTGCAATGCTAACAACCTCCAGAAAAGGATTTTGTGTTTACAGCATTCCTGCCTTCCTCAAGGGGTTTTGCAAAATGTATACTATGGACAGTGAAGCGAAGGGGGGCTTCTTTATGTACAGCCATCTTCACGGGGCAGAAGAGGGATGATGGTCCAATAGCTTGTAGTGACACTGTGTCGGGCAGTTGGGCACAAAAGGGAGAGCGACAAATGTCTTTATCCATTGCCAATTGCATGACAAGTTTGGGGACCTGGAAGGTTATAACACAAGTTAAAATTTGACTGGTACAACAGCATTACAGTGCCTGTTCTTGGGAGCAGTGCAAGCATTTCCTTGGCAGCTACAGTTGGTCAAGACTTTGATGTTCTCTCTCATTCCAAAAAGGGCAAATGGAGAGTCAGGTGACATTTAATGCAAGGTGAACCACAAACACATGCAAATGAAACCTCATATTCCCACCCATGAGAAATATATGAATAAATACGTGTGTGTATATATAACTATATATATATAAATAAATATATATATGCAAGTCAGAGAGGTGAAAACCTTGGATAGATTTCAGACTCCTGGCTGCTTTCCAGCAACACTTTAGAAATACAGTACTAAATTTACATTGGTTTCAGTAATGCAAGCCTAGAATTTCCCCCTAGAGATCCCATCTGCTCCTCACTTACATGAATCCCCCAAACTGGGGAACAGCAGGGCAGACATCATATTAAATCACTGGTTTTATCATACCCATTCATTTTTTTTCCCTGGATCTGATGATCTGCCAGGGCAGAATGCTGCATCACTTGCTTCATCAAAATGTACAACATGGCATGCAGTAATCCAGGCAGCAGTGAGGTGCTAGGCTCAATGGCGGGTTGCTGGAGGATGCAATCCCTGTAAACTCTTAAATGCCGAGTTCCCAGGAGCTGACACACTGGGGCCTTTCTATGATAGACGAGCATTAACAGATTAACTCTTTCCACTAGCTGGGAACAGGAAAGGAAGTAGGTCAGAAGTTTTCATCGACATTAGTGGAGCAAGAATAAACTCATGAAAAAGAAGACAGTCAGGCATGACACATGGCCAGCCTTTCACAGAGAAACAGAGGAGGCTAAGGTGACATGAGTTGTATGAGGCTTAGACTCATACGAGGCTCACTCATGCTCCACATGATTGCTTACAGACTCTTTCTAAATAATTACACATCTTTTTTTTTCCCTGACTATCACAAGGGATACAAAACATTTTCTAAACACAAGCTGCATTTAAGCTGCCATTAAAATACTGCATAGTTGGCACTGTGCACAGCTAGGAGTAAAGAAGAAAGGATCAGAAAATGGAAAATCATTTTCTGTGCATGCCCTGGCAAGGAGACCACAGCAGGGCAGGGATGCGTGGGGTGCTGGAGACGGAAACCACTGTGCCTTCCTCTTCTCTGCAAAACAGCGCTGCACCCAAAGCTAGTCATCAAAACAGGAAGGATGGAAAGAATAGGAATGTCTCTTGAAATGCCACAACAAAAGGCCCTTTTTCATTCACCACAAGGCTAAAGGAAGGTTGAAGGATGACAGAGGACATCTATATGAACAATCCCCTCCCTGGGCTCAAGGGGGCATTTGTGATCTACAGCAGCTCTGAAGGCGGCTGTGCAGATGGTCACTGCTTCAGCTCCGCGTTTCGCTGGGAAGGCTCTGCTCTTACCTGCATCTCCCCTGTCTGCATGAGAAAAAAGGAATTTATCCTCTAGGCAAAGCTTTACCTGAGGATAAAAAGTCACGAATTCCTTTTGGTGGATGCCCACAGCTCCACAGCTTCATAGTCCAGCCCTCTGATAGCTCCGTGTGGCTCACAAACAGCTGCAAAGCGTGACTGCAGCGAGCAATAACATTTTCTTCCAGCTTCGATCTCTCTGATAGTTTGATTCTTTGATTCCCTTCTGCTGAGGACCTGTCTCGGCTGTCCAGGGGAAGCCGAGGAGGCAGGGTGCACGGCAGCCCGGGGCTGACGCACCAGCGGTGCTGAGTTAGCAGCCTTCTCCTTGCAAATACCTGGTGGGTTTTGTCCTGAGCACAAGCTGTTGGGCACTCAGCCGTAGGGTTTGTCTGACAGGTACCCACAGAGCTGCCTCCTGCACAGCGGCACTAAGGGGCACAGGACCAAGGCTGGCTCAGAAGACTTAGACCATGCTCTTCAAGATCATTTGTTTTTGGACTTAAATCATATCCCCATGTCCAGCCCATTCAGGGAGCCTGACCAAGGCTGTGAAGCTTTCAGGTGGCTTTTGCTCGTGTAAGAGCTGCAGCAATCCTATCTGGCCCTGTTTGGCTTCTGCAGAAGGACAGGTGAGGAGAGGAAGGCCCTCTCCTCCTCCTCCTCCCTGCTGCCGCATTCACATATACTAAAATCAAACAACCAAGAACATTTGGAGAGCAGCAGGTGGGAAGGGCTCAGATGCACATTTGGGTCATTTCAGACAAATCCTTGCTCAAACTGACATCAGGCCCTTTTCTACCCAGACACAGCAGCAAATCTGAGAGGGCAAGGAGGGCAGAAGAGGACCTGCCAAGTGGCAGTGGTACAGGGCTGGGCCACAAGGCTGCAGACATTCTCCCTTCTCATTGCAGCTTCTGTCCCCACCATGGAAACACGCATCAGCTCCACAGCCAGGCTACCGGTAATTTTAGCCCAATAGTTTTCCAGTTCAAAGATCTTCCACCACTCCAGTATCACCACAATGTCTGCAGCACAGCTAAATGTCACAAACACCCCCATTTTACAGGTGGAAAGCTGAGGAATAGAGAGCAACAGTAATTCCTGCAAGGTCAGGGGCAAAATAAGGATTTAAATCCACATGAAAGTCCTAGACATTATCCCAGCTTTGAATCTTCCCTTCCGTACCTAAGAAGCTATCAGCAGATCCTGCCTTCCTGAATGGAGCATTCACCTCACTCAGGTTAAAACTACAAAAGGGAGCCAAGACAGACAGCCTGAGTGCTATAAAAACCACAGAAAAGGAGAAACAGATCACAGAAATCCTGCCAGCCAGTTCCCACCTCCAATTGCCATAACACAATTCTGTACCATTATTTCCCTAGGTATGCAAATGTATTTCCTTGTCATATCTCTTAGTAAAATCCATAACATTGCATGAAATAATCCAAAGGTACAATAATTAGAAACACAATGTTATAAGAGGTGACGCATATGAAGAGCAGAGTGCCTACACGTGAGTCTGGCTCTGTTCCCTGTCCTACCACATGTTGATGTCTGACCTTGACCAAGTTGCTTAACTTCTCCGTGTCTTCAATAAAACCTGTCTCGTAAAATCTGGATAATAGCATTAAACTTATCTACATCAGATGAAGGTTTTGATGCTTAATCAATAAAGATTTGTAAAACGCTCTGAGATGCTCTTAAAAAAGGAAATGTCCACAAAAGGTTTCAGCATTGTCCAAGACTAATGAGCGAGAAGAGGTACAAGCTGCCCCATTGACAAGTCAGTGCTAAAGCAGAGCTGGGTGTTGAAGCACAGCAGTGGAGGGGCAGCCTTGGCAATGCCATGGGAAAGGAGAGCGTGTTTGGGTTACAAAGGTCTCAGATGGAAGTGGCTGTCAAGCTGCAAGTGAAAGTCTTACATCAAGCAAGGGCTTCTACTTTTGACAGGTTTTGGATCAGCTGCTTCTTATTTCAGAGACACCAAAGACTGTTTTTATTTCTGAATCCACATTTCACCCCTTCTTTCCTTTCTTTTGCCCCCTCAGGCTCTGGCAATTTGCTGTTGCTTAGTAGGGTGGAAGGAATTATTTCTTTGGCAGCATAATAACACCACCAAAGGTTGATGCAGTGCTGGGTGATCGATATAATATAATGTATGTAAGAACGAATTAATATCGTGTTTACCCAAGCACATTTTGAGAGCTATCCCTAACTTTTTTAATTTGAAAATAACAAGAAACTGAAGAAAGGGAAGCACTTCCAGATCTCAAATCTAAGGAGAAAAAACATATCTGCAGAGGGAGAAAAAGTCTATTCTTATGTTGTCCTTTGTCTGAGCAGAATTAGGAGATCTCAGGGTAGATACCATCCTGCTGAGAGCTATTTCAAGTCATTCTGAGATACTCTGCAGAATTTATAGTACAGAGAGCTTCCAATGAGATAATCTGAATTAAACCTAATCTTCCAAACCTTCCTTTGAGATGCACATCACCTGTATCTGTGTGTCATCCCTGGAAAGGCCATCATCACTGGTCAGTTGTCTGCCTTGGACTGATCTTCAGTCAGGTCCCCTCATAGCTCTAGCTCTTTTAGTTCAAGAATGAACAATTTTCTTCTGCAATATTTAACTCTGATATTTTTTTGGAGGTATAGGAAACAGGCAGGTGATGTCCTCTTATTCTTCAAACAAATAAGTCCTAGGTCTGCATAACCTTCCTGACAGCAGCCAAGTAAGCTCTGCACACTTTAATTCCCAAAGATGAGCTGGGGATTCACATGTTACTTACTGAGGTATTACATGGAATTTTAATAGGCCTTTAACAGGACTCCTGTGAGTTCAACAGCTGATCCAAACAAGATCTCCGCTCCAAGGCCTAATCCCATTATAGCCTAAAAGGATCTCCTTCAGAGAAATTGTTTTGTCTTCAGGCAGTGCTGAAAAGAAAGAGGAAGAAAGAGATGGATAGAAAGAAGAGAGTAAGAGACAAGTTTAAAGAAAAAGTTGTATGAAAAGGGAAAAGTGATGCTAATGCAGGTAGAAAATTCTGAAAAAGAAAAAAAGTATACAGCTTTTTTTTAATCTCACTAGTTAGCACTTTATGTCAAAATCTCCTCATCTTAACAATCACTAGAACTGAGTGAATAATTTAAAAGGAATAATTTATTCAAAGAACATGGCATACCAATGCATATTCACATATTGTCTGAAGAGATCACAAAGTTCTCCAAATTTCATATGTTATTCAGATCTATTTGCCAGTTCCTTCAGCTGACAATTCTTTACTTCCAGATACTTTACAACTTAACCCGTGAAAGGAAATCATTTATTCTAAGCACAGGCTTCTTTTGTTTGTATACAAAACCTCCAAAATAAATCATTATTTCTATAATCACTCAAGTGATGCTACTGTGCAGTTATGAGTTTCTCACAAGTACCCTAGTCCTTTTTTTCTCGTACAGAGGTTAAATATCTGAATTCTGTGTGAGTACATGCACGCACTTACTTGCTCACATGCACTTCACATCACTGGCTCCTCTCTGTTGAGCCCTACAGAAATGAACAGAGCAACTACATTTCTCACCCACACAGCTCCCAAATCCAAGGATTTGGACAACATTTGTCACCAGTGATTAAAGATGGCACAAGTGTAAATATGCATTAAGAGATGGTAATGAGCAGGCAGGAGTGATCTGTGCTCATGCACTTTGTTTCTTTGCAGTTCTTAGCCAACCTGATGAAGCCAGTGCAGCATCAGGCCAGCCATTCAGGGCTGGTGAACATATGCCTTTCCCACATTTCCAAGGGCTGAGGAGCTTTGCTCTGATGATCAGGTCAGTTGTCCAGTAGGCAGTCCAGACAGCTTAGGCATAGCAATGTCTTTTTGTAATGAAAATGAAGACATTTCATTAAAGAGAAAGAATTAGAACAGCAATAACAGACCTGAACCCACAGGAAAAGTCTTGGATCCGGATAAAAATTCACATATGGCTCAGGTTTGGTCTGTAAGTGATGCACTGCACCCCTCGCATTCACAGGTTTCATCACTCCCCTCCTTGCCTGTGCTACCATGAATAAGCAAACAGCATCTGCAGCTGATCGCTTCTCTGAACCATCCTTCCTGGGTGGTGCAGCTCCAGCACATCAGAGCTGGCGTTTCTGTGGCATTTAAGAGTAGTGAAATGTACAGGTCACAGGCTGAAAACTATTAAGAAACAATTTGCTTCCACTGATCTGTTTGGGGCCTTCATGCACAGTGCTTCATCACTGCTATTCACCCAGTAAGCAGACTTCACCTCCTATGGGGTGGAGGTAATTATCCCTGGTGAATTAGACCGTCAGTCACTGTTCTGGAGACACCCGGTGGGCCTAAAATATGTATATATATACATATATATCAGTCACATCAGTAATTGTGGACTTATTTTTCACAGAATCCTTCTCCCCTGCTTTTCTGCCCTCCCTGTAATATGTTTCAATTTCATAGTGTTCACTAAATTAGCACTTACAGAAGTATCTCCATTCCTCTCTGCATCATGCATTCAGAGCCATTCTTCATGTGGGTTGTTGAACACCAACTGGATTAGCACTGTGGGGAAATATTCCACAGGAGTGCGCTTGCCCAAAGGTATTGAGCAGAACAGCCCTTCCCTTTCCCTTCTTTTTCTGGCTGTCTGAATCCCAGGTCCATGAAGTCCACAGATCATCTCACATGATGACAGCCACCTTCCGCTTCCCTCTCCACAGATGCAAAACCTCCAAAGGCTTCTGCTTCATGCATCTGCAAGGCGGGGCAGCAGGACCTCTCACTTACTCTGGGGTGAAGTGACCTAAGTGTCTCTAGTCGCCTTAAAATGGGATCTGCCAACCAGGGACACAGGATTTGTGAAAAGCAGGAGGTGCTCTGAGATGGCACTGAAGAACGAGAGACTCAAACGCTTCATGCTCAGAAAGGTCCCACTGGAAAGCACAATCCCTGTTTGCAGCCTCATATTATGGTCCCAGTCTCATGCATTGGATGGGTCATATGAGGGGGTAAGCCCATTTTCCACAAATATAAAAGTGGTGAAGAATAACTGGATTTCAACACAATATGCAGTTCCAAAGTCTTAAACTGATATATCTCTAGTGGGAAAGCATTTTGTCCAGAATTTTATGTTGGCACTGCAGACATGCAGAGCATGGTCTGGACATGGCTTACGAGATGTTTCCACTCCTTCTACAAAAACTCTGGCTGCCTGCGTAAGGCTGGGCGCTCAGCACAGTGGAAAGTAGACCTGGAAAGGTCTTCAGGGGGTCATCTAAGGCAGGATCACCTCCGCCTCATCATGCCTGGCAGATACTCATTCATTGAAAGGCCACGGATGAAGGAGGCCATTTCAATCTCCCTGTACACACAGTCAGACTGCACACTGGAAACGGACATTAGAAGGCATAAGAAATGTCACCTTCACTTACAAGTGCATTTGCTGTTCTTAGGATATAGTTACAACTCCCTAAGGGATCATTCCATATACTCACAGATTAAAATAAACTGGGACATCTTGGCTTGATGGATTAACCCATTCACGAATCTGTGGTTGAAGGCTTAGCCTTAAAGGAGCAATAACCAAACTGAGTGCATTTGTCCAGATTTCTGTCTATAGAAAGAAACTTGCAATCCCCTCCAAATGAACCCCACCATGGTGATTCACCTTACTATGTTTCTATGGTTCTCTGTATTCCTAGCCAAAAATAAGCTGAGAAGTTCACTGGTGTCACGAGAGGTATGATTTTGTTTTGCAGGGAGTAGAGGAAGAGAAGGTGAGAGATTCAGAAGTCTGTGAACTGAGTAGCAGATGGGCTTTTCATTAAAAGGAGCTCCAAAGTCTAATGAAATCAGTCAGAGCCTTTTTTACTGGCTTTGGTGGACTTTGGAGGAGTACCTAATTTAGGCACCTAGCTGCAGGGATACAATTACAGCCCTTGATCTCGGTAGCGGATGTTAACAAGCACTTCTGTCACACTTGCAGGCGCTGACAGAAATTTGGGCATCATTTCTGAGTCAATTTTTGTTCTGAGATTGGCTTGAGCTTTGAACTCCAGCCTCAGGGCAATGCATACAGATAATGGATTTCCCTTCAGCTGATATATAGATATTGCTGCTCATTTACTAGCTGCTGTGGTATTTGGTTGCTACAGTGTCCAACCATAATGTTTACAGATTGCAGCTGTACTGAACACGACCAAAAAGATGCTGTCTAAGGCTGTTTTGGAGTGTTACTATGATCCGTGGGCTTTATTTTGTTTTGCTGGAGCTAAAACCAGTTGTAAAACTAGCCTAGCTCCCTACATAACCACATTTAAATATAACTGAATTTAAGAAAGTGCAGAAAAAGCTCCATCATTGTCATATTATTCCCACTGGCATTTCTGAACAAAAATGGATTTACACTTTCAGTTTTGAAATTCTAGCTTATAACACAAAAAACCCAAGTGGGGACGAAGGTCAACATTGATGTGAAATGCAAAGCATCATATATCTTGATCATCTCCCTAACCATTGCAGATACTTCATTCATGACAGTGGTTAAAATGCTGAATTTTCCATTTCCATTATTTTTTTCTTTAAAAAGAAATTCCTAGAAATACACAAACAATTTCTCTGCTATCCTAATTCAGACACCACTTGACCTTTTCACATCTTCACATCCTGAAGTCTCAAAGTAAAATTCTGTCAGAACAACAACAGCCACTCTGGAGATGATGATGGCCATCTGAATGGCTAAAGAAGGAAGGTAACAGAAGAGGGAGGCTGAAAGAAGACTGAGAAGTCCCTGTTGCCGCAAGCAAACAATGTGCTTTGTCAGAAACATGGAGTTGTATTATATTTTCACAAAAGCCACAACCATCATAGACTCTAGACTTGATTTTTTCTGACTTGCAGAAGACTGTAAAACAAAGCAAAACCAAAAACCTGCCACACCACAGCAACACAGCAATTGGTTGGAGTAAAACGCTGTTTGAAAAGAAATTCACCGGTAACAGAGAGAATTTGTCCACAGTCCCTCCTGTTCACCCATCCACTAAAAAGAGAAAAAAGAAAAAAAGACTTAACAAAAAGTCAGTAAAATATCCCCAAACTGCCAACACATTCCACTAAGCATAATTTCCTGCCTGAAGTTAACAAGATGGATATTCACCGTGTGTCATCACCTCCCCATCAGCCCTTCCTCCGTCTAGCATAATATCTCAGGGCCTAGGGACCAAGAGTGACACGTCCCAACAGCTGTTGTATTGATTTTAATTCTAAGTCAAGCTCTCCATTACATACCTGATTCTACTGTAATATTAATTACAAAGTCTCCCTCTGCTCTGGCCCTGCTATGTCGTTTGTTATCAAAATGCAGCCACGCAAGTGACTGTTGCCTCAAATCCATTTTTCATTAACACGAGTGACCAGTCCTATGTTAAGCATCTCTGGGTTCTGGATGACATTTGTTAAACACTGTCTGGTAGACTGTAAATCACTGCAGTGTTAAAAGAATTCCTACACTGAGCAGCAGGGAGCTAATCTGTGTCTGCAGGTTTTTAATTGAGTAAAACAAGCGACGATGAAACCCCCTTTAGGTGCACTCGAGGCCTTTCCATTGGATTAAAATGAGCTGATACCTTTCCCTTTGAGACCACGTGCTGGATAGTGAGGAAGGGTGAGATCAGCTAAGAAGGGCCATATTGCAATAATCCTCTTTTTCTTTCCATCACCTCTGTCTGTTCAAAGGAGCAGCAGATGGTTAGGGATTGAGTAGGAACAGGACCAAGAAACTTAACAGATGCCTCTGAGGAGACAGTCCTCACCTGCACCGAGCTCCAGTATGATCCACATGATGGATCTCTTTCATGCTCTTTCTGAGAGTCCTCATTCCCATAGCTCTGAGTCCCCTAAGGACATATGGTCATTAGTCATTATGGATCATATAATACTATGTGATAGCAATGCATACAGACCTTCATGTTAATTACTATAAAACTATGCCTATACCAGACTGCATCACTGTCCAGAAAATGAAGAACTAAAGGAGTTTTGTAAGTGTCCAACAGAGCAAACAACTGGCAGAACAGGGCTACCCAGCTCCTCCTGTGCCTTTGAGTGGTCACCCTGGACCCCCGCACACATCCAATACACCACACATTGACTCCTCTCTGGCCTGGTTTGTGCTCAGGTCTAAACTTTCATGCCTGTGCTGAAAAGAGACACCGCTGAAGAGTAGTACAGGCTGAAGAAGGACAAGGTTTAAATGAGGAGAAGCAGGAAGAGCTTGGCTCAAGTAAAGATGGGGATGAAGCCCTTATTTAGGAAAAACATGACCAAGTTACTCTATTCTACACTTTCAAATTGAAATTTAAAGCAGAAATTAAAATTACAACCCTCGCTTTCATTCTGCATTCACAGAGTCACCATGTTACTAGCCATAATATGGCCTGAAAGATTCAGACTCCTTCAAAGTCAGATATAAAAAGAAAATCATTAAGGCCAACAGGCAAAAGTATCTTCTATGCACTGGGAGAAACAAACAGAAGAAAAGGTGTTAGATCTCTCAAAGACTCAGTTGTTGAACTGAATAGACTGTAAAACTCATTAATTCGTAGTGCAGGGAGGTTAGCATCACCACTAGCAACTTAGATTATGGTCTGTCCCTGTGAAGAGAAGTTGATGGAACAAACTCAGAACAAGGATTTTAAAAAGCAGTCTAGATGCAATTCCCTGCTCTGTGTAAAATGTCCTGTTGGAGGGCATGTGGCTAACCAGTGAAGCTGACTTCACCTAGTCCCAGGCTGAGACACTCAACATGTATCTTACAGACTTAAACTGAATGCCCAACTGCCCTGCCTGACTTAGGTTCCCTAAACTTTCAGTTTTGACTTTGCTCTGGTCTTAGACCTCTGTCCAAGGATCCTGGAGACACACTGTTCTTCGCTTTCTCATTTTGCCACTTTCCATTTGGTCAGCACTGATTTCTTTTTTCCTCCTGTGTTTCTTGTTATGGTGCTGGCTGGTTTGTCTTCTTTCTTGTGTGGTAGCCTCGTCAGTGCTGCTATCAGCAGGTCATCGGCACCAGTTGTGAGAATAAGACTTTTGTTTAACCTGTGCTCAATATATGAATACTGTTCCCAACCTTTCCATAGATCCAGGGCTCTCCTTGCTTGGAGATCCCTCTGAGATCTAAAACGCATGAGCAAAGCAGGTGGTTTCCAAAAAGTTATAACCAATATACTTGGGAAAACCCATTTCCTCTACTCTGAAAGGAGATACTCATAGTAATGAAGTCATATACATAAACCAAGTTTGTAAGATTTTTCTCTAGGCATGTAGCCTCTGCATAATATACAACAATAGGCCCTACAGAAAACAAAGTATGTTTGGCTTTCTAAATATTTTATTGATATAAATGTGGACCAGAAAAATCCCATGTGGGGAACCCTGAGCATACTTCCCAATGCGGTAAGATGAAGTTTTAAGGCAGGAAATTATGATGGTAGGTTGTTGTTTTATTTTAAGCTTCAAATCCCATGTTCAGAGATGCATAGCACAGCTCCTTTTTATGATATAATTAATCATCATTCCATTCAATGTAGTAAGAGGATTTAATGGGATATATTGTCCCATTTTAATGATAAGCACGTCAGATAACATAAATAGGTCAATTGACGTAATTGCAGTAAATACAGAAAAAAACCCTCAATATTTCAAGATGAATTATGTAATTTACATAATTATGTCTAAAAATGGCATGTCACTACTAAGTGTACTCATCTAGCCCCACTCTCTGCTTTCCTCCTTCCTGTTCGGCAGGAATGCGTTGCTAGACATTGTCATACGTGACTGGAAATTTCTCCAGGTTCTCCAGCTTTGTCAGAGACGCTTAACGTTGTTTAGACAAGAGCGTTAGCTTGACTCACCTGGTGCAGGAAAACGGCAGAATCCCAAGTGGAGCTCTCGGTCATCTTGTGTTGCATCAGGGGTCCGTGCACAGTCGGTGGATGTCCAAAGCTTGAAGGTGGTACGCTGGAGGATGGTAATCAGGGATGGCACAGGGGTCAGCCAAGAACTGGATCTCCTTATAGCACCTGAAACAGCAGAGCACTTGTAACATCTCCTTTTTTGAAGCCATGTCGCTTATGCTGATGGGGGATGAAAGACATGACGCCTGAGAAGCACGGAGCAGCCTTTTAGCCTGTGGCTGAGTCCTGCAGCGGGACTCACTGTCTTCTCCAGCAAGTGCACTCACAGTAGTGTGAGTTCCTTCATGCTGTGTGATTTTGATGATCTTAAGGGTCTTTTCCAACCTAAATGATTCTACGATTCTATGATTTGCAGCTGGTTACAGCCCCCAAATCCCCAAGGAAACGGGAAAAATCTGCCCCAGAATTCAATGTGTCTCTATCCAGATGAAACGGCCTTGCACAGAATAGGGAGAAAAAGGCTGGTGAGTCTTTCTGTGTCTACTTATTAGGACAAATACTTTATTAGGATAACTTCCCCCAAGTTATCCCACATTTCAGTTGAACAGTACCTGATGCAACACCTCTAGTACCCCATCAAGCCTGGGTTTGTCTCCTTCTCCTGCCTGGGTTACACAGAGGATTGACTCCCATGGATGTATTTGAGGTCAAGTACATCTCTATGTCCAGGTTTTGGTCTAATGGGAGACTCTAATGGAGGAAAGGGGAAATTTATTACATGTGTAAGAATGAGGATAACGTGATCCAGATCTCAGACTATTTAGAAAATTAGTTGTTTGGGGAAAAAAAAAACCAAACCCAACCTAAATCATATTTAAAGTTTCAGCAGACAGGTTGACGCAGGTTTGCTCTTGTAGCATGTACAGCTAAAGTCTCATTGCTGAGGGAGGAGAAGAGGGTAAATCAAGCCAGCAGCCATTCCCCCTCCCTATTTGCTGTTCCTTTTCACTTTCTCTTTCTCCTGACAGTCTGTGGGCTTGTCCTTGTTCAGTTAGCTGTGCAGAGAAAGCCATTTTCATTGCCCCTGTACATTTTACCCAGCCACGTCTGAAAATCAGGAGAGAGAACTCCAGCTGCTGAAGTGCACAATTTGCTCTTAGCTACAGCCCAGTAATTGAAAACTGTCATTCTGCGGGAAAATGGCAATGCCGTGCAAGAGCAGGAGCAGGCTGGAGTTTGTCACGCCGCATCTCGAGATTTTGTAACTAGTTTCAGCTGAACTTTTCCCCCTCTGGGCTCTGATAGCTTGCCTGCTATTTACCAGCCCCTAGGAGAAGTGCTTTAGTTATTTTGTTATTGAAATATTTTGGAGGTTGTTATGTTTGTTTACACTTTCTCTTGTTTCCACGGCCAAGGCAGGGGTAGGGGGAGATAAAGCTGGGTTTGAAGACAGGGAATTTGGGCTAGTTCAAGATTCCCATGAACTTCATCATTTGTTTCTAAGTACAAAGACAGAGGGACACTGGAGGGACCAAGAAGTTAGAATACAGATTTCAGGTACATTAATTACCTTTTTTTCTTGTTTGCATAACAAACGTTGTAGTATAATAATAATACAGTATGATAAGGTTGGGGAAGCAGAGAGTTCTGGGAAGTGCAATAGCACCAAGGAGTGTGAGGGATGGACATGTGAGTCCTGCACATTCACAGCTGCGCAGCTCTATAGTCCCTGCTTAACCACCTCCTATGCTGGAAAGCAGGAAAATAAATCTTCACCAGCAAAATATACAACTCTGCCTTTTTGCTTGCTCGGAGGAGCAGGTCTGACGCCTGATTATTTTTCTCCTAGGACATTTTGCTAAAATCATAGAATACCAGGTTGGAAGGGACCTCAAGGTTCATCTGGTCCAACCTTTCTTGGCAAAAGCACATTCTAGACAAGATGATCCAGAAAAAATTCAAACCAGAATCTGTAGAATATTCTGTGATGGTAAGAATCAGACTGGTGACTCTATTTGAGTGACAAGTCCTCATGCACCACTTACAGCCATACGCTTCCCTTAGCCACCACTGCTAGCCACCACCCAAGAGAAGATACTTAGCTGGGCCTTTTCTACAGCCTGCTGTATGTTCTTACACTCCTACAACCCGCAGCCTATGAAGTTCTGGGATCCACGATGACCCTGTCTGACCCTGGAGGTGTCCTAAAGTCCTTCCTTCTGCTTTTTCTAAGGGATCCTTTATCCTAAAAAAGTAAGTGCTTTGTCCACAAGCTCACTGCATTCTTGAAGATGCTGCTCCTTGACATGTTTCCTTCATGATTGTCCTACCACAATACTTGTGTACTTCCGCATGCCTTACCTCTTCATTCTGAGTCAGTTATATCATGAGAAAATTTGGGTCTCCTAGCTACCAGCTCTGAGTTGTACTGTGGCTGGATGACACCGTGTTTGCCAGTTGTGGTGCATTTAAACAAGAAAGTCACATTCTTCTGCATTATAGGCAGTAGCTTGTAAAAAAACCACTATAAATAGCATCCACAAATAAAAAGTTACTAATTCCAAGTTGAGATGGAGCAGCTTTGGTTTTTCTAAATAAGGGGTGGGGGTGGGGGTGTGGGGGGGGTGTGGTTGTTCTGTTTTTTTATTTTTGTGTGTATTTTGTTTCACAGCAAAGTTTGACTTTGACAATTTATTTTTTCAAAGTGGTGGAAAAAAGAAAGAAAAAACTTTGAAACTGAAACATCTTTCCTACCTCTAAAGATAAGTAGCCACCTATCTGGATAGCTGCCAAGCTATGACGGCAAATGCCAGGGGATGTCTTTTCAATTCCATGCAACGCTCATGATAATGTCATTTCACCTGGTTGAAGTATTGATCACAATTGACATTTCTTACAATTTTTCTTCCTTTTCTGAGTAAAAAGCAGAAATTTATTATCTGATCCAGATTTTTATACAGACACTTTTTTCTTTTTTTTTTAACTCTGGCAAAGAAGTGGATGAATAATGTTCTCTATTTTTCCGAAACTGGCTCAGTCCTTGTTTATGATAAGATCATGTTTTTTAGTCAAATAGTGTGGCTGGTCACCTCTGTCATGGGAAATTGTCTCAGTCCCAAATTGCATGGCAAATATTTTAAGTGAATATGAATAGTCAATATTGACCTTCTGGGATCCCTTCTCACATGAATACTCATTGCGTTCTCCACAGCCACAGCCTGTCCATAGTGGGGCTGCCTGTTAGGTTCAAACCCCCTTTGAGATATAACCATCTGCTGTGCTTCTGGCAGAGGCACCCTTGCAAAACGCACAGAAGCAACTGAAAAAGCCTCCCAAAACAAGAGATGAGCTACTGTCTGCAGGACCGGTGGATGTGAACATTACCGCGTCACCTTGAAAACATGTATATTTTCCTCAAAAAAAGAGGAAAACTCTTTCCAACCTCAAATACTTGGATTAAAGGGAAGTGCTTAGCTAGTTGTGCAAAAGGGAGCAGCCTTAGCAGGGACCTCATGTCTTGCCAAGATGGTTCTCTTACAGATGGTTACATAAGATGGCTATAAGATGGTTAATTTCTATCACAGCTACTCAGCTGAGGTTCACAGGGCTAGTCTGAATTTTGATGCAACTGGAGAATGAACCTTCCTGCATAAGCCAAGCATATACCAAAGAGGATTGATGAAAAGACCTACAGATCTATTAGGTCCTCCCAGTAATTCACCCCAGAGCCTGGTTGGAGATGACTACTGTGATGCATTAAATGCCTTTGGGCTGAAACTCTCACCTTAAATCCCTTCAGCACCATTTGGGGAGGGGGAGGAAGAAGGGAACCGAAGATGTGTTCCCATTTAAGGCACTAGGGCTAAATCTAAGGAAGAAGGTAAGCAAGGAATATAAGCCTCATGTACACAAACTGCTCAAACCCCAGCAATTTGTCAGATCATTACCAGTAGTAGTGGATGAGGGCTAAAGCTTCTGGCCTACGGAGGGAACAGGTCTAAGACTGAGGTTGGCTACATGGCGCCTCGGGCTGTGGAGGGTTGGGAGCCTGGGGGAGCAGTGCAGATTCTGGATTATCAAAAATATTCCTTCTAGGCTAGCCGTACCAAAATCTGGGCTGCTTCAGTTCCTCACTTTTTTTTTTTTTCCTACCCCTTAACAACTGTTTTCTCCTGGCTTTAGTCAAAATAAGCATCTCAGAGCACACTTGTGGCTCTGAGAGGACTAGGACCAACAGGTTGCCTTCTGAAGTGTCATTCACTGTGAAGGAGAGATGTGGCTGGCTGTCATGCGATAGCTCTTCTCCTCTGATAGAAGAAAAAGGCCTCGTCAGCTTGATAAGCAACATCAAGGAGAAGAGGTTCTGTACAGCCTTTACAAGTTCCCTGTCTTGAGAATTAAAGGGGTCCTGGCTGCCTTCTACGCTGTTTTGCCATCTCCATCCTCCAAATCTTGCTACCATGGGTAAAGATTACATCTACAGGTAAAGATTACATCTACTGCTGCAGTTACTGTCTGCACGCAGGTGAGGGGCTTTTCCTCTATAAGCAGTTCCTTTCCTGCGAAGCTGAAGTGGCCCTTTTGTTCTCCAGTGGGACAGTAAGTAAATTCTGTAATTAGAGGAAGGAGGCAAGACAAAGGGAAAGGCTCAGGTGGGAGCCTCAGAGGAACACAAGGCGATGCATTGTGACAGGTGCCTTTTGTGAAGCTGTTTGTTAAACTCTGTCACTTTCTTTTGTTCAATTCCCCAATTTGCCTGTGCGCTCCTGACATCTGCATGGCCCAGGCAAGACAACCGCTTTCCAGAGATAAAGAGGAGAAACGGACTCCTTGCACCCACCTTTCACCATCCCAGTGGCTGAGCTAACACAAACTTCCAACACCTGTCCCTTCCTCATCATTATCTCATACAGTCTACAGCTAGACAGATAACCCCCAAATTATGCTATAGAGCTCTCTCTCTTAAAAAACCCTCACCTATAAATGTTGGGCTGTTTAGTTGTATACCTATACCCTTCAGGAGAAGTTACACCTCCCTGTATTTTCTTCCATGCATGTCTCTTTTCGAGCTCTATTACCTTTAGCTTAGAGGAAGTTCAGGGTCTCTTGCTGTCTCTGCAAGAGTGGGACCCCCATGGCAGTGAGCCGAAGCAGAAGTGCTGGAGAAAGGCACAAGCAGCTGCCTCTGTCCTTTCTTTCCTCCTCCTTCCCGCTTTGGAGAACACAGAGGAAAATAGCCATTGTGGCTGGCATCAAGGCAGATGGCAGCACTAAAACTAAGAGCATTAATTACTACTATTATTTTTAGCAGAAACATATTGTAAGCAGCATGATTCAGAGCTGTCCAAGCCCCTGCAAGAGGCTGAGCACTCAGAGCCGAGCAGGAGGCAGCTGGCAAGAGCCGGGAGAAGGGAGTAGCTGCTCCTCTGAAACTTTGGGACACCATCATTTATCTATGCTGCACCCTCAAACAATTTCTGGGAACAGATATGCATTGGATCTGAATTCAAAATGGGAAAGCTCTTGTATTCCCACTGTTAGAAATCAAAGCTTGGGTGGGATCATGCTGTTGCTTTCACTGGCACGTTTCCATGGGCATCAGCAACGTTCCTTTAGATGTACAGCTTTGGTGCTGTAAGTGGGAGACAAATCAGTCCGTGTATTTTAATCTCTAACATTTTATTGGCTTCATAAAACACGGTATGAGGTGCTGTAGGAACAAGAAGTGAGCAACAGTCTTGGCTTAAAGAATTTACAACCAGAAAGATAAGACAATGGTTGGAAGGAAAAGGAATACTGATTTTATAGCTGGAGAGCTGAGGGAGGCTGGGGATGGTTCAAATACACTTGTGCAGCTCCTAATGACAGGAAACATGGAAATCATACGCCACTTGTGCTTCTAATATATACATGTTACCGGAAAGGTCATAAAAAGTCAACAGCAGAGCTGGTAACTGCAGTAAACCACTACTGCAACAATTTAAGCACATAGTCCAGCAAAATATCTGAGGTAAGATCTAAACATGAGCTTAAAGCAAACACTTGTTGAAGTGTATTTCTAAAAACAGATTAATTTAAAACTATTGTCGAAGTTAAGTGTGTTCTTCAAGCGTCTGTTAAACTGAGACACAGACTTGTTGTTGGAGTCAAGTAGAGGAACGAAAGAAAATACTTGTCAAATATATTATTCCGAGAATTCTGTGTTCACTCATTAAATTATTTATTAACGACTCTTAGAGAAAAAAAAAAAAGAAAAAAATCACCACATAAGTTATTTAACAAAACCCCACAAATTCAGCATGTAACACATTCATCAGAATCTATTTAAGCAGCTTCAATGCTTGGACAAAACCCTGTTTTTTCATCTAATTTCCCAGGCAGGAAGACTGCCAAAAAGTGCAAATGATGCTGTAAGAATGAAGAGAGGCTTTTCAGTGGCCAAATACCTAAATGATGTTTACACAGCGACACTTAGCATCTCACTCCCTAAAAGACACATTCCTATGTGTCATTTGGACACAGGATTTCTTTTTTTTAATGCTTATTTTGGAGTAGAAGGGAGACAGGGTATATTTGTCCATGGGACCGAACATATCACACTGGATTCATTAGAAAGGGATGGATTGGAGGCAGCAGCTCCTCTGTGCTGAGCTATTGAAAGTGAAATGGGATAATTGCCACAGTTACAACTAGACTGATCAAGCTGAGAGAAACAAGTTTCAAATTGTACCAATCAGCCCTAATCTGAAGGAGTTATTAACAGAGCTCTACCCTGGTGAGTCCGCATCTGCTAACTTGAGATAATGATTTATATCACCCTTTATGAAAGTTCCAATTTATCCTAATTCAATAAGTGAAAGCCAGCAAGCTCAGAGGGAGTCACACACACAAGGATTCAGTGTGAGCCCCTCAGCCGCTCTGCTCCTTCCAGGCAGGGCAAGCAGCTGCTGCATGGTGCCATCCGCTGGGGGAAGCCATGGGGACAAAAAGAGAACAAAATACAGAGTTCGGATAGGTTTGGGGTTTTTTTTTTTAATATCTTCAGGAGACTAGAATGACAAGGTGCACACGTAGATCAATACGATGATTTAGGCTTACGAACTCTTGAATAGGACCAGCAGTGAGGATGTGGTATGGGAAGGGCAGATGATGCCTCCATCAGGCCAGAAGAAGCAATCTTGAATGTCTGGACAAGGGAGGTTTTGTTAGGTCCTCAATATAGGACACAAAAGCACACCACTTCAAAGGCTGTGGGCTCAACTTCCGCCAATATGCGTATTTTTATGGACACAAGGCTGTTTTGACCATTGTGGGAGATCTACCTGGGATGTGGCCTTTGGAGCCTGACGCAGCATGAAGGACAGAAGCTAGGCACTTATTAGAAGCTACTCCCTTGAAATAGTACACGGGACTTTCTGGGTTTTCAGCTGATGGTGACACCGTAGCCCCAGCTATCGCACAATACACTCCCTGGCTCTTCAGTGAAATTCTTCTTACAGTCCAATTCAGAGCTGCCATGAGGCTGCTCTAACTCGTACAAGTCAAATGTCACCACTGACTCCCACATGTCCCTTACAGCCTGCACCCAAAACCACGATAACTGATTCCCTCGGGATTTCAAAGGTGTCTAATAGTAGGACACAACCCTTTTCATTCTCTATTGGGTCCTGCACTAAGTGAACCAAAGTATCAAGATTTCTGCATATTGTTTTCCTGAGGGAAAGCTTTATGTTATTTGCTGTGTTTGCACAGCTCTAGTATCTGCAATGTTTGCTTGGCTTTCTTTTATTCAAACACATTTGTTCCAGTTGCGTTTTTGACCTATTTTACTGTTATTCTCTGAACACTTACTCAGTGATAGTTTTTGCCATTATTTCAAGAATATTCCAAGAAAGTGAAAATACCACAAGCACCTCAGTGACTATTTGTGCAAAGGTTCACAGGCAAACAGGCTTTCCCCCTTTCTTTCTTTTTAAGGATACATTAATATTTGTTTGACTTTCTTCTAATGGTAAAATTTTTGGCCATCTGGTCAAAGCAGAAACACCACCTGACAACTGAAACATCCAGTGACAGTCTGTCAGGAATGACCGTTGCACAGCTGGACACAGAGAGATATGGGCAAACAGGCTGGAAAATGAGATTTACTTGCTAACCTAGGAGTTGCTACTCGGACTTATGCTCCTGAAGTGTTCAGTGAACAACGTTTTGATGAGAAACACTGCTGACACCCGTTTATAGGCCAATCCCAAAGAGTTCTTGTCCCCTTCCCTTCCACAAAATACAATATTAGCCATAATTTCATACATAAGCTCCAGGCCTTCCAGATTTTACTGCTTTACACTACTTTGATGGCTACGGCATCTACCTTGCACCTCCCTGAGGTTATCGCCTTGACACCGTGTTAGTTCATTAGCTGCTGAACAGGGAACACGTTGCCTTTCTGGAGCAATGCAAGTTTGCAGTACTAGCACAGGTCTTTTTAGCAGCCTGTTGAAATATTGACAGAAGACTACTCTCCATTGAAGTCAAAATCATCAGTTTTTCTTTTTTTGTTGAGGACTTTAACAAGTATTTGAATGAATCTTCAACTGCCATTGATGCTTACCCTATTTGCGTCAGGCTGTTTGGGAGCATGATATGCTACTTCAATGCTGAAACCTCTTAAATTCATATGTAGAGTCAGGTCTGAATTCTATCTGAACCTGGTTTTCTGCCAGCTTCCACATTGTGTAGCCTGTAAAATAGGGTGGCAAAGCTTCAATAAAAGAAAAAAAAAAAAAAAAGAAAAGAATGTGGCAATGGAGAGGGAAAGGAGTCACTATCAAATGTTAATGACATGTTCCTTGCAATTTGAAAGAGCCAAAGATTGGGTTAGGGCAGTGGGGAAGAGGGAGGCGTGCACAGCTCTGAGTATAGCTGAATTTTTAGAGGCATGGGTTGAAAGGAAAAAAGTGAAAAAAAAAAATCTCATGTTCCAGCTGAAAGAATACAGGAAAGTTATTTGTTCCAAGACCAGTTTCTACTCAGGACAAAAATAGTCTCTTGAAGGGTTTTTAGGCTGCTGAAATGGGGATCTAAATCCCTGGGCTATTCTGTCCAAAGTAGGACTGATTGCTCCAGTGCAGAAGTGGTTGTGATGTATAGCCAAGCCACTACATTGGCATTTCTCATCTGCTGTACAAAGACTCAGGTCATGCAAAGCAGTGAGTGGAGCTGGATTCTCTTCCTGTCGTTGCATTGATTAATTTGTTATCTAGGGTCATTAGTTCTTTCATATGGAGATCCATTACCCGAAGTGATTTCCAAAGCCCAGTGAAATGCTTCATGCAGGATCTCCTAAAAATATCAAGACCTTGTGCTGCACTGTCTTAAAGGGTTGAAAGTGTCCAAAACATGTTCCTTTCTTGGGCCACCATGAGTCTTTTATTGATCGCAATGCACTAATGCATGGACAACTGAAAAACTCCTACAATATATTAAGTATTCATCTGCTGTTCAAAGACAGATGATCTCTTACCAGCTACTACAAGGAAGCATAGAGTTCACTTAATTGCCAAGCAATTCCTTAAAAGCACAGCTTGCATGTGCTCTGCCATAACTACTTGGCTGGCTGATAGGACTCTGAGGTCAACAACGTTATCACTACAAGTCTCATTTAATCTCCCTATGACTTGCTTCAGCCTGGAAATAGTCCAGCAAGAACCCACCGGGGCAGAAATCTGTTGCCAGTCCTGTGACAAACTCACTGAGCCAAACACTACCTGCACCTCTAAAGAACGAAGGGCCACAGCGACCCCAAAGCCACTAACCATGGCACATCCAATTTACCTGCATGCAGATGGTTCTTAATGAGAATGAACTCAGAGAGGGATGAGGGAACAGAGAGTCCAGATGCTGTGATTTACTGAACCCCAAATGAGGCCTCACTGAATCAAAATAGATGGGTCTGTGCTGCTGGTGGAAGCAGTGGTTCCTGAGCAAACACCAGCCAGGCTCTGCAGGGCTGGCGGAGGTGGCTGAGCTGGTGGCAGCAGGCTCCGCGCAGGCTGCCCCCTCCATGCCCTGGTGCCTGTTCCCCCACACCAGGTGAGGCTGTACTCGCTCCCTTCCAGCTCAGTGTGTGCCAGATGTCACAAGTGTTAGACATTCAATCTATAACAATAAGGGAGACGTAAAAACAGTAACTATTAAATATTTATCAAGATTATCTGTTTGACCTTTATTTTTACAACTATGTGCATGCTAGCAAGGAGCTGTGAAGGCTGGCTGCAAAGAGGGGGCTGTGAAAGCAGCTGTGCTTGGCGCCACGTCCCGGCTCTCACTTTCTACCTTCCTGTCTTCCTCCCCGCTTCGTCCCTCTGGGCCTGCTGGGAATAAGCCCACAGGTCTGATAAAAGCCTGAAATGGCCAATGTGGTTGGCACAGAGCAGATGGCAGCAGTAAAGCTAAGGGAGATTTCATTATTGCTATCCGATTTAGCCAAAGCACATCACAAGCCATCCAAAAAGGCGCCACTTGCCAAGCTCGTTGCATCTTAAGGAGGCAGCACAAGAGCTGAGCAGGACTGAGAAGAGATATATTCCTCTCCCTGGTCTGTATTCCCCTTCTTTTGTCTTTTTTTCCACACTGTAGTAAGCTTCTCCTCTGTAGGCACCATCCTTAACCCCCCAAAACTTCCCAAGATGGGGGTGGACTTCCGTGACTCCAGGCTTCAAGATGAAAAGGCAGCGAGGGCATGGAGGGGTGAAAAAAAAAAAAGATTTCACTTGACCCTCGGATTCTGTTTGACCGTCACAGCTAATTGAATTGCCTTCAGTCAGTGCCAGACTTTGATGGCTGCCTTAAGAACAGGGCTGGCAGAGTAACAGAGGATGACAGCTGCTTTCTGCAGCTGGTTCCAAACCAAGGAGCAGGTCAACGAGCATGGATGAACTGGGGCTTGAAAGCAAGGAAGTACATGCGCACCCGCCTCCATGACATGTGCTGAGCGATGGGAGAAATTGCCATTTCTCTCTTTTTTTCCAATTCAGCATAAAATATCTGGACAAATGTCACCGCGTTATGGTAGGTGTTGAGTTTTTGAGTACTTTTTTTTTTCCTTCTTCTTTCCTTCCTATTATTATCCTAAGCCCATTTTTCTGCCCAATGGCTGGGATGGAATCAGTAATCGAAAAGCGGCACTGCTGAAATCAATTGAAAAAGTCATTAAGCAGCTGTGGTGTAAAAAAAGCCTCCCCTGCACTGAACTCTGGAGCTGGCCCCATTCATTCACTTCTCCTCCCCAGCTTGCTCCAGCTGCCCAGTTGGGACACCGTATCCTGAAGATCCATTGGCTGCAGCCACGCATGGAGGAACCAGTCAACTGTTAAATTTAGATTTCTTGAATCTGCCAACAGCCTGACACATTGATAAACAGCCACGATTTTTAGCAAAGGTTGGGAACGCTCACTCACTTGCTGTTAATTGCTTTGTGGTACTGAACCATAAAACCTGCAGTGACTCAAGCCCGAGCAACCTCCCAGCGATGCAGGCGGTGGTGACTAGCCGTAGTGAGATCAAGGTCCCTCCATCACTCTTCAGACTGTGGGCCAGTTGATCGCTCTCCGAACAAAACCTCCCAGATTTACAACTGGCCCAGCTGCTATGTCAATAGGAACTAGAAACCGCAGCCACCAGGCTGTCACCGACGGAGACAGACCTCCCAGCCAGCAGCCACCAACCCGTGCTGTGATTCACTGCTGCAGGGGGCAAAGGTGCCCCCAGTACAGGGCGCACTCGTGGTGCTGCGTGATTAAGAAGGAAAGGAGAGCGCCGCAGATGCGCTCTGTGCACCGAGCAAGGTCAGTTGGTTTGAGAACTCCTTGCTCAGGCATCTCAAAATGATTGTGTCCGTGTGAGCTCAGGGATGGAGCAAAGAAAATGAAGTAGCACTGGATTTCTTAAAATAAAAAGTCTTGCCCTTGTCCAGAACTGAACTCTGGCCCTGAATACTGAAATATCAGACTTTTTAAAAAAACCTGGCCACAGATATTTTGATAGGTTATGTGAAGACTATAAAACATCTTATTATGATAGGTCATTTTACTGTAGGCTGATACTCAAATACTTTCTAGAAGACAAAGGCATAAAATAGAGCTAACTGATATCTACAAAAGGAGAATGACCTAACTTGTCAGTGAAAGTTATCATTGTTTTTTTCACCAATGAGTATTTTTTTCTAGCTTTAAACAAAAAAGGGAACAAGAGCAAACCGATTCTTAAAGGAGACAGCTTCCTTTTTTGGCGCTTTTCTTTTTTTAAAATGGGATATACCACAGATTACTTTTGATGGAGCCAGTCTAATCCTCAAATGGAAGAAATTAGCATGACAATCAGTGACTTCTCTATAAATAGAGCAATTATCAGGAGAAAAATAAGGTCAAAATGTATTTACTACTAATTCACAATCTTAGTGAGCCACTGAACAAGTGATTTGCTGTAACATGGAAATGTCCTGGGGGTACGAGTTGAGAAGCAGAGCTATATGTGCCGCTGCCTGCAATTTTATAAAGGGGAAGTATTTGAAAATGCTGTCTTTCAAAGCTGTCGACATAAGCCCAGCTATTTTTCCTGGCATGTAAATAATACCTCTCTTTACCTTTACAATTCAAAGGTACCCTTCTCATCAGGGGACAACTAATTAATGAGTGGATAGAGGCTGGGCAACAACAGAAGATACTAATACAAACTGAAGAATATCTTATTCTTACACTCCTGCTTAAGCACTCATTATTTTTATTGCTGCCAGAAGCGTAACAGACTGCACGGACTTCACTCTCTTCTGATAACAGCACTAATGCATCTCACTAACACATGTTCACCTGGCCCAATGGTGTAAAATGACAAATCAAAAGAACCACATTCCACTCATACTCCTCATGGCCTATTACTATTTTTAATGATTCAAGGACTAATACACTACAGTTATTCATTCTATTGGGATTTGCAGGTAATGGAGGTTGATCCAAATATAGAGCAGATTTCTTTCGTGACAAGCACTTATAAGGTTTAAGTTGCACCTGGGTTTAAGTCCATCCGTACAGATGTTAAAAGGTAAGGAAATGAGCAAGAAGGATCTAGTCTTAGCAAAAAAAAAAAAAGTCTGTTATGCTTCCCCATGAGAGCGAAAAGCAGGCCTTTACAAGACACAGTTTTTGGAGATGCCCTGAAAGTTTCTACAGTTTCAGCAGTGGACAGTGTCTGGGAAAGATTTAAGATGTTGATAGTGGGGACAGTGTCCCTTCTGCTGAATAAAAAGATGAATTCTCCTTTTTATACCTGCTGTTGGCTGTGGGTTCCTTACGGTACGAGACATCCATCTCAAGTACCTCACGGGGCTCTGTAAAGGCACTCTGTCCATACCACGCACAAGCAGGGCTTCTACGAGTCTCTGGGATCAGAGTGTACCCGAGTCCTCAGGGGCACTGCTGGTCTGCAACCAGGCTCTTTGCCATCAGGACAAGAATTCCGCAGTTCCACCATGGTGTTCACACAGGGGACAGCACTTCATCTTCCCTCTGTCCTCCCTGTCACCGTGCCAGGTCAGAGACTGTGCGTAGCCCCAGTAATTAAGCCAGATAAATAAAATCACATTGCTCATAATTACTGTGGGCAATTTTGTGTAATTAGATGTTAAGTGTGGTAGCCACTCTCCTTTATGGCCCTAGATAAGTACCCGCACCTTGACTTAGAAGAAACCTAGTAGGAAATATAACTGCTTTGTTGCTCTCTGTGTAATTAACTACCATTAAAGCCACTAATTAGATCATAAGTTTTAAATAAGATGCCCTAATTATCTTCGGTACACGGTGAACTGATTTGCTGGGGCAAAGCCTTCCAAAATGAAAAAAATACCTTTTGGCAGCTCTCAGGGTTATTCTTGTTGTATTATTTTTTCTGTATCTCCGTGCATGAGAACACGTTACAGGTGAACTGCAGACTTACCAGTGATGCCCACCAGTTCCTGCCGAACTGAAGACCAGCCTTGGGGCAGGAAGGCAAAGGAGTGACTAGATGTCCCCAGCACACATAGCAGGTGATGTACAAATACAAGCAAGTGTGTGCACACATAGGGGAAGTTTTTATTTCCAGAAAGTCATGCAATTTTGTTGTGATGATGTTCATCTGACTTCTATTTTGCTTTTGCTGGTCATACTGCACAGAATAAGTCGGGAAGATTTTAGTAAAGCAATTTGTTTAATTCTGATTTGTTTTAGGCAGCTCCCTGTGAACAGTCCAGCCAGCAAGCTTTCTGATCTCCCAGGCCCTAGGAGCAGAGAACACAGTGTGCACAGCAAGGATAACATAATCTAGCAAACACCTGCATCTGAACCCTTATTACAAAAAAGTTTTGTCCAGTTGAAGAACAAATATTTCATGTGGCTTCGCATTCAAAGCTATCTGACTTTGCATTTCATGAGTTTCTGATGTTTGAACAAAGGTGAGCCAAAGCCAAGGCAATTCGTGGGGTGAAGACCTGCACAGAGATTTCATGGTGTAAATACAGGCGATACAGACTCAACGAATATTCTCACTGAGCTTTTCATCCATTCTAATTGAGAGAAAAACCTATGCTAGTCTGGCACTTCACTGTTAGCTCAAGGTTTTAGTTCAATACTATCTTGGATTTTGAAGAATGACAACTGCAAAAAGCCAGAGAAAGCTAAAGAATGAGGCTGAAAAGGCATGGAAGGGCAGAACTGAGCAGCAGGAATCAGTGAAGGCCCAGAAAGAGCAACCACATCTTTCTTGTAGCCCACTTTCTCAGGGTCAGGTGAAGCTGGAAATTCCTCAGGGTGGGACTGAGACAGCTCAGAGTACAACTGCTCTGTGGAAAAACATCCCACGTGGCAGTAGAGACTTTACCAGGCACTAAGATACAGAGACAACTCTAAACTGTATCATTATTTTGTGCTTGTAATACCAACTCTCTGCTTGGACATGGGTGATAAAAGAAACCTGTTTTGACACAAGCAGTTCCACTGTGGCAGAGATACAGCACGCTATTGAGCCTCTGTCCTAGTCACTCAGCCAGGGAGCCCAG
The DNA here is from genome assembly GCF_034619465.1 of Leptosomus discolor. Lineage (NCBI taxonomy): Eukaryota > Metazoa > Chordata > Aves > Leptosomiformes > Leptosomidae > Leptosomus > Leptosomus discolor. Next base: position 6,095,556 of record NC_141409.1, read on the forward strand.
AAGTTGGGTTTTTCTGAAATCCCTTTAGTGAGTCAAAGTTTTGCAGACCTTGGACCATTCACCCTTTCCTAACGCAACAGCCCTCTCCCACTCTCCGTCAGGGAGTCTCAAATGAGAAGTGATGCTGTCCTTGGAAAATCCTGAAAGTCACTCTCCCTTCCCCTCACATCAATAGAGAACTAACCTCTATTGTTTACAGAGCCTGTGCTACATGAGATTCCACTCCTGCCAAACTTGAAATTTCCTTGAATAAGGGAAATACTAGTTTATTTTCCCTCATCCGATAGATCATTTGATTCCTTTCCATATCTGACACACTGTCAATACAGGAACCTTCAGGTTTTGAACGATGACTGAGAAAGATGGAAGTATTTTAAGATAAATCAGTCTTTTACTTCCAGATTTGCACATGGTGGTGGACTTGCTTGGCTCTAATCTCTTTATATTGAATTAAAGGAGTATTTTAGCTTTCAGAAAGAGCTTGAGATCCAGGTCCATTTCTGAGAGGCCTGGGTATTATTTGCCATTGCTTCCTGCACCTGCCAGACCCTTTTACAGGTCTGGACCATGACATCTAGGCTGTAATTCAATGTTTCATTCCTGTGAACACTTTTGGCTCCCAGGAACACTTTGGGAGGGCAAAGGAAATTTTAAGCAGTCCCTTGCCTCTGTTGCTGCATTCAAAAAAAAAAAAAAAATACAAACAGTCTGTCGTGCTCTGAGCCCACCCTGTCGGCAGCAAAGCCCCCGCAGCCGCTGCTCACCCCTGCCCTGTCCCCTGAGGGATGGGGAGGAGAAAACACAACCAAAAGGCCCGAGGGGCGAGACCCAGCCCAGGGAGGGCTCACTCACCAGCGATGGGCACGGGCAACAGGCAGACTCAACCCGGGGACAACAGCAGCAATTTAATGGACAACCGCCACCATCAAGGATAACGAGAGATACAACCAGCTCTGAACAACCACCCACCTTCCCCCCACCCCTCCCGCCTTCCCGGGCTCAGCTCTGCTCCCTCTTCCCCCCAGCAGCGCAGGGGCAGGGAATGGGGGTCCCAGCCCGGCCGGCACAAGGGCTCTCCCTGCTCCTTCCCCCGCAGGCAGAGGGGCCCTCGCAGCCCTCCCCTGCCCCACCGCGGGGTCCCTCTCCCGGCAGACATTCCCCCGCCCACCGCCCCAACGCGAGTCCTTCCCGCGGGGCCGCAGCTCCCCAGAGCCGCCCCAGCGCGGGGCCCTCCCGGGGCTGCCGCCCTCCCACCGACGGGCGGCTCCAGCGCGGGCTGCCTCGGAGCCACGGCCTGCTCCGGGCCCGGCCCCTGCTCCGGCCCGGGGCCCTCCGCGGGCTGCAGGGCCACGGCTGGGCCGCCGCTGGGCTCCAGGGGCTGCGGGGGCTCGGCCGCCCTCGTACCGCGGGCCGCAGGGGAGCCTTTGCTCCGGCACAGCCGCCCTCTGCCCCCTCACTGACCCGGGTGTCCGCAGGGCTGGGTCTCTCCCGTCCCCTCCTCTCCTCCGCTCACCGACGAAGAACCACGAACAAACAACTCCTCAACAGGTTCTTTCACTTTTAAACCGAGTTATTCGCAGAGGCGCCACTGGCCTGGCCTTGGCCAGAGGCGGGTCCGAAATTGGAGCCGGGGGAGCTTCTCGAAGCCTCTCACCGGAGCCACCTCTGTAGCCCCCTGCCCGCTACCAAAACCCCGCGGACACCAAATCATCACACAGTCCTTAGGTAAAAATTCTTGTCATGTCCCATCAAAGACACAGCACATTACGGTATTTACTGTGGGCACAGGGAGGCTGTAGCTTTCCTTGCTCCCTTGTTTGCTGCATACAGATGTCTAAGGAAGTGCTGATCTTTTACCCTTAAAGCAGCTCCACAAAAGTCAAATAAAAAATCTCATTCACCCCAGAGTGCAACAGTCTTCCTCACCATTCCTTGTTTACTTAGAAATGTTCAAGTTTCTGGAAAACAGCAAAACTACCCCAACCTTGTTATCTGACTATACTGGTTTTCTTCTCAGTTGCTCTGCTCCTTCACTCCTGCTCTTTCTCCCACAAGCTTAGGCTGCAAAGAAAGGGATATTTCAGCAGGCAATGTGCTGCACAGGTGGAGCAGCACCAGGTGCTTCTGGACCTACTGGACTCTGTGCAAGTGAAAGGAGATGGGAGTCACCGTAACTGCTGCAGCAACGTTGTCACTTGTAACTTCAGCTAAAAGCACTGCGGAGAGAAGTGTGATTGCAGACTAGATAGATTTATCCACTCTGTAATAGCACTGACATGCTCGTATGCACTAATGTCTTTCTGATCCCCATTGAATGTAAGGGAAGACTGCCTTCCTCTTGCTTCCCTGCCCTCAGTAACAAAGCAGTAGCCTTGTCTCTTTGAGAAGAGCAAGCATCCGTGCCTCTTCTTTTACTTGTTGGCTGAGCACAGAACAAGCAGAAGCAAGGGAAATACAGATGGAGTGGAAAGTTGTGAGCATAGGTGGTAAAAAAAAAACCCACTTTGTGGTACAATCCCAAGTCTCACAAGTTATTTGTTACACCTTTAATTCCTAGGTGAATCAAGAGAAAAAAATAGACCTATGTTCTTATCCTCTGGTGTGGTGGTACTGCTCAGCCACTCAACCCCAGCAGCTTAATCTCTTTCATACAGAGCCAAAATAATGCAAGTGATAATGTTGTGTTCATGAATAACCAACAGGTAGCTGTACCAAAGCACACAAAACAATGGCAGCAATTATGGTTCCTTCTTCATGACTCACGGCAGGAACTTAACTGCTGTTAAAGAAAGCTTTTGACACCCTCTCCTCAGTCTATTCCCACACACATGCCTCCTAGAATTTCAATTTAAGATTAAATTTAAAATGTGTTATTAATTGGCTAAAAAATCCCTTCCTCTACAATAAACACCAGTCAGCTGCAGGCTCTCACTGGATGTGCCTTTTCTGTAACTACTGCAGTTAGCTCTTCTGCCTTTATCTTGGGCTAAGTTTTAGGACCTTTTGAATAGATACTTTTCCAATATGCCTGTGTGCTAATAATAGGCATCACATTAGCAGCACGTTGTTTGGATGGGATATTCAATGAAACTGTCTTTTACAGCAACAGAAGTCAGGAAGAAACCTCATAAACAATATTAACTTTGTGAAACTACCTAATAAAGCATTTTGTTAGAATAGATGGGGCAGAGCTTCACTGAAATCTTGACTTGTAGCACAGAACCTAAGCCTCTGTCTCTTAAATAAAGCTTAATCTGTAGCAAAAATATGCCACTTTGCAAGATTCCCATACAAAACCAAGCATTTAATTTTGATTGCAAATACAAAAATCAGAACCAAAAAAGTTAAGTTTTTCTCAAGAAACAACATAGAACAAAACTCTGAATTTCATGGAGGCTTATCCTTGGCCCCAGATGTCACAACACAGTTCGTCCACAAGCCACCTCCAGCTGCACAGTCAGGCAGGCACTTGCTGTCTCCCACCTTCCCTTCCAGTCACATCAATGCTGGTTGCACCTTTTGGGGGCTAAACTAATCCCCTTCAAGTTTACTTCAAAGACTCCCATTGAGTTCAAATAGGTACCAGATCAAGCTTCATTGACTCCTGCTGTCACAGAGGCAATCACTCAGCAGGAATGAAGGGAGGTGATCCTTGTAAGTATGGTTTATAACTTTCCAAGGGACAGGGAGAGCAATTACACACAGTCCAGTCTGGTGCAAGCCTGGGCAGTGAACCCAATACAAAGTGCTTGGGTCTAAATATCCTCAAACGATTTCTCCTGTGCTATAAAACATACACCTTCCCTACTGCCCAAGGTAGATAAGGATGTAGATTTTGCCTCCAGCATGCCCTGTTGTTAGGCGATCTGTCAGCTCCAGAGCACTCCTGTTCACTGGAGCGGCCCATGTAATTATAAAGGAAGGGTAATTGAAATAAGGAGAAAGTAACACTTGAAAAGGAAGTAAATGATTCAGAACATGCAGAGCCATCCACCCACATCAGCAGGGTCGGGAGGTCTATGAAGCTTGGAAGCAGAAATGCTTTTGTCTGGAAGGAAAGAAAAAGAAACCCTAACAGGATATATTTATAATCTTAACTACTAGACTTTCTTGTTTTCTTGTTTCTTAAAGCAATCCCTCTCACTTTGCAAGATGAGAAGCAACAAATACATATGAAAGAGGCACAACCTTAACCAGCAGTCAACAACGTGCAAGAGACTAGGAAAGGGGGCCTGGTGCACAGCACCTCCAACAGGTCTGCCTCTGCCCAGCATTCCTGGTTTTGAAATAGAAACTTCATCCTACTCTTCCTGCCTCCAACCATGTAACACCCTGGTCAAGGAGATAGCTTTCCTTCTGTCTCAACTCTAATAAGCAAGAACTTACAATGAAACCTATTCCTTCAGGATTTGGAAGCCAGGTGTTTCAACTCCTGTGCCTTGATTTCTGGCCCACGTCTGCAGACTAAGCAAGAAACTCAGAAGCTGTAAATTGGCATTGCTCCGTTGATTTCGGAGCTAAACCCATTTGCACTTGCAGATGATCTCGTCCACTGTTTTATATACTCATTTTTTCCCCTCAATTGCTTTATAATCACACCCTTGCCAAAAACATTTTAGTCTCCTAGTCTATCTCTGAAAGATTTGGGAGCACCAGTCCTCCTCCATTTTACACATTTGGCACTAGGAACAGGGAGAGAAGCTGAAGAAGTGCAGGTTACACAAATGAATCTGTAGCAATACCAGAAAGAGGCACAGACCTTCCAGGTCCTTGTGTGGCATGTGCTTCATAAGCACTGGTATATTCTCATGCATATTTGAGAAATTGTTTAAATACTATATTTACATTTGGTACACCTTCTAATGTTGGTCTGTTATTAGCTGCAGATTTAACCAGAAGAACCAGCTATGAGTCTGATTTCCTTCACTTTGACATCAGGATCAAATCCAGGCTTCCCATCCATCCCATTATAGCAGAGAGAAGATGCTCAGAAACTGAAAGTTCAAAGGTAAAAGCCTCTGAAATAGAAAACTCCTAAGAGACAAATCCATAGCATGTGAACCATGGATTAGAAATAAGCTTCTCCATGATTTTTAACAGCTTAGTTCAGACATTCCATCCTGAACATAGGTTTCCCAGGCAACATTGGATGAATTAGATCAGTGTGCATGCTTACCTGTAAATGATTACCTCTTCTCTCTTTAGGCAAGTCTGCATGCAGGACAGTTTGCTATTACATACAAATACAGAACCTGTTAGAAACTGTTTTTCTCAGATGATGCTTCTAGGAAGCACAGACTTAAGGAAGCATTAACAAGTATTTTTAGTGCTTTGTGTTTTACGTATTCTAGAAGTCTTCCAGCTTTCCAATCACACCTTTTTCATAGTCTGAGAGTTTTCATTTTGAAAAAGAACTGATACCCTAGTAATATTTTTTTCTTTTCCTCACTTCAGCAATTTTAAATAAATCTTGTTATAGGCCAAATATTTTCCCCATTCTACTTCTTCAATAATTTGACAGATCTGCAGGCAATTTTGCCCTCAAATTAGATTATTTGTCTTAAGAGTGAGGAAGAGAACTAGAAAACACCTTTAAACAAAGTTAATTTTTTCTTCCTGGTTCATGAATGTTCACTATACTAAAGTATCCAAAGCTTCACTTCTAACCACACATCTTAGAGTACTTTGAGACTAGCCTCATCGCATACTAGCGCTATCAAAAAGACTACAGATAACAGCTAATACAAGTTTACCATTATTATTTCTATACAGCATTACTTATGTCCTAGACTACAAGAATAACTAACCTAGCTTTCAAATAAAAGCCTACCTAGATTCCTACTACAGAGATTTCCACTAGAAAACACTAATAATAGGCTATATAAACTGCCTGCAGAAAAGATCAGCTATCATTAGGAAATACAATTATTTCCATCTTGCTCAACTGCAAAAAGCTAGCCTTAGCTACCACCAACTATGCCCTAGTCCTACTAAGAAAAGCAGCTGCTCCTGGTTCATGCTTTTATTGGGAGCAGCCTTTCCCAGCAGGTGCCTCTTCTGATCTTCGGCCCCTTAAATTCAGGCAGGATGGGCAGTAACCTCATGTAGTCTTTATGTTGAAGGTATAAGGAGCAGCTGGGTTCTTTATCTGGGTTTCTTTTTTGGCTTAGTGTTTTTTATTTTTAGGGTCCTGTTTTCTATAAATGATAAATTTTAAGACTTTCTTGAAGTTCTTTTTGTGTTTTTTTGTTTTGTTTTTTGGGTTTTTTTTCCAAGGAGAGTCAGTGTCTACTGTTAAGTTAATTTCTTTTATTCTAAAGAATTTTTTCTTTCAAATTTTAACCTGGAAATAGGACATCTTTTATCTTGGTTTTGCTTTTTCAAGGCCATAAAAATCTAGGATTCCTAGAAGAAGATGCTAGGGAGCAGGCAGTTGGGAAAAGCAGCCCATATTTGTTCTTATTTTCTTCACTCTAGGTGGAGAGTCTAGGGAATATATTGAGATGAACAGAGAGGTTTGCTAGTGCCTTAATAGGCAAGTCCTGTTAACAGTTATGGTAGACCAGGTACTTCACTAGTCTTTGTTCTGAGCCCATTGCTTGTAGATGCTGCTGCTTTTCTTAGTATTTGGGATACTTTTAGTATCTGTTATGTGTTGTTTGGGTCATTAAGTTGTGGACTGCAAGCACTTCCCAAAGGGCAGTTCCTCTTCCTTGGGAGGCATTTGTCAGTCTGCTTCAAGATAGAAATGTGGGTAGGTGCATGACTCCAGAGACGTACTGTGGTTTATTTTCTGGGGAAATTCATAAAAGGTCAAGATTGTTTTGAGATGCATGGCACACAATGTCCCTGCCCCAAAGAGCTGATGTTTAAGGAAAAACTCTCTCAAAACTGTAATGAAGAGAGGAGGCGGCTGTGGCACAATCTAGCCAAATTATATTGATAATACATAGTAATTATATAGCACTTCACATGATCAGAGCACTTTACAAACATTAACTAATTTACAGCATTTACTGAAAACAGATGCGCTTTTTCTGGGAAAAAGAGGGAAATACTAACTGAGCTGGCAGTAGAGAGCAGTGGTCAGGTTGTAGTCTTCAGCTTGTGAAGAAGCTGGATGGTGCTGCAGGGCTCCATGGAGGTACCCTCCAGAGGTCTTGTAACTGTTTGCACCTCTAGCTAAACTATGACCAAAGGAAGAAGTACCTTCCTCTTCATTGGTGGTTTCTGAATATGAAGGATGATCTTATTCTGTCAGATGATCTTTTAATGTCCAAGAAGAACATGGACTGCAGGTGAAGGCAAGTAAACTGCTCTGTTGTTGTGATCATCAACCTCTGATAACACTTGGAGCAAGACAGCTGATGGTAGCAGCAACCGGTCTCCTGTGGAGCATCACAAAAGGTATGATTGCTTTGATAGACCTAAGGCTCTATTCTGGCTTTTGAGTCTTGCTTTTTCTTCCTTCTGGCTTTCTGTTTAACATCCTCTGCATGTCTGGCTAACCTTATGTGCTTGTAATGCCACAGTTCACGTCACCAGTATGCAGCTATAAATTGTATTAGGCTAGACGCCCTTTAGAGGCACAATAAGGATGTTACTTTGACTGTTCACCATGTGCAGCATCTTTGGTCACCAAAATGAGTAGCTTCTACAGTGAATCATGTACAGCTTCTTAGAAGCTACTGGAAGAAAAATGCCTATAAAACAGGGGTGTGAGAGCACAAATACCTGAAATTCCTATGATAATTTCCTTTTCCCCTTCCTGTGATCAGCCACTGTTTTCTTTGTCTCCTACTTTCTTTGCAGGGTAATTAAAAAAAGAAAATGTTTACTTGGCTAAGTATTTTGCTATCAGTACCATACATATTAACCTTCTAAGTTATCCTTTTATGTGGTACTGTATCAAAAGGCTCTTCAAGTCCAATTGAATTATGCTTTACTTCTTCACCCTGTCCCTTGTCATTGTCACCTCCTCAAAGAAATTAATCAAGTTTGTTAGGCATGACCTCCCTTTAGTAAATCTAGGATGACTCTCTTAAACAATCTGTACTTGCCAAGTGTGCTCCAGTATTGTCCCTAAGCAGTGAATGTAGACTTCTGAACAAATGTGGAAATTAAAAAGTTGTGCCCAAGTGGTGGAGGAAGGGGTAAACCTTTTTGTGGGACTGCAAAGCAGCATCTGGCTGAGGATGAGGGGCATATTGGGGTAGAAGGGGAATCCTTGTAACACCACAAGTATGGGCCAAGGAGCATAAAAGATGGTCAAAAAAAGCTGGGGGATGCTTCAGCAGTGTTGCAGCCTGGTATTGAATGGAAAGAGCAGAGAAGAAAATAGGAGGTTTGATGCTCCAGGGCTGGGCTGTGCCACAGAGCACTGGAGTTTGGTGGCAGAGCCAGAGGATTTCTGCAGTACTGCCGTAAAAAAGCTGAACCCTTGAGCAAAGATGTGGCAGACCCAGCGGGGTATTGAGCTGCTGCAGCACAGGGCTAGGCAGCAGAGCAGTGCCGGCTGTGATGCTCCAGCCTGAGGGCTGCAGTGTAGGAGAAAGCAGGGAAAAGAGCTGGGAAAGGGGGATTCTGGTAATGCTGGTTTCTGGTACTGCTGCAGTGCAGAGGAGTTGTGCAGAGACGGGGGAGGGAATGCAGGGAGCTTCGTGTAATGATGCAGTGCAGAGCAAGGAAGAGGGAAAGCTGTGCTGCAGATCCTAGAGCTCAGGTAGGATTCGGGGAAAGAGCAAGGACTGTCTGGATGCTGTAATGCAGTAGTGCAGCAGCTCTGGGCTTTCACTTACCTCGACTATTCAGAGCAGGAGGGAGGCAACGTTTTTTAGGGCAGGCTCAAAAATTGTTCATTTTGTAAACTAGTTTTTATTTTTGAGTCCTAATGATTGCTTTTTTCAAGCTTTTTTCCTCCCTGAGAAGGGTGATGCTTGAGTTGACAGGTGATTTTCATGTCATCATATGACTTCAGCACCTGGAGCTTTAGGAAAAATATGAATGATGGGATGTGCAGATCTGAGCCTAGGAAGCAGAGTCCCAGTGACAGCAGGAGCAGAACTGTGCTCATTTGGTACTTGAGTGATTGCTTTCTTTTAATCTCAGCTTTCACTTGCTTTGCATATGTTGCTCAAGGATCTCTTTTTTTTTTTTAATTTGCTTAAAATTGCTTTTACCCAGTCTTCCATAAGATTCTTCTGTTTTAGTGTGGTGATACAATGGATTTAGTGGACAAGGAAATGTCTGCAGTTTTGCTACAGAAATACATGAGGCCCTTATCAAGCAGAGTCTTTTTCCAATTAAATATGTATTTGTTTTACTTTGTTTATGTGGCTTTCTGCTAATAATGCTTGTGAGGAACTCCAGCAGAACTTGCAGTAAACATACCTGAAGTCAGGAAAATGTAATTATTCTTTTTCACTATATTTCTGCTTCCTTTCAAGTCTTTACAGGTTTTTTTTCTGTATTAAAGACTAATGGGTTACAAATTCCAGTTAAGGAGAGGAAGGCTGTACTTGAGGGACAGGAACAGATGAAGCACAAAAGAGTGTTGCTTCCTCCTGTAGCACTTGTCACAAATCAAGAAATTCACTGAACAAAAATTGCTGAGGCTTGGAAGTTACTTTTCATTTTAAATTTAGAAGAGAAATGAGAAATGTGTTTAAAAATATCACATGAGAACAGTGTGAGGATATCTAGTTGTGCTGTGGGTAGGAGCTCCACTGAGGATCCAGAAAGACAAGAACTGCTGACAGAGCTGGGACTGTGGCCATCACTTCGAGAGTGGCAGGTGAATATGTAGCACTGAAAGGACTTATCTTTTCCATGAATCCTAGTAGATGTTAAGTCATCCCAGAAATCCCAGCCTGCACCTGAAATACTCCACAAAATTTTCAGTGGAAGTGCCTAGCCTTCTTCAGTATGTTTCTGGAAATAAAAGGGCATTTTCCCTAATTAATTCTGATACTTTTAAATTCTACTTTATCGTGTGCTCATGGCTGAGATTACTTTCATCACGAGTCAACACAGATCTAATTCAAGTAACTTTCTCAGTAGCCTGAGACATCCTGCATGTTGCCTGAGAGCAAGTCTACATAACCAGCTGAGAAAAGTGCTGTTATTTGCTGTCATCTCCTTGATATTGCTGCTGGAACTGTTATTACTCCCCAGTACAATGTCCTAGATTGTCAAAGAGGGACCATTCCTTCAGAGTCTAAGGCTGTTCTTCAAGCAATTGTATAGGACTTTTTCAACAGGTTGTAGTGTGAATCACTGTTATCTTACTCAGCCTCTCCTGAAAGGGGAGCAAAATGCAAGAGGAAATGTTTAGCTGATTATCTGGTTGGATTTGGAAAAAAGCAAGGAGGTTGATCTCTCCCTTGATTATTCACTGGTTTAAACATTACCTAGGTCTTTCCTCTGTTCAGCTGCCTGCCTTCCTTATACTTTCCTCACCAGGATTAACAGATAAGAAGATGGAGTGCTCAGTGAAAAGTGAGAGGTTTTGTTAGTCGGTCTGTTCATCTATCAAAGTCCAGACTGCAGCCTTTTGTAAATTGACTCTACTACTTTTCTTCTTTCATAAATTACTTTAAAAAATAGAGACAAAAGGCTGCCAACTATGTTAGTTCCTGGAAAAATCCTTCTGTTTAATATAAAATTCTTGAGAGACATTTAAAAGTGAGATGCAGCCATGTGTGAATGCCTGCATATATACTGAAGTGCCGTATCACACTGAAGGATTTCAACATCTCACATGGTGACTTTGCTGCAGATTCCATTTTTTCCAAAAGCAGCCTGTTTCAGGTTTGGGGAGGTATCTGTGGTCAGCTCTTCAGAGACAAGGCTCTTCACTCACCTGCGCTGACTGCGTCATCTAGGGTGATTCTAGTACCCAAACCAACTGTTTCTTTCCAGTTGTTTCAGCTCTGTTGGGCACAGATTTACAAGCATGTTGCCATGTCTACAGCCCTTTGTACCTGTGGTTTGTGGACTTCACTATAAAGATCGAGATTCTGAATTCCGTTTCATATTTATTGCCATTTCCTAGGTATTGGGTACCCTGCAGAAGAGTTGCTTGTTCTGTTTCTAGCCACATGCATGCCTCTGCAAAGTCCTGTTGCAATGGACAGTTCCATGAAACATGCTTGTCGTTCCGCCGCTTGAGGTATGGGTTTGTTGCTTTGCTTCAGGTCATTTATAAAGCATGATGGAAGGAAATTCAGCTAGTAGTTCATATGGCAAACCCAGAGGCAGCTGCTGGTCAGAGCATGGGAAGTCTGGAGGTTCATTGGTAAAAAAACCACACCTCCTGCATGTTTGTAAACCACTGTGTCCTCCAAAATATGACTTAAACTTGTAATATCATTTCACAGGAGTGTGTTTTCCTGATATTTCCTATCTGCTTTTCCCTGCTATTAAGTGACTGCTGCTGTCAAAGCACCTACAAGATCAGAGTACTGAATAGCTCATCTCTTTTCTGAAACAGGTGGCGATTCACACCTTTAAAAATGACTTATTTGGGGGGGGAATTTGAGGTTTTAACTTGAAGTCACTATTTCTGTTTTGCCTTTCTCTGCCAGAGAAGCTCTTTCATACCTGGTGTTTTCCTACTGTGAATCTTCATGCACTGTCATGGCATCACCTCTTAATCTTTTGTCTTAACATATTAAAAGTCTTTAGCTGCTCTGAAAGTAGTCCTTCAAGTGAGCACTGACACACATCTGTGCCTTCTCCTTTTGCTGCTGGATGTTAACATGATGCCAGCATCTGTCTGTGGCAAAGCATCATCAGACATCTGTGATACAAGGTTGAGAACCTCCAAGGAGGGCGGGGTGGAGAGAAACAAAAGGCCAAGCCAAAGCATTTTAACTGCTTAATTTCTAATGAATAGGAAATTCTAACTAGAGGGAAGTAGAAACAAGCATTCTTGGTGCAAGCAAACACTTAAAATTTCTGCAGTAGCTGGCAGGACTGGTCCTAGGATACCAGTTTGACTCCTACTGTGCTGTGCATGATAGCAGTGCCCTCAGTTGAGATACTGATACATGTTAACTTAGACATTTTTGAAAAATTGAGGGATGGGAGCGAAGCCTGAACCAAGACGTACCATCTGGAACAGGGTTATGTCCTCATGGGCACCAGCTTTGCCTCAGGACTTCAGCCCCTTTCCTCAAGCAGCAGTGAAAGGATGTTGCCGAGATTGCTTTTGTTGTGTCACCTATAAGAGGCTCAGCTGCTCCACTGCAGTTGTGGAAAGGTAGCAGTGTTTCACTCGGTCTTGCCATTGTCCTGGTTTGGGACTGCAGAGCAAAAGGAATAAAACAAGCAAAAGCATATCAAATATCAAAGGTGGCCAAACAAGTGGAAAATAATCAATAAAAAACAACAGAGAGGAGAAAATTCAAGACAGCATCTTTTGCCTTTAGGGTAATAGCTTGAGAGAGTTGAGTGTTCCCTCAACTTTGTTTTCATTAAAAACCGCTGAGAGATGCAGTAGATGCACAAGAAAAGATTGGCATTCGAACTGACTGAAGCATTGGCAACTGTTTGACACCGAACTATTGCAGACTGCCTGTAAACACCTCATAAACAAACTGACATTTTCCTCTTCACAAAACAGTTTTATCCTTCAAAACTGGTCCATGTACTTGGAGTCAGCTCGCTTTAGCCACGGCTGCCCAGGCTCCTTGCTGCCCATCGTCCTGCTGTGATCACTTTGCAGGATTCGTCCCCTCAATTGCATGGTGCCATTTCACCCCGCTCCCTGCTGCTGCTGAGGAGTGACGTCTGCCTGGGATGAATTTTGTCACAAATCTTGATTGTATTTTATGCTCCAGTGCATTCTGTTTACAAGGGCAAAAACCTCTTCCCTTGGCACTTTACACCAGGCAGCCTTCCCTTACACAAATATGTTTTCCAACAGGAATAAACAGATGCAAAGCAAAAGTTGTTTTCTATGCAAGAGTCCCTGGAATGCAAGTAAATATTATTTTTTTCCTCCTATTTGACCAGCCCAGGGTGACAGACTAGCAGAACTGTGAAAAATGTTTGTCAGACAGTTTTGCAGAATATTTCCTTTCACTAAGCATTGAAAAAATTGCAAAGGTGAGCATCAAAGTGAGGAATTCATCTGTGTTACCAATGAGGAAGATTCATACTCCTTTTTAGTTGTCATGAAGTTTGCAAAGTTGCTTATGTCTGCTTTAGTTTCATTGTCAGACGACTTAGTTCCAGTTGAGCTCTTCCATTTAAGCTGTTAAACAAATGAAAAGCAAAATTGTCACTTTTAAATAGAGTTCACACATAATCACATTTTGCAATGGTGCTCTGTGGTAGGAGCAGAAGTTGTGTGCATTATAATATTGAATTTTAAATAATATATTACACAAAATAGTTTCCAATTTGATTTGGGGGGATATATTTTCATGAATTATTGAGTATTTGATTATTGTAGAAAGCCTTTGCTGTTATGCACTGAAACTGTCACTCTCCCTGGCCTATGATATATGAGTTTGGTTATCAATATTTAAAGTTACGGTCAGCCTGTGTGCATGGCTGCTGATACTGGAGACACGGACTAATCAGTAGTAATGTATATGTGCCTCCTGTCTCTTGTTTGCCAGGCAGAGCTGGAGCAAATTGAGTGTAGAAGATTCCCAAGTGATTTGTGGACTGGTTTGTCATTCTGAGCAGAAGCCCTTTTGACACTGCTGCATAGAAATAAGGCGAAGAAAAGTTCGCTACGCTTTCAGGAGGAGGTATACCAAGCCCAGCAGGCAGCAGATACGAGGCTTCCTTTTCTTCTGTGGTGATAAGGGCCAGGCTGAGTAGCAGTTTACAGATACGAGTATTTTATGTAAAAAAGAGAAATTGGCAAGCATCGAGGGAGTTTGGGGAGTAAAAATTTACTGGCATCCACCAAAATTTTCTGAGTTGTTGCATATAAGCGCAAGTCTATGGGAGGATTGTTAACCCCAGAGACAACTTGGAGACTTGTGTGCAAGTAGGATGTGGTCTGGGACTTTTTCTTTCTTCAAAAAAAACCTTGTATCTTTATGTGGAGAAGCAGGACTTCCATTTTAAGTATTGTGCCCACATGCAGTGTGTTGTGTGAGGGTGATTACTGGTAGAAATAATCACAATGCACTTTTAAAGCATTATGGAAAGCAAATATTATGCTGCAATCAAGAAATTAATAATCTGTTGTTTAAAAGGAGGAAAGCAAAGCCCAGTGCTGAGTGACCTCTGTCTGTTGTTCTAGATGGTGTGGAAATGAAGGTGATTGCACACAGGTTAATTGGAGTAGGCCCAAACTGACTGAATCTGGGGGGACTGCTGCAGGATAAATTTGCACACAGAAGTTTGCAGTGTTGTGCTGTGACTGCAGACATGAGAGAACAGAAATAAAACAAGCACTGTTGCAGCTAATGTGCTGACTTGTACTTGTCTAATCGAGGCTGGATGTGCCAGTGGGTATCAACAAAGTAGACTACAAATGCTATGCTAGCTGTAACTCCATGGAATACGTTTACAAATTGAGGAGTGCTGTGGTTTGGCTACCTGCTTTGCAAACTGAGTATTTAGCTTTAATTCAATGATTTGACTGAGGTCACAGGCCAGAGGAGAATCCAATAATTCCATTTCTGTAGCTCTTGTGTAAGACTGGCTCACAGTTGTATTTTCAAAAGGGAAGGAAGACAGGAAGGAGAAGGAGCTGCTGCATAAGTGTTTAAAAAGGTGGAAAGAACAATACAATTTTGTTTCTTGAAGCAGGAGGCAACTCTTATGGTGTGGAACGGAGGAAGCCAAAGAAGACCCCTTGCTTGTCCTTGTATTGCTCGTATTTAGAAGGTGTGTATTAATCATAATCAACTATATACTGCAGCACACAAAACCACCCATCCCAAGGCCTGTGTGTCCTTGACAAACTGTTAAATATAGCCTAATCAAAAAGGCAGACTCCAATAATTACTGGAGAAGTTGCACCTTGGCAGCTGCTGAAAGGAGCAAAGATGTCATAAACCACATCAAAAATCACAATTGCCACTTTTGTCCCCTGGAGCCTTCTTGAATGTCATCTTTCATTCCCCAAGTCTATGCACAGGCAGGGAGAAAGGGAACATCTCACAGAAGGTTGTGCTCCTGCATTTTTGGACAAGCAGGGAACTGAGGTAGCAATGTGGTCTAGTGGATAGTGATGGCTTAGAAGGGTGAGTAGTCATGCTGTTATGCCTCTGTTTCCCCCTTTCTTCTCATTTCCCTTTTGTGAGTCTTGTCTTTCCTGGCCCCTCCCTTGGGGAAGGGTGTACTGGTTGGTAGAGCTGTAAAAGCTTTATCCTTTCTGCTGACTGTGCCTTTCCCCAGGGATGTGTTCCCTCTCACCACTGATTGTAGTGAAATTCACAGAAGTTAAACATGATGCAGATTAGGAGGTTTAACGAATCAGAAAAGCTTGGTGGGACAGAGGAAGGATTCTCAGGGCATGCTGTTCTATATATGCTTCTCTATAAACTACACACCTCTTTCCTAGTGCAGATACTTCCCTTACCTCCCCCTCCTTCCTTATAGAAGATGGATTTATTCTGTGGCTGGGGTCAGTACTGCTGGCTTTTATTTGGTCAATTTGCATAAGCCTGCAGTAAGTGAAGAAGCTGACAGGGAGGTGCTCCTTTCTGTTGCTCTTACTCTCATAATTCAGCTCATAGCTGTGCTTGGCCTTTGTGGATGGCAGATTTCCAGCCGATGCGCTGTAATAACATGCACACAGGTTTCATATTTAAAAATTCACAGAAGCTGAATAATTATAGCATCCTACCTAGCAGTATGTTCGGTGACATGTCCTGAAGAGCCTTGCTGACCTGAGATGTTTTAGAGACCAGGGAAGGGCAAAGATGCTGTGAGCCTTTGTTTCCTATTAACTTTGTGGACTCAGAAGCAGCAAGGTTATGTCCCCAGGTGACTAGCACAGGCACAAAAAAACCCTAGCATTTCTCAGTTTCCTTCCCCCTATCCCTTATCTTCATGAAGGGTTTAAATAAGACCACCTGCATTTATAACCTGCTGTGGCTTCTGCTTAGCTTCATCAGTAACACATTTCTACCTGTTTTCCTGACTTTGGGGGAAATGTGAGGTTTGACTCTTGAATACTTGAAATTGGCCTCATCTCTGGTTCCTAGACAAGTTCTGGGACAGCTTCTGTCTTTACTGCATTACGAGGGTTGTCATTCATGCCTGAAAAGTGACGAAGCCATCCCTTTCACTTTAACTATGGCTGGCCTTTGCTGTCAGAGTTTGCCCTGAGCAAATCAGCAGCTTATGTTAGGGCATGCTTTTCTCCCATGTTGCCCTACAAGTTTTAAAGAAAAAAAATCTTCCTCCCTTGGTGCAGTTTCCTAGGTTGTGCTGGGACTACTGTAGTTGGTAAAGTTTCAAGAACACCTGAGCAGAATCTTAGTCCTAAAGTCATATGCAAGGACAACTTGGAGCTCCTGGAGCATCTAGGGACACCCTTGGCTCTCCTGATTAGAAACAGCCAGGTTAAAAGGGCATCCCTTGATGTATATTGGAAGAAGACTTCATAAAGTCGTATCAGAAACATAAATCCATTAAGAATTTGAATACATACACATACTGTCCAGTAATGTGCTGATGCTGCTAGATATTATGCTTTGTCTTGGAATATGGGAGAACTTGGGCAGTGACTTTCTGCAAATAATGTCTTCTAGTATTGTTCTAACCGCTCATGTGCATTCAGCTTACTCAGTCCTGTATCTATAAATATTTTAGCCCTGTTACTCTTACCGAGGTTCATTAAGCACTTAAAGGCTCATAACTGAAGCAGCAGAGATGGAAACAGACCCCCGTGCTCTACAGAGCACTAGAACTTCTGTGCTGCACTACAGCATTTATAAAATGTTTTGCCTGGCTGTGGAGATGGCAGATGTTGAGGAATGTTTAGGACATCTTAACTCTACTTCTGTGTTTTAATAGATCTTGCTTTAATGAACAATTTCTTGCTGCCTTAAGAGGATTTTCTGCTGTTCCTTTTCTCTTATCTGACATATGTGCAACCTTAACTACAGCTTAACAAAGGCTTTTGGGCTATCTGGCTGGGTACCCAGCTCTATTCTTTTTCTGCACATGATAGCTCTATAGAGATTTAAACATAGAACTATCAGACATGTTTTAATGCTCAAAACCCATTTCCTAGCAATTAAGGGGGAGAACTGAAGGCATGAGACACTACCTACAGGTTGTTAACCACAGCTGCCCTTTGGCTTTTTGGGAAGCAGGCTGAAGTTGATGCTACTGATATTTTAACACAGCTCCAAAGGACAGATGTGCTAAAGCATTAGAATAAATACTTGTATCTCCTAATTTTTTTTTTGCTTCATGTGTGGAAGTATGGAGTGATGTTCTCTTACATAGACTGTAGCACAGGTCTTATCATGGACCCATCCTGGTGGAGGAATTTCCTAGGGTCGTCTGGAGGATGAGGCTGTTGCTGGATAGGTCATTCTGTTAGTGGCTCACTGGTGATGGTTCTAATGAATGGAAAAACCTCTGGGGATAAAACACAGCCATAAACCCTAGCTGTGTTGCAGAGATCACATGGGATCTTCTCCAGTGAAGAGTCTCCTGGGGAATCTCCTCTTGGCACTGGATCTGCCTTCTGCCTTTGAGAGATCAGGAGCATGCCTGATGCTTTCTTTTTGAGAAGAGACAGTCTACTGATGGTGCAAAGTGAGGAGAGCTTTATTCACTGGGAAAGTGCTGACGGTGCTATCAATCAGCCCTCATACAAGCCTTGAGTTATTAATAAAAAGCCTGGTAATCTAACACCTGCTTTCAATCTTCCTTTCTGAGGGCATAAAAAGCCACAAGATCAGCCTCAGCAGTTTTGTGCATCTCCAGGACTTGTTAAATCTCCCTCACTTCCTTTAACCCACTTCCTGAAATCTTAAGCATCGATGCTTTATGCTCTGGCTTGTAAATGAAGCCTGTTATTATCATTGAGATAGTGTTTTTATGGCATAAATAATGAGCTGAAACAGGGAAAGAGGCGTTGTGTGGAATTACTGCCTGAACTGAGATGGAAATAATCAATATGTCCTCACTTACAAAACTCATCTGCATGTCGACTCCATCTCCCTGGCTGTCTCACTACCAATTCATTGCACAGGAGGCCCAATAAAACATGCTGGTGTCATTGATCTGTTTTATTCATAGCCAAAGATAGAAATGCATCATTCAAAATTAATGGAAGGGCTTCTACTTACTGCCCCATACAGATGGAAGTATCCTGCAAACCAACATGGTTGGAATGTAGAGGTGGGATTCAAGCAAGCAGCAGCATGTTGAGATCTATCACAAGGTTTGTGTGCTTCAGGGTTAACCTCTGGTGTTCAGAACTTCTGTTGTGTCAAGGTCTTGGGCCATATCATATGTGGCAGAGTAAAAGCAGAAAGGCTTTTTTCTTGGGCAACTTCATAATATTCATCACTTCACATTACAGAGAAGTTTGCAGTGGAACCTGTGTCTGCAGTTTCAGTAGATTTGCCTGGAGACATTTGAGAAGTTAAGACGTTATTGTCTAGCCCTTCATTAATTATGGTGTTTGTAGCATCTATGGGGAAGAATTGATCTGTGATGTATTGATCATATACAAAAAGTGTGGACATGGAACATGGTATTAGAGAAAGTGTTTATCAAATAGCAGAAATTGCAGCAGGTTCTGTTTTATGTGAACAAATGGAGGGAAAACCAGCACTGGAAAATGTTACCTAGGGAGATGGAAACTCCTGTCTCTCCACACTTGCAGCTACCTCTTGGCCTCATAGAAGGTTCTTGTTCTACTTATCTATGCACACCTGGAGAAAGTCAGCAGTCTGTCTTGCTCTATTGATAATAAGAAAAGCAGGAGCGTGGAAACAATCATGTGCTCTGGATGACCTGATGATGCTAGCAAAAATCTTTGCCTAGAGACCTCAGAGGAACAGTTGTTGCTGCCTCTTGAAGAGGACGTATGTGTCTGATTTGAAGTTCAGCTGGATGAAAAGAATTGTTTGTGATTTGTCTCCAATGGTCACTTAAATGGATTTAGGGAAAAGTGTAATTAAAAGGAAAAGAAACTAAGCTAGTTTCCCATTCCTTACCCAGTCAAAATGACTGATCAACATGTGATGCTGCTTCTTGTCCTCTTTAGGTTCTTTGGCACAGAAATTGCCAATTATTTACTAGGAGAAAATATTCCTTAGAAAGCAGTTTTCTTTTCCAGGTATCTCATTTGTGACCTAGTTTAAGTTTGCCTATTGATCTTGGAGGTGAAGAGCAAAGGAAATAATCTATTGGATCAGATGCCTCTGAAGGGAAGGAAATTTGGTTAGTAAGCACGGGTCTAGAAGAGTTTTCACTCTTGTTCACTTTGTCATCTGTTTTTTTTTGTCCTCAGCTCTAGTCAGTATGACTGCTGAATCCCAGGGAGTCTTTTTACTGTGATAATCCAATATTTATACAAAGGAAACATGGTCCTGCAGTATACAAGATCTTCAGTCACTACTTTGTCCTGTGCAGCTAGTTTTCAGATGTTGCAAATCTGAGTCTGTCCAGCCTTGTTTTTACAAATGGAGTAAAGGAAAAAGGAGATCAAGGAAAAATGGTTGAGGAAAAGCCAGATATCTCTTAATGATATGGGTGCTGGAAATAGTTCAAGTTACTCTTCTATCTGAGAGAGAACAAGACCTGAAAATGGTATGTGGAGCTAAAGACTTAAGTCAGATTTATAGGACTAAGCTGGCTGCCAACAGACTGTAATGGAGTAAAGTCTAATTGCATCTGCAAACAATCTAGCCCATCAATGGGCACCAAGAGGGCCCAAATTCTTCACTCCCAGACTGAAGCCCAGCCTGACCTGCCACCACAGAGCTGCTCCCAGGTTCAGACTTACTGGGCGTCACTGCAGAGAAGCAAACCAAACCCTCTGGCTTATTGGAAAATCTGTTTTCAGACACAAATTGAGTTCAATAATTGCTCGACCAATTATTCTTTTCTTGAATTTACTGCATCCAGTACATACCTAGAGTATCTTAAGAGTTTCTCTCTAGCATCTGTCTTACTGGGAAGGAAAGAATTGGACTATATGGCAGATCTTAAGCCAGAATAAAACAAACAACAGTTCAGCTGGCTTCCTGGAGGACTTCGTGAAGCTGATAAAACACTTTGTTACCCAGACAAGTTCTTGTTTCTTAGATTTCAGAATGTTTTCTAGTTTAACCTCATCTCCTTCAAGCTCCACTGGGTTTGATTTCCACTGAACTTTAAATAAAATTAAAGCAGAAAACTAAGGGTAAGGACTAGCACTGAGGACAATTTCCCCCAACTCCATTGCCCGAGAGCTTGAATGCAGCAATGCAAGAGGAAGATACAGAGAAGGGAAGGAAATAACTGTTAATCGCAAAGTTTGTTCTTTCCCTGTTTTTTATTTTAGTACTTGTCAGGGTAGATCAGTGCCTTTGCTAGGTCTGCTGGAAGGCAGACCTCTTGGCTAGAGCTGCCTCTACTGCTGCTCCCTGCAGAGTGCACAGGATCCATTAAGGAAGTGAAGGACATGTTTTGAGGGAAGCTTCATCCTTTCACATGTTTAATACTGTTGCAAGCCTGATAGGAAAGCTGAATTGGAAATCTTGCTGCTTGTTTTCCTTTTTGAAGCAATTTTCTCCCCTATTCCTTTATTCAGATTAAATTAATCTGGCATCCAGAACGTGACCCACCACCAACTGTGACTTCATCACACATGAAGTGCGTATGCATTATGTTTTTTGAGGAGTTTTAGCAGGGCTGAACTGTGGCTAAGCACCTGTAGCCTACCTCAGAAGGCTGGCTTTGTATTCCAGCTCGACATACAGCCTATACTGTACCATAGAACTGACAGTGTGTGCTTCAAAGACTGTTTTATAGGAATGATGGCTCTTGAAACAGTTCGTTTCACCTTTTTTTTGTTGAGGTTACAATTAACAAAATGTAGAATTTTCATTTTGACAAATCCTGTATTTAGTTTTCAGAAATTTCAAGTTTAAGATATTTGCAGAAAGGAAGGCTGGCAGGTGATAACATAAGATTCTAGTTTGGATAGGAAAATTAATCCCGTGTATTTTACCATTCCTCTTATAAACCAGTGTGAAGAAATAACTTTGAAAGCAAATCTTTTTGAATCATTTTCCTTTCCCCCGAGTTCATTTTTAGTATTAAGAAAAGTGATTTTTATAAATGTTTAAGCACTAGAAAACATCAGGTGGGGTTGTGCAGATATTTTAAGTATAATCCTTTGGGTTGTATTTTCCTTCCATGAAGCTATCATAACCCCTGTAAATGTCAGTGGAAATTAGGCATTTATATTAATGGAGGCTTCCCCCTCCCCTCTTGGTTCTTAAAGGTGGGATTTTTGCTTTGCATCAGTGATTCAGAAGCAAGACTGAATTTCATCAGCATTTCCTCTGAAGGAGGTTTTGCTTGTTTGAGAGATCTGCTGGCAAGCAGCAATTGTTTAGAGGGGCTCTTTAGAATCTAATTTACAATGAAACAAATTCAAATAATATGCAAAAGTAAAATTAAAGTGTATCAATTAACATACAAAAGTAGAACTACAACACATGTTCAGCTTAACAACTCCTCGGAGGGTACAGCAGCCCATAGAAGGGAAACAACGCTAAGCATGCAAAGTGAACAGCTCCTTGGGGGGGAAAGGAATGGGAAAATAAACCCAAGGTTCCTATTAGAGAATGAAAAGCAAACAAGGTTTTAGAGTGAACTTCGTGGGTGAGGGGCAAAATCAGCTTAACACTCTTTTGAAACTGTCCTGTGGCTGAAAAAGAGCTTGCCTTTGGCTTGCTTTGGGTTGGATAAACAGAATGTGGTATCAGATGTCTGGGGTTGTTACTAGGGATCTGCATCATGTTAGCAGCTGAAGATCATAGCTGAGTGTAGATCCCATTATGCCTGGTGTTGTACATCTTCAAAGACATGATTATTGCACTGAGCAACTAATGGGCTTGAATTTTTATGTTTTCTAAAAGCCAACATAAGAAAGGAGATGTTACTCTTGCCCCATTTTACAGAATAAGGTAAATTAAGTGACTTGCCCAGAGTACAGACTTCAATTCTTCTCTCCCCCATCTTGAATTAGAAGCTGTCACTCCTCTAAACCTATGCCTTAGTATTCCTGCTTTGCACACCATTCTGCATTCTTCTGCAACCCTATAAGAGCAAGGAAGATCTCTGCTTCTGGGTATATTGCCTCAGAAAACATGGTGACGTGGTGGTGTTGGCTACGAGCATCTCTATAAAGCACAGAGGTAACATCTACTTGACATAGCCCCAGGGCTATAGAGGGCACTCTGGAAAGGAGGGGGGACTTTAGATGATGTCTAACCACAGGATGCCTGTGGAATTGTTGGCACCTTGGTATGAATTCGACTATCTGCACCACCTTACTTCAAAATGAACTCAATCCATTTCTGGGGTAGTTCGTCCAATTAGTGAAAAAGCAGCTGCTGAATTCGGAAGGATACAGGCATGGGAGCACAGGATGTTTGGCTTTGCAAAGTCTGGTGGAAAAGGGGGAAGAATTTCTCCGTTGTGTAGCCAAGCCCCAAAGGAAGTGCATCAGTGCTTGTCTGAATGTTAAGTGTGTGATTAAGCACTTTGCTGAATCAAAGCTTAAATCATTACTGTAGGCAAGGATTGTGTCCATATTTTTCTCTGTACACAATAGATTAATGCATTCATGTGTTCTTTCAAATTTCAACAGATTTTTATTGGGTGCTTTGGTATTAAGTATATTTGCTAGGGATCTTGAAATGTCTTGTATGCCAGTAATGATGTCACTATGGAATATATATGCAACTTAAAATTTAAGCAACTGATAACTAAAAACTACAGTGCATTTATATTTCCTGCAGACCCCACAGACTGTCCTGTTGTTGGCTCTTGGAGCAAGGGTGAGCATTTAGGAGAGGGCCTCAAAGGGGACTGCAGGCAGAGGAGGGGTAAATAGATGTTTTGGGTTCCCCCTCACCTTGGGGTAGTACTTATTGACTGGGTGACTGCGTGTTAGGGGTTAACATGTCCTTGTAGGTGAGATGCTGACTGGTATAAGGTGGTTTTGAGTCTGTTCTGTGGCTGCTGGATCCAAGCCAGGGCTTGGGGAGCTCTAGTGACTCACGCACAGCAGGTTGCGATAGCCATTCTGGGAGCCGGGAGAGCAAGGACTGTCTGTGTCCAGCAACTGCAATAGAAAATCCTCTTTGCATTAATCACTGCTCAGCCCTGTTTCTTCTCTGCCTTGACAGACCCTATGCTGACCACTTTGGACGATTAATGATCCAATACCCTTTTTTTAAGGCTGTGGGAGCATCATAGTCAATGTCAGGTTTCAGCTTGGGCCATTTGTTTTATTCATTTCTCCCACTTCTACTAGCATTTCAACTCAAATCACACTTTCCTTTTCCCTTTTGCTGTATGCTTTATATTGTGGCTGGTACAGAAATGGGGTTCCTGTTCTACTCACAGGTGCCTGCAATTCACTGAATGACTGAAGAGGTCCTTATATAAAAGGTTTGCAGTGGGCTTTAGGATCTGTCTGCTTGAGAAGCACTATGTATAATGTGTTGTTATTAATATTGCTCATCATGCTGAAATAGTTACCTTTTCCAGATGAATCATCACTGGCATAGCATTATTCAGTATATTGAAACTACCAGAAAATAGTGTTTTTCTAGGAGTAATATTCCCTCAGCACATTAGTTAGTAAATGTCAGACACAAATTGCTCATGATTTCCCTTAGATCAAAGGAATATTTCATAACAGGTGCAATATGATTTTTTGCCTTCAAAAGAGAATGTGAGAGTCAGCATGAGATACAACCTATGGAAGAAGCTGTCTGGGATAAATCAGATTATTATGAGGGATGTGTAAAAGGAAGGACAGTTTCTATTTGAGATCACGCGTGTTGTCCATGGTCTTGAAAGATGAAATATTCCGCTCTGGTGTGTAGTACTTGAAGGGCAGGCTGAATGCAGTGAGCGCAGGCGTTCTTGCTAGCAACTCGGGGAAAACTACGTTCTACTTTGTACCCAGTCTCACACACCAACATATAACTGATTATGCTGTTGCCTTTTTCCTTCCCTTTTCTTCCTTCCTTCTACCACATCAGCAAGCAATGCTAAATTACTTGTCACACTAGATTGGGGGGTGCAACTGAAATAAGAGAATAAAAAATAATTTTGTGGTTTTAATAGCGGAAGTGGAGCTGGGTACTGCTGTGTCAAATGGTCTTTAAAGCTCAGGAGTTATGAGATGGTTCTAGCTTCCACGTTGCCATGTAAAATCCTGCAATACTTCAATACAAGGGTAGGAAAGAAAGAAGAGCAAGGGGTCTGAGTCAAACTACCAGACGTTTGGACTTGTAGCAATGCTAGTTATTCCCATGAATAAAGCAGAGGTTCAGCAACGCATTTCATAGGGTGAAAGTGAGATGTAAAATTTCTGTAGGTGATACAACCTGGCCTAGGATGCAGCAGGAGGCTGTGTCCACCTTGAGCAGGATTTCTTGACATTTGCTCTGGATGAGAGTCTTGGCATTTCAGAAGTTTGGGGCTATTGCTGCCAAAAGTGTGAAGCCAGGTTACAGTGTCTGCAATCCAGCATGGCAATTTGTGTCTTTATGAACAAACAGCGGTGAAAATAAGTAATCTGATCTGGGTTTTGCAGATGGAGAAATCTAAACAGTAAAATTAAGACATATTCAAGGTTGCATAGTGCATGCATGGCAGGATGATATGGAGCCAGCAGTTTCTGAATCCCAGATCAGCTCCCTCCTCCCACAGCAAAAATCTGCTTCCCACATAGGTCTTGAAGTTATTAGCAGCTGTTTCCAAACTGAAAGCTGCTTTCTGAAATTGGAGCATAAAAATAATCTTTCTCCTTCTACTCAAGCCTCATACAAACCTCCACAGATAGAGAGGAATGGAGAATTAGGGAAAGCAAAATATTCCTTTTTATTTAATCCTGTAGCAAAAACACATCCTTCTTAAAACCATACTACAAACGGAAAACCTGTGCTGCTATAGATCTTGTTACTAAAAAGGAGTCTATCCAAGCAATCTGTCCGCCTGCCTTTCTTGCTGTGCTGGTACTTTTCTGAAACTGCTGAGTCTGCATTTTTACTCCTCCTCACACTCTATCCAGAGTAAATTATGCCAGACTCTATCAGCTATCTGGACATCTTTCCCATACCATCTTCAATCTTGGCTGGGGGGAGAGGAGGGGGAAGTTATCTGCTTCAGTTTAAACACTATGAAACAAAACAATTCCCTAAAAGAAAGCAGTAGAGATCATCTGAATTTCACATACTTTGGATGGAGGAAGCGTAACTTTACTGTTGTTGAGATTGCTTATTCTCCCTTCACGCTTATGTTTGTTTGTCAAAGGATCATTTGCCAGCCTAAAATGCAGGTAGTGCAGAAACTTCATCTGAAAGCCTGGCAGGGAGGAAGCAAGCATGATTGCTTTGCTTATATCTTAAGGTTTCCCCCCCCCCGTGACCCTGACTTGATTGTGAAATTCTGACAAGGGGACTGCTCCTAGTGCCTGGTTGTGTGGGTTTTTGTGTTTTTTTAAAAAAAGGTCTAACTCAATCCTGAACAGGGCCTGGGAGGGGTGTGACACTTGTAAGTAGTAATGAGATGCCAATTGGACAGGTCATCGAAAGCAAAATTTGTCTTTTATCTCTCCAGGGTACTCTCTAGCCATGACAGAGAGCAAGTAAGAGATGTATGAAGTTTACCTCGATTTCTTAGCAGACAGAAGTAGAGGGTGGAGTGCTGTGCATAATGTGAAGTATTGTTGAACTATTAGGTATGAATAGTGATTTATGTTCACCTAGTACCATGCCATCACTGGAACTCCTAGCCATCTGATCAGCTATAGATTCCTTAAACCCCTGGGATAGCAGAAACCCTCTGTACTGCCTCATTCTAGCATGAAAAGATAAGACCCTGATATTTTACTGAGAGGAGAAAAGACACTGTGCTTTCCTTTATTTGAAGGTAACTTTAGAAGAGAAAAGGTTCTTGAGCATGTCGTTCTCAGAGCACAGCATGCTTTTCTAGCAAGCAGAGCCTGTTTGTCTGTGTCACCTTAACATTTAGTTGTTACTTTGCTGATATCAATTAAGGAGGAAATTCATAAAGGTCGAGTTAGTGGCCTATTATTCAAACAGCCCCAGAAGTTATGAAATTATGGATAACTCTCAGCTAGAATGGCCTGTTTCTTAGCTCATATCATAGCTGTTTGGACTTTGAATTCTATTGCTTTTAGATCAGTCCCTGGGATTTTAGCCAAGGTGAGTTCTCTCTCATCTTCATGTGCAAGACCTAGATGGCATCCTCTTGGAAATTAAGAGAATGTTCCCATTCCCTTTCGTGCTGGGAAAAGTTACCTGTGTTGCCTCAGGTTTTTTTTATCAACTTATGTATAAATCTAAATAAAATTGAAATACCCAAATAATATTTTCCTGCCTACTCGTGGTCAGGTGGCACAATCTTAAGGAGATTAAAGGCTTTTCCCTCTCTTTAGAAATAGTAATTTCATTCTATTTTTAGAGGTGGAGACTGTTTCTGTCTGTATCCAGAGTTGTCCTTTACCCAACATATGCAAATTATAGCCAGCATTACTATGAAAATAGAGTGAAGCCTCTTAAGTCCTGCACAACTAGGACACTTCCACAGCAGTGACAAAGCCCTGTGGTACAGTGTGTTTTCTTTTCCCGGCACAAGGATGGTTCAGTGCTGTGTGAGGCACTCGGTGTATCCGATGTCTGCTGAGCTTTCCAGCCTGCGCCCCAGCGAACGGGCAGCCCTTGTAGTCATTCGGCTCACGCCACATCGCTGTCTGGGAGTCCCTCATTTAGCGATTTATGGGCCATGTCAGCGTAATTTAGTGTCTTAATACTGCTGGTCAAGGACCATCAGCGTCTTCTAAACGTCCGTTGTCCTTGGTAGGGAATGAAAGCAGAACTCGCTCGGAGTCAGCTTTCTGGGCAGCTGAGGGACAGTTGTGTTGAAGGCAGAGCCGATATACATCCTTGGAGATAAAATTATTTCTCTGCTGACAAAATTGGCTTAAAAAGCGGCATTAAAACAAGTAGTGAGGAAGAATGAGGTTTGAAATATCCACTTTGTATGTCTCTGCTATTCCCTGGAGGCAGCAGTGCTCAGGTGTGTTGCAGAATAGGCAGATGAGCAGGTGGCTGCTCTCAAGCAGTGTTGTCCTTGGACCTTGCTCACTGGCCAGCCATCCCAGCTGGGATATTCCATACTCAAGGGCAGGGAGAGAAATGAGTGCTGAAGTGCTTCCAGCAGCACCTGCACTTTGGGGTAAAATATTCATGGTTTTATACTTGAGATGAACCCTGCTTTCAAGGTGAAAAGAAGTTGCGTAAGTGATGCCAGCTTTCTTAATCATCTGCAAACAAGGCTTTCACAACTTGCTCTAATCTAGCCTGGTTCGTGTAGGATAGCAATGGAAAATTATTCCCCTGTAATTCAAAGGCCCACTCACGAGAAGAGTGTTAGAGGTGGCTTTCTACTGGTACAAAGGGAGAATGTAAAAAGGAACGGTCCAAAAATCTGTTAAAAGAGAATAGAAGCTTAAGTAGGAGATTTGTAAGCAAAAAGTAAGGACACAGTGGACTGAGATTACCTGAGTGTGTCTCCTCTGGTGTGGTGCAGGGAGAAAAGACATTACATTCTTTCTGAAGGATTTTGGAGAAGGTTTATATACGCATTTTCTCTTGCAGAAAGGCGTGTGTACACCCTGATGTTAGAGGTCTGTGCTGCTGGACTCGGGTCCTTCAGCCCTTTCTCTCAAGTTCACAACAGGAGGCTCTTCCCTCTCAGTGGGTATTTACATGTTTATTTTTCCAAGTGGGCTTTTGTTCCATTTAGATGCTGAGTGGGTTTTGCACAGGATGTGGCACAGTGGAGGTTCATGTGTGATTGCTCTTAGTGACTTATGATAAAAATAGATAATCATTATTGTCATTCTTTACAACAACAACAACATTCTATGGTGAAGCCTTTTTCTGTTTAATTCCACTCCCTAATCCTCTGGTCTTGTCCCCATCATTGCTCACAGAAAGCCCCAGAGAGAATCACTTTGCAGATTTTCAGAGAAGTTTTTTTCTCCTGTTGAGCCTTGCTCCTCTTCTGCTGGCTTTTTGCAGGGAATCTAGGCAAAGGACATGTAGTGAACCAGTTTGTTTTGCAGCTAGCCTTCTTAAGGGGAGGGGCAGGGAGAAAAAAACAACTCTGGCTTTGAAATTCCCCATGCAGGCAAAGCAAGGCTGCTTTTTGTATTTTTATTCCAATAAGAAATTTTCAGAGAAAGGAGTGAGGAGTTTTTTATCTTGCTGATAGGAGAATATTAAAAACACAGGAGGATGCCATGAGAATGTGTAACCTTCATTGCTCTGAATCTGAAGAGTGGCAAGAGATAAAGTGCCAGTGCCTTTGTCCTATTAGCTGGTCCTGTTTACACTACTGTACAAGTCTGTTGAGGTGTTTAATGACTTTTCACATCACCATGGGGACACTGAGACAAGAGAAGCATTCATTTCCAGTCTTCTCTCCCTCTCCTCCTTTTTTTCACTCCTTTGCCTCACTCTTTGATACTCTTCTATGGTGTTCTGGCTGTCCTCGTTCGTGTGTAATGTTTCTGTTTGGCATGTGTTTGTAGGCACCATCTCTGGGGCAATGGTGCGGGTAGCAGTAAGCAACCAAAGGAATTGGTTCTGTTTTGTGGCAGGACAGTACAGGGAAAGCATCAGTTGGTGGTGGTGCAGCAGAAATATGGGAGAGATGTACAGGCAGCGCGTTCCCAGTTTGAGGACTTCTCTCATCCTGGTGCTGCTGTGCTCCTAGTGAGCCGCCTGCATTTGCTGGTGAGAGCCCCGGGCTGTGTGAGCTGCTTTGCCGTTTACAAACAGCTCTGCGTTCAAAAGTTCACCAGGATTTATAACATGACGGCGCCGCGTGAGTCACCAGCGCTGGGGACTGAACTCACAGACCTTTCAGTCTAAATCCAAGAGCTGCTACAGCCTGAGGTAAAAGGCCACTTCTGAGAGACAAAGGTTGCAGGAGAGCCATAAAACACTCCGTGGCCGGTGGGGAGGGTGGTGTTGGCGTGGAGATAGCCTGTGCCGCGGGGAGATGCAGGGGGTCTGGCTGCCCTGCAGAGCCGCGGCTGCCGCATTGCCCATGGTTGGTGCAGCCCGTGGGGAGAAGGCGGGGGGAATGCTCCAGAGGAAAACTGGAGGTGGGGTGCAGAACTAGGCACCGTGGCAGGTCCTGTGTTGGATGCAGTGGCTGGAGCTAAAAGCTCAAAAGCCCCGGGGTTATTGTCTCGGCAGCGTGAGCTGCACCCAGACAGGGCTTGCTCTGTGCTGCGTGCAGGGCCGTCCCCAGGAGCAGAAGGTCTATAACAGAGGTGGAAAGTGGCTTCAACTGCATTCTTGCTACTGACTTGTAGCGGGTACTGGCAAAATGGATATATGCACTCCCTCCCTTTATCCACAGGCCCCTCGCTTTAGGTCTGCAGATGAGGCTTTAATAGCAAATACTGAGAAGGTTTTACTACAGAGGCCATTTCCTCCTGATAGCTCCCCTCTCAGCCTTGCTCAAAACAAACAGCACTAGGGGCAAGGAGAAAGACTGCTTGAAAGTTATGCAGCAGTCTGTAGCCTTTAAGGTGGGTGGATACTACTTGGATTTCTGCCTTCTGGGTTCTGCTGGTGTCCCTGTGTTTAAAGGAGATGCTGAAGGCATGGGAAGTGAGTAGCCCCTCTCTTTTTGTGGCATGTAACCAAACCAAAAAGCAGCCATAGGTAGGACAGCATGTCACAGTGTATTACTTGGAGAAGGTGTGAATTTTAGCGGTTCCTGACTCTCTGTAGCAGAGGTATCATGCTTGGCTCCTCTGGACAGCTATATAAACATTAACTGATCAGGTGTAAAATGGCCCTGGCTTAGGCCTGGTCCTGCAGTGCTAGGCTACAGCAGCAGCAGCCTGTGGATGTCCTGTCACTGCAGCGAGATCCCAGGGATTTCACTTAGTACGGCACATGGCTGCTCCAGGCAAGCCAAGGGCAGCAAATGCTTGCCTGAGAGAAGCTTCTCTAGGCACCGTCTTTTGCATCCTGACTTTAAATCTCTGTAGTCCACTTCTATGCAAGTGGGACTGTTTGGGCATGCAAAAGAAACACGGTGAATGCATCTGTTGGGAGTCAAGTGTATGTACCCATGTACACTCATACCCAAGAGATTCAGTCTAGATGTCTACACAGTAAGCAAGGCTGCGGAGTCCAATTGCCTTACAGGCACTAAATGGCTGTGGTGGTGAAGGATGTCTTGAGAAGGGTCCTCTAGGTGGGAACTTAATCTCCTTTTTGGTGGTTGACTCCCAGGACCATGGTGATAAGACAGTTCTGTGCAAGGCATTGCAGACACCTGCGCAGAAGGGCTTTGGCTTGAAATAAAGCTGGTAGGAAAACAAGAGAAGATCGGCCCACTGCCCTTCCCACACCTGAAATATCAAGTTTTGGAGCTTTGTTTTCATACTGATGATGTGGGCAGATGGAGAATTTCTTTGTGGAGCAATGTGAAATTTGCCTGTTTATTGCCTAGTGGTGAACAATCTTCACAGCTGCACATACTTGCGTTCCTGATGCTGCTTGCATCTCACGTGTTTCAGAGGACCAGTTGGTCTGCTAGGCTGTTGCTGGCTCTAGAAGTCCTACCCTTAATTTGATCCAGAATTTTCCAATGTGAAAAATAATAAGGTCTGCAAGAAGTCATGGGGGAGTTCCTTAAGGGTCCCTGTCCCATGAAGCAGAAGCTTGTGGAGGTGTTGATATTGCCAGCCTGCTCGATAGCAGTCTCAGTGTAACTGAGGCTAATAAAACTGTAGATTTGACCCCATTGTCTTTTAATCACAGCTCAGACCATGGCTGATATTAGAGATAAACAGTGGAGACACCAAAAGCATCTTGAGAAAATAGTATGTGTTCCAAAAATTGTGCTTTTGTCAAAAACAATATTTTACTGGAAGGAGTCTGTTTCAATGATAGTTCCAGCTGGGAATAGTTGAAACAATTTAAATTTTGTTTTGGTATCACTTCACTATTTTCATAAAATACAAGCGCCAACTGCATTTATTATGACGGTTCACACTATAATAAATACAAATGTCTATGGCCAGTGTTTTGTAATATTGTGCTACTTTGATGTAACCAAAATGGACCATTTTTCTATTGAAATGTAGTGTTGCAACACAATTGCAATACAATATTTTAAGTAACAAATCATCTCTAAAATTTTAATTCAATAATACCAAAATATCAAAATTTTTTGAGTCATATAAAAAGACAGACAGTTTTCTATGTAATCCATTCTCCTACACGAGTAATTTTTTGATTTGAAAGATGTGAGAAATAACCTACTTGACAATTCTGAAATAACTCATTCAACAGATTAGAAATGGATGGAACTTGTTCTTCTTCAAAATTAAGTGATAGGATAAGGCCACATGTGCATGGGAATATAGGAATGAATGTGCATGTTATCACTTAGAGTATTTGACATTGGGATCAGACCCCTTCTGTGCTAAATATTGCACATTCCCACAACTTAAAATCTCAGTAGATGAGGCAAACGATATAGCTGCACAGCCAACTGCAGTTGTGTTTGTGACAGGTTTAAGACACCTTGGCTAACATGGGCTTGCGCTCCCAGGTAGCAGCAGCAATGATATGAAAGCTTTGGCTTTAGACAAGATACTGGCATCGAAAAAATAAATTTCTTGGAAGTTCTAGGGGTGTGTTTGCTTGGCCCTTTTAACAGGTTACAGCAATGTGTAGAGCACTGTGGTGGCCTGAATTCTCGTCAGCTTTGCAGCAGAACAATAATTGTCCTCATGTCCCTCAAGTCCTCACTGTGTATCTCAGCCATGATGCCTCTCATGCACATGCAGTTAGAGGCTGCTGTTCTTTAAAATGAAACGTGTTGATTTCAAAACCCACTGAAGACTGCACTTATCTTCTGATTATTCACTTTACGTTCTGATTTTTTTTTTAAATGAGGGATAGTGACAAAGAAAGTTGCAAGCCCTTTTCAAAGAATAACCCCAGCACATGGCAGAGTACAAAGGCTTCCTAGGAAAGAAAAAGGACCTTAGTACTCCCATGTCTCTGTATAAGCACAAGCTCTGTCTGTATATATGCTAGCTGAGCTGATGTCATTCAAACAAGTGTGTTTTGTCAAGTATATTGCTTGGAAGACCCCGAGTCAAAACATGAGTTATTTATGCATACAAAAAATTAATCCTCAAATGATTAGCTTACGAATGCATGTCCTGCAAGTAATTGTTGGTAGTAGTTTAATAACAAGAAGCAAAGTCAGGAGAAAATTCTGCTCTTAGTTATTCTGTTAGAGAATGTGGCTGCTAGTAATGAAATAATAATTAATTCACAGAGTTATACATTTGCTTTATTTATGGATGCGTTCTTTACTTATACATGTTTTTATTGCTCAGTGTTTAAAATGCACTAAGGGCATGGAAGACACAGTAGCGGAGCCCTTGTGCTGTTCAGATCCTGTGCCATGACACTGTGGAAAAACACCAGCAGTAGAAGGGGTCAGATCCCCAAGTTCTAGTGCCTGCTCAGCAGTAGTCTAGGAGCTGGCTGGCTGGGGGTGGTGGTGAAGTTTTGGATCCCGCTGGAGTCAGGAAAGAGCCAGAATATGGTCCACAGTAAGTCTGCTTGTCTGGGCTGACAATGACACATCCCTGCTGCAACACTGCCAATCCCGGTAAAAATCATGGTGTAAAACGTCAAAATCCTGAAATGTACTAAGGAAAATAACAGCATATGGAAGATTACTTTTATTTGGCACACTTGCTTTTGAGAATTTAGGAGCTACGTTTTTAAGCTTTTCCTCCTCCTCTTATTGAAGGAAGGTTAGAATTTTGTTCTGAATTATTTTTGCGAAAGAGATAGTCAGAAAATCCTTTAACACTTTGGCTTAAAAATATCAGGTTATTACAAAATGTGTGGTGCAATAAGATCTTTCAGTGTTGTCTCTTGCTCACATTTGTACCTAGATGTACCAAAGTCTATTTGTATGAGCAGGGATTTGCTCAAGTGGATTTTTCTTTTTTTGAGGGGAAAAAAGGAGGTAAAATCTATCTGCAAAAATTGATAGGAAAACAGGCTTTTTTTTCACCCTTTTTTTTATTCCCCCAAGAGGTTTACAGTCTGGTCTCTCTGTGAAAATAAATGGGTGAGGCCAACAGTCTGAAAGCCTTGCTGAATGATGCAATGATATGTCTTAAAGCAGTAATATTTCATGGCAAATAATTTTTCTCTAAAAGAGACAAGATGCTGCTGTTTTTCTCTTAACTACACCTGTTTTCTTACCTTTCTTTTCCAGAAACCTGGTTCAAATCTAGCCTAGGGCTTGGTGGTTGTACTTAGCTGATTTTGGAATGTCTTGGTAGCACCAGCCAGCCAGTCGCAGTTCACTTGCTCAATGGAAAGTCACTTATGGTAAAGAGCAGCCAAAATTTGGGGTTTTGAATCCCAAGCAACCTCTCAGTGGTAGACATGGTCTCACCAGCTGATGCTTGAAGGCACAGCAGAGAGATCTCTGGTGCATGGGATGGCAGGCCTGGTTGCTGTAGGAAAAGCCATGCAATTGGATGGCATGAGATGAAGACAGTCCAATATTTTCAAACTAAGAATTTCCTGAGAACAATTCAATTTAGGAGGGGAGGAGAACCACAAATATTATCACTGATTCTTCTTCCTTTTCTTCTTCCTCCAATTTGGTCTTTTTTCAAAATACTTTGTCACAAAAAATATTTTCAGCTGCTTCTTCTGAAAACACCTGTAGGCTTTATTTCTCTTCAGTAATCCATTTTATTTCAAAATATTTCCTTTGGAAAATTATCCAACTAAAAAGAATTGGAAGGAGAAAAAGCAGCAGCAATGACATTCTTCTGTATATTTTTTTTTTAAAGACAGACAGACCAACAATCATCAGAAAGAGTTTAAGAAAAAAAATTGCTTAATTTTTAGTCTCCATGGTAGGGGGAAAAAAAAGTCATGCTCTGCAAACTCGTGCTGATGGGCTTCTCGGTGGCTCACGCAGACGGACGACGCATTTTGGTGCATGGTCTCAGAAAGGAGACAACTGGCTGCTTTTGCCTCAGGTTTGCTTTCCTACGGCTGTGATTCTTGCAGGGATATTACCAGAAACAAATCTTCCCAACCCAAGTACAGCATCACACAGCTGACTTAAGTGTATTATGGGTTTATTTTCACTTTCCTCTGAAGTGTCAGATGTAGGACATTGCCCGAGGCAGAAAACCAGACACCACGTACCGATGACCTTACCCAGCACTGAAAATCCTGCGAGCCCAACGCACAGCTGTTTTCTGGCTCAGGAATTGTATTGAATTGCTCCAAACCTTCTCCTTTATTATTATTTGTTTTAGATGAACACGAGGTAGGTGTGTTAGGACTGGGCACTCTGGAGCAATAAGTTCATGGGCTGCTGCCGGCAGCTGGGGCAGGGGAGGAACGGGCATGGGTCTGGCAGGAGAGCACAGCCCCTTCGCATCGAGCTCAGCGGAGTGGTTTGCTGCACGTGGATTCAGCACCAGCAGTACAGTGTCATTTGTGTGCATGGGAAATGTTAGTGTACAGTCATGTGTAAATAGGACTGGCAAGCTCCTCACCAGTGTATGCAGTGCTGTGACACCGCTGAAAAGTATTGGTGCTCTTTTCTTTTAAACCTTTTCCTCATCTTTCAGTGGGTTTACTCTTTTGATATGGCTGGTCTAGGGCTCCTTCACTATCCTGCCCACCCTGAGCAAATTGCCATCCCGCTTCTCGCTGCCCCGTTGCCTCTATTTAGTGTGACTGCTATTTATCATTCAGCTCTGGAAGGGAATGAGACAAACCAACCCACCCCTGCGCTGCACTAACATTGTGAGCTTTGTTGTCTCCCACTTCCACCTAACGCTATTCATTAGCCTGAATATTTGCGGTGTGTTTGGTAGCCTGGGCAGAAGGCGTTGATCTTTTTGCTTTCTGCTAAGAGGCAGTGGGTAGCAGGGAGAAGCAGGGGAGGGAGAGGCATCGACTGGCCTGCAATGGTGACTCAGCTGGAACTGCTTGGCAGGGCTGTTTACGTGCTCGGAAGAGGCAATTGCAAAGCATGTCTTAAACTGAAATTTGCAGGAGGGCTTCCTTTCAGCCTGGCAGAACTGTTGCTGTGTTGATTGTCGTGGGTTTTGTGTTGTAGCTTTTGCAAATCTGTCTCGTCTCGAAATAGTCCAAAAGGTTTATTTCACCTCCTGCTCCAGCCAGAAGGGGTCTGAGTATTTGTGTGTGCACGGGTGTGTGTTTTTTATCTCCAGCCCTGCAGCAGTTTCAAAAGCCAAGCAAATGCTAAACACAAATGCTTAAAAGGCATTGGGTTTTTTTAATGCCCCTCTGGTTAAAAGGAAAAAGGTAAATGGGAACAAAAACAGAATAGAAGAAAACTGCTTCGTGTACGAGGGAAAGAGAAAATGTAAAGAAATAAGATGCTAAAAATGAAATGCCCCAGAACAGCTCCTCTGCAGACAGAAAAGTGTCTACACCATAAGCCTCTTTTCTTTGCTTTCTCTTTTTTCTTTTCTTTATGAAGAAGTTTAATTTGTAGCTGACAGATCGATGGTCCATTATACTTATTTACACTCTGGCAGAAGCGAGTCAGGGTCACTTACAATGATACCCCCATTAAAGGCTCTTTATACAACCAGAGCAGTATAAAAAGGATGTGGTGATATGGAAAGGCTGGTTTGCAGCCCCTGTGAGAAGTAGCATTGCCACCATAACACACTTCTAAAATGTCTGGCAGGCCTTTTTGGCTCATTCCTGTGAGTTAGTGCTGTTGCTTCCAGCAGCCATTGCAGTCCTTGAGATTTATGGATTTGAATAAGCTTTGGGTCCTGAAGCCAGTGAGCGTGAGTGGGAGAAGGGCCATCCACCCTGGCTCCAGAGGTCTTGAGTTCATCCCCCCTATCCCACAGGTCTGTGGGGTTTTTCTCATCTGCCCAAGCAGGCTCAAAGGGACTAATCTTGCCAGATGTCTCACCCCATCCTTTCCTTCCTTTGGCTTTATATGATGAGACAAGGCTCTCAGCTTGCAGTGCTGTGTGCTGACGTTACCTTTTAGACAGACTTGGTCATGTTTCTGGAAGTCAATTCATGCAGTTGCTATACACGTGACCAGGAATGCACCTATGACCTGTCCGTTAACAGAAACAAATCCACCAGGATTCCACCTCCAGAGTTGAAGAGCTCCATGTAGAGCCATCGCACCCCTGAGACACCTATTTTCCATCACCCCACAGGCTACAAATGGCCTCTCTGATGCTACCTATGAAAATAATTTCTGCTTCAGGGCTACAGTAAAACACTATGGGGTGAATTGCCCACCTGCCTGACCTGTACTGGGTATGAGCTGAGGGAAGGAGGAGTGGCATTAAACATTTCAGGGCAATTTTTATACGTGGATATTTGGTCACAGCAGGTACTGGTCAGGTCAGGCTGTGATCAGGGCTGAGTTGTCTGTGGCTGCAGGATGGTAGTCCAGTAGCCAGGGCCTGGGGAGAGAGAAGCACCTCCAGCAATGCTGTCTTTTCTCTCCAGGTTAGTCTCCTACAAGCACTGCAGTAGCCCTTTGCCATCAAAGGATTTTCCACCACAGGGAAATCCCTCTGAGACCATTTTGGATGGGGTTACAGCTCCTCTGCATTGCCAAGAGCAATGCCAAGTGACCAGATGGCACTAGAGAATCAGGCCTCAAAGTATTAGTCAAAAAGCCCATCTCCTCCTCCCCTTCAATTCCTTATTTGTCTGTTGGCACAGAGAAGATTTCATGTTCCCAGAGCTGGACGCTTGTCAGCATCCTCACAGCTCACCCATCCACCCACATCCACCCCCCACCCCCTGAACAAGCTGCTCAGACTACAGATGTGATGTGTCTTTAGCCATCGAGGACCCATTACTAAGGGATTTGTATTCAAGAGGGGTTAGGTTATGTATTCTTATTGTGGGGTTTTTTCTTTAGTGTACCTTGTATTTAATTTGGCAGAAAGCTCTGTTGGAGCTGCTTTACCTTTACTACATTGTTATTCAATTGTATTTCCCTTGATGAAAAACCTGGCAGTCTGTTGCTCAGTGACAGATGTGCTAGCTTTGGTTGAATCACCACCACTAGGCTTATTATCAGTTTTACTAATGTTTGCTGTTTTACACTATAACAGGTAGGGTGATTCATTCAGTCAAGGCAAACACACAGACACACATATGCATACACAGATTTAGATACAGCACACACACACCCCCTCACCCCGCACACATACAGAGGTGAATCAGCCTAAAATGATCCTTCCTTTATGTGTTTCTTTGACAAAATGCTCCTGGATCCCCTGCCTGTGTGTCCTTTCATCACTGAGCAGCTATCCATGAGTAAATATCACTTCCTAGAGGGGCAGGGCTGCAGGGCATCTGCTATAATTTCAGTCACCAGGACAAAAAAAATCCTTACTAACCGCAGACAGCTCTGAATAGTGGTTAGGTCACGTCTGTGTAAGATTAATGGAATGCTTCTTCAGTTAATTCAGGTTGCAGAAATTCATATTATTCAATCTAGAAGTCCTGAATTTGCTTTTTGCAAGTGACTTATCCAGCACACCCGCTGCACATGGGGAGCTTTCCTGCTCTTGCATGCGCGGCAGGGATTTGTGACTGTTCAAGTTAATTGCGTGGGTTAAGATAAGTGTGAGCCTGAGCCTGTTTTAACAGACGGGACTCCCCAGTCCCCTGCAGTGTAAATCCAAATGCCTCTGCAAGGTGTTGGTATGCGAAGGCCTTAGGAAAGCAGTGCTGCCTAAATGTGGAGCTGTACCATCGGTCCAAGCTGTTCCAGTCAACAGTGTGATGAGTGTGCAGGTTGCAATGCTTAGGGCAGGTGAGCCTGCTCTGAATCTCACACTCAGCACATGTTTTGCTGCAGGTTTTCCTTCTACAGGGACAAATCCTGTTCTTGGATCCCATAACAAGAACTTCATATAACATCATTGACTGTCCTAGGTCTTTAGAATATCCCTAGTGCCTCCCAAATGCAAGTGTCCTAGCATCAGAGGAGCTCATTGCTAGTCAGTGGACTCCTCCCTACAGGAGATGGAGTTGGTGGTGGGCCTGGGAGGAGGATCAATCCAAACGCTTCAGAAATTGCCATCTGTGTCGCAATCCAATTCAGTGCTCCAGAAAGCTGCTTTATTCATCGTGATTTTCTCATCTCACGATGTCAGGGAGCCTGAAGTGTTTGCAGATTTAATTCTGTACATCCACACTGAAAACTCTGGTGGTTGTTCTGAATAATGTAAATCTCTGAAGGCTACAAAACTGGGACAGAAATCTCCTAAGAACAGGTTTTCTTATGGGCCTGCACCCTCTAAACTGCTCTGTCTCCCAGCTTTCAAGGTGGAATTGGCCATGTGGTGAACTGTAGCTATAGAAAAAATTAATTGATTAAACCACGAAAACTTTGGCTTCATATTTAGTGTGATTTTAAGGCACAGTATTAGGCAGTTTATATACAAACCGCCTAGTCTCTTTAATTAAAACTCACAGGGACTAGTTGTAAAATAATGAATGTCTCACTCTGCAGTATTGAAACTTTGTCTAACGAATTCTTTGCCTTGTCTGCCTCTGTTTCCATCTGACATCCTGTATTCATTCACAAGGTGTTCCTCTTAATGAAAACAAGGTCACTCTTTCAGCATTTGATGGTCAAGAAAGGAAAAGGTGATAGAACTGCAGCCTTACAGAATGTGTTATTTTTTTCTCCTTCCATAATTGCAAAGAACTTCCGTTGATGTCGACAGGACTTAGGCTTGAATAGCAAGAGGAGAATAGGTGCCAGATAGGACCATAGGACAAATTGGAGTTCCATCCAGATATTC
The DNA here is from genome assembly GCF_034619465.1 of Leptosomus discolor. Lineage (NCBI taxonomy): Eukaryota > Metazoa > Chordata > Aves > Leptosomiformes > Leptosomidae > Leptosomus > Leptosomus discolor. Next base: position 6,134,698 of record NC_141409.1, read on the forward strand.
AGTTTCTCAGGTCGATTTTCCACTTTTGTCTGTCATTGCCTTATGCGACAATAATACCAGTTCTTAAGAAGGAAGCATTTGTTCTTCTCTGCTTATAGGCTAATGTCTAATACTTATTAGTAAGTAATATTGATGTTGCATACAGGGACTAAATTTGAGATCTGAACCTTGCAGTGATGCCCTCCGTACAGATACATAATAGCAGGAGATGCCTGGCCTGACAAATATACCAGCCAAAGAATGCAGGAAGGAAAGTTTTATAAAATTGCCTTACAGATAGGGAACTGAGGAAGAAAGGCAAAGTTTTTTCATGTTATGCATGGGCCATATAGCAGTAATAGAGCCTAAACCCCCATCACCCTGTGCCTGAGGGTACACCCAGAGCAGACTGGAGGAAGAGATGTGTAATTGATCTAGCAGCTTCATGTCACCTTGTTCTCCAGGGTAATTTCTTTCATTACTTCTTAGAGCAAAGAGATACGCTTTGGTGCAGCAGTGTGCAAACACTTCTCACTGGGGTTTCCTGGTCTCTTGCCTGTCTCTTTGGCCTCCTGTGAAGCTCCTGAGCATCCATCCCTAACTGCTGCTCTGCTGAGCTTGTCCCTTTCGTAGCTTCCCTTAGTGTAAAAGGTTATTCTTGCCTTCCTGCCACAGGGCGCTACCCCCAGAATGGTTTCCCACTGCAATATGGTAGGATGGGGTTGAAAGACCCTCATTGTTTTTCATTATAAGTCCCACCTACCAAAGTGTGTGTGAGACTGTGGCAGAGAAATCCCATGCTGAAACACGACCTTGTGTCCGCTGCACTGAGGTGCGGAACAACTCCCTCTGGTGTGTCCAAAGGGAACCTTTGCTGGGGTTGGTTGCTCGTGTAGTGTAGGGAGGTGTGGTAGAGGTGGGCTAGGGAGAGGCTGTACATGCAGAGGTGCTAATTAAAGACTGGCCATTTAATATAATTTAGGCAAGAGCCAGTGATTAATAATAATCTAGAAGGTGATAGCATCTCTCTTGATCCTCTGTAGCTGACCTATCAGATCACAGTCCTGCAATGGCAGAATTATAGATCCATGATTTTTTTTCTCCTACTGTATTTTCTTAAATAGGAGTTGCCTTTCTCTCTCTGTTAGCCTGTTTGTGAGACCTTAAGGATTTTTCCTGATTCTCTGGGAACCTGTGATTGGAAAAGATGATTATTTAGCATAAATTGGCATAGTTCCCTTATCCGGTCCTAGGAAAAGTAAATGGCCCAGCACATCTGATAGCTAGCAGGAAGAGCTGACCTGCACTGCAAGGTTTTTCCCTAGAAACAACCTGGAAAATATCTTTGAGCAACACATGTTGGGGTGGGGGAAGGGGGAAATCACAATCTGCTCACAGACAGCTGGCAAATATTACCGAAAAAAGGGGGCAAAAGTCACAAATTTATTCATTATGAATTATTTCCTGATGTCTATGGAAAGAATACAAATACTCCACCTCCAGGAAGTCCCAACATGTAGACCCTGCCAGCTGTAATGAGTCTGGGAGCTAATCTGTCCAGGAGGTGAGCGTCAATGCCAAGAGGGACACATCAGACTTCAGCTCCTAGTGACATCCACCTTCTGGGGATGCTAAGTCAATTTACCTAATTCCTATGAAATTTCAGTAATAAAAGTAAAGGTGGCTTGCTGAGCAGAGGCGGGGGAAGGATTAAAGGCATTTGCATTAATAAATAGAGATGTTATCATGGAGAATTAATGTTTTTTGATATAGATCTTGGCAGCATTAGAAGATGCTAGGTACAGTGCCTCATTATCTCTCAGAGGTTAAGGGGTCAGCCTGGGACAAGGGGAAGTGATTTATGCAGTATCTTTATCAGAGATATGAGAATATGTATGAAATAATAAGACTTGCAGAGATCATTAGTAAAAATCTCCCAGGATCCCAAGGCCTCGCATTGCACTAGATTCCCTATCTCTGTGCTGCCCATCACTTAAGTACTTTCTTCCTCTGCTATGTTCCATCTCTCTCTTATCCTTTTTCTATCTCATATTAGGGTTGTTCTTCCCCTTCCAGTATCTGACAGGCAAGCATTATTTAAAAGGGGTGGTTAATCCAGAAGACAAGGCAGGATTTGTTAATTTGAAGATTTTCTCCCTTTCTCTCACTCCCTAGGAGATACTGGCTTGGGAGGCAACATTTAAATGAAAAGGACGAGTGAAGAGATGAGTGGTGAATCGTTCAGGTATTAATTAAATCATCAAGGAGAAATGAATGCATATGTGGATCTCTTCTGCATGTGTGGGAATTGAGAATCATGCAGGTGCACATTGCAGGGAAAGTTCAGACCTGCTGCCCCTAGGATATTACTAGCACAGTAATGTACCATTAGCAAGGGTCAGTCCTATGATGACATTTTATGTCATCTGAAGGACTTATGATAGAGGGAAGGAAGGACCCCAAGCCATGCTTGCTGTCTCACAGGGGACATGATATCAGCCAGTTTCCTCATACTGTACACAATGTAGTACAGTATAATATATCTAATGCAGCATAATACTGTATACTTTCTGATAGTGAATCCTTCCAAGCAGTAGTGAAGACCCAGACGTGCACACAGGTGACTCCTGCTGTTGCCTGAAGCTGAGCATCTCAGGCTGCCAAGTAGAACTTTCTTTGCCAGATGCTGCTTTCCTGCACAGCTCGACAATATCTTCAAACACTTTTTAGAAGGGGTTTTCTGATTGCTTTTGGTTGTTGGCGCTCTCCTCTGATCTCGTTCAGGAGTGTTTCAGAGAGGGTTGCTCCTGTGAAGCAGGCACTAGTCATCCCTTGTTGTCTGTGGTGGGAGCGAAGTCATGGGACAAGTAGCGAAGTTATTGGTGAGTTGTAGATGCACAATAGACCAAAGAGGAATGATGAAGATGGCGCTGCAGACTGCATTTAAGGAAAGGTTGCAGATCAACATTTCTGACAATAAATTCATCTTGGGAGTCATTGAGAAGAGACTCAAACTAACCTCATTGAAAACAGCTTTTGGCCAGGATGAGCAAAACTTAACTATTTTAATTCCCATGTTGTAGAAAAAAAAAAAACATAATAAAATGGTACTTTAAAAAACTTGTTTCTCTAAGAAAATGAAGCTTATTTGAGAGCATCCTCTGGCTGTGTGCTTCTCCTGATTATCATTTGACAGTGCCCCATTTAAAAAAAAAAATGACAGGAAGATGGAGTCCTAAAAGCTATTGATTTTTTTACACATTTTCTAAAAAGAAACAAGTGAGTAGCAGAGAGCTCTAAATAAATGAGGGAATATATTGATGGAGAGGCTGAGACTGAGCTCAGATCCAGAGAAGCCATAGGAAAGAGAAGGAAAAAACCCAGTTGTCATCACTTCCACTGCTGTGGGACTACTTGTATGACATAGGTTTCCCTGAAGTGCACAGAGCTGAGGATGCCCATTAAGGAAACATTCAAATAATCTCCACTTCTGTACACAGGAGACACGGGCACAGCACAGGCCCATCGCAATCTTTCCTCCTCTGCATTACAGCAGGAGGCCACGATGGACTTCAACACCACCAGCAGGAGTTAAGCACTTAATTCTCATTTATATTCTAAGGGAACTGGCCCCTGGACTGCACCAGCTGCTTTGAAGCCTTCCCATCTTCTCCCCTCTCACCTGTACAGCCCTACACTTGCCAATATCTTTTGCTATCCAGAATCAGGATAACAGGTAAAGTTAAAAATAAATTGGAGTGCAAGGGAAATGGATGGAAGGATCTGGTTCCGATCAGATTAAATACTCTTTGCATCTTTTCATATCTTGTTCTGTTTTGTTTTCCCCTACATTTCAAGAGAAATCTAATGCTTTTGAGCAAAAACACCTGAACTTTTCATTTTAAAAAATATCATTCTCTGTGATCCCATCCCATTCAGTGGTATTTGCCTATCAAAAGGTGTTATTGTAAAGTTGCTGTCGAGCCCTGTAAAAGTTATCATTTCTGTTAGAGACTATCCTGGGTCTGTCTTGAGCCTTATTTATGGATTCCTTGATTTTTCAAAACTGAATACTGTCAAATTGAGTGTTTTTTACAGTCAGTCAGTGAACAAAAAGATCACAAAGGAAAATAAGAATGGAGACTATTATAAAGTAAGAAAAGCAGAAGCAAAAACATGGGACTATACAGTAGGCAAGAGACTGAAAAAAATATAGCAGAAGATTTTGTTGTAATATAATGAATGTTTTCAACTCATTTGGGCCAGCCCATTTCATATATGCGTGGGTGTGTGGAGGCTGGCATCGCTTTGGTTTGTGTACCAGTCCAGTTCATTGGCGATAGATAATATGGTGTTAGAGTGAATGAAATTACACTCTTTATACCTGCTTTCAGCATAACTTTGTGCAGTAATGAGCACAAGATCAACAAAAATGTATGTAATGAGCAACCTCTATTGCCTGAGCTAGTGGAGCAACTGTATTACACCAAAAGAGAGGATACTGTGTGACTTCTACTCTTTGTGTCGTCTGGGTACTGAAGGTGAAGGGGAGGGAGTTTCACCTGCTGGTATATACTCCTGCAGTATGTCCCCTCTCCTAACTTACATGCTGCATGATGGAGAGCAGCCTTCCATGGTGGAGGGTAACACCACCTTGGCTATTTGCTTCTTGATTGCACAGCTTTGAGAAGGCAAAAAGTCCTGGCAAGGAACTGCAAGTCTGTTTTCAGAGATCATTTGAATACTTGGGATCTTTAGGAGTTAAGAACTTCTTTTAATGTTCAATTTTTTTTTTTTTGCCTGCGATGTTTATATATAATGAGCTTGTGCCAAGGACCCAATTACAATTTTTTTCATCTCTTCCCCCCTCTTTCTTCTCCACTTCTTCCTCCAACCCTAATCAGGGACACCTGGAAACAATAGTGTTGTTAGTTTGGTTCATCCTTCTCCCCTTTATTTTCTTGTATATTTGATGTTGTGAAAGCAAGGCTGTTAGAGATCCATTAAGCAGTGTTTGTAATGGAAAGGAAGTGTTCTATCTGGTTTGAGGAAGATAAGGCACATAAATTGAATTCACCCTACATCTAAACATTTCTGTAAATAGCTGAGGAGACAAACATGTAGTTGCTTTTACTACATGCTGCATGCTCCATCTTGCCACCACTGGAAGCCAGCAGAGCTTAAGAATTGAGATCAGAAACTTCAGACAAGACTGATGAAGAATTTTCCAGTCTGGAAATAGGTATTTACAATAAGATAATTCATTTGGTTGCTACTGTTGCTCATGCAAGGAGCATCTAGCATGTCCACCCAACCAGTAAGGCCATTCTGCAATAATGATCCATTTGATAATTGCCTCCTCTGGTTTTAGGAAAGGCCCGCTACTGCCGACTGCCTCAGCCATGGGGCTGGAGACAGCACAGTCCTACTTTATTCGGTAATATGCATGGAGAGCCCTTTTCGCAGTCACAGCAGTCAAACCAGGTCTCATCTCAGCCGTGAGTCTTGCCTGCAGGAAGAACTGGATGCCAGGGAAGCATGAAAGAGATGGATTTGAAGAGGGATACGCAGCCCAACCAAGTGTGCATTTGAGGGGGGCTGCCCCATTGCTCCAGCTTCCTTGGTGTCTCCTTCCTCCTGCCTTGGTGCCTCCTCCAGCCCATCTTGAGACCCACAGGCCACCACAGAGCAGGGACTTGCCAGCTGTTATGGGTGTGACAGGTCCAGACAAATGGAGGAAGAGAGTGTCCTGCTCTGAGTAATCTTTGACTTTGCCTGTGTCTGTCCTGCAAGCATGTACAAAACCAGCTTGATCATATGGATATCTGTGGGATGTCCATACCATTTTTTCTCTTTTACATATTCAGGATTTCTCTCCCAAGAGGTATTCCAGAACTTTTGTAATAATACTGTTCAAAGCTCGTAGCAGAAGATATGTGGACAGTCTTTCTTAGAGCTGTTTTATCCTGGCTCCCTTGGCTTAAATGATACTCTTTCCTTTCAATAAACTTAATATGTGTTGGAAAGACTCCCAGCTGTAGAATGTGTAAATTAAAACTCTTCTGGAATGATCAGGAATAAGAATATTTATTCTCACTCTTATCCCTACATCTCGGAAACCCAGGTCAAAAAATTATCCCCTGCTTCTGAAGGAATGGATGAAATGTGTGCAATAGCCCTTGACAGACAGCATCTTAATGATTTGAGCTCAGAACTGAGTCTCCAGGTAGATAAATCAGTCCCCTGATAAATGATGAATTGTCCTTGGATTTAATCTGTACTGGAAGGAGCTTGTTGGTAGTTAACAGGTGAAAGCCTCTTGCTGAGTACTCAAATATTTCTCTCTGGACTTCTGGCAAAATTGTTTAAGGAATGTATTGCTATTGGGTGGGAAATCAGGTTTAACCCTAATCTAATTAGGGACTCCACACCTAATCATCATGGAAAGCAAGGATGCAACTGTAGCACAGCAGTGCATTCAGTTGTGCCCTGTGTTCAGCACACAGGAGCTGGAGGGGAATGGGTGAGAGCAGAACTCAAACTAACAGGAGTCCTGTGTTTTTCTCCAGCTCTGACTCCATGGTGCTGAGGATCATGTCTTTGAATGTCCACAGAAGTTATTTGGTGTTCCTTTCTTAAAATGTAATGCTTTTATGGCCCTAATCTGATCCCCCGAGTGAAAGGTATAGGCCACATCAACACAGAGACCACCTTGCCAACCGATTTGTTTTATTATTATGTGGGAAAAGATTTTTGGAGGGGCAGGGGGGAGTTCAAGGATTTAAAAGAAATATCTCAGCAAAAGAAGAAAGAACTTGGAAAAAATAAAACCTATTAATTCCTTCCCAAGGACAGTTTACTACACATTAGGAGGTAGACATGGGGTGTATTTCCCTGCACGGACACACAGACTTGGCTGTGGAGTTGAGATGCCAATTTACTGTTTCAGGGACTGACGTGAAACTCAGCAGTCCATTCTCCTTTGGGGTGTAATTTCTTAATATATTAAACACAAAAGACACAAAATGTTAAAGATGACTTTAAAAAAATTACTAATAACTCCCTGAGGTCAAGAGATCTAGAAGCACTCAGCTATTTCTGACTTTGAGCCAGAACTACCAGGGTTTTTCACTTTAATATCTCTGGTCTCTGTAGCTATGATGTGCTGCCTATATTTTAACAAGAGATTCTGACAATTTTGCCCTCTGAGTCTTACAGAAATCTACTGTCCCAGGGGAGCATGCCCTTGCAGAAGGTTTATACTTAATTTGTTTTTCTCCTTAAACAGAAACACTTTCTCATAGACATTTGCTAGGCAACAAGAGCATAACTGTACTTTTCTACAGAACATTTGTGCTAGGCCTGGTTGAAAAACTTTAAAATCCTATGAAGAGTCACATTATGCTGCTGTTCCATAGTTTACATGGCGTAGGTATGTGAAAATCGAAATTAAATGTTACATAACATTTTGAAAAGGGAACCAGGGAAAGTTCCAAACGTCATGTTCCCAGGATATATTCTCTAGTTTTGAGATCATTGAATGGGTCTTGTGCTTTTAGTTTTGATAGATGCATGAATTTTTTTTAAAGGTTTCTACCAAAATTGAGGATGCAATCTGTGTGTTTATTTTACACTGCCCTCCAGCTTTTGATTCCAGCTCCAAATTCTCACTCTGCTGCTTCCAAATCCATATCATATGGATATAATCCATTTTCATTTCACAAGAATTTTGCCTGCTGTTTTAGGATCGATCTCTCTAAACATTATCTCTACTTGTATGATGCTGCTGAGCTCAAGGCTGGGTGAAATGGCACGATTTTAAATCAGATCTGTCATTCTGATGCAACTTAGTCCATTTTAATGCTCATGTTAAACTGATTTTTTTTTTTGGAATTAAAGATTAGTCACATCCACCAAAGAAATTTCCCAAGAGACTATGAGTTGGAAAGAAAAATTATAATACAAAATTCAGGGAGTTTACTCTTCCTGGGTAATTTTTGTCAGGGAAGGAGATTATTGTTAGACACCTCTATGGACTTTGTCCTCTTCAAATCTTGTTCTGGACATACTATATTCTGAAAATGTGGATGCATGCACTTAGTGGGTGTTAGAGATGTGGAGATGCTTAAAGTTGCATCAGACTCAAGGACAGAGGGCTTTCTTTCAGATGTTGTCTTCAGGGTAGTGGTTGAGCTGTGCTGGTTCCCATGGGAAACCTAGGTCAGCAAGACCAAGGAGAGTCTTTTTTTTCTATAGTTGCTGCCTCTAAGAGGGACTGAGCAAAGTACATACATATCATCAGACCCCCTGGTTACTGTCTCCATTTTCCTCAGTGCCTTGCTTAAAGGGTCAGGGTTACACTGTCCAACAAGGTACCTTGACTCCCCAGCAGCTGTTCTTCTCCAATGTGAAGGTTATTAATGGGCATAATCCATCAAGTAAGAGACTTGAGGAAATGAGAGTGCAGAAATGCACCTTTATGACTTGTGAAAGCTCAGTTGGCTGTTGACAGGGCTGAGGAGTCTTAATAAGAGGGGTAGGAAAAAAAAACCCTTTATGAGGAATTAATTTCCTGTCTCCATTATGAAGTGCTGGGATGTTCATTTAGCATGCAGTAGGTGGGTGTTAAGATTAGAGCTGTGGAGGAAATGGATATTGGAACGTGCTAAATCTTCCTCAGTGCCAAAGCAAGAAGCTCTGAGAACATGCTAATGATCCTTCTTCATTTGAGCCAACCCTAACAGTATCTTCTCAGAAGTAGGAGGCCAGTTGTTCCCATTAAAACCTGTTCTTCCTATGTTCCAAGTCCTCGAAATAGATGTAAAATATGTCAAGACCCAGAAGGAGACACACAAATGTTACTGATGAGGGAACTTTAAAGAAGTCTTTACAAATCCCTCCTGAGCACTTTGGGATTCACTCTATTAGGTTAAACCTGTATTTATGGCTTCCTTTACACTCTTTATTGTATCCAGTGCATTTAAGTCTTTGGTAAGAGAATGGAGGGACTGAATGTGTATCAGCAAGTTTCACATCTGCAGTCCTAGAAGGACTCACAGAGCTCTGCTAATCTGGTCAAAAGACCAAAAGCTGACCTGATCTAGTAACCTTAGTTAAAAAACACATTGAAAAATATTACTCTAGATCTGATTTCCAGTAGAAAAGGTGTCCTTGTTTTCCGGAGTCAAAAAGAAAACAAGTTTTGGGTTGTCTCATGGAAAGCCATAGGCAGGCTTAGCACTTTAATTTCTTTCTGGGTGCTGGAAGAAAGCCAAACTCACCCAGGTGGGATATGAAAACAGGAAAAAGACAACACAGAGTTGCATGTGAAGTTGATCTTTATGCAGATTTCCAGCACTCAGCCTTTCACGCCATTTAAGTCACACTCTTTTTTTGAGTAAAACATGCAGGGCTCACCTGCATGCATGAAGACAAATATCACCTTCCAAAGGTACGGTGACAGTGTTTTCAGGGACTTTGAGAGCGTTCTCAGTTCTTAGTGGACTAGATGCTTTGCCCTTCGTAAAACACTCCCCTCCCTCCATAGTAAGGGCTAGTTTCTGCTTTGGCTTTTTCAGGAAGAATTAGATTTCCAACAACCCTAATGGCATCACACTGCTGCCTTGGACTGTCTTGTCTGTTCATAATATTCACCCACTGGGGAGATACTAGATATTTAGGGTGACAGCTCTTTGGAGCAGACCATGTTTATTCCAGAGTGCCTTTATCCGTCACCTGGCACAGTCCCAGGTCTGAGCTACCACCCCAACAGAGATTATAATCAAGGACGTCCACCTTTATGGGCGATGTAACATCTTGTCACCATCAAAGCCCCATCCTTTACATCTTGTGCAGTACATTCACTCTTTCTTGTTCTCCCCTTGCAAAGAAAGACATTGTGTTTGGTGTGATAATGTAACTTAAGGTCATATTTTGCCTTCAGCCATCAGTATGTGCAAATGCTGTATGACTAATGAGGCAGTCTCAAATGAATATCCTGCACTGTTTTTCTACAAGATACTTCGTTGTGTTTGCAATCCCTCCTGACAGGTGGTGAAGAGCTGTCTTTCCCCTGGGCTTCTGACTTGAGCTGGAAATCCAATGGCAATGTGGGTTTCTAGCCATAAGGGATTTCTCTCCCCACCTCTTCCAAAAATGTGCTAAAAGGAAAATCTGCCTTTTGGTTTGTCTGTCTCACTTCCAATTTGTTTTCAGTCCCTTTTCTTTTCCTTGGGGGACTCTTTTGCCAACTCAGGGAAGCTTTGTTCTTTCTGGGATGTCAGATAGTGGCTTGGCCAATTCACATGCCAGGAATGAGAGAGATAGACAGATATGAAGAAAGTGGGTCAGCGGCAGGATTGGTGCATGGCCGCAGTGCTGAGAGATGCAATAAGGCTGTTCTCCCTAGCCCTCTCTTTCACGGGCAGAAATGACTCAGCTTGACAACACAGAAAGCTTTTGGATAAGCTAGGCTTAAAAACCATAGATTATAGCGTGCAACTCATCAATGACTCAGCTTGTCAGTGTTCATCACTTGAACTCTGACCCTTCCTCTTCTCCTCCAGGATTTTCTAGCCCTGGATCGTTGCCAGAAATTAAAGGGCCAATGAACGCTACTTTTAGACACTTTGCACACTTTTGGAGTGTGCACTCCAAATGTGTACTTTAACAAAGATGCTTTACAGAGGACCTGCTTTTCAGGAAGTGCTGAGTGTCTTCTGATCTGAAAAATCAGGTCTCATTAAGCATGTTCATATTGGGCATCTTCAAAACATGAAAGCTAAGGAAAAAAAGCCCCAAACTAACTCCTGAAGCTGACTTAGCTTCCTTTAGAAAAATAGCCTAAGGAGCTGTAACAGTCATCTTGGAGGGGAAGTCCCTTCTGGGTCAAACCAATGCTTCTGGTGTACACATTGGCCCAAACAGGCAAGTAAACTTTCCTTTTCTCCTGTTATACTGGAGTTTGCAAACTTTCTTTCCTATTCCACCTTACAATTCCACAATTCGTTCCCTCCGTGGCAACCAAATCCACGGTTCTGCTTTGCTCTTAACTAGAGGGACCAAAAAAAACCATTGATAGGACTTTGTTTTGATCGGACGCATGACCCTGTCTCCTCAGCTCTATTTTTTTTACATGCTGAAGGGGATCCATCAAGATAATTTCCTGTTATTAGGTTTGAAGTGTTTTGAATTTGAAATGCCTTTTCACTTAGAAAGAATTGATGTCTATAACTTGTAATGTGTTAGCAGTTTCGTATAGTGCCTGACAGCCCAAACTACATTACAGGTAGCTAATCCCAGTTGCTGAGCTCCATTAAAGACTAGATCGTATCTGTTAATACAGCCGTACTGTTTGGGTCATTGTGCTGATGTAAGGAGCCCAGCTGCCTGGAGAAAGATTATGGTGTAAGGGGACATCTTTATTCTATTTTAAACTGGAAAAATGTATGGGAGATACACTAGTCATGATTGATTAAAGATATGAAAAGGATTTTATGAGGCTTCTTGTACACTGCGTGTTTCTCATTCTGTTTGTCATTCCTCCGTGTTTGGTAAATAAATACATAAACCCAAACCTTGAGGATAATAGCAAAGACAGAGACTCGTAGCTGATCCTCTTCTGTTCAGTATTTTTTGTTGTAATGGGTAAAGGACTCTGAGTCTCAGGAATCAATTCCCAGCTCTGGCACTGATCTGCTGTTTAGTCCTGGGCCACCTTTTCCCCTTGTATCTTTTCCCGCTATTTTTTCATCATATCTGTTCAAAATTATAAACACAATATGGCAGCGGCTTTCCTATCCTCTTTGTGTGCGTTCAGTCCCTATCATACTGGCAATCCAGTCCCAGCTGGCTTCTCTGTGCACCATCCAAGAAATCTCTAATTCCCCATCTACTGGATTTCAGAGCTGTGTGCCATTTTGCCAAGTAAATATTGATACCTCATTTCCCAGTGCTGGCTATTCAAGCGACACTCTCACCTAAAGCCTTCAATCACCTTATCTTCCTTCTCCTTATGTTATCAGCTACATCCAGGTTTGGAGATCCTCTGCACTTAGAATAAACTTTCATTCTTCATCTTTCCACATGTTGAGAGGTTTCTGTGTGTTGTGCTAGTGTTCATCAGAGTCCCTTATCTAGGCAGAAGCATAAACCGTTCTGGCTCTGGCTCTGGCTCTGTATCCATCTCGCCACTATTGCCATGGCTGTTCACGTCTGAGGTTGTACTCTGACAGTGCAATGTATTCCTTGGCAAGCTTGGAAAGGAAACAGTCATAAAAAAAAAAAAAAATCACATTAAGCATAGCATGTGTTTCATGCTCCTTTAGTATCTTATCCTGCTACAGAGTGTTGTAATTCCCCTGGCTGCTTTTGAATTTCATGTCACACTTTTAAATGTGGTTTGGTACATTCTCTACATGCTCTGTCAGTAGAGTTCTGCCAATAACCTCAGCACACGAGCACTAGGAAAGCAACCACTGACTGCTTCCTTGCATGCTGAAGTGTGTGGATGTCACAAATGTAGATATGTGCCGCTTGGGAAGGAACTCTCTTTCTGCTGCTGCAGCCACACAGGAGCCTCTTCTCAACAAGGCAGGATTTTTAACTGGGCCACTCATCTGCAATTCTGTCTGGAGCAACAAGTAACGATAGGACACACCTACAAAGGGATGCTTGAGCATGTTTAAATTAACATTTAAATCAAATGAGTCAAAGCTGCTTGTAATGGTCTTAAACATTCTCACCATGAATTAGATAATTTTATCTTAAACTTGAACAAGGTTTGACAAATTCACTTTGAAAGTTCATTCAAAGGAATGTTCAGGAGTGTCTTCCATGGAGACACAAAAACCCTGTCTGTCCTTAATCCGAGACAAATCTTAACAATCGTGTCTTTGCTAGGAAACAAGAGAATGCATGACTGTGGAAACCAACCTTTGAAAACCCTGAATTGATAATGGAGTTGGAGTTGACTTCTGAGACCAATGGCAAGGCACAAAGACAACAACCGGGAAAAGATGGGAAGGAAAGGGCTAAGAAGTGCTTATTCTTGGTGAAAGGTGAGGGTAGCACAGATCCAGTATATAAGTAATTATGTTTATTGACTTTAGCCCCTCTTGAATAAAGGGTGGTATTTCTGCTTGTTGTCTAACAGCAGCCTCATTTATTCCATCTTCCCATACTCCTTTTGAAAATTATTCACCATTTATAAGTGTGCCCAATGTGCCAACACATTGCATCTAAGTTGGTCGCATGGGTATAAAGGAGCCAAATTCAACTCCTCCTGGGTACTTCAGTATATGTTTTATTGAAGACAAGGTAAAAGCTAGATTTCAGAGCACTTTCAGACATGCATTTGTTCTTTAGGCCAAGAAACAACAATCAGAAATGGTTTGCCAAGAAAGCCAGTAGATACTATTCCGAAGAGAGAGGAAATGGATTTTTAAACTGAGAAGTTTTTGTTTAGCCACAGCCATTCTTCAGGGCAACATCACAGCTGCAGATGCAGTTTAGATACTTTGAGGTGTTTGCAAAGATTAATTAGCTGCCTAAATGGGAACTGAGCTCTGATGAAAGTCTGGCCCTTGTGGGCACTGAGCCTCGGGCTTGGTATGCTTTTGAAAAATCTCACCCCAGAGGACTCAGTTGGATGCACTTTTCTGACCTGAGCTCATGCATTAGAGAAGAATCTTAGAGTTATTTCAGTACTTCCAGGAGCTCAGGCTCATTCTTTAAAGTGAACAACCTAATGCTTTCCTACTTCACCAAGAAGTGGCAAAAGTCCCCGGAGAGTTCCCTTTTCAGAGAAAGTTCATATCAGGTAGCAAGTCTGGATAGACAGCAGACTGCCTGGATGTAGATGCATATTTTAATAGCTACATAGTGTGAACCCGAGCTGCAACACCTTCCTTTTGCTGTTGCCCTCCTGCCCCTGCCCACCTTGTCCCTCCACAGCACGGCCTGCCCAGCCCACCTCCAGCAGACGTGTGATCCGGGCTCCTTCCCTGCCAGTCTCCCCACCTTGCTCTCCTGCCTTGTTTCCTTTGCTACAGCCCTGCTTTTACGATGCTGCTGACTTAGTGCATTTTGCAAACTTGCAATTTCACACTGCATTTGTTGCCATGGCAACATAAGGGGGGAGTTCAAACTAGGACAAAAGTTTAAAAAAACAACCCAAACCTCTTGAATCAGCCCCTTGTTTTGCGCGTTAGCAAGAAAGTAGGTAAAGAACCTTCTTAATATCCCCGGGCACTTTGGAGACCTCCCTGGAGGCCTGAACCACTTGCCCTCCCCTCTTCCCCCTCAGAGTTGCCTTCTCCTATCTCTCTCGCAGAGGTTAGCCAAGAGACCGATACTTCGATGGTGCCCCCAGACATGTCCTGTCTCAGTGGCAGCTTTTGCAGTGAGTCCTGCTGTCTTTGCAGGGACCCGCCTGTCTCTGGGGAGGCTGGCACCAGCCTCCAACAGGCATGACAGCGACGTAGGCAGGGCTCCATGGCAGCACTATTTTACTTTTATCTTTCATCCCACCAACAGATCCATCAGCGAGGATGATGGAGCACTGGCTTAAGCTTGCTTACGTCCCTCCACCCTCTCCTTTTTCCAGTCGCTGTGGCCAAAGGAGCAGCGGCCCTTAAATGAAAACTTAATGGCAAAGAGCTGCTGACACTTTTTCACTATGAAGATACATGGGGTGGCTGGTAGCTAATGAATGTCAGTGCTCAAAAGGATAATCTCTGCTTCTCTCTGATACGATTTAACATCGTATTTCCTTAATTTGAGGCTGATTTAGTCGCTGGGGTATTTGGATGCCTCTTCTATGGTACCGATAGTTAATTAAACAGATGTTGCAGAGGGAATCATTAATTTTAGTGCTGCAGATGGGAGTGGAATGACTTTGTGAAGTTAATGTTTCAGCAAAACAATAGGCTTCTGTCATCAGTTGGTATAAACCAAGTAAATTAAGAGAACAAGTAGAGTAAAGGAGATAGCTTTGAAAGACTATCAATTATTCATTTTAGAATTATACTTTTTCCCCTCATAAATCATCACGGGAGGAGAGGAGGGGAAAAATCTGCAAAAGCCGGGAAGAGGACAAGAGAGGAATCCCCAAGTTAGCAGCCTGAGAGTTTAATGCTGCTCCCGCGCTCACACACTGCAGGGCTCCTGCATGAGCACGAAGAGCAGAGGGCCAGGGGCTGCAGCAGGCAGCAGCATGGGGCAAGGCAGGGCAGCCGCGGGGCCAGCAGCTGGGGAGAGCGCTTGGTTCTTAGCCGCAGTGCAACTTCGGGCAAGTCCAAGAAAAATTTTCAAGAGCACATGCAGTCATGTCAGTAAAGCCAGATGTCTCTTTCTGAGCTGGAGAAGCAGGGTGGACACAAGCACCTTCCTTTTTTGAAGGCTGTGAAACTTTTTTTCACTGCAGGCTGGGTGTCCCATACCTGTTGACAACGTTTCCTGGGGCAGCTGGCTGGATTTTCAAAAGCATATTGGTGTGGTGACAGTTTTCTAATCAGAAGTTGGCATGTTTTGTAACTTTCAGAAACCTAGGGCCAGTGTAAAAAGCCCCTAAACGCTTACGAAAAAATTGCTGTAGGGTTGCACCTCGGCACCACGTGTGGCTGTTCTTCCATGGAAGTGGAAAAATTTTAAATGCTTGAGGTCTTTACAAGTTTCTTGCTGGCATTAAATGTCACTAATTTCTATTGAACAAAGGTTCCTGGTTTTGATCTGAAAACAACAGAGGGAAAATCCAGCCACCTCTGAGCCATAAAACAGCAGTGGCAGGAGAAGATCAAGGAAACAAATGAAATCCATCTATCGTGTTGGAGTGAAAGTATTACCGACTTGCTTCAGTGCCTCGTAATATGAAAATTATGGGTTTTTTTTTTCAGACAGATGAGTCATTTGACCACTCAGACATCTATATGAACACATCTATGTCCATTTATATTATCTTTCTCTCTTTCATA
The DNA here is from genome assembly GCF_034619465.1 of Leptosomus discolor. Classification (NCBI taxonomy): domain Eukaryota; kingdom Metazoa; phylum Chordata; class Aves; order Leptosomiformes; family Leptosomidae; genus Leptosomus; species Leptosomus discolor. Next base: position 6,150,648 of record NC_141409.1, read on the forward strand.
TGTGTATCTTTTTTCCTTATTACCAGCTACTTCTTTCTCCAAAAACAATAATCAGTGGTTATTCTCATTTATTTGATAAGGCCAAACAATTTCAGTGCCCAGAAAGTAATTATGAATTTGGCAGTTCTGATTAATAAATCTTTCATGAAGCATGCTCCATTTTGTCCATAAACAGCATCTTCCAGAGATTCTTTGAGAAAATCTGAAAAAATAGAAAAGACACAAAGTGAAAGAAACCAGATTCTTCCTGGCAATAAAGTCCTGATCTCAATCTTACACCCATAAAGTGAATTTCACCATTGGATTTATTTATTTATTTAGCACTCAGTCTGTACTCAGCATTTTGCTTTAATGGATACTGTTCTTGTTTTACTCTTGTGCCTTTACAATGCCATATACTAAGTTAGCTCCAGCTTCACTATCAAAATGTCCCAAATTACTTTTAGGAGCTGATTTCTGTCCTCAGTCTTGCTGCGGAGTAGCATTGCACAGCTTGAAGGCCTTGTCCTGTGTTACAACTGAACTAGCTTTTGCATCAAACACCCGCTAAACTAGCCAAACACTGGCTGCATTCAGTTGGCTAAGAAAAGGTGTCTAGTTGTGAGAAACCATCAAGAATCCCAGCTAGCTGTCAGGATGCCAGTTTGCTCTTGATCCTGTGCTGTCTCTGCCAGACCCATGCAGATGTTTAGGATGCTGTAGGGTCTCTCAGATGGTACTGCTAATCTTCTTTTCAGCCAACTGAATTGGTCCCCTTAGGCCTTGCAAAGAGAGCTCTGTGGTATAGACTTCAGCAATAGACACTGAAGTCACTCATAACCAAAGAGAATAAATTCAACACATCCCAGAGTGTCCTGTTGAAAGACAAGAAAAAGCCTGTGATTTTTGCCTTGCAAAGACTGAGTATGAAGGTACTGAGAATGCAGGATCCTGAGACCTGTCTGCTGTTGCAATATATTATGCTGAATTGAAGGACTTTGGCTGCTTCCTTTAGGAAGCATAATTCTCATTAAAGGCATGAAATTGAGCTCCTTGGAGACCTAAGCTTTGGTCTGCTGAACAATCTGAACATAAGTTTCCAGCAAAACTACCTTTTTACTGTATGTGCTTGTGTCTCAACAGTATGCTGTAAGGATTTGCTTCTTCAAGTGAGTCCTTGGGCTTGCCACCTTTGTTCACTGGCGTCCCTTCAATGCCAGTTCACTGGGATGGCTTTTCTACCACAGAATTATCTAGAGATTGGGATTGCATAAGAGTGCCTTTGTTTCCCTCTCTCCCAGCACAAGTCACCAAGCACCTATCAAGCAACAGTTTATGGGCTATCCCAATCCTGCTTAAATAAGGAGTATGGTATCTTGAAGGGGACTAGATCTCACCACAATTGTGGGAAAGGGTGTTCACAGTGTGCTCTGTCAGATGTCTTTATCTTCTCCTCAGGTCTTGGAGAGCAGATGCCTGCTAGGGGTTATAAAGACTCCCCGGGCACAAGGGCACCTCCAAACCAAGGAGGTTCAACAGCGTTTTCCCCTGATCTTGTCCTCTTGGATGGTGTCACAGTGCCACTTCGTGGCAAGCTTCCTTGGAGCCACCAAGAGTATCTGACGCACAGGGCTCCCCAAAGAGCATGCTGGCCCTCTCCTCATCAGGGATCCTTAGCATCCTGCTGCAATTCCTTTTCTCTGCGCGGCATCACCTGCCAGTGGCGTCTGCCTCTGCAAGAGGTAATTGATTTCTTTCCCCTTTAGAGCCGTAATTAAAAATGCACTGTATTAAACTTGAATGCATTGGAAACAATTAGCTTCCTCTTTTGTCTCCTCATTTGAGCCGGCAATGCGAGGCAGCCAGGTGTCACGTTCAACAAATCTCCATCAAGTGATTTCTGTGGAAGGAAATGAAGTTTGAAGAACTCCTTTGCTGCTCCTGATGCTTTGGCTCTGACCTTCTTGCGCTCTCAGCTTATCTCCATGGAGATGCTCATTTTGCAGATTGGCTCCATCTTCTGCCAGCAGCTGCATCGCATGGAGGCAGAAGGCAGGGGCCTAGGCAGGGAAGTGAGGCTGTTTCAAGGATTTGATGCTGTTCTTCTCAACACAACAGCACTTTAAAACCTGACCGTGGTGTCTGAGTCTCCTGCAGAAACCATGTGTTTTGCACCACTCTGACCTCGCGTGGTTAGCCGAGGCCCCAAAAGAGGAGAATTTTGGCTTGAGCTAGAAGTTTCCGTGTCATAGCTGTGCCTTGCTGCCAAGTGGCAGAATGGCCCTCATGGCCCTGAGGACAGGTCTGCACTTTGTTTTAGAGAAGCTTAATCATGTCCATACTCTTGCCAGAATGGGAAGGAGGAGGGTGGTGTTTGCTCTGTCCTACAGCCACGAGAATAACACCTGTTTGCAGGCAAAATGTGCTGCTGGAGGCACGGTGCCGCATTGCTGCTGGGATTTCGGACACAGGACTACCTCCACTAGCGGAGCTGATCATGACGTGTAGATTAAAAATAATGTTTGGGGCAGGAGGGAAAGTGGAAAATTTTATAATAATAGGTCTACATCTGCAGAAGTTTCTGTAGAACGGTAAACTCAAGATGAGTGTCTGCTGTCATCAACTAGCTCCAAATCCCGTGTAGCATTTAGCTCAGCTGATATCCACAACAGCACAGCTGAAGTCTGAGGGGGGAATCTGCCCCCTCCACAGGGAAGGGAAGTATTAGTAGGACTATGCTCAGTGCACTCAGTAAAAGCACTGGTTGTGAAATTTCAACAAACCATTTTTCATCAGAAAATGCTGATTCTTTGAAACAGGCTTTCTGTGAGAATAAAAGGGCAATTTTTCCTCATTTTAGCAACTCTAAATATTGTGGCAGCTTTAAGTGAAAAAAGAAACCAAGAAAAGCCCTGCTTGAAAGTTGTTTTCTTTCCCCCTTGTTTCAGGTTGTATATTATGATGAAAAACAAAAGAAAATCAAAACAAATGGTATAAAAGAGAAAGGAACTTTTAAGACTGATGTAAAAATAAAATCCATTGATGTGACTAGAGGTATTTTTCCCCAGTGTTTGTTCCTACAATTTTTGTTATTTTTTTTAACTTCAGGTACTAGAGAGAGGAAGGAGATGGCAGGATCCCACAAGAAGGGGAGAAGGCTTTCAGCCCGGGATGAACCTGTGGGCCAGCCTGGGTGTCTGCAGGTAGCAGCTGTGGTGAATGACAAATTACAGCTTCTCCTGACTCTGGCTGTCGAAGGCAGAATCCATCTTAGGGCCAAACCACTTCCCTGGCTTCCCTGGGACCACCTGCCAGGAGGAGCTGGGGGAGTCAGCAGCGCTCGGAGGTCGTTACAGTAGGCTCAGCTGCAGTGTGTCCTGCAGCGTGGGAGGAGGAGAAGGTGGTGCCTGAGACTTTGCCCAAGTTTCCTCTGAATTTAAATGCCGACTCAAGCTGAAGCCAAGGCTCTGCCCAGTGCCAGATTGCTTGCCAGCCAGATGGCACCTTCTGAAGTTCTTCCACCTTCATCCAGGCTTCAAGGGATTCAGTGAAGGTGTTTACAGGCAAGTGTCTCTTCCTTCTTTCCTCAGTGATTTCACAGCCCTGCCTGCAGATTTACACTGGTGTAAGTTGAGAGCAGAGCATGTTCTGAGCTCCAGGGCTCTAGCATCAACTTTTCTGTTGGCAAGAGCAAGTCTGAATATTGACATGAGGCTCCCTCCTATATGCAGATACCTCTGTCCTTTTCTCAACACCACTTATGCTTCTTTCTGCCTTGCTTGTGCTCTCACATCAGATGTCCCACAGGGAGTTAAAAGCACTGTCATCTCTCCATCAGTCCTATGCAGTTGTTGTTGGAAGTAACAAGGATTCTCCTTGTTTGTTTCTTCTGCAAAGTTGTTTGTTTTTTTTTAGAGATGGATTTGTTGGTTTTGGTTTTTTGAAAGGACTTACTGAAGAAAGTAAGTTAGAATTGGAAATACAGCAAGGGGAAACTTCATTTCCCATGCATTCAGCCTTTGGTGGAATTAAGACAATGAGTAGTAACAGAAAAAGCAGAACATGTCTGAGTCTTTAGGACATGTAAGGACTTGAATGGTGAGGGAGGAATGGAGCAAAATGCCTGTGCCATGGGCCTCGGGGCTGGAGCTGTGAGCGTGGATAGAGTTTTGTGCCTGTGCATTGCTGTTTCCCCCTCCCCAGCCAAGTGAGCGGAGAACAGCCACTCAGGCTCAGCAAGGGGACTGTGTACGTGTGTAAATATGCATGGATTGTGTGTGTGCATGTACGTATGTACGCATGTAGTGTTTCCACATGTGGATGAGCTGGAGACATCAGCGTCTCTGAGAAGTGCATAGGCTGTAAACTGAAGCGGGGCCACCCACATATGTCAGTCTGTCTCCAAGACTGGTTCTTACTACCCGATGTGATTAGTGTTCATAGGGATCAGTGAGAAGAGCTCTCATTTAGTACAATCCAAATTAAAATTTCTTGCTGTTGTGCCAGAAACTGTAAGCTCTGACTGCTGCAAGTCAGCCATAGTTCTCATAAATTCTGTTTTTCTGGCAACTTCTGGTCCCACATAGAGAACATGGCTTCAATCCCCACTGAAGAAATAATTGTCTCTCTTCTTAATCGCCTTTTCATGTCAGGACAGCATGGGCTGACAGTAAGAAACACAGGAGAGATCCTCATTGTTGGTGATGGAGTAAATTGAAAGATAGAAGAGTGATGGTGGGAGAGAGGGGGAGGATTGGGCAAGAAGCAGAAACATCATACATGAAGAGGTAGAAAGATGCAGAGTTACAGCTCTGACATTGAAGAAATGCTGGCTGGAGAATCAGCAGAGGGGACAAGCCAGCCCTTGTTAAAGGTCTCTTTGCCTCTTTGTAGGGGTGATAATTTGGAAGATCAGAGCCTGGCAACGGAGCCTGTCTGGATGAGAGCGAGAACACGTCTTCCTTCCCCTTTAAAGAACAGAGGGAGCCACAAAGCAACCATATGGAGTTGCAGCAGAGTTTGCCAACACCTCCTGTTTTTTTGAGGGCCAGATCCAATAAAGGACATAGTTAAGCACAATTTTGCTTTCTTTTTAAGCACCTGAAGTGAGCCACATGTTTTAGAAGGTGGATCTAAAATCTCAGTGCTAAAAGAGGAAACCTGTGAGGAATACTAAAGAATATGAATTTCTGATCAAGTTCATAGAGTCCAAAGAGCTCTTCTGAGGCTTTTCTTCCAAAGACCTGCACAAGGTTCCCTATTTTTGTTAGAAAATGCTATTGCTGTAGTGTGCATGAGACCACCTCCTCCCTGGTGGAAATATTCCCCTAGGAAAAGGAAGACCTCCAGCCCCATTCACCAGTACCTTCTCCCTTCCAGGAAGGGTCCTAGCCACTGGGCAGAAGGTGGGGTGGAGGCTCTCCCATCCCTCTGGCTGAAGCAAGACCTGTTGTGCAAAGTAAGCAGGAGTTAGGGACTTCAGTGAGCCCTCATAGGAAAGACTGAATTACTGTAAGTCATGCAGGAAAAGGGAGTTGTGGATTCTGGACTGTGCTCCATGTGTCATTTATTAATTTTATGTTGGATAAATATTGAGTTAGAAACGATGTCCTTCCACTGATGGAGAGGAAAGGAGTCCCAAATTCCACCCTCCACCCCCCTTTACCTGGCGGAATGCTACTATTGGTGTCAGGAGGGTGCAATTATTTCACAGAAGCTGCACTGAAACAAAGAGGACCATGTAATCCATTTATCACAAACCACTCCAATTCCTATCTTAAGTAAGAGAGGAGTCAATTAACAAACAAAAACAGAGTACCAGGACACTCTTTCCACTTAGATCACAACACATCAGTAAAACTCTGTAGCAGCACAGCATGAGCACTGTTTTGCTGGACGTGGCTTTGGAGATCACAGGAGAAAAGTAACGCAGGCTGGGATTCAGACTTTGAAAATGGACCATTATCTTTATGATGAGATCACTCTGCTTTTATAGCTCCATCACCAAAGTTTTCTAGCTTCATGGATTTGTCTGCCCAACAGATGTGATGGAAAGAAATATTAGCTTTACAAATGGGGATAAAAATGACATGTACTGAAAGCCAAAGCCGGTTAATGAGAAAGGATTTTCAAAATGTCACTCATCCAGTTTCCCACATTTAGTTTATATTTCCAAGAACTGGTATTTCTTTTCTTCCCATGAAAAGTCCATTTTCAACTAAACTTCCTCCAATCTACTTCTAACCAAATAATTATTAGTTTCCAAATTAATTTAATTTGTTAGTCAAATTACAACCCAGCAAAAAGGAAACCACAAAAGTATTTATGACTTTATTTTATCTTTATTAAGACTAACAAGGTTTGAGCAGAAATCATCTCTTGACAAAGCCGTTAAGAGCACAGACAGGATCACAGTCTGTAACACATCTGAAAGGGCACAGCAGAAAAGTCAAACTCTCCTCTTCTGGGAGACAGTCAGAGCAAAATTATGCTGGAATTAAATATAGCAACTGAAGGACCAATCCTGCAATAGTATTGATAATTATTCATTGCTTTTTTTAAAAAGCAATAGATCTTAAATGCTTTTTTTTGGGGGGGGGAGGGGGTGGTGTTTTTTTTTGTTGTGTGGTTTTCAGTTTTTTGTTGTTGTTGTTTTGGTTTGGTTTGTTTTTTTTTAACCAGTCTGATGGCCATGACCATTTCCAGACACCGAAAAATTGTGTAAATGCTCAAGGTAAGGGGCTAGTGGACACTGCTACTGGAGTGCAGTTCCTGTCTGGGTCAAAGCCCAGGGGTGTCGAGGTCCCAGCGCGATTCGGGCAAAGCCATCTGCACCAGCAGGGCTTAATGGCCCGGAGGGGGCACATCTCCTTGGTGGCACCAGACGGGGCTGGCTGCAGCCAGCCTCCCCCCAGAGCTACGCCTGAAAGCACCAAGCATTTCTGGAGCCACCTGGACAGAGGTCTCCGGGAAGGATGGCCATTTCTAGTCCCAGCCAGCTCTTTGGTCTCGGTGTGCACAGCCTCAGCTCTGAAGATATTGGGAAACTGAGTGGAAAAGCTGCCAGCTGGGGTCTCAAAACAGTGAATTTGTATTTCCACTGCGGGGATTTCTCAGCAGTGTGCTCTCCCCTTGCTTCCCCTGTCCCCTCGCTGCCCTGCGTAAATTTGAGAGGTGGCTTGAATGATGTCACCAACTGAATGATGCACGGTCATAAAACCTGCTGATGTGAGCACATTTCTAGGCTCTGAGATGCCATTTACTTAGTCAACCTGTCTTCAGGGAGAAACTAAAACAGCCTGAGGGCTTCCCTGCATCTGACCCCCCCCTTCTCCTCGCTGCACATAAACATATCCTTTGGGCATCTCTCTGCTGTCTGAGTGTAAAATGGACCAAAATCCAGAATATAATTGAAATGGAAATCAAGCAAAAGTATGCAAGCCTCCACTTCAAGTGAATCTAAATCTCTACAGAGCTCGGAGCGCCTTGGATCACCTGCCTGACGAAATAACCAGCAGGTTATCGCCTTTATAATCACAGAGCTCATCCTCTCTGCCAGCTCTGGGTGCTGTGGGTGCAGGCCAGTGAGGATGGGGAGGTTTATGGGAGCATGTAAGGGCTCTGCAGGCTGACAGGGAGGGCTGGAGATCAGAAGGGATTTGGGGAGAGGCCAGGCATGGGCATGGGGGAAGGTTTGTGGCTCAGGCAGGAGGTTTGCTCAGCCAGAGCAGCCCCTTGTGTGTCTGTCTCCTTTTTTTCTCCCTTGGTCTCTCTGCTGACTTTCACTCTGAAAGCTCCAGCTCTGCCAGCTATTCAGCAGCCTAATCTTTTTCCAGTCTCAGCTCTTGCCTACTAATGTGTTTCAGGCACAGAAATTTCATTAAGGCTGCACTGATGTCCACAGGCTTTAGCCATGGGCTTCATCATTAAGTGGGTTTTATTTCAGCCAGTACACAAATTGCCCTCTGCTCTCAGGTGGGGGCGGGGGGTGTGTGGGGGCAAAGGAGGTGTACAAAGAAGGAAAAGAAGCAAAGAATAATTCATTCCATCCATCTAGGGTTGTCATTAAACAGCTACCCCTGTCCTCATGAAAACAGATGCACAGAGATGAAAATGAACCAATCAAGGCTGCATTTCACTTATGCTGTGACAGTGCTTAACGCTGGCAGAGATGAGAGTGAGAGTCAGAACTGCTGCCTTGGAAATGCTGCTCGTCCCAGCTGCCCTCGGAGACTCCCAGCCTGCTTTCCCCCCTGCCTTCACCCCGGGTGTTGACCTTAGTGTTTCATTTAATTGGAAGCATTTGGAAACTCAGTTCTTCCGTTCAGCTTTGTGGAAGGTTTTAATGTGGGGATTATTTAACCATTAGCTCAGGCTCTCAGTTTTTCTGGATTAGGATTCCAACAAGCTACTTGTCTGATTATCCTCGGTGACATGGATGGACCTGAGCAGCAGAGTTTTGAGCTGGAGCCAAACTTATTTGTCGTTTGGGGATGTGGCTGAGCAATTCCATTCTGGCCTTTGTTCAGACCCCCTGGCACCAAAAAGCAATCTATAATTCCCATCAGTGGCCTCATCTGCCTAGAAAAGGGAGCTCAGAAAGGAAACTTGCACTGCTTGGAGACAGCTAGGAGAGGATTTTACGTTCCCCCAGTGACAGAAAAATCCTTCCAAACATCTAGTAAGAATTCCAAAGATTCAAGTGAGCCTACAGTTCACGTCAAATGTGTGTGCAAGTTTATTCTTAGCTATAGTCTTAGAAGAAACCTTCCCTTTCGCAGACAGTCTGCCCTGTTTTCTTAATTCAAGCGAGAACACTGATGGATTTTGGTGGTTGTGGCTCTCTGCTGTGGCACAGCCTTTTTATGTGAGTAAGGAATATAAATAATGCCCTCGGAAACAATGGCGGGTTAGTCAGTCAGCCCAAAGCAGATACAGGGTCGAGGTAAGATGGACACTGGGAAACCAGAAACTCCACAGTTCCTCCTTGTATGGATGCTTCTGATTCTGCCCTGAGAAGAGCCAGTGTTGATCACACAACTGCAGACTAAAGCTAACTTTGAACACTTTTGTAAGGACTCCTTAAAACCTCTTTAAATTTTTGTTATTGCTATTCTGAATTGAAGTCCAATCAGGGTTTTCCAAACACTTCTGGGCAAAAAAAAAAATATCTTTTCCTTCTAGCAGAACGAGATCTGCTCCGGCATCAGATGTCTTCAGTGGAGTCCACAGAGCTCTGTGCCTTCACTATGTGGAGGGCCATGGGTGACAGGGAGCATCTTATTTGAAGCTAATCAGAACAGCATGCAACAAAAGGAGCAGCTGTCATCTTTTCCTTACCCTGAGCCACTGCTTGATGGATCAATCAGATCAAAACATTTTCAGAAAGATTTTTTTTTTTGGTAAGGATTTTTTGAAGCAACTTCTTTCCCTCTAAAATGTTTCCATTTAGAAAGGAAATTTGTAAAACTGAAACAAGTCCTGTAGGTTTGTAACAGAAATAAAACTCATTTTTTCCTCTGAGAGGACATACATTTGGCAATCCATACAGCTCATCTGCGAGAGACAGAAGCTTTCTAAACATCCAGCACAAAATTCTTCCAAAATTCAGACAGCATTAAACCAGTGAATTCATTTTGTTCTTTGTTAGTATAATCCCAGTTGCATTTCCTCAAAGGTTTGAAGTGCAGAGTCCTGTTCATGACCAGACAGTCTCAAACTGGATTTCAGCTGATGGTTGTAAGCAGGACACACCGCTGTGGCTGTGGTCCCTCTGGCAGGCAGGAGGTCCTGAGGTCTTTGTCTCGTTTTTCCACAGGAGAGTCTGGCTGCACAGGCGAGGGGGCTGGTAGCAGGGCGTTTGCTGCCAGCCCTGGGATCTCTCTTTCCCATCGCTCTGTTTCAACCCTATAAATACGCTTGCAATGACCCTCCATTTATCAGGAGCGCTGTAGGGAGGGCTGGGTTGGAGGGACGCAGCAGGGCTCCATCGTGCTACAGCCAGAGTGTCTTGGCAGGGAGAAGAGCGCGGCTTTACTGCATGAGCTCTGCGGAGTACCCAGTGAAGAGCAAAAAAAAATATCCTGTTGCCTTTTTCCAGCCAAATGGCTTTTGCCAATTATAACTTGATGTCTGGGCCAGTTTGCTATCTGATGCTTAGATTTTATTATCTGATCACACAAACTTTGCTTTATCTGACCAGAACACGGGCTGAGGGGTGCCTGCTGCTAATTTATAAACTGAAATGGGTAACTAAATTTAACTAACATTCATTCTGTCTCTCTGGGCTAGCTGGTGGGGTGCAACATCCCTGCAGTGTTACAGCCATAAGCTGCCTGAAGGTGCCACTGTGCTAATCATTTCCAGTTGGAAAACAAACACGGAGTCTGAGGGTCCTGGGTTAGGCATCTCACCAGCTGGTAGCTGTCTTGCTGGGAGGGAGCAGGGGCAGACCGTAAGGAGGTGATGCTGGAGCTGGGAGTTTACAGGGTGCACTCAGGGAGGAGATGGGATCATCCTTCAAGCATGAGGGAAGGCAGCAGCCCAGCTGGGATGTCCCTGGGCACTCCCCTTGGCATGGGCAGCAGAGGACTCTTCGTGCCTGTCCAGCAGCTCTGGAGAACAGCAAATGAAATCCCCCAGGCTGTTCCAGTGCCTGATGCCTGTCATTTAAGTGATGCTTGACCTTATGTTATAGTCCTTATACAACGGTCCTGCTCCCTGCAGGGCCCACAGGGCTCCATCCCTGCACAGCACTGACTTGCTCCATTCAAGCCATTATGATTTTGCCCGCCTGATGCTTCTTCGCCAGTATAAGCCGCTGTCTGCAGTCATGGGCCATGTTAGCATTGATTCTTCCAGCTGCCAAAGCAGAACACAGATTTTCCTTGAGATGTTTCCCCTTCACGGAGTTCCCCTTTCACGGACTTTTAGCAATGGAAGGAGAGGAGGGATGGGGGAGAGAGGGAGAAAAAGAATAGAAAGAAACAGAGCAGTGCTTGCTGCTGATGGGAAAGTGTCAGACAGACTCTCCAGAGCACTGTCTAACATGACCTACTTCAGTCGTCTTGGGAGAGGTATTTGTCTTGCAACAGTTCTTTTTGGAGGAAAACAAACTATGATCTCAAGTAGCTCCAGGGCAGGAACCTGATTTCCGATGGAGGCTCTGGCTGCTGCTCTGTGTTCAGCGGGGAAGGGAGGAATCTCAAGGCCTGTCCTGGCACGGGAGGCTGTGACCCCCCCTTCAGCATTGCTCAGCACTGCGGTGACACACACTGGGGTGTAGGAAGTCTCTGGCCCTGATATCATCCCAGTGCAGTGACATTGCCCATCACCAGGAGCAGCGAAGCGACGCGGCCTGAACACCAGCGTTAGGTGTGTTCTCCATGCACACGGGGAGTGTGACTGCATTCAGGTAATGCCGGAGGGAAGACCCTCTCTCTGCACCTCTCCTCCCTCGTGTGCCCCCCAAGTCCTGCCTGTGCCAGCTTTCCACTGGGAGTCTGTACGGTGGCCACGTGGAAGATAGGCTGGCTAGGGAGCAAAGGAGCAGCAGCAGACCAGAAGTGCACGGCCCTTACACATACTACTTTTTGGGTCACTGACGTTCCATGATCAATAGGCTATGTGTGCATACAAATCTCACCTGCAGAGGGTCTACCTAGTGACCTCAAATCTCTTCCCAGACTAAGAACTGGTACAGACTCTGGTGTGGCTGGATCAATGAAACGTTTTTCTGTGTTTCAAGGTGAGGAGCCAGAGCACTCTGAAGACCTGGGTTCAACCGGGATTTTAGCAAGATCACATCTTCCTGTTCTCTCTCTGAAAACTATAGGGACGGTGAAGCGGTTCTTCTCTGACCCACAATTTTAGGGAGATGTGATGAGCATCCAGGACTACAGGGCTTGTATTTTAGTGTGGAGAACCCTGTGGGGCTGCCGGAACACCAGTGAGAATCTAGACGCTCCTCAGTCAGGCAGAGACTCGTGGCAGATGTCCTGGATCCAGCAGGATACAAATCCCTCCAGCTGCCAAGTCATTTTGTCAGTGCCCCTGGCCAGAGATTTATCTTAGCCTTTTAATATTTTTGCATAATGTTTTGTTACCCTTCTTCCTCTCTATCTCTCTCTCTGTCTCCTTTTTTATTCTCCTTTCCCGGAGCACTTTGATGTGCTTTCTGAATATAGCTACATGAAGTAAATGGTAATACCAGACTGATAAATTAGCCATGTATTAGAGCCTTGTATTAGCTCAGGCTAGTAATTTAACCTGATGCAGGAGATGCTTGCATTTGTTATATTCATGCACCAATAGATAGCAACGACCCCAGAAAGCTGACACTTGTGGGCAGTGCCCTTCCCATAAAGCATCCCTGTGGCAGACCACAGTCGCTTCCTATTTGTCTAACCTCAGGGCATGCCGGGTGAGCTGGTTTAGGCAAAACCTTTTAAGAGGGAAAGAATGGGAAATGAAATATTTACTTTTTGTTTTTACTTGCTAGCGGTGAAAGGATATTGATGTGGTGTAGATGGAACATTAAAATCAAAATTATGCTGGGGAATAAAAAAAGCCAGGCATAAATTAGCACTGTTTGCTTCCTCTGTGGTTTAAGAGAGTTAGCATTACGCCAGTGCCATATAACATGCCGGAGATGCGTTTGGGGAGCTGCTGGGCCATAAATCACAGGCAGCATTTAAACCGACAAGAAGAAAGGCCACAAAGAGATGGATGGATGTCCAATGAGGGGACTGTCCGAGGGGCAATCATAAACAAGTCAGGAGACGAGGCAGCTGGAGCGGGAGGGGGAAATAGGATTTGAGGATTGAAGTCTGAGCACTGAGGGCAGAGCCGAACGCTCGCAGGGCAAGTCAGAGGAGAAGCTGACCTGAAAAGGTGTGGGTTTTGAGAAGTACAAGCCATGGGATGGCAGTCCTGTTTTGCCACACTTCAAGATTTCTAAATTATGTTTTTTCCCTTCTGAAACAGCAAAATGTTGTAGTATTCATTTTTCACTAAAAAGGTCAAGTTTTCGATTCTGCTTTCTCCTCCTGGTAAGAACTGACCAGAAAACCCAAGACCTTATGTACTTTCTGCGGGATATCTTCATCCTATCTAAGGTATCTGTACAAAATCCTTTTCCTAAAATACTCATTGCCAAAACCACTCAGTGATGAAGTTCCTTACCTGTGTTAAACCAGAATGACAGTCTGTGATCTTGAGGGGTGCCAAGTTTACCCTGAAGTGGAGGGATGCCTTTTCTTTACCTTAACCTGTCCGTGGGACTCTGCCTGGGGATGTTGCTGTGACTCTGACCACTATAGGACTCTTAGAGGGCTCTGCTCAAGCAGCCTTGTTGACTTTATTGGGATTATTTCAGGAACAATGTTGTGAAATCACTCTCAGCTTTCCATCCCCTGGAAATCACAGTTCAAATATGCCTGCAGCCAAGGGAGAAAGTTCTTGTGTGATGGCGGCTCTTTTCAGTGTTTCATTGCGCTGTATAAACTGCCACAGAAAGGTTAGTGATTTTTTTGGCATGGTCACCACACACTTTCTCACACTTCCAGTAACAAGAATACAACAAGGGCATTTTCTCTTTAGTGAAGTGCTTCAGTAACGCTCTTTAGAAAGAGGACTTGAAAAAAGAGTGTGATTCAAGTCAGGCTTGGGATCAATACGTAGACTTGGGGTCAGGGCTGGAGTAACATTGGGGGATGGATAAGGCAGGAAAAGCATCAAGGAGAAGGAATTGAAGGACAAGGATAGATGGTTCTTCAGAGGAAAAGTGAGGCTTATTGGCAGAGCTGCATGGGCTGGATGGCTGGCGAGTGAAATGGGCTCAGGATGGGGACAGCCAAGGTGGCCCCAAGTCAGAACTGGAAGTGTTAGTACAGTTTGGAAAAAAGCTTAATCCTAGCAGCTGGCAGCCTGGAGTCTCAAACTCCAGCACAGCTCTTGGCTTTGAGGTTTTCCCTCCTGCAGGAAAGCAACTCCCCTGCTGAAAAGGCAGACGTACGGTAACCTGTTCCAAAAACAGGCAGCTGTCAGGACAAGGTAGCTACCTTAGCAAGGGATGTGTTAGATCTCAAGAGGACCCTGCCTCTCTGCACACCGAAAGGCAGAAACTGCTTGAGAGGGTGATTAATTCATCAGTGAAACATTAATTATCCTAATGACTCCATTCATTAACCTCTGAAGTGAGAGGAACTGGCCCCTCTCCATCTCCAGAGATATTTAGCCCCTTCCAGCTTCATCGCTGCAGTTCCAGGTGCAGAAAAATGGGTACATGAACCTGTTAAAAATGGGGCAATCTGGGGAGCAAGTATCCCATAGGCAAGATCATGCATAGGGCTGAAATCTCACACAGGCACCAGTGCAGCAGCAGTAATGTCAACAGAACTTCTGATTTACCCAAACATCTATGACTTCAGGTCTGAACATCATGCTTGCTCTCCAGCACAGTTGTTCCCACAGAGCGATTGTGGTTGTGATCCCCAATTCCACACAACCAAGAAAATATCCTGGCTTTTGGGCAGCAGAATATGTGGTTCAGTCCCACTGGGACTGCAAATAATACTCTGTTTAAGAGTTGGTCTGGAGAAAGGCTTAAGCATGTGCGTAAATATTTCTTTGATGAGGAGCTTTACTATGGAGACAGTTTGCATGTGTGAATGGATCCTGCAGTCTCCCCTTTGTAAAGGCCTACATCTGTTCAATAAAACTAGCTGTGAAGCTTGGAAAAGGATGGAAACTGTTCTTCAAAGAGCTATGGTTCTGCTCCTAGTGCTGACACTGGCTGGATTTCAGGTAGCCCTGCTTCCTTGCTGTGGCTGGGTTTTCTTCCACACAAATTACGTTGCAATCTGTTAATTAGAAATGCTGCATGAGAGCTGAAAAATAACATTACTTCTGGGATGCAGCACACCTCTGCCCTTGGGAGACATAATGACTGCTTCTGAAGTCGTGTGCTGGTTAAATTAAACTTCATGATCTGCTCAAGTCATGAATGAATGCAGCTTCCAGGGACCTCAGTAATGCATTTGGAAGTGGGGTTAACACTTCACACCTCAGTTTCGTCTGAGCTCCTAGTACCTGTACGTAGACATATGAGCCTTCCCTAGGCTCTGCCAGTGCAGCAGAGAACGCACAATCCTTTCTCATGCTTCAGCTTGGGCAAAGGGAATGCGGTAGAAGTCACCCTGGTGTGCTCCCCCACATGCATATTCCTTTTGGCACTAATGTCAAAGTGGTATCTCCTGCAAACTGTGTGCCCACGCTACCTGTGATCTCTTGGGCTGGATTCTTTTTGTGTGTTGAGTGCCAGCATCCCCCACTGCTGGACTGCTGTTGAGTTACTGGAGCCATGACAGATCTCTCCTCAGTGCTGGATCTGAACTGGATCCATCCTGGTCTCAAGATCCTTTCCAGAAGCCTTAGCAGAACCATTCCAGAGTTCAATAATTTCATTTTTAAAAAGCTTTCAATTTCTTTTGACAGGGCTGGAGTGTTTAAAGATGGCAAAGTGAAGGAGATAAATAGATTATTGATCAGACAGGCTTGTAATTCCTTAGTGAATTGGATTTAGCTCCTTCACTGAGATCAGGTCTCTGCCATAAATCTCCCAAGGAATCGATAAGATGGAGAGTGCCTGGTGAGGAGGACTTTTGTTTGTTACTATGGCCACAGGTAGGGCTTGGGAGCAAGACTCCCACAGGAGTGGAGGGCAGGAACGTGGAGCCACATGTCTCTGCTGAGCCAGTGTTGGCCAATGGTTATCCTGATTGCATCAAAGTGTTAACTGCAGCAGAGATTGCAGTCCAGGGCTGCAGAGGCATTGCACACATGGCCTGCATCTCTCACGCTGAGATAATGCCGTGTGCAATCATGGCTGTAATGAGCTATCCTGGCTTTCAAAGACAGTTTGGCTGCAGAGGCTGGAGATGGGAGTGTGACCTGGCTTCCTCATGACACCACAACAGGATGGAAAACTCCCATCAGGTGCATGTGCCATCCCTCCCTTGTCACCTCCAGGCTCTGAATCCAAACAGCGGCCGTGTGCTCACGTCCCATCTGACTGTAAACTGGAGGCGGCTTCAAAGCCTTCCTGGATGGGCTGGGCAAGGATTCGGACCATGATTAGAAAGACAGCAGGAGCTGCCAGCAGCAAAAAATGCCAAAACCCCAAACTTCTGTTAACTCCCTGATCTAGCCAACAGAGCCAGAGAATAAAAACTCGCTGCAGCCTTTTCAGTTTCTCTCTCGGGTCTGTGTGTGCACCTGGCACCAGCACAAAGTCTGTGGCTGCCGAGAGCTTTATGTCAGAAAGTGGTTTGTTATTTGGAACGGCAGTAGGGTTAGAGCTTGGAGCCTGGTGTCCATAAAAGCCTTCGTGTTCTAACACCTTGAGCTAACTGTAGTTCTGTGTCTGAAGATTTGTAGATATGTAGATGGAGGATGCAGAAATGTCCAATACGCTCTGTTGGTGCGTAGGTCAGTCTATCCATCCTCCTGCATGCTGTTCCTCCTCATCCTCACCAGTAAATCAGAGCAGAGAGACACCCATGACTTTCCCAAAATCATTCACGAGCAAACCTGAAATCAAGATTTTCAGCATTCGCATAAATGAGCTTGAGCATGAACCTAGAAGAACATATAAAATGCAGACCTTCTGGACTAAATTTTTCTCCAGGCAGGTATACTCTCTTCCCCAGTTCCCTTCAACCCTGCTTTACTCACACAGCTGAAGCCTTTGGGTTGCACGTGGCATTTCCCAGAAGTTCAGCTACTCTGCAGAACCCCTGGAGCCTCAGGCCTCGACAAAGTGGGCTGGAGGTCTTCCAAAGCCGGGCTTAGTTGGGAGATTTCCAGTACTTCCTGTTTCCAACTGAGCTGGCAAGAGACAAAATAGCTTTTTTCACTCTATTTCATCCTCCTTCTGGTGCTGGCTATACCCCAAAAGGTGGAGAGACAATGAAAGGGATAGGAGGGGGAAATCAACTGAAACTTTTCACCGTTAAGGAAAGAACATGTGGGTCCTCAAGTTTGGATCCAGTATGGGGAGTGTGTGTAAGGGATGATATCTACCCACCTTGTTCACATGTGGAAATTAAGAGGCATTTTATTTAAGTTTTCCATGGAAAACCAACATAGAAGCTGCCTTTTTTTTTTTTTTAGTTTCAAGAAAAAAAATAATCCCCAAATCTGTCATCAAGAGCACTTGGAGGGGAGGGTGCAGGGGGAGTTCTGATGAAAAAGTGCTTTGCAGCTTGGGTTGAACATTGTATTGATTTTTATTTTAGAACAACTGCAATCCAGGAAGAGATTTCTAGGAGAAGAGATCCGTTTGCAAACTTTTTATCTAGTCAGAAAATCCACAACCAATGAATCACATTTTCTATCAAGAAAACTTTTAGAAAACATAAGCTACTCAACCAAAACTCATCTTGTCTGACCGTTCCCAGAAGTAAGTGATGCAGAAGAATCTGAGCTACCTATAGCTGCAAATCCAAACTCAGTCTATTTTTCTCTTTGTATACAAATCACAAAGCTGTTGTGTGGTGTAATCCAAGCAGTCATTGCTTCCAGCTCTTTTAGCTCACCCAGCGGAAAGTCATGTTTGCATCTACCACATTCAAGCCTTGCTGAGGGGTTACAGTCAGGATCAGTCAGATTACAAACCCTTTCTGCTTTCTGATGGATCAGATGAGATGGACTCCAGAACGGAATGGTTCCCTCTTGGAGTTAGTCAGGGGTTAGGCAGTTATCGTTGGCTTCAAGAAACCCTTTCCCAGCCCAGATTCCCATATCAGCAGCGACAAGGCGCAGTGGGAACAATGCAGAAGCTGGCTGAGGAAGCTGGTGCCTATGAGAAGCCAAGAGGGAAAGTCTGAAAGGGGCCAGCTGGGACCTTCTGCTCGCTCTGGGCAAAGGAGGTGCAAAGGGACGTGACGACTGAGATACTCTGAAGCAGGGATTAAGGTACACACATGGGTTGTGTACACCAGCACAAAACTGACATTTACTAACATAAAGGAGAACGGTTCTGCCCTTCCAGGTTTAATGGCCTTTTCTGAAGTGATGACTGAAGGGGCCAGGAGAAACCAAGCGAGGCAACTGTGACCACCACAGGCTCTGTACGAGCTCCACAACACTGAATGTCAGCACAAAGTTAGCTCTGGGCCCTGGCTCTCACGTGTGTCTGTGCTGGGTATTGCACATGGGGGATAAGAGGTGGGAACTCAGAGTGTGCTGGACGGCGTTGGAGGGGTAAAAGTTGCTCCTCACTTGGCAGGGGGGCAGCATGAAGCAATGTGAGACCCTCTGCGCTCTCCTGAGCGCTTTGGAAGCGGAGATGTGCTCCAGTGAGAGGGAGAGCTGCCCGGCTGGCTTCCTGTCCCCGGATGGGATGAACCACCCCCAGCGCTCCGTCCGTACCTGTGCACCGTCCGATCCCAGCCCCCACTGCCATTCCTCAACGTGGGACCCAAAGCAAACATCTGCCCCGCTAACAAGACAGGCTTCCCAGGCCTGATGATGCCCGGCCCCTCCCTAGCTCGGGGCCGCCGGCCCTCACCTTGTTTACATACCTTCATTTGTTAAGCACCGTCTCAACACTTCGTAGGCTGCCTTCTCCCTTGCCCTCCAGAGCTATGAAAAGGTCACCCGTCTAACAGGGAGAGGCGCTGGAAATAAACTCGTGTCTTTCTCCTCTATCTAAACATCAGATGTGACATGGGAAGATGAACCAGCTGCCAGGAACCTGCTTGGCATGTGCGATGCTGTGCAGCGCTTTGTCCGGGCCCTGCCTGTCTGCCACAGACCATTAGTTGTTCCTGTTCCAAGGCTTCACCTCTCCATGCTGTCTCAATGCCACGGATGCGTTATTTCTCCTTGGAAACAACAATCTGCAGGCGCACGGTAAAACCCCCAAAGAACTGTGCAGACGCCCAGCTCCTAGATCACCTGGGAGATCCGACACGTCTGTTACCGCAGGTGGGCACATGGAGGGAAAACAGAGCTCACAAGAGCTGTTCCTCCCCGTGGAAACTCAGGATGCTGAGCTGTGATGTTGTCTGGAGAGAAACCCCCATGACATGGAGTAGCGGCTCCCTGCCTGCAACGAGGGCAGCACACCCAGCCTGAACTGTTATCTTCACATGTGCTGTCGTAGCTCCAGGGACTATGACCTTGCTTTGAAAGGTATTTAGTATCTACAAGGAAGATACAGTCAAAGCAATTCCCCTCTACCAAAGTGAAACACGGCAGAAAAAGAAGTGAGGAGAAAAGTGAGAGGAGCCTGGGCAGTATTTCAGTCGTGCTGAGGAGCAGCTCTTTCCTGTTTTGAGGTAGATGTCTGCCCAGGGCAGCCCTGGGTGCTGAGCTTGCCCCAGGTGCTCAGTTCTGGTTGCTGAATCTGAACCATTTCTAAGGATGGCACAGCTGGAAATAGATAAGGAAATGTGGTTCAAGGGCAGCAGGCAGGCTAGTGGTGGTTCTGGCATCCCCTCTCCCTCCTTCGCAAGGACACCCCATTCACTGTTTTCATAGTCCGTATTTAACACTGGGACAAAGCCTTTTCCTCCATAGCAGCTGTAGTGACGTGCCTTCCCCTGCAGCCCGTCCAGGTGGCTTAGGGTAGAAACAGGACAAGTGAAGGCAGGCCCGAGACATAGCGAGCAGCTGTCCAAAGATATCTGAACCTTCCCTACAACATTCTCCCTAAGATTCATCTATTCCCTCCCTTGGCAATGGAGTCTGGGACTTGATTGCTCTTCTGTGTCCAGGATATGTCTGCAGATGTGACACCTTCCTCCACCCGAACCCCTTGCTCCTGGGTGCCCCATTCAGCCTCTTGGCGGGTTGGACTTTGGGGGATTGGACTAGATGGTCTTTCGAGGTCCCTTCCAACCCCTGACATTCTGTGATTCTGGGATTCTTGCTCATAGCCCCTGCCTGCTGCAGGGAACACCAGGGCACTTGTTGGATCCTTAAACAAAAGGAAGAGGATGAGTGCAAACCCATGAGCTGGACCAAGCTGTGTCCTTCCCTGACCTGTGTAAATCCATCCTTGTGTCCCCTCCTGCTCTATTTACACTACAAGTGCTTTGGCTTTTTGCTTTGGCTTTTCACAATGAGCAATACCAATGAAATCTCATCCACACCTCCGCTTCTCAGATGTTACCACAATAAAAACGATTACACTACGGACATGTGCTTTAAACAGTGTGTCCTGAGGCAGGTGGCGTCTACTAATGAGAGATGGATTTAATCCTTTGTTACTGGCTCACCCAGAAGTCCTACACAACAGGGGCATTGCTAAAGAGGGATTCAGGATCATGTGCAATCATACTTAACCCCTTCATGATGCCGCTAATGGCATTTATGGCTAATCAGAAATTAATATTTCAGATGTCCGTAAGGCAGACTTCACACAGGAGAAAAATTCCACTTTTCAGTATCTGTTTTCATCCCCAAATTGAGAAGAAATATTTTAACTTCCACAAAATATGAAATGCTGCAAAAAGTCCCTGTCCACTTGGCAAAATCAAGAATCTCAACCCTATGATTAATGGTGGAATGACAGCATTTTGAAATATTCCATTGAAAAACTAATTAAAAATGTTCCATTTTAAAATTTAACATATATGTAGTAGATATAAGATATAGCAGAAGCAATATTTTCCAGAAGAGGGGCAATATTTGAGACCATAAATTTTGCAGTGGACAGAGAATCTGATTAGAACTGGCGAACACAACAGGGAAGCTGAGGCACAGCAGAAGCCACACGACTTGCTCAAAGACGTAGAAGAGTAATTCAGGACCAGAGTTAAAATTCATGAGGACGTAACTTCTAGAGCTGCTCTCTGTTGACTGGAACACACCAAGTAAAAGCCATCATATCTGATGCCCTAGACAAGACCTTCAGCAGCGTGTGACTTGCTTTCCAGGGTATGAAAATGATCTCAGGTTTTTAACAGCTCCGCAGTGACCAGAGTCCCATAGGCTTTTTCTGTAGCTGTTTAATTGCTTGGTTATCCCAGCCCCAGCAGCCTGTGCAAAGTGCCCTGAGCTGACACCCTCAGGCATTAACTGGAGGGGGAGCTGTTTGCCTGTAAATGAGGTAGGACCCACTCTTTTCAGTCATTGATGAATCATTTCACCTTTTTTTTCTGAATTATTATGCACAGCCCTGCCAGTTACCAGGTTAGACGTCGACGTCTGCCCCATCCGTGTGGTGTCCGTGGTCACCTTGCTGGTCACAGAGACTGGAAGAGCTGGACATGTCACACTTTTAAAGATGGAAAGGAGTCTGAAAGATATGTGAGTCCTACAGTGTTTTCACAGAAGATCACTTGGACTAAGAAGTGAGGGGAGAACGGGAGACCCAGAGATGTGCGCACAAGCTCCTTAAATAGTCCTGCAGACAATACGCAGATTGAGGACATCAGGCGTCGCAGACCCACTTTCCATCTGCAACGGAGACCCTGAGGATGGCTGAAAGGTGCAAGTTCTCATCCTTCCACCCAAACTCAGTGTGGAGCTTGATGACCCACCCGGCTGCCATCCAAAACTGAGGTTTTGGGATTCCCACCCGAAGCCCTGAAGCCATTTCATCTGTCTTTAAATAGAACAGGGCTTTGAGGGAAACTGGAACTGGAACAAAGCTCCTTCCCCACTGTGGGGCCAGCGGGGTTGATGAAGAAGCAGCTGAGGGTGAAATCAATTAATTCATTCATTACAGAGCTACTGCAGTCGCAAAGATATTTCAGTTGTGCTTGCTGGGAGGTCCTCGTGAGAGATACATCTCATTTTCAGCGAGGTCCCCAAGGGGAGGGCATAGTCAGACAATTTCATTCCTGCTGACTACAGGGTAGTACAGACATTCTAGGGAAAACGTACCCTCTTGTCACCTGAAATTTCACTCCAGAAAAGGTGACATTTTGAGTAAAATCAGACCCCACTTCAACCAAGAAAGATTTGTGACAGAAAAACCCAAAAACCTGGGGAGAGAGGGGGTGGCGAATGCTATTTCCAAGGTTTACACGATGAGAAAGTGAGGCTGGAAGTACATTTCCCATGGGCAGAAAAGTTTGCCGTCAGGCTCCTGTTGCTGGGAAGGATCTTTGAGACGGCTCAGGACTCACAGGGAAGCCTTTGAAGCCCCTTGATCGTGATTCTACCAGAAACCACATGCTCTGGGCTGCAGCCTTCTGCCCACAGCTCGTCATGGTGGCCTGATGGGCATATCATGCAGCTGTATTTGCATCCCTGCCCATCATATGGCTTCCCTGTGCCGCCCACACCCCTTTACTGTCTGATCTTGTGAGTGAAGTTTGATGGATTTAGATATAAATTCAGGTCATTTTAAAAAGACTGCAGAGGTCTGATCACCCAGCAGTTCTTATTACAAGGTATAGTACTTTTTCATGCACCTTTATACCCCAAACCAGAGAGTGAGATGTCAGTTGCTTAATTGTAGTGGTGATTTCAAACCCTTTGCTCCTTACAGAGAGATTTTTCAAGAGTCCTACAATCAGTATCTCAAAATCTTCTGAAGATATAGCCATTTATTGCAGGATTTGGCTGGGTAATGTTTCAGGGAAAAAAATGTCATCCTGTCTGAATATGCCATGTTAGCAAGAGAGAAAATGTACCTATTGACAGATGAATAGACAAAAAGAGCCTGCAATTCTTGAGAAAAAACCAGGACTTTTCAATCATTTCTATCTACCTGACAGCAAAGTTCACCTGCAAAGCAAGGGCAGAGTCTAAACAGCTACAGCATAATCCAAAAAACACTGAAGTGAACAGGGCTGTGGAGTAAAAGCACCAACGTGCTGATGAATCTAGTCCATTCCTTTGAGATACGGAGGATACAGATTGCACAAACAGTCCCTTCCTGGGCTGGGCTGAAATCTCGAGAGGAGCAGTACATCACAGGAGGAAAAGACTGAAATTCATGGAAGGTTCACTGACAGCAAAGGAGCAAAGTAATAACTGCTTTTCCTTTCTTGTCTTTTCACACGGGTATCATTCATAAAAATGGAATAAGCTTTCTCAGTTTTGAGGAAAGAAGAATGTATGGAAACGTTGTTTTTACAGTTCTGTGTAAAAAATGTCCTTATACCTGATGCCCACGTATTGTGACACTTCGTTAGGAGCTTAGTTAAGTGGGGTGTTGAGGGGTATCGTATGAGCCATGCCTGGAAAATTACTTGGGCTTCTGAGTGGTGAGAAGAAGAGAGGAGATAAAGGCTTAGCAGAGTCTGTCAGAAACTGGAAGTTTCATGTTTCCGTGTTCCACATTCAATGACTTTTTTTTTTTTCTTTTTTTTTCAAAGCTCTGATACATATATATAGAGAGAGATTTTCTTTCTTCCATCCCCATTTTCAGCACCCAGCCAGGAACCAAAAGTTCTAGAAATACTTCTGAGGGATGTCTGCATAGCCAATTGCCCAATTTCACAGACTTTAATGGTTTCCAGTGGAACTTGCACGTCCTTCTCTGTCTGCCATGCTCTAAACCAGACACAGCAAATGACAATGACAGAAAGCAAAGGTAAGTGTCCAAAACAAACCCTTTGGTATACAGCAGACTGAAAGGGATTATTTTTTACTATTTTTTTTTTTTTTTTCATTTTCAAGATCTTTTATCTTCATATAACTGCTTTTTAGTGATAGAAGAAAAGACATCAAAAGTATGACACGCAGCTAACTTTAGGGCTGAACTGAATAACTTTTAGTGGAAAGTATCTTTACAGAATATCCCCAGATGGCTGCATGCTCAGTCCACCAAATTTACAATATTCAGCAAGATAACTACAGAGGGAAAAAAGCCTCTCCTATCCCCCCACCTCCCCACAAAGTCCCATCATTTGAAGCTCTCTCTGGCCTGACGGCCTCAGCTACTCAGACACTGGTGTCCCCACAGGCCCCTCCTTTCCCCCTCATACACCCACCTGCTTAAGAAAACAGTGCTGAGCTTGGTCTGCTGTGCCAGCCCATGCCGTGCCACCGGGTGACTGCTGTGACACGCCGGACAATGCACCATTTCCCGGGAAAGGATTTGCCCTCTTAAAAGTGAGTTGGATCTGAGCAGCTGGGAAATAATCTTGCTGGTCAGAGGAAAGTGAGCCAGGGGTGGAGGCAGTGCCCAGTTCGTCTGGCACTGGGGCCTGGGGTCCATCCTGCTGCGTACGGCGGGCAGCACAAACGCTGCCTGTGCAGACTGCCCAGGGTATAGACAGAACAAGGTCGGGTGCAGCCAGTGTGACAGAGTTGAGACCCCTCAGTTATTTAGTCAGCCGTGACACTGACCTTTCTCTATGACCTTGGGTACAACCATCTTTCCAAGCTTTAGTTTCTCCAGCTGTAAAATGGAGACAGCAGCACTATCGTTTATTTTCTTGCAGTTCTTTCATAATGAAGAAAAGCGTATTTTGCCTCTTAAACCTCCCCATCCTTCTTTGCTGAGCAGCCCACACATCCCAGACAGCCTGAAGCTGTGCAGATTTGTACCAGGTTGTTACAAGGGGCACAGAAAGAAACTTAGGGGCTCAGACAGTTGATCTTTCCCCTGAGCCTGGCTCATTACCTAACTTCCCTGGTTTGACTTCTAATTCTCCCAAAATATACAGAAGAAAACCAAAAAAGCCAATTAACAAGTGAACCTGAGAAACAGAGGGGCTGATTCTCCACCCCCCTGTGCCGAGCACTCCCTGTGTCCCACTGCCCCGGTCTGCCTGCACGGGAAGATAAGTGGGAACTGCCTCTGAAAGCCTCAATCCCTGCATTTATTTAAGCAAAGCTTTGGATGGCTGACGGGGATCAGTGTAGAATGAATGATTTCACATGGCAGCGCAGTCATACCCCCCTCCTTCCTTGTTTTTTTTTTCTTTTCTACAAGAAAAATGAAATCCCCAAAGTCTGTCTGCCTGCCTGCTGCTTTCAGTGGGGTGGGTGGCTGCTTTGCTTAATTGAACTCTGATGTTCTCAAACTCCAGAAAAAAAAAGTTAATTTAACCTGGAAAGGCCTTCTGATTCGAACGTGTTGATATGTTTTCTTAAGGGAAGGGGTTACAAAAGGACTTATTTTCTGTGTTCCTGCTACAAGATTTAAACCCTCTTTCCTGGTGGGATTCTGCCCTAAAATCCAGACTAATGTTCATGACATATTCATCAACTATGTGCCGCATTATCGTTGCCTTGCTTGGCTGTGCAGGTATATAAACTACAGGCTTAGGAAATCTTCCTCCTCATTTTCTTTATTCCAAATTTTAGCTGCCCTGATCCTTTACCTGCTTCTCTCTTCACTCCTTTCTGCTTTGTATTTCTTCGTAGATTTGACTGCAAAGATGAGAGAGCAGCGGGTGCTTGTGCCTGTCTCCCGGGGCCAGCAAACATCACAGGTAGGACAGGTCCCCTCGGCACCCCAGGGGCGATGCGGCTGCTCCCTCCGGCAGCGTGTCCCGGGGGCTGCAGCACACACAGCCAAGGCTGCCTCCAAAAAACAGCCCACGGGAGCCAGGGTCGTGGCCGCACGTTGGCACTGGCTCCGGAGAGGAGTGTCTGTGCAGGCAGCTCCGTACCCTCACGACTGTCAGCGCCGTAGTTTATGGGAACAAATTGTCTCAGCCAAACCCTGCAGCTCATGGCTAAATTGGGGAGCATGGAACCTGTCAGCACTGAGACAGAGATGCAGGGAAACGAATGGGTCACTGGAATAAATTCTTGCCAGCTTAAGGAGGGAGGCAGAATTTTCCTAAGCATTTAAGAGAGTCTAACCTCCCCATTTAGGACTGCCCTGGGCAAGACAGGACAGTGACAATGCAATGGCTTGTTTTGGGTTATGCTTGCAATTTTTCCCATTGAAATAATCCGCTTTTAATTATCTGGGCTATGGTTTGTCATGCCGAACATCTGCTGCAAGTTAGATTTTGCAAGAGCAGTTTTAGAGAAAGGGAGGCAGAGTGCTGCTCCCCACCACCACCACCTTGGAGATCACACTCATGTTCTAGCCATTTTAAAAAAAAAAAAATCTGTGATAAAAATAGCATGAGATGATGTCATTAAAATTATCATAATGTATCTGGAAAGAAAAACCATTGGGGATACCTAGGTGATCTTAAATCTGACACTTTTTCTTTTCAATACCTGATTTAGTAATTTTAACCTGCTTCTAACAGTAACGAGGACGTGATTCGTATTTGCAGAGGTCTAGCTCTGATCTGAACAGGGTGTGTAAGCGCAGGAGTGGAGACGGGGAAAGGTGCGTGCTTACATGCGACCGGTTCTTGTCCCCTGTCCTGTACAAGTTTCTGCTCAGGTTAGTGCAGTGTCGGGGGTGCAGTGTGCCCTCCTCAAGATGGAAAGTAGAAGCAACCACCGAAAGATCCAGCCTCTGTGCCGTCCGCCTTGACACTCCCCAAACTGAATGGAAGGACCAGCAGAAATGAGGACAGGATGTCCAGGCAATTTATATCCGTCCTCACACCGATAACATCTCTGCTTCTTTAAGAAGGGAGCATTTCTGTGCTAAGGAACAGCCTGAGCTGGTAACTGTGCAGCATCTTTTCATACCGACTAGCTGGGGCCATTCCAATTGAGTGTAATAAACGATATAAGGAACAATATAAGCGGTGCTATAAATAATAATGCTGCAATTCCACTGATGGCTTATGGTGGCATTATAAATGATGGGAGCAAAGTCAGGAGGTCTCTTCACACCACCAGAGCCTCATGGTAGAATTATAGATCTAATTTAAGTGCATTTTGGGGGTAAATAATTTATTAAAGTGTAAAGCTTATGAAGATGAATGTTCAAGTAGTCGGACTCCTGGACTAGGTGAGCATTCCTGGTCTTAATAATTACAGGTAGAATTTGCCTCCGGGCAAGAGGGCTAGATCAAGAATTCAGCAACATTTTAGGTATCCAAAAGCCCTGGAGGACACTTCTTAGCACAGAGGTGCAATCTCTAGACTTACAATGAAATGGGCTCCTTATACAGGGGATCAGTCCTGAACACCGATTTCTCATACATCCATTTTTATCATTAAACTGGGGTTAGGAGATGAGAGCAAGAAGAAACATTTCTCTGGCTGATGAAAAAAACCATAGATATTGGTTGTTACTTTACAACTTTTGTTTTAAGCTTTCCTGCATTACAGCCCCAAAATGGAGTCCTGGTGTTGGTGTTTTCACCTCTTCCTGCATATTTAATTCTAATTTCAGTCAGAACTTGTCACTGTTGCTAAACTAGGGAAGTGTTCATAGGGCCATGGTGAAACTTCCTCTGCCACACACTTCTTGAGTGATCTCAGGCAAATAACTTAAGCCTGAACTCTCAACATTTTACATAGACACCTTGATATATCTAATCTGCAAGCTGCAGGGACCTCTGCACACCAGCGTGGCTGATCTCTCTGTGGCCAGAGCATACAGACCCAAAAGGCCAAGCTCATGGAGGCATTACCATGTGTAACCTGAAGTCTGCCTTTCGCGTGGGAAGTGGAGGAAGACTCAGCTTATCATCACTGAAGACTGCATTTTCTGGAGTCTTCTGCAACATAAAAGTCCATGGAGCAGGTCTGTCTTGCACCACTGGGCTGCAGTAAGGATAAATACATTAAGATGAGGCATTAAGATACTGTGGTAATTAGGAACCATATAAGTACCTTATATATAGAATGAAGCTACTAATAATGCATGAATGCAAAGCCTTAAGAGGTTTGCTTCATATAAAGCACCCAGCTATTTGGTGGCTTAGCTCAATTCTCTGAAGCTGCGAATTCAGGCTGAAAAATCTTAGGAGGATATGCTTTTTCTGTGAGTTTGGGTTGTTTTTTTTTTTTCTTGTCACACTTAAAATATTGCTGAGGCCAACTTTTTGTCTATAGGCAGTGTTTTTTCCCATAGCTTCCAGCCAGACTAGAAAATGAACGGCAGGGGAAAATGTATTTTGAAAAAAAGCAAGTAAAATTAGGCAGAGGGCTTGAGGGAAGACTCTGATTAAGGGAGTGTATCTAATGGTCAAACCAGGGAGATGGAGATAGAATCAGTATTCCTGCCACTAATTCACTGAGTAACCTTGTGTCTGTCACTAAGCTTTTTTGTGCTCTATTTTCCTCATCAGTAAAATGAGTATTATAATAGTTACCTTCCTGATAAGGGTTTCAGTTAATCAATTTCTAAAGCCCTTAAGTACAGAGAGACACAAGATATCATATCAACAAAGTCCAGCATTTATCTGTGGCTGGATATTCTCTGAACTACACCATCTGTAATGAATAGGATCTGATCTATATAAACCAGAAAAATTCCTATTGACTTTGATGAATAAACACTATTTCTGGCAAATAATACCTGTGTGCTTTTGTCACAGACAGGATTTGCTTCTTAAAAATGTGTTTGAAAAGCAAAATAGAAAGGTTTCAGGTGGGTTGGTAGAATTAAACTCCCCTGATGACTGAATTGCTTGCACAGTTTGCCTGTGCTGTTTCTTATAGTAACTCGAGTCAGTCTTCGTGCTGCTGGTGGTAGCAGTAGACAGAAAAGGTACTACATTTGGTTTTGCTCCAAATTCTGAATTTTTGCCAAGGAAAAAGGCGGAGGAAATAATGAACTTTTGACAGGTGTTTTTCAAACAACAGAATACTAAATTATGGTCTGGGAATGAAGATCCTCTCTTGTAAGAGACGACTAAGGAGCTTAGATTTCTTAGCCAAGCAAAACTGAAGGCTGAAAAAGAGGAGGCGATCGTTGCATATAAGTAGACTGGGGCATAACAGCGGGGAAGGAAAAGAGCTATTAAATCAAAGGGGCAATGCTGAAAGAAGAACAAATTGGTATAAACAGACCATTAATAACTTCAGGATGTTAATTAGAAGAATATGTTCAAATATCATAAGAGCTGGATTATAGCCAGCCTTTAGGCAGGAACAGAGATAGGCAGGTGAAGCAGCCCACCTAGGTTTGAGATGGAGCCACTCTCACACTGCAGCCACGTGGCATGGGCAGAGGAGTGCGCCTGAATCCAACTCCGGACCTTCCTCTTGCTTGAGCAAGTCAATTGATTTTAGAATTTCCTTCAGTTTACTACACTTCCAGGAAAATGTAGAGAATAACCTCCTTTCTTCAAAGTGCCTTTCCACATATATCATGGCTGGATTTTAAATTGAGGGCCTAGCTATCACATCACCATCGCATCATATATATCTTCTATTCCAATCTTTGCTCCGTAGTCAAGTGTTTTTACTGCCTTCCCTCACTTCTCTGCTGTTACTGTCCAGTCCTTATTTCCTCCTCTTCCTCCACCTTGTAGCCCAAACTGTTTCAGCCCTGTCATTCATTAAGCAAAGACATACAGCTGCAGTTGATGGTTACAAGCTACAGCACAAGTGGAGCAGCTTGAATTTAAAATGCGCTTGTTTCCTTTCTTGCCCTGCTCACTTTGGGCTGCAGTGGCTTTCACTGCAACAGCTCTCAACCTGCCTGAGTCCCAACAGCTCGACACTTTAATAATTTAAGTGATTTACAATCCCCAAAGTGCATCTGAACAGATTTATTATAAGCGTTTGCGACCTATTCTTCTAAAGCACTTCTCTGATGTCTGTTCTTCATTAGAGTTCACCACTCAAGTCAGTTCAGGGTGATAATAGAAAGGTAAGTGCTGTTTCTTGAAGCTTATTATGGGAGCCGAGCCCATTAAGATGGGCTGATATTAGGGGTCTCTGTGTTCATTTAGGCTGCAGAATGTGCAAGTATGATTAAAACACTGGGGGGAAAAAAAGAGATTCGAACTTGTCCCATGTTGAATTTCTGGCCTTCTAACAAGAAATCAAGCACACTACCTCATGAGCTTTTGCCCACTTGTAAGTTAGTGTCATTGATTTTTTAATTTTTTTTTTCCTTCTCTTTCCCCCCCACTACTCTGTCATATGCCAGCGCATCCTTTTGGATACACAAATCATCTCTTTCTCCTTGCACCCCTCTGGTCTCACAGAAGAGGATGTCCCTTTATCCAGGCCAACAGCAACCCACCTGGAAAAGCTTCTCCTACTCTGTGCCAGGGTGGTTTATTCCCCATAGCTGTCCTCTGCTCTCCTTCACACCAAGCTGAGGCTTCCTGCAGGTGTCTGACCAATTTCAACTGTCCTTAAGCATAGAAATTTTTCTCTGTTTCTGGAAAAATCTTAACTCTCATTTGTGACTTGTGTTAAGAAGGTTCTGAGAAACGGCACTGAGAAAGTCGAAGGGGCTTTATGCAAGGCCCTGTGAAAGTTTGTAGAAGAGACTGGTACAAAATTGGTACTCCCGGCTCTCTGCCCTGTGGATTAGTCCCAAAGCTGTCCTTCTTTTTGAATTTGTACAAGTACCTGGCTTGGTCTGAGTTGCCCCAGTTCACTTTGTCATGTCTCAGTCCTGTGTCGTCAAAATTTCCCTTCTGTGCTTTTTTCCACCTTGTTCTTCACCATTTTACTGCCTGGCTTGAAATTTCCTTGCCTCACTGCATTCCTGGGCACATATCATTCTCTGCTCTGGTTTGTCCATCACTCTTAAACTCCTTTCCCTTTCTGAGGAGTCAGTCCTTTCACATTTGAACACACACCACTCACGTTAAGCAGCAAATTAATCCTGCATTCCCTGTCTTGATGTGTCATATGGGAATCTCTCTGGAGCCCACAGTGAGGAGTACATCTTCCCCCCTGACCTGTGAATTCTCTCCTGTTATGGGGACTGAATACTGGTCCCTCATCCACTAAAAGAAGAAGATTTCAGCCTCGTTTTTCACTGGCAGTGACTGGAATGACCAATCTGCTGCCTGCTGAGGAGCGAAAGGTCAGGCCAGGTCCACTCTGTGGCTACTTGTTTTTCTCCACAGTGACCAATTTCAGAAGGTAATAGAAGCATCAATAATGTCTCTGTCTTCTCTGACTGCTTTGTTTTTTCTTCCCCCCCCATTGACTGAAGTATTGCAGCCTCCATTTGTTAGCTCAGCCCCTGCAAGGCAGGCTGAAGCATTCACTCTCAGCACATGCCTTCCCCGTGGGCAAGGTGTGTGGAGCTGAACTAATTTGGGATCATGGAGGTGTCGACCACAGATTGCAACTTGTAATCTCCTTGGCTCATGCTCTTTCGTGGCTGAGGTCTGAGTTTTCAGGGCTCTGGAGAGTCATCTGGCAGCTGAAATTCTGCTAACGTGTTTGCATGCTTAGAAGCAGCAGAGGAAAGACCCTCTCCTAGGACTGATCGCTGTCCCAGTTCAACAGGCTCAGGTCCTGCTGCCAGAGCTGCAGATGAAGCTGAGAGCAAGGAGGAGACTTAAGGACAGGGGCTGTGTGGCACACGTGTCCTCAGAACCACCCCAGCTGTGTCCCTGCTCAGCTCCGTGTAAAGCACCATCCAGACCAGTAGCAATTAAGTGGAAACTGAGTTTTCCTTCCATCTTGGGGTGGGTCGGGAGAAGCCAAACCACCACCGCCACCACCAAACCCAAAGCAAACCACCAGTCAGAGGTCGTACTTCTTCCCTGTGGCTGGATCAGGCCCAACAACATACCTCAGCCATGAACTTTATCTGTTGAACTTCATGGCTCGCTTTTCTTAGGGTAAATTAAAGTTCACAGCTTTAGGTTTAGTTGCCCAGGCTTGTGGTTTTTGAGCTCCCACCCCTGAGTACAGGGACAAGTTTTCCTGAACTGCTGACTAATTCCAATTTCTGCAGCATCTCAGCCTCTGACATACTGCAGGGCACCTTATAACTGCCCCTGCAGCCAGTCCTATCTCATCACAGACCTCTACGGCATCTAATTGTTGTCTTGGTCACATTTAGGGTGGGTGTCAGGCATGGTACTGGCTCGTGCTTTGTAGACCATACATAGCCCATCAGAGTCCTCCTTTCTAGAATACAGCTCAAAAATGCTGATTTCTGTTGACAGCTGAAAACTTGATGAAATTTGGTTGTTTTAAACAAATCTGTTTCTGCAAGCACATGCTTCTGATTAAACGGGCTTTGTAGTTTAAAATTGCTTAAGTTAATTGATATTCAAGAGAGATTATTCAATGGTAATGCATTCATAAACAATGTCACTGTTTGTTTGAAAAATTAAAACATTAATTTAAATTAAACTGTAAACAAGGGAAAGATGTTATGTGAGTAAGGATTGAGAAGGCACTGCGGAACATCTTCTGACTGGAGTAATGTTATACATGTATCTGTACGGGATGGGCCTATTTTAAAATAAGGAGAATCAAAACCATTTCAGGCTGTTTTCTAACTCTTCTCAGAGCCCTTCCTCTTCAGTAAGAGGAGAAGGTAGTTCAGTGGTCACCCGAGTCTTCAGAAACCTCTGTCAACTCTCTTCTCCATCAGCCATCTCTTGTGACTGTGGCTGGGTCTCAACAGGGCATTTGACCATCTGAGCTTGGGAGGTGATGGTACTCCTATCCCACATAAAGTTTGCTAGGATTAAAATCAGTCAGTTTTGGATAGAAAAAAAAAATGCAGCTGACCATTTTCACAATACTAACTATATCACTTCCAGCAGGAAAGGTTTCTTGGGTAAAGCGTGGCATTTTCTGAGACTTCTTTAATAAATCCTTGCTTTATAGATAGACGAAACGGGTTGTAAGCCTGGGTCAATAAGGCAGACTACAGCAATAGATAGAGCAGTAAGTTAAAACTTGGATGACCTGGGTTCAAGTTTCTGCACTGCTACAGATCTTCCTTGTAACCTTGGATAAGTCACCCCTTTGACTCGTTTTTTCCTGTAACATAGGCTGTCAACACCTCTTGCTTCAGAGATTTTCAGAGTATAAATACACTAAATGTGTGGAGGCACTCAAACACAGTGGTAATGAGGGTCATCTAAATACCATCCTTAGATAAGTAAGGATGATTATTTTCCATCTCCTTTATCCCTGCATGATAAAAATGTTTCCAGAAACCATTATGTACAACACATAAGCCAGAAGCAGCAGGAAAGTAATTCCCTGTCCTCAGCTATTTTTTGTATGAGGATGAGGTGTGTATTTGGGGTGGGGTGGTTATTTTACCACTGACCCTTTCTCTACACATTGGTAAGTAGGTATTTTTACATGAGTTTGTTTGTCATACCACCCAATAATAGTAGCAAGTAAAATACATAAAATTCATGGTGAGAGAAAATCAAATTTCCTCTCAGACATTAGTGGCAATAGGAGAGTCAGAATGACCTTAATCCTGTCCAGTACAGAGAATTCCCAGTAGCTTCAACATGTTAGTCTTTTGTTTTTCACAAGTTTATCTTTGGTTCCCAGTGGGTCACACTAAATTTGATTTGGCAGAATGTGATCTCCGACTTTTCTTTTAATGCAGTCTCTGTATCAGATAGGAATGCCAGGCTTTTTCCTTATGAGTGCAAGGCAGTGAGATTGTTCCTTAAATGAACACGAAAACCTGAGATATAGAAATAAGTTTTTATTATATGGGAAAACATATATTTTTTTTAATTTATAGAAAGAATATAAGAAGTAGAACTCCTAGGTTCTCTCTTTATTTCTAGCAGCGAGTTACCAAGTGTAAGTCATGACCTTTCATGCCTCAGTTTCCCAGTGTTCAAAAAACCACAATTAATTTTTAAGGCAAGATATGCCCTACCTATGCAATGCTATATGCTATTTTGGTTTATTTAACCATTAAAATATTTTTTTTAGAAGCAAATGATTTAAAGCTGATGGTAAGAAACACTTTTCTTCCATAGCACATAATTAACATGTGGCACTCAATGCCTCAGACATTATTGAAGCCAAGAGCTTTGGAGGATTCACAAAAGGATTAGACATTCATATGAATAATGAGAAATTCTATTAGAGAAAATAAAAAATGTATGAGGGATGGAGAACTTCATGCTTTGGGGTATAAAGCAGCTGCTAATTGATGAGGGCTAGGAAAGAAACGTGCCCCTGTGGGCAGGACATCCCGTGATGGTTTGCTACAGGGCTTCTCGAGCAGTCCTGCGAAACGGGGCTGCTGGCTGCTGAAGGGGTTGCTGGACTGCCTGAGCCTCTGCCCTGCTGCGGTAAAGGTGTCAACCATCTAAAGGTGACGACTGGAATGAAAACCAAAGGTCCAACCAGGCCAGTTGTGGCTGAGCCGTAGTGGTCTGGTAGCCCATAGCACAGTGAAACTCTGACTCTTGGCATTGCCTCCAACCGTTTCTGAATTACCAGCTGTGCGGGGAGGTCTCGGCAGCACCACGAGGTCCTGGGGCAAGGGGATAGTGCTGGCTACGCGAGCAGGATGTCCCAGGCTCCTCGACAGGCTGTGCTGAAACCTGTCCCATCTTCCCCCTGTGTAATCTCAGAAAAAAACCTCCGAAAAGCCACAAAGGTGAATTGCACCTGGTTGCTCAGTTGATTCGAAGTCGTTCCTGCCCCGTCTTCATCTGTCTGTTTATCCAGGGCCTTCCACAGACATGTTTGCATAAGGCATACAGCCATTTAACAAACACATCAGGCAGCCAACCATGTTTGCAGCTATCGAGCAAGCAATTATAGTTCATTCAATCAAAGGCTTTCGTTTGATCCAGCCTCAATTAACAGGGAAGGCATTGCCACATCTGCCCACAAGTTCAGAAGTGTTCACAATTCAACTTAGATTATTGCTATATTTCTGCAGCCTTTGATAGAGTAAGATTGATTACAAGAAATAAGAAAAAAGAGTGACCTTCCTCGGACTTTTCCAATGGTATTTCAGTTAGTATTTTATAATCACTGTTTAACAGAGGAATTGCTCTCAGGTTATTAATCTAAAAATTATCACCTTCTTTGACTAATAAAATCAATAAAGGCTCCTATCCTTTGAAAAGGCCAAAAACCTTCTCTCTGTTCATAATTAAACATTTCAACCTAATCTGGAGCAATAATAACCTTCAAAGTTTTATAAAATTACTAATAATAATATCTTACGGAACACCTTTCCACTCAGCAGGCTTCACAAACTGTGGCCCAGATTTGGAAAGCATCTTTATGCGTGGCTGGACTTGGATATGCATGTCACTTTTTAAGGAGTTTTTTGTGACATTTCATCATCAGTGATAAACAAATGCATACAGGAAGGCTATATGTTGCATTAGTAACACCATTAAAAGGCTGTTGTTTCTGGGTTTCCCATATAGCAGCCAGGTGACATAATTTTTAACTGTGGGTGCTTGCAGTAAGGCATTTGCATTCATGCAGGTACCTCCAAGGAAAGGATCACACTGTTGCAGGTGCTAAGCATTTATAGCTAACTTTTATTAAAACCCCAATTTTTCAAACCGTTTTGTTTCCTATATAAGTGTTGGAATGTAGTGGACAGAAGTACCTCTTGATGTCCCCTCGTTACAACAGGATTAGCTATGAATACCTAGAGTCAATGTTCATGTAGTTGGTGATGATGTAAGCACCAAATATCACTTGCCTAACCTTCAGTCTAGCCAGGGTGTCAGTGTTAACTTACACAATGGTAGAAGTGGGATCAAAATTCATCTTATATGGAAAGATACTGCTTCTGCCTCCCTAATTTCTACTGTCCTTTCCTGGAGTTACATTTATCAGGATTACTTGCTTCCCAGGCAAGTTATCTCTGTCAAGCTTGAATGGCTATTCTCACGGGGTACCGAGAGACATGCGAGCTAATTAACTATCATCCTGCATTTGATGATGACGAACATCCATTGAGAACCTTCCATCCCAGTGGATCTCAAGGAGGTTCACATATTAAGCAAACCTGCGTGTGCCAAGCACAGGGATTACCTCGTCATAAATGAGTGGCAACTAGTTTTGAGGCGAATCACTCGACAGTGTAACGGCAGGCAGCGGAGCTCTGCAACAGTTCACGGCAGGGAGTAAGGAGTACCTTTATGGAATGATTAACTTGTCTAAGAAATTGATGTCTCTGCAGGGCTTTCATTTCACATGTAGCTGCCACCAGGAACCCTGTAGCAGAGCAGGCATGAAATATGGGTTAGGGATCCCTTTTCGCCATTGCCCATGTATAGAATTCCTGCAGGCATCATAGGTATATATGTCAACTCAGATTTAGGTAATGATAGCTCAAAATTGACCCTTTTGATCTAATCCAACACTTTCTTAGGCAGAGCCATTTCCAAACATGGATGTTTTCTTATGAAAGAATGTCCTTTCAAGTGTCTGTCCTTGAAACCTGTGAAGCAGTCCCAATGGACGACTGAGCTGAGAGTGTAGTTGGTTTTTTTTCTATATTCAAGCCATCTCAATGAGGGATCTTAACTGGTGTTGTGCAGCCCTGAGTGGTGTTGTATGGACGAATCCTTTGACTCCCTTAGGCATTTCGGAAGCATCTGTTTTGGGGTGAATCATTTAATCTTCTCTTTGGAAGTTGCAGGTATGCAGTTTGTCTGGAGATGACTTGGCTCTGGCTTTCAACAAGGTCCTTGAACAACCAAAATGCACAACTGCAATTAGGAGAAAAAGCGAAAAGCCACAAGGCGTCTGTGCCCCCCTCCCATTCTCCATATGTGGGTGAAGATAATAGTTCGTGCACAATATCAGTAGATGAAAGAGCTACCTAAATACCGAGTGCTTGTAGGACAAGACTCAGTGGGTGTGAATCTGTGCAGCCCCACTGAAGATGATGAAACCGTGCTGATTTCTACCTGCTGTGGATCCAGGCTTTTTATTATTTATTACTGTTATCACCTGAACCTGAGTTGCAGCTCTCCCCCATGTTTACTCATCACTGACTTTATCACATCCCCTTTCATTTGCTTCCTTTCTGAACAATTTACATTTCACCCCCTTGGAGCTTTTTTGGGTGAGACTCCTTTCATCTCTCATCATAATGTTCAATAATGACATTTCCATTTGCTTCCCTTTTCATGAGGCTCCTTTTTGAAAACAGGATCTGACCTCTCTCTTTGTATTCTCCCGTCAGCCAAGAATCACATTGTGCATGAATTTAATTGACTTATTACATCTTTACAGAATGTGGTTACTTTAGTTTTGTGTGTGTTCTGTTTGTTTGTTTGTTAATTTCTGGGTCTTTGAGAACTAGATTATGCAATTTCCAGAGCCTATTTCCAATTACTATTGAATCTTTCAATTGAACTGAGTTTCATTGTGAGATGGAAAATAGAATGAACTGAAAATTCAACCAAAAACATGTCAGTATTGTTGATACATGTGTTAGTGCTAATATACAATTTATCAGCTTATTTTCTCTTCTGGGGCAATGTAGGGAGGGGAAACATCAAATAAACAAAAGCAAGTACAGTTTTCCTCTTTTCTTTCACTGAAAGAAACATCTATATGGAACTGAACAAAACCTTATTTGTTCTGTTTTGATGAACATGAAACCCACCTGATCCTGTTCTTCAGTCCTCAGATGCAATGAAAAACTCTTACCCTTTTCACGAAATCTCTAGCATTACTGTTATTTAACTAGCTCCTGATCTGGTATAAACTGTCCTATCACTATTGATCTGGAGGGAATGAGATTGATTTACGCCTGTAGAGAATCTGGTCCGTTATTATGAAAAGTGACATTTGTGCTGGTGGCACCTTGGGGAGAATGAAAGCAGGTTGGTTTTGTGACAGAAATACAGCAAACAGAAAAGACCAGTTGGTGCAAAACCTCTTTAAAGTTTTTAGGTCGCATAAACAAATGTTGCCTTATTGCTTGGTTCATGGCAAGGTACAGTATTTCCTGGAAAGCAGAGTATGATGGAGAGCTAAGTGGACTGTAGTCATGCTCTTCTACAAGCTTGCCTGGTATTGCATGTGCTGTGCCGTCTGGAAGAGAGAGGGACATGGAGCCACCGTTCCTCAGCACTGCTGGGACCATCCTTGACTGGGTGCATCTGACCCATGTAGTCTTGACTCTCCTTTACTGTTCAGTAGCTTCATGGCTCCCAAGAGGGCTAAATACATATTGGCGTGTGTGTGTGAGAGAGAATGTGACTTAGGGCTTTGCCTTGCAGGAAGGCATTTGAAAGTAGCTCTTTCCCCTTCTAACCTCTCGGAGGGAGGGAGGGATATCCCCACATGCCATCAAGCCTGGTCAGATCAAAACTCCCCGCGAGGAGAGGAGCAAGTGCGTGGTGCAAAATTGATTTGCACATGTCATTCCAAGCTGTCTCATGGAGTACCTTGCCAGGTTCTGGCAGCTGGTGGCTGGAGGGCTTCCTGAGTGTCTGGTGTTCAAAAAACCACCCAACCCACAGATGTGCATACCCTGTCTCAGTTTCCTTGATCCCTTTTTGAAGCTATGTGACCTCCCATAGCATCCTGAGGTGAGGACTGAAATGTGTGTGGTTTGAAAAGGGGTTTGTTTCATTTATTTGAAACCACTTGCATAATGACTATGCAGCGTGCCCCAGTTATTCTGATATAAGACAGTCTGGAGCCCCATTCTGCACTCCCTTTTTTCCACCCAGACCTTTACAGACCTCTCTTCTAACCTCTCAATTTTTCTCTTTCCAGAGCCCTTGGTTAGTAAGGGTTTTCTTGAACACCATTACAGGTCTTTGTTTCTTGTTCCCCTTCTCGGCACATTTTCCATTTTTAGGTTGTTTTGGTTTTTTTTTTCCCCTGAGATGGGGAAACCAAAATTACATGTACAATTGGAGATTCAGGTGAACTGTAGATATACACAGCAGCACAACTGTGCTTCATGTTTCCTTCTTTGATATTCCAGGAGTTCCTGCTGGTTTATTTGCCTTTTTGAGCATTTCTGAGCACTGAACGAACATTTTTATAGAACTATCCACAGTGACTCCAAGATCCCATTCCTGTCTGGAAATTCAGGCTTATTTTCCCCATGTACATTACTTAGCACTTATCAGCATAGAACTTCACCTGTCATTATATCACTGAATCATTTTGTATCTCAACAGTCTTCTGCGATTCTCTATAGTCAGCTTCACATTTGACTATGCCTGGTCTTCCTGCCTCCTTGACTATTTTGTGTCTTCCACTAACTTTACCTTCTTGTTAAAAATCCCCTTTTCCAGCCCATTTATGAATATACTTGCTCCTGTCCTTTTAAGCAGTTCACAAGAAAACTTTTCCTCTCATCCCATGAGGTTGTAGCTGCTTTAAGAGCTTTTGGATGTTACCTTGAGAGGTTTGTTTTGTTTTGTAATTCCCAAGCACTACACTGACTACATCATCCTTATTGATGTATTTCTTAATTACTTAGAAGACCCCAGAATGATTTGTGAGACATGACTTCCCTTTACAACAGCTGTATTGATTCTTCCCAAAGAATGATGTGC
This sequence comes from Leptosomus discolor, assembly GCF_034619465.1. Taxonomy (NCBI): domain Eukaryota; kingdom Metazoa; phylum Chordata; class Aves; order Leptosomiformes; family Leptosomidae; genus Leptosomus; species Leptosomus discolor. The sequence continues at coordinate 6,189,899 of NC_141409.1, forward strand.
CCATGTGTTCACTAATTCTGTTTGGTTTGGTTTCTAACAATTTGGCCCGGTGCAGCAATCAGACCTGTTGATCAGGACTGTGGCATCAGCTCCAGAGAGTGTTTTTTTAAGGCTGAAGTTGTATTTGCCGGTTTTCCTTCATGTGCAGAGACTGCTTTCCACCGATTTCAGAAGGTACGACTCTGCGTGATTGCCTTCCAAGAAGGATCAACATGGACTGGACTATTTCAGGCCTCAAAACCTCACATTTGTCACAATCTACTTTCTTTTCACCCTCATCTTTAGGAGAGGAGTGACTGCCTTTTCGATCCATGTATGGGGGTTTGTTCCTGCACCAGGCAAAAGTTGTATTTACAGAGATATGAGCAAATTGAGATTGAGTGCTTTTTAAGGATGAGGTTTTGCCTGCCCTACGTTTGGTCTGACAACTTAAAAGTCTCAACAAGTAATATTTGTGCTCGAATTTTCCTTCTGTTGGAAAGGGAAGCAGAGCTGTGAGCAGCAGGAGCTGTTGTAAGGGTCCTTCAAATTTCAGACCCACTTCACCCCCTCTTCTTCCTGAATTGTTTGTCCAGCAAACTCAAGGACCAAACAGATGTGGATTATCCCCCAGTTGAAGAGGAATTTACCTTTAGCTGGTATAAACCAGAACAACTCCAGAGAAGATTTTTTTTCTGAGCTAAGGATCTGGCCACTTTCACACAGTCCAGTTATATCTGTGGATCAATAAAAAAAATCTGAAATTGTATTTTTTTTTTAAATGACACAAATCCCACAGCTCTGTCAAAAAGCTTTGAATCATTCTGGCAATCCCAGCCAGCCTTAAATACATGCTGCCCATCCGTCTTTAGGAGAGGTTTCTGTATTTTTCGTTGGTAGGTTTATTTTAAGGCTAGTTGCCTCCGTAAAATGCCCGGGTGGATCAAGGTATGGTCAAAACCCAAGCAAAAGTAATGGCCCGTTCAAGTGGGCATGATTATGTGCATGTCAGCAAAATTCCTACTTCTGACATTAACTGAGGAACTAATCTCTTGGCACAACAAAAGGTTGGAAACTGGCCGCACTTTTGTGTATCTTCTACTGGTTTGGTGGATAAATTGGGGACTGAGAGCTGTCCTGCCCCTTTTCACTAGCATAAATTTCACTTCCAGGATTAGATAAGCTTTTATTTTGTTAATGTATTGTATGTTCCTTAAATGAGAAGCCAACCCCTGCAAAATGACTTTACTTTATGGGCCAGGATCGGCCTCGCCAGTCCTTGCTATTCTGTTCTGCCTCTCTCCCAGCTGCTTGAAAGTCTCATCACTTTCTAGTGGGGAGCCTTAAATATTTCCAGTGACATTTCCTTGGCCTCTGGTGATTTAATATTATTAACCTGGTATGTTGTTAAAGTGACAGGAGATGTCTCCCCTTCACAGGTATATTTTTCTGAAAACTCATTTGAATTTTTATTACTTGATTTTGAGGGGCAGCTAGTGGAGCACAGAACAGGGAGGGAGGGCACAGGAAGGAAATATGCCTGGTTCTGGGCATGAAGATCTTCTCTGTGTGTAGATCCCAGGTTCTGGTATAGTTTCTTTCACCATAGTTTACTTCAGAATTGAGTTTTTCTTGGTTTAAGAAGGCAAACTAGCGTATTTCCAAGAAAAGTATCTCTTTCCTGAGACTGCAGGCAATGTCAAAGGCATCATTGGGGGGAGAAATGGGCTTTTATGTTCTTTGCAAATCTCACAAATTTTCTGCTTTACCCAGATCTCAATCAGAGTCTGCTTAGGTTTCATCTTACAGCTGTTGTTACTGTAGGAAAAATCTGAAGTACATACTGAAAACCTATAAACTTAGGACAGTGTAGAAATAAATCAATTCTTAGCCAGCATAAATCAGTGACATTAAAATAATTTCAGTGGATTTGTATTAGTTCCCTCTTGCTGCACGTGCCATCTACAGGGCTTGGTTTGCACAAAGGTAAGGGGGAACCGATTCCAACCACTCAAAAATCCCGTAGCTCCATAATGAGATCTCTGTTTGCAGAAGGTCCATAAATTTTCCAGAATGTATTTTGAAGGTTTTGCTCACTTTTTGTGGGGAGGCTGACTCATTCAACATTTGGGGAGAAAACTATCAGTTATGCGGTGTTCTCTTTGGCTCTAGAAGTGAGGAAAAGATGAGATACTTTCTTTTCTAACCACTCATTCAGGAAAGCCAGGTTATTAGATCTACATCAGCTACTGACACTCTTGGAACTTAATTTTGTCATGCTTTTTTCCTTTCTTTCCATATCCTGTCCAGTCTGTCATGTGTAATTTTTTAGGAAATTCAAACAAAATCAACACCTTCAAATTGTTCGTGAAACAGACCCTTTGCATTTTCAAACGGGTATTTGGTTCAGTACTTTGATCCAAGCCCATCTCTGTGCTTTGGTCATTAAAATGATGTACCTTTGAAAGGACATTTAAAGGTATTTCCTTTGTCTATGGCTTATCAGCTCCTTTCCATTGGCCTGTCTTGATATCAGCATATTGGTATTTTAGACAGTTCACTGAAAACTTTGCAAGCTAAGAAATGATATCCTATCCTGCCAGGGCTTTGTTCTTAAACAAGACATTCACGACACTTCCATCAGACTTTAAACCTGGTTCTGCAACAAAACCCTCCCATTCAGGTTCATTTTTACCTTTTCCTTCTATGTAATCTCCAAAATCACTGTAGAAAAATACTGTATCAAAAGCTGATATTAAACTCTCAAGTGCCTGGCAAATGATTTAAAGCAACAGCTCACACTGGGGTAAACCCCAGAGATTTCTTTTGTAAAGTTCCACCTACATAATCTCTTAGAGGTAGATTTTTAGAGCTTACTATTTACTTTAGTCTGGAGACATTTCTTTGCTTTTGTGGCTCATCTACTTTCAGTCCACCAGTTCTTTTAGATGGGAACATTACTGTTTCCCTACTGTTTAATCTTTTTCTCTTGCTTAGCAGTTTCCTTTGCTGTCATCCCAGGCACATGCAAAGCATGAGCAACCACCTGCTCCGTACTGGTCACTGGAGGACAGCCTGTGATGTCCCCGCGATAGTGAGGCACAACAGTGCTGGGAAAGGCAGGCTGGGCAAGGCTTGCTTTGCCGCAGGGTGATACCTGCAGCCCAAGAGCAGTAGGCTGGTCCGATCCTTGGCTGATGTGAAGCGATACTGTGCCAGTGGATTTACTTGCTGAGATCTGCTTTAATTGAGCATTATAACATTCTGGCTTTGAAAAGATGTCTAGTGGAAGTTGCCCTCTGTGACCTGTGTCATTCTCTTTCTCCTTGTCTGTTGTCTTCTCTCTTGCAAGGGACCGAGTGTTGCAAGCAGCCGTGGGAGGCATCGTAGGCCAGGGCTCCAGCAGCATTTCAGACTCGTGTCCCCTCTGGCCTGAGCAAACACTTCTTTATAATTCATGGGATAACTGAGGGTAAAGAAAATGCCACGTGTAGCCCCATGAAGGAGCTGCAAACTGAACATCTCGACATTTTCACATGCGACAACACGCACAGGTTTTGTAAGCCTCACAAACCCAAACTGCTATCAGAGAGTTCTGCTCAAAAACAAGGGCTGTTGGGGAGTTAGGGAGGGAGGAACATAAGTATGTGTAGTGCAAGCGTGGCATAATATTTTCTAAAGCATTTATGTAATAGGCATTGCTAATATCTGTATCTACATAGGAAAGTTTTACCGGTTATCTCAGTTGAGTTATAGTGGGCTAAAATATAAGAGCCCCCCCTTAACTTTCCATCTGAAACAAGATTTTTATTCCCCCATGAAAAGCTGTAATGGTCTCTCTGCCTCCTGCACAAGTCTCTTCCTGACTTACACGCTAACCTCCATGTCACTACAGTAAGTCATCATTTGTAATCTCTGACTTGAGACTTCCTAGTCCTCGTCACCTCGTAACATGACTTGGACCATATTTCTTCAGGAAAGAGAGAAAAGGGAACATCTTATTTTTATTCTTTTGTTTTGCTTTTGTTGAAGGAGAGGTTGCATAGTGGTTTTGGTTTAGTCTTTTTTCCCTAGTTTGTCTTAAATTCCTTTTCTAGTGTCAAAACTGACGTTAAAACAAAACTCCACTTCTACCAGAGTAAGTAACTTTCTTTAGGTGTTTACATTTTAAAAACGTTCTGCATTTAAATTCATGCCTTATGATGCATTGGAAAAAATCTCTCTTTAGCAGGAAATTCTCATTTATTTTTAATGCTGAATCTCTAAAAAGCCAGATTTTGAAAGGAACATATAACTGAGTGGAAGTAAAGTGATATGTGTTCTTTTTGAATCACTCTGACGCAAACATCAAGAAATCCCATAGCCAGTTTCAAACAAAACCTTGTCTTTTCACACCACATATTCTCTGGAAAGCAGTTTCATCATTTTGCCTTGCTCTGAGGGGTGCACACAGGCAGAGGTGTACCTCCCCTTTGTGTGATGTCCCAATGCTGTGTGGTGTTTGTGACCCCTGACAGTTTCACCTCTTCTTTCCTGCTGTACAGCCTTTACCCAACACACCTCTACCCTTTCACCATACCTTACATAGTCCATTTTTTTGTTTGTTTTTCTTTAGAGGCTTTTTGTTCTCCAAAGAGTAAGTATCTGTGCACATTAATCCTTTATCTTGCACGCAAAGTGTAAGCAATTTCTCACCCCTTCTCTTGCTCCAATACGCAGATAACCCGCGCACAATGCAGCCATGAATGCGCATTGCCTTCTTCCTGCTGGTGTTGCGCGCTGGCTCCTTCCACAGTCATGCACCATGTGTAGTCTCTCCATCTCGCTATGGCCTCTCTCACACTTTACTCCCAGCCCTGACCAAAGGGAAGCTGTTCAACCACATCACCACACTATCTGCACACACTCTTTGGCTGCTCGCTCTTCATCTGGCGAGCATGTTCACGGACACAGGTGATGTACATCTCCCCCATTCTGGAAAACCATCCATCTCCAGATTTCCCCCACATACAATGAGGAGATGCAATCTCCCCGAGCGAATTAGTGCCTTTGCATGGCTTCAAGCAAAGTACTTGCACTCCCACTTTCCTGTCTCTCCTGTTGCTCTCCACCTGCTGTTTCAGATTCCTAGGCATCCCTGTGGCCCATTAAAGTCATGTCGATGTCCAACTAATGCTCCATTCCCTTTCCAAACCCATTGGTGTTACATAAGGCTGGGTGCTAGGTGCGTGAGCCTTCCCTGAACACATAATGGATGCTGCATTTGCCTACGCTTACTGTACTTCCAGTATCTACATCAGTGCTTTGTAAAGCCCTTTGGGATACTGTGAACATGAAAGATGCTATATAAAAACCAAAACCTATTCTATTCTAGAACAGCACTTTTATCACAGAATGAGGCAAGGGTTGAATTGAGCCCAGAAATAGCAATTTAAAGTTTTCATGAAAGGCTAGAACAGTATATGTTTGGTATGTTTTAACATAATCTGAGAACACTAAGTGCACTAAAAGCATACCACTTATTTGTGGGTGGGGAAGTGGAGAGGAGGGGGAGAAATGTAAGTGCTTGTTGTTCTTTGTGCTTTCATTTATTACAGTATCTGACAGAAATCTATCAGGATGATAAAGGGTAAGGGGAGAAAAACACCCTCACAAAGGTCCCTGATTGTTTGAGTTTAGGAAAATAACAGCCTGTTTCCATTGTTTGAGTTTGGAGAGTTATTTGGGATGTGATCTGAAACTAGCTATGCAGCTGAAGAATATAAGGAGAAAGCTTCAAGTTTTAATAGCATATACCAAAGCTATAAGGTTATGAGTTAAACACAATCACTGGCAGAATGGCTGCAAAGAAGTAGCTGTCTGCAAATGGCATGGATTTAATCCAGGGCCTTAGGATCTAAGGGCAGGCGGTAGAAGATGACACTGGAAAAAAAAAAAAGAGGCGGCGTCAGATGACTTAAGATTCAGGCAGTTGCCTCCAACAGCACATTGGACATTGCAGCAGAATCCATGAAAAAGAAAAAGGGGATCTAGAGTGTCTGGGATTATGTGTTGCGGACCCTTTCATATCTCCTTGTAGGCCGTCCAAGTTCAGCTCTGCACATGGACACCAGAACAGCATCATGTACTCAAGCTCCAGTACGCAGCCCCCATGTGTGGCTGGATATTTTCTTGAATGGACTTGTCAGACAAACCAGCACTATCTGGAAGTGCCTAGAAATACCTTCATTTACCACTTCATCGAACTTTGTGGCACTGACACATTTTAGCAACGGTGATTGTATATTGTATATTACTTTGGTAGAAGTATTGCATGGTGCCGACTGTTTATCTATCGAAATTCTCCAAGGAAAAAATGCTTATGATAAAGCCCCATTAATTAGTACTTGCTGAACTCACAAAGTTAGTCAGGTTTTAATTTGTTTAGTGTATTTTGTATTAGTGTAGCTCTAACTTTTAAAATTGAAACATTTTACAATACTGAGTTAAGGGCTTTACTAAAGCCAAGTCCATCAATGTGATTATCAGTCCAACTTGGAATCTCCCCAAATAATTAAATCAGGTTTATTTGATAAAACCTATTTTCCATAAAATCATGTTGACAGTCATTAATTCTATTCCTATCCCTTAATTCTTCATTAATTGGTTCCTCTATTAGCTCTTCCATTATTTTCACTGCATGTATGTCATGATAAATTATCAATCCAGAGTAACTAATAATCCCATCTAGCGTGTTTTTTTTTAATGTGACATTGTGTCTACATTTAGCCCATATCCAGGGCTAAACTATCCCAGTTGTTCTATCACCCAATGACCCCTCGCCAGCTGAGAAAGGGAATTGGGAAAAGGAGAGGAGACCCATGGGTTGAAATGAAAACAGATTTAATGAAACAGCAAAACTAGTACTCATACTTATGCCAATATAAAGTATATAAAGTTATAGTCAGCCCAGGGAATGTATGGCGGTCACGCTGAATGGGAGCAGTCCTCGGGAGCAGGATGATGAGCAAGCCCCTCCAGGGATGGCAACCCTCAAGAGGAGGAGAACCCACCCTGACCCTTCTCCGGTCCATCAGCAAACTTCCCCTTCCTTATTGAGCGTGACCTTTATGGTATGGGATACACCTAACAGCCAGCTTGGGTCAGCTGCCCTCGTTTTTGCCCCTCCTAGCTTAGGCACCTGGCTGGCTTGAAACTACTACAGCCTGTGTGCCATGGCTGGCCTAAGATTCTATCCCACCGAAACCAGGACATTGTCATCAGAGCATCCTGTTACCTGTAACTCTCCTATTATTTATGACTTTTATTATCATTTGTGGGATAGATATCCTCCAAACTGTCTCCTGATTTAGATTTAGAGTATCCAGACTGATCTGGAACACCTGTTCAACTACTGGTGAACTTAAACGACCTCCTCACCTTCCTTGCCATCAGCAGTCTTCAGTTCAAAGGTTGGTGTCACAGTAAAATCAACTTCTTGGTTGGTTGTTTAAGCAAGCCTTGTAACTGATTTGTCCTCGCTCTGTTCACATCGCCACACCTTGTAAGCATGGTCTTCTCATCCTTCCCCTCCTTTTTCATTCCAGTCTTGCTTAAAAGATTTTCCTCTTCAGTTATTACACATTTTTTTTAGAACTTCTTTTTATCAACCCTGCTTATCAGCCCCTGGCCAGGTCAGGGAGTTCATTCATAACCCTGTTTTACATTCCTGGAAAATCTGGTGGGTAGGGAGGAACAACAGCTCACGTATCTACAGGACTGTGCATTTAGACCTTCTGGTTTCTCTGTCTGGAAGAGGTCCTGCCCTTGCAGTCAGATGTGATACTCATACACAGAGCTGCTTTAAAGCAGCGTGCTTTTTGCTTGAATTTTGATCCCTCTTATCTTCCAGATCTGTGGTGATGGACATGGCTGTTCCTGTGCCTGACTTCTTCCACACACTCTATGCACGTTAGCTGCCTCGATTTATTTCTAAACCTAGACGTAAAAAAACTCTGCAACCTGTTCAGGTCCTCTCCCTTCTGCTAAAATCACCAGCTTTTTTTCTGTTACGGACATTAGTTTTGTCTTAGAGATAAAAGTGAAGGGGTAATAGTTCTTTCCTACTACGGCACACAACCTATTGGCAGAATTCTGTGATTCCAGTAGTGAGGACTATATCATCTTCATACTTCAAATTACAAATCAACCTGAAACTTACTTCAGGCATCCTCTGAAATCTTTCCTCAGAGTCACCTCTTTACACTGCAGTATATAAACTGTTATTGAATAGAATTGCCTTTTTTCCATCATTATTAACAGTTTGTCATCTCTGTTTTATCACCAGCTGTAGCATGTTGTAATAGGCTGATACTATTGTTAGGTTTTCCTTTATCCCTAACACTTTGAAAACTCTCTTTATTTTCTTTGGCTCTGCCAAAGTGGATCTTCCCCTGATGTTTTCTGTCTATTTTAAAACATAATATGTTTAAAAGGGCCAATAGGAAGTTAATTTCAGCTGTGGATTCCTCCTTTCATGTAACAGTAATCATCATCATAATAAAAGTATGGGAAAATAGCACTTAGGTATTTTTATTTCCCTTGTCACTGCAGGTCTCTGTATAATATTATTCAATACTATTATCTTGGTTAATTTTAAATGTCACAAGCACTGGAGTTTCAACCATTTCTCTACAGAGATATGTCCAGAGTCTAATAGATTTTTGATTTTTTTTTTTCCTACTGATGACCTTATATTTTCACTCCAGCAAAGTTTCACCACATCTACACTGTTGTAATTGAGGGCAAAATTTGGCCCTTTGACATCAATGGAATTATAGTAGAGATGAATCTATTCCACTTAGATCATAAAATCTTTCCTTGTAAATCAATCCTTCCAGTCCCTAAATCATCTCTGAAGATGTTCTTTGAGTTCCCTCCAAGCTGTCAATATGTTGTTGATGCTGAGATACTCAGAACTGACTGAATGTTTGTCTCATTGAGCCCAGAGGGAGGAAAAAAAATAACCTCTCTTGACAAGAATTTATATATATCCTAAATAACCCTGTTCTCCTGTTATTTGCTGCCATATTAACCTGATGTGCTAATGTATGATTTATTCTTATCCTTCAGTCTTTCTGAATAATTCACTTCCTGAATAGCTGCAATTCAGGTGGTTTATATTCGTTCATTTTGTTGTGCAACTGAGATGTTTTCCACCTGTTTTTATTCCAGATTGACCAGCTGCTTACTATTTTTGCGCTTGGGCATTTTGCTGATTTTTCACCTTAGACAAATAACTTTGGTTTTGGCTTAACCTCCACAACAAAGCTAACAATGTGGCCAGCCTGCACTTTCCATTATGGCTACAAGCCCTATAATCTGTGCATTTTTAAAGGATGTTTTTGCCTTCCCATGAGAAGTGTTATGCCTCTAGTTACTTCCCAGTGCTCTCAGAGCCTTATATATTTAAATATATAATGACACTTCCCTTGATCTGGTCTTTCAGTGCCTTGCCCCTCGTGGGTATATGAGACACAGGGCCAAATCCTTTTGGTGTAAATCAGCGCACTTCTTTTAACACTGGCTGAGGAACTATCTGGCACAATGACTGATCAGCTGCATTTTTTTTGTAATTTTTCTTTTTCCTATATTTTAACATTCCCATGATTTTTTCCATGTCTTCCATCCTACTTGAGAGCCTTGCTTGGATGAGTCCAGCCCTAGACTGTCTATCCTTGGCCAGCTAAGTCAGACAGTTTTATTTCTGCTGCTCATGGTCTTTTTTAAGCTGAGTGCCAGAAAGTACTGAGGTGAGCAGGGTGAATGGGCTGGGAAGAGAGGAAGCATCTCTGAGGAGGGAGTGGCAAAATAGAGGAAAATTCTGGGACTTCTCTTTGAAAGAGCGGTGATGAAGGTTAAGCTTGAGCCAGCTGGCCCCGCTGGCTGGCACCGCTGATAGACAGAACCTTTTTCAAGTGTCAGCAAAGACATATGACATTTATCACCGTGGAAAGCCGGGTGCTGCTGCACTGACAGGGTATATTCAATACACGCCATCTCCACTGTACTGAGATCCCTTAATGGCATGATTTCTTGCTGAGACTGGGACAGCTCTTCCTTCTGCCTCATCTCCGCTTCTCCCTTCAGCTTCCTTTTGCTTCTTTTTCTAGCTTTCCCTCCCTAAGTTTTTCTTTCCTTTTTTTTTTTTCTCTACCTTTTCCCGTTCCCTGTCATTCTTTCCATTTTCCTTTTGTGTCTTTTTTTTTTTTTCTTCTCCTTTCCAACATGTCACCCCTCTTCTCTGCCTTCTCTGCCCACTGTGTCACTACCCACATAGCCCAGGAGAGCATCACTGAACCCTATACCCTCAGGCAGGCATGGTGTGACTGCAGGAGAGTAATTTCCAGACCTGGGTTATAAAAGATTTCAGGTCACTTCAGGTCACAAGGAAGGTAAACAGCTGCTGTTCGTGAAATTCAGGCTAAAAGGCTGGAATTCATCAATGGAGCTAAACCCTTTTCAGGAATATTAGGACTGTGAGATGAGCTTATGGACACATTGCTTGCTGCACAGAGCGCTGCTCAACAGGAAGAAGAGAGATGTGAGGCACTGCAATTAAGTGATTATGCAAATCTAAACAGGGATTTTGTTTTAAAGTATTTTTCCAGTATGAACATGATGTGATTGCAAGAGACATGTGAGCCACTCTTGGAGCCAAGAAACAGGGACAGCCTGCCCCTGCAGAATGCACACCTGGGAATAACTGAGCCAGTCACTGGATGTCACCATTGAGCTGCAGAAATGTGGCTTGAAGTTCATTATTTATCTGCTTTTAAAAGTACTAGTTTTTAAGGAAACCCTTGGGTGAGTCAGCACCTTGCTGTAGACTGGACCTTGCCTTTTGCTTGGACTGTGTGTTGGTGTCTTGCCTCCGTGTGGATGAAGTCAAATGTGCTCATCCTCAAAGGGAGCGTGAGCAGGGACTACTATGAAGTGGGGAAATGATTTGGTGGTGGTTAGATGAGTGTCCTGAGAACACAATGACCCAGGATCTGGCAAACATCAGGAATGATTTCCCTTCTCTGCTGCATATATACGGTGCTTGGGGTGCTGTGGGAAGGCAGATGCTCTGCTAATGAAATACTAATGTAAACCATAGTAATACTGCACAAACTCCCTTGAGTTTAGCAGAAGAGCTGAGACCAGTATTGCCCTATCAGACGTTCAGTAACCACCAGCACCAAAAGGACTTGGTGACCTACTATATGGCTAGTGTCATGAGAATGAGAAGGCCAAACAGAAGGAAAACAGAGTAATTTTCACTTAACTGAAAATGTTCAGTTGTTCCTAGTCTCTTAGGCTGTTATGTAGGAAATTATCGCTGATGATCCAATTAGTGGAAGGGAATAGAGATCTACACGGGACTGAGAATGTACTCATAGCATAGATTAAAAGAAAATCATGTATGTCTATTAAAAAAAAAAAGAAAGGGAGGGTGGGGAGAAGAAAAAAACAACAGCCAAAGAGAAGAGAGATCCTTGCTCAGATTCTCTCTCAATAAATGACTGTCCAAGGATTGATGTGCTGATTTTGTTTTGTTCAGGAATGACCAACAAAAATAGACAAGACTTCATAAGATCCTTGAACTCATTAAGCAAGTTTTCGGTAACAGCAATATATCTTAGTATAAGTAAGTCAGTTTTATATAGAACCTCACTTGTTACAGCCAAGTCTGGATGTACACTCAGGTCAGAAGAGTCGGCTGAAGAACAGGTAATCCCAAGCAATCTTCTTGGGCAGCCTTCTTACCTTTAAAGTAAGACAGAAGGGAGAAAATTCTGGAAGTGAAATTATAGTGGAATTGTGTAAGCTAGATGATGTTATTTTTTGGAATACTGGTCATCCTCTGTGAACATGAGGCTGTGCCATTTGGAGAGAAATTTATGTGTGCAGAAGAGAAGCCAGTCTAAGAGGGGCTGTGTAAAGCAGACTGGGTGCAGAAGAACATTGAGCTAATAGCAAAGGGGAGGATGAAGAGAAGGGACAGGGAGCACTAATTTAGCACAAAATCAAGATGTTGAGAACCAGATTAACTGAGGTATCAAGAGACTTAAAGGAATAGAAAATTTTTAATTGCCTGTACATCAACGTGAAGATTCGAAGTAGTAAAGGAGGAATAGGAATTGCTCACATATGAGCGTAAATTCGACCTACTTTGGTGTTACTGAAACCTGATGGGAAGACTAGCATGACTGGAATGTTAAAAGCACTGCTTACAATCTGTTTAGGAAGCAAAACTGGGCAAATAAAAGTGAGAGGGGTATATTCTTATACCAAAAAGCTCATTGTATATTTCTGAGTGTCTGAGAACACAGAAGCAAATGATCTGAACTAAAGTTCTCACAAATAAAAGACCAAATGAGGTCCTGATTGCTATCCATTGCAGACCAGAGAGTGACTGGATTTCATGTCTGGCTCTGTGAAAAGACTTCAATCTGAATGGCATATAAAAGAGATCTCACGATGCTAGAACTAAAATATCCTTGATTGTTTTTTTTTTAAATGAAGATGACAATTTCCTGACTTTAAGTGTTTTATCCAACAGGAGGGAAAATGGTGCTAGACCTCATAATGTTGAAATATAAAGAGAATTCAGTCACAGAATTAAAAGTCGGAGAGCTGTTTAGATGCAAGTGGCACAGGCTTGATTACACTTGCTACATGCAAATGGAGTAATGTCCAGGCCACACAGATACACACATACAGAGGGCTGATTTCACAAAGATGAAAGCTATTATGAACCCAGCCATTTGTGTAAAGGGATTTAAAAAGGAAAAAAAAGTATCTAGGAACTCTATGTCATTTTATATGCTTCAAAAATACTATTAGTACTAGCAAGGAAAAAACATTTAAAAAATCCCCAAACCAAACAAAAAAAAATCCTTGAAGAAAGTCTAGCTTGATGTTTACAGGACAACTGATAACTTCCTATGTAAAACACGCGCAGGTACCAGTTTCAAGACAGTCTATGTTCACCTTTGCTCAAGGTATGAGTGGAAAATGTGCAGCTATCTCAAAGCCACAGAAGTAGTTCTGCACTGTTTGTGACAGTTCTGTTTAAATGTCTTCAGACCAGTGAATAAACTGTGTGTGTGGATGAGCCCTCAGTCATTTAGCTGCTCATTGACATTGAAATTCAACTTTGTGTACCCTGCCAGCCCAAGAGCTATGCACCATCTGGTTCCCACATCCGCTCTGTTGAAGGGACACCAATAATTCCTTGGCTTGGCTTGTACCAGTTTAGAAGTGAACTTCAGAATGAATGGGAAGTGAAAGGCCACAAACACAAACATTTCATCAGTTACAGAAGGAATTCATAGGAGGTGGAGACAGGCCTTAGACCAAAACCTTTGTCTGGCCCATGAATGACACTTCTGGAGCTTCTGATTTCCTCCATCCTGGATCCTTACTGAAACCATTTCAATGGGGACTTAAGAGCCTAAACATATCTAATGTCTGGGCCCAAATCATGCTGTGTGTCCCTTTTTTCTCATAAGATTGGGAAGTGTTCACTGGAGGCTATATAGTGGAGACTAGAAATAGCGTATATATATATTCTGCCTGTACTTTAAAACACCCTAGGCTTTAATTGGGATAGCAGCTGTGCTAGAAATGTTAGATACACTTTGTGATAGGGGAAATTGGAGGGGTGCTTTTGTCTCCTAGAATTCCTGTCTTTTTTTGAATGGGTTGATCTGAAATACAGTTCTCGGAGTACTTGTGTAAACTAACATGTCTTTAAAAAGAATCTACCATCCATCTTCTCTATGCCAGGTTGATGGATTGTGAACCTCTGAGTAATATCTCTTGACTGAATGAGCCATCTTAGCACAACCATGGAGAGACGTCGCTGGGTGAAACACAACGGATTGATTTTTTTTTTTTGCTAGTAGCAGAAGTGAGAAGATGGTTTTCAGAATTTTCAGATGTTGCATAATTACAGAATTTAGATAATATTCAGTGAATAAATGGGCAATTTAAAAAAGATTTTTCTGATTATACCTTCTGATAAAACATGTCTCCTTATATTTCCATGAGGGTCTTGTTATGAACTATTTGCCTTCATCATGTGTTGCTTTTAGTTTCAGACCTGTCCCATACCAAGCTCTAGGTGAGGAAGGGTGTCACTGGGGACTGGTGAGGCTTAGGAAATGAAAGCCCCTTTCCCAAGTACTGCTTAAATGTTCTGCTTGAATTGTGTGACCAGAATTTTCACAGTAGTAACTTGGACCAAGCCCAACTTTGAATGTGGATTATTCAGCTCTGCTGCTCCTATCTGCAGGTCCATGCTCCAGCAGGCACAAGGGCTATTTAAAATAAGGACACAGATGCCTAAACCCTCTTTCAAACTCCAAGATGCAGAACTGTGAGTCTATGTTTGAAAAAATGATTTCTGCTTAGGAGAGGGGAAGATGTACAACACTGAAGTTTAGGTAGCTTGTCTTTGAGGTATTCCTTGAGAGTTCAGAAAAAGAGAGGCTTGTGCAGGGGGGCTTCAGGTCTCCTCTCAAACTGCCTCCTGGAAAAGGCTTTTTCTTCACTGGCCATGCAACATTTAAAGGCTGAGCAACCAGCTTAACCACTCCAAGTTAGAGAGCTAAAGTTTAGCAGTATGGATGTCCTTCCCCTGTCTTAAAACCTCACCCATTGACTGATAAAAGTACCCAGAGGGCACTGCAGTATCAAAGTACCACTCACCCCATGGACCCGTATGTCACATCAAACACAGCTTGCGCGTTCACCAGCAGAGGCATCCAATGCCACACCCAGCCCAAGGCAGCATCTGTCACGGTGTCAATGCATAGCTGTCTGCAGCCCCCAGCACTGTCAGGGACTACCTTGTCCAGGACCCTTTCCAGAGCAGCATCTGGCCATTGAATCAGGAGCCTGAGGCTGTCCCACATGGCACAAGGAAAGTCAGTTTGGTTTCCGGCACCCCAAGAGTTAAAGTCTCTACACTTTTTTCCATGGTGGGAATGAGAGAAGAAAAATAACATGGAAATGAAGAAAAAAAAAATAAAGAAAAGCAGAGCTAAGGCAAGGAAGAAAAGCCCAAGCCTAAAACAAAACTCTGGAAACAGAGAAATAAATATGGTTTAATAACACAAGCTACGGTTTGTGGAATTAAAGCCCTGTTTTCTACTGGCTAGCTGCCAAAGTGAGGCACAAACAAATCCAGAGAAAAGCAGGTTAACGAGAGACTTCCAAAAAAAAAAAAAAAAAAAAAAAGTGAAAGCAACAAATTCACAGAGCTGCTACTGATGAGATAAATAAGATTTGAACTGACATTATCTGATCTGCTTGCTGTGCATATTTTATTTGCTACAGCCAGTCTTTAAGTCTTCTAGACACAGGTTTCAGCCTCATCCTCTCAGCAGCCATCACTGCATCCATCTTCAACTTGTCCATCCCTGATCACAGCGGGATTTGGTTGCATCCTGAGTCTGTTGCTAGGACAGAGGTAGTTGCATTGGGAAGGCATTTGCTGCACACTGCCTCTGTCAGGAGGCTGAGGAGCCAGAGTAATTCCTGACATGATAGACCAGGTGTCAAAGGCAATAAATAAAAATGATAGTGAGAATCCCTGATGAGGAACTCAGCTTTTCAGAACTGCCGGCCCGTAGTTGTCTTTGCAGAAGATATTTTCAACTTGTTTTTATTTTTTCCCATCTCCACCTGATGTTCCAGCTCAGGAGTTCTCCTGCAATTATTTTTCCCCCTGGTGCATGCTTGTTTGAACTTCCAAGGCCTAAAGGGATGGCTTAAGGGACCAAATCACAAGGTCTGTAATTCCCACCAGGTCTTCTAGAACTGCAGGTTTGAGTCCCAGGCCTGACCTAGGAGTTAAGTTAAGCTCACTGGGGTAACAGCTAGGCTGCTGCAAACATCCTTCTCTTCTGGCTCTGTTGACCTCCAAAAGGGTGGAGAAGGAAACAAAAATCCAAACAAGTTCCTCTACCTCATGCATGCACATGCATCAAAAGAGCACGCAGCATGCTTTGGTAATGAGGCAAAGCCAGTTCTGAAGAAATGGAGACGCTGCTATAAAAGTCTTTAACAATACATTTTCTTCTCCTTTTGTAAGGCTGCAAGACAAATCTCCCTCACAAATCACACTGAAGCATAGTCAAAATGAAGACAGACTCGGTCTCTTTCCCAGTTTCTACCGGAATCTGTCTGGAGAAAGGTCTGTGACCCCATACAGAATAAAATCCCAAAGTCCCTAAAAATCTTCTTTGACTTCACAGACAGAACCTTAGAATTTTGGTTCCATCCTCTGCTTCCTAATGAATTGCACCTACCAGCTTTTTCCTTATATCCACTGGGCCGAAGGCATGGAATAAAATGTACATTCAACAAGGTTGCAAATGCGAGCTAAAGCACAGAGTTCAAAGTCGTTGTTAAAAGAGTCTTCCCAGAAAACAACCTGGAGCTTTCCTTCTTCAGCTGCACACATCTAATAGTATTTATCTATTTAATAGTATTTTACATTTTAATAGTATTTATCTAGTCAAGCTTCATTCCAGAAGCATATACATCTTTGTCTTTGGGCTCAAATGTGAAAACAGCTTCAGCAGTGCATTCATTTACTGACTTGTAAGGCCCTGATAAATTAAAGCCTAGTAGGGATTTTTTTCACTTGAATCAGGGCTTTATTTCTCTCCCTCTCCAACTATTACCTTTGGACAATAAAGGTTGTCCAAGGTGTCTAGTCTATGTTCATATATAGCCTAGTCTATTTTTATATGTATGCAACATACAGAAAAATTCCAAGATGACATTTTATCCCACCTACTTTGATAATTATTTAGTGTGGAATGACTGAATTTGGGCTGATAGGTTAGACTGAATGCCTGACCTTTTTGCTGCTAAATTTAGGGGAAGTAAGTCCCATTTCCTTGGACAAAGCCCTTTGAGAACTCCTCGTATTTCAGAAAATCCAGTTCCAGCTATCAACCCAACAGAACAGATTTCAATGAAGTGTTTCAGCCTTATACAGCCAGAAGATCTGGCTCTAACAATTCACTTATTTTGCAATTATCTCATTGGACGTAACCCCACAGTGCTTGTCCACTTTCTGTGCTAATGAATCATAACAATCCCATATGCAAAAATAAATAAAAGCATATTTTTTCCTTTACTTTTCTTCAAGTTGCATGCATTAGGGAAGAAAAGGTTTCTCCAAGCAATCTAATTCCATTTTGGTTAAAATAGATACAGAAGAAAATATGCCACTGAAAAGCTAGAGGGTGTTTTGAACATCTTCCTGCTGACAGGACAGATAGATAGCCACTGATGTGCTATTAATTAGCAGAAAGAATAATCATAGATTGAAAAATACTTGGGACCACAAATAACTTTTTCTTTGATGTCTTTAAGGCCTTAGTCTAGGCTTGGAGCCCCACGTAGCTTTCATCACAACAATAACAGCAGTACCCTTTATGATGAAGCCAAAGCCTAAATTACGTGTAAAGACAAATGCTTTTGATAAGTACAAGACAAGATACAAACAAGAAAGTCTGCACCCTCAAACTTACAGTGTAAAATCACAACATAAAACCCAAGAGAGGCAAGGGGAAAGAATAAGCAAATGAACCAAGATCAGGAAAAAGAGAAAAATCTAACACCAAGTGTAAAGACATTCACCACTCGTAAGAAGTCATTGCAAGTCTTCACATGTCTGATTGCAATTTATTGAGAGCACTGTAGAAGAGATGAAGGAAGTATGATGTGAAGAAAGGCAAACATAGTGGTGGGTGATAAGAAATTCCCCAAAAACAGAATAAAAAAGGAATCATTAAAGAGATGACAGTAAGTTATTTAATTTGAGGGAAAGGACGTCTTTAACATGAGAAAAAAAATTCAACTGCTGAATGCTGGACTCTGATATTTTCCACTCTGTGCACTTTGGTTACCTTGACCCACAAGACACAGAGATGCAGTGATTAGCTGAGAACTCCAATACGTAGATTTGTACATAATTCATAGTTTGACTTCTCTAAGTTTGCATAATAAATAGTTTAAACACTGCAGAAAATGTCTGAGAGAGGAAATTAGGATTCTGAATGAAAAAGTTAATTATACCTCGAAGGATATTTTTTTCAGATATATACGGGCTGGAAAAAAACCTAGAAGTGGATAATTTAGGAGATGGAAATGCAGAACATTATGGGAGTGGTAGCAACAGGAGAGTTATCTCCTTAAATAGGATAATTAGACTAATTTAATTTTTTAAAATGTGGCATTGCATTATAGATAAACAATTCAATAAATAGCAGCCTGGCCACTGTGCTGCAGCTACGGATGCTTCTTGGTCTGTGCAGAATTTTGTTTTTCATTTTCAGCATAGTTTTCTGCAGTAGGAATACTGAATTACCATAATGGGTTGCTTCCCATAGTAAGTCATAAAGGGCAGGGACAGGAAATTATGGAGGAGTGGAAAGGAATATTGACCTCATTAAATCAATCACTGCTGATTGGATCCAGAGACTGATGAATCACTGATTGGATCCTGTAGCTGGAAGACACTGGGGACCAGCTCTTCGAAGATATTTAAGTACCTAGCTTTTGCTGATTAAAATAGGAGTTAGTCGCCTAAATAGGAGTTAGATGACTGATATCTTGAGGAAACCAAAATATCTAAGGCCTCAATATCTGTCCTGAAAGAAAGCACATTTCTTCTAATTCTCAGCAATTTTACAGAGTGATTACCCCAAATTGTGGTTTTTTGAACATGTATGATGGTGTACCTACACCTGATGTGAGTAAGGAGGGGAGGGGAAGAAAACCAAGAAAGAAGAGATCAAGCATATGAACTAAAGGAGATAACAGATCAACAGAGGGAGATAAGAGTGCACGTCACAGAAGTTTCTTCATTTTTCTAGTCCATGTAGTGGAAATCCTACGTACATCCACTTCCTTCCAGCCATTGACAATGAGACAGGACAGCCAGTGTCTGGGAGCTTCTCTGATGTCAGATAACCATCCTGATGCATGTCTGAGATGCCTTTCAACTCAGACTGCTTCAGCTGTCACCCAGACACTGCTCTGGAGGAAGATAAACTTCTGCGTTCCCCTGTTTCTCTTTCCCCTTTGCCATTGTAAGTCACGCTTAAGGCTTGCAGTGATTCTCCAACACATTGCAGAGATGAGGGGCAGGGCTGCATCAGAGCAAGCTGCATTCACTTACGCTGTGATGAACTGACAGGTCTCTCACACAGCCTCTGATCACCAATTAAAGGGAAGATGTATGGTTTAAAGGGAGGATGCCCTTCCTGTCTTACAGTTGGGTTGTTTGGGGAAGAGACTGTTTTACAGGCAGCAATAAGAAATTGGGGTCTCTTGGCAAAGTGAGAACTTTGGATGCAAGCTTCACGCATTGACTCGTTACCATCAAACACAGGGTAAGGAAGCTTCAAAATGTTTTACTTGAGTGTTATTTACCTTCTAGGCAGAACAGGCGGGTGGATCAGCATGTGCCGATAGGGTGGGAAAAGGTCTTTCTGCCAGTTCCCTGAGAAACGACCCAAAGTGGTGTTGGATTTTGTATGCACAATATCAAAGGACACTCTCTGTGCTCCCAAGCCTGTGGCAGGGACAAATTCCTGCAGCCAGACACACTCTAAGGGCTGGTGCACAGGTCCCTGGCCTGACTTCAGTGGGCTCTTTCTGTTGAACTTCCAAGTCTCCTCTTCTTCTCTTTTATTATTACTATTGTTTTCCTGACCATGTTAACTGAGGTGTAGTGGAGAAAGGTTTCAAGAAATGCTACAGTGGTTAGGCATATGACTGTGCATTATTTTTTCACAAAGGTTTTTTTTTTAATGTGATTTGTGTGACTCTTAAGAAACCTACACGAAGTAATGACTGCCCATAGGGAATGGCAACCTATAGTACATACTGCTGCAGACATAAAAGGACTAAAATATCACAGATGGATGAAAACATGGAAGAACTGAATTATTCACCTTCCAGACTTGAAGGATCTAATTATACAAGTCCTAATTTTTATGGCAAATCCAATTAAAATCAGTTCCTAAAGGCCTGATGGGGAATAATGGTTGGTAGGACTCATATGGGAAGAGAAAAACTTATAGTGCTGGTGTCCTCACTCAGGATTGTTTGTGTAATTTATAAATGACTATTTCATGTAGTCCTAACCTGAAGTCCTTGGTCAGAATTAGATGGTGGAAACAAACCTCTGTGAAAGCGGTGACCACAAACCTCTTGGCTTCAGAATTCAAAAAGAAGGCAGGAAAATTGTGAGGGCAGAGTGAAGCAAATGCAGGAAACTGATAAATGAACTTCACAAAAGGGGAGAGGTGCAGGATAGCTGGCAGCTGCTAAAAGTGACCATGTTAATGGCACAGTAGTAAATTACTGCACTGCAGGAAAAAAAGCAAGACTCCAGTGCAGGCACGTGGAGATGCCTTTTTAAAGACTTGGCCAATAGAAATAAAGCATTAATCAAATGCAAATGTCTCAATATTTGACTGAGATGGATACAACAGAATATTGCAAACAAGCAAGGAGAGAATTGGAGAAGTTCAACTTCTAAATGAAAGACTTTGGAAGGGATGCAGATGGAGAAATACAGACTTACAAGTGTGTAGGTGACCAAGAAAAAATAATAGGCATGTTGTGAAGCACAAGTATTGTCCACAATAGGAGGCAAATGGGTTAAAGAGCATATAAGGTGACTTGCATATGAGTCAGGCTAACCACAAAAAACTCTCAAGGAAACCGCCACTACAGTCTCTGAATGACTGGTAATTATGTTTAACTGATACTGGGGAGGGCCCAGAGGACAAACAGAGTTCCTACATTCAGAAAGGGGGAAAGGTGGACACAGGGAATTAAAGACTAGTCATCTTAACCCAGAAAAAGAGTAGAATAAATTATTAAACAACAAATTTATAAGCACCTGGAGGATAATAAAATGATAAAAGGTGCAGTCAACATGGGATTGCAAAGAACAAATCCTGCCACATCAATCTATTTTTCTTCTTTAACTGAGCCACCTGCCACAGTGGTTTAGAGGGATGCAGTAGTTGTGATGTATCTTGTTTTTCATATGATCCCACTTCATTTTCTTATAAGCAAACTAGGAAAATATGATCTAGAGGAAGTCCTCTAGATTAGGATGAGTCCACAATTGGCTGAGAAGTCACACATGAATAGTTCTCCTTTAAACTGGAAGGACATTAGAATTGGAGTCCCACACTTCTTCAATATTTTCATTATCCATGTGGATGATGTACTAAGGTGCACATCTATAAAATTTACAAATGACACTTTGCTGGAAGGGACTGCAAGGAGTTTGGGAGACAGGATTAGAATTTAAAATCATTCTGTTACGTTGGAGGAGCAGTAGGAAATCAACACGATGAAATTCAATAGGACAATGGTGCAAATGACTCCTTAAGAAGGAGAAATCATGGCTATGTTCATGAAACAGAGAATAACTGCCTTGATGGGAGTGCAGTGGAGGAGGATCAAGGGGTTATAATACTGCACAAGATGAATATGAATTAACAGTGAGAAGAGGCAAACCTCGCTCTGGAAAGTAACACCAGGCAGATCGTACATTCTGCTTAGCCGGGCGCTGAGGAGGCTTCAGCTGGAGTATGAGGTCTTTTGGGCAGCATGTTTTATAATGTGGACAAATGGGAGAGACTCAAAGAGATACAGCAAGGAGGAGAAAAGTTTCATAAAACAGGACCTGTGAGAAAAGTTGAAGGAGTTGAGCCTTAATAAGAAAAGACTGAAAGAGGACAAAATGCAGCCTTCTAATATGCTAAAGGACACTTTAGCAGAGAATCAGTTGTTCTCTGAGGGTGTAAGACAATGAGTACTAAGTTTCATTTCCAGCAGAAAGAATATCTGTGCTAGATGAAGAAATTTTAGCTCTTAAATCAACTAGCAAGGACAGCCATGAACTATGCTTTACTAGGTACTTTTAAGAATACTTTAACAAGCTTTCTGTTGATGGACATCTGGATCAGGGATGTTACTTTCCTTTAAGCTCAGGAGTGACTTCCATTTCAATAAGGATCACAATCTCTATCTTTGAAAGTGATCGGAAAGCTATCCTGGAGATAAATCTGCCTGCCAGAAGCTCCATCAAAATCGATGCAACTCCATACAATACTGAAACAGATTTAAAAAAAAATAAAATAAAAATGGGGGGGGTGGGGCATGGGTGCAGGGGGAGAAAAAGTAGTTCTCAGGAGCTGTCAGTACATGCAAAGATGTTAACAACGGATGCTAATCCATTCCCTTCAATCCAATGACAAAATAATAGCATCCAAAAGCAAATTTTGTTGCTCCTATTAAAGAAGATTTCAGTGTCTGAAAGCTTTTCTGAATTTTTCTTTTTTTTCCTCCTCAATTATATCATTTGGGATAATAAGAAGTAATACTTCTCAAAAGCCTTTCCTCTCTTAAAATATAGTAGATACAATATTCTTCCTACTTTTCATATCCACAGCATACTTCTTCATAAATACAGTCTATGGGAGTCCAGTACTTTACATGTGAAAAGACCTACAAAAATATCCTGTCTTTCCCCACGCTATTCACAGTGGTAGTCCCTGCTATGGTTATTATTAATTCCAAAAGTAATGAATAATAATAATAAATAACAAAGATGATTGCTGAGGTGTGATTAATGGTAAATAATGGGGGGGGGGGGAGTATTGTTGCTTTTCACATAACATGCATTTGTTACAAAATTTGAAGTAGGGCAGGAAAGCATCATGCAGTGATGAAATAGCCACATTCTGTCACCATTTTCAGAAGGGTTCAAGGCTCACAGTAGGAGCCAAATTTTCTCCAAAATGCTCCATTTTCTATGCATTGATTTCTTTTGATGATATGCACCATGGTAAAACCAGCTAAGGGCAGAGAATGGCCAAAGATTTACCCCTTCTTTTAGGTGGTTAAATAAGAAACAAACTCTTCTGAAAATCACATCTGCATTTCAGGTGCTGAGGTCTTGTGAATTTGGTTTTAGTGTATTTTTTCTTTCTTTAAGATTGCCCCCACATGGCCATCTGCATAAAAACCCCAGTCCACTGTAGTGACAGACAGAGCATGATCTGGAAGAGAAAGAAGAATAAAAGAATGAGGAAGTAAATCCTGGTTTTGATTCTAATCTTAGTGGTAATGAGTAAAAATTGTGACTAATTAACCTATACTGGGTTAATTGGCATTTGCACAGGTGCAGATGTGACATGTGAGCAGACCCTCTGTTTGCTACAGATGTTAAAACCTAATTTTAATTTCATAAAGAATTATTTTATCAAATGCAGAGATTTGATTTAACAAAACACTGGCATCTGAGCTGGGTGTAAACTGACACAGTGACTTATAGCAGCCAAGAATCTGTCTACTGCATCCTGATCTTGCACTAAAACCTGGAATCACCTTAATCATGAAGAAACTGAGTTTGTTTCTCTCTTGCTGGTGAAAATATGAAAAAGGGGTAAAGAAACAAATACGGCTTCTCAAGCTTCATACCTGGTCTAAACAGAGGCGGACTTTCAGCTGGTTATTGCCAAGCTTGCAAAAGCCATTTTCAGATTGCCTCATGGCAGCTGATGATAGAGGTTTATGTCTGACGATACATATGGCAGTAATAAAGGAACACTTTTAATTTTATTGAGGTGCAAACAAGACTTCAAGATTGATACCACATTGAGGGAAGGGGCGGAGAAGCATTCATGCTGCAAAGAATGAATAGCACAGTGACTCTGCATGTGGCTTTGCATTCAACCAGGAGTTACCACTCCAATAGGTTTCTGCATGTGTGCCTTGGCTCACGGGCATGCTGGAGGTAAGTGCACTGAGCTGCCTGGCTAGTCTCTGAAACGTAATGA
Organism: Leptosomus discolor; assembly: GCF_034619465.1. Classification (NCBI taxonomy): domain Eukaryota; kingdom Metazoa; phylum Chordata; class Aves; order Leptosomiformes; family Leptosomidae; genus Leptosomus; species Leptosomus discolor. Next base: position 6,213,799 of record NC_141409.1, read on the forward strand.
CACCTGACTGCAGCTCAGCTACAGGATACGTGCTTGTGGTGAAGTGTGAACACTTTTGAGAGCTGATATGTATCTTGGAAAGCTGCTGTCAGATGAATTATGGAAGCTACCTCCCTATGTTGTTCCTAGTGGAAGAGCAGTACCCTTGGCTTCCTGCTGCTCAGAGCTCGGGAAAGGATCAGTCAGTTTGTTTCCTGTGTATCAACTCTTGGTTGGCAGCAAAAAAATCGATGGCAGAAAGAAGGGTCATTCTAGAGATGTGTATCTCCTTTCCATACCCTTGTTATGCATTTCATCCGTTGTCAGTGGACTCCTAAGAAGCTGCAGGTAGAAATATTTAGATATTGCACCCCATACGCCATTTAAATCCTAATATTACCAGGTTACTGTGCACACCTTTCTTTTCAGAGGTCTTACTTTTGGCTTGGTTTCAGACACTTATTCCTCAACTTCTACCTCTCTTGTGGTGTAATTCTGAAGTTCACCTGCTCTATGCCTGGGGCAGCCAGATGTTGAGCCCTATAGGTGTTTTATTTCAAGAATACTTAGGTCCCAACTTAACTTCTGGCACTTATCCTTTATGTTGTCATCCAGGGTGGACAAAGTGCATATAGGCTGAAGAAGAAAGTCATGGGAGGGGAGACTTGCACACATATTCATTTTTTGCTAAATTCATATTGAAAGGTCTGATGAATTACCCATCTCTGTGTAGGGGAAAGCCTTTTATGGCTTTCACAACTGTCTCTGTCAGATGAAATGTTCTAACCTGACACGCTTCTCCCTGACACATGCAGTTGCCTGTCTGACTTATCTTGACTCTCCTTTCTTCACAGCAAAACAATAAATAAATAAGAAAAGAAACCAAAATAGTAGATGCAATTAGAGCCATTGCTGATCCAACTATTTTGAAGCTAACTCCACTGAGGTGAAGCTATACTTCTTACCATTCTACTTTTCTTGTTCAGCTCTTTAGTGACCTCTTTGAATCTTTCAGATAACTCTGTGCCTTAGGACAGGTAGCAGTGCAAAACCATCCAGGGAAATGAACAGACAAGTATTTTTCCTGGCACGAGGAAACATTTTCCCAGTTTTACAACAACAGCCTTTCAGCTAACAACCCTGTGGCTGTCAGAAAGTCACTCCTTTCAGCAAGTGCCTTTGAAAAATCCCAGACTCTGACTTTGAAATGCACTTGGAAGCAAACGCTGCGCCAGCAGAGAACAGAGCACATAGGTGTGCAGGGCTCCCTCCGTTCTGTTCCAGGGAGGAATCGGGCAGCACCATTCCTCTGCATCATGATGATAAACATCAGATGGTTGTTTACTGACTTCCAGATTGTACTGAGGGGAACATCTAACAGCTGGATCAGCAATTACAGCTCCTTTCTTAAGGGGTGCAGCAGAAATCTTCAGAGTGCAAACAATCTAGCGAGAAATCAGCAAGAGAGTGATTTAGGAAGAGGAGGAAGGAAGGATGACACCAGCAAACCCTGCTGAGGTCAGTCTTCCTCAGGTGGGATTATTTGACGCATTACCCTGCAATCTGCAGCAGAAGGACACAAGAAAAACATGGAAAGGAGAGGCCAGGGGATACCAGGCTCTCATGTTGCTTTGCCAGTGAATTAGTGATTAATAACAGGAAACTCAGTGAGCCTCTTCAGAGGCTTGCCACCTCTCAGACTTTGTGGTATTGATCCAATTGACTAGCCTTTAGAACGCTGTTTCTGTTTTCAAATGGAGAATTGTTAAATTTCTTTGAAAGAAAAAAATGAATCTTCTATCACAATTTTCATGTATAGCCACCCAGAAATGAAGCTAAACCTTTGAGTTGTCATTCATTAATTTGTTGCTCTCTATTATGCTTGTTTATAGCATGTGGAAGTGCATTTTCACTTCATAGTTCAATTGCTTTTTGCAATAATTTCATGCAATGTGTTCAGGCGTTTTGCGGACCACAGACTGAGAAATCATTCTTCAGACATCAGACGATTCAAGAACATGTGTGGTAAATAGAAGTGAACAAACTATTGAATGACCTCTAGTCAACCCTTTTGCTTTCCAGTAGGGTCAGGAAGATCAATGCTTTTCAAGACACAAGTTTGTCTAGTCTGTTTTTAAAAACCTCCAGTGATAGTGATTTCACATTCTCCCTAGGCATAGTAGAAAGAGCTCTGAGAGCTCAGCCAACTTGAAAATTGAGGCTGAGCAAGGCAAAGTTTTCCTTCCAGCCACAAAGACCCTGGAAGAGCAGAAAAGCAAGCAGGAAAAGCCCAGAGAGAGCTATTAATTACCCCTCAGGGAAGCCTGCTGCTGGCAGTCACCTCAAACTCAGCATGGTCTGCGCAGATGAATTGCAGGTGCTTTCGTCCCATAAGTCTGTGAAGTTTCCTTTTGCTTTAATATTTATAGGAAGCCACTATAACATATCAAACGTGTACTCATCTTTACTCCATTACTCATGAGAGAGATAACTCAATATGTCAAATATGCCCTGATCAAGGGGCGATTTCTCTTCTCCCCATGCCAAACGCAGACCAGGTGTAAATGGATGCATCTCCATGAAAATTGTATCTTTTTATGCTGGCACTGAGCACAGCCCTCTTGCTCAGTCTACTGGAACATTTCCCAGATACCAACGTCAGCTCCTCAGTTCAATCCAAAGCACATCATATGGCCCTTTTCTTTAACCAGCCCTACAGAAAGAATACACTCGAATTGTACTTTCATGCCTTAGTACTTTGTTTAAGAGCATGAAATTGTCTCTCGGTGAGAGAGATGGAGTCTTTCAAGCTAGCAAAGAAGAGAGACATTTTTAAGCACCCTAACCCACAGGAATGTAACAGCTGCTAAGGCTGGGATTCATCTCCCTTCTTTTTAGAAGTCTTAACAGTGAGAGGTCTGAGATAATCACCCCAATCTCTCTCTGTAGTCTGGGGCTGTGGGTACCTTCAGAGGCAATTCATCTGACCCAGATTAGACCTTGTTCTTGAGAATCAAATATGACATCTTCTAGGGGAGCCTATTTCTCCCTGCTGTCTGTAGAGGAAGCCTGGCGCGACTAGATCAGACTTAAATGTTGAACACCTAGATGTTAAATTAAGGAAATGAGTCTTACTCTGCCTAGCGTACAAAATCTCAGCAGTTTAGCTGATGTAAATCCCTGTGCATTAAGAACATCTTATTAAACTTCAACCTTCTGTCGCACTGATTGACTCCAAGCTTTGAGAAACAAAAGGGAGGAAAAAGAATATTTGTGTAGCCATTTTCTTTCAACATTTTAAAAAATTGTAGAATTCTGGGGTAATCCCAGATCCCACAAGTTCCTTTGGAAATCCTAGCAAAATTCCATGCTCAAAGTAGACTTAGAAAAAGCACCCAGAAAAAAATCAACTTTCTGAAATGCTATTCCATAGGCCACAGAGAATAAGCAACACAGCTTTACAAGCTTCCCCCCGCCTCCTTTTAAATCTCAAATCTCTCATTCATGTACAGAATTCCTCTGGCTTCATGATTATCTGTCATGCTTAGGTAGGCTTAGTATGAATTTTCATTGGTGTTTTTGGTTTAGTTTTTTTTTTTCCCCTCCCTTATTACACTCCACTCTTCCTGTACTCCTGTAAATCCAAGACAACTTTATAGAGAAGCATAAATATCTCTGGTGTTCTATATGCCAGTACAAAAGCATTACCTGACATCAAAGTGTCCTTGTCACAAAAGCATCCAGAAGATACCAAAACCTATAGTACAAGTGTAGGAATCGGGACAAGCCAGCATGGCGTTAAGGTGATGAGGTTACCACTGTAAACATGCTGCGTTTTATGGGACAGGGCTGTTGTGTTTGCTTATGACGTTTTCCATACTATACATTTTGTAGCCTTAAAGAAAAGGTATTTGCCATAAAGGTGTAACGCAAGCAAACAGGACAGAAGTTAAGGACCAACAGTCGTTTTATTTGTTTAATGAAGGGTTACTGCAGACAAGCTCTAGTCTTGTCCTGTGGACTTAGTGGCAGTTGGCACCTGTGTTAATTTAACCCAGAAGAAACACAGTTCATCCTCCCTCCACAATATGAACCCAAGTTCAGCGGCAACTTGCGTGTTCAGTGGGAACAAGAGGAGACCTGCACGCTTCACCTAGATTGCAGAGCTTGTTTGGACCCACCTTGGGTCTGTGCAATTCTAATCTAGCATTGCCAGTAGAAATTTTCTCCTTCTCCTATGGAGGGAACATTTCAAGTACTGCCTGTGTGGAAAGGTGAAGAGGTACAGACAACTGATGCGTTCAAGTGCACCTCTTTGAATGGGATGAGTAAATGCAAAGTCATTGAGAAATAAAAAAATATTGTTCAGCATTGATGAAGTACATCCTGTGCCATATATAGACTTGGGGCAACTGGGATCTATTTTGGCTAAAATTGTGATAGGATGTTTTCACAATGAAAAGAAAAAGGCTGGAATTATTGCATTTAAAACATAGAAAGTGAAAAAAAGGAAACAGCTGGATGTACACAGGTGAGATTGTTATGTAGACACCATATCAGACAAATATAAATATATGTGGACTCTGTGTTAGTGGAATAAGCATTAAAAGATCATGAACACAAAACGTGATAGCCTGCATGTGTCCACAACCCTGCACGCACCAGCATGTGCACACACACGCACTTTTCTCATCCTGTACAAATAGTGGTGTTTTAACAGTTTTCCAGCTCAAAAGCTACTAGCAGTCACTCCTGACTATGCACAAAAGTATATACACAGACACAAACTGTGCATTCTCCTCAGTGATGGAACATTTTGCCATTCTAAATCATCATTGTCTTCATTATCAGAATCAGGACTGTGATATGCTCATTTCTGGGATATATTTCAAACTATGTGAGCAGGTGTGAGGGGAAAAAAAAACAACTACCAAAACCAGACCGAACAAGGTCTGCCTGAGTAATTTAGGGATACTCTCAGACCTCTTGGATATGCATCCATGACACTAGAACTCACATGGATACTTACTCTAAATTCATATACCCTCTTCCCCCCAGCTGTACGCAGGAACACACCTACATGTAAACTCAAAGGTATCTTCCCTAGGAAGCTCTACCAAGACCTCAGCTGCCATCTATTTATTCCCACACACTCCCTTCCACAGATAGAGTTTAAAAAAAAAAAATCACATCACCGCATTCACTATTTCCCTGAAGTCAGAAATAAGTCCCAGGAAGCTGCCAGAGGTTTAGAAGCTAAGCCAGCCATGCACAGCTCTGGTGCTGCTGACATTACCAGACGGCATTAATTTAATTCCACTCAGTTATGCTTTTAAATTTGATTTGAAAAATGTGTCATAAAGTACCATTGAGAAGTGCAGTGCAGCATTTTGAAGCAGGCTGTGATGTTCCCTGCACTGACAAAGTCACGGGGAAGGGAATGTAATTTTCATAGCTAAGTACTGGGGGGCATGTTGGGAGAGATTCCTTCAGAGAGTGGGTTGAGTGAATCAAGAATCACAGATAAACTTTATATCCACTAAATATGTTCATGGTGTAGCAGATCCAGAGAAGTCTGATTTACTGCTTTAAGGCCAACGGTTGGTGAAGAAAGAAGAGATACATGCGAAGCCTTCCAGATCAGTGGGTGTACCCAGAAAGGAGAAAAGGGAAGGAGGAGACTCTGAAGCACAGACTTGCAGGAGAGAGATCTGGAACCATTAAGACTTACGTTAATTGTGTAAAGATGCAGAGTTTAGCCACAAAGAAATAGCGTTTTGTCCCTGACCCACTGTTACTCACTCCAGAAAGATCAGCACCTTTTGAAGACAGGGTGAGCTTTAACTGGTGCCCATTCTAGCTACAGGCTACTTCCACTCTCATTGTGGTATAACATCCCTTAAGGCAGATACTAAATTCCATTCTCGTTCTTGGTTTCCAAAACACAACTTTTTCTCCCATTTCCATAGCCAGACCATTTGTTCAGGCTTGTGCTAGGCATCCTCAGAAGTACCTGCACACAGTGCTGGCTTGTCATCCGTAGTAGCTGGCATATATATCTACAAACTCGTACCTGGTAACAAAGGAGCAGATGGTCTTATGAAAAGAACTGTGTCGGAAACTTTTTATCCTATCCAAAATCTCAGATTCTTTTTTCTCTGCCCCAAATCTGAATGTTATTCTGAAAAGGAAAAATTGTTAGTGGACTTTTAAGAAAAAATTGAGGGAATCGAGAAGTTTTATGTCAATCATTATTATCGTGTTTCAATATTATTATGAAATTGCCATAATTTCAGAGAAAAAAACAACTGTGGAGTTGTGCTTTTCTCAAAACATGTCAAAATTTCTACAAATTTCTTTAGGAAAATTTTAGAAACAGATTTTCACAAAGTTTTGTACAACCCCAAAAGGCTCTTCTCTGTGTCCAACAATGAGTCCCATACCCTTGTTGGCAGTAAACCTTCTCAATGTGACGGGTGGTCTAAAGAACCTCTCCCATTGATCTGTCATGATGGTTTCACCCCCAAGGGATGGGGCTGATCATTGTCACAGACCTGTGAGGAGCTAGGTCAGGGGGCTGGATTTTTCTGCTTAGGGTTTCCGCCACCTCTTGTTGTGATCCTTTGTGTTTGTGGGGGTGAATCTTTTATCATATAACCTAACACTGACCAGTACCAAAAAGTGTGATAATGAACATGTCTGGACACCTCTGCCTTGGATTCTTAAGTCAGTCTTACAAAGACGGAATGCATTGCCTTCACCCTTTTAATTTAAACCTAAACTATGGCTCCCGCAAAGTACCCATGTGAGGGGCTCAAAGGTCTCGTTTTCTGAAGAACTGCCCTTTCATATCTCTCCCTTCACTTTTTTCCCAACTTACCTTTTCCTCTCCTCCATTACAATTTTGTTTTTGACCACTGATTTCATTTCTATTCTCAAAACCTGGTAGGGCAGAGAATCGAAAGGATGGCTGCGTGCCTCACCCCTTACCAGACAGACAGATGTGAATACTGAAAGACTCTCATCCTGGCAAGAACCCAAGTGCTCTGCAACGGCCTTTAAGCACCTGAAGCACACCCTAGGAATACTGAGCAATCCACAGCTGTACAGTCCTGGGTACCGACTGACACTGAGCAGTGGCACACACCTGGAATACTGAGCAATTCTCTCCTCACACTGGAATATTGAATGACCCACAGCCACCAATGCTGCCTGAATACCAAGCAGCTCTGCACCTTTGCAATGGCAACTGTATCTGAAGGGATATGTTGTGATGTGGCTCAAACCCAATCCTCCTGCAGGAAAAAAAAAGGGGGGGTTGAAAAGATACAGAGAGTCAGTCTGAAGCTGTGGAGTTGGATCCTGAGCTAGGATTTTCCAAAGAACGTATAGAATATAAAGTGTCCAAACATTACCGAAGGATGTAGTTGGAGGAAAGCACCTAATTCAGTTTCTTCAGGTGCTTTTTAAAAATCCAGTCTAAGATTAAACAAGTTCCCTGGTGAACACAGAAGTGCATTGCTATTCCTAGTAGGTCTTGGTGTCAGCAGCGCAATGACAAGGGCCATCTCTGCACTGGGAGAGACTGGGTCAGAAAGGCTGGAGACCTCTCTTGTAAACTTTAAATGACCTACTCCCGAAGCCAAAACACTTCCCAGTTTTTCCTTTCCTAGGGTACCTTAGACAGCAGATACACAAAAAAGGTTATTTGAAAATTCATTTTTCCCCTCCAGGGTATTAACACAAGCTTTACAAAGGCTTATAATCCCTTTAGACAACAGCAGCAAGAGCAGCAGCAACTACAAAGCCCTAAGCTTGGAACTCAATCCCCTGGTGATGGGCTGAACCCTCTGCTGAGGTTGCGAAGGAAAAGAGAAAGGTGTGAAGATATTTACATCAAACACATGGAACAAGAGGGGATTTTAATCAAACTTTTCTTTTTCATCTGCTCTTTCTTCTCTTGGAATCTGCTTTTTCTTTATCCTGATGAAATTCAGTGCTTGCTTTTTTTTGCCTTTTTTTTTTTTTTTTTTCCTGTAAAAAGGAGGATTTAAAAAAAAAAAAATAATCACAATCCCCCCTGAAAACTCTGAGTATTAAAACTCCAGGGCAATGCATCTCCAAAAATCTATAAGACTGTAAGAAGATAAGAGACAAAAACCCACAGAAATGTTTCCTCTCTGTGTCTTTGGAAGTTGCAGACGCGTGTATAATACCCCTAAGCCGGGGTAATCTGCTTGCCTCCTCCTGCCTTTCCTGATGCACGCGGATGTACTTAGCATTAATATTCCTCACACTACAGCAAATGAACACCCAGGAGGCAGCTGACTCAATCAGTGCTTGTTTTACTTACTGTGTATCACTGAGAAAAGACCATAAACTAGAGCACGACAGATCTGTAATGCTCATTTCAATATGCTTCCCCTGTTTGTTCCAGCCCCGATGAACTTTCATATTCAGCCAAAATAAAAGAAAAAAGAATTAAGAAATATATTATAACAAACACATTAGCAATGTGTGGTAAATTACCATTGGAGATTCAAGTTCCTCATGGTAGGAGCATTTGTGGATAAACACATTTGTTTACTTCATTTTTCCTGCTGCCTTCTCCAGCATATGATTATTCACTCAACGATGTCATGACTCCCAAATCTGATGTCATGGCTGTTTCCACAGCAACCAAATTGAATCAAAGACAGACTTGAAACCAGGTAGGCTGGAGTAAAAATAATTTGGAGAAAGCATTTGTCCATTCTCCCCCATAAAAATGATGGGCTCCCACCACTACTGTTTGGAATTTGTTTTAATTATGATGGCACAATCACAAAATGCAAAGGAGCTAGCTGTTAGTTTTGGAACAGATACAGCTCCAGGGTAATGGAGAGAAAAGGCTGTACAGACCATACAGATGAGTTTATTTCATGCGTCCAGAATCACATACCCAATTGGATGGGGTATGAGATACTGCCCCCTTATTTCCCTGATCGATTCCTGGTATCACTGACGGAGATCTACGAGTACGGTCAGCAGATTTGAGTATTGGCTGGATCCGTAATGACTGTAGTGGGAGCATAGACACCTACCTTAAAAGTAGCCACCTACACTGCACATACCTAAGTAAGGAGCAATGAGTCCTGCCTCTCCAGCTTCTTAATAACAACACCTGCCTTCCTATCAGTTCCTCACATCTCTACTCACCTTAAACCTCAGTTTTAACCCATCCTACCATTGGTCACTATATTGACTTGATCATGAGGCTCCCAGAGAGGCTCTAATTGAATTTGCAGCAGAAGAAATAGATCTGAAGAGACAGAAAGGGTGATGAAGCTGGGGCAGTGGAAAAAGCTTCAGGAGACAAGCTGCCACTGGGGAATATGATGCCATGAAAGTTGCTTTGATTCATGGAAACTAGAGCTAGGCTGAAGACAGTGAAACAAGACCAGAACATGACTCTAAGGTAGTGCAGAAAACTCTGTTAATTTAGAGAAGGGCTTTGAACAGTGGCTTAAAACAGAGACAGTAGACAATTTTAGTTAGGGTGATGTTCCCAGTGAATTTCTAGGCAGATACATGGAAGCGTTTTGGAGGGACGGTGATATGTGAAGGGCAACTCACATGAGTATGCGAATGGGTGATTGGGATGGTATGGCTGCCCAATGATGATTTATGTATAAGCTTTGGTTAAAAGCTTCGTCAAAACAACAGCGATGACAAGAGTTTTGTTGACAGCGAGGTTCATCTTTGCTTGGGCTCCCAGCACTAAGGGAAGGGATGCAGGCAGCCAGCAGTTTCATGGTCAGTGAGAGTTTAGTCAACCCAGGTGCCACCAAACGGGTTTTGCTTGACTCACAGGCAGTAGGAGGAAAGTTAATTCAGCTGCAGTTGGAAGGCGTGCTTTTCACGCTCTAGTGACTCTCTATTTATTGCATTCATTAGCTTTGAAGCCAAGATCAGCCTGTAGGATCCCTGCCTCCTGCCTTGTGACCTGGATGAGTCTTTGCCTGTCCGCTCTGCAGCATTGTTTTCTAACAGCCTGTTACTAGAGCAGGCTGCTATTATAGCAGGGCCTGGGTGGCAGAACCCTCACAGCGCCAAGCTGTAATCCAAAGACTATACATGTTCTTTACGTCCAATAAACAAACAATGAGTTTTCCTTCTGGTTTTACCTGCTTTGTGTTTTAATTGACTCAGGCTCAAAAACACGCTGAAGGGCTGAGCTGTCTCAGCAATATGTAATCTGTCTGATTCACAGGAATTTGTGACTCGGTATGGGGCATGTCATTCAAATGTTTTCTGCTTCAGACTCGGTAACATTTGGTTCACATTGGTCTCCTACCCATAAGAAAAGCTATCACATATTCTGAGGGCCTTGAAACAAGCTCTGTTGTGATAATTCTTCCCTTCAGGTTTTGTTTACTCTCCTCGGACTCCTTGCCCAGAGCATACAAACAATTACAATGCCAATAAGTAACCCAGGTTGCTAACTATCCCATCCTTCCTCCAAGAACATCCCTTATTTTTCTTTCTAGGAATTAGAAGTGGTTCCCAAAGACCTGGAAGGACAAATACTAGATGGTGACACAATGCACGAGTGCTGTGAAGCAAACAATTTGCCCTCCACCATGCACCAGTTTTAGCACTCCTAACTGGGCACAGGTCTGACTTACCTCCACACTGAAGAGTTGCTTGAGTGCAATGTTTGGAAGGTCAATCACTTTCTCATTGCTATGCTTTCTGAATCCTGAATAAAAGAGAGAAAAAAAGTGGTGGCTCTGTTGGATTACATGCTCTGAAGGCAAGGGTAAAGACAGTGTGCACTGACAGGTCACAGGGAGCTTCTCTTCCAGTCTCAGCTCCTGTTTTGATGTAATCTCTGGGCATATGAAATGGTGGAATCTTTGCTCATCTATAGTTTGTTTATAACACAAATATCTGTCTTTCCTCCTATGCAAGTTAGATGGAGTTTTACTCACTTGCTGTTTGCTCCAAAATATGGGGTGCACTGCTCCAGTTCAGTCATGGCAGGATCATGGACAGGGTAGCCACGATGCTAGCCCAGTCCTAGATCTCCTTGGCTCATACAGTGGTGCTTCCTCACAGGTTGAAGACTCAGTGATGTTCCTCACTGGAGAATGCCCAAAATATTAATGGGAAAGGATTGGAGGAAGTGAGTTTAGGTGCAAGCAAAGACCTGTGCCAGGAGCGAATCATTCATTCCTTTTCTCAAACGTTTCTCAACGACCCTCCTCTGCCCACTTTCCCCCCTGCACCCCTGCTGCAGCACTCGCTGTGATGAGAGCTCTTAGCCAGTTACTGCCACTTCAGTGACATCTTCAAGAGATTCACGAGTTACCCTTGGCTTGCCAGACACGTGCCGTTTGCTGTGCCACAGCTCCCGATGAGGCTGAGCGTCCGCTCACTGCTCCAGACCCAGCAAGCCCACCCAGCTGCCTGAACCAATGCAGAAATCGTTGCACCCTTTTCAGCACACGGTTGCAAAGGCTGCGGAATGAAGTCTAACTCGCCCAGCCGGACTGGGATGATTCATGGCACACACAGCAGGCAGCCCTGCTAATTTGAAGGCCGGGAGTAGGCATGGACCTGGCCTGCTTAAAATAGAATGTTTTTTCTGTGTCAGTATCTCTTGCTCCTCCACCCTCCATGACATTTTCTGATTACATCCTTGAAGTGTCACCTGCAGATCAGGTTTTCAAGACAGGCAGCTGAGTCCTGAGCTCAGAAGGAGACTGGGAATACTGAGGAGGAAAAGAGAAGCTTCATCATCAGGGTCAAAGGGGAAGAAAGAGAAGGATAAAGGAAAATATCTGTCCCAACCTCCTCCCTTCAACAGCGAGGCTCTTGCCTTATTACCTAATGGAGCACATTTGCTAGTGTTGTGAGAAGTGCTTGGGAGAATGAAAAGCAAGGAGCATTATCACTATGTGTTCTGGGACGAAATGAGGTGGAAGAACTGCAACATAACCCTCAGGACCTGTTAGTATGCTATCAGCAATGCAGTGATTGCTGCTTGGTCTAATACTAGAGATGATGCTCACCAGCTATGATTGCCCTCATCACTCTTGCTCACAGAAGGTCTGGAAAAAATCTTTAAGGTATGAGATTGGTATTCCTAAATGCAGGGGCTCCATCCCACACACAACATTCCAGCTCAGCACAGGACCATTAGTCTCTGCCCCAGAAATGATGTAGGATGCTGCTCTGCCCTGGCTGCCCCCACGTCCATTCTGCTCCCTTGCTGGGGCAGTGGGATGGGTCCCAGGTTCTGACACTCTGCCCTGCCAGCTCCCAGGGGGACTCTTCCTGAATCCCCTGTCCCCAAGGAAACTCCAGCTCTCTTTGCACCCCGATACCCTCTTTCAAGGTGAGGAGTGCCTGTGGGATCAAATGATTCAAATCACAGCCCCCTTGGAACAGAGACTCTCCCCCTTGTTTTGTATATACAGCACTCATACTTTAGATATCTTGTCTTCCTAAAGTATTACTAAATAATGCTGAAACAAATTTCCCACCTCCCTTTGAATGCCAAAATTTGACTGCTTTTGGGATCAGATACCAGTTTTTTTCCCCTGAATGCACGTTGTTTACCTCACGAACCATAACGGATCATACAAAACCACACTGTTTTATTTTTCTTACAGGCATCTAGCTAATGGATGAAGTAATCTAGGGAGGCTATTGTATTTCATTCAATAGCCTATATGTAGATTTGTTGTGAAGGATAAAATGTTCCCTTTTCAAATGCTAACAATAGGAGTGCAGTCTACCAATGACCTTGTACGTCATTGCTGTGCTGTATGCAGGTAACAATGTGAGCCCAGACTATAGGCAACACGAACACAGAAATGTTTAGCTTCAATAGCAGGGACACATCCTCTCCCATAGCGCATGTGCCAGCATTCGCCTGTGTATAAGGCACAATTATTCAAGTTCTTTAAGGTTTGAATGAATACCTCTGATTTCTAACTGTCCTGAAGAAAAAGTTGTTTGTAACTTCCCATGTATGAATCTTTGCATTTAAAATATTTAAAAACTACAAGCTTCCACTGCTCTTTGTGCATGGGTGTACATGCTTTCAACAACAACTCTCTTGTAAGGTACATGGACTGCCTTCTCTCCCCCCAGAAATATTTGCATTTCTAAAGAGTAACAATCAGCATTCATGCAGGCTTTTAAATCCATTGTTTCCTCATTATGGGTGAAGTGAGTTGTGTTGATAACCTGTAAAACATTTTCATAACTTATGAGGTGCAAAAAGATTAGCTGAACCTATGATGGTATTATTCTACGCTGTCAGAGAGCGCTAATGGAACTGTTCTCCAGTGTCAGTGGGATGGGGTCCATGCTATTTCATTAACCACCTAAGAGTTAGATATCTTGTCTAGGCTGGTTGTTCAGGATCTTTCTGAAGTCTGTGCACAGCGTTATACAGCTCACAGAACAATTATTCTCACACCAACTCCGAGATCCAGACAGACGGGACGAATAATCTGTCTTCTACAGATGCCAGTCACCCTCCGGATGCACCTTCAGGGGATGGCGAGACTAAACCCCTAAATTTCAGTTGGCTAAATGTAGGTCAGAAGATACATTCCAATTAATTAACAAATTAATGAATGTGTCAGTGGACTGGGGCTAAATGAGGTATGTCCTTAATAGTCAGTAGAACATTCCCCTAAAAGCTAGATCCCTCAGAAAGGAACTGCCTGACAACTTCACTCCTTCTGCTTCAATGCCACCCAATATAAACACAGTTGGAAAGCACCAGGGATGATACCGTGGCCACATTATTGCAGATTTCCATACAATTAGAACTTCATTTTCATTCTGATGTTCCCTTATGTTCCCCTTCCATGAGATTCCTTTCAGGCCAGTGGAGGGTACCAGCTCAGATGAAAACATGCACGTATAGCGGTAATTCTATGCCCCGTGGCTCTTCTTGGCCCTTAGATAATGTCTAACCACAAGCCATTAATTGCAGCAGTGGAGCCCTGTTCCTTTTCACATACTTGGATTTGCAGAGATTAGTAAAACCATAGTCCTACTGTGTAAATTCAGACATCTGACTTGGGTGTCAGAGATAACTGGCTGGAACCCCTAAAGCTCCTTGTAAAATCAGCAGAGAAAGACTTGAAAAAATGGTACTTCATGCCAGGATCCTAACTTATCCATTCCAAATCTGGAAGAGCTAATCTTTCTTTGCTGGCTATAGAAGGAATACAACCCACTAAACTCGGATGCCCAAGATGGCTCGCATGAGTCAGTGTGAATGAGAGATGATGCATTAAGACTTTATTAGTATCTGACAGCTTTTTGATCATGGCATATAGTAGTTATAAGTAAAGACGTGAGGGTGGGATAGGTGCCAGCCTGTCTGACTCTGGGTTTGTTCCAGAACATCTCAGCTCATGGCTATCCTGCAGCTGTCTCTCCACAGACCTCTTCCTCTGTTAATTGACAGACACAACCCCAGAAATATTAAAACTATGCATCCCTCCCCTGGAATTTAATTTATCCAACTTTTCTCAAAAGAAACAGGTTTTGTTTTTTTTTTTTGTCATTGCCAAGATAAAAATCTTTCTTCCACAAACTCCATCCTTCTCCTTTTGTCTCCACTTCTCCCTGAGCAACAAGTCTACCAGGCCTCACAGGAGAGATTTTCCCCCAAATCTGTTCATATCTGCAAGCTCCACACCCAAAATCTTCCTTTCCAGGAACAGTGTCTTCTCGGTCCGTGTGCGGGAAGCCTGCAAACTCCTACAAACTGTGTCCAGCTGAGGACATTCACCAGGCTTCCCTCAGCTCAAATGAAATTTTTGGTGGAGTTCAGGGTACTTCCTTTCTGTCCTCAGCAGACAGGGCTTGTGACTCTCATTTCAGGCCCGAGAGGTCTAATAATCTTCCTAAATAACTGTCTCTGAAGAGGTTGCCCTCTCCCCAACTATGTACTGATGACTACTACTTGTCCTCCATCATCCTGATGGAGTAATGCCACTCTCCTTTATAAGAGTCAGGACCTTGCACTGGCTTTTATTAATTGTCTTATGCATGTTTTCTTTCATGGGGATGTGCTGGTTTGGTGTCCGGCGGGGTTTTGGTAGCGGGGAGGGGGCTACCGAGGTGGCTCCTGTGAGAGGCTTCGAGAAGTTCCCCCGGCTCCAATTTCGGACCCGCCTCTGGCCAAGGCCAGGCCAGTGGCGCCTCTGCGAATAACTCGGTTTAAAAGTGAAAGAACCTGTTGAGGAGTTGTTTGTTCGTGGCTCTTTGTCGGTGAGCGGAGGAGAGGAGGGGACGGGAGAGACCCGGCCCTGCGGACACCCGGGTCAGTGAGGGGGCAGAGGGCGGCTGTGCCGGAGCAAAGGCTCCCCTGCGGCCCGCGGTACGAGGGCGGCCGAGCCCCCGCAGCCCCTGGAGCCCAGCGGCGGCCCAGCCGTGGCCCTGCAGCCCGCGGAGGGCCCCGGGCCGGAGCAGGGGCCGGGCCCGGAGCAGGCCGTGGCTCCGAGGCAGCCCGCGCTGGAGCCGCCCGTCGGTGGGAGGGCGGCAGCCCCGGGAGGGCCCCGCGCTGGGGCGGCTCTGGGGAGCTGCGGCCCCGCGGGAAGGACTCGCGTTGGGGCGGTGGGCGGGGGAATGTCTGCCGGGAGAGGGACCCCGCGGTGGGGCAGGGGAGGGCTGCGAGGGCCCCTCTGCCTGCGGGGGAAGGAGCAGGGAGACCCCTTGTGCCGGCCGGGCTGGGACCCCCATTCCCTGCCCCTGCGCTGCTGGGGGGAAGAGGGAGCAGAGCTGAGCCCGGGAGGGCGGGAGGGGTGGGGGGAAGGTGGGTGGTTGTTCAGAGCTGGTTGTATCTCTCGTTATCCTTGATGGTGGCGGTTGTCCATTAAATTGCTGCTGTTGTCCCCGGGTTGAGTCTGCCTGTTGCCCGTGCCCATCGCTGGTGAGTGAGCCCCCCCTGGGCTGGGTCTCGCCCCTCGGGCCTTTTGGTTGTGTTTTCTCCTCCCCATCCCTCAGGGGACGGGGCAGGGGTGAGCAGCGGCTGCGGGGGCTTTGCTGCCGGCAGGGTGGGCTCAGACCACGACAGCGGAGCAGGAAGGAGCCTGGGGAGGGGTGCATTAGGGAAAGCATCCAGGAAAACCTCAGTAAGTGTGTTTAGAGGGGTGGTATTCCCACAAGGAGCTCTGTTTGACTGGTGGAAAATGTCTTCTTCATTGATAGTAGCTAATGCAAAGCACACTGCCTGCAGCTTTTTATTTTAATGTAGACATCTGAAAGTGACTGTATGATGGAGGGAGAAAGGGAAAGGTTATGTGTCTTCGCAGGCCCAAAATGGCAGTATAATGAATATAAAAGCTATCCTCTCCTCCTCTAATATATTCACTCACCATTCCACCCTCTTTTCTAGTGACTGTAAACAACATTTATCATCAGCAATGGGCTACTTTTCATTATAAAACTGATCTGGAAACTACATTTTTATTTCACGTACATCAGTGACGACAGGAGAAGAAACAGGCAGTGGGAAAATATATGTCACTAGCAGGAGAGGGACCTGGGACAAGTGTTGCTTGTGCAATACTGGGGATCATTCATAAGTCTGGCCTCCCAAGACAGAAGATGGTCTAATGCCTCATTAAATCCTACTGAGCCAACGATGATGTATCATACCCTTTCAATCTACAACTAAGTAATGCAGTAAAAAAACCCTAATTTGCACATGTTTAATGCATTCATTAAGCTATTAGTCTTTCAACAAGAGATTTAATAGCAAATTAACAGTTTTTATGAAAGAAAAAACAACAACAAAACTCCCCACTTAGTAGAATTACTTTTGTGTCAGAGCACAATACAGGGTAATGGGCAATTAGGGGTTTCAGAGAGGAGGATGGGAAGTTGGGTTTAATTTGTATTTGGTTTATAATTAGCTGGTGCTTGGTGCTTAGAATGAAATGAAGTGGATCCCCTCGATGGGTAAGACACTGACTTGGGCAGAAGGCACAGGGGCTAATAAAAATGAAGAAGATGGTAGGAAGTAAAAGAAGTCAGTGTCCCATACCTGAAAAACTACTCTCATGTGATGTGTCTTTCTGTGCTTAAGTAAGACTTGCT
The DNA here is from genome assembly GCF_034619465.1 of Leptosomus discolor. Lineage (NCBI taxonomy): Eukaryota > Metazoa > Chordata > Aves > Leptosomiformes > Leptosomidae > Leptosomus > Leptosomus discolor. The sequence goes on from NC_141409.1 coordinate 6,230,896, forward strand.
TGCAGTCAGGGACCGGAGGTTGAGTTTATGGTGACTTGGTATTAATGCAAGTCTTGCTGGAGTCTGTAGGAGTTCTCACACCAGTTAACAGGACAAACTCCTTCAAAGCACAAGCAGTTGCTTTGTGCATTTGCTCATCAGAACATTTTAAACTCAGCAAAATTATAGTCTTTATTTTAAACCTGGGCTTAAAGTTGAGCAAACTCTTCAGTGCTTTGCTTAATAAAGACGAATTGTTTATTTAGGACAAAAGCCTGAATTTCAGTCCGAATTCAGTTTGTCAGATATGTGCCAGTGCAGATGGCTGGCACAGGGGCTATTTTGTAACTTTTAAGTTTGTATAAGTCTCTTAAAAAAACAAACAAACAAACAAAAACCAAACCACAAGTCTTAATGAGAATGCTGAATTCCAGGGAAGACTTTGGGGAGAGAGAAAGAATTGCAAAATCAAGTTGGTGTCTGAACTTACTGAAAATAAATACAATATTTGGAAAGAAAGAACTGGAGCTGTGTTTGTTTGCTTGTTTATTTTTAAATGCCATTTCTAGGTTTTCTATTTCTTTGAAAAGACAGTTGACAGAATATTGAACACCAAAGCCACAGGATCTTGGGCTTGCCTTTTTTTTTTTCTTCCTTTTCACACCAACTTTAGGTTTTTTTTTTTTTTTCCCCTCTTTAAGGGATCCTACACTGAGCTTTTTATTTTTCAACTGGAGTGAGACAAAGAGAGGGAGAATAGTCTAAAATCAATTTCTTAAAGGTCTGAGGATTCATAAATACAGTTTAAATCAATACCTATGTGTGAGAGTTTGTGTGTGTGTGTGTGTGTGTGTGCCTCACACACATCTATTTAAACAGCTGCTTTCCCGTAACAGAATATTTAGATCCTTAGGGATAATACATTGGCTTTCCAAAGTGGAATATTAGCGTGAGGCAATGGATCTTTTACATCTGCTTTTCCAAAACTTTTATCCCCATAGAGGATTCTCTTCTCTGACTGATAGTGATTTTATGTAGCTGTAAGTGCATTGGCATTCAGGACAGGAAAACACCCCTTAGAAAAGCACTTTTGTGAAAACTTTGTGAGCTTTAAGAACCAACCTAAAATTAAGCATGTGCTTAAGCCTTGTCACAACTAGGCAATGCAGCCACATCTCGATGTCCTTGAATCTCTGTAGGTGAGGCCAAGTTAATTCCTTTTATCACCACGGACTCAAAGAGTAGCTTTCCTGTGTAAAAATTCAGCAGGATCCTTAGGGCCTGAGGGTGAACATGTTTGCATCCCAGTGCATTGTGTTCTGAATGCTGCTGTTCCAATATTTACCCAAGGTAATGGATAGCAGTAATAAGGCTTTGCACTTCAGGAAGGTACGGTGAGAATGAACAAACTGCGTCTGCGGTGTGGCTGGGGGAGCTCTGGCAGCCGCTGGCAGAAGATCGCATAGGTTACTCAGAGATCATAGAGTCACAGAACAGTTTCAGTTGGAAGAGACCTTCAAGATCACAGAGTTCAACCTTTGTCCTAGCTCTACCAACACCACTAAACCATGTCCGTGAGTACAACATATCTCTTAAACACCTCCAGGGGTGGTGACTCCACCACCTCCCTGGGCAGGCTGATGTTTCAAAGTCCAAGATTCTGGGCTGCTTTTTCGTAATGAAGCAGAGGTAAGGAGCTCATGTCTCCAGCAAAGGAGGTTCCTGGATCCTGGAATGCAGCTGGGCTGTTATGGATGTGATTAGTGCCAGAGGGTCAGTTGCTGTAATATGCTACAACTTCTTGGATGTGCTGCTGAAATATCACTGAGACTTTGGACACGTGTATCTCCATGCTAGAGGCTCCTGGCTTCTTGGTACCATAGCAGCAGAAGTAATGGGTACTCTTGAGTGTTATCCTGAGCACAGGCTTGTGCTGCAAATGCCGTCAGCTCCTTCTTTACGCATCCTGGAAGCCAAATGCTATTTTCCCATTAGTCTCCCTTCCCCGTATTCCCCTACGGGACCATTTCAATGCAGTGAAGTGGGGAGGAACTCAGCTGCCTGTGCCCGGTGTTATGGATGCGGGGCTGTAAGCAGTAGAGTCAATGGCATGAGACGCAGTGCCTCATTGTTCCCTGGTGCACCCCGGCTCGACGGCTGCCCAGGCTGCAGTTCTCTGTCAGAAAGATGCATCTGAATTTCATCACGTCAAGTTTTTCTGTTCAAGCAGCTTGGTGTGTGGGCTGCTGGCTGCTCTCTAAAAGCTTCTGAGATATTTGTAGCTGCTCTGCTTGTACTGATTTTGCTGGAACAAAAATAATTACTCAAAGGAGAGAAAAAAATGTATGTATGCGTACATATGTACGTGTGTATTCAGAGAAGAGAAAAAGATTTTGAAGTGTGGCACAGGGCTGTACTATGTTTTAAAGGAATATCGTAAGGGAGACAGCTTTGTTCTTGCTGCACGGTGAAGATCCTGAATTAGGAAAGTACCACAAGAGAGACTTCGCAGGTTTTGGAAACTACACCAAGATCCCAACTCTGCCCTGGAATTTAATTACACTCTTTTGTGTATTCTGGCATGCAATGGTAAAGAAGTGTCCTGCCAGGTTGTAAGGGAGCAGTATGTTGTTGGAGGGCTGATCAGGTCTGGCTAATGCATATTGCTCATATAATATTGAATAATTCTTTTATCTGATTTTCAACTTTTTGGGATTAACTTCTCATATGCAGAGAAATGTGCACAGAGAACTTGTGACTTTTACTTACCTGGGTGTAATGACTGATGAGGCAGATGTGCAAATTTCCCTACTTGCCCTGGTGCTATGACTGAAGATATTTCAAACCATTCCAACGTCAAACCAAAGAAATGTTTCAAATTTAATCTCTGAACACTTTGAGCTGAGTTTAAGGGTGAAATTTGCCTAATTTAAGTCCTCAAAACCAAGCTCAGGTGGGTTGAAGTGGGAGTAACTGGAATGAAGTTTTAGGTTTTGCAATGGGTCATATCACAGGAGTTAAACTCTCCCAGTCTTGGGCAAACTTACCCATCACTTTGCCTCTGAGAGATCAGCAGCAAAAATGATTGCACACACGTCTACAAAATCTGTCTACCTGTTATCCCTCCTGCTTTGAAGCACAGCAAAAAGCTGGGGCTAGCACAGCCAGTCTGTTGTAATTGAATTTCCCTGCCTCGTGTGTTGTATTTTATCAGGCTGGGCTCTTTCGGCTTGCAGTGATGACTTGGAAGTATTTGCATTGCACAGAGCTGCTGAGGAGGGTGGCTGGAAAATGGTGTGAAAATGCTGATAAATAGTTCTAAATGAAAGCAATTTTAGCAAGAGAGTCCGTAGGTGGCCTTAGTCTCCTTTTTGGTGACTGTAACACCCCAATGAGAGAGCTTCCAGCAGGAACAGGCACACAGAGGCAGAGCTGTGTCACAGAGAACCTTAGCCTGCAAGAGCCAAAGATTGGCTTTTCTTTGACTTACTATTGTCTGAGTCCAGCTTGATCAACTTAGTGGCCAGATTAAAGCCCCAAAGTTCTGTTGCATACCCATTCATGGTTTTTTTTTTTTTTTTACTCTGTGAATAGGAAATAGGTGAAGGACATTTGAGCTAACAGTCCTGGGGGATGCAGCTTTTGCTCTTTACACTCATCTACCAACTGGACTAAAGGTAAGGGCAATGGCAGTTCATCGCAGGTGTAATTGAATGCTGGTTCATGAGACAAACATCTTAAGGGCCAGGTGACTTCTAGGTATGCTCAAGTCTTGGTCTACTTAACTATGTCTAAAGTCTCACACTGTTCTTTCTGAGACTAGAGCAAGGAACTCCTAAGAGCTGTGCCTGAAGCACCACCATATCCACTGGTTACCAGTGGATGGAAACAAAGCTTCTTTCCAGGTTATTATTTTTTTATATTAAGATTTTGGTTGTTATTTTTTTATATTAAGATATTGACCACTTTTAAAACTATTTTGAGGTGTATTTGATACAAGAATAAAAGGCTGAGTGGGTTCTAGGCTTGCACTAATGGAAATGAGAGATGGAAACATAAAGCTAAAAGTTTGTTGTTTTTTTGGTTTTGTTGGGTTTTTTTCTGTCTATATGGAAATAGCTTACTCCAGCCCCTTGTACTTCAGGATCCATTTGTGCTGCTGCCTCAGCTCCTCCTGTGGAAGGCAGTGAGTTGAAAGGGCGATTTAGACACGGTTAACACAAACGAGAGGAGACAGGCCAGTACTTAGCACGACAGGCTCCTCAGAAAGTTTAGGCAGGGAGAAGCTGTTACTTTTCTGTCTGTCATCTCCCCTTTGCAGCCTGCAGATGAGAATTTCGTAGTAGAATAATTTCAGGATAAGGAACCCCTAGGTAATTGAGGTCCAGTCATCTAACAGTCCTTGAACTACCCAGTCTTCGTGGAACAGCTATGCATATACTAGCAGATGCTGTGTAATAGTACGTATATAGAAGGGGAATTGTGCAGAATGAGTGGCAATGCATATCCAGTACAAGCATTCGACAGGGGAACCCAGGAAATGCAAAAATTAGAGGGGCTGAATGGTGTGGTTGCAGCTCCATTCAATTTGTGTTCTAAAATACTTGATCCCAAACGAGTGGGTTAGATGGGAGGTACTAGAGGGTAAAGCAAAATGGCTTATCCATGCAGTGAGCTGACTGACCACTGAATGGTCTGCCTTTAAAACATTTAAGGTGTAAAAACAAATGGGAATTCAAATCCACAAGGCCTGAATTAAAATCTGGTGTAGATCTCTGGTTTTTCCTAACTGATAACCAGAGCTAAACCTAGTTTTCAGATGTACATTTCAGTTTAAGACCAAGAGGCAAAAAAAGGCTTTATCTACTAAAGTGAAAGTCATCTTTGTGCAGGACACTAAGAAAAAGCCATTCTTTGCTCTAGATGCTACAAATGTATTTTGGGTAAATTTAGTAATTCATGGACAGAAGTATTGCTGCTCGCTTCCTTTATAGGAGCGAATCTGACCTCAATATTCAAAAATGTGATTTTCAAATAAACTTGACCTGTGTTGCAGCATCCATCCGTTGGGTATACTGGAGAAATCGCACCAGTCCTGTTCAATACTCTGGGCAGCACGTGGACTTCTAATTAGAGTGAGTAACTTCTTTTTTGTTTTCTCGCTCCCTGGATGTTCTGGGGAATAAGTTCATTTTTCTAACTCTGGAAATAACTATATTATTTTTTTCTGAATGTAACTGGCTACATTAACACAAGGGAAATGGCTGGAGATTCTAGGATAAAAGAGTACCTATTGTATAATTCTCTAGATTAAAACCATCAGACAACTAGGTGGATTCAGAAAGTCAAAAGGATAAATGTCCTGTGACAATAGAAAAATCAAAGGTTTCCACATACCCGCTTGGGTTATGAGTAGACCTATAAAGAAAGGGACTGATCAGCAATGAGAACAACATCTCAGATGAGCTGTGGGGATAAAGTGAGAATTGCAAAATGTCAAGGTTTTAATTTCCTCGCAAAGGAAATTCTTTGCAGAGGAAATTAAAACAAACAGTAGACATTCCTTACCCATAGAAATAAGGAGAATATAATGAGTGAAGAAATACTGACACCATGCAGGAAGAATGGCACCAAGTAATCTGTGTTCATCCTCAAAACAAAATGAATAATTTTCTTTCAATTTCAGTAAGGATGTTGGTAATGACCATGGCATAAAGGCAGGACATGAATGGGAAGGAGTGTATGGACATTTAAATTACTATAGCTGAGGTAAAAGTAAAATTCAAACTGCTCGATATGATGATAATGAAAGGAAAAAAATTGCTTTCATTTCTGGTATCTGAAAGAGCTGTTTTACAGAATGTTGGTTCAGTAACACATTGATATTATATGATAGAAGAATAGTAAGCACATGTATTTTAGAAAAATTTGATTAAGGCTTTTGTAAGTCTATTAGTGTGACCTCTGTAGTATGCAAAACCAACTTTGAATGGCAGAATAGTTAAAATAGTGTAAGATGGATCACAGCATTTCTTCTGGGAAAAGATCATGAAAGAATAGTGTGGTATCTTGCTTTAAGAAGTTAACTAATTTCTCTCCATTTGATGTAATTTAGATCTGTATTCAAATAAGCTAGAAACATTTGATACATGCAATATGAGAAATACTTATTAAGGTAGGGGTAGGTAAAATGAAGTTAATTCCAATCAGAAGAGTGTTACAAATCCAGATAACTTCTCCAAGAAGGGAAGAATTTCAGTGAGGGTGGTTACTGGTAAAGTTCTTCAAGGACCAGTCCTGTCTGATCCAACTTCACATATTCATTAATAACAGAAATTAGCGCAAAATACCAGTGATGAATGAGGTTAGAAAACGCTGGTATAAACTGAGTGGAATTCATAGAATCACAGAATGTTTTGGGTTGGAAGGGACCTCAAAGATCATCTAGTTCTGACCCCCCTGCCATGGCAGGGGCACCTCCCACTAGACCAGGTTGCTCAAGGCTCCATCCAGCCTGGTCTTGAACGCTATCAGGGGTGGAGCAGCCACAACTTCCTTAGGCAACCTGTGCCAGTGTGTCACCACCCTCAGGGTGAAGAACTTCTTCCTTTTATCTAGTCTAAACCTGCCCTCTCCCAGCTTCCAGCCATCACCCATCATCCTGTCACTGCAGGCCCTGTCTGGGCTTTAGCTTTCCTTACTTGATCCCTGGCTGCTCAGACAACTTCTTTGTATTCTTCCCAGTCTAGCTGTCCTTTCTTCCACTTTCTGTAATTTCTCTTTTTGTTTAATTGTGTCCAGGAGTTTCTTGTTCATCCACGCAGGCCTCCTGGCATTCTTGCCTGCTTTCCTCTTTTTTGGAATGCCTTGCTCCTGGACTCGGAGGAGGTGGTCCTTGAATGTGGACCAGGTTTCTTGGGCCCCTCTCCCCTTATTTGCTTGTGCCACAGTGGTGATGGATATTGGAGAAGTGAACTGAGAAATCTGTGTAGGAAAAATAATGTTTATGAGCTTGAGAAATACCTGGATATGTTAGACAAGCTTAGAAGAATCTGCTGAGGTATCACTATGTGATGGAACTGTGGAAAAGGCAAATTCTAAGATTCCTCAGGCAACATATGTCTAATAAAGTAAGGGAAATGGAAATATTTTTGTATAAGAGGCTGGTACACATTCATTTGTAATGCTGTGTACAGTTCTGGACACCCATGTCTAATGTAGACTAATTCAGATAGGAGCAGGTTCAGAGAAGGACTAATGGGATAATCAAGTGGATGGAGAGTCAAAGATGTGAATTTTTAAGACAAGTGTACAATTGCTGTTGCTAAACACAGAGTGTTGACGGGTATGTGGAGAAGATGAACATAAGGATTCAAAATGCCAGAGAAGCAGATGATTTGTTAAGCTCAAGGGTAACATTGACACAAGAAGAAATGAATGTCGACTAGCCATGATTAAATTCAAGCTGAAAAATATAAGCAGGCTTCTCAAAGTCAGAAGAGAGTGCTCTTCTGCAAAGCCTTTGAAGGGGAGAGAAAACCTGAGATTCATCCCACCTAACTATAGACACTAAATGAAGGTACTTACCCTGGGGATTTAGTCATACTAGACTCCCCTATAATTAATGTAAGGAGCCTCCTCCAGAGCACGACTCAGATCTTAGGTGCATCGAATCAGCTTGGAGATATTTCTCCTTACAGTGACCTGAGGTCTAAGGAAACTAGTATCTGCCACTGATTCCTCAGATTCTTATAGTATAATGGGTGAATCTACAAATGGAAAGGCCCAATTAATTGTTAGATGAAGAATGATTATTTTAATGATATTATATGGAGTGGCTTCCTGCAAGAGCAAATGCATATATTTGAAGACTGAACTCTGTTTTTGATCAGTCTGATACTTCAAAGTTCCTATATACTGGTATCATTTTAGGTACCCTTACAGTCAGCTTTTTCCTGCATTTAAGGCCGAAAAATACATCAAAAGGAGGGTTAGGGTGCCAAGGGTACTTTGTTTTATCTTCTTAACTGTGTGCAGCCTCTAGATTCTGCAGCAAATTATAACATGGTCTCAGGTGTCACTGGAAATCATAGGAAGTTTAATTTTGGGAAGAAAGATGAGTTGATCATAGTGTCTGGGCAGTAGGTTTTGTCTCTGTTGGAGAAAGGGCAGAATTATTGACTTCCAGACCCTTGAAATTCAGTCTAGATATATTACAACAAATTTTCTTAATTTTGCGTGGATTGCTGAGCTGTTTATAGCATGGATGAAGCTGTACCAATCTTTTGGTAATAGGTGAACCTATTGCCTCTCTATTTTACAGTGTAAAGTATAGGCTTCTTTTATAAGATATGATAGTGTGACTACATTGGTATGTCTCCTGATGTACACCAGTTGTTATATCCTGATTTTAAAGATCTTACTTTTCATTCTCACTTGCTTAAGAAGATCAAACCTCTGTGACTCTGTTTTTCAAAGTGCAACATTTAAATGTCCCTTTCCAGGCCTCTCACTGATCTCTTTCTCCATTTTATAAAGTGGTACTAATTTGAAGACATTTTAAAGTACACAAGAAAGAAAACTGGAAGTGGAGGTTTGAAGGTGATGAGGCTTCCTGTGTGGGTGAGGAGGAGGAAAGGGAAACTCGATAATGCTGCCCTTCCAGGGATTCTGCCATTAACTGATGCATTATTTTTCTAAGCTCATTAAATAACCCTTAGAACTGTGAAAAGGTCAAGAGAGAGGGGAAGGAGCTGAAGCTGCCTGTGGATTTTGGTTGTACAGCAATTTCCCAAGTAAGCAGAGGAAGGAACGGGGGGAGTTGAAGAGGCAAGGAAGGAGGGAAGTGGAAAAGTGTTGGTTTTTTTCTGTTGATCCTTTTACTTAAATAAATGTTTGTTCTCTGAGTTTTCCCTACACCACTCATCTATCCGAATCCCATTGTAACTTCTTATCTGTAGTAGCTGCTGTCTGGTGGAGCCACCTGTTTTGTTTACAGCAAACAACAAATTGTAGTCATCTACAGATCAGCTCAGACATGGGGTTGATGTCTTGGCAGAGGTAGAGTCATGTCTTTGCCTATCACCAAAGGTCCTCCGCAGGCTTAGGTGGGAGTTATGAGTCTTTTGCTTTGGTTGCTCTGGAAAGCCCAGACCCTCATTAGAAACACCACAGGGAGGAAGGTCTGAGGTATGAAGACCGTTTGTTACTTTTTATTGGGTTTGTATTTTAAGCCACGTTGAAGGACACAAAGATTTGCCTTTGCAAGTCATAAACTTTCCAAAGAGATAGCGAGAAAGAAGCACAGAAGCATAAGGTCTTCAAACCCATTGATGCTGTGGGAACCTGGGACATAAGAAACATGTTTACCTGTTCACAGATCTCTCCCTTAGCTACTGCAGTCAAATCCCCTTGAACAAAGAAAGTGTTTCCTTTTAATTGGTTGTTGTTTCTTAACTTGTGAAAGATAAGATGCAAAAAAGAAAGAAAACAAACAAGCAAGACAAGTTTTCAAACTGAACAAATAGAAGAATCAAGGGTAATGCTGCCTGACCAAATAAGGATATTGAAGTTCACCTCTTTGCAGAGAAGTGGATGGTATCTTAGATAATCCTTATGATATTTAATATGAGACTAAGATGAAACGTGAACCTGGCATGTGGGGCATTCAAGTGTAGGTCTACGATAAATCAGTGAGCAAAGAACATTATTTGGGTCTACTACTGAAACTCCCCAACAAAGCCCGTATCCCTTCACTTTTTTGTGCAATCCAGTGAGTCTGTCTCTCAAGCAAACCACTTCCCAAAACACAGGACATGCCACAGGATTTGATGCAATGTTGCCCCTCTTCTTCCAAAAGAAGTTACTCAAAAATACAAGAAATTGGATTCTATACGAATAAATACAGTGTTGTGACTTTTTTTTTTTTTTTTTTTTCCCCAGAACTAATGAATATAAAGCACAAATTTCTGCCCTTTGCCTTTAGAAAGCTGGGAGAGCGTGTGTTTATTTATCTCAATGCAGAAATTCTGTGAAAGCTTCATTTGTATGGGTCAGAAACAGAACAAGATTGTTTTCTACTTTCAAGGCTATTCCCATCTAGGACTGGGTTTTGGTAACTGGTGTTTTAGTGCATTAAGGTGAATTCACAATACTGCTGATGGGGTCTCAACAGTCTGAGAGCTATCAGTTCTCCTATCTGGATGTCACAGCACTCTATTTTGGCTTTCTTTAGGCTTGTTAATCTTGTCACTTTGCCAAATGTACATCAGTGTAATATTTGGACTCTGAGAATACAAATCCCACCAGTAATTTCATTCAGCTCCACAAAACACTTTTGCGTTTGGTAACCCATGGGTAAGGGTTGTTCTGATGCTGTCCATGTGCTGTAGTCCTGAACTGGAGAAACACAAGCAAATGAACCAGGTCTCTGGTGCTCTGTGGCCAGGTCCTGGCCCGAATGGCTGTAGGGCCAAGACCCTAAAGTGTTCGCCTTTTGAGCCACATGCACTTCAAGTGTAGATGGAGGTAACAGAGGGAAGATGCATCACTGGACCCTAACAGAGGCTGTACTTCTGTCCATAGGAATCCCAGAAAGTGGTTAACCTGAATTTATACATCACAAGTTTAAACAGCAGCTTGTCAATGCTGCGGATTATGTCCAGAATTGTAAGAATACAGAGCAGAAAGGATGCTCACTTCTTACAAATAGACTGAGATTAAGGTCAATGGGTTTAGGGTATTCGTCTGTACTAGGCACAGTTGAAAATCCCAGTTTGCCCTGCTTGCTTCTGAGATCATGAAGAGCAGAAGAGTGATGTCTCAATGTTAGGACGTGTATTCCCCCACCTACAAGTGTGTGAGGACACACATAGCCAAGCAGCACATCTGTAAAGCAGGGGAAGTATTTGGCATGCTTGGTTCCCTTGGGATTAGCACTTCAGCAAAGTAGTGTATTGAGCCAGAGTAACACATCTTTATTTACTGAGCAGATTTTGCATGTTCGGTTGTGTGAGCGAGTAAGTACAAGACAGAGATGAGGTTTTCTGGAATTGGAACAGTTTTGTTGTCAGCGCTATGGCTCCTCCACTTAATTCCACAAATCTGCTGTAATCAGAGCGGCTTCACCCATCAGCTCAGCTGAGAGAGCGAGCACGGGAGGGAGGAAGTACCTTTTACTTTAGAGCTCTCTGTGTTCTCGGGCATTGCATCAAAGTGGCATGGAGCCTCCTGGGAAAGGGATTTGCTATAACTCATGTCAGTCCCAGACACATTATGTTTATGGATATGATAGACTGAACACTGAAATTACCATTTGCACAAATGATCACACAATTCCTTCAGGCCTACTGTGTCCCTTTAATAGTCCAATCTTTCAATAATGAAGTGGAGATCAGTCAGGACTCTCTGGAAATCACATCTTTTTCTTTCATTTCTCTTTTTTTTTTTCTCCTCCTTTTTTGGGGGCCTTTTTATTGCACACATTATTTTCATCCTTTCTCTGAGCCAGATCCATTTACCAAGTGGTTTTAAGGGAGATCAGAAATGAGATTCTCAATATTCTGTTAATACCCCAGAAGTAGCAACCTGGCAGACAAATCATTGCTGCTTGGGGCAATGAGTCATGCAGAACTCGGAAGTTAGGGAACTACACACAGGGAAGAGGGATGCTATTCATGAGGCCTCAGAAAAATACAGTGCAGGAAAAATACTTTAGAGAGCAGGCTTTCCTTCCTTTACTTAATACTAGTCTTGCATGCCCTGCTCTATCTCCTTTCAGTTTCTACTCAGTTCCATGATACTTCCTGAGATTAATATACAGGGCCAAACAGTTGCCTGATAGTGCTAAACCCAAGAAATGTGTTAATTACATGGATCAAATTAAGACCTGGACCAAGGTCTAAGCAAAATCAAGGAGGGTTTGACCCTCTTAATTTTGTCTTCATAATTTCTTCTGCTACAGTTTTATTCACCTGTTTCTCAGGGAACAAAAAACCTCTCTGTGAAAAACAATAGGACTTTTCATGAAGTGAGTTTTTAAAGACTCAGGCATAGCTAAAAGGTGTAAGGGAGAGTTAATAGAAGTGGGATGTGCAGAACAGGTCAGAATATAACTTTAGATTGGTCTAAAAAAGCGGTGAGTAAATCTGTTCTTTCAGGACAGACATTGAAGTATGAGCTATGGTGCTTGACACAGGGTATGGTTGGGAAGGGTGATGGGAATGGGAAACCTGCTGACAATAACAGAAGTTCCTGCCAGTTATATTTAGCTAATAGTCTGGGGAATTGGGAGCAATAAAGAGATTGTGCCCTAGAAAGGAAGCATGCTGTGTATCATGTATCCTTGTTTGGACTGCAGCCCACAGTGCCTGAGCCAGATGCTGAGGTGGTGTCAGTCCATAAAGCTCCATGAAAGTCAGTGGACTGGACTCTGAGGTGACATAAATCAGTAGGGTTTGATGGAGCTGTACCAACATACACCAATGAGAAATGTGGGTCTTGCTTTTTTACCTTGTATTCAGGCATTTGTTGATTTCTGCATCTCTCTCCTTAGCATCTCATTCTGTCCCCTCACTTCTCCAGTTTTCTCCTTCGTTCTCCTTCTGTTGCCTGCAGTGCTTTTCTCTCTCTCTCTCTCTCTCTTCCTAAAATCTTCCTTTTCTTTAGCATATATTTTTCTTTTCCATCTCTTTTCTGTTTGACTCCCTTCACGTTAGTGTGCATCTAATAGTCTTTTCAACCAAAACACGTGTAAAATCACGCTGAGGGGAGATTATGCCCTGGACAGAAAACCCACTGAAGATAATGGTCAAAGCCATTAGATTCCAGTGTGAACACAGTCCCACTCAACCCGCTAGCTGAGAGCACCAAAGCTTCTGTTAACAGCGTTGTGTTCAGGAGCGAATTCTGCCTGGAAGTCAGTTTGCCGAGTCCTTCTCTGCAAGGCTCTGGAAAGTGAGAAGCAGCTGCAGAAATTGCTGAGGCACACTCAGAATTTCGGCACTCTCCCAGTGGGAGATTCCACTCCTGAATTGGAAGCCCCCATCTCCCGTCTGCCTTTCCAGTGATGGGAAGCTGCCAATGTATTTGGTTTTAATTATTTCCCCTGTTGCATTTGCGCTGTTTTCTTGCTTACGTTAACACGGCTCTTCTTACTGCCTGCGCTCGGCTGCCTGTTTGTCATTTCTGGTGTTTGATGTGTCGTGGTAATCTATGTGCACCCAGCCTGCTGTGCATCGATATTTACTAATGGAGCTTCTTGTATGCAGAGGCTGTTTGCAATAAAAAGATAATGAAAAAAACTCCTTGACCCTGGCCAAGCAGTTAGCAGGAATCACAGCTATCAATGGTGGCATATCCACCATCCCTCTATAGCACGGGGAGAAAAGAGCTTACAGAGGAAGGGGAGGAGGGAGGTTGAAAGAGGGGGAACAGGGACCTGGGGAAGATGTAGAGGAAAGGAGGAAGAGGAGGAGTACAGGAGAAACAGTAAGCACGCTGGGAGCTATGTGAGAGAAAGAGGCATTGTTACAAGGAAGAGGAGATAGGCAAATGGAGAACAAAGTATTGTGAGGGGAAAGGTGGAAAGCCAGGAAAGAGAGAGACTGGAAAATGGTGCAAATAGAAAGGTGAATGTGGGGAGAGGCAGGAGAAAAGAAACACAACTGCAGTAAATCATGGAGAGCAAGAGCCCAGTTGGCTGTAGAGTAAATGAGTATTGCTCTGTCCAGAATCAATAGATAATTAGCATTGAGGACACTGAGTTGGTGGTCATGAGTGGAGCCAGGCTCCTTTACACCACCCATGCATGCAATCCGTTAACTCCTGAAGGCAGCTTTTGATTTATAGAGGTTGAAAATTTGTCTCCATGACCAAATTTCTGTCCCAGAAACAATACAGAGCATCACCTCTACCTAGAACACAGCTCCTTGTTACATCCAGGTCCTGAGGCTGCAGCTTCTCTACGGGTGGAAGTTCATGTTACTATCTGCCTCTGCATTGTCACACTGCCTCTCTAGGCTATGACATGAACATGGCTGAGCAATCCAAAGCTTTCCAAGAGCTTGTGAAATTGCCTCTGCAGTCAGAAGCAAGTGTGCGTGTGTGTGTTTGAGAGCAGCCCTGAGTGGACATTGGACCTCTCTGGTTCTCCCATGAAGCATTTAAAATGATGGAAAGACTTTTTTTTTTTCCCCAGCCCTGTCACCTCAGAGGCTCATGCCCCTGTTCTTAGTGAATCCACTTTATCAGGAGGAAATCAGTTGCATACAAAGATGGTTTTTGCTTCAGGAAACTCAATGCTTGACAGGCTTGTCTTGTCAAGAGTGTTCCCTTTTCTGCCTGAGGATCAGAAACACTTTACAGGATGTATCTTGCAGTAAGATCCTTACTGATTTTCAGGGCCCCTGCAGTATCAAGCAACAGTGGGATTAGTCAACGTCTTCATACTTGGAAATTGACCCAAGGAAGACACTGAGAGGTTTTTTTAAACCCTGGACTAGTCCAGATTTTGGGAAAAAAATGAGCTTCTTTGAAAGCAAGATGCAGATGTGGATGCCAAACGTGATGGCACCTGAGGGTTTAGTGCAGTGTCCAGGGAGTTGTGGCTCACCAGACTCTGGCAAACAGGCTAGACTAACCTCTTTAATTGCATTGAAAAGCCTGTCACAAAGCTGTGTTGATTCCTTGAGGCAGAGGGAAACAAAGCCCCTGTATGGAGAACTGCCACCCAGAGCAGGGTGAATGTGGGGAGCAAAGGCAACCGGCAGCAATTGAGAAATGCTGACTCCAGCAGGGCAGCAGCAAGGTATTTTTCCAGTGGTGCAGGATCACACCAGTGAAGAGCACACAGTTCCTGCCCTGCCTAGCCGCTCCTTGCAGCCCACTGTGAGGGAAAAACAAATTATGACAGGGACAAACCAGTGCCCAAGGTCATCTTTAAGGCAGCAACCTGCTGCTTAGGACAGCCAAAGTAAACTTTGGAGGAGGGCACATCTCCCCTCTCAGTTGTCCCTCTCATGTCTGTCAGTGAGATCTTCAGGGTCTGCCCACTCCTGCCTGCAATGAATTAAAATGCGAGCTGTTCAATGCAGCAAATGAAGTGAAACAGGTTAAATTGGGTGCATAAAATCTTTATTATAGTTTGCCTTCTCAACCGGTGGTGGCACTGGCTGCCCAGCCCTCACCGTGCTGCCTTGCCTTTCTGCAGTGCCACAGGGCTGGAAGTTTCTGAGGTGCAGACAGCAGCCAAATGCACTGCTTGTGTGAGACGATGCCTTTTTGTCCGGAGCCCTGGTGGCTGCAAGAATGAGAGCAGAGCCTTTGCAAAGGGGCTGGCTGAGAGCTGCGAGTGCAGCCACCTGGGGCTGAGACACACCGCCTTCTCCTGGGCAGCAGTGTAAGTGCATAAGGAGCGCCATGGTAAATTGTACAACAAAAACAAATTAAATCTGAGTGCCTAAAGCAAAGCACTTAAATCTATACTTAATGGCCTGATTCCCAGAAGAGCGCAGTCCTTGGACCCAAAAGACTTACTCCGGCACATGACTGTGGCCTTTAGTGTATTTTTGTGCATTTTAAGATGAAGTATTTTAAGATAAGTTTCCCAGTGGCTTTGCTAATTTAATTTAGACAGCAGGCGGACATGTGGATCTGTGAACTCATTGGAAGTCAACTGCACTTTATAGTTGGTGAACCTGGCTGTTAATTACCATGGAGTGAAACAGCAGCCAACTCATACTACGTCCTCCTGGCAGTGGGTGGCAGCACGGATTGCTCACCAGGTCCCTGCACAAAGACATCCCAAGTGAAAGGAAAGATGCTCTTCTATTAGCGGGTAACTTAGCAGCACGAGGTAGCAATTGATGCCATCTGAGGACTGTATTTTGTTGGCATTTGGTAATCCTTCTGCAGGATTTCACAGAAGCAGGAGGAACAGAGCTGAGCTGGAGAGGATTAGCAGGAGTAATTTACAGGCTGGGATGTTATTCAAAGATATTCTTGACATGGGCTAGGACACACCAATCTGTGGATTTCAAAGAGTCTCTGATACAAAAGCAATTATCAAGGACCCAGTCCAGACCAAGGGAACTGCAGCATCTGTTCCCTTTTACTCGTGTTTGGATAGCCAAGGGTCTTTTTAAAAAAACTATTTTTTTCCCCATTATTTAACTGTTATTAACCTGACCAGTTTGCTGTTGGGAGCTAAAGGGTTTTTTACAAGGTTTCACAGGAACAAGTCAACAGCAATGAAAAGTTTGATGAAGAACAGTTAAAATGAATTGTTTTGACTTCCTATTTCATTTTGGTAATGACAAAATGTTTTGTTTTGAGAACAGAAAAACACTTGGTTTCTACGTTTTTTTCCAATCTAATTTGTATGGATTTTATATTAAGGTATTAATTCTAAATCGCTTGTAGTAGCATAGAGTTCTTCACATTATGGCATTTTGATGTCTCCATGTGATTTTTTTTCTTTTTTTTTTTTTTTTTACACAATTTCTCTTCTGTGGGAAAGTTTGAGAACTTAGGTTGCTACTTCCAATTCAGAAGAGGAATTTCCTGTAAAAATAGAAGTTCACTTTCCACTAACTGCAGCCACTAACCCAGCAACTCATCCTTTTCCATCTCAAAATATTCACCATCCTTCTTCCCTCTGTCTGTCTTTAGCACTCCTTCCTCATTCTTCTTTTCTGCTTCCTATCCTTAGTATACTCGGTAAAAATCTGTATTTCAAAGGAAAAGTGAAGGTGTGGTTATAAACCACAGCATAGCAGGAAGGGACAAACCAGGGCTGTGGTCACATCAGGGCTAGATTTTTTTCCAGCGCAATAAATTTTCATCCCCGTAGTCCATGCATATATGCACACACACACACACAAACATTATATATATTTATATAAAAACATCCACTCGTGTCTGCAATGTCCTTGTTCTGTTCTGTGGCCGCTATTTAGCTCTGTGATCACACCACCCACAATAGGAAATGGGTGGAAGTAGAATATGTGCGTAACAAGAGGGAAGGGGAGCAGATGAAGTGAAACAGGAAGCTGAAAGGACAAAAGACAGAATCTCATTGAAAAGTTGAAAGAAGTGGAGGAGACGTGTGTACATAGTAGAGGAGCAGGGAGGCACCCTCTGGAAGAGATGCTGCTGCTGATGACAAAAGAATTACGGTGGCAGGTTTGTTTTTTCCCTTCTAACCCCCCTCTGGCAGACTCGATGACAATCTCATTTCGGTTAAATTCCTCCACGTCGTACATCTCATTTTTTCCATCTCATTTTCTCTCACCTCTCCTATTTCCATTCCATTACACACTGCCTCTCTGTCTCTGCAAGACCCCTCTCCACCCTCCCAACAGCTCCATTTTCTCCTCGGCCACCAACCATGCTCAGGTGATGCAGGCACCCTTGCACGCCTTATTTGCTCTCTACTGGAGAGCTGATAGTTCCAGCAGCCTCTCCCTCACTGCTCTTGCAATGTGGTGTCTCACGTTTGCCAACAGAGAGATCAGGTGGGTCCAGGAAATAAGAAATGGGGTAAGGAGGAAAAGTGTAGGTGTGTTGGGAGAG
Organism: Leptosomus discolor; assembly: GCF_034619465.1. Taxonomy (NCBI): domain Eukaryota; kingdom Metazoa; phylum Chordata; class Aves; order Leptosomiformes; family Leptosomidae; genus Leptosomus; species Leptosomus discolor. Next base: position 6,248,446 of record NC_141409.1, read on the forward strand.
AAACTGCATAGGAGAGACGTTACACGTGTTGTTTAAGAATGTTGAAAGAATTTTAAATATAAAGTAGATGAAAATCTATGAAGACTAGGCTAGATTACATTAGCCTATACGTGAAGCAATAAGGGACAGAGACAAAGAAAAGAAAAGGAGGGAGAGGGACTAAGAGGAAGAGAATGGTCCTCCATTTCATACGGGGAATGTCTTTGCAGTTGCTTGGCCCATTGTATCCTGATACGCTGTTTCTGGGGGCAGCAGAAGCTTTGTGAGAGGGATGTTGTTTTAAACAAAACCTTTTCTCTTGATGAAATACAGATTTCACCGTGCCATTGCATTTTGCAGGGTTGCCTTACTTTTGCAAGCCGAAAGGGGGAAAAATCTTAATGCTTCAAACTATCCGTTACTTGGGACTACTAAATGTCAGCAGAGAGAACACCTGGAAAACTTCTCTGGCTGTGTAGATAAAAAGGACTGCAACAAACTTGTCCCCCAAATGGATTGTTCACACTTTATCTTCACAAATACATTAGATAGCTATTTGAGAATAGTTAAACTCAAATAGAAGCAAACGCACGCATAAATATAAATATATATATTACACACACATACTGTGTATATTTATTCAACCTGTAAATTCTGTGTTTGTTAGCTTCCAGTGAATTCATTACTTGCACAGATGCAGCTGGGAGCCCTATAACCTGGCACAGTTAATATTTCCTCTAGAAGAACCTACCCTTGCCAGTCATCTGGTAGCTGATAATACTTTGTAAAAGTTGTACTACTCGGGCCCATTCCATTCCCCAACTCTAGACCCTCCAGTCCTGGTGAAAGGGCCAAATACCTTTGCTCATGAGATACCCATCCCAAAGACCTTGTAAGTGTCTCCTATCCTTCACTAGCAACTGTGGCATTCGGGCAGCCGCGCTTCATTTCCTGCAGAATTTCAGCTGCTTCGGTATTTATCAAGAGCATCTGTTAAACAATCTGGAGGGGAGCAGTAATGGTGCCATTAGTGCGTGTGTGAGGACGGAGGTTCTCAGCAGCACAGAGACCAGAAGATACGAGTCTGTGCATTGCGCGTTTGGGGGTGTCATGACCTTGACTTCTCGTTGATGAGTGATGCTGTGTGTCTTGGAGCAGAAATTATGGCAATAATGCTTCTCTGAATAGATGTGTTCTGGTCACCAGGGCTGGAGAGGGTTGAAGAGGGTGGATCATTAGAGAGACAGAAACAATCAGCATCTCAGTGTTGAGTTCTTACAGAGCTACTGTCCCTGAGTGTAGTGAAGAAATGTAAGGAAAACCATGCAGGAGTGTATATCCACTTTCCCCTAAAGGTCATCTTTCATATGGAGCCTTTTTTGCCGTTACTGACCCACTGTTGGTACTTCTGGGCTCTATAGAGGGTAAGTGATAGTGTGCACAAGAAACTGAAATCTATTGAGATGATTAGCAACACGCACAGAGTGTAAATCCCTTTGCAAATAAATGAGCTGAGCTGGACCTGCAATGTCCCTGACATTCACCTGCTGGGCCCTAACCCTACTTTTATGTTTAGAGCCACAGCCTCTGTAACCTTCCCGAATTTCTAATAGCTTCCTGCAAAACCAACGTCAAAAATCCAGTGTGTCTAGTTCTGTGTTTGCCTTGATGCACTCTGCAAGGTCTTGCGGCATAGTGGTTGCTGTGTAAGAATCCTCTTGGCCCAGCCATTGCTACACGAAAATCCTAAGCAGACCAAATCCCGTTTCTTTACCTAGAAAGGCAGCCCTGATGGGAACACACGGTGCATACTGATTGTTGAATGGTGTCCAGAGTCCACCCGCAGCAGTTCCACTCCCTTTCTGAAATGGAACTTGGTTCTAACAATAGACAAAGTTTTGCCTATGGCAGATTTTTTCTTTCATTTTTATTTACACATCTGTGCACTTATATAGTCCTAATTCATTTTTTCAGTGGCCCTTCAGCTGTTATATTTTTGCTTGTCAGGGTGCTTTTAAATTTTTTTTCCCCTTATAAATATATAAAATGTTTAATGAAGAAATAATGATATTTTCTCATGTCACTGACTATTTTTCCTGTCATCTTTGATGTGCTTCTAATGTGGGCGGACATATTATTTATGACCAGGGAAATTAAATATTATTTCACTTTTTTTTTTTCTAATACAATCTGTGTCATCTTCCAGTTCCCAATTTCTTTCCATTAAAGTTATTGTCTTTGCTGTTCCACTCGACCGTTTGCTGTTGGTTTTGTAACAGCACTGCCAGAAGATGCAGAAAAATATAATGGAGAAAAGAAATGGTATAATTTGCAGGAGATACTTTTCTCATCTCATTTAAATGAAGACAGTTTGTTCCTGAGTGTCAAAAACATCAAGAGCAACAAAAATATGGAAATGGGTAATTTCTTGCACTAGGAATACTTCCAAAGGTTTGGAGATTCTGTCTGATTCTAGCAGTTACTAAAGATGTGTCCAAGCCAAACTTCCAGCATAAAATAACTGAAAACCTCAAATGCTTAAAATCTGGGCCTGAATTTCTTAAATCTTTAGCCCCAAATGCTTCTCTCATCTGCTGCCAGAATGTCCTCAAAACTGGAACATGAATCACCGTCGCTAACATATTTTTTTATCATTTGGAGACAAAATAGACCTGGACAAGGGGATTGCATGGTGTGCGTGACACAGCCTTTCACATTTGATCTCTGGTTTTGCATTATCTGGTCCTTCCGTAACAGATGGCATGCGGTGAGACCATGGGACAGGACCCTTTGTGTGTCCAGCATCTGCTCCAGCCAGAAGGGACTCATCAGAGGCTTTTGGGTGGGATTTTTCTTTCTCAGGAATGTAGTTACCCCTCTATCCTGAACTCATCCCCTGGCTTTTTTTCTTTAACCAGGGAAGACAGATGAACACCTCTAGAGTTGATTCATCTCTTCTCTCTGCATTAGTCACTTCCTTTATGATGGATGGAATTGCCTTTCATGGGTGATGATTCCTCTATGGACTACAGAGGAAGACCAGACAACTAGCTGAGTCTTGTCAATCAACTTTAAGTTGTACAGAGTCATGGGGGAGAAATCCCATCCATTCTTTCCATCTATCCTATTTCTATTTTCAGCCACAACAGCAACAATACTAGTCTCCTGTAGGAATCAGAGGTGAAGGCAAGCAACCTTGAATGCTGGAGAATGAAAGAGCGCCCTGACTAGTTTTATCCCAGGATATTCTTTCCCCGTAGCTCGTGTCTTTTCATATTTCTTCCTAGTTGTTCCTCGTGCTGCCTGTGTATTCAGTAGTGTATTCTGCAGAGGAGTTTCCCGTCTGCTTTCTTTTCAGTGTCATGGCTTTGTTTCAAGGTTCCTAGCTCCTTGTATTGAAGTCAAACCCAAATACCCTTATATCACCTTTCTTCTTTTTCCCTTTTATTTTTTTTTTTCTTTCCCCCCTCAACATCTCAGCAAGGCTGCCTGCTAATCTCTTCTTTTGCAAAGATTAGAAACCTAGTTTTTCTTTGACCTTTCTGAACAATCAGGATCTTGGAGTCCCCAAGATGGGTCTCTATTATCTCCTCTTTTGGGCTGTTGACAATGATCAAGCAGGACAAAGGATGTGCTGGAGCTATGGAGTTTCAGTCCATCCTTGGGGAGTACCAGGAAATAAAAGCAAGCAAAGGGGGAAAGCTCCGGCAAAAAGAAAGGTTTGACCTTTGGAAAACATCCTTGGCTGGTGCTTTCTCACCTTTCCAAATATACATAACTAAGATTTGCAAAAATAGGTCTCTTAAGTGCAGACACCTGCCTCTAGACTAATTCCCCAGAGGACTGCTCCCGCAGCATGTTCCTCTGAAATGAACACTCAGGACTTTTGAAAATGAGGTCACAAACAGAAATGTAATTTTAAACTGTTATTTTTGCCTATGATATATCTAGTCATCTATCCATCCATCTGTGTGCTATGATCTTTACAAGTTTTTCTGCAGGTTTAGATTACCCCTTTACAACAGCTCAGAGCAAGGGATGACTAATACTTCTACCACTCATAATCAATCTAACAACAGAGCTGTGGCTCTTCAAGGTGCAATTTCTTTACCAACTCCTTTTTCCAGCAGTTGTTCATCTGCTGCTCGCCTTTCCTGAAGAGAAAGAACAACTGTTGCCCATGCAGGGCCAGGTGAAGTAGTAGCAGGTGAATTACCAGGAGCTGAAAAGCTTTCCCATCCAGCCCAAGGATTCATAGTGCAGTGGTTTGGTCTTTTGGACTCAAAACAGCAGTGCATATGTAAGAACCTCATGTTTCTCGTGTGCTGCTGTCATCTCACATATCACATGTTTGCCAAACAACTGACAGAACAAACCAAGAACTGAGTTATAACATACTATTATCCTTCCTTACTCCTACTCTTCTTGTCCACTGAACAAAGGAGGAAACTAAAGTGCAGAGAAATCATATGACAAGACCGTGACCATAGGTTATCTTAAACAGATCAGAGGTAGAGGGATATGTCTAAAGAGAGCTGGTTGCATATGTACTTGCCTTCATACAAGCATATGCTCTGGGATGTCCATGTGGACAGAGAGGGACAAGGAGATTTAGGCTTCTCACACAGCTGCTTTCGGCTTCTTTAAAGCATCTCTCCCAAGAGACTGCAAGGAAGCAAAGGCAAGGAGGGGGGCCATTAAGAGAAAGTTAAGAAAAGGGAAAAATAAGATTTTTTTTTTTTAATGGGCTAAAAGTGTGAAGAGTGGCCTTTGTGAACAATTCAGTCATTTATCATTATTTCATTGGCATTGTATGAATTATAAATTCCAGACTATAATGGAGTAATATCTCATCTCCTTTCCCCCTCAATGGGCACTGGATGAATGGCCAGGTGAGCTGCACTTGGATCAGCAACATTCTCCAGAAGAGTCACTGTTCACCTCAAACTACTCTTGAATTTCTTTTCAGTAAGTGCATGTTGATCTTTTATCAATCTTTTCTGGATGTTAAAATTAATGACAACTTAGAAAATAGCCCTTTACCTTTTTGAACAAAGCTTAAAAATACTTTTTTTTTTTTTCTTACTTTTCTTTTCCTGTTGAAAAATAGAAAAGGTGAGGGGCAGAGAAACATGGAAAAGGAGAGCTGAAGCCAAGCAATGTGGTTTTGCAATTTGTCCAAGAGCTAAGGGACAAGTGTGGACACAAACTTTGTTATAGTAGCTCAGCTGATGGGTGGTAACATACTAATCTGACATAACTCAGCAGCACTCTCTTGGGTGTTTTTGTGGTTGCATAGACACACAAAGTTGTCTGTAAAAGAATGGGTTCACAGTCATGATGTAAATTTCCCCCCTTCAAAACTGGTGTTTCGGTTCAGAGAGCTCTGACTTTTGGAATATTCCACAGAAGGAGAAGAGTCGACTTCTAATAGGGTTAAGGAGAGAGATTGCAAGAGATTCAAGGAGCTGTGAAATCTGGTTTAAGAGTAGATAGTGTGGTATTTATTTAGCAGGCTATCAGGATCTATCTGAAACTAACAGTAGCCATAAACATCAATGGATCAGCTTCCATCCATTTTGATTTCCAGTTATATTACACTTCGGCTGTGTCCCAGCCGAAATAAGAGGTCCTAAATAGAATAGCTATTATCTCGATATTATTAATTTGGTGGAAACTTTTTTCAATTTTCTTTGTTACATGTTTTATTGCCATACCTCTTCACTACCCACACACAGGTTTCCCTCCCTCTTACATAGTAGCTTATCGCCTGCTCCCAGCTGACCTGCTGAGGAGGTGGAGCCCTGAAGCATTTGAGGTTTTGGGAACAGAAGTCTCTGATGCAGTGTATGTGAAAAGGAACATCTTGTCTTAAGAAAATTCCACAGTGTACCATTAGGAATTGCTGTAGAACTATATTTTCCTCTGAGAAATCCACTGAACCTGATTCTCAGTTATGTCATCGTCTTTCTTGGAGCAAGAAAAAGGTGGATAGAGGAGCAAAGCAGGCTAGGAGCCTTAACCCAGCTTTGTGATACTGAACCCCAGGGCTTTAAAGAAGCCTAACGTCTGCATTTGAAGAGGTCGTCCTACTCGACCTTTGTTTCTTAAGTACGATGCATTTACACAGAGCTCTGAGCACATCCACACAGATGCTGATAAAAGGCTAGCAGCAACCTAGAGATTATTTTGTTTGAATTTGAGGTTTTCCAACAAATACACCTGGATCTAAATCCTGTCCTTTCAAAAGTCAAAGGGTTAAAACTTTTCATCAAGGTAAGGTATTCCCCAAGCAATCTGCATTGAGGGCTCTCTGAAGCAAGAGAGCATTGTTGACCCAGACGTCACTAACTTCTTTGCTTCTGAAAAGTTCTGGCTGCTGATAAACCTTTGTCCTTTTTCTTTGATTAGCTTTACTCTGGCTATAAATCCTATTTTGTTTTGTACTGGGGTCTGGCCAAGGAAGTATTTCTATTAACCTGGAGCAGCTGGGGAGTAGCTGGCTCTTACTGTCAGGGGATTGCAGGCCTGAGTATCCTGTACTAATGTTTTTTCTCCTGAAGCCCACTCTAAAAAGGAGAGACATGTTCTTTCTGTGGTTATTTTGCTAGCCTTGAAGCTGGCAGAGTCGTGTGGGCAGAATGTCATTAGCTTAAAGATGGCAGTCATTAGAATTTCCATCTAAAATCTGCTCTCCTCACAGTCTCCATGTCTGTCATCTTTGCTGTGAGCTTTAATTTATCCATTTGTAGAGTGGGAACATACTCCTGCTACTTTCATTACCCAATTGACTTTAATTAAAAAATCTGTAACACCTCCTGTCTTGGAGGGCTTTGAGTTTGGTATCCTAACGTCAGGGGCCCTTGTAACTGGAGGGAATGGCAGTTGGCTGTAAGAGCAGCAATTTCCATGTAGTGAGACTCAGTGGGTTGTGCTGCATCAGTGCAACACTCATTCGCATTCATTGGGAGCCACCTGTGAGTCCCTGGATCTTCTGCATGGCTTCAGCAGAAGGAGGAAAGTGAGCCTACTTTTACTCCCTGATGCTTTCTGCTCAGTTACAGCATTTATTCTAAGCCTTCCCGCCCTGGGGCTGTGGAGACTTGCTAAGTGCACTAGCCTCATTACCAGAGCACCACAGCAAAAAAATCTCTCTCCTTCTATGCCTTATGCCCAGGGTCTGTGACATTCCTCCATATCTCACAGGTGTAAAATGAGTACCAAATATGCACGGTGAATGTTAAAACCCCTTGTCCCTACAGGCAAACTCTGTAGTGACTAATCCCTGGGAGACTCTGGGATTTTAAAATTAGTATATTTTCTACTTTCTGTTATCTCTGCTCCCTCTGAACCTTTTGCTGTGTATTTACTGTCCCTTTACCCCTTTCCCTGTGCTAGCTCCCCACTTTGCATAGCCAGTGCCCTCAGCCAGCAGCACTTTATCTGCTTCCAATGTAGCGTGTCCTAGAAAGAATTATAGCATTGCCTTTCTCTCGACAGCTAGTCATCTCTCAGTAACATACAATAAGCTGTACTTGGGCCAAAGGAAATGGGTTTAGCCTGGCGGGTAATTAATTTTCTCAGGGTTCAGTTTCCCACACTGAAATTGGTCTCCGTCTGATCAATTAGAAGAACATTTCGCAAACGAAACTGATTATGAATCATGGGTTTCAGTTCAGTTGTGGAAAACCTGGTACCTGACTGTTGGAGCAAAAAGTAGAGGGAAGCTTCAGCCCATTTATCCTAGCTGCTGCTGAGAAGAGAAAACACCACCCCCCCCCCCACCCCCCCCGCTCTTTCAAGGAGAAAAAGGTGCTGAGACTCCTCCAGGTCACAGCACAGTTCTGAATATGGTCCTCAAATCTCCTGATCAGTTGTCTCCCTGGTCATTGATGCTTATCCACTGGCCTAAAGCTGTCCTGGGGCCACCCCTCCGAGCACTGGCATAGTATAACTCTGGGGGATCCTGTTTCCTTTTGCCTCCAGTCATGCAAATAAAAAACGAAAAGGAGTTTTAGGATGAGGAGCATCCCCAAGACATTTTTAATTCAGGTGTAATAGTTTTGAACAAGGAAATGGTTGAGCTCTGATAGCTGAGGCCCTTGTATCACAGTCAGCTTCTCCTTCCCATTTTCCTCTGCAGATAATAGTCACAGAAATTATGGCAGTCTTTTCAGTTGAAATTTAGCTCTTAAGAGAATGACAAAATTTCCATTTCAGCCATGAACAAACTTACAGAGTCCATCTCACACAATGGGAACAGATACCCACTGCCCGGCTTAAGTAAGGAGAACACTCTCCATCCTTCTTGCTCTTCTTTCTGCCCCAGGTACACCCCAACACTGAGCAGGACTGTTGGTTAGTTCAGTTGCTACTGTGTCTTTAAAACATGACCAACACTTTACTTTAAAGGAAATAAATAACTTCAAGTGCTCAAATGAAATTTTGCTGAGAACCCTTTTTTTCTCCTGAAAAAGCTGTGACACTAAACTTTACAGTCATCTCAAGCCCTGAATAGTTTTTCATTTGTGTCAGATTAACCAAGTTAAAATTCCCTCTCACGGACTCGGCATTTAGAGGCATTATACTAGAAGTAGCTTAATAACTTTCACTTATTAAAAAAAAAGAAAGAAAAAAAAAGATTAAAAAAGGCATTTCTTGGCATCATGCAAAGTAAACAAAGAAATGCAATTTCACAAAGCAGGACCTGCTAAAGGGGACATGCTGCTGCCAGAGACGGGGACCAAGTCTGGGCCTCTGCATATGAAAAATTCATCACCTAAGATCACAGGCAGTAATCTCATCTGTTTTTACACACCAAACTGGGTCAAACCCACTTAGTGGCTGGCCAGGACACTGTAGAAAAAGTACATTAATAAAAAGAGGTGCTGCAGAAAGTGGTTCTCAGAGGGTGGGTGTGTAGGGTTTTATATAGTTCCTATAGTTATATAAATATATATATATAAAAATATTACTATTTTATATAGCTCCTTTTCCCTCTGTCTCCCTAATGTATACGCCTCATAGACAGATAACTGGATTTGTACGGAAATGTCTTGATTTGTAGTTGAAATATGTAATGCATTTGCTATTCTGTGTACTGCCCTTTATTCATAGTGGAGAAATGCATTTGGAAAGGAGAAAAGGGAGGCTTGTGATTCTTAGTAGTTTCTGTAGGAAGAAACTCTACAATGTTGGGTCACCCTGAGACAGCTTTGTCACCAGCATGGTTTATTCTTAATGAATGGAGTCTCATTGTGCCAGGGAAGTGAAAGTGTTGATTGTGGCTTTTAGTAAAAAATATAATGCTGTTGTATGCCTTCAAACTGAGGAGCAAGACCTAGAACATGAAGAAAGGCAAACCTGACTATTATACTACTAGAAGCAAGTGCAGAGAAAGGAGGACTGTTGCTCCTGCAGTAACCCCTGCTGCTGAAGAAACACGTACAGATGCTGTTGAGAACTGTTTAAAGATGAAATTTCCTAACCGAACGGTCATACCTAAAATAGTATTCTAGCTTCAGGCTCTTAGAGATGTTGCTTTTAAGACACAATGGAAAACTGATGTCCTGACCTCTTGTGGTCACTAAATATACAGTGCCAGATTTTCCAAGCATATGATTGTTTTCAACACACTGTCTCCTTCCTAAATTTTTATCTGGTTTACTGAATAATGTTATCTCCAGCGCTCCCTTCACAATTTCACCAGGGCAGAAACTTACTCAGCGTTCCTAATTGTTTTGTAGAAGGCACAGTGCGACGTAGTTGGAGACCTCCACCCCTGGCAAATTCCAGAACATGCTACAATGCATCCACAGACAATGAAATAATATTAGTGTGTGATCAGTTGTTCGGCGTAGCTGTTTTCAAGCATTCCTTGGAAGCAGTACTGCCTTTTGGGGAATGTGAAATGATCCTTGAATGTAATTTGACAATCAAAGTTCAGAAGTAACAACAAGATCTTTTAGAATGAGAAGATGCAGGCTAACTGTAAGAGTTTATTTTTGTCATTGCCTTCAAATGTTTCAGGACAGATTCAGCAAAGAAACCATCCTTGAAGAGCTGATAGAAGTAGTAGGGTGAAGTATCTTTTGCATGGGTGTTGGCAGTCTAAATTATACAAGATTCAAGTTTCCAATATATCTTATGGTTACTGTCTGTGTCTAGTGAGTTTTGCTGTAAAGAAATGATGGGGTTTGAGCCAACCATCTGGCGTGACCACATGGGAAACCAGACTTTGATTCACACCTCTGCAGGCTAGAGTCAGATCCTGAGAACATTGAGGACCTGACTGCAGGGCTTAAAAACCGTCATTCTTTTCACTTCATCTTTGCCCAGTTCTATGGGGGAACTACAGATACAAATACAGGCAAATATGATGACCGTTGAAATTTAAGAAGAGGCTGGAAACTTTGAGGAGGAATAGCTTGTATTGCTGGGGGGGTGGGGGTTAAAGGTGGGCAGAGAGAAAAAAAAAAGATGTTGGGTGTTAACATGGTTGACCTGCTGTCTTCTGGCTTGGCTTCTGGTTCTTGTGTAAAGTAGTCCACGGTGTTAGGTATGGTTTTCTTGTTTCTGTAAAGCTGTAGGATTAACTTCTTTTTATGAAGATGTGAGCTAGGGGAAACTGAATGCTACTTATGTGGTGATTATTTGGTAATATTATTTCTTGTAAAACCAAAAGCTTGGTTTTTACTATGACCACAATAAAGTGTAGACACAACCCGAGCTTCCTTCTTCCTACTGTGATAATGTGCCCTCTCTCATGACCATCAACATAATCTGTGATTCCTGTCTTGTACTCTCTGTGCCCTCAAATTCAGAGAGTGGGTGGGATAATTCACAAGATGTCTGGGATTTGGGTAAGACATTTGTCTGGATGAGACCGCTTAATAATTTAGCTAATGCCACTTGAGTTGGAAGGATGTTGATAAGTGAAAATCCAGTCCAGCAGTTTATAGGCTTCAAGCAGGTGACGTGTGAGGCAGAGTGAAACTATCTCACTGGTTGGAACTAGTGAACACATTTTCCACTGGGTAACGAACAAACCAAAGCCAATGGCACTTCACTTCTGGAAGGCCAGCTAAGGGAGAGAATGATAGTACTGGAGCTTTGTGGTCATAAAGGTCCATGTTGCTGCTGTGAGGTCATCACAGGATGAGGTGCAAATGCTGTAAATGAGGGAAGAAAAGACAATTTCATACCATAATGCATTATGCACAAACAGTAAACAGATACTTACCCTCTGAATGTTTTTGCCTGAGATGGGGAATAAAGCAAAAATAGTCTGCAAGACAGAAGCAGGAGCTTGTCTCTCCTTTAACAATCTGCACTCAACCATGTTCAAAATAGCCACTTGGCAACAATTTTCTCAGAGGGAAAATGGTGTGGAGTGCAGAAAATAAGGGCATAGCCATAACAGAGGAAGCAGAGTTGAGCCAGTATGTAGGTTTTGTTCCGTTCTGCTCCTGAAGTCAATCCAGGTTGATTTTGCCGCAAGCCAGTCATGCTTTGGTAGTTGCTTTGAAAACTGAACGTTGCAGAGTTGCAAGGTGTACTGCAGTGCACAAGTGGCCTGCAGTGCACAGCAGCAGTCAGAGAAGGACTTTAACCTCCATCTCCTCCTTCCCTGCTAGAGTCTGGACACTGGCTTTGTTCCTAGGGAAGAACTGCAGCACCTCTCCAGGAGGCAAAATCTGCTCTGTGGCCTGATGAGTCCTGATACAACATCCGTGCTCTGCTGGGGAAGTGAGGAAGACTCCAAATCTTTTTTGTTCTTCTCTGAACAAGAATTGAAAGGAAGACAAAATGCCCACAGGGACAAGGAATTTTCCTACATATTCTGTTTCTGTGTGATATTTCAAGATATCCCTGGCATATTTGGCTTCTAATATCAATGGAGTATTTATTCCAATTAGAAGCTGAAACAAGATATATGAACTGCTTGGTACTGATTAGAAACTCCTAGGAAGCAACTGAGGTAGAAACTGTTTCGTGGTATAATCTTATCAGCTGCAGATTCAATGGTGAAGGTGACAGAGTAGAGACAGGAAACGTGAAAGAAGCCCCATTTGGTTCCCAGGACATTATAGTGATTTGACATCTTCATCATTATGTGTCACGATGCAGGAACAAACAAGATGAGGTTGGGGTTACAGTTCATTAACGCCCCTCACGTGCCTGGTAAATCCCCACCAGCTTCTGTAGGCTCTCACACAGTGGGGAGTGACTTCTGACCAGGTCATCTGGGTGATATTTCGAGCAAGAATGGAATAATTTCAAGAATGGTTATTTCTTTTCCAATATGTGGTCAGATAACATCCCTGTGGCAACCATTCCAATTGCCTATGTGGAAAAGTAATGTTCAGAAAGTAATTTCATGTAATGGATTGTTTAGCTTTCTTTTAATTAAATGTAGCAGCTGGAAACAAGGAGAAGACAGCTTTGTATCACCAACCAGTTCTCTAATTGCAGGTGTCCTCCATAGACCCTACTTTGTGTACTGCCTTTCAGACCAAGCTGAAAACCTGCTACTATTGCTTAAACACCCCAAAACATTATGATTTTTTTCACCTTTCATGAAATATTGTGGTGGGTTGTTTTATTTTGTTTCGCTATTTATCTCTCTCCCCAGAATTCGAACAGCTGATGAGAAATCTCTGTCAAAGTAGCTCAACTAGCTCCAGAAATCATCTCTCAGAGGAGTCCAGCAGGCACAGTAGGGAGAATAGTGCTGAAGTTCCTTGGGAAGCTGTCCTTTTCAAATGACTAAATGAAGAGCTCCAACTGTTTATTCCCACCAAATGATTCCGGCTTTTTGAAGATGACTGCACACATTGATGGGCCTTTCAGCTGAGCCCCTTTCAAGTGAGAACAAAAGACTGCTTGTAGATTGTATCAATACAATTGTGACTCAGATGGTCATTGCAGTTGTAATGTTGTCAGGCACATTTCTGGGAGTAATAGTGACTTCAAAGCAAGATTGTTTAATGGCATCGTTTGCACCACAATTTTGAAATGGAAAGCTCTGGCAAATGTATCAGCTGGAAGAACTGGGGTTTTCAGTGTAAAAGGGTCAAAATGCCACTGGGTTACAAGGGCAGGAAAACCAGGATGTCAAAAGTGCTTATTTTCCCTATTGCATTTACAGTGAGCAGCCCAAAGTGACTAGCCCAGATGTAAGCGTCCATGTGGCAGATGTCTAAAGGCAGGTGACATAAATCCGCCCCTGCGCAGGCTAGCTTCCTCCACTTTCGGCTAGCTTTACTGATTTCCTTTCTACGATTCACGCTCCCTTGCTTCCTCTCCATTTCAGAAGAGTTTTGTGTGTACGTATAGAGGGAGTAGCTTTTGTGATATTTCCCTCAAAAAGCCTGGTACAAGGAGATCACAGGAGGAAAGATCTTACTGGCTTGTCCCTAAAACAGGCTAATTGCCCAGTGCCCAAGGCCATGGGCAAGAAGCCCAGTAGGTCAGATTAGCCCCTAGCATAGGTGTGCCTATGGCCATGGAGAACGGGTTGCACTCCTGTTCCTGTTTGGATCCCCATGAATTTACTGCTGGCTGTGCACAAGCTAAAGACAGGTTTGGAAGCAACATCTGTACTTAATGAGAAGCTGGGCCAAGACACTGAGAGTTTGCCAAACAACCCTTTGTCTGGTGTGTAAATCTATACCTATTGCAAAGTGAAAAAAGCAATGAGGAAAAGACAGTGCTGACTTGCGGATTTGTAAAAAAGGCTTTTAAGGTCTCTAGTGGGGTAACTTGCAACTGCTAAATATACTCTGGGAGAAATACAGCCAGATCATTTCTTTCCTCAGTCTCACTGCGACATTTTATATTTTTCCTCTTGAGAGGGGACGGGAATGCTGGCATTGGCAGGGGAAAGACTGGTAGAAGCAGTGGGTTTAGTCTATTTGCTGTTAACTTCACCGCGTGCCTCATCAAGGCTTTCTCCAGTTCTGTTGTCTTGATCCTCAGGGAAAAAGAATTGAGAGGGGGTGGGAGAAGAAGTGGAAAAGTGAGGGCTTTCTGTGTGTACAGAGGAGGATATTTTGACAGAATGGGTGACGGTGACTAAAGAAAGGGGGGAACAGGCAAGTAGTAAATGAGTTTGTGTTCCTGGCTGCTGAATAGCCCCAGGAGGTTCCCAGCAAGTCTGCCGCTTTTTTATTGGAGTTTTGTGCCAGAGTTATAAACCCTTTAAATGAGTCTAGATCATTAGGGAAGCTTGGCTGATCACTGATGAAAAAATATAACAATTAAAACAAAGGGCTGGAAGAGGGAAGCAGAGGGAGAGGGAGCTGGGTGTGAGCAATTTTAATACTTAATAACAAATACTAATAATGGTGCTGAGTTGGGGACTAATTAAAAGTTTCTAAAAAGAGAGGGGAAGAGAGTAGAATTAATCTGGAGTGTTTTGTCTGGCAGCGTCTGTGAGTGCCTGAATAAACCACCCTGGCTAGGAGGACAGGACAAAATGCTGGGAGGCGAGCAAAGCTTTGGAGAGCAGGGGATCTAAGCTGTGGTGAAGCACGGCTCAGCAGACTGGTCTAGCTCTTCTTCACAGCTGTTTGTCTTGATGTCTGCCCCATACTCTGGGTCTACAAATGTTCATTCTCCCATGTGGAGCGAAGGGGCTGGGGAAGAGGAGCAAAGGAAGGAGTTTGAAGGCTGGAGAGAGCAAAATTCTTCTCTGAAAATGGGACTGCTTTGGGGCAAGATCTGGATGCCAGTAGCATAGATCTGAAAGTTGTTCGTGCAGTGACTCCTGCATCAATAGCTGGGGTAGGAGCCAAGGAGAAAAGATCCATGAAAGACAAGTGTAAGCAACTCAGGGAGCCGCTGCCACATACTTTTCTAGAGGCTGGAAGAACATTCAGAGGAAGGATCGCTATGTACTTGCCTTCTTCCTGTGCTGCTCTTAGCTATTGGCTGATGGCAGGACAGGATAGTAGGCTAGATGGATTTCCATGGCTGTTCTTGTAATAACCCGTCATTCTATCAATGCTGTCTTCAAGTACAGCTCCACCCCTACAGAGATAAATGTTCCCAAAATCAAGTCTCACAGGTCTGCTTCCGACTGTGTCCAGAGGGCTGGTGGTGGTGAAAACTGAAATAACCAAAGCAGCAACTATTGCATTTCACTAACAAGTTCAGCAGCTGCATGAGGGACTGTTCGGGCAGGAGCAAGCATCAGATAAGGTAATTTGTGTGCAATTTCAGCTAAACTGTTGTCAGGCACCACCACTGCCATCTTCCATGTTACATCCTTCTGGATAAAAAACGTGGCTGTGGGTGAATGCCAACTTCAGACACAATGCTCCTTCCAGCACCTAGCTTCTTTTACTTTCTCATCTGTGCAGGCAACTCAAAGTTTTAATTATGGTTGCTTTTTGCTGTTCTTTATCTTAATTAAGTCTGACTTGCTGACTATTTCAAGGGAGATTATGTCTGGGAAATGCCTTCCTGACTTGAGTTCTAAACTGTGGAAGGAGAGATATGAAAGCCATCATCACTGGATGTGCCAGGCAGCTCCATCCTTCAGACAGCAGAAATGCAGTGCAATAGGGACTGGATGCGCAGCAGGACTGAGGAAAAGCTCAGGGACCATCCAGCTGGAATGAGCACAGAGCAAGAAAGCCAAGAGGCTGGGTACCTGGCAGGTAGAACAGGTTTCCTAGAAAATTCCTGTGTATTATCCTATCTGGGATCTGACTTTTTTCTCCTTTTTTCTGTAGTGCAGCACCAGGTAAATTCGGACTTGTAATGCAAACACCAGCAGAGTCCCCCGAGTCCTTAGGCAGGCACTCTGAAAAGCCTGCAGTAACCGCAGACAGCTCTGCCACAGCTCTCTGCTTTGCATTGTTTTAGCCCCACACAAGAAGAGCCGAGGTGCTTACAGTGGGCCTGTGTGCGGTTTGGCTTGAGAACTCTATCTTGGCTCCTGATACAGCCCTGAAGCGTCCAGCAGCAAGCTTTGCTATTCTGCACCAGGGCTCTATCTGTCTGTAAATACTTCTATTTCAGCAGCCTTTCTCCAACGTGACAGATTTGCTATAAGGAACCTGGCAGCAAAGACTTTTTCTCCTCTCCTCTCTCTCTCTTTCTCTCTGACAAATGTATAAAATGTATTAGCTTTCCATGTTCTAATTTATAATATAATAAACTCCTCTGTGCCCTGGCCTCTTTCAGGGGTTCAAAGTGAGGTGTTCCACCTGTCTGCTTTGGTGAAACCCTACCAGACTGTTGGTGAGAAGGAGGGGCTGGAGGGAGGGATGGGTAAGGGGTGGAATTGGAAGGAGGAAAGGGGAAAGGGAACATAGAGGAAGCAAGGCTGCTGGGGCATAAAGGGGAAAGGGGAGGTAGAGAAAATTTATATCATTTGGTTTCTCATTACACCAGGCATCACATGCTCTCCTGTGGAATTTATGTGGCTCTGCTCCTGGTGCTGGTGGAGTGAGTGAGCGGTGTCCATGTTTAGACTCTTGAGGGAAAAATAACATAAATTGCAAGAAGGGAGTGGGTCTTGACATCCTCATTTGGGATAAAAGGATGGGAATGCAGGAGTAGGGTATAGAAAGAAAGAAGGATTAAGTTTCACTTGCAGTGAAGGATTTATTTGACAAGATCACTTTAAAAAAGAAAAGCTCAGTCCAGAGGACCAGTGTCCATTCTGTATCAGTGTTTTGGCACACACTTGGCAACATTGCTTGCTCTTTGTATAACCGCCACGCAGAAACCAAAGCTCCCAGTCAGACCCACATTTTCTGTAACCACGGGTCTGCTTTTCTTCCCAATCTTTTACATTCTGTTTCGTTTGTAAAACTAGATGAAGGGACCTTCTGACAAAGTAGAGACCTTACCTTTATTCGTCAGACTGCCAAGAACGTCAAAAAAACCGCATTTGTCCAGTTAATGAAATGGGTCCTGCTGGGTTAGTTTGGTTGGTTTTCTTCACTCTGAATAAGTGGCTGTCCCGTATGTAATTTTTGTCCAAGTAAACAGGTTTGATTCTGGTATGTTATTATTACTGCTGGGGAGAGAGGGTTTTCATAGGTGATGTATACCCATCCATGATGTGCAGGTAGCTTTACACCACAGAAGGCTGGTGTATGGTGGACATCCAATGTCTTCACAAGGCTGAGAAATCACATAAAAAATTGAGAGAAAATGAAATCTTCCCAGGAAAAAAAACCCTGGCTAACCAAAATAGGAGAAAAAAATTACTGAAGTGGGCTGACAATCAATGGTCTACATGGAAGAACAATGGAAGATCAATGGTCTACAAGGGCCCAGTCCTCAGCTTAATCCATTTCCAGATCTGTTCAAGTTAGAAGTCTTAAAGCTAAGTCTCAGACCTTTCTGAGTTCTTGAAACATATTATTGATCTTTGCTTATGTCAGTTCCCCATTCATTGAAATATTTGTGGATCCTCAGCATCTAGTTCACAGCTGAGTGCATCTTTCCACCTCCTGGCTTTTCTCAAGGCAAACCATGAGGTGTATAAGCCAGTGCCTAGAATTACAGGAGCAGTCTGTGTTAGCTTCTTTATTAGCAAGGAAATTCTTAAGCTTCTTGAAATCCCAGCTTGTGTCAGGAGCTTGTCCCATGCAAAACCCAAACGTGTTACCGTGGTGCAGAAACAGTGCAAATATTGGGACAGTCAAAGCTGCCATCCTCATCTGCAAGGATAACCATAACTCTGCTCACCCTTCTTCCCCAGAGGACATGGCATTTTCTAATGCTGCACAGGTAGTTAAAAGAATGCCCTGCTCTTTTTTTTTGTTACACAAACAAACAATGTGGCTGAGTTACCATCGCTACACCTTCTGCAGAGAGGGGCACATCCATCAGTCCCCTCGGGACAGGTTTGCTGTAGGATTAGCTAAGGTGAAGGACACAGAAAAGGTGTCTGTAATGCTGTGGGATGGATTTGCTGCAGGATTTGCTTGGGTAAGTGATATGGGTTCATATGTGTACGGTCCTATTGATGGATTTGCTACAGGACCTGCCTGAAGATGCAGTGGAGCCTGTCAGAAAATTTCTTACAACAAGCTACACTGTTCGTACCCACAGCCTCAGGTACAACAATTCTGTTGTGGGATTTTTGTGGGTAGGACAAGGATATATGTAAAACTATAAATAAAAACTTAAGGGCCATTAATGCTGTAGGATTCTTCTGGGAGAGAAACAAAGTCTCGGAGACCAACCGGAGTTAAGTGTGTTACGCGTTACCCCAGCACATGTTGTCAAACCGAGATGACTTGTTGCTTATGGAGTTTCTCGTGATCATCAAACCAGATGAAAGTCTGGCTTGAGTAATTAAAATGCTAATTGGAAATTCACTATTCATCAGAGGAAATAGCAATGAGTTTGTTTCTTTCTTTTTTTTTTTTTTTTTTTTTTTTTTTCCTCCAGCATTTTCTCTCTAGTGTGGCAGATGTTGGGGTTGTGAATTCATTGTCTGCCAGAGACACAGCAAAATCCTCTTTCCAAACTAGTTTTCTGTATTTTTGTTGATTGTCTGCTTAAATTAACCTTCTCTAATGAGACGAAGATACGCAGGGTATGCCTGTAATTTACGGGCTGTGAAATTAGTTAGTACGGATATAATACATCCTGGTGGGTGACAGAGATTAGAGAGCTCTGAGAGAATCCAGGTGGAGGAGAAGGTGGCATGTGTCTTTAATGCATGGTTCCTAATGGTGTGGAGGATTATCCTATCTGGCTGTGTGCACAGACACACGCATACTTCAGGGCTTTGCTGAGGACCACTAGAGACAACAGGGAGGAGCTTGCCCTCTCCAAGAAGGCATTTACACCAGTAAAAACAGAGTATGATGTGGATGTACAGTGCTGCCTCATCCCCCAGTTTATAGCCAGCCTTTGCTGTTGTGAGCGGAGAAGCATCACAGATTTGGCTGGTGCACATGCCTCTGTGTGTGTGTGCTTAACACCCACGCACTGTAAATGCACTGCAGGGCACCTCCATGCATAGGATGAAGCTCACCTGCTACCAAGCCAGCTTCCAAATAAGAGCAAAACATCTTTGGGATGAAGGATTCAAGGAGACATACTGGGTCCTCAGGTAACAGCCCCTTTGATGTCAACCTCACTCGGAGTTATTGGGGAAACGAGTCTGCATGTCTCTGGCAAGGAGTGGGTTGGCAGGTTTGCAGGCCGGTTTCTCCTTGTGCACGCTGAGTTGGGCTGTGTGCATGCCTATCGCTGTCCTCTGCTGGAGAAATGAGACTCATACAGGTTTCACTGATGGCCGTAAGGCTTTGCAGGCTTCTAAAATATGTCTAGTCAAAAAGGTTTGTCTGAAATTTCTCAGTTGACTAGTAAAAGAGCGTGTGGCTGAAATCCACAAGGAAAAGTGGTGACTTCTAATGAAAGGGTTTAAGCTTCAGGTTTGGCTATATCCTCCTCTCCACCCCTTTGCTCCCCTATGTCTCCAAGGCTCATACTTCAAATATTTGGATCCAAACGTCAGACTTCAATTCTCTCACTTGATAAGAGGGTGGTGCTTGAGTTATCTCTCACTCAGGCACAGATCAATGTGCAAACAAGCAAACAAAGCCTCCTCGAGACACCACGCTAAGACTGCCCCTAGCACAAAATGACACAGTCCAGTGGGGAGCATGAAGTGTCCACATTGGTGTGCTTCTTGCTTGGTTTGTGAACTGGGCAGGGGAGATCAGATAAGTGCATGGCTGCCAGCTTCCAATATTTTAGTGCTAATTTATAGTTAATAAGTGTTTGAAACACTCTCAGCCTTCAAGATATTAGTACACACCTCTGCTTTCATAAAAAAGAAAAAAACCTTTGTTTCCATGCTGAGCAGATAATCTGGATATTGTGTGTCAGATTCAATTTGAAGGCCATAACAGAAAGACTAATAAAACCCTCCCTCCTTGCTACCCCGACAATGTTTTTTCCTGTGTTTGGGATGTTATGATAATGGATTTGTGCCTGTAGGACCCCCTGAATTTGTGTATATGCCAAACATGTTGCAGTTATAATGATGCAAGTTTCAAAGAAAATGAGGTGTGCTAAAGTTCTTTCTAACAATATCCGTTGCTTTAATAGAAGATATTATCACTGTTTGTGAATCTTGTCACATGTTAGGCCTCAAATCAGATGTATTTATAGACCTGTACTTTAAAAAGGTAGAAGGGCAGCACTATTAGTTTGGGGGTTTTGTGTATTTTTTAACATAGTTATTACAAGGAAAAAAAATCCATTTACTTGGGTTCGAGTTCAGATGGGTTCTGGATCAAAAGGCCAAAGTTATATCCTGAAATTTGGTAAGATTCATATCATTCATATCTGTGTCTGTATTTATTAGCTCAAATGAAATAAAACACATGAAAAGGTGAACAAACAAATGCACGAACAAAACTGAAGCCAGAATCCTGAGTCCACTGCTGAATTTGGAATGAGTGCAGATCCATGTAGAAACTTCTAATTCACTTCTTCATTCCCGTAATTGTCATTTTTGTTGGACGTGTATCTAACATATGCCAATTATTTGCTTTTTTATGAACACAGTCCTTGCCCAAAGGTAAACAAGACAGACAAAACACAAAGCAAAGGATGGCACTGCATTACAATTTCTCTGACAGCAAACGCAGCTGAAGAGGATCCTGCCCTTCTTCAGCCAGTTCGTTTTTCCTGTGTTGCAAGCTGCTCTTCCAGCAGGTACATCAGTGCAACTCTGTGTAGGGGCTCAAGTGGCTCAGTTTTGAAGGATTTATTCTTAAATGTGGTCCAGTGTCAGTGCAGCCCTCAGGTAGTTGCCTGTGTATATCTGGAGCAGTAAGTTGAGTTGCAATGTGGGAAAGTGCAGCCAGGGTGGGAAACTATGCTATATTGGTTTTGCCCCTGAGAAATGATGATGTGGCAGCTTAGCTGGTGCTGTGTTTATCTGCATTCAGCCAGGTTCTGTGAGACGAGGGGTTTCAGCTGTTGAAAAGGTGCGTTGGATAATGGGAGTTGTGGGTGTGGTGTGAGAATAAAAACATTGCTGGAAGGGTGGGAGGTGATAGGGGAATATTGGGGGAGTGATTTGAGAAGGAAAGAGGTGGCTTTAGGAGGAACCACAGGAATGGTCGATAGGTAAGCATGAAGTTTGGTTTAGGGTGTAGGTCCTTTGTCAATGCAGTCTGTTATATCAGCCTGCTGTTGGACCATAGGACCAACTTGCATCTTTCCTATCAAGAGCTGGAGACGTGGAAGGAGAGGGGCTATCCCTAAGAGCAGACTTGTAGCGCAAAGCAGCAGCTGAGGGTTGTGTGGCAGAAGGCGAGTGATGGTGAAGGAAAAATGATTCCTCTTTGCAGGCTGAAGGATGGAAGGAGTTCTTGGTGCTTCTTGTAGCGCTTGAAAGTCCTGAAAGGAGGAAGAAGACCACAGGGGAGCGATCATGCCAGCTGCAGCTGCCCGTGCCCCAGGAGTGGCCTCTGTGTCTGACCCTGTCATTCCTTAGCTGTTTTGCAGGCTGGGGACCATGATTAGAAATGTCAGCTGGGAGTAGGTTTATTTTATCCTTGTGAGCTGAGAACTGGAGGGAATCTGTGAGAGAGAAAAGCACCCCAAGAAAGTGAAATGGGCTGCCACCAGCTCCTGCCACCTGTGAAAGAAGTCACTTCTTGCCTTCAACTTGCAGGGCTTGTGTCACTGTTTCCTCCAGCTTTGCAAATTGCCAGCAATCCTCTTTCCTTTTTGCTGCCAGACCAGACACAGCTGGTCTGGGACTGGGCTTCTGCTGTCTCCTCTTTGTCTGGAAGAAACTGGCTCTTTCTCCCTATTCCTCTCACCAGATGAAGATGCTGCTTTTCCTCTATGGCATGTTACTCAAGTGCTACTATTCGCCTTTCACGAATCTCCAGCAAAAGTTATGTCTAGCTGTTTTGGTAATCATGAAGTGACCTCATGTAACCCACATCCATGAAGCACCCAGACAGTGGCACTCTGTGCCTCCTCCCTCTGTTTTGTGAGGTTTTTTCCATCTTGCTCAGCTCTGATCATTGCTGCTCATAAGCAGGTTTGAGAGAGGTTGCCACCAATGTAGTCAATTATTTGCCACTGTGACTTCTGGGACCTGGCCTACAAGGCATGGGGTTTGCCAGGTTGTACATTATCCTTTATATCACAAATGCAGAAGAGAGGATGGTGTGGTCTAGAAGGGCTACAGGTTTGCTTCTTCAGCATAATTCATAACATAAAGGAAATACACTTTTTTTTCAGCTATGATTTAATATTTATTTTTTTCCCCCATTTTTTTCTTTTTAATCAATGCAGGAGTTAAGGCAGTTGCTTATTCTTTTTTTTTTTTCTGAGGGGAAAAGGAGTTAGCTTTCATTCAAAACCTTCACCCGCGCCAGAAATCTTGAAGGAGGCAGCAGAGGACTGATACTACTGCTAAATAATCATATTCCTCAGCTGATGTAAACTGGCTTAGTTCTGACAATGTCAGGGTAATTGGCATGAGATGTGAATCAGGTCGCATTCAGCCTGAGAATGGTATCAGTGAAAATGTTCTAGTAGGAGGTGAACATCAAAGAGGAAAAAGAAAATCAGAGGAAGATACAAAATAGAGTTACTTTACCCGTAACATCAGTGTTCATGTCCTGCAAAATTACTACAAGAAACAGAATGACACTGGGCTGCACAAAACAGATCTTGTCCATGCAAAAATATCTGGATGGAAACTTGAAAGCCTTAAGTTTTTGCAAGGCTACATTCTGATTAGGGCAATAGAAGCATTTCTGTGTAGTTTTCTTGTGTCCTGTTCTTTCTGGTATTTTAATTTAGTTTTAATTAGGGGAATGCTGTAATAAAGCACATTTCAATCTGAGGAAAAAGAAAACACTAAAAGAAAACTTAAAAATTACTTTAATGTCTTTCTTTTTTTTAAAAAAAGGAGGATTTATTAAAACTGACCCATTCCTGCAAACAGTTCTGATTTCAAAGAAATTGACTTTTCCAAAGAATAATAGGCTTATTGAAAAGTACCCAGGCAGCTCTTCTGCTGTCACTGAGCCATGTTGTCAGTGCACCTCTGTTTTCAAGGCAGCACACCTTTTCTGAAGAGCTCTGCTGTCTGTAGAGACAAGTACCCTCTCTGGGCTCAGTCCAACACCAACCTTGAGAGTCAGTGCACGCATTGTGTGGATCCCCTTTCACAAAGATATGCTTCTATTCTTGCCTTGTTCTTTCATTCTCCTTGTGCAATGTAAAGGTCACTCTTCATGAAAGTAGATATTTGCTCTTTGTGTTCGGGGGCAGGGGGGGGAGTATAACCCTTGCATATTACAGAGGGTTTAGGATACATTAGTGGACTCTGTAAAGTTTCTTAGGCATGAATTCCTCCTTTTTTACTGTCAAAATGTGGTCAGAAGTGTTCACACCTCCCTGCAGGTGGGGATGGTACTGAGGGTTGTTTTTCTGGCAATGTCCTGTTGCTCTTACATAGTCCCTGTGCTCGAGGCTGGGGTTTCTGCTGTAAAGCTACAGCATCTACTACCAATGTACTTTCTGCTTGTATTGAAGAGTTTATAGGAGGTGCTTTCCTTGGTCTCACACTGAATTCCCTCTTGAGCCCACTGAGTTCAGATTGTATTACATGCCTGTTGTAAATTGGATAACAGATGATCAATAGACACTTGTCCTGAAGATGAATGACCCTGTATGAGATACAGGGCCTCTTCGGAGAGGAAGTTGAAAAGCTGAATTTGGGGCATAAAATGAAGTAACGTAAATAAGGATGGCCAATTTGGGTAGGCAGTTTATGGTGTTGCCAGTTACTGCTGGGTCTTGCTATGTGGACAAACTGTAGGGCAGTTCACACTGACCAGAAACGGGCAGAGATAACAGGTGTGGGAGGAAGGGGCAAAGTGATTGTTCGGCTGGAGAAAACAAAAAGCCACATGACTGGAGCTTGGGACTTGGGTCTAGCTTAGCTTGGTGAATACGCACTAGGGGGGAAAGGTCTCTGCACGAGTTTTGCTGGGAGCTACAGTACCAATCGTCTTTGGTAGCGGGGGATAAATATTTGAAATCCAGTACCCTACACAAAGCTCTACCACTTAAATGACAGGACTTACCCTGTTAGTTAGCAGTTACAGCAGGTTCTTAATTTCTATGTGGGTCAGCCACTTCAGAGGAATATTTTGAAGAACTTCCTTGTCAATGCAGAAAATTATGAATACAGTAGACTAAGTTTCCACCTAGTCTGATCAGTCTTGAGTTTAAATAATAACATTTCATCTTATTTAATGAACTGTCAGGCATCTCCTGAGGAAGACACTTTAATGAGTGGAGAATCATGTCCAATGCTTATTTATCTAAGTCAGGAGCATAGATCTGATAACGATCTCTTTTCATCTATGTGTCTGATTCGTGTATCTGTCAGGCCACTTCCTGAACCATACAAAGGTAATTTGCATAAGAAAGGAGGAACGTGCTGGATGGTCACTGAGTTTCATTCTTCACAGCTGAGGGAACTTCAGCTTCTTACCGAAGTAGACTGAATGTCAACTCAGAGTGTGCTTAAAGGATGAAGAAAGTGGAGGAGCTGAAAGGGGAAAGAAAGGGAGGAGAGACCAGGGCTGGTGCTCCAACTCGAATTCGTTGGGAAGCACTCATACGGACTGCACGGTGCAAATGTTTCAGTCTGGAGTAACTATCAAAAATTAGCTTATCGATTATCTAGGTCCCCATGCTGGCTAACAAACATGAAGTGAAAGTTCAGAGAGAAAAGGGATCTCTTTGTAACTGGCATACCTGAAATCCAGTGGCCAAATCACGTAATGTAGAGAAAAAGCTATAGGTAAAAGTGAGGGAGATGGAACTGAAAAGACAGGCTTCATGTAATTGATAACACAGAGACGAGGCTTCTGGCATGCACTTAGATCAAGGGAGAAACATTCAAGCTGCCTAACTTCAAATATTAATAAAAAGTGTAATTAAAACAATTAGTCTCCCCTGGAATCACGCCTAGGCAGCAGCAAGTCAGTGTTTCTCTCCATTGCCTACAAAGGGAGACAGGACAGGCTAGCTTTTAACTAAGGAAGCAAAATTAGTGCAAACATTTTGGTGGAGGAATATCACTACCACCTCAGATAGTAACTGAGCCCAGATGAAGGATGGGAATGATCTTCAGCAAACCTCAGTTGTGGTTCAGAGAGCAGAAAGGGTTTTTCCATAAGCACTATTCATGTGCAGCCTAAACTGTGTTAAAGAGGCACAAGAGGTCTTCTGGTGTGAAGTCTATCTCCTGAAACCTCTATGAAAATGTTAGAATAAATTTTAAAAATGCAGTTTTCCAACAGCTTCTGTAATGTTTGACACTTCTTGTAACTCTTCTGCAAAAGGAAATATTATGTGAAATAAAGATAAATTACACACTAGCCTGGAAGCAGATAGCTGCTTAAGCAGTGTTCATTGATTCATAGAAAAGGGAATTTGCAGGGACCTTGAGAGGCTACCTAGTCTAGTCTGTGCCCGAAGGCAGGACCCACTTTACGTGTCATTGCCAAAGCATTGACATCTGTGCTCTGCCTTCTGCTTTGTGGGTTAACCAGTCCACTTCTCTCAGTCTTCATTGACTTCTAGACTCTGACACTACCCTTAAAGTCTCCTCCATCCATGGATTTTTACCAGGCCTGACTGGGCCAAACAGCAGGTCTGAGTTCGGCAGCCTGGTCTGAATTCAATGTTCATTTTGCTCTGAGCAGGCGGGTGGGTTGAATGAGATCCTGAGGTCCCTTTTGACCTGGATGATTCTATGACTACAGTCTTTGTAAGGTGTTACCCAAAACTCACATGCAGTATTGAAGCCAGAACACTAGTGTGAGTTGAGTGGAAGAGTCATGATGTTTGTCATGGCAGTGAGCTATGTCAGTTTGATGTCTGTCTATCTTTTCTTGCTTTCTTCCAAAGTTATGGAATTACTGCCTGAAATTCAAATTCTCCTCCATTCTAATTCCAAAATCCCTTTACTAAGGAATTGCTTCTTCACCTCTCTCTTTTTTCTTTTTTTTTTTTTTTTCTTTTTTTTTTTTTTCTTTTTGGTTAATGTGTTGTGAGAACTTTCTGGACAATTTTCTCTATTCATTACTTACCAGATGTTTGCATACTTGAGAAAGATTCAATATGGGCAAACAGAGGATCGTAACTAGTAGTAAGTACATTTGCTGTCTCGAAAGCATTAATTTTCAAAAGTTGAGAAAAATTACAAGCAAAATTGATTAGAAGAGAAACTGCAGGCAGAGAAAATGCTGATTGCAAATTGGGGATTTTGTAAGAGGAGTTTATTAGATAGCCAAAACCCAAACCACCACAATTTCATATGAAATAAGAAGACAACTTTGGCTGGAATCCTAGCCTTGATCTGTTACAAAGGAAGAGAGCAATGGGAAATCTATATCCATACATAAGAATTACATATGAAAATTCAAGATGGGAAATGGAAAACTTGCACCCAGACCCTTTGAAGTACTAGCTGAACTTCCTTTTGGTCTGCTGGCTTTAGTTTCTAATAAACCTCACAGCATGGTAGGTAATTGTGAGAGCGTTATATAATAATATTGTTTTTAAAAAAGTCTAGAAGGCTGTTGCTATGTGATAGGTAGCATGTTAGCAGTCTTAGGCAAAGTAATGGGAGCACATAAACTGATGGCAACCAATAGAGAATCAAAGGGTAGAAAGAAAAACAAGGTTTGTCAACACGATTTTGTAGAAGATCTTTTCAAACAGAGTTAGTTTTATTCTTTGAGACTGCAGTTTTGTTTGATAAAAGTGTGGCTGAATATAATGGATTTACTTTTGTTTAAGTAATTCCCAGCCCCTTGGTACTTTTTGGTGCTAATTTTATTACAGATTAAGAGCACTTACACATCTGAAGTTGGATAACTGCTGGTCTTAAAGACATTGGCTAACCTGGAAGAAGAAACAAACAAACAAACCCCAACAAGAATATTTCTAAGGGTTTACACAAAGATCAGTATCAGAACTGCTCTTTTTCAATATTTTTCATGAATGATTTGCAAAGTATTATAAAATCATGAACTGAGGAAGGAAAGGTGACTTGGAAACTATTGGAGTTCTTTACAGGGACCTGCATGGGGAGGAGGTACTAGATACTGAAAGGCCCTTCAATCTGGAAAAGGCATAAGGAGACTCAATGGCTGGAAGCTGAAGGCGACAAATTCAATTTAAAAACTAGAAGACTTCCTATTTTTAGTTACTTATTCATTGATTTGCTTATTTAAATAGTGAGGGTGATTAGAGCAAACTATTACGGGAAGATGTAGGATCTTGATCACATTGCGGTGGTGGTGGGGGAGGTTTGCAAAGGCCAAAAGTTAATCACTATAGCCTCCTCTGCTAGTCAATGAAGGGAAACAGAGTCATCCTGCTCACATAAGCCAAATTCCTGCTTTTAATAATCATATGGAGAGATCTTTTTTTCCTCTCCATTGCGTATAAAGAGAGCTTCACTTAGCTGAGTGTTAGCTGGGGGCTTCTCTCCACCCTCTTTCTCCTGAGCCTCGCAGATGATTGTAGTTCAGCGAGAGGAGAAGATGATGCCTCTCGGAGTTTTCTGGGTTAGTGAAGAAAATCACAGGGAATGGCATTGTCAATAGAGCTACTCACAGGGGACCTGCTGGAAATGGCAGAGAGAAAGAGGTAACAGGATGAAGAGTTGAGAGAAAACATACAGCTGCTAAAATTTAAAAAGACCTCCCTTGAGACCAATCTGAAGCTTCCATTGTGTGTTCCATACTGCCGCTAGGACAGGCTTGGGAGGGTCACTTCCTCTTTCATACAGACTAAATTAAAAAAGAAAGTGAGAGAAGGAAGCTCCTCTTCCCTCTTGGCCTAAAAAGTTCACATCCAGCACAAAAAAGAGTTGGAAGAATTGTGTCCATCCTGTGCCTGACGCCTCTTTGGGGCAAATGCTAATGACTGGCTGATGGGAATGTGCTTGTCTCCTTGTTGTCTGGCTGCACTCGCTGCCTTCCCCACCAAATGGCATTAATCATGTCAGCTCCCTTTTCTACAAGAGTGGTTGGTTTAATGGGAAACTTCAGCCAGCATCAATATCCTGAGGGGTGGAGGAAATGAAGAGAAGAGGAGAGCGTGTAGCAGGGAGGTAGCTAATGGTGAAAGCAGTCACTGTCTGTTCCAGAGCAGGGATTTGATAGGGACAAGTCAGGCAGTAGAGACTGGATTTACTTTGAAAGGCCGGAGGCAGTAGGGATGTCAGTTGGACCTGCAGTGCTGGAGCTGGGAGAGGTCTCTGGGAAGCAGAGAGGACGGAGGATGGTGTGGCATGGCCGAGCTACTTGTCAGGGAAGGTGGAGGGAAAGCTGGAGCACAGATGAAGCATTCGAGCTCGAAGCATGGGCTGGAAAAAGACTGAGAAAGAGGCAAATAGAGTGAAAGCTGCTCTGGGGGTGCAATGCTCCTGGAAGGGCATCAGGTCAGGGGTTTCTGGGACAGGGAACCAGCCTAAGCAGATCTGAAGGAACAGCTCTTCTCAGAGGCAGCTGCTGATGGTCGTCATGGCGTTCCCTTCATCTGTTTTGTAGAACTCCCCAAGATTTTCCATGCTTTGTTACAAAGAGTCATTCCTGCCTAGAGCCACAGGGCTGCACCATCCACTGTTCCCATCTTTCCTCTGAGGTGCATTTGGGTGCCGTCTAACAGGGGAATGTCCACAATCTGGAATTACAGGCAGATGGAGGTGGGATGTGCTCATGTGTTTCTGTGCCTATGGGTGTGCAGGTTGCTCTGGAGGTGCGAGGGAAGTTGGTTTAGCCCAGGGTTCACCATTGACTTCGCCTGCTTCTTCTCAAGCTTCCTTCCCCCTTCCTCCTCCTCTTTCTCCCTCCTGTCTGTTTTCCTGTCTGGTCCCATGCTCCTTTGACAGCTTTTTATTAGAAACATTGCTGCATTTAGCTGAAATTAAGTTAAACACTGCCTTGTAAACCACTCTGTGACTGACAGG
Organism: Leptosomus discolor; assembly: GCF_034619465.1. Taxonomy (NCBI): domain Eukaryota; kingdom Metazoa; phylum Chordata; class Aves; order Leptosomiformes; family Leptosomidae; genus Leptosomus; species Leptosomus discolor. Next base: position 6,277,448 of record NC_141409.1, read on the forward strand.
TTTTTCAGTGCACCTTGCCTTCCATAGTGCCATCATATTCTACCTTGTATTTGAGCTTCTCCACCTCTTTTTTTTTTTTTTTTCCCCACCCATTTCCAAGCTAAGATGGACAACACATTTACTAGCCAGTATATACAGAGAATGAGCTCACTGGACCCTTCTCACTGGAATATTTACTCTGCAAACAAAAGTCCATAATGATGGGTGGTGCTATGAAGAAGGTGATTGTATTAGCCTATAAAAATACTCTCCTTTTGGGAAATCCATCCACAAAGACCTGGCAGTCTATCACACAGTAGAAGGAAATGAGGGTGACAAAACATAGATAGCACAGGCAGTATGGGAAAACCTTTCATGTATGTGATGAACTGGACCTGTGGAATTTATTGTCACAGGTTATTACTGAAACGAATAATTTAGGAGGAATCAAAGAGTTTGCAACCTCATTGAGAGCTATGTCCAGACAAAACATGATACAGGTTGAAATTTATAATGACTAAATCTCTACAGCATAATCTAATTATCAGACAGGGTTAGGCAAAAATGACCTCCCATGGGAAGAATTGCACAATTAAATGTGTTAGATCTAAGCTGATGAGCAGGTGTGTTAAACCTTCTTCTGAATCACCCAGTAGTGAATTTTTTATCAGAATTGCAGTAGCAGATCAGACAACTTTTTTGCTTCTCTTCTTGCTGTTATCCTGTGATCTTTTGAGACAAAATATTTTATTCTCTTTCACATGGACATTTTTGCAAACAATATCTTAGAAGTTTCAGAAATCTGTTTTCACACTCACTTGTGAAAATATAGCCTCAAACAGGCTCTTTGTCTAGCAGTTTCTAAGTGCCTGATCAACCTGGTATATCATTGCTTGTTTGAATCTTGGGTTCAAAGAAACTGATTTACCCAGTACAAATTTAATGGGCACCAGTTGTTCCGCTTCAGCATACACAGAGCTCTACTGGAGGTGGAAAAAAAATCCTATTGATTTCAGATAGATCTGTCACTTAGTTTTTTCTTTTCTTCAAAGTTCTCACCCAAACTGTTTCGGAAGCAAGAAGTCTCTCAAACCCATCTGAGACATGGTGATGTTCCATACATGGTTCAAGGATGGATGAAACACTGGAAGTGCAGCTGGAAGATGTAGTTCCCTTATACCATCTCAGTGTAACCAGGTTGCTTGGCACCAGGACTACGGTTTATGGAACTGTGACTCCAGTCTTGCATCTCGTGACCCAATTGGGCCAACCTGTGGTTGTTGAATAGTATTTGTTCCCTATCTGCGTGTTTTCTTTGTTTTGAGAATATTGCACTCACCTCAACTGACATGGAGATGTTGTTTGGTGTAAAGAAGAATTCTTTCTGATCTCCCTTTCTCTGTCACTCATCCTCACAAACACTGAGTCTTTGCTAGTTCTGATGGTTTTTGCTGAAAGGGTGGTTTTCAACCTGCTTCCTGCCACTGAGTCGTGACATGTGCCAAATAGAGCATGACAACACAGAAAGTCCTCCTGTCATGCAGCCTTATAGCAACCGTGAGTGCATGAGCCCAAGTCTGGGAGTCGCTTGTCTAAGGTATCAGTCAAATACGTAGCACATGTACCGGTCATCCCCTTCTCCCTGGGGATTAGAGGTGTATCGCATCCTGCCCGCATATCAGTGTAGAGTCTGCCCTTGTTTTCCTGTTCATATTACACTACTCTCACAGAAGGCACATCCAGAAGACACCAAAAATGCCCTGCCCGTTAAGAAAAGACATCATTTTCACAGGCATGTTTTCCATGCTGGTGGGCTCAGTGCATTAACATGACTTTCCTCTTCTGTGTCTGTGTATGAGTATGATCGAAGCACAGATCCGCACCAGAATGACAATGTGTTGACTAGAGCAGCAGGGAAACGTGCTCTGTCGGAGATATCGCCCATGTTTGCAATCAGCATCAGAACCAGAGGGCCTCAGGCTGACCCTCTGCCTTCTCCTTGTGCTCAGAGCGTTTTCACAAATGCCAGTGATTGCAAACTGTGGCTGTTCTCTCCAGCAGCAGAGAGCCCAGGTGTTGTTTTATTTTTAGGTGTATTCTGGAGTCCGCTGCAGGCTGTGAACTGGCGTCAGCAGAAGTATTGAAAAGCAATGAAGTGCTGCTCTTCACTTATAGATGTCATTTTCCTCCGCATAACCTCCCTTTCAAGGATTCTGGCCTGCGAGATCCTGGCTAGTCTGTACATGCAGTGCTGCAGCTGTGATGCGTGGGAGGAAGAGGGGAGCATTTGGCCATCCGTACAGCATTGCCCAACTGCCCATTTCATGAGACCCACATTGCTTTGATGAGTGGCCGCAGGAAAATGGGGATCACCACAGTCACTTTCCCTACTTTCCTCCCAAATTATTTCTCCCTAAAGACCTGTTCCTCACCTCTGATGCTTGGACCCGCATGGATAGAATGCATGGGGGTAGGATGCAAGAAAAGGGATGCAGAAGCTGTGAGCAAGGGACATAGGGTCCTTAGGTGAGGCTGTCTCCCTTCCAGCAGCCCAGTCCCACTGTCTTCCTCCCACTCTGACCCCACAGGAGCTCATTCAACAGATCTAAGAACAGACACATCTGAGACACGGGGTCCCCGAGCAGGTGAGAGTCAAGAGGGATGCACTGCAAAAAAGAGGTGCAGAGCCAGCTCTGAGTCTTCCCCCCCTCAAATATACAAGGCTTGACCATCTGCCCCTGAATCAGAGAGGTCAGCGAAGCAAAGCTAAACCTGTCAGGATTGCTGAAAGTCATGCGCGGCTTTGAGAGTCATGGAGCGGATGCGACCGATTTCAGGTTTAATTTCCCAACAGAGCCAGCTCTAGGTGTGAGCAAAGCAGGTACAGCCTGTGACAGCAGGCTGCTCACAGCAATAAAATGCCTGTGGCCCTGCTGAGTACCTCGCCTGTGCCAGAGCCAGGGCAGGCCAGGCTGGCTGCTGCTGGTGAGGGGGCGTTTGGGCATGAGTGACTGCAACAGCCACGTCGGGAAAAAGGCTGAGTCCTTACGTGCAGTGCTCCTCACTCCCACCTTTCCCTTCTCACCTTCTGTGCAGCAAAACTCTTCTGCTTGGCCTTTTCTAATTCTGATCTCAGGTGTGCTTACTGAGTCCTGAAAAGCTTTTTGGCACTGTCTTCGTTCCCAATATATTCTGCAAGAGCTGCATCAGTGCCAGCAGGATTTTTAGTCTAATTATCAGAGGTGCGTGTAAATACACTTCATGTCTCCAGAATGGTATTAATAATAGCTCTGAGTGATGAGAAAAAACACAAAATGCTGCTGCTAACTCTAAGAAACAGTGGGCGAAAGACCAAATTGTGCATAGCCTCAGAAAGTGCCACGAGACAGTCCTGAGAAATGGCATTCTCAAAGCATTTCACATTGGAGGTCAGTGGTATTCTCCTTATCGCAGGTAGGGAAACTGAGGCACAAAGAGCTAAGAGCAGCCTGCCAAAGCTGGCTCAGCCTCCCATCAGCAAAGCTGAACATCAAAGTGCTGTCTCCTGAAGCCTCGTGCACTGAGCTGCTGACCAGGCTGCCACTGCCATTCTCTCCTGACAGTCATAACTTGTAACTTGTTCTTTCTGCTGGCTGGGCAGTGAGTTGAAGGATGACCAGGATAACAGGCTGTTGTAAGCACTTCAGCTGATGGTTTTGAAGTAGAGAGGAGCATGCTGAGACATAAATGAGCGTGGGGTTTTACTGAATACACAGTCACTTGTTTTCTGAAAGCTGGGATATATGAGCTTGTCTGTGGTCCATCATACAGAGTATCTGAATGAATGGTCCTTAACACCTCCTTTCAGTCATTTTTGGTTGCTTGCCACAAAGAGGGCTTTTCCCAAATCTGCTGTGTGAAAGATAGCCTTGCAGTTCTACAACTGTTAGTGTTTGGGATTTTTTTTTAGGTAAAGGTCCCCAGTATCTTATCTGATCTGCGTCAGCCAAGGAGACTTCTTTTCAGCAAGGAATTACAAAGGTACTGTTGCAGGACCCCAAATGAATGCCATGTCACTCGTCTGGGCTTTCAAAAGGAAGCAACTATTTTTCACCAGGCTGCTCTACTCCCTGGATAAAAACACATTTTCATCTCCTTTTACAGGGGTTAATTTCTTTCCACTGCTCCCTAGTACCTAATCGCTTCAGACCAGGAGAGGTTCAGAAGAGTCATTCAGATGAAAAGTGGGGACATCTATGTAGAGAGGATGTCTTCAGGCAGTGGAGGTGGCATGGCTGCCGGCAGTGCTGCAGTTGTGTTAGACCTTCACAAGAGCTCATATCGTGCAAAGGACAAGATAAAGGAATGACTAAAGGTGTTGGGGAGCAAGGTGGAGAAAAGGATGGGTTTACAGTTGCAAAGAGGGATTGACACATCTTTTTGCAGTGCTGTCTTGCTGGATCCTGTCACATTCACCTCTTCTCTACAACCTTCATTCTTAACAGCATTATTTTAAAATTTAGAGCTGTATCACTCTTGGTATTATTTTTAATGACCAAGTGGATCAACTTTCATGATAGTGACAATTTTTATGTTTCAGTCCACTTCCAAGGTCAATTTACTTTTAGTATTTCGCAAACAAATGGCTTCGATTTTTAAAAACTGGCTCTAGTGAAGTCATTTTGTGAAGAGTTTCAAAAATTTGGCATATCTTCAGGAATCAAATTTTCTTTGAAACAAAATTGTAAGAGCTCTCTTAGAAATAGAAATTATGACTCTTATCCAAATCTAATTCTACCTGTGCATTAAAAAAGAAGGAAAAATGAGTGGAATGATAAAAAAAAAAACAAACAAACTTTATTCATGAAGGTCAATGCAAGTGAGGTTGAGGAGGAATGGAAAAACACTTCAGAAGAAATACTGTAAATATTTGAAGGTGAATAGCAACAACTGCAACAACAGTAGCAGCATGTTTGTGAAATTCTTATCTATTGAACACATTCCAAAAAGAAAGGGGGTAACAAGGGAGTGTGGGAACAAACTTAGCATAAAAGTTGAAGCCTGCAAATATTGAAGGTTAGATAATGTTCATAATTAGCAAAAATATGAAGAGTATATGTAAAATATTTGAAAGGAGGAATGTGAAAAAAACAATGTAAGGACCTGATCCTGGCTGTGAAAAAGCTAATGCTGATGCCAGAAGCAGCAGAGCAAATGGAAATGCGACCCACAGGCCTTAGAGGGAAAGGACACATGGTTAATGCCTGTAAGCCCTCTAGTTAAACAAGAAAGGCAACAGCTTACTGAAGATAAAACTACAAGGGAGAAAATCTATGTCAAACAAAGAACAAGGTGGCAATTGGTGTGAGAGGACAGAATATCTTAACAGAGAGCCTCAAATGCTCAGAAAATGGGCAGAGAATTTCCTGAGTGAAAACCAAAATGACCCAATGAAAAAGCTGCAAACTCACAGCAATAGCCAGTAAATGTTTAGAAATAGCCCTCGAGTGAAAATTAATTAATTTCATCTGCAAGGATGAAATCAAATCAGACCTTTGAGGAAAGTCCAAACTTTTAGGAAAGCAAAGATGGAGCTGGAATCTTGGACAAAGTTGGTGAAGGTGTTTTGGCATACCATAAACATCTCAGACAGCTGTGAGAACCACAAGTGAGAGAATTTATTTGAAGAACGATGACGTTTCGTATTGAGGAGCTGGGGTCATTCCTGAGGAACAGCAGGCTTAAAAGGGAGAAAGGGCTGAATTCCCCTCAGTCACCCAAAACCAGACAGTTTGCTGCAACCATATTGAGAGTAAAAGGGAGCTCATGGGTTTGGGAATGCTGCCATCAAAAGTGATCCTACCAAAAGTGATTGCTACCTGCACAAGTGCTTGGATGGGGCACAAGGAGCTCTCTCGGTCTTCTGAACTAAGCCTCAGTGGTTCAGACAAGCAAGAAAGGTGCAAAGAGTGGCAGAAGTGCCTCTGGTGGAAAGTATGACTTGGTAGAAAGCCCATACTGAATGCCTTTGCATCCAGCAAGTGATTTTGCCAGGGTCTCTGCTCAGTCCTTCCAATGGCACACTGTTACTTTTCAGATGTCAGTGCCTTGTTGCAGGACAGGGAGGGCAGCAGCTGCCCTTGGCCTCTGCAAGGCTATTGAGTTAGACTGAAATTGGTGTCATCAGGCTGAGACCTGCAGTGTCTGAGAGGTGAACGCATCGCTCCTGCCTGTGCTGGCTGAGGGAACAAGAAGGCTCCTTGGACACTTCAGCTTGTGGGTTCCAATGCCTCGGTTCGATAGCGTCCTCCAAAACACCTGGCATTAGCCGAGCGATGGATGCTAGTCTGAATAACACATAGTACTTCAGGGGAATTAACTGATTATTAGTCTGCCAACAGGGATTCAGTAAAGGGAATATTATTCACCCCAGGTGGCAGAGTGAGTTAATAGCAAAGACAAAAGGGAGTCAATGCTGGTCCCTGGCCTTACCCAGACACTGGCTTGTACTTTTCTCCCTTGAACCTTTAATTGTCCTGAGGCTTCTTAGTTGTTGCCAATCTCAGCTCCCAGCTGGAGCCAATTTAGGAGGTGACAGGAGAGGAGTGGTCAGAAGAAGTTTATAAACAAATTGTCCATCTCCCTTGTAGGAGGATTAGGGAGTGATAGGGGTGTGGGGCAGTGCATGTTTGGGAGGACTGAAGGGCCTGTTTGTTCCTGCTGGTCCACTGTGATTTTACAAGGAGGACTGGGACCCTTGAGGCTCCATGTTGAAGACATAGCAGGTGAGTAACCTATAGAATGTGGAAGTGTTTAAGAGTCTGAAAGTGCTAGTTCAGGTACTGTTGCCCAGGATGTCAGAGGAAGCTTTAAAGTGGAGCACAGTGAAGTAGAGAGGTGGGGTATGGTAACTTCTTTGTGCTCTCTTTTCCTATCCTGAGGCTCCCCACTAAGTGATGACTTTGTGTAATTAAAATGAATAAAGGAAATGGCAGCAATCCATCTTCACAATCACAGCATTTTCTCCTTCCCTTTGTTGAAGTGCTTTGTTCATCTCAAATTGGTTTAAAAAAAAGTTAAAGTAAAAATAAATAATAAAAAATACAGAAATAGAAGTTGAATGGGTGCCTGCAGGGGCTGTATTTTTAGCAGCTCATCAGTTTGTGGAGAAGCTCAGAGGTTGCAGATTCTAATTGCCAACCTGGAATGTGGAAAGCGGGACAACTGAAAGAGTGTGTGTGTTGTGGGGACAGTGAGTATTTCAAAGCAGGGAAGGAAGAGATAATTGGCACCTTTGCTACTTACAAAATGTGGTGGGACACCGTGTGGTGAGGCCATCTGGCTAGTGTTTGTGGCTCAAGGGCCTGGTGAAAGACTCTTGTGAAATCCATCTGCAGGAGGGATTTTACCTCTTCCCTGGCTGGAGCTGTGAATATTTATATGTCCATTCTGGAGAGGCTGGATTGGGATATTTGCAGATGGGCCATATCAGATCCGACTGAGATACTGGCTGGGTGAAGGAAGTGAGGAAGTAGAAAATGACAAAGCAGATCTAACAAGAAGGTAGAACAGAGGGTGATCTCTGAGCACAGATCCAGGAGCCAGGTTTCTAAATACAAATGAGGTGCAAGCTCTCTACAGCCTTAAAACATTAATTAGGTTCAGTTCAGCCCTGGATCTATGCCCAAGAAAGTCCATGTGCAGAAGGTTGCTGTGAGAGGGAGTGGTGGACTTCCTCTGTTGGTGTCCTTTCAAAGCAGAACCAGGAGTCCAATGTGGGAAAGAGGCTTGGCCAGGACAGAGGAGGAGGTGCTTAGTCTATTCTTGCACCATCTGAAATGGACGTGGTTGCCATCCTCCCCCATTCTGTTCCATACCCCCAAATTTGGCTTTTACACTTTGCAGCTCTGGGTCTTGAAATGGGTGTCCTAGAATTGCTGACTGTGTACTGACAGCTCAGCTGATGGCTTGTGGGATGCCAGAGCCCATGGGGTTGGAGTAAGGGAGAAGGCTGCCTTGCATTTTTCTTGGTATTCTGGCAGGTTTTTGGATTGCTTTCCTGATAGACTATTTTCATCTCCCCTGTCCTACTTCCTTCCACACAGGCCTCATTTTCCCCCAGGGACTATAACTAAACTCACTCTTGTCTATATCCCAATTGGTTCATCAGCTCTTTGGAGCATTTCCAGGCATACAGAAAAAGATGATCACATGGGTAGTCCATCTGATGCTATGTACATAAAAAGCAAGCTATGTACAGACCGGACCGTGCTAAACAGTCCTTGCTATGGCTGCAGTTATTGTTGTCTGGACTTTCCTAGCAACCTTGTTGCAGGCAGACAAATAACACTATGAAATGCATCTTCCTCTGCATGAAAGACCTAGTCCTAATGCAAACAAAGCAAGAGATATCTGGCAGAAAAGGCATTGTGGGTAAATGCTAATTTGCTGAGGTAATGGGTTATGGGGATAGAAGTAGGACAGATAAATCAAAAAACATGGGTAAAACCATATGTAAGCAGTGCTGTAAGGACAGGACTTGAGGGTGAAATGGAGAAAAACATGGCCATGGCTGATTGCAAATCATATCTGATTTGCAGAACAAACACTGAGTGGAGCTGGTAAGGTCATCCTTCCATATGTATGAGCTTGCTAATATCCTTGCTGTCTGGTTACCCCCCAACTGGATGCTTCAGAGCTAACTTTCCCTGAACCTTAGATTGCAGTACAAAAGGAGGGACGTAGGAGGCAGCTTGCACAGCTCAGCAGTGCGTGAGGGGCATACTTGATCCATGTAAGGGCAATAATGCAACACCCTCAGCCCATACTTGGCACCCCTTTTCCCCCAGCAAAGCCGGCTGTGTGAACACAACCTTGATGCTGGCCTTTGGGATGCTACCGACTGACGGATTAGTCACGCTGCCGCGGTTCGGCCGCTTTCGGCTGCCTGCAGGGCTGTCACTTTCTTCTTCTTCAAGGAAGAGCCAGTGGGCTGAGGAGGCTCCAGTTCCATCTGCCAGCAAAACCCGTAGCATGGAAAGAGCAGCAGCTAGGGGGGAGGTGCTGGAAGGGGGGAGCAGTGGATTCCCTTGATAATTAGGATGGCTGCATCATCACTTATGCAAATAGGGGAAAGAAGGAGGCTTTCTGCAGCAGGCTGTCTGAGTGGAGGAGTGAACAGAAAGATGGAGCTGTTCTCCATGAAAGAAAATACCTGGCCTGCACAAAGGATGTGTTATCACTTACGTGCTTTTGTTCTCTCCAGAAAAGGAGTAATCAGGAGCCCTTCATGACAAGTGATTCCTGGTCAGAGTTTAGCTATTGTCCTGTGTTGCTCACTCGTACAAACCAACACAAGGAGGCTCAGGCAAATGCAAGCAAATTCTATGACTGGTTAGTCCTCAGCCTCTCCTGTCTCTCCACATGTCAGAGGTCTGCCTCACTGCCCCTGTGCAACATCAGGATTTTGATGTACTCATGTCCATTCCTCAACTTCCCCATTTGCTCAGAGGGTCTCTAGCTTGGTGATAAGGCAGGTGGGTGCAGCACAAGGCCTGTTATGTACAACTGAGCTCTTCTGGTATCTACCAGCCTCAGCTACCCCCCAGGATGCATGACAATTTTTCTTTTTCCCTCTCTACTGATGCCTGGAGAAAGTAGCTTTATTACTCTTAGTGGGAAGAGGGTTGAGCAATATTGTCATCTTACACAACCAACATCTTTCTGTGTCTGACATCACCACAGATGTGTTTGTGTTCACTGTTTTCCACTTGTGCTTGTTCAGCATGGCAAGACATCTGCCTTCCTAGTGCAGACAAGGAATTCAAAGGAAAGCTGCTCAGCAGCCAGCTGTGTCTACCCTCTCCCTCCATTCTGCTGGGCTGCCATACAAGATGGCAGCAGGCTTTTTCACAGAATCACAGAATGTTAGGAGTTGGAAGGGACCTTGAAAGATCATCTAGTCCAACCCCCCTGCCAGAGCAGGACCACCCAGAGCAGGTCACACAGGAACACGTCCAGGCAGGTTTTAAATGTCTCCAGAGAAGGAGACTCCACAACCTCTCTGGGCAGCCTGTTCCAGGGCTCTGTCACCCTCACAGTGAAAAAGTTTTTCCTTCTGTTAATGTGGAGCCTCCTGTGCTCCAGCTTGCACCCGCTGCCCCTTGTCCTATCATTGGACATCACTGAGAAAAGCCTGGCTTTCAAATTTGAAATGTATGAGTCATTGCTTACTTGGCTAGGAGGTAGAACTGGACAGACCTTTAAGAAGCTGGTGACATGAAAGCAGCAGACCGCTGTCATCTTCTGTCCATCTCTGCACTGCTTAGCAGATGTAGTCATATGCAAAAGGGTCCAGCGAGACAGCTTTGATGCCAGGGAGAGCATGCAGAGTAACAGTGAGGAGAACCGGACAATACATCAGGTCTGTCTCATCCTTATACATCCCAGGCTTCATAGCAGAAGCCTGTCTTGCCTGCTAATGTCCAAGTTTGGATTGTCAACATTTTTTTGAAAGGCATGAACAAAGGCATTCTATTTCCAAAATGCAGATAAACAAACCACACAAGGAGAACATGAAGTCCTTGCTGCCTTGGGACTACTCTCTCTGTATGTGTGCAGGATGTGAAGTTAGGGCTGGACTTAAGTGTGAAATCCTTGGCTTGTGCACGCTCTGCTTGCAGTGGAGGCATCTGGCTCCTTCACGGAGCTCCAAAGCTCTTCATAACTGAGCCTGTGGGAACTGTATGGATGGTGGGGACCCCTGGACTTAAGATGATGCTCAAGGCAGCAGCGAGCTGGTATTGTGGACATCTTCAAGCAATCCAGAACGTTCCTTGCCTAACAATGTACCGTAGCTGTATCCTGATAGGATCACACACCTTGCTGCTTCATTCCGCTCCCAGCCCTGGTTTATTGTCAGTTGAGCAGCCTAATCAAAAAACAATGCCTCGTTTGCAGGCTTGACAGGTTTTAATGCGGGGCAAAGATAAACAAACAAGTGAAAGAGGAAAGCACAGCAAAATCATTGCTGCCGATTAACTAACAAGGAATCTCGTCAGAATTCATACATCTCCAGCAGTCTCTCAGCCTCAGTGGAGCTCTGCCTGCTGAATGAGGAGTATCTCCTCATCCTGGATCAATTAAGCCATACCCCATACCAAATCACTTTGGGTTCCCCCCCCCCCTTACAGCTTATTCCCCCCTCAAACATAGATAGGTAGGTATGTTCACAAGCTCTTATCCTTCCTCCTTCTGTTGCTGGCAGACAAGGATCAACTCTTGTCTTGCTTTTTCCAAAAGTGGGATCTGATTTGACTGACAGGAGGGCAGGAAAATCCTGGATAATGTCACACCCATAGCTGAGAGTCAGCCTTCATGTGCCACCAAATGATGTAGCTGAACCAGGAAGCCTGGCACTGGTGCAGCTCAGGCCACTTTCCCTCTCTGAGGCTGTCAGGCATAAAATGAAATTTGTGCAAATAATGGTTTCCCTTGTCCAGGTTGCAATGATTCAGTTGTACCTGGGCTATGTCAGCCCAGACTTATCCCAGCCATGGGCAAATTGAAGCTGCACAGAGCAGGGAGTCGCATCTGAGCAGAAAAACAGTTCCTCTGGCAACGCTCTTAAACATATCGCAACTTAATGTTTCTTCTGTTGTCCTTAGTATGGTGTAACAAAGGCATATTAAGGCTGGATGGATTCTGTTCACACCAGAGACTTTTCCTACAAATGAGGAATTCACAGGAGGGCTATGGTTGCAGCAAATGAGTCTTTGCATGCTGCTTTGTGCCTCTTGTCTGTGACCTGAGCAAATGTAGAGCTGGGGAAGTGGCAAAAGAATCCCACTAGAGCACTCTGCTTCCTGCTGAGAGCCACTTCTGGGGGAAGGAGAAGCTGATGGTGGCCTAGGCTTCCATGACGTGGGAAGGCCTGTTATCTGAAAACACCACAGAAAAGGTGCATTTATGTAAACATTAAAAAGTGAAGTCTATGGAGTCCAGGGTAATCCATCTTTTAAATCTTGCTTTTATAGCATTATTATGTGAGACAGTCTCATAAAAAGCTCTCTGTAGATGTTATTACATTGCATTGTGGCTTTGGAGAGTGAGCTGAAGAAGCTGTGAGTTTGTGCAACAGCACATGTTAGCATGAGTTATAGTATGTCAGGGGCCCTGTGTTAACGATCAGAGAACCTATTCAGCTCCTTTAAGGTTAATCAACTTGGCATTTGTGTCAGGTGTAATGTCTAATTAAAATGATGGAAGGGGTGTGAATGCCTCCTGGCAGAGGAGGGAAATGGCACAAAGAGGCAGCGTCAGTGCCATATTGGTTTGGAAAATCAATAAGAGGAGCTCATTTTATCCCAGTGTATCTCTGCATTTGCCATTCAGTGGCTCATTTGAAAAAGTGCCAACTGGCTGCCTGGGAGCCTGGAAACTGCATCGTTTGAAAACACTTAAAGACAATACTGGTGGGAAAAGGAGGGCATCGCCGTTGGGCACGGTTTGGGAGGTTGAGCCGGTGTCCTTGTATCCTGCAAGATGAGAGCAGCCTGGGCAGTGGAGACTCGGTGGATGGAGACGCTAATGGAGGAGGAAAGAATGGGGAATGAAGGAGCGAATGGGTCTACAGAAAGGGAAGGTCTAGAAGTTAAGAGGGTAGAAAAGCAAGGATGGCTGTGCTGGAAAAAACAAGCCTTCTGGAGAGCCACATGGAGTACTAACCTGATGGGGTGGGGGTTGGGAAAATCATCCTGAGTGTTTCTGTGTTCCCATTACCTCTTGCTAGTAAGTTTTGGTGGTGTAAGCAAATTAATAGCCTATCTATGGTGAGAATCAAAAAAAAAAAAAAAAAAACCTAAAAAAAACAGAAAGCAGTTTTTAATCTCGCAGTGTTTTTGTTGTTGAAAAGTAACTTTCAGACAAACTGCAACATTGAGGAAAGGTTTGTGGGTTTTTTCCCCCTATATTTTCTGTGTTTGAAAACTCTGGAGTAGGAGAAAATGACATAGATGCTGTCTTCAGATTTACTTCTCCTAGAATAATAACTCTATAGGACACTAAAAAAAAAGTTTAAATTTCCTCAGGAAATAATATTTAATGTGTTGTACCAATTTTTCAGGGTGTGACAACCCTTCCTTTGCTAGTTGTGCAGCCAGCTGGACAGACATCCATCCAAGTAGCTGCGCAAAACATGTTAAAGCTGTGGATAAATCAATAACTTTCCATCTATGCAGTTACACTTCTCTGCAAATATAAACATTTGCTCATTATCCCCACACAGTTTTATCTCCACTGAATTTTTAATGAAAAGGAATGGTAATTTATTCACTAGAATTTTTTTGAAAAATTATATCTTTTCTTAATGATTTTACTCCTTCTGGTTTAGTTAAGAGAGCTTAGTGCTTGCCCTCAGCCTATAACTTCTGTGCAGCATGCTGGAGTTCAGATATACCCTGCCTACATTTAGGAACCTTTAAATCTCCTTGTTTGAGAAGTAAAGTCAGCCTCAGAAGCAGTGAAGAAATACAAGGTCATCTAGGTGGCAATTTAGGTCTTAGAAGGCTGTCCAGGTCCTCTGGAGAGTCTGCTCTTTCCATTTCCAGTGGACACAAATACAGTGCTGCACTCTTAGGTTTGTTGTTTGACATGTGGGATAAATATGGGCCTGAGAAGGGAATTTAAGAAGCAGCACTCAAGTGGCTTAGAAGTTTTCACCTTGCTTTTGAAAGTCCCACATTAAGAGTTCAACTTTCTTCCTGACTCATATTTACACACTCTGAAATCTCAGATTGGAAAGGAAGAGTTTTGGGATTACCCTGATTTACGACCTTTAAGTGCTCTATGTGATGACAGGATCTCTACCTGAAAGCTCTTTAAGCAGAAATTAATTTATGCCTGACAGTGATTAAAGGAGAAAGTGAGAGGAGATGGAAATTAGCAAATCCATCTCTATTGCTGAGATCCCATTATGATTATAAGGAGAGGGGAAAATCAGCATTATGGGTGTCGGCTGCAATCTGGTACATTCATTTAGCAGCCCATCCTACCTGGGAAATGTCCTTGTATGGATGGATATGCCTGTCACACTGGCTTGGCCTGAGATGAATCAATTGTCTAGATGTTGGAATAGAGATGGAAGCCATTTGGCATGATATCAACTCCCATTTTGAGTTTAGTGCAAGAACCTGAGGCAGGGTCCATCAAGTAAAATCTGGTGGGAAAGCTGATCTTGCAGACCTCTTGCAGAGATGTTGGAATTCACACGGTCACAGAAATGGAGCTGCATTATTATGGCCAGGCAAAAAGATGGCCAAGGGACCATCTTGATATTGAGATATGGATCAGACCTTGAAGACAGAATCTGCTTTTCCTTTGACAGTCATGGTAACATATTTTTCTTGATATTTCAAGATGCATTATAGCAGTTAGGGTACAAGTTAGCAAGTAGTAAGTAAATTTGCTTACAAAGAAAAGTTGGACAACGTTTCAAATACTTAAAACTTTCAATCCAGTTTGTAGTGCAGATATGTCTCATCAAAGAAATCTTGAGAACATTGGAAAAGAAAAAATACTATTGACCTCAATAGATATGAAAACGTCCCATACAGTAGATATTTCAGTGCTTACACAAAGGTGATCATGCTGCTTTTTCCTAAGGCTGGTGGTAGCTGGAACCATCTTGTTGGAAATGGTTTTAGTGATTCCCTCTGAAAAACGGAAGAAGCGTTATTGCTGGCTGTGAGAAGAGTATTGATAAATACATTTATATATCCTTATAAATGTATTTATAAATAGCCTTCACCCAGTAGGCATGATTATTATATGCATCAAAGTGAAAAGAAGAAATTTGACTTAGCCGCAAATACCTGATTTGTACCACTGATGCTTAGGGATGCTCACACACCATGGTGTCACAACTGACCTCTGCCAGAAGGATCATGTCTTCATAATAAAGGATTTTCAGGCAAGACAGTAAGTCCCAGGGCTGCTAGAAGAAGATCAAGCTAAAGAATTTTGTGATCTTCTCTCTGCAAGTCTTCCTGAAAAACTTCTCACCTGAACCTTCAGGGCTAACTTGGGAACAATTTTTTCAAAGCACTGGATTGCTTTGAATAAGTCATGGTTCTTCTCTGTTGTTTCTAAAGAGTCAGGGGGAAAGTTCTTTTAATTTCTTTCCTTTTGGTGGGGATTAAACTTAATTTTGAACAGTAAACAGATATTGCAAAGCTTTAGGCAAAGACAGAATATGGTATACAATGAAAGTGGATTTTTCATTTAGTTGGAGGCTTGTGTGTCTGATACCATGTTGAATGGGGCGGGGGGAAGAGGGGGAGTGGCTCATTCTTTTTGCTATTCTTCCATAGCATGCCAACTCATTTCACAGCTCTCTTCCTGGCAAAATTTACTCGGGTTGTGAAAGACTTGGAAAGTGCAATGAAAAGCCATTTGGGAAGGGCCACAAGACCACTTGTTCCGTGTCTTCTTGCCAGTAGCTTGTGGTCACTGTTACTGCTGTTTATTTGTACTTTGCTGTAGATGCCAATTCCCAGTTGTGAACCAGAATCTCAGTAGAAAAGAACTAGTTAATAAAGGTCTCTGACCTCTTCAGCAGTTTCATACACCTGTAAAAATTTCTCCCAGCTCCAGAAGGAACAATAAAATCAATACTCGTTAATGTGGTGTAATATACTTCAATGGATATAATACACTAAACATTCAAAGGCCAATTCCTCATTCAGGTTCAGGTGCCAAAATGCCTGATTAAAACATTCTCTTCCATCCCCTTTTAAGATCCACAGTTTGGAAAGATGCCTCAGCACATCTCCAGCAATGATTTATCCTCCTGCTCTATTCAAGGAAACAAAGTGACTTCAGCTTCCTTGTTTAACGAAATAAAATAAAATCAGACACAAATCCAACCTGGCAGGATAAAAAAATATATGTACATATAAAGAGAGTTGTTCTTCTGCTTTAGAGCAGGAATATGAAATTATATTGTAAATTAAATTACAGAAAGGGAGAATGATATGAACTGAAAAAAAAGATTAGTTCCAAGGCTGAGTTTCAGTCATTGGCTTTCCTGGGTTTTACTGGGCCGATGAGTCGGGCTGAACTGCCCTCAGACAGGCACGGGGGTCTGGTGTCTCTTCCTTCTTCTATAATAAATAGGGCCAACGAAGAGGAGCACAAAAACAGGGGGAGGAGTAGAAATCTGTTTCAAATTGAAGCCTGAGAGAGCTTGAGAGTAATTACCATTTGCAGGAGGGATGTGAGGGGTTTGCCCAGAGACGCCCTTAAAAGTTGGGTTGTGGGAAAGGGGATGCTGAAAGACTATGACTGTGCTAGATGGGAGGAAAGAAGAATATTAACCATCTAGACAAGTTAATTAATATGAAATTGATAGGGAAGGGGCTGATCAAATTAATAGTCTGCATGGAGGAAGATTACCCAAATGCAGTTATAGAGGAGGGGATGGGTTAGAAGGCAGATATTAAGGTAATACATGGAGGGGCCCAAGTGAGCCTTCTGTAGACTTTTACTCCATCCACTGCTGTGCGGGGAGGGGGCAAGGGACACCTGGCAGACTGCTGTGTAGCAATGAAGGTATACTTTTAATAGATTCTTAGAAGCTGTATCTTATTTCTTTTAAATGCATGTTTGATTCAGTTGAACTTGAATTTCCCTATGGAACAAAGAGATTCCTATGAATGCTTGATACAGGACCTTAAATAGAAATACCTGCTTTTCAAGGTAGATGAGCTCCTCGTCAGAGATCTGCAGAGCTTTTAGCACCCTCTATGTTCTAGAAATCAGGCCAAACTCTTTCCTAGTGGAGCTGCCCGGATAGAAAAAGGAAGAAGTAGATAGGTAATATTTGAATGAATTCATTGGGGTGTGTTCATGTCTTAGAAAGAGATGCAAGGAACAGGCCGTCTTCCAGTGCTGGCTTCCGTCTTTCAGGCAGTTCACAGGGTTTATCTGAAGGTACAAATGGGCCAAGGTGCTGGTCTGAGTCGCAGCAAAGATTAGGGCTATGGAAAGCTGACAACCTTGTTCAGGTTTTCTTCCAGTGAAGAAGAAAATTTACTTTTTTTCAATTGTTCCTGTGCTGGAAAGCATCCTGTGTTTGTTCCAGACAGCAGAAACACCTGATCAGCTCTTCTGTATAGGATGCACCTAGGGCTTCAGCCATGGGAGAGAGAGATTGGATCCAGGTGGATATCTCTGCTTGGAAACCAGTCCTGGTTCCCTTCCATCCCTCTGCTAGCAGAGCAGATGGGGGAATCCTTTCCACAGACTTGATTAGCAGGAAAGTTTTGCCTCAGCTAGTCTTGAGTCTATACCCCTCATTCTTTGTTTCAGTCCTCGATGAAAGCTGATATCTGTCCAGAAACTAAATCATCCAGTCCCCTGCCGTTACCTTTGTGCTTCCTGGCTAGAGGCTCGACAGCAGTACAATAGGCTTAGAGGACTGCAGAACAGCCCAAGGGATGGGAAGAGGAGAGACGGCAACTTTTTCCCCAGGGATGTGTCAGGCAAAGGGGCTGGCGCTGTAGCTACATCCAGAAGAATAAAATGAAGGAAATAAATAAAGGAGGCACAGCGCGTCCTACAAACAAGAACATGTGTCTGCATTTATTAACATTTCCAACGCGGATTTAATTCTCAGCAAAGTGCTCCTGCCTACACGAAGCCCAGGCGTGTTGCAGGAAACCTTTCGTTAAGTTCCATACAAGCCATCTTTTTAGTGCGTCCTCCAGGGGAATCTTCAAACAGATTCTATAATTTCTCTGATAAATGGCTCTTTTGCAAAACACTATTTACATTCCAGCGTCAGAAAGGCTGGTGACTTTTCTTCCCCCCACCCTTTGCAACTGTCTCCTCCCAGTGACTTCAGGGAAGGATCTCTCACCCACTCAGGGGAGGTAATAAACCATCTGTAGGTTCTGTAAGGAAGGGGAAAGCTGATATGCTGGATTTCTCCTGGAAGAAATGCAGCTGTAGAAGAGTGGCAGTGTCTTAACTGGGAGCTTGCTGGATTCTTCTGGAAATAGGGAGACACACCAGTCTTGGAGACAAATCTGGGTGTTAGGATGCAGAGAATGTGTGTGTTTGTTTTTTCCTTGGCATTGCCACAGGTTTTCTGGGTGGCCTCAGGCAAGCCACTTAATCTCTTTGGGGTCCTGTTTCCATTGGTACACACAGGATGAAGACAGCGACTTTATTCCATTTGTTTGTCCTGTCTATTCTGATTATAGATCCCTGGGGGTAAGGATTGTCTCTCATTAAACAAAGCAGCCTGTACATGGGGATCCCGGCTTTGGTATGGCCTCTAGGCATACATAACAACAAAACAACAGCTGACAGCCCGTCTAGACAGTAAAATAATGTGCCAGAGAAACACAGCTTGGTCACTGCTTGCCTTTTTCTTTATTGCTCAACTGGGGCTTTTTGCTTTTACTGGTCACTTTATCTGCTGACCTGCGCTTAGGAGGGACAGAGCTCAGGATTATTTCAATCTTTACCCACCTGCCTGGAAACAGGAATTAAAAACCAGATCCTGACAGTTCTTCATATTCTTTCACTGCCCAACAGCAGTTGCTTGTGCAAGACTGTCAGGGTGCAGCCCAGGACCCCCTGGATGTGTGAGTTGTAACCGAGCCCTCAACAAAAAAAGACCGTAACAATGAAAGCAGTAGAAACAGGTAGACTTGTGTATATGAGGTTTTCCCCAGGTACTTCTAACATTCTTTGCCAACATTAAGTCTTTTTGTGCTCCTGTAATGTCCTATGGTCCGCATAGCATCAATGTACCTGGTTTACAGCTTCGATTAATTAAGCAATCTGAGGATGTCTTGAGATCCCAGTTGCCGCCAGTTCAGAGAGCTGGCTACGCGCCTGCATCGCCGCCTCCTTGGCTGTTCCTAAGGACAGGCTTACTTCAGGAATTCACAATAACCAGCATCTTCCCACAAAGCCTTTTAGCTCAAGTTTCAAATTTACATTTCCAGCCATCTGAACTGAGTTCCATTTACTAGCTAATGCTCTGAAATGAAGGTGAATCAATGTACCAGAAGACATTTGTTTGCTGCTTGCTCTTTTTTCCAGAAACTTAGAAGGCCAAGGCTTCAACTAGTATAAATCAGGCTCTGCAGATTTCAGCACTGATTTTCATCAGTTGATCCCATCCAAGAACATCTCAACTATTGTGTATTAGTAAATCCTCTCCTTCAGATTATTACTGTTCTTAAACCGTGTGAGTGAGGACAACACATCTTCCCCACACCAAAGGAAAATCTGCAATTACAGATGTAGGAAGCACTGGACTCTTGAGGATGGCATCACATCCCTGGCAGAATGTTGGTTTATTTTTAAATTGGTTCCTAAGGAAACCAAGTTTCCACAGTCATGTTCTCTGTCTCTTCGTCTGTCAGTCCTTCCCAAGCCCCTTTTACATAAATTAGGCAGTTTCAAGCACATTTTATGCAGTAGGAAAGAGTTATGAAACTCCAAGCTATTTTGTGGAGCTGGAAGTGAAAAGAGCCTGGAACTAGTGCTGCTCTTGACTGATGCACGGGTTCAGCAGTTACCAGCTCTGTCTGGCTGCGGTTTAGCTAATGAACCTGCTGCCTCCTGCCCTGGCAGTGCTTTGAAGTCAAGAAGAATTGCGGTCTTTCTGAGTCACTGGTGGGGAACCCAGGTTACTGGGCTACAGGAAGAAAAGAAAACTTGGCTTTCTTTCCACTGCTGCTGGAAAAACTTCTTTGTTTGATGGATCACAAAGGCGCTTAAAATCCTAACCAAGATTTGTGCTCAGGTATGGTAACTTCTGTCTTTTTCCCAAGTGCTTAGTACCCAAATGAGAGCTCAGCATGTGGGTTAAATGTTTCTCATGAGAAGATCCTGTTACACCAAGGCTCACAGTGTATGTTGTTCAGAGAAAGTTTCCAACAGAAGGGTATCTGATGGTCTTTGAGAGGCTATCAAATCACTCCCAACTGGAGAGAAACCAACTTAAAAAGAGAATTCAACCATTTTGTTTCAAAACAAGAGCTTTCAGCCCAGTTATGTTTCATGAAATATGATGGAAATGTTTAGCTTTAGTTCCAGTACAAAGAAACACCAGGTGTTTGGCACTCTGAAAGAAGCTGTGAAATTGAATTTGTGTTCTCTGAACTTCTTTACTAAACAGACTAGAGGGGAGGAAAGCAAGCAGGAACCTGGGCTAGCACTGGGGAGAGCTTTGAGCTGACAGGAGAAGGATGGGGCTGTGCAACTGCATCTGCTGCTACACATACTGCTGTACCAGCCCTGTCGCAGGGGTTGCCCTGGTACAGAGGGGACTGCAAGCCTTATCCGAATCTGCTAAATCAGAGCCTGCTCTGGATAGATTCTCTCCCCATCCCTGCAGCAAGTAGCCACTTTGAGAAACCTTCTCTTTCCCTTCTATTAGTCTCAGTTTGTTGCTTCCCTGACCAAACTGGAAGGTTGCATTAGCCATGAATGAACTCAGGACAGCTGTGCTCTTTCCCTTTCAGGTCAACTGCTTGTCCCTGGCGGGGAAAAGAAGTGGGGGATCATCCTGGCAGAAGGCAGAGCCTGATCATTATCTGTTAATGGGGAAGTCAATTAAAAGGCTGCCATTGCAGAATGCTTTCTGATGACTCTAATTATCCAATAATTGTATTATCTCATTCAGTGGTTCGGCACGGTGCAAGGCCCCACAAAATTATGTGGGTGCTTGAGTCTTTGGCAGGCACCTTGTTGCCTACAGCTGTTGGTGGGTCTCTGTGTGGCCCAATGGGGCTGGGCAGGCTTGGGGAGCCCTTTGTGCCAAGGGGGCTACATGGTAGTGAGCAGTGGCTATTCCTCCCAAAATTTTCCTCCCTCACAAAGCCACCAGCCAGTCCAAGGTGTCTGTGAGGCTGGAAGGGCTGGTCTGTGGCTGTCATCGCCGCTTGTATGTGAACTGCAAAACTGCCGCCCGAGCCCTGCCTTTGCTAGGCGGGTTTTAATTGGTATCTTTAGGGTCATTCCTCACACGGATGGTGATCGGAGCAGGAGACGACCTAAGAGCGCTGTCCTGCCCCACCCTGTGTATCCAAGACAAAAATAATGAGCTTCAAAATCTCGCTCCTGCTCTGTCCTGAGTTTGTCCGGCCTCAGCAGGGCTGGCTCCTGCTGGGGACCGAGTAATGCTAAGCTCCGCTGGTGCTGATAAAATGGGCAGATCTCTTCTGAGGTTGCTAGAGAGGCCTAAGCCTGCTCCCCATACATCATATGCTCTAACCAAAGTTGTGGCCGAGGAAGAAAACAGCTTCACCCCTGCCTTTTTAACCAGTAGTTCAGTAGTTGCAGCATCTTCCTGATACACAGAAGACTGAGTTTAGTTATTGCTTTTTCCTGTGGAAAGTTAAATAGTTCTCCTTCACCTCCTAGGATATGGTCCTACCAGGGCATAACAGCAAGGATAAGATTTTGCTTGCTTATTCAGGAAAAGAAAGGGGTGTCTAGCTTACAAGCCTGGCTGGCCTGAGAGTCCCGTAGCACTAATTTTGGCAGACTCGTGTTCAGTAGCAGCATGACAATAAAAGAACAAGGATATAGGTTGTATGTCCATGGTGATGAGAGCAGCTGTAGGAAAGGGGATGCAGCTTTTGGTTCTTGCTGCAAAGATTATTTTTAAAAAAAATATTAAATGCTCATGAAAGAAAATGTATAACCACCTTTGAGGTGGGATGCACCACCTAGCACTCCATTTCCAATGCTCTGGAGGAAAGGAATGACTCCTCCCCAGGCTTTTATTCAGGGGAAAGAAGGTACCTAAATCCATTTGAGTCTTCTGGGCTGTAAACCGTGAAGGGAGGGAGCTGTTTCCTTGCAGCTCAGGCTAAAGCTCTAGAGAGAATTGGGATTTGAAATCCACCTCCATGATGCTTATTATTTCCCAGCTAACGTGGCTATCAGCACTGTGTACTGCCCATTCTCAATCCCATTCCTGGCAGCTAATTCTTCCCAGATATTGTACAGGAAACCTACACAGCTACCGTGGTGCCCTGGACTCCATTGGCTTGCTGAAGTCCCTTTGTTCGTGCCAAACCATTAAACTGCGAACAAAACCAAGCTACTACCTGCAGTAGTAGTAATAATAGTCCTAATAATAACAGCAATGCCACCACCTTGATCTCCTGTGGCGACTTTTTGTGGGTAATTTCAGAACCTTCAATAAGTATTAAGAAGTTCTTAAAATGCTCTGTGAGACTGGTAGGAACGATTCTCTTCCTGCAGGTGTGAAAGTGGCAGAAAGAAGGTGTACTGGGCGGGAGCTGGGATGCAGGAGGTCTGGTTTCCTAGAGTCTTGCCTTTTCCCTTATTCTATCTCCCACATACTGCTGGCACCACGTTTGTCAAGTCCTTCATGCTGAAGTTTTATGATATGGATTTCTATTCCAATACTGTAAAAGAAAGTGGATTCCCGAGGAATATCCCTCTCTGTGGATCCTCGGTTGGTGGTATGCACATGCTCATAGGGAGGTTGCAAGAGAGCATGGCTGAGCTGCTTTGCAGCATCAGGGTGCAGCAAGGTCAAGCTGCGCTGAGGAAGCAGAGGCAGCCCAGCCGTGGTACCTTGCTGTTACACCTCCCCACAGCCCATCTCTTCCCAGACAACCTTGCTGTAAATTCCCTTCTAGTGGCCGCGTCAACCCTAACTTTGTATCTGTTAAACCTCAGGTAATTGCTTTTAGATGGGTGTAATTAAGAAACCATTAGTGTAAAGTTTCATTTCAGTTTATGCTTTGGTCTCCATTTGAGCAGAGAAATATGAAATTAAGGTATTAGCTCCTTTCAGAGAGATGAGTCATGAGCTAATAAGTTTCAAGAGCTGTTTCTCAGCTGTAATGATTCTGCTTTTTTCTTTCCAAATCTTCTTCTCCTCCTCCCAAATTCTTGCTTCTGGAGAATTCCTTTTTAAAAGAATAAAAGGGGGAAGGAGACTGAGTCAGAGTGAGGAATTGCTAATAAAATGACAGCCGGAGAGGCGCCAGCATTTTTGTGTGGAATTTCCCAAAAGCAGCCAGGGATGTGCGTGGTGATGGCACGTGGGCAGTGGCTGTGACACGTCCAGCATGCAGGGGACACATGACACACAACACACAGGGAAAACGGTGCTTTTGGCCAGGAAGGAGGGAAGCAATGAGCAGCCAAGACATCCAGGGGATCAACAGGGAAGATGCCTGAACTTTCCAAAGTGGAGTAGAGAGGAGAGATGTGAGTTTGTCCAGGAAAACTCACGGTATCTGGTGTGGGAGAGTCTGGCTGAGCTGCAGACCACAGCATTGCCCAGGGAGTGTGATGTCCCTGCAGGGCTGGAGCCAGCAAGCTCACAGTGGTGTGAGCACCAACCACCACCGCAGGGCTGAGGCAGGGAGGGTTTCTCCCATTGCTGCCCTCCTAGCCTGAGCCAGCAGCCCTTGGCCCAGCTCATCCCCGCAGTCTCAAGCCCTTTCAAGCTGAACAAATGCCTCCCCTTCCCCACTCTCCATTTGCTGAGTGCCTTATCCCTACTCTCCCCCACGGAGCATCATCTGGGTGCGTCAGTCTGGTGAGCGGCTCCAGCTGTGCCACGGCACCCGCCAGCCAGCCCCAGCTGGACAGATGTGCCCTGGCATGCGTGGCGAGCAGCTGAGACACCCGGAGGGGGACTTCCCTGCGAGCGGGGCCCTTCTCTGACAGCGCGGTGCTCAGCTCACAGCGGTAGCATTTCCAGAACTAAATCAGTGACAGTCAGAATTGTGTATACGGTTAATCATGGCTTAATTAATCACGTTCAGAGTGAAGGGTGCTGCATGCAAGGAAGGGAGAAGGGGGAAGAAGCGTCCTTAGTTTGAGACAGTGAAATGCTACTGATCATCAATAATGCATTGCAGTAATGTTCCTGTATGAATTGGAAATGCCAAGCAATCAAAGGCCATATGTATTTAGCTTAGATCCACATGATGTCCATGTATTTTTAATAGTGTGGCATCTTTGAAGTGTGTTTATGAAGCACAGCGTTCCTCTCCATAGCTGTGGAGGGAAGAAATTGCCCCTGGTTGGCAGGCACGCTCTTCCTCCCCTCTGCGGGCTGCTGTGAGGATGACTACATGCCTCTCCTGGCAGGAAGGAGTGGAGGAAGGCACACACTAAATCCCAGGCAGGGACATTCCTTCTTTCTGTCTAATAATAAAGTAGCTTGTTAGGTGTAAAATCAATAGTCTAGTGGGGAACGATGGATGAATTCTTAAACTAATCAATTCTCTATATTAATCTGATCTAATCTAACCTCTGTCTTCTGTTGGTTTGATCATTTCCACTATGGCTGTAGGATGGGCTTTGCACACCTGGTTTCCAGCTGGTAAGGAAATGGTAGACTGGGGATCAGAATATGAGTCTGGGAGCATTAATCTCCAGGTGAGTGTCCTGGGCTAGGCAGCTGAAGTTACACACTCTGAAACTGAAATAGGGAGGGAAAAACTGGAAAAAAGAAAAGTAAGTCACACGCTTGTTTAGCAGGGCTCTTAAAATGTTAGGACAGCTAACAAGGGAAGTGATGGGATGCTGAAGTCTTTTAATCAAAGCTAGAGGCCTTTTTTAAAAAGATGTATTCTCATTCAGATGGGAACTTCTGCAGTATTGCCAGCTCATGTCTTTAAAATTAAGACCCAGATGCTTTACATTTCAGGGAGAGCTTGAAAGTTTGGGATGAAACTGAAATTCACGTGATTCCTGCAGCTCTTTCTCTTTGTTTTGTGCTTCTAATGTAGCATTAGACTTCAGCTTGTAAGCATTGCTGGGGAAAATACTAACCTTTGCTAAGTTACAAGATATACGTGATTATAGTGGGATACTTTAAAATTTTCAGTGTTTCTGAAAGCATTTCTGCCAGCGTTTAAGGTGCAGGAAGGGTACAGATACCAGTGCATCCCAGCTGGTGATCCCCCCCAGCTCTGCTGCTACCTGGTGGCTCCAGCAGAAATGTGTGTTTTGTCAAAGCCAGAAAAGCTCCTGAAAGCTCCATATCCTTAATTCCAGAAGAGACTTTTGAGAACTTCAATAAAAATGACCCTGCTTGTTTTAAAGTATTGGTGGGAACTGTGCTCTCTCACCTCAATTGAGACGCTGGAGATACCTCCCTGTTTTTTTCCAGCTGCCTTAGACTGTGGCCCCTTGTCCTGCCTAGTCTTGCTGAAGGGATGGAAAAGGCACATATCCTCCAGACACTTCCGTGGAAGTGCTCCAGAACCCAACAAAAAATAAAGAAAGAAGATGGTAGAGGAGGGTGGGGAGAGGGCAAAGAAGGTGTGTTAATACAAAAGTAATTCTTCTATTTTGCGTTGTGAACCTGCTAAATTGCCTCTTGGGTTATGTAAGAGAAGTCGTCGTGTTGGCGTTGAAAGGGCAGCCTTGTACGGAGAGCTGGGGACACCACTTGAATTTTAAGCAGCCAGGCTGTGCTGGGGAGAGGGAGCGAGCAGGCCCCCATCCAAACCCATCTGTCCTGCTGCCTTCCCCTCCGTGTCGCAGGTGGGGTTTGGCACGTGAGCAAGGTCATTTCACGTACGGACCCGTGTCAGCCCGGCCAAGGCGGCTGCGCTTCTACTCTGCCTCCCCCTTCCCCTTCTCTCTCTCCTCTTCCCTCTGAATCACAAACACCCGTGCTGCTGGCACTACAGGAAAATTAACAAACAGCCTATAAATTTTACATGAGTTCCTGAGACCAGAGAGAAATTAATTTGATGTTGTCTTTTGATAAAGATGTAGCCCCCTTCCACTGACTTCAATTTGTTAGCTCCCCCCCCCGCCGCCACCACCCTTCACAAACACGTTTTCTTGAAGGTTGCAATTTGGTTCTTGTGATAATAGAAGTGCATAAATAAATAAATAACCCACTTCAAATAACCCTTAGCTTGTAAATAGGAACAGATAGAAGAACACCACCCTCAGAAGAACAAAAAAAAAAAAGAATCAAATCAAGTCAAATCACAGGCCAATTGCCTCTGGTTTGGATTAGCTGGATATATCCTGTGCACAAGCTTTGGCTGCTCCCATGCCAGCCCCCAAAGGCCTTGATTTTCTAGGCACAGCTTAGAGGGCATGAAGGATAGAGCAAACTCAATAATCTCTGGAAAAGCTGTTGCAGCTGGATTTGGAGAGAGGAGTACAAGCTGGAAAAGGAGGAAGCTCGAGGCCATCAGCAGGTAGTCATTCCGTGCACAGAAATGCTACCTGGGGCTTCATTTCTTTACTAAAGAGGCAAGTAGGGGGTGTTTAAATCAGTGTTGACATTTAGGAGTTTGGGAGGGAGGATGTGCAGAGAAAATTGAGGTGTACGATGAACCAGTTGCAACGCTCCAGTGGAAGCTCCCGTAAGCGTTTGTCCCTGAGCCTTATCCAGCCCCTTTGGCCATTTTGTTAATGGTGTCTTAGCGAAGCCCTTTCAGGTATTGTACAATCAATGGTTAGGACCATGTATTCTTCCAGGAGTTATCAGTGATTAGAACTAAGTTAAGAACTTTTTTTAAAAATACGTATTTGACAAAGAAGCTGAAAAAAGTGTTAAAGGGCAAAATCCACTTCAAATAATTTAGAGTTTGAAAATATATTTGAAGGAGAATTAAAGGAAAAGAAACAATTTTAAAAAAAGTCCAAACCCATGTTTAATCTGGAGTACTACATTAGCTTAAGAAATTACGTTCTCAAAGTTATTTAACCTCTTCACCTATTTTTCCTTTAAGCTGATTTTTAAAATGAAAATGCTGATATGAAACAAAGAAAAGCTTAGTATAAAAGACATTAAAAAAAAATCTTTTAACAAAGTTTTTGAATGTTTAAAGATTTCCAAAATCCTTTCTGCTCCCTTTTTTTAGTCCAAAACTCCTCACTAAATTTGATCCTAATTCACTATGATTTTCAGTTCTTTGAACCCCAGTGTTTCCATTAATGTTTCCATCATTTTTCAAAGTGTGCCCAGCTCGTGCCAAGGCCTTCTGTAGCAGAGAATCAGATGTATTCTGCCTCTGCTCTTGTAACATGCATCTACCTTCCACTAACAGATTTGCTTCTTTGCTCCCTGTTGTTTTTACGTGTCATTTATTTAGTCACTTTGCTAAACAGAGGGTCTCGTGTCTTCTGCCCTTACACTCGTCCTTTCTTTTTCCCGTGGTGTCTACATCATCTTTTTATAGTGCCAGGACTAATCCATAGATTGAGCTTTAAGGGACTCAGTCGTGGATGCTGGGGGTGGTGATGAACTTTGATTTCTCAGAAGACTTCTTCCAACTTTATCTACTGGGGTGGCAGAGGTTTCCATTCCAGAAGCTGACTCTCCAAATATTACACTCCTTGTATACCTTTCCTTTCCTCTATAGACAGCAACATAACTGCTGCAAATTAGGTTTTATATATATTTTTAGGAGCAGAGTTTAAAGGCCACTTTGCAAGGCAAAAAAGATAAGAGTATGTAACAGAAACGTGTGGCATCTGACTCCCTCTTGGAGACTTTGCTTTGATTTTTCTTGAATTGTTTTTTGTCTGAATTTTTAATATAAAGGGTTAGGCAGCTTGTCAGTCTTTATGTATGGAAAACATAATGCTCTTTGATGTTCTCAGTTACTGTGTCATGTTTACGTGCTCTGACAGTCTTTGAACTGCGGCTCACTGCAGACAATGGGAAGGAATCCTCAGAGGAGTGGAAAGGATTTTTGAAAAAGCTAGTCCAGAAACAGCAGCATTTCGCCAACATCCACACTGGTGTCCAGTGCCTTCAAAACAAGAGAATATTTCACTGACAAAGCCGTGTGACTGAGCCCAAGGTGTGTGATATCACTCTGTGCTGTGTCAACACTTCAAGGGTTTTAGGAAGTATTAGAGCTATTCAGAAGCTTCCAACAATTTGATGCAAAGAAAGACAAACTTCTGGAGCTTTGCAAAATTATTGTCAGTTATTTAAAAATAAAACAAAATTCAATGAAAAAGAAAATCCATATTTTGCACTGATCACAATGACAGGAACTGCTAGTAAAGTAAATACATCCCTTCTGTAAGGGTTTTTGTAGGGAACCAAGAACACAAAAGTGACAGGCGGCTGTTGCAAGGAAATTAGGTATGAACACGCCCAGACCTATTCCAGCTGAATACTAAATAAACACCTGAGATCCCTGATGGTGCCGCCCAGGAGCTCTCCTCTTTACTCCTGATCAGCACAGTGACACTTAAAAAGAAAAATCACAGTGCAGTGTAGATCACTTTGCATGGCTTAGCGCATTATTTAATGAGCTTCAGGGCACAATGCAAAGTGTATTAGTTCATGCAGGTCTTTCATTAAAAACTGCAGCCAGACCTTTTATTTAGTCATTTAAATGGGCAGCTTCTCTTCAGAGGTCCTTTTAAGGCTCTTTTTTTAAGAAATGCCCAGCTTCGGCTGCAAAGCAAATGTATTAAAACACACATTATGTCGTTATTTCAGTAACAGAAACAGCTAAAAAACTCCTACCACCACAGCCGTGGCCCCGTCATGCTGGATGCCATAAACAGGGAGCAGCAAGAGGGATCAAAGCAATCCATTCTGCCTGCACGGGCAGCTGCACTGGGATGATGGGCAGCCCAGCAGAGGTGAACGCCCAGCAGGACCACTAGGGCTGCTGCCCTGCTCCCCTCAGCGTGGGCAGCTGGGTGTGGTTACATAGCCACGCCGACATACGGCACACGTGAAATTTGTCTTTTCTTCCACTTATTGTGCATTTGGGATTCTGCAAACACACAGGGTCTTCGCCCCTCAGAGCAACCCTGACCTCATTGATTTTGGAGACATGTGAAAGGAAAATTTTGTTCTAATCCCTGGTGTGGCCAGCAGTCTTGCCTTCCTCTCCATCCCCATCCTTGCCATCTCCCCCGGGGTAACCCACTCTTCATAGCGTGGGACAGAGTCTGCCAGGTCCAGCTCAAAAGCCAATTTGGAAGCCTGGCAGGGGGACTACACAGTCAATTCCATTTTCTTCTCCTTCTTCTGAGCACGAAACCTAACAGACCCCTTCAGAAAAGACTCCCTGTCACAGGAAAGGGCTCCTTTGTATGCGAGTTGCAGCGTCTATTTTTCAAGATAACCTTTATTTCATGTACTGAGTGTTAGCTTTGCTGAAAAAGAGAAAAGCTGAGATAACTCCTTCACCTGTGGAACATTATTACGCTTTCTGGAAAAAAGAAGAATGAGTTGTTCTGGTGCATGATAATGGAGGTGGAACGAATCAGGCAGAAGCAGGTACTGAATTGCACCTCTCCTTCTTTCTCCCCACCTGTCTATCTTTGCAATCTCACTCTTTTCTCTGTCTGTCTTCCCGTCTCCAACACAGGCTGATTTTTCTCTCTCCCTTCTCTCATTACCTCCAAATTCTCAATTCTTCTTATGCACAACATCCTCTGGGACCCATCAGCAAAACCCCTGACCAACAGCTCTATTATTTGTGCTTGCTGTTGAGGTGGTGTCTGGACACCTGCCCTGCTATGCTTGGTGCTGCACAACCAAAGCACAAAGTACTGACTTCTGCAGCGAAGTGTTTCAAGTCTAAAATTTTGTGGTTTGCATTTGTCTGCAAATCAGTCCGTGGAACATTTTTCCCCTAGGAAAAGGCTGATCTTTAGGTAAGAGGTAAAAATGTGAATGCTTCATTGGCGTACTCTAATTCCAATGACATTTCAAAGGCAAAATATTGAATCAATTTGAAATCAAAATGGATTTTAAATTTTTTATTATTTCAGCTGTTTCCTGCTCCATTTCCCACTTGTTTTCTGTTCTATATTTGAATCTTAATTTTATTCTCTTACATATCTATATACCATCCAGTATTGCACTACTAAACTATGTTTCAATAATATCAAAATGAAGCATTTCAGTAGATGGTGGCATAATTTCTGAAGATAGATATTTCAAAAATCATATTTTCTCATTTGGTCCTGAGACATAAACAAATGTTTAGTTGCTAGATTTCTCTGGAGGCAGAATGCCTGTTTTCTCACCAACTTTAATGATGAGCTCTAAGAAATCCTGAGTTTGATCAGACGGAACAAGGCACATTCAAAAGTATCTTCTGAATTGGATGCTGATATTGCTGCCTGACAGTGATGTATGGAAGAGATTCCCCCTGTCCCTTGGCATACCCCATCCTCCTCGTGAAAACGTGAATCATGCTTTCCCCTGCTCCCAGCTGCCTGGTTAATGCCTTATTCGACAAATTATTTCAGTGGAGGAAAGAGGTTGGTTGCCACAACTAGAACAGGCAGAAAACCTGACTGGACACCAGCCTTTTTATGTACCCCAGTCCTTGGTATCCCCAGTGGGAAGCCATCAGTTCAGGCACATGGGAGGTGCCATGGACTCCTGCATACACCTTGAAGGGAAGGAGGACATCCCAGATGGGATTAGAACCTTAAATGAAAACCAGAAATAAAATTAATGGTCTGGGAAGAGCATCTTAGCAGTCATTTATCCTATTGCTCTGGAGCAGGGCTGCGGTGGGTTGTGGGAAGCCTGGCTGGCTTTACGCTCTAATCGTGGCAATGTGTGTTTGCAGAGCTGGCAATTTCACATCGACTGGATCCTACTGGCAGGGGAAAGGTTCTGCAGTGTGTGCATCAGTGAGCTCTGTGCAGATAAAATGGCTCTGAAGGTTGCTACACAGAGTCCGTGCTGCACCATAAATTACAGGGTAGTTATTTCTTAGTTATTTAGCAGTTACAGTGTAATTAGTTCCACTTAATGTCAACTTTTGTCAATACGTCTTCCATTAGCCAGAAAATTACAGCTGGGTTTTGAAGCAACGGCGATACATGAGCTTCTTGGAGCTTGGACTCAGAGAGAGGAGGAGATGTGCTGTGGGGAGGGGATAGGGCTGTTATGTGAATTCCAAGCCTGTCTCGGCTCTTCTGCGTTCCTACAAGCTTGCGCATACTCACATGTACACATATACAAAACACATGTCTCTACTCCAGGATCAATATTCCAGCCCAGACTGCAGAGAGGAATCAAAACAGGTCCCTGGAGAAGTTTGCTTTGGCTGCTCAGAAACAAACAGACAAACAAACAAGCAAATAAAACCCAAGAGCTGCCTTGAGATAGCATTTTTTGTCTATATTTTGCAGAAGAGACTAATTAAGTAGTATGCCTTAGATTTTGGGGATCCCAGCTTTCATTCAAAGAGGATGTGATTTCCAGTCTGCAGCTTCTTTGTTCTTGGTCATCCCAGGAAGTCCCTCTGCCTGTTTGGTTTTTTCCCTTTTCTTTTTTTTTCTTTTCTTTTTTTTTTTTTTCCTCTTCTCTTTCTTTCAAAACTATATACATCATTAGAAGAGTGACGTTTCTGGGTTTTGGCATTGCTTTGAACAGGGCCAGGATTTTAGCCCCTAGGCCAAAACTGGTGAAAATCAGGGGACTAGGCTTTGGGAGAAATATCTTCCTGTGTCCTGATTCTTTGGATGGTGAAGGATAAGGTGAGATGGCTTTAAGGGTGCTATCCTTCTCCCTAGAGCCCCTCACTTTATGGCATCACTAGCCTTTGGGAGCAGTTTTAGTGTGAAAGATCCTGCTGCGTTTCAAAACCATGTGAAAGCAGATTGCACAATCTGACTATTGACTGAGGTACTAATGATGGAATGATTAGGAAATTGCAAAATAAATTCTTTAAAGATTACTTTGTAATGGAGCCGATCCAACTAATTCTTTCTTTGTTTGTGCCACAGACCGGGTCTAGGTAAACGCCTAGAAGTAGAAAAGAGTCAGCATGGGTCCAAATTTTTTTTTAATATATATAGCTTTCATAATTCCAGCCTCCAATACTCCCCTCCATATAATTTTCCTCTTTGAGTATGCTGTGTTGATTTCACACAGGGCCCTGCATATGCTAAAACTGGTCCTTGAAGAAGAATTAAATATTCAGTTCAGGAAAAAATACCAGGCAGAAAGAATATAATGGTGATGTTGGTATTAATACATCCTCCAAACATATAATGAAGTTCCTTCAGTTGTTTTGCACCCCTCTGTGTCCACCAGGAGGCCAGAGACAATGGAGCTCCTCCTGCTATTATAAAATAAATAATACCAACAACAGCAATAAACATTTGCACCGCAGAATTTTTCCAGACAAATGTGAATTTCAAAATTAATATGCATGGCTGTTCAGTGGTGATTGCAACTTTCTCCTATTATGAATAATATGACCAGAGGCATATGACTCAACTCACCCTTTACAGTTGAGACATTGAGACCAACTAAAACCTCTTTTGCAAAATCCTTGGATATTTTATGTATACATATAAATATATAAAAATCCTCAACTATGCTTGAATAATGAAGGACTGTAAGAAAAACTCATGATCTGAGGAGTACCATGAGCAAAAATAGAAGATAAACTCCTCTGATAAATAATGTATCGTAAACTACTTACTCAGATGAGTCCATTCCACCTTGCACAGGTCTACATCCATATGGAGTATTCCTCCTCTCTGTGGGCAACCACTTCCCAAAAACACTGAATGAAATCTGTGCGGATATTTGTGTCTCTTTCTTTTGAATATTTCAGACCATGGTAGATAATTCTGCCCCACCAAACTCCTTTGCCTTAGTCACTCAGGGAGAAAATAACTGGCTGTGTAAATGCTTGGATGCACCATATCCTAAAATATTGTAGAATCAGCAGGGATTGGAACCTGTGGTATTTTGACTTATTGGAGAAATGTCAGCTGGAGATCAGCATGGAGGTTAGTTACTCTTATCCTCATGTGGACTAAGATTTATCTTGAGCACATAAATGAAGCAAGATGGTGCGTTGCCTGGTTCTAGGGTTGTGGCTTGTTGCTCTAGCAGAAGTCAAAGATTGGGAAGGAGAGCTGAGAGTGATCTCTTTAGCAGCATCTTTAGAGTCTGCCACGTTTGATACTGCTCATGTCCGCCAAACCAGCTCCTAAGGCTCACTTGAGATGTCCATGGTCCGCTCAACATTTGCCATGAGGCCAAGGCTGCCATGAGGTGTCCTGCTGGGAGTGAGAACTGCAAGAAGGTGGCAGTGTCACCCAGATCCTGCCCTTGCATTCTACCACCCCTGGGACTTAGTTTCTCTAAACTACATTTCCCATTTCTACTCTCTTTTCCTGAGTAAACATGCTTATTGCCTGTGTGGGAGATGATTATTATGGGTTATCACCATTTCCTCTGTGAAGAAACCTGCTGCCTACACTGCTTCCTCTCACTGACTTCTGCTTTATTATATTTCCCTGGGATGAAGCCTGACTGTCTATCAGCACTGCCCCAGCCTCCTGCCACCCCAGCCGAAGCAGATACAGATCTCTGCCAGCCAAGGAGCAGGAGAGGAGGAGGATTAAGGGAGTGGGGAAGTTAAGATAAGCACTTTGACAAGTGTTAACACAGAAAGAAGAAGCCATAACAAACTTTACTGGGCCCAGAATAATTTCTACCTCTGGGCAGAGGCTGAAAGGTCCTCAGTGACGTCAACAGAGAGTTTCTAATGGTTTCAAGTGTTCGTTATCTCATTTTGCCTCTCTCCTACACAAGCCCATGCCTACTGACACTGAACCTACATCTAAGCTCTGCTGTTCCAAATCTGGAAGGTGTTGGCTGAGGAAGGGGAGGATGTACTGAGTCATGATCTCCATGCTGCATCCATAACTTCTGGGGCTCAGTGGTGGAAACAAAAATGAGCTACCACCTACAAAAGCCTTGTGACAGAGACTGCGGAGTCATAGCCCAGGTTGGTGGGATGTGAAACACCTCACAGCCTCCCCGTTCCCTGGAGCTGAATTCTAGCTGTAAGGGATTGGAAGTCAGTCCAGTGGAAACTGGCATGTCTCAGTGGGTCAGTAGGGAAACTGCTGAGGTGGGTCTTCCAGGGTTACTCAGAAACACATTTGGGTGCACCTACATGCATGGCCTCAGCAAATTCAGTGGCTGCTGTTTTGACAAACATGCAACTGAGTAAGTTTTGCAGGCGGACCAAGTAGGAAGGCTCTGGTAACTGCCACTCGCTATTGGCGCTCTAATTTGGGACTCTGGGAAGTGTGGAAAAGACCTGCTGCTTCTGCTTGTATAAGAAGAATAGAATAAGGGTGAGAGAAAGAGGGGATGAGGTAGGAGAGAGCAAGACGCAGTAGAGAACATCAGCAAAAAGAGGGAGCGGGGAGTGTGTGTTCTCAAAAAATCAACAATACGCATAGAAAAGGGAATTACCCAGGGGAGCGGAGTGTGTGTGTGGAGCTGTGAGAAATGTTATGGAAGAAAGATATTAAGGCGAAGCAACTGATATTTGAAATGTTATTTGAAGAGAAGTTTTAATCTGATAGGTCGCAGACAGAATTAATGGATTTTCAATGAGTTGCACAAGCTTTGGGACAGTGCTGGGAACAAAGCGAAAGGTCTGCTGCTGGAGGTCACTGCCACATCCCTGGCACAGAGCAAGCCGTCAGAGAAGAAATCAAAAAAGCAATTGAGATATCAGCTCTGGTAAATTCCTCAGAGATGAGGGAGAGTTTTAAAAACAAAACCAAACTACAACTCCCATATCTACTTCCCTTTTAATTACCCAAGAGTTCAGTTTGGATGGCTAGAATCAGGGATGGGTCTGTAAGCAAAGAAAAACAGGTAACAATGAGGCATCTTTCAAGGCCTTGAGCATATGAATGGATAACAGACCGGCTGTGCCAGACAGAGACCTGCACTTGTACATCGGCACGTGCGTGGGAGGGACTGGCTGGGTGGGCAGGAGCATCAGCAGGTGAAAAACTGATCACAATCGAAAGCCTGCTTGGCAAAGTGCATTGTGAACCACCGTGTCTCCCATTCACCTGGGTGGCCTGCATGACTCAGTAGTCCCTCTGGAAAGCAGGAGACCTCATTTTGAAGACATTGCTATTGAAGAGCAATGGAAGGGAAAAGTGAAAGAGTGAGTGGAGCCAAGGAAAGGGAAGGAGGGAACATTGTGTTCACATGACAGAGCAGGAATATCCTTATTCAGATAAACACCAGTTTC
Organism: Leptosomus discolor; assembly: GCF_034619465.1. Lineage (NCBI taxonomy): Eukaryota > Metazoa > Chordata > Aves > Leptosomiformes > Leptosomidae > Leptosomus > Leptosomus discolor. The sequence goes on from NC_141409.1 coordinate 6,312,481, forward strand.
TTGGGGATGATCAAAACTCCCCGGGCCATCTGGAAATTTATCAGCTCTGTAGCTTTTTTTTTTTTTTTTCTTATCTGCTTTATTCTATCTTGCTTTCCCCTTATTCTTCTTTTCTTTTTCTTGTTCTATTCCTGTTATGTGATCAGAGGCTGCAGGTCTCTTGTGTTTCCCAGAATCCCAGTTAAGATGATCTTGGCATCTGGAAGGCAGGGGTCATGAAGTCAATGAAACAGCAAGTCAAATCATCCATATTATTTAAATCTTTCTGGGAAGTGCAGACTATTGGGGTTTGTAATTCTGTTTTTCACCCCCAAAATTTCCTTTCACCTAGGGAAATAGAGCTTGGGTCAAAACACTGCAAAGAAAATTATTGTATTTTTTGCTTCTGTTTTTTGGAGTCAGACAGCTGGATGGAATCAGGAGACTCTGTGAAGTTCCTAGTGAACAGCAAAGCTGCAGCATGAGGTCCAAGACTTTCAGAAAAGAAAAACTCTGCAGGGAAAGAGTTATTTAAGAAAAGCTCCAACAACAAAGTCTTCAACTGGTATTTGCAATCATCCATGAGACAGAAATGCATCCAAAACCAGGCTTCCCTATTTCTTAATACTTGTTTCATATATTGATGCTATCAGTAGTATTGTTTATAACCAATTATCAAGAGAAATGTCTCTCAGCAGCAGGTTGCATTCTTCATTACATCTGTTTCAGTATCAAAACACTACAAGAATTCTTCTGAGACTGCATTTCTCCCAGTGTATTATGGAAATGCAGTACACCTTTTAAGCAGGAGGGATATCTCTGTTTAGGCTGCAGACTTCAAAATTTCTTCTGTTCAAAATGCTGTATTATAACCTGAATGAAACAAGAGATAAAACTCCATCTGATGCCATGGTTTCAGGAATTGGCAGATAATTAATTTCTAAAAGTTCAGACTGAGTAATGCATTTTCTTTGTGTTTTGATGTTTTATCCATTTCCTTATAAACTGAACTTCCCTGCCTCCCTACCACTTAACAAACTTAAACCATGCATGTCTGGAAGAGGATGGCATTAGAAATAAAATACTCCACTGGGAACATCTTCACTCCTCTGCCGTCTCCAGCTGTGATCAGTTTTGTTCAGGATATTCAGTCACTGTCTTTGGGTCTAGAGTTAGGAAGGCAAGATCCACAGAGGTTCAATGAAAGGTCCAGCTGACTAGTCAGAGCTGCCAGTCACTGTCCTGCCCTTGGGAGTGGGAAAAGTCAGAGGAGGACCACTGCCTCTCAGCAGTGACTTGCCCAAATGAGACTATGCATTTTTCAGGCTTGTCATTTATACCTAAAGGGGGAAATAGACAGTGACTCAACCGTCAGCATTCACAGTAGTCATCTAAAGTGTCTTCTTCCTTTAGAGTCCATAAAAATACAGGCCACTCCAGTGAACAACTTGGAAGCCAAAGAAATGCTATCTTTATTGAACTTCAGTTGCGGTATGAGCACTAATTCTAACATGCGTCTGGTCCTTGGTTTCTCATACGCATAAACCAAACTCCCCTTTTCCCCCACCTTTTCAAATCAGAGTATACGTTCTTTCGAGGCAGGAATCTCATCTTTCATTTTGCCAGTGTGCAGCATCGTAACGCATTTACGTCGTAGCTGGGCCAAAAAGAGAGTCTCTCCGTATAAATGACCAATACCAATAAGCTCTAATCACATTACAGTAATAAAAGGAAAAGATGAAGCTTAAGTTTAGAAGCAGGACTTAGATTTTCCTGCCCAAACAAACTACTAGATTTAATGATGCAGAGTGTGCAAGAGTTACTTATACATCATCCCATCAGGAAAAGCTTCACTCTGCTCCTCTGCTGCTTGTTCCTGTCTCAGTGAGGGGATTGAATTAAGTAATGGAGGAAGGTGGATCTGTTCTGCAATGCAAAGAATGTGTGAAGCCAAAAATCAGGTAATAATAGTATCTCCCATTCCTGAATCTTCTCAGAAAAACATTTACAAGTAGCTTCTTTGGAGCAGTAAAGATTTTTCTCTTTTCCTTCTTTTTTTTTCCTTTACTACAGTGAAATCTTTAACAAATAATCATTTTACACTGTACAGTTCATCAATAAAAGCAATAACACCAGGTTATGTAATAAATTAAATATGATGTGTAGTTGAAAGTAATCGTGCTTTCAGGCATCAGCTTCTTGTCACATTAAGGGCTCTGGCAAACAGGTTTAATATTCGTAGAATGAACAGAATTATTGACAAGCAGAGGAGGAACTAGACAGCAAGTGAGCATCATATTAATTTTTCAGAGGCTGATATTGCTTTTCCTGCTGACATCACAACAAACTTTCAGGGCTGGCTTTTGCAGTAGAATGTTTTGGTAGTGGTAGTGGTGGCTTGTGGTTTTTTGTTCTTTTTTCTCCGCCATTCTGTTAAGTCTAAGCCTTTTGGAAGGGAGAAGGAAAGAGGGAGAAAATAGTGGTGGATCACGGAGTAAGAGTAGCTTTACCTTAGGGTTTATTCTCCTACGTAGCTCAATTAGAGGTTAACTCAGATTAACTCCAGTTCTACCTTTCACTATATCAAGGGGCATCTTTTATTCTTTTGAAAAATGGTCTATAATCCCTATCACACTTCTAGAATATACAAGGATTTAGGGACTTCCCACTGCCCCTTGGCTTAGAGACAGTCTGATGGTTGAAATAGTGGAGATCCTTTAGGACAGAGTTTCTCAGTATGGACAATTAAATTCAAGACAGAGTTACGAAGAGCAGCCAGCTGCATTATCTGGGCTTCCTGATATTCAGAACTTCCAGGGGGGTCACATAAGAATAGAAATCGAAAAACCAAACTTTCTGAGGTCCAAGTGGTCCAGTTTCCTGGAGATGAGTGTAGGAGTGTGGAAAGTGGTGACAATTCACCTTTTTACCTAAGAATTTCCAAAGTGCTACAAACACCGATGAAGAAAAAAAAAAAGTGTGAATGGCCACTCTGAGGCATGTGTTTTGTCTGAGGCAGAAGTAAAAATAGCCACTGACATTTTTCTTGTCTCATATTTGAGCCCTAACCACCACACCCTTCCTCTGTATGTCTCATGCAATTTGTCACCTAAGAAAGGTGAAAAAAAAAGGTGTTAAATAAAATGACTAGTGTGTCTTTCTGTTGATGGGATGCGCAGAGGCAGAGGAGAAGGTTTCTGCAGTGTGGCGGTCAGTGACTACTCAGATCAGAGATGTCTGATAGAAGTTGTCATTGGAGATGCTCACAAAGAGCATCTGTCCTTATATTTCTGCATCCCTAGGAGAAACACTGCCCAAAGCAACTCCCTGGACTGCCTTTAATATTGTGGGTGGGATGGACTTGACCTTGCATTCCTCATTTCCAAGGTGATGGGATATCTAATCTTGCATGCAATTAAATGCAAGAATCCTTCAGGAGGCAGTTTCGGAATACTCTCCCTCATCTACATCAGGGTGGTCAACTCTTTGCTTTTAAGTATTTTTCACAACCCCAGGAACATGGGAATGAGAAAAATGGGAAGCAGGTGAGGCAAAAGACAGCTCTGAGCTGGTCAGTGATGCTTTCATGGGCTCTGTTCAACCCTGTCTTTCTCCTCTCTTACCCCTATCCAAAGCTTTGAGGGTGTCAATACAGTTGGCAAGGCAGGCAGTGCTGCAATGGTCTGGGCATGCTTTTGGCAGCATTGTCATTTGATTGGCCTGAAACCAGTTATTTTAGAAGGGGGTTGTTTTTCAGGCCCCATCAAATAACACTCAGGTCAGGTTTGTTGGTCACAGTGAGCTTTCATAGGCTGACCTTGGCACGTGTGGCCAAATTTTCAGTAATGACCTTGAGTCTCTGCAAAAATCCATCACCACTGAAGATGGCCCTGGCCATAGCTTCCTTTCAGCTGTGAAATGTGCCAGCTACCTTATTCCAAAATGCCCCAGAATGACCTCATTTCTCCAAATAAATGTCGGAGTATGAGAGAGACAGAGAGGAGTGGGGAGAGAGCAGAGCTGTTTGTCTTAATCAGAATCAGGCCCTGCCTCCCCATCCACTCGAACAGATGATATCAAATCAGAACTCTGATAAGAGCAGGATTTTCTCTTTCAATGAAAGGTGATGGGAATTGTGAGCTCCAGTTCTCCTCTGTTTTACTAAGAAGCTGGTAAACAAATGGATGTTGCCAGGATCAAAATTTACCTGTGTGATCTTCCTTACTGCTGTCCTGGGGTTTGTTTTAAGGATTTTTGTATCTAATGGTACCCTGACAGAGTGAAGTGAAAAAATATAACTGAGTCGGATGGTCTCAAGAGCCCTTTCTTCTTATGAATGAGTTCTTCTGTTTTACCCCCTCCATGCAGAAAATAAACCAGGAGTAAGAGATGTTAAAGCACCAAAAAGGAATTAAATAGCTGGAGGTCTGGGACAACAGTGTAAGAAAAAGTTATGAGGGAAGTGTCAACATAGGACCACCCTTTCAGTAATGAGCTGTTTTACAAAATGTGGAAAATGTTAGAATTTCAAGCATCACCTGTGTGTCCCAATGGTGTATTAGCCACCTTGGAAAATGTTGTTAGAGGCAAGTAACAGAATAAACACAGGAGAAGCGTGAAGCCATTTTTATCTGAGGGAGAACCTATCTGCAAAGAGCTGAAGGGTTGAAAGAGGGATCCAGGCAATGACTCCAGCATCCAGGATGGGGACTTGTGCTCACATACAGGCCATTTCCTAAGAGACAGTGGGAAGGAAATTTCCTACCCTTACAGTGCGAGAAGGCAGAGAGAAAGCTGTTGAACCTGTGGGGCTATCACAGCAGAGCAAAGGCTAGTAGCTTCAAAAGACCTCAGTACTCAGAACAGGCTCGAAAGAGTCAAAATAATAGCTGCAGGAAGCATCTTTAAAATCCAGTCTGAAATATTAATAATGAGAATTGTAAATAAGGTCTTTGAATTGCTTTGGATGACACCCTGTTCCAAGAGCACCTGTCTCCCTCCCTGCATGAGTGCCAGTGGGACAAAGTCAAAAAATTGAATTGTCATAGGTGAAAAGTGGAGAATTTTTAAAATTTTTAACCAAGATCTTTCAAAGCTGGTGGTTATACCTGCCTTTAAATCTTCTCTGATTTTCATCAATGCACTATCTAAGCATTTTGCTGTCTTTTTCATGGGAGTTGAGGAAATCCTGCCATCCCCATCACCTGTGGTGCAGAGAGAGGGAAACATGCAAAGAAATATGTGTATGGCTGTCAGGCTCTGAAGTGCATCTGAGAATCCCACTAGGTGCTTAACTGCCTATAAAAAACTGAGACCATTTGATTCCCCCAGAAGCCAGTAGAAGATCAAGAAGATGCACATGGGTTCCAAATAGTCACTGGGCATCCTCTTAATCTAAGATGTCTTTTCTCTGACTGCTGAAAGGAAAGGAGATACAGTATTTGTCTTATAGTGATTAGAATTAGAAATGGATTTGTTAAAGCAAAACAAAACAAAGTACAGTCCTTTGTGTTAAATCTTGCACAAGTGATACTCCTGGGTTTCTTCCAGATGTGGATATATTATTGTTAAAATAAAGTAATATTTATTTTTATCCTCACACTTTGACTTTTCTATTTAACCAAGTTGCTATTTTTGAGTTGAAAGCATGCACACAAAAAATGCAAATCCCAAATTTCAAAGGCACCTTCCACTTGGAATTGGATCTATTTTTGTCCCTGTGACTGTCTTGCACAGCTCTAATTGTCATGCCCTGCTCTGAAATCCACAGTACACTCCTCTCGCCAGCATATTTTTGGATTATTGCTCATTGTGATCAGCCTTTTGTGTTCCTTTTGATATGGGCCAAATTTGACATGAGGTGCTGAGTCATGCATAATGTGGATCTTATTTGTGTCTCAAAGAAATCTTCCTTTTTCTATTTCCCTGTACCTGGGCCAACACCTGGCACAGTCTCCCCCATTTCCCAGACAGACAAGGGAAAAAGCACCTGAAACACATCAAAGTGCTGAGCAGCTCAAAACAATTCATTTAATTGTTATTACAAAATGTCATAGGGAGTGCCAGCTTTGTATTGTAGTTTCTGTGCTCATTTGTTTTGTCAAAAAAACTGAGCACTGAAAAAGTCCCAAAGAAAGAAAAGAAAAGAAAAAGGAGAAAGAAAAGGAGAAAGAAAAGGAGAAAGAAAAGGAGAAAGAAAAGGAGAAAGAAAAGGAGAAAGAGAAAGGGATCTTCTTTTGAAACTGAGGTGTATGGACTTGAGGATGAAATACTTAATTTCTGCACACCGAAAATACAGTCACACCTGAGTGGGGATTTGATGCAAAAAAAAAAAAAAACCCTGGGAAATGATGATTAATTTTCTAAAGGCAAATTAAGTATTGTAAGTACTTTTAGGGACTGATGGTGAGGGAGAAGGGCGCTTGATGTAATGGGGTGGAAAATCCAAATAATCCCATCTCTGCTGTAGGACTCAGTGTTTTGTGGAGTGCTTTCCCTACATCCTTGCTCTGGCACTACTGGCTGCCTGCATGACCATGGCCAGGTTTCCTCACAGTGAGGGTCCCTGCCTAGCAGCTACCAAGGCTGGTCAAAAAAGTTTCACATCTTATATGTGAATGGATCTTTTTAAGTCTCCTTCAGCTGAGATGATTTGGGGAATCACTATTTTTCCCTCTCTTTTAGCTTCTTATCTGGTCAACACTTAACATACATAAGCACCATTTGATATTTTCTCAAGAGAAGGGTTGTATTTTAACCAGGTAATGCAGAAAAAAGATGCAATAGTGGGGGTAGAATCTGCAACAGTCTCCGCAATAGCATCCTACATGTGAGGTGTCCTCCCATTCTCTGAATGGCCTCTGTGAAAAGCTCTTCTCATCCTGTATTTTGGGATGTTGAATGCAAAGTACCTGATATTGGTGCCGCTGCTTTGTGCTCCAGCTCCTCACCCAGAAAATTTCCCTGACTTTCATGCATAGGTGCGTTGAGATAGGTGAACCAAGCAGGGGCTCCAGCCCTGCTCTTTAACCCAGAAGTCAGGCTGCCCAGTGAATTCATGCAGAACAAGCTCCAGTGGATTTTTCTTTGCTGTTTGTGCTGACCAGCTGCTTCACAAACTGTTGGGTTATTTTAGTTCTGTTGCCATAATCATTTGGCTCCCTTGGTGCTATCTGTCACCTGCAGATGAAAATGGAAAGCCTTGAAAATCAGGTGACAACAATCCAGCATGTCCAGGAATGTGTATGTGTGTGTGAGCACAGAGCAAATCAGGCTGCCCTAAGTAAATTGTTAAGCACCCTAGAAATGGAGTGCTTGACACTGGAGAGGGAGAGTGTGTTTATCAGAGAAGTGGAGAAACACAGCCAAATGCTCTTCTACTTTTATAACTGCAAACCACATCCCCTTGAAGGTGGAAATTTACTTCTTCTGTGGCCGGGGCTCACAGCACACTGAGCCTCTCTCTACACAGTGGCATCATGCATGGATCTTCAAAGATTAGTTATTGGGTTAAAGACAGCAGTTCTCAGCCTTGTCATGCAGGAGGTCTGTGGAAGACGAAGTTGTTACTGTGGATATAAGAACTCAGAATTCCAGGGAAAATCCTTAAAGCCATGCTGAGGGGCAAATTTATGGAGATTCCCCCCAGCTACAGTCACAGCAGCCTCTTGGCTGGAACATGACGTTATTAGAGATTCCTTGATAGTTTCCTCCTAGGGGAGTTAAGTGTTGTCTAATGATGATTTGCTGCCTGCTACCTGTGAAGGTAATTCCTGCCATCTTTCCCCATCTCCATGTTTCCTTCATGTGCAGGTGGAAAAGGAATGAGCAGCCTGTGCAGGAGCTGCAAATGTAGACCTTGGGCCCGACACAGGCATCACACTAATTTTGTGTCAATGCGGCCCTGGTGCCTCTAGCAGAGCTGCTCTTGGTTTCCATCAGTGCACACAAAAGGAGAAGCAGGGACTGTCACAGGAGAACTGTGCAGGGGCACACAGATGGGGATCGATCCCCATATTTCCACTTGGCTGAGAATCTGTGTCTTTGGCTGCATCACTGGCTGACCCAGAGTTAACCTTGATTTACACTGGAGAAGGAGTGGGGAGAATTGAGCACAACAGGCTGAATACTAGAATAGAAAAAGGGCACTGGAGAAGGAAACAGAGTGCAAGGAGGAAAAGCTAACACCATGGCCTCTGTGATTCTGTCTTTGCAGGTCCCTCAGGCAACATAACTGTAAAGAGTCTCTTCAAAAAATGTGAATATTATGTTCCTGACGGTTTTTTCCCCCAATTTCCTTTACAAGTAGCTGAAGAAAATAAATATTTAATGACCTATTTCAATATTTTAATGTAGGTTTCTTGGTTAAAACACCACAAATCTCTCCATAAAAGGGCAACAATAGAATTCTAAAGTAACGAGCATTTCAGCAAGTGGGAAGTTAGTTGGAAAGGGGAGGGGAGGGGAAAGAAACGAGGCAAGGCTGAAGAACATGGGCGCATATCTTCATCAGATGGAAATCATCACTGACTCATTTCAAGCTCCTTTCCAGAGCTTACTGGGGAAGAAAGACCCAGACAGTTTGCTTTCTTACCCTTCACCAATCCTTTCTATAAAACCACAGCAGAGTTTCCCTCCTCCATGACCCGACTGGGACATGTTGCCTTGATCAGGATCCCCACGCATGCTGCAAGAGGGCTGCAGCAGTTCAGAGTGAGCTGTCAGCCTGAGGGGCTCAGTGGAGCAAACCCAGATCATGGCCCAACTTTCCAGATCCCCAGGGACAAGAGTTCCTGCGCTGCTACGAGCACATGAGGAACAGCCATCAGGGACCCATTGCCATTTCACCAGCGCAGCCTGCCATGGTGATTCTCCACTCGCAGTCTGTGATGGGGCGGTTGCAGACCTGCACAGCTCCGCCACCTCTTTTCCATCTCTCATCCTACCCCAGGACACTGCTCCTGCTGCTTCTCTCTTTGTACCAAGGTGGATTATTTTTGTTCAATCAGATGTTAAGTCCTTTAGGTGGCACCTTCATGAAGGCCACTTTTTCACTTATCCTGATCGACATTTGAGGTTGTTCTCTTGCATAGGAGAGGGAGTTGTACAGTGCACCCAGTGTAGTATCTTGGTGGCACCCACAGGAAGAAAGGCCACAAAATCACATCCTTGCACCACTATGGACCACATGCCATCCTGTATGTCCTCGCATGGTGATTGCAACATATAACACACATTCCTGGTCCTGGGCCAAGGCTACTTCATTAAAGAGGGCTCATCATGCAGTCAGGGGGTATGTGCATAGAGTGTTATCCTTTTTTCTTCTGAGGCAGAGGTGGGTTGCAGCCCAGGAAATGTGGCAGTGAGTCGTCTCTATGCAGAAACAACCTGGGAGAGAAATCTTGAACTGGTAGCTGCAATGAATATTTTATACCACGCCCTCCCTCCCTTCTCTGTCTGATCTCAGCAGCAGTCTCTAGCCAACATAATTCTTTGTGAGTTACTTTCGTTTGCAAAACCTTTCACCCTATGAAGATGTTCTACTTAATTAGTAAAAGTTCAATTTTTTTGTCACTGACAGAGCCCCATACATCACCATGTCTGGAGAGTCATTAGCTGTAAAATTAATCAGGGTGCATAACGGCTGAATAGAGTCAGAGCCCTTTGTGTTCCTTCCCACATCTCTGCTTCCAACGTGAGAACTTTTTCAAAAAGGGGAATCCAAAAGGCGCCTCCAAATATCCAGGAGACCAGTTTCTAGGCTACCACTGGAGCTGGGGGTATTCCTGAGCCTGAAGTGGAGGGGGCAATCAGACAAAGGAGGGGACAGGAAGCCAGAAGACTGTCAGCTTTGTTCCACCTAGGTCAGACCCATGAAGAACTCCAGCTGAGGGACTCTGAAAGGAATGGCTGAGATTTTCCTTTCCCCTGCCTCTGGGAACACATCAAATGCACTCACTTGTTCACTTCTTCATGGGTAAGTTTGATGGAAGCTTGGGTTGTGAAAGAAGAGGGATCAGGTCAAACCGAATTGTTTGCCACACAGCATACCTTAAGGACTGTGTGCCACCACAGGTGTCCTAAGGCCTACAGGACAAATTCAAACAAGTAGATGACTGAGTTTATAACGCAGCCTGTTTGTGTGGTGCACCTAAGGAGCCATGGCACAGTGCTCTGCTTCCTGGCAGATGATCTGCATGGGTGTTTCTGACAGCCCCACTTTATAACCTCTTGAGCATTCTTGAGGGCTTGATGTGTGGTAGGAATGAAAGCAAGGTGCCTTTGCTCCCCTGCATTGCACTGGTACATCCATTGTGCAGGACTGGTGCCATCAGAGTTTTCTGCAACCCATCACAGCTCAGCGTTGGACTCCTTCCCAACTGGGTACTTATTTTTGCTCAGGAGGTCTCTGCTTTGAGGTGGCTACTGCAGTTTTCTACAAGCTCACCTCTTTCCAAGTGTGTTGACAGACACAAGAAGACCAAATGACCAATGGCTCAGCATGGATTTGCAAGTCAGCTTCCTCCTGGTTGTTTTTTATCTTTTCAACAATTTGCTCCCTGGCTATGTAGTCTGGGCTTTTCTACTGGCAGATGGAGCCCATCTGTAACTGCATGCAGGTGGGGCATGTTACACAAAGTTGTGCTGAGGATGTTGGAGGCGTTGCAGGAATCTTTGGACGGGTATGTTAGCTTAAGAGACTTTTTATAAGAATAATAAAATGCTGTGTTGTTCCTATCTCCTGAGCACAGGACACTGTACATATGTCAGACTCATACCACCTTTTCCTGCTCTGGCACTTCTTAAAAATAACAGGGAGGTGTTGGTAGCTAGTTGTGATGAAGAATACAGATGTTCTTTATTTATTTTCTGGTAGTAGTAATAGTAGTAGTTTCTGGTAGTAGTAGTAGTAGTAGTAGCAGCAGCAGCAGTAGTAGCAGTAAAGGAGACCTCACAGTTTGATTGGTAACAAAGAGAAATAATTATGGATAATGCAAGTGACTGCAAGCACGTTGATACCACTTATAATTTTGCATAACTGATCACAGGACCTTGCTAAAAGTGAACTCCTCATCATACACTTCATTTTGCTACAGAACAAGACCAGACAGGGGGAGGAAGGGAATATTTTGCTTGCACAAATATATGTCTTCCCACTTTGTAATTTTCCTCCTCAGAAAATGTCTGAAAAGCAGCCATCCTGGGAATGACTTGCCTGGGCTGCTGCACTACCCCCAGGACTTGCCGAGTCTCTGCTGCCTCTGCTGATGCTCATAACACTGTACATTGTGGAGTCTTCTTTGACTAACAGGTGGCTCAAGGCCACTAGCTCAGTCCTCACACTCCTGTCGAGTGTAGCTGAGTGTCTTAACAAATGGAAAGCGATTTATCCGCCACATCCCTTCTGCATATGAGTCCCACCCAGCCAGAATCACAAATGCTGAGGCCTTGTCCCTAAGAATGAAGCATGTGTATCTCAGCAAACAATTTTGTCCTTGGTGTCTGATTGATTTATAAAGATTGTTTTCAGTGTGCTTGTGAAGGGATAAAGCAGAAAAAAGTGGAGGCTCATGCCTCAAAACTCAGTATGATTCCTTGCAGTAGGACATTCTTTAGGCATAGTGTCTCTCTGCAAAGCTGCAGAGCTTTTCTTGTTGCTTTCCCGGGCAAAGAAGTGCATAAAACAAATGTTTACTATTCACCCAAACCAATATGGATTATGTATTTTTTTTTCCCCCTTTATGAAAATAAAAAGGAAAGGGGAATTTCTCTTGGGCTCAATAGAAAAGTTTTGTTTTCCACTAAGCATAAAAATTCTTTTAATCTTTGGGAATCCTTAAGCTTAAGACATATACAATGTGGATAACAGAAACCCCTGTTTTCTTTTGAAGAGAGTCTGCATTTCTAAAATGCCAAAATGGGATATTGTCTTTCTCACTTGCTCTTGTTTCCAGATTAGCTATTTGAGGGAGTCAAAACAAATTTGTGAAAAGCTGCCTGCACCCTGAATTTAATTTTTCAGCAAACAAAAAATTTACCTCTAATATTATACCTCTGTAGTTACCAAGATTTATTTCAGGCTTTTCCTAAGTACATTTCTCTCTTAAGGTTTTATTAGTAAGGACTGAAAAGCTCAGCTTCCAAACAATGTGGACTTTCAGGCCACATGATGGTTTGACAACGTCTGTAGAGTACAGGACCCTAATGGTGGACTGTGGGCGTGTTGATAATATCACATATACAAGCAGAAAGTTGCCCAATCCCACATCAAGATCCCGTCTTTAAAGTACTTAACACGTGGACCATTAGCACTTTAAATGTACTACAGATCATCACCACTGATTTAGACAGAAGAATGAACTGGTATTGATTCAGGATTATGGCCAGGTAAAGACACCATCATGCTGTTTGTTTTGTGCTTGATGTTTAGTAAATGAACTAATTTATGGATAGGATTAGTGTGATCTGTAGGACAGAGGTCAGGAATAGAAAGCAGTACAATGAACTACATGAACCAGAGACTGGATTAGGATTTAGAGTAAGAAGAAAAAAAAGGAAATATAGGTACCCTAAGTGAAAGACAAGATGTAAATTGTTCTGAGTTCTAGTGGTGAGAAAAAGAAGAGTTCTCCTCTCAAGAGCTGTTCTATCTGGACTTCTGCTGCTTTGCAGTGAATTCTTGTGGGCATAAATACATAACCTCACGCTGCCAGTTTGAGATCAGATAGATGGAGAGAAGGTTCAGGTACACAGCTGTAATTTGCTTCCCCTCTGTTCCCATAAATTGGCCCCAAATATCCCCCATGTGCATGTTTCACTAATCTAGAAGACCAACTACAACAGCTTTCTCCCAGAGGTGCCCTGTTGCCATTTGGCACTTGGGATCGTCAGAAATTTTCTCCCCTGCGAACCAAAATCTAGTAGTTTGTTTGATATTTACTTGGGGAGCTGATGAGAACATTTTGAAAATGTCTACATCTGAGTGGAAAAAAAAATGAAGTTTACATGAAAGTATACACAGAACACAGTGACATGATTTACAGATTCTCTTCCTTTCTCCCATCCTTTGGCAGTCACTCTTGGGCAGGGGAAACCTGCAGTGCATTGCTGTAAGTAGATCTTGACAGTTTAAGAGACAGTGGTCTCTGGGGGGCTTAAATATCAGCCTGTGCCTCAGGAGACACATTTCCAACCCCTCCTTGTGATGGCAGCCTCTGTGACTTTAGGTAAATCCTTCCCCTTCTGCTCTTGGCTTTTCATTTCCCATCTCACCTGTTACCTGCTGAGTAAACATTTTAGTACAGGGATGATCTCTTCAGTCATGGGTCCACAGTGCTAAACACAAGGCAGCCTTGATCCCAAGAGAGGTATAAGGCTGTTAATATGATACCAGTAAGGAAAGCAAAGACTTTCCAGCCACCCTCCTCTTGTCTGAAGCTGAGAGAAGAGTAAGTTGGTGACCTTAAGAGGCTTGAAAAGCAAATAACTATTGTGTTTGTTAAGTGCTGAACCTCACACACGACAAAATAGGCAGGCAAATACAAGCACCTGCTCAGCTAATTAAGATCCAAGGTAGGAAGCAAAATGGGTGCTAGTGAAACTTCCCCTGGAAAGCTGGAATAACTCAACCAGTTATTAAACTCTATTAAGCCAAAGAAATGACAGCAAAGGATGATTTTTGAAGAAAAAGTCCCCCTTTCCTCCATCTCACAGCCCCACATCATGCAGATATCACAGAGAGGGGAATCAGGTTTTTCCAAGTGTTTTGCAGCTTCATTGCAGCATCTGCCCCAGGCACAAAGTACCCAGACAATTTGATCCAATTTGTTATCAAGATGCATCAGACTTCTCCGTGGTCTCTTTAGTCTCTCAAGTTCCAGGATGAAAAACCTCTAAGTGCAACACTAAAGTAAAAATGGCTCCAAGGCACCCAGGTTAGGATGAATGTGCTTTAAAAGCATCTGTTAACTCTGTATCTCTTTTCAGCAATAGAAATTACTTCACACTCTGCAATCCCCATTTATAGGGCTTCAGTGGATGGAAAGAAGGAAGCCTGGAGCATGCAGAAGGGAAAGTAGTGCACAGCACTGTGCATAAGACATTTTGTAGTAATCAATTAATTTGATGGTCTTTTCAGACTTTTCCCTACAGGGTGATCTCTGTGGTTTTCAAAGCATCACCCATCCCCTGCTTGCTCCCAAAACAGACCGGGGAGGACTTGCTTCTGGTGCATTGACCACAGAAGGCTTGCCAAATGCACACTTGCCTTCTCACCCCACCTTCAGTTTCCAATCTGGCTCTGCCTGCTTCGCGGTGGCTGAGGACTCTAAGGGACCGAGGGAAGCCTGGTCAGCAGCTCTCCGTCTCAGTTTGGCCAGTTGAGTGGCACAAACAGGCATGGAGGGGAACTGGGATGTCGCTGGTGATGTGGAGCTGTAGCCCTCAAGGGATGAATGTGGCACATTCAACACACAAAGAGATGTGAGGAAGCAAAACAACCAGATGGGCTATGTGGTCTGGTGCCCCAGCACTCGCAGAAGGCCTGCCCTTCAGCGAGCAAACGTTGAACTGCCTATCACCTGCCAACGCTCAATGGGGAGTCGCCCTTTTCTGCCCCAAATATTTTCAATTGTCATTTTTTCCTGCTTCCCTACCCCAACCCCTCCCATCCCCCCCAAAGACTCAAGTGCTCTTTTCATCTTTCTTTACTATTGTCACTATTTGTCCCATTCCCCCTTGTCACGCAAAACCAAAAATAAAAAAATGAAACCCGTCTTAATGATACACGAGCATATGAACAACACGAAGGAGCCATTAACGTAATGAGCAAAAAGCACTAATTCCAATAATCTTTCCCAGGGCCCTTTGTGGCATGTGCTGTTGGAAAAGCTGCTCTCAAGTGGGGCTCGGGAGTGAGGCTGCCTCTCCGAGCTGTATCTCCCTCCCATCTTTCCACCTTCCCCTGCAACTTCTGCACCCCCTGACCACCCCCTACCATTACTCTCCCCAGCATCCCAGGGTGGCCTTGGCTCTCAAGGCCAACGGTAGCCCTCACCATCCCCTTGCCTCTCCCTGGGCTCCCTCACCAGCCCGCAGATGCAGGATGCTCAGGGTGGAATGGGCATCTCCTGCCAGTTGGTGGGTGGAGGGAGCGGGCTGGATGCAGTGGGGGTTGAACTGTTGCCATTGGAGATGGCAACAGATGCTCCCTGGTGGAGGCTGCACTGGCTAATTCAGGGCTTTGTGGTTTGAGACAAAATCCCAATTATTTCCAATTAGGAGATTGTAGTGACAGCTGCTCTGAACGGGGCCTTCTCTCACAGACGAGAAACCTGCCTCCGCTTTTAACTGGGTTTGGATACCTGCATTTCTAGCATGGGGCTGTCAGCCCTTTATTTTCATAACCTCTTTTTCTGCCACCTCTTGCTAAGCAATTCTTCCTCTCTCCCACACAGCACCACCTCTCATAAGGAATTTGGCAGTGGGATCATCCTTATATCTCCCTTACCAAAATCCATTCATTGTCTCCTTTCTATATGCAGGATTTCATTTTCCTGTTGTGCTGTCCAGCTCCCCCTCTTCCCAGTTCCCCCATTATTTCTGCCTGCCCTGTGATGTATGGGCCTTGTCAGGCAGTTTTGGCCTGACCCAGCCAGCCAAAATAAGAGGAAAACCTGGTTTTATTTTTCCTGGGGAGAATTCATCACAGAAGATGTCTCATTTAGGAAAATTAAGGATGAAGGAAAGGAAGAGCTAGAAATTTATTCTGGCTAAAAATATATCTATCTATTGCTGTGTTAAAGGCTGCTATTTTCTCTCCACTTTCTCTCTTGTCCAACCATATCATACAGTCCAGGGATAGAATTCAGGAGAAAGGGGCATGGGGCCCTTTGCTAGCTTGAAAATGCTGGCTGTCTTAGAGGAGTGAATAGGACAAGAAGATGTCGAACTACAAGACACGTTTCTCTACATTCTGTCTCATAACTACTCATCAGAGGCAAATCTAATCCTAAAAACACAAACTAGACAAATCCTTTGGAAGGAGAAAGGGGAATTTGTGGGTGCTGGCTTTATGATTCAACTAAATCCTTGTTTGTTTGAATACTGAGTCAGTTGAATCACAGCAGGGCTAAGCAAACCAAGAGCAAACCCTGAAGTGCACAGTCTAGAGCCCTGGAGAGTCTCTTCCAGAGGCAGCAGTTCAGAGCCTGTTGTTTTTGCCCTCACTGAGCAAAGGGACAGGGCTCTTCCCTGATCTCCCTTTTCCATCTCCCTGTCCAAGATGCAGTGAAAGTTCATGGCTTCCTCAGGGATTATTTCCAGAAGGTGCTTTCTCTTATAGGGGAAGGTGCCATTTGGCTAGACCTAATGCATCCCAGGTTTGCACTGTGAGCTCCGAGCAGCTGTAGAGCAGCTTCAGGACAACTCCAGGGCAGCTGCAGGGCAGATTTGCAATTGGAATTTCTGTCTCCGATATAGCAAACCCACATCTGGAGGGAACCCAGGACCTCTCTGAAGAAACAGTTGTCCTGTAAATGTGCTTGCACCCAGAGGGGACAGCATGAGGAAGCTGGGGACATTACCCATGCTGAGGGGAGGCCAGGTCCTACCTTAATACGGGTGATGTAAACAGCCATACTGGGCAGGGCACAGACCTCTGCTGTACCAAAGAGAGACACAACTTAAAAACCTGTGCTGGTTCAAATCCACTGACAGCAACAAGAATTTCGAGAGCAAGGTTTGACCCATAGTGTTTTTCTTGATCCCTGCACAGCCGTGGTCTTTGTCATGCTTTCCATTTCACATGGGATCCAAGAGGAAAGTTTTTAGCCCATGAGATTTTTCAGTGGGTTGCAAAGCACTGAAACAATGCGGTATTTGGATGACAGTGTTGTCTGTTAATCCATGTGGAGCACTCAGATGCTACAGAAGATAAGTGCCTTGTAAATACAGATAAATAGATTAGATTAGACCTTGACAGTGGTTCATGCAAAGGCATTTTTATGTGCAAAAATAGTAACATTGTAGAGAAATAGCTATTATTTGAAACCTTGGGCTAGAGCTTCCATAATTGATATTGTTGGAGGAAAGAGGAAGCTAATGGAGAAGAGCTGCCGTGACTGCCCTTTTGTCATTGACTAATTCTTCCAGCAACAGAAGTGACATTACCCAGCTCCCATTTAGGCCGCTAAGCAAGTGGCCACATTTTTCAAGAGTGCACAGCTCAATGAGTACCGAGTCCTTTCAAAACTCTTCTTGTGAGTGCTTTAATGGTGGGGATGAGGGAAGGAGAGTGCTTTTGAAAATCTGCCTTTTCTTTTACATCCTGACTGCTTGGAAATTTGGACCACGGCATGGATCGGAAAGCAGCCCAGAGAACTGTCACTGGCCGAGGATCTGGACTTACACGTGTCCCCAATGGAGATCGCCTTCTCAGCAATTTCAAAGACAGAGGGAGGAGAAGGATGTAGGGTTCCTGTTATTACCGACTCGACCACAGCTGATCACAACTTGAGTTTAACTAACTGGTACCCATTCCAGCCCGTTCAAGTACAAGCTCCAAGCACATGGGAGCTTCCTCCAATGATGTAGATTCGCATTGCTAAGTTGCATAGCTCTGGTCTACTGCATATGAAGGTAAACCCTGGATCTTAATTTATCCACACAAAAATAAAAGATAGAAAAGCAGAAAATAAACAACTGAGTGATCTAGGAAATCCTGAAACAAACAGCAGTTTTGTTCCTCAAACAAGTTACAATTAAGTAACAGCATTACTCCCTCAGCACCACTTGTTCCTGCTGCATTAGGTACCAAGCCCGAGTGCTTAAAAGCCAGGAGATAAATAATTAAGAACATCATACATCTTTTATTGCCTACATAAAACATATAAAGGGTGAAGTCCTGACCCATCTGAAGGCAATGTCAAAGTTCTTCTTGACTTTAGCTGAACTTGGATTTCACCTAAATTGTTTTGTCAAATAGAAAGAAATGTGTCGTAAGATACCACAACAATCTTAATTCTGACCAGAGACATAATTTTCTATGATCACTTCTAGAATTTAAACAGAAAACAAGGCCTTTTAAAAACATGTGGAACAAACCTACAACATGAACGTTGAATTGAAGAACAGTATTATGCAATTTTTAAAAAAAAAAAATAAATCTGGGCACATGTTCACCTATTACAAATGCAGTATTACCCAATTGTAATGGTACTCAGAAATACTTCAACTAATTTATCATATTTGCCACTTATTAATATTTCTTAAAAGAAAATGTTTGTACACCAAATTCGATGAAATAAAAATATCACATAAAAGAGGGGAAACAAAAAAGAACACAATCCACAGGTTAAGCATGAGGTTGTTTTGCCAAAATAAAAAGTGCACTTCTTTGTACTCAAGTTAAAAATATATATTTATTATGTGGGCAGTATAGGGTTTCAGGAGTCCTTAATCATTCATTTCCTTGCTTTTAAGTGTGAGAGTTTTGCAAATGATGTGATAAGTAAGTACATTGTTGTCACTTAGCAACCTTAACTCGTTTCTGAAGTGAGTTGTTTGTTTCTATAATAAATGAGACACTCAGATACCATGGTGATGAGCATAGGAGACCTTGTATGCTTAGACAGAGTGCTATCTTGATAAATATGAATTGCTCAGAGGTATAAGGCCCTCACAACAGAGGAGTAGCTCTTTGCTCTTGTCCACAGCACAGAAAGAAATATGGTCACTGGCTGTGTTTGTTCTGCCTTATGAGGAGCACCTGAAGGCTGTTCTGAAGACAAGACTCATTGTCCTTTGAGGTAGAAAACCTGGAATTTTGGCCTTAGCTATGGCTGGAGGTCACCTCTACACTGTCCAAGTATGCCCTTGATGGGTGTGCAGGCAGCTGTCAGATGCTTTCATTGTTATTACCAGCCTTCAGTGTGAAACTTTATTCTTTGCTTCCAGCTCCACGCTCCGAAAACACCGTCTTTTCATCTTCAGGCAGTCCTGCTACAACTGCACTGAGCCTTCTCTTGTCCCCTAATTACTCCTTTATGCACTTCTGATGTAACACAGCTATAAAGCTAGCTTAACCAGCTGGTAGAAGATTGCTGGCCCTGGGAAGCCTGCTGTGATAAAGAACCTCCAGTATGGTTCCTACAGATGGGAACTGGTGCCAAACCTTGAGGGCTGTGTCTGGGGAAAAAAGGAAAAAGACAAATAGTATGGCTGAGATAGAACTCCCTCCCTCAAATTTGAGCTTCTGGTTTCTGGGAGTAAATTAAAGCACAAAGTTTAATAATAAATGTCAAAATAGATTCTAGACAACTCTGTTCCATCCTAAAACTGCATTTACTGTACAATACTCCAGTAATTCCCTGGACATAGTCGATCCTGCTTGAACTGACCTGATTTTTCCAATTTTTCTCTTCTTTTCTCTCACTCCTTTTCTGTATTTCCTGACTTTATATACAACATATTTGTGTTGCTGTTACTGCTTCTTGAGTTTAAATTAATCTTTTAAAGAGGGATGAACCATATGAACTTTCTTTTGGTTTTAGAAATCACATCCATATTCATAATCCACTAATCATGTTTGATAAATCAGAATTCATTGTGAAACATACTAACCCTTCATGTTGCTTCAGTTTTTAATCTTGTAGGAAAAGCAGTCATCTATGCAACGCATTTGAAGGGGTTGGGCTGGGCTCTCTTGGGTGTCTTGTTGAGTCAGCTTCCTTGTTTGTACAATACAGCTTGTGCTTCTGAATCTAAGCTATCATCTAAAAACATAATTAAGTCTTCAGCACTTCAGTAGCAAAAGGAATCTTCACAGTGTGAATCAAACACACTCTTCGCAGTGATGCTGGCCTGAGTTTGCAACTTGTCTGGAAGACCAGCTCTGAGCTTTCCCCTCATTCCAGTGGTGTAACCACACTGAAACCTCAAGATCTTGTTCTTGCAAGTCATCAATGGTAAGTATTTCATCTGCAGTCACAGTATAAACAGAGATGACTGTTTGTAGAGGTCAGTAAGGTCTATTGTTATGCAGTGACTTGTTTAACTGGGGTACAGTTTGTAGGTAAGAGTAAGAAGATGGTATTTCTGCCCCTCAGTCACTTGCAATGAGTGTGCACGTTTGGATGTTTTCTAACTGTTTGCAAAATGGGATTGTTTTTGGCAACACCTAGATAAGTGCAAGATGAGCTACATCACTTTTTTTTTTTTTTTTCCTCATTGGTCCACTAATCCTGACCTTTGCTTTACAGGACAAATCTTCACCTGAGTCCAGATTCTATGATCTATTCTGTCTGCTTCTCTTGCTGCCTACTCCAAGATTATATCTTCTTCCCCACTGCTGTGTAGCAGCTGGGCTCGAGACAAGCAGCCTGCAATGGGGGAATGACAGTGACAAAGCAAAGAACTCTGGGCCATGGACCACCTCCTGCAGGCGGTGTAAAGGTGGCTGGCTCCACTCTCTACACTGGAGTTGCTCTGCTTTTCCCACAGTCCCAAGGTTTGGGCTTCCATGCTTTCCCAAAGAAATACAGCTGTTATTTGCTGAAGCAGATTCTAAGCCTGCCACACTTAATAATTCAGTGGTGAACTTTAGAGCTGAGCACAGGTTGAAAAATAACTTGCTTTACTAAGTACAAAATCTCCATTTCTGCTGCCTTTGCTCCTCTCTCCTTTTCTCACCCGTGGCCGCGGCAGCCCCCTGTAATCCAAACACTCACCATTATTATGCGGTGGAGCGAAAAGGGAAGGCGGATGAGGGGAAAAATTCATTTCCTCTCTGTGGGATGTTTATTGTTTTTTCTGCTCTCAGCAGTCCAAGGTCTCTGTCGTTTTACGTGATATTTTATAATGGGAACGGTTCTGGTAGGCACCAATGAGTTCATCTGCAGAGATGCATGGAGCATGGAGATTTAAATTTATACCTCCCTGACGCTGCTGCAATTGGGACTCCCGGGAGAGGAAACCCTGACGAGTGAGAGAAATAAACCCTGCCAGACCCCTTTCAAGACCTGTAGCAGCAGTAACCACAGGAGGATTCCCATGATCAAATTACCCTTAAACAAATACTTCTGCAGTAACTAAGGATGTAACTGCTGAAGGTCAACAAGGTGTTTGTAGAACATGTTCACTAGGTTTATTTCCCATCGCCTACTCCCATTCAAAGATGATGAGTCGCAGCACCTGGCAAAATGGAACTGGAAGAAGCTGCAACCATAATTCAAAGTCAGCAAAAGTTACTCCAATTGTATAGGAAGATGCTTATTTAGGCCTTCCCTACCCCTGTAGCTATTCAGGCATAATTACATCAGCACTGTTTCCCTGAATATAAATGAATAATATAAAGTACACACAGTTTCTCTCCTGTGAACTGAAATTTGGCAGTGTCTGTGACATTTGTTTGGGGAGCTGGTGAAAACATTTTGAAGATGTCTGCGTCTCAGTGGAAAAGAGGAGGTTAAGAGAGATTGATAGACAGGCAGATAGATAGGGATATCCAGATATATCCATAGACATAGATAACAAAAATGATTTACAGTTTGCTTCCTTTCTCCCATCCTTTTGCAGTCAGTAGCTTTTTTTGGTGGAGGGGATCTGCAGTGCATTGCTGTAATCAGATCTCGACAGCCAAAGAAACGGTGATCTTTAAATTCAGCCTGCACCTCAGGAAACCTTATTTGCTGTCCTCCTTGTGATGCCTGTGTGACTCTGGGTCAGCCCCTTAACTGATTGCTCCTGATTTTTTATTTCTTTTTTCTTTTTCCTGATCAGATTGTAAGATTTTAGCGAAACGACCTATTGTATAAATATATGTTATTTCCCTGTAGGAGGAAAAATAATTAATACTGATGTAAGTGTCATTTAAACAGCTGGGAGGGAATGCATTTCAGGTGCTGCACTGCTTTAACTGTTGGTTAAAAGAAGACAAGACTCACAAACTGTGCTTGTGTAAAAATTCTCTGTTGACCTTGTACAAAATAAGACAGACAGAAATTACAAATGTAATACAAAAATCATGGGATGAAATTCTCAGAGTAGATTATGTGGGAAGTTCAAACTCAAAAACCAAAAGAGCTCATAAGTGTCTTTTATTCTGGATTTCCTCCCCAAGGCTGCTGGGTTTGAAACATAAACTTTCTTGTTGGTTAGTTGGTTAGTTGGTTACAACAGAGCTTTGTTGTAAGCCCAATGCCTGATGGGTTCTGTAAGTCCAATGAAAGCTTGATGGGACCCAGGAACTTTAGCAAGATTTTCTGAGAAAGAATTAGCCATGGTGTCAAGGGACTCCTTCATTCCTTGTTCATTGTTTATCACTTAGTTATTAACCAAAGCTCACATTCCTGGATCTAGCCCTGTTGACAACTCATCCCTCGGGTTTTTGTGGCAATACAGGTCATGTCCTGGCCCTGGATCTCCTCTCCTGTTCTAGCCGTACTCCTGTTCCTGAGCTGAACTCTTCCACGCAGCCGGCAGAACAGATTGTGCCAACAGGTTGGTATTCCCGGGAACAGAGCACAGCCAGCAAATGTCCTGTTCAGAGCTCAAGTCCTTGCAGCTGTTCGTGTTCCTGCAGTAAAGAGGAAGCCCAGCTGGCCCGACATCCCAGGGGACGGGAGGAAGATCTCTAGCCCTGGTCCAGGCCATGTATCTCAGTGCAAGGAGATGCCCAAAGGCACTTTTCAAGGTTTTGAGCAGTCTAAACTGCCCCAGTAGGCATAGACATACTACTATACAGTCTGCCCAGTAGCTCACCAACTCATGCGTTTCCCAACATGCCTAAGTTTTCCTAATATCCCAGTTACCTGGTGCCCCAGGTCATTCTGTGCTGGTAGTAAAAATTGCAATCACAGAACTGGACTTTTGTATGTTTTTCCTCAGCTCAAAATCACCAGAGGATGATTTAATTGCATGAGAAAATGTTCTCTTTAATCTCTTAGAATTAGTCATTTCTTCCTCAGTCATCTCTCTATATTTTTGGTTACAGAGACTGAAAATCTTAATATATCAGTGACATTTATAACACATGTTAATATTATAAAACGTCAGCACTCTATTTGCAGAAATGAATACTGATGTGATGGGAGTGTTTTATTATGTCAATGACTTTTATTATAAATATGATAAAACTGTGTCATCTTTTTTTTCCAAATAAAAAATAAAACCACCTAATCATTTATCTCAAGGTTACTGCTCTGCTACCTGGTTAATTTATTCAATAGTGCTGTTAAAAAAAAATACACCCTGCAATGGATTTTCACATTGTGTGGTCATTTGATGGATGTTATCATTTACCTGCACGTTTGTTTAGGATTAAAGCGTGACAACGAGCACAAAAATAAGGCTCACATAGTGGCTTCCTGTGGACACAAAGCCAGGAGATAAAACCTCATTGTAACTGAATAATTAATCATTATCAGAGAGTGAAAGGTGGCTTGATATCATGGCATCTCCATTGCTCTCTCGAGGGCTACTGGCTACTGAAACTGCCATGCCTCAATCCCACCAGCCCTGTCTGCAGATGATGCTCTTGAGAAGGTTCCCTCAGGTTCGTTGCCAGACCCACACAGATCTAGATGCTCTGGATGGTACCTTGATGAGCCCATTGTGTGGGCTGTGATACCATCCTACCAATTAATCTTTATTATTACAGCTAGTGTTTACTGTTGTGAGTAAGCTGAACTGTTCACAATAGGAAGTTGCACTTTGAACCCTAACAATAAGGCGGCAGATTCACAAAAAATCAGAGCTCATTGTAAGTATAATGATATTTTGGAGAAAAGATTGGTAAATAATGAGTGTTTGTATACATTTCTGCTCTGTCTCTTTGACTGTTTAAATTCCCTTACCAATTTTTGTAAATTGCAGACCCATAAGAATAATCTTTACAAGAAATTAAATATTGATGTATTTAAAGGAAGGAATGGGAAAACTTGATTTGATCCATACAAACAGTCATGACTCCAAGGGCTGGGATTTTTCAGAATACCAAGAAATATCATGAAAGTCCCTCCAAAGTTAGAAGCAGCCACCATAATGAACCTGCATGTTCTTGGTCTCTGAGCTAACACAGAGCACGACCAGGGACCTGTTCCCCAGGAGAGAAAGTAAGTGCAGGGAGGACAGAGAGTGCAGCATTAAGATCATGCTGTTGCTATGGTTAGTAGTGTGCAAGACTTGAGAGTTTTATTTTGTTTTAACTTCCCCCCACCCCTTCTGTGTGTGTGCTGGCGTTACTGCAAAGGGAAATCCAGGATTACAGTCCTCGTAAGGAAGACACCTGTTTTGGTTATTGACTTGAAGGAGGTCAGGAATGGGCTGTTGAAGATGACTGTCATAGAGTAAGGAGGTAATAAATCCAGGGTGAAATTTAATAAGTGGGTATTTTTAATGGTAAGCATCTAGAATGTCTGGAGAGACACCCAGTCTGTTTTTTTCAGGAGACACATCTACTGCTGCTGAGACCCAGCAGAATCATTGCGTGCATGAGAAGAGCTGGCCAGAGGGGTCTGCAGGGAGCGTAAAGGGGCTGTGGGGAATGAATGAAAAGCTGTGGAGCCAGAGCGACAGGAGCCTCTTCAGATGTCGCCAAACCAAACAGCAGCACACGGCAGCGAAGCTCCCTTAGCTTCTACTTGAAAGAAAAATATCGGTAAGCTGATTCCGCTCGAGTGCTCAGTAATTTGATGCTTTGGGGGAAAAGAAATAACTTTCCGCTGGTGTCCAGTTCAGAAATCTCCCAAAGGGGAAGACATGAAGTGACCATCCCTTGGGGCACTGGTGATGGGACACAGTGGGCTGTATCCCGGCTGGGTCAGGACCATCTTCTTCCCATGCAGCAGGATTGCTGAAACGCTGCCTGGGTTATTAGGCTGTCTCAACAGCGTGTTTATGATGGTTCCCCAAGGACTCTAGTCTGAAGTAGCATAGTCACACAGCCTTAGAAGGCTTCTGCCTCCCAGAAGTGAGCTACAGCAGCACTTTATCTGGAGACAGAACAACAGCTCTTTAAAGGGAAATGTTGAAGCTTCTCTTTTAAATGTTCCACTGGGCCGTTGAGGAGGTTCACAGTTGTCTGCAAGGCTCTGAATGCTAAAGGATGCAGTAATGAGCCCTACTAATTCACAGCACTGCCCAGACAGTCTTGTACCAGCAGCAAGAGTGCAAGGTGTCCTGTGGTTGCAAAGCAGGACACAAGAATCGGCTTGTTTCATTGTTTTCTTTACCTTCTTTCCCTGTTCTCAAGCCTTAAGGGGGGAAAGGGGATATATGCCTTCCTACGCTGGGTTGCCAATGGCTATAGGTAAACTCAAAGTAAGGAAATCATGGCAAGTTATTTACCACTTGAGGAAATGCCCTGTTGAAGAAATGCCCTGTTGAAGAAACATAAATCAGGGTTTATTCAGAAGATTTCCTAATTAGTCCTACAGGAAAGCCTGACCTCCTTCTATTTATACTGCTCTCAGACAAGCTGCTCCCAATTTCATATTGGTGTGAATGAATTGCTCTCACTGTAGACTTTCATAGAGGTCTTGTTATTGGTGTTTAACATATCTAAAACAGAAGTCTATAGAAACACCCTTCTGTATAGCATCCCATTGCAATCAGGAGTTTGAAGACGCATAAGAATTAAGACTGGAAATAAGGTCTCCTTAGGCACAGGCAGATTTTTATGTCCCCAGAGACCACTGTGACTTGTTGAGATCTGGTTACAGATCTGGTTGCAGATGCACTGCTCTTCTTGGACCTCAGCAAAAAACGGTATCGATGCAAAAGGGTGGGAGAAAGGAAGATAATCTATAAATAATTCTTATATATCTATATTTATCAATATATCTATATATCTACCTGCCTAGCTATGTATCAGTGCATTTCCTTGCAATCTTCCTCTGGATGCTTGTCTGATTTCTGCCCTTCAGCAGTGGTGAAATACTCACCCTCCTTCTTGTATAGCTGCTCCTGGTGCTCACTCATGCAACAGCTGGGTGAATGTCAATCATGTCCTGACCTGGGCTGGGTTTTGTTTGCATTTCTCCTGCAAGTGAGCTTTTATAACTTCCATTTCCTCTAATCTCATGCTTCGGGAGCTGGCCGCTGGGAGAGAGATCGCGTGAGGGAAGAAACTCCCTTATGTATGTGCTGGGATTTCAAAACACAGCATGAATGGTGCACTGGAGAGCAAAGCTGACTGGAGGTCACCCAGGAGATGCCTTTAGTGAGTTCCAGAGAGAAAATCATGGTGTGACGGTGCATATAATACCAACAAACCAGTGGACCCTGAAGCAGAAGAGTGTCTTCAAGCTGGTGTTACTCTGGAATATAGAAAAGGCTGAGACTGAATGGCTAAAAGCAGGAAAGCTACAGCAAGGGGCAGCTCACGGAGGGAGGAGCATGGGCTAAAGGTGAAGGGGAGCCTGTGTGAGATGTCAATGGGAAAGAAACCCTTATAAGGACAGAAAATATAATTAGAGAGTTAAATGAGCAATCAGAGGAAATGCCTGAAGGGCCTTAATGCAAAGGCAAAACTGCCAAATCGATGCTGCTGCTGATAAACATGAATAGTGTAGGGAAGGAATGGGGCATCTTGGAGACTGAGGGAAGAACCGGAACTGAGGATTTTGAAGAAAGAAAAGCTGCACAGAGATGCTAGAGAAAACCAGAAGCATTGGCCAGAGAAGAGAATTAAAGGATGTAGGACCAAAGCACAGAGATGCAAGGCTGATTTATGGAGAGAGAAGAGCCTGAGAGAGGAGAACGGCCAAGGGGAAACACTGGCAAGAAGAATTCACTTGAGAGAGGAGTAATGCCATGGACAGGGACAGCCTGCCACACCTTGGTACTCTCTTCATTTAAGTTTGTCACTTCACTGTAATTTCACCTCCCTCTATCCCTTCTGCAGCCACCTTGCTGAGTTTCTTAAGGATGAGTCATTAAAAGGAAAAAAAGAAAAAAGGAAAAAAAAAGCTAAAGAAAAGCAATAGCCACCTATTTCTGATCTAAAATGGAAGGGCAAGCTGTGTTTTCTATTTGGGCTAGAAAAAGCCTTTCAGAGCTCAGCTGGCATTTAATTTGTTTATTCTTTCTCAGGACTCTCACTTGCCTCTCTGCTCCTGTTCCTCACAGTTGCTCCTAAGTGGAAGGCAAAGCCAATAATGGCCAGGTTGGAGGTGAACTTTCAAACCCACAATATTGGAGCAGGTTCAAAGGGAAACAAATGGAGACGTCTCAGGCATAATGCAGGAAATGGCTGGAGACAGATGGGCATTTGGAGCTGAAACAGGAACAGGAAGACCATGAAATTTGGGGCAGCAGGAGGATTTTCTGCTAGTTCAAAGAAGCTCACAGTGCTGTCTCGGGGCTAAAGAGGGGTGCTAACAACAGCCCCAGCCTGTGGGATGGAGCCCAGGTGAAACTATCCTTCCCCTTCCTGGAGACATGACCCCAGCACCGTGGCGGCAGTGGGTGGCAATTAATGATGACAGCTTTATGAGCCTATCTGTAAGGATGAGGCTTGCCTCCTGAACAGGTCCAAATGGGACTTTTAAACATTATTAAACCAGCTGTGCAGTATTTTCTGTTTCACAAGAACAGCAGTGGCGAGGTCTGTGCCAATTTTCGATGCGAGGATGTGCACGTGGGCGTGCATGTGGGCGCGCAAAATCTGGAAGGGTTGCAGTGCACTAAAGCCCTCCTGGCTTTCCCAGGCTGCTTTCTGATTCCAGGTCTGATCTGAGGAGGAAGGGAGCTGGAGACGCAAAGTCCTTTGAAAAAAGGAGCATAACTCCTGCTGGCCATGTCCATAGAGATGGGGACATGGAGGCAAAAGAAGACAGATGTTGCCATCTGCCAGCTTGCCATGCATGGTCTCTTTCCCTAGTTCATGCTGCCCTCCCTGAATCTCACACGCTCCAACTGCTTCCCCACATCCTGGAGGAACTTTTTTTCCTGAGCTTACACTCTCAACACTCATGGATGATATTTTCCTCCAGAATAAAGAGCTTCTGATTACTCAAACTAGAGGCCAACAGGTCAACAGGGCCTTATGGCATGTTGTTGTGGGGGAAATCAGGCATAGATGAGCGGGTATGAGGACAAGTTTATCAAGAAAGCAGCTAAGAGAAGCAAAAGGATGTCAACCTTTGACACTAGAGCAGATCACTTACTTAGAAATGGAAAATAAGTGTAAAATATCTTCATGTTTCACCTGGACAAATTCAGTTTGAGAAAGGGTATGTCTGGAGAAATCAAAGGAATGTGTTTAACTCCTGGGAGGCGCTTCACAAGCCAGGAATCTCTGATATCCACTCCATCTATCTGCACCCCAGTGTGAGTTTTGGGAGTTACCCATCACTTAGCCAAGCTAAGCCTGGCTAAGCCACGCTGTCTCTTCTGGCAGCAAGAAAACTCGCTACTCTGTCTTGTCCTTGTCTTGCCTCTGCCTACCTTGTGGCATGAGTCTCTGCAGAGGAGCCAGGACGCCAGTATCTCTTTCACTTTGCACAGCCGCTTCCTTGGGATCCAGGGGACTTGTTTGTACTAACGTAATTGGCAAACACATTGTGCAAATATTAGCAGTGGCAGCAAAACCATTGTGCGGGACTAGTCAAGGCAAGCGGTCCCTTCACTCGCAACAGTTAAAACCTGGACGCTGTTGCCAAGCACGTTAGGTGCTGAATATGATCCAGAAAAGCCATCCAGCTCTGAAGCTGGCTGAGCTGCCCCCATCTTAGTCATTATTAATTTGACTGGGGATAAAACTACATATAAAGGCCACTTTCTGCAACTGAGAGCAAGTGACAAAGCATTTGTCATTACACTCAGCTGCCTCTGGGGTAGGGAGTGAACAGGGCAGTCCTGGTGTGGGAGCAGGATTAAGGGAGCTGTGCTGAAGGAGCAGCCATGTCTGCATGCCAGGTTCATTGCACCCTCCCCTTCACCAATTCCAGCTTGTTGTCCCAGGAAGAGGTGAAGCAGGAGGGTTGCATGCATGAGGCTGGGGAAAGGTTTGAATCAGCAGCTTCAACATCGTGGGAAAATACCCTAATGGCTTTGCCACTGCACCATGATTATGGAAGATAAGAGTGAGGAAGTTTTCCACAGACTTTGTTGAATAGGACTTCATGGCAAATGTTAATAGCAGTGAGCCAAATTCCACAACCCCACTGAAATCTATGGCATTTTATGCCAGGTATGATCTAGGTCAATATTTTTATGATGGTGCCTTCACTGATATACTGTTTGCCTAAGAAATGGAATGAAAGTGATCACAAAGCTCAGCTTGTGCTTAAATGTATGGACATGTGAATAATGCAGTTCCTATATGTCAATAGAAAGGATGGGAGGAAGATCTTTTAAATTCTTTATTGATGAATTTAATGTAGCAGACAATGCCAAGTCGATGGCATGATGAAGGGGCTGGGGTTTCCAGGTGATTTGGGCCAGTCCAATGGTTGATGAAAGTGAGGATTTGGGTCATTAACAATTCATCTCCCTCCTGAGGCTGTGGAAAGAAGTGCCAATTAGATCACAGAGATCTCCAGCTTACTTTCATGTAAAATGGATCGCCAGTGAGAGGAAGCTGGTGAAAGCATCCATCATACTGAGGATTTGTAAGAATGTACTTACATATCACTGCCCTGTATATAAAAATCCCAGACCTCTCCTCCTTCATCCCACTGTCCAATGGTACCAGCTTTCTTTGGTTTTCTAGGTAAATCCCCAGTTCTTGGAGGTATGTATTAATGAATACTCATTTTTTGTGTAAGAAAACATGCAGTGCAAAAAGCACTGTAGATGCAGATGGAAAAAAAAAACAACCCACAACTCCCCCCCCCCCCACCCCTCCATGATCCCAGCATATCCTAAAGATTTAAAATAGACACATAAACAAGAATTCAAAACATGCTTGTAAAAAACTTCATGCATTTTTGCAGCTATTCTCACGCTGTTTGAACACAAAAAGCTAGGCATAATCTGGGTGCAGTTGACGTATCTCCTGCTATAACTCTGTTGGAGTTGAGATGAGCTACATAAACAGACAATTTGGCCCATAATTTTTCTCACGATCAGCAATTTAAAAAAATAATCTCTGAAGGCAGTGGGTGTTTGAACACTGTTGTCTCTGCTCATGCTGGTGCTTTTCCTCACTGCTCCACCCTGAACCAAACTGTAGGTGCTGTTTGAAGCCTTGGCAATAGTGCAGCCTGGAGATGGAGTGGCCCTCCACCTTGTCAAACCACCCAGACCACATTTTCCCTCAACCAGGCTGAGATTTGACTACAATAGGAATAAATCCCTCCCAGCCTGTCCTCTCACTTCCCCAAACAACTGACGTTTAAAAGAAAAATCCATCCAAAGTTGCCTCCACTTCAGGTATGTCACAGCAGTGTTGCATCCTCCCTTCTTCTATGGGTAAACTGAGGCACGGAAGAGACACCTGTACATAAAAAAAATAAATATATAAAATAGTATCTACAGTAAACAGCAGAGATTTCAACTCCAAACCCACATATCCTGCTTGTTGGAGTATTTTTCTTCTTAAACCCAACCTTATGTTTTAACTGAAAGCCTGTTTTTAAATGAGAAGAGAGCAAAACCTGTGGTTTCAGCAATGTGTTTCTGTTAGAACTGGAAAACCCTGGAGCTTTTGGTACATTATTGTGTTCATTTAAAATGTGTTAAAATTAATGGAGAAAAATAAGAAAACAAAAATTATTAAAGGAAGCTTTTAATATGTATAAACTCAAAAAGATTGATGAACTTTTTTTTTTTTTTTTTCTACACAAATGTTTTGTTAATGAAGTATTTTGGTATTTTGTTATTTATTTACCTTTACAAATATCCAAGGACAGCTTCACAGCAGGGTATATGTTATTCCCCAGGAAGTAGAAAATTTGTGGGTTTGGGGAGATGCTTTTCTTTAACATTTGTACCAGAATATAGATCTGATTCACATGCAGAATTTTGTCTCACTAAGATATTTCAATATAGCAATAAGATTGATATCAGAAAAAATTAAGCCTAAATGTAATTTATTTTTTCAAAATAGTTGAAGGGTAGTTTAAAAATTTTATTTTAAGTTAAAATTCTCCAGATATGACAATTTGCTTCATGATAATGATATTTTGGGGCACATTATTCTCTCCCATGGGCTTCAGAGTAGGGCTTATACCTGTCTACTTCAAAGGAAATGTTGAAACAATTTCTGTGATGCTGATACTTTCTTTTTATTTTGATAGAAACAAAATTCTTCTTTGCAAATATTTTGATGGCAAATCCCTAGCAATTTCACACAATTCAATGAACTCAGTTCCTTAAATGGTCTAAATTCCATGAAAACCAGCATCCCAAATCTGTGTCCAAGGGAAATATGTATATATATTTTTGGTGGATTTTTAATGTTTGAATCTTCCCTGGTTGTGTCCCTGTGCCCCATCTGATTTCTGCTGTTCCCACAGACGACTGAGCACTATTACAATTTTGGGTGCTCCTCATTTGAGTGCCCTGGCTGCTTGTTACATCCTGTAGATAGTGACCTGGAGGGCTGTGGGGAAATGGGAGAAGAGGAAGGATGCCTTCTGAGGAGCATCATTTGAGATCCAAACAGTTGTGACCACTCAGCCTTAAAATGGTATTTTTCCCCCATTTCCACATCCCCAGACAACAAATGAGACCAGTCGTACTCATCGCTAGCAGGTTGCCACTCATCTTTCCAGCCTATATATACTGATGTACCTGTGACAAACATGGGAACAGATCTTCAGGTGCAGCTGCAGATCCTTGATCATTTTGAGATGTTTCCAACAGGCTCCTTTTATCTCTACAACCTTACTACTTCACTACCAAAAGCCAACCAGCCATGAAATAGCTGGTTCAGCCACATGAAATTGAACACATCTCAGTCTCTTTTTTTCCCCGTGGTTGTATTTCACACAGAGTTTTGATGAGCTTTAGTTAATAAAATAACAATGAAATCCCCAAAGTACTAACAGGATAATATATGGTGAGAAAAGTGTACTGGGGAGAAAAAAGAGACAATATGAAGAAAAGGTGAGGAAAAACACGAAAAAGAAAGATGAACGAAGAAGGTCAGAAGCAAAATGAAAAAAAGAAAGTAATGGAAAAACAAAAATAAGGGAAAGGATAAAAGGAAAAAGCGCAGATGGAGGAAGCAAAACAGAGAAGATGAATGGGTGGGCTGAAGGAAGGCAAAGGAAGAGGAAAGCTGAGTAAGGAGTGATGAAAGAACTCCAGAGTGATCGGTTTTGCAGGTGCATCTCAGCAGGTTGCCTCTGATCGGCTCTCTCAGGGACACAGCATGTTACCTGGACTAATTTATAAAGGAAATGAAAAGGAAATGGACTTGCTATAATGAACACCATTAATTCACCTCTTCAGACTTCACTGTTTGAACAGAGAGTATCAAACTACTCAATTGTCATTTGTCTATTCCATTCTTCTCTGTTGCCTGTTGGAAATGACTGGTGAGCACATACGCCCCTGAAAGGCTGCACAGCCACTAATTAGCATATATATTGTTTGTCCTGGTACAAATTTATAGCAAACAGCAATATTTTACACTCCAGTAAAGTTAATAAATGAGGCTTTAGGCTATAAAAATTTCATGTTCTTTTGTGCAAAGGTCAATTATAAATAGTTAAGCACATATTCATCCAAAAGCTCTGGGCTTCAGCACTGGAAGAATAAAATATATTTTGGTCAGTCTGTTTGCCAGCTGGACAAATGCCTCTCATACAGCCTCTGAGACACCTCTCTTCAAAAGACCGCTCAGCTGTAGAGCGCATTTGGCTGTGAGATGACTGATGTCCCATTTTATCTTAGAGGAGGAAGATGCTCTGAAGTGTTGGAAGTACAATAGGATCACACTAGGCCAGGCTAGGGGAGACTTTAATGATTGGAGTTGTCTTCTCTAAGAAGGAGTTCTGGGGTTAGAAATCAGATGCATTCACCCAACAGCTCCAATGATGCTACAAAGGAGAAAGACACAGGAAGAAGCTAAAACTAAGGAATATGAAAGGCCTTCCTCATTTCCAAGATAGAAGTTTAAAGATACCTTTTATTTGCATTACGGGAACACGTAGGAGCCACATTGTACTCAACACTATAAATACGTGAAAGAGAGGTGGCCTGTGTTTTAAAGGGCATCATCTGCATATGAGTGATGGAAGGAGATGTTTGGCAGTTATGCGCATTATTACTAGTATTATTCCTTTATAATACAGTTGCAACAGTAAGACTATATCCTATTATATGAGGTCTCATGTGAACATATAAATATAGACATCTCTCCTCAAGACTGAGAGCTTATAAGATAGGGGATCAATGACATATGGATATATCTTCTTTCTAGTGCACGGGGAGAGGAAAAGTGTTGATCTTTCCTGCAACAGTCTTCTTGAGAATGGAGGCATTAAATCATAGAAATTTTTTTGAGGGATCCTGGGCAAGGGGGCCTGTGACATTGGAGATTACAGGATAGACTAGGCTGAACATAGGATGCAGGAGGCTAGTTACTGGGAAGAGACACTGCACATGAGCAGCTGAAGACTTGACACTGCAGAGGTTAGGAACAGAGAAGGCTAGAGCCCAGATCACGGAGGAAGCGGTGTTAAACAAACTGTCATCCAGCATTTGTCATCAGTGTTAACCTGGTAACCAGGCAACTGAGAGATATGTAAGAAGCTCACTGCATCATCCAGAGTGAAGGGATGTGCTTGGAAGGGATGAGAGCTTAAGAGCTCTGTGATTCATGGGATCAGCAACCCATCATCAGAGGCTGTCAGGCTGGCAACTCAGGGGACACACACAGACTTCATAGGGTAGATCAAGGGTGAAGCAGGTAGACATGGACGTGAAGGGAAGAAATCAGTACAGATGATACCACGTCCGACACCACCAGCTCCAACAAAGGGCAGAAGAGCCACTGGACTACAGTGAACTTCACCACAGCAGCAGGTGAGGATGGAGGAATAAAGTCATTGAAACAGACGACTGACATCCTGAGACTGGAGCAAGGACACCCCCAAGTTGGAGTGATTTCATACAGGGGAGGGTTAAAAGTTCCTAAACAAGACAGAGAAGTTTGTCAGGGAACAGAAAGCTGTGCAGGGAGATGAAATCAGGAATGCTTGGCACATGGAGAGATGCAGCAATGTTTTGGGACAAAGGAAGAGGTACAGAGAAGGGGTAGGAGGAAGGGGGAGATACATCATGCCACTGGAAGGGTTGTTAACACTCTGCATGCATCCAGAAAGGAGAACTCAGCAGTCAAAGCTGGGCTTTCTCACTCACTCCGCTTTTTGCTGGGTGAACTAGGAAGCTGGCCGTGTGAACAGAGGGGGTGCAGAGAGTTGCCAGTTCTCAGCTCCCTGTAAGGAAGAGCAGTGAGAAGGCACCTTAAACACCACGGATTTCTATAATGGGCTTAATGGTAATGTTGACTGAAGCTGAACTATTTCCATCATAATAGCCTATGAGTTCATGTCCCTGAATTTCCACTGGATCCATTTTTCCTGCTTGACGTTAAGGGAACTCTGCAGCAGCAGGCAATCCAGCAGAGAGCAATAACAGGATTGGAAAGGAGAAGCAGTCACCCAAGGTCAGTAGAAGCCTTTGGCTGCTAGTGCCAGGGTGGCTCAGCAAAGGTCACCACAAATGGGCAGAGACATCTGTTTTGCAAAAGGCCGATTAAACTATAAAAGAGGCCAGGCCTGAACTGGGCAGTCAGGGGGGTTTCAGAGATGCATCTGGCACCCAGAAAGGGATGGGATGCTGATGTCTGCACTTGGTCAGAAGGAGACAAACCTCAGCAAAGAAGACAATCCAGCTGTGACTGTCATGTTGGCTTTGTTTCATTTACGGCACCAGTTAATTACACAAGGTTCATGTTGGGAACAGCTGGCAGGGTCCCTCCTTCTGTCCTGTTTCTGCATCAGCTGGTTTGGTTATATTCTTCTCAGGATTTCAGTCACCTCCAGGTTCTGAAGGAATTTATTTGATTGTTCATCTCAAAAGTGACCCAAATCAGACCCAGAGGTTCTTGTCTTTGTGTGTCCAGGCACCAGTTCTCATTCTGGTTCTAGTCGTGTAACTTCCCAATTTTAAATTGAGATGTGAAACAATTTCAGAATTTCTTTTCATCTCAAACCATAAAGGCTGACAAAAAGAGGGGGTGGGGGGGAAAGCATCTTTCTGCTTGGGTGTTTTCAGGGCCCCTGTATTCTTCAAATTACAGGGACTCCAGGAGCCAGATAATTTCAGATCCCATTGCTTCAAACCTAGATCCTCCATATTGTACAGAGCTGAGGATTTTTGCCTTTTGAACTTTTGGAATTACTAGAATCAGAATGGAAAAGGCTTCTGAAGTTTAAGATACAGAACTTTTGTTACTCTCTCAAATTCAAGGGAGATTATATGTTTTATGCAGTGGTATATTTGTGACTGGAGAGATCGCTTTCAGAAAATGTTTACACAGATGATTTCAGATATAACTCCTGGGATTTTAAAGCATTTAAATAAAGGTTGGTGAAGACTTTGAATACAGCCTGGATCTCATTGAATAACAGCAAAGACTTGCATTCACCCACCGGTGAATAATATCTGGTCTGAAGGAAGCAAAAATGACAAGCCTTGTGACAGCACACCACCTTCACAAGGGAAGTTACAGAGGTCCTGCCACCCTGGAGTTCAAAGTGAGCAGAAATATGTCAGCAAAAATCCAGACAAAATGGGAATGGTAATATCTTGCATTAAGAGGAGATTTGGATGAGGGTGGCCCTTGGTTGAGAAGAAAACAGCCACACGAGTGTCCCTTTGGGAGACAAAACTGCTTTCAATGGTCCCCAGTTTCAACTGATGTGTCTTTAAACTTGCCACTGATGGTGTGGGTCAAACCCTGCTCTTGGTATTGCAGAAATCACCTGGTTTCTAAAATACTGAGTGCTGGACACTGGGCTGTAGCAAGGGCAGGATAAGAGAGGAATCAGCCCTACTATCCTGAAGACAGGAGGAGATGTTAGAGGAGGGCACACCCATACTAGAGCACACCCAGCTCTTCTGCTGTTATTTCCACCTTGGAAGTGGGGCTGCAGGTCCACACAGGGGGCTGGAAGGAGCCTAAGGAGTGTGAGGGGGGGTGTCCTGTGATCCACATCATCTCCTGTAGCTCCAGCTGTGGTGATCTGAGTGGTTGATAGACAAAGACAGGTTCATTGTCCACTGTCTCACCTGGATATATTAACCCCTCAGGAGTTCAAAAACTCATATGGATTCAGAAACTTGAAAGCTCATGCTAGTCTCGTCAAAGCTTTCAATGTTATTATCTCTGCTAGTCAGAGGTAGATTCCAAACACCCTCAGGAATTCACCTTTAATAAACAGTCATGGGGTGAGGGGGTGGAGAGCATCCAGCAAGGTCCCTGTTATTATATTTTCCTCTTGTTCAGTACTGCTCTCACTCAAATATCTCTGAGCCGTAGGGGGCCGCTGGTGCTGATGGGGATCTTATTGCAATTCATTTGTCATCAAATTAAAATCAGCACATTTGGTTCACCTTGCTGCACTGACTGAGTGCTTTTGCTGGAGCAGAGTAAGGCCAGTGGTCCTTGGCAGTGACTAAGATGGGAGGTGGACACTGGAGACTCACTGCCTGGGGAGATAAATGATCACCGAGCTATTGCAAAATTAAAGGTACCGCAAATTACCCCCTCATCTTTCCATTGAAGTCAATAGTCAAGCTTGGAAAGCCACAAGATTGCCTTCAGACCAGACTTGTGAGGATGTGATGTAGCAAGTGTCATCAACACCTGGACAATGCTGGAGCAGAAGAAAATACTAGTCCTACGTCAATATGGAATAGGTACAGCCACCTGAGTGCCACAGCTAGGCTGGGCCCCTGACATGGTGGTCAAACCGCTTTTCTCCTGGCAGCAACCATCCTCTGAGATCTGGATCTGCTCCATGTCTCCCCTCAGGCTCTGCTGCCCCCCTCTCCAGCATGCTGTACCAGGAGCAACAACAACATCCAGTTGTCTGCCACAGCCCCAGGTCCCTTTTAGTGTATGACGGTGGCAGCTTAAGGCAGTTTCCTCACCACAACAGGACTTGGCATCCCAGGCAGTGTGAGGAGATGTGGGGGGAAGCCACACCGATACAGCCCTGGTCTGGGTCATCTGGTGACTTGCAGAGTTCATTTGACTAAATAGCTGAAGGGGTTTGGGTAGTTGTTTTCGGGCTTATTCCCAAATCTATCACCACCAGTGATGGAGGAATACGGCCTCAGCATCTTTAATGGGAAAGAGTCAGTAGTGGGGCTTCTCTTCACTGCTGTTCAGAAATCTAAATTACAAATGCTTCCCTTTGAAATCTCCTTTTACTTTGGAGTAGAGGCATGGGCTCCAGGGTTTATGTTATGTTTTACTATTTTATTCCCATTCTTCTTTCTTGTCTTCAAAAGGTGCTTCTCACAATGGAGAGGGAGGATCTATTTCTTAGTTTAAGAGGGAAAAAAGTAAATGTGGAACAATACTTGACAAAATAAGCCTATAAGGGAAAATCTTCCAGCAGTCTTGCTTTTTATTGCAAGTTATTATGTACACCCCCTGCTCTGACATTATTTTATAATCCAAAATACTGCCATGCAGTAAAAGCAATTAAATACAAATATAAGATTACCCCTTCCCCTGGCTTAATGATGGACATCTTGGGTAGGGTTACCTGCAAGGTAAAAGCAGCTGGTGTCCCTGTTGCCTTCCACGATGGCTCTTGTCCCCTGCTCTGACTCTGTTGCCTCATACCTATATGCTGCAGAGCCTATTTACTTGGCCAAGAGCTGAGAGCCTCCCAGCTGAGGGAGAAATTTGAGTGTATGAAGCTATTTATTGTCATATATATGCAACCTCTGACAGCAATTTCATTTCTTGTTTTTATTGACCCACGTTGCGCTTCTGAAGTCAATTTTCTAAGCCTACTAGGGGCAGGTGTGTTCCCATGTCCTTGTTAAATGGCCACACTTTTTGGAGCTTCCAAAGAGCACAACCAAGCAGCATCACCTTATGTCCAGGTCTCATACTCCTGGTCTCAGCTGCTGCACACCTCTTCCCTGGAGCCCAGAAGTGGGATAGCCTTGGAGCCAGACAGAGAAAAGCTGTGAGATACAAGGAGGATGGGGAAGGACAGGAACAGACTCAGGAAAAAGGAATGGAAATAAGGGAATAGCAGCAGAATATGATTTGCCATAACAGATCAGGATGGAAAAAAATAAGACAGAAGAACAGGAGGATAAGATGGTGTTAACACAAAAAGCTCGGTGGGGGGAGATGGAGGTGGAAGAGCAAAGGTATGGGAAGAAAGGAGAAAAGAGAGAAGGCAAAAAGAAAGAAAATAATTGAAAAATTTGTCTGAGGAAGGCAAAGAAAGAAGAAGTATGGCAAAAAGAGTTTGTACTTATTTCTCCTGGAGCTGCTGGGTCCAGTTTGTGGAGAAGCATTCTGGGACTGGTTTTTGGAGGCTTTTCTCACTCCATACCTGAGTGTCAACCTTTTGAGCTGTCACTATTGATGGTGGCCTGCTAAGAGGACACTACAACAAGAACAGAGTGGTCCCCACCAAAAAGGTGCATTTCTTCCAAGGGTGGGATCCTGTTTCTCAAGACAAGCCAGGAGATGCTCTGGGTGTGCATGAGAGTCATCTTGGGCTTTCTACACTGTCAGTAATACTTCCTCAGGGCAAATACCCTGTGTCCAACTTTGGATCTTGCCAGCCACAGCCATGTGATTCACACTCAGAAGGCTCAGCCCTGAAAACTGCTGATCCACTTGCCCTTGCTCAAGGCAAAGTGCTTCACAGAATATTTAGAGCTAAACAGATACTTCAGTTCTGCATAGAATTAGGGCCAGCGTGCCCAGTACCTCACAGGATCAATCCCTACCAAAGCAATGGCTTAAGTTTTCATGTACTAGCTTGTGGTAGGTGTTTTAATGTTACAGACATTGTGGGTATCACAAATAAAACAAAAATATAGTTGATGAGGCAGCAGGAAAGGAGGGAGAGTCTTTACCATTTTTTAGCTAAATTCTGCCATTATTACCCTATTACTGAGGCAAAACTCTCTTAGGAAGCTTCTGAGGAAAGCACATCAACACATTTCACTGTCTTTTAACAGAACTGGGTCTGTGGATATACCCATTCCTGGGCCTTGAGAGTTCGACGCCAGCTAGTGCTGAGCAGAGACTGTAACCTTCTGCTTCCTCACTTGAAATCACTAGCTGCCACCCTTGGAATCTGCTGAAATATGCTCTCCACACCTCCTCTGAGCTACCCACTGTCAGAAGCCTCTTTGGATTTCCAATTTAACTCCTCCAGGGAGAGTGTGCCTGGAAGGAAGGAACATAAGCTTACTAAATGAATCTCTTAATCATTGTCATTTTAGTCCTAAAAACCCCAGCCAAAACAATGGCATATTTTTTTGCAGACAAATGGAAGTCCAGAAGTGAATTCTCCTTTCATTTGATCACATCTCTCTTGAGAAATCTTTCTTGTTGAGCTGATTATACTTTTTTTTTTTAATAAAGCATATTTCCTTTGATATTTTTCATATTCAACAAGGTGAAGATTCTAGTCAAAAATGTTTTATTTCTGTGCAGAGGGAAAAATAATGAGTATACCAAGCTTTGAAGCCTTCTTGACTAAACGTAACCACAAGGAGGATCCAAGCCCAGGACATGTCTTGCTAGACCAGGCTGTAACCTGCTATCAGTTTGTGCTAAGACTGAGAAGACTTTTGCCTGTCACCAGTGGTAGGCACAGAGCAGGACTGAACAGCAGCACAGACTCACGTTTCCAGTTCGTTATTGATGCAGCCATACTCATGACGGCATTAGTGTTGCCCCTAGCTCCCAGCTGGTCAAAGTATCATAGTTAGATGAACGTGAATGGGTAAAGTCTACTGTCATAACACATTCAGGGTCCAGGGAGCAGAAGTTACCCATCTTTCTACTCACTGTGAAGCTCACAGGATTTAATTATGTTCCAGTTTGGCCTGGTGATCCTATGCACTCCTTGTGAGTGAACTGCCTGTAGATTTATTGGGGTTCGCCTGGGATTTTCAAGGTCCCTTCCAACGCCTAACACTCTGTGATTCTGTGATTTTGGACAAACGACCAGTATAGATATTTTCTCCCTGTTACTAATTGTCCCGGGTTAAGTCTCACCATGAGGAAATAGCTCTGCCTACAAGAAAGTTGTCTTTGAAGAAAAGACTGAAATGAAATAGCAGCAAGCTTAGTAGCCACAAAGGCATTACCTGCATGCCACACATAAAGAGAAGGAAAGGTATGAATTGGAAGTGGAGCCCTACCTTTTATCCATGCAGTGGGCTTCCTACAT
The DNA here is from genome assembly GCF_034619465.1 of Leptosomus discolor. Lineage (NCBI taxonomy): Eukaryota > Metazoa > Chordata > Aves > Leptosomiformes > Leptosomidae > Leptosomus > Leptosomus discolor. The sequence continues at coordinate 6,352,866 of NC_141409.1, forward strand.
GTGGGGAATGTTTTCCCAGATTGGTGGAACAAAAGAAATGCAAAGAAGCCCCACTATCCTCTGCTTCTTCCCCCAGATGGATTAAAATTGTACATTCAGCAAGTAAGCCGAAATGGATTCCATTTAATAAATTCTGTTTGAAAGCTGGAAGGAGGTTTGCAGCCAGCAGAGGAGGGAAGCTCTGGAACAGCCTTCAGCAGGAGGAGTGGGTGGCAAGCAGCAGCCTGACTAGTTTTATGATGAAGCTTGATCAGATTACGAGTGGGATTGTGTGGTGCAGTTGCCTGAGATAGCAGGGGACTGGATGCAATGACCTCTGAGATCTCTTTCCATCACATGTTCTTCAACTGCAATGGAGTCACAGGATATAATAGACATAGTTCAATTTTTTTCCTAAGTTACTTTGCTTTACACCAGCTGAGAATCTGCCCTAGTGTGGCCAAAGTCAAAGCTGGCAACCTTTAATCCTTGTAATGTGTGATAACACCTCAGTCCTCTCTGCCCACACCTGGCTTCCTGATAAAACCAATGATGTCTTTATTCTGCAATGTCTTTTTCTATTGCTGAGATGTTAGCAATGGCCTATCTGGTGGCCACATTCAAATATATATTTTTCCCTTTGTCTGGCAATAAAAGATACCTTGAAAGAGCAAGGATAGTGGTGAGAGTGTCAGGTGGGGTCACGAGGCACAGGCATTCCACAAAAGGGGACAAAATAACAATGAGAAAATACCTCAAAACAATTTCCAGAAATAACAGCTTAATTAATACAGCTTTTGTTTGCTCTGTGGCTGAACCTCCTTTTCCTATGCTTGGGAATAACTACTGGGTAATATTAGAAGGAACTCGACTTTGTTTCTAAGCTTCAGCCCTAACAACCTGCTTTGATAGAGAAATGTGTATGAAATCAGGGGGACCGATACACAGCATGTGACCTTTGGGTTGTGGCAGAACTAACCAGCGCAACATGAACATGGGGTACAGAGTACTAACAATGCACTGCCTGTTTTATATATATATATATATATATCACAGAGGGACAGTGTGCCTCCAATCAAAATGCTAGATGGACTACAGACACGGAACAAAAAAGACTACCTGCAGAAGCTCACAATTCAAGTAAGTTATGACACAGAAAAATAATTCCAGGAAAAAATATTTGGCAAATAAATCTGAAGAATTAGGGATCTCGGTTGTAGGAGGATAACTCACAGAACGACAAAATGAGTCTTAATAAATTAGAAAGAATTTCTAAAGCAAAATTAGCCTAACAACCTGCGGCTAGAAGTTAATTATTGCAGTGCACAGGTACAATGTCACTTCCCTCTGGGTGACCCCAAGCATGGAGAGTGACTCAGTGTGGATGTACCAGCCTGGACATGTCAGAGTTGGGGAGGAAAGTGGGAACTGAGGGTTTGTTTCACTCCTTTATGAAACCCTCCCAACCCATTGCTCATCAGATAACAGATGTCTCAGTGTGTACCCACTCCATTCCTGATAAGAGGCTGACACCGGGTTTGTAGATCTAGCTGTTAAGCTTTGTAAGACTTCCAGCTTTGCAGGGCTTTTTTCCCAGTTTCTGTGGTCAGCCAAAATGGCATCTGTTGTGCTGTTGTTTCTCTACAGGTCTTCAGAGATCTGCTGTGTAGGCACTGGTAGTGTAAACTGGCAGTGCTGGACTCATCCCTGTGCATTTGAGGAGACCAAAAGAAGGATCTAGTTTTATAACCCCATAAAATAAATTTGTCCAAGCTGCACAGGAAAGCAAGACCAGTTGGACTTTTTTCGGATGAACTGATCCTACGGGCAGCAGCTCAAGGGTACAAAAGTTCACTGTGTCTCTTACTGCCCCATATGACCGAGAAGCACGTCTACATTTGACTTGGGAACAGCGTGGAGATCTCCCTCCATCTATGCTGGTGAAGGGGCGGGTTAGAATAGGGAACATGCCAGGTCAGGACACCGCAGCCCCAAACTGTAGCCATAGAGGAGGGAATGATGTCCCCAGACAGACGTCCTCCTCTTGCCAGCACACACAATAGCATGTTTTCTGTGCGTCCCCGCTGCTAGTGAGGAAAGGCTTGAAGTGCTGTCAAAAACTCCACTTTTAAGAAACCTCAGCAGCTGCCCAAGGACACTAGTTTGCTTAATTGCTGTATCAGTACATTCAAAGATACTCACAATCTCACTATCGGCCCTAGCGAAACATGTATTATCCATTTGTCCTTGAAACCAGCCATCGCCTTGCGAAGTGATTAAAGCAGTCTTGTGCCGGATGAACCGTGCACATCTTTTTTTTCTCCTACTCCCCCCAAAAGATATCATCCCTCTGCCTTCCTACTAGTCACGACAGAGCTTCTTCCTTGCAATTTATTATGTTTGCACTCATTTGTTTTCTTTCAGAGAATCTTTGAGACATTGCATCCAGTGACCTCTGGCAAAGGAATGGGAATAGCACACACTTTTATCCTGGCACTAGGCAGCAGCAATGACAAATTGGTTTACTTTTCTGCCTGACACTGGGGGCTTTGAGTAGGGAAAGGGGGTTTTATTAGCCTGGACTTACTTATGCATCTGAAATATGCTTTGTAATCTCTCCTCTCTGATGTTATTTAAAATACTTATTTGGGCTTGTCTGTTACAGTCTGGGAATGCAGAAAGTTTTGCCCGAATGGATGGAACCTTCTGGTGGGAAATAAAGTTGTTATCATGATGTGCCAGGATTTTTTTTTTTTTTTTTAACAGCTAAATATACATGTTCAGTTATGTATGGATGTATTCAACTCTGGTAGTAAAAGGAACTGCAGACACATCCACAACCACACTTTCCAGCATGAAAATATCCAGCCATTTACCAGTGAAAAGAGATTAGAAGGTGTGCACAGCCACAGACACTTCTCAAAGCCTATGGGAACATTTTGGAAAGAAAGCACTTTTCCCACTTCTCCTAAGCAGAGCAGAAATAGCCCAGCAGATGGGGGACTCTGGGTGATTCTTGAAAGTGCAAAGTGATAATAGCGATGATTTTGGTCCACTAGTGCGTGTTTTGTTAGCACTTCTCCTGCCCTCCAGCGCACATACCCCCATGGGCACATGCACCTTGGGGGGTGCCCAGCAGAATGGCACAGGAACTAAAGCAATGGAGATAACTTGTGTGGAGTTCAAAATACTGACCCTTTTTGCAAAGCCTATAAAAGCTACTGATGAAAATCTCTCTCTAACAGGTGGGTATTGTTGCCGTTATTATATTCCTCATTAATTTAAAAATCAAGGAAAGGTTTTAACACTTGAGACTTTTCCATAAGAGTCTGCATAACCATTTCTAAACAGACACTTGTACATTCGACTATTCATCTTCTATTCTGGGTGTGCTAGTTGCTGTTGTTCGTAGGATGATCTGTGCCACACACTGTTCCTCTCAGTTTAGTGCACTATCAGAATAGCATTTTCAGTGTTCCCATGTTGCTGCTATGTCCTGACCTCAAAGGGAGGATCTCAATGCAGCCTCCTCAGAAAACTGCATTTGTGCTCCCTCCTCCGCTTTCTTTTTTGTGGCTGATGTTATCTTGTGTTATCTTAATTACATGCTTTAAGGATGCCTGCTGCACAGATCATTGATGGAGTTTGATGTTTGTTAATTTCACGTTGCGTTATGAAAATCTGGTACATTAAGACCTTGGTGTCTTTCCAAACTATTCTGAAGATATAAAACACTTAATAAGCAACCCGCTTTAACTAATACAGACTAATAGGTTGAGAAGGGAAAGGGTGAGTTTGGGAACATGTTTGTTTGAGGGGTTGTAAGTAAAACGATTTAAGGAGCCTTTGATTAGGACTTGCTATTCAAGGTCAGGATTTAGTGTCAAAATTAGGGTTAGTACTGGTGGGGATAGCAGATACCAATTTGTGGTCAAATCAAGCCAACCTTCATGCTTGTATTTAATTTTTCCCCAACCAGCAATTTGTCTTTAAATGCGAACACTTAGCTAAATCAGATGCAGATGGTTGTTTTTATCAAATGAATGCTGTTTTATCACTTTAAAAGCTTTTGTTTTTAGTCAAGTGAAGGAAGTGGGCAGCACTCCCTTGTTTTTGAAAGAAGAAGAGCATATGCTTTTTAATTTGAAATGTAGCACTAATAGCATTATCCACAGGGGGATAGGCTGTGCTATTGTGGATTGTGGATAATGCATTTATGCTCAAATATCCTTTATTCCCTCCTGAGTGAAAGAATTTAACAGCATATTGTATTACCATGCCATGGAGAATATAGTTTACTCTAAGAGTGAATTTTTTGACAGTATTAACTCTTCTTATAACACCGTGTTGAAAAAAATCCCCAACCTATCATGAACAATGAAAAAATACTGTTGAGGGGAGATCTGGAGATAGTGCAGACAAGAGCCAGAGACAGTTTCAAAAATAGCATTACTGGCACATCCTCTTTTTGTATTTCTCAGTCTCTGCTCTCTCCTCACCAGAAGTTGGTGCTCATGCTACAATGGTGCCCAGCTGGGGATGCAGTGAAATGGAGAGAAACAGGCTTGAGACAAGCAAACTCAGTCCATTTGTGACTTTCTGTAGCAAACTCCTTTTCCCCAGAGCTGTAAGACAAATGGTTTAATAATCCAGAATGCTGTGCTCTTTGCTTCAGCAAAGTTGACTCTCTGCATTCAGCCTTATTCACAGGTATCTCCAACAACCTCAGGGGAAAATGCTGAACAAACGGAGATCACGGCTTGGAGGCCCGGGGCTGGTCTTGCATTGTTTGCTTTTTATTGTAAGGCTTATCTTGCTGTGTCATATGGTTAAAAACTGGAGCCTTGCCTCCAAGATAGCAGTGTGAAGGCAAGGAAAGCTTGTGCGCATTTGTCTTTGGGTCAGTTTTATAAATGAATGTACTGATGCAGCCCTCAACAGAAATGCAAGGGAGAAACTATAAGCAAGAGAGAGCAAGAACAAGCCCTAACTTCTTTCTTGTCATGTGGTTTTCTGAAAATGAAAAATTTGAGCACTGCTCTCATGCTCTCTCACCAGAGAAGTGGCTGCTCTCCGATAATTGTGTGAAGTGCTGGACTGGGTACTTCCACTCCGAGACAGCGAGCACGGCCATAGCTAGCCTAGCCAGAGGTACATTTGGTAAATGAAACCAGGTCTTGTACTCAGTTCCAAACTACCCCAGGATCTTGGGAGAGGAAGCCAAGCCTGTTAGAGCTATCAAAATAGAAACAGATGACTAAGGATGAGAAGCTCAGTGGAAAGAAGGCACCACAGCCCACAGGGCGCAATGTCCAAGTGGGGCAGCAAAGGAGAGGGAAGAAGCTTTTGAAATCAAGCTGGACTCTGAGTGCTAACCCACTACTTAGTAGCAGGAAACACAAGGAGAATTCAGCTGAGGCCACAGCTTGAACCTGAGCTGACTCACTGATGGGCAGCAACTACTTCAGACCCGCTTAGGACAAGACAGAGGTCCATCCTGCAGCTCCCCTTGCCACAGCTCCACTTGCAGGATCACAGAGCAACAATGGTTTTGGTGTCTGTCACAGTGCTTTACTGCGAAGCATGGTAATCGCTGTGTCTTCTTCACCAAAGTGAGGATTAATTTTACCCAGTTATAGCCATGTAAAAGTTTAGATGTCTAAGCCAGTGATCTAGCCCTCCTCTACAGGCTGCGAAGAGAAACGGAGGCATCTCCAGAGAATGAGTCACCTCTTCCTATGTACAGTGTCTAAAGTGGGTGGGATGACTCACCCTCCAAAAGTAACAGTCTCTCTTTCTATGGCTTAAATGACTAGTTTCAGCTGAAAGCCTAACTTTTTGGTGGCAGAAGTTAGACATCTTCAGTGTTACCTGTATTTGTCTCAAGTTATTTTCAAAATTCAGAGCGAGGTAAGAAAGCTTACTTTTCAGTAGATGGCCCCTTCAAAAGACAATTTTGTGCCTTCTCCTGGGATCTGCGCATCTTTGTACCTCAAAAATGGTGTTGAAAAGGTTTGTCTAAGTTTCATGGAATCAGAGAAACTAAAGCCTGTTGGAAACATAAAGACAAGTCACTTGACCCATCCCCAATCCACAGGCAGATAGCTGCAGTTAAGTTTTGCTATCCCTAATGTTTCCTCCTTTCAACATTATCTTCCAGCAGTCCGTAAGAAAATTTCAGTTGTCTTCAATGGGCTTTCATCCAAGCCTGCGGAGAGAGCAATACAGAAAATTCAATTGAAGAGGCAAATCAACAGAGGGGAAAGGTAATGACACGTGAGAGCGAAAAGACGTAATCATGAGAGGGGGGAGAGAGAGAAACAAAGAGATGTGCTTTAAAAATTGAGCAGTGGAGGAACACAGAGGCAATGCTCAGTGGAGAGGAGATCTGGGCAGGGGGAGAGGGACAAACTCATACCCTTGAAATACGCATCTCTCCAACACTGCAGCATCACTTCCATTTGAAAATGCCTAACTGCTCTTCAGTTTAATCATTGCTGCACTTTTGGGTATAAGATGAATAATTAAGCCTGGGAGTAGAATACAGTGAGTGTTAATAGGGCAGAAGGTACTGCAAAGTCCTTATAAAAAGCTGTGCTTGCAGCACAAAGTGGTGGCTGTTCTCTGCGTCCCCAATCATGAAGTGAGGAGCATGAAAGTACTAAATTAAATGAAGTGCATCTGTATCCATTCTGCTGGACTTTTTTCCCCCTGCATTTGATACTATTGCTTGCTAAATAATACCACATCTCTAGCAAAGGATGAACAATGTAATTCTAAATTGTCCTTCCAAATCAAACGAGGACAGACATCCTGCACAGCCCTTCCTTCCATACCTACACCTGAGGACTCCCACAAGCACAGTCTTCTTCCTTATGTAAGCTGGTGTTTAAAGAAAGTATCTGGTGCCTTAAAGAGACAATTCAGCCTGAAGTGGCAGTGTTCTGGAGTTCATCCTCTTTGATGAGATTGCTTCTTGTTGCTGTCAGAAGATCAAAAACAAAGAAATAAATGCCCACTTCAAACCACGAGAGGCAACAATTAAACAATGTCCGAGGAGACACTGGGCCAGTTACACTGCCCGGGCACCTTGCAGTGCCGACTCGTGCATATAGCAAGAGAAGGCACAGCAAGGAAAATCTGTAACTGCGATAAGATGCCGCCCGTAATCCATGGACAAAGCAAGTTATTGCAGTTTGCTGCTTTGTCTACTGTTTTCCCCTCAATCTGAAGTGTCTCTCTTTTCCTGAGCGCACTTCTTCCTCAGACTGTGGACCCCCAGGACAACAAAGCAGTAGCTCAAAAGCAAGCAGTTCATATTTGAATCACCCAAAATGTATTCAGGGACAGTGTCCGAGGGGTGTGGTTCATTCCTGTGAGAGATCCGATTGAGTGCCACACTAAACAGCAAATGCAAAGCTCCTCTTTTAGGTCTTCATTTTCCGCATGCACCAATTAAACAGAGCTATATAAACTAATCAGATTAAGCTGGGAAGGAAGAAAGACAGATAGTTATTTTTAAATACTTGAGAGATGTTTGGGAATGGGAGGTCATAAAGGTAAAGAGGGAGGTCAATAAATAGAAAGGAGGAAATTATTTTTAACCATTGCAGATAAGGTATTTTTAGAGCAATCACCTGAAAGCTCCCTGAACTACACAGAATGATAAGCACTGCTCAACACGGAAGCAGTAATGGGAGCTGAGCTGCAGCTTGGCTCAGAACCATGTTCCCTTGCTCCTTTCAAGTGAGTTTTCAATGTAATGTTGGGTTTTTTTTCACTTTTTCTCCCATTTCTGTGATTCTGTGATTCCTGTCCTTACTGCTGTCACTGAGTATATCTCAGAGAGTCTGGCTCTCATGGACATTTGAAGAGCTTTTCAGTTGTTGCTAAGTGGATATTTTTCCCCCTCTTTGGTTTGTTTTTCATCCTTTTCTTTTTGACTGGTCTCCTCTCACTTCTGCACTAAGTGGAAGAGATGAAGAGCCGAGCCTCCACCAGCAAGCATGTGTGAAAAGAAACCAGAGGCTGACTTCTAAAAGGGCTGGAGGACCTTGGGGCCAGGGGAATCCACCTCTGGATGAAGTGTCATTGAGGGATGCCACACACGGGGCAGGGGGCAGGGTTGCTGCCGGAGGAGCACTGTCCCCATCCATGACAGTCCTATGCAACAAATCTCCAGACACAGGCAGAGCTGCCTGAGGAGCCTGTGTGTGTTCGTCTGTGGTGGGACAGAGGGACATCACTTTTGGTCCTTTTTGCACAATATCCCACAGAGCTTCACCAATTATCTATATCACACTTTGTCAGCAAGGACACAGGATCACCACCTTCATTTTTCGTAGTCTGGACAATGGTCCAGGCAAATTTAGGTGAAGTAAAACACCTTTGGATTGGGGCAAACTTTGAACAGGCCCCCCACAGACATTCCTCACTAATGCTGCAGACAAAAGCACAGGATGCACTGACTGCACTCTGTAGAAAACACTTTTTTTAAAAATCTTTTCTTAGAAAGGGCCAGCTCTTCAAGATTATTCAGCATATATCATATGTGTAAGCTGTGAGTTTAAAACAGATGTTTTCAAAGGTAAGGGAAGATGTCTGAGTGTCTTCCTCAACCTGAATAAGTATTTTTGTCTCCTGGATGCCAAGCTTTTGAATGCGTCAGTATGTTGACATGCCACAGTTCGGGGAAAACAACTGTTTTGGAGACATCTTCCTATATTGTATCTTAGGTTGATCATCTTACTGCATCTCTCTGGCCACTCCGTTGAAAAGGACTGTGCCCTGCCTTCATGGTTTTGCAGAGTGAGGGCAATGAGAAGGGTTTTTCTTTCTTTCAAGGATCAAAGCAAAACATAGAAGGTGCCAAATGATAAATATTTGACTTTGAAACATGAGAAAGAAGAGGAAGAGCATCGTGAAGGGAATAAATCTCTTGGGATGTCCTGCAGTCTGAATGTACATTTTGTATTGCTAAGACAGGAGTTCTGGAAGCAGTGTGTAAAGATGTGTGTTTTACAAGAAGATAGAATCAGCCAGGAGACCTCTGGGAAATCACAGAATGTGTGTACGTGTTATGTTTTGTATAAAATTAAGTTATCTTTTTTTTTTTCTTAGAGTTATTGCTCCTTGTTGTTGTTGTTGTTATTATTATTATTATTAATATTATTTCTTTTTTCCCACTCTTATTTCATCGTCCATATCCCTGTCTTTCAGATCCCTTGTCTGAATGAGTCCTATTTATGTGAAACAGGTTGATAACTCTCATCTCTTCTCTCTTTTGCTCTCAATAATTATAGGTCTCCTAGGAAAGCCGGCCTTCAGTATAAATTTTGTAAAGGTTTTGAAAGATTTTATTAGAAAAGATTTGGATCCTGCACAATTATCAGTTCTGAAAGGTGCTTTGCCCACCTCCTCCAGTGGAAGTGTTATTGATCATTTCACAAAAGGAAGGCATGTACTCACAGAGAGAAAAGTTGAGGTCTGCTTGCCTTTTCAACATCAATGATAAAATTGCATCTCATGTTCACCTCATTCACCTTAACTCCACTGGTCTGCACTAATTAAGGTGGAGCAAGCCGTGCCGTTAATAAAGAACACTGTAATTCAGCTTGTGCTGGCCAGTGATTGCAACAAGAGGAAAAACCCAATAACTGATTCAAAAGATGGCCTTTGATTAACAGAAATATCTGAGGCTTTTGTTCACTGATTGTACAGCACACACTGTAAATCCCTGCCACTATCAATGGCTCAGATGTAAGACTCAAAAGACCTCTGTCCCTTTTAAGTTGGGCTCTAACTTTTAAAGTCCTGCTTTAAAATATTGCAGATGATCATCATAATTCTGCCTTCTATTTTCCAAAAACACTGTTCTACTTGGCCATATGTGCCACTGTCTTGCTCCAAGGTCCTATACCCAGGGCAATCACAACTCACAGGATAGCTGACTCCTTTTGGAGGAATCATCTTGTTCCCTTGAAGTTAAACACTGCTGTAGTTTACAGAATTTTTTGCTCCCGGGTCTGTTTTAGATATCCATACGTATACCATATCAACCAAGTTTGGTTCTCTCTCTCCAGGACAGTTCCTCATCACTACCAGAACAGATTTACTCCTTCCCACCACTACTAGCCATCCTCAAGACATGTCCTGCAGTAACCAGCATGTCCTCTGTGCCATGCTAGCAGGGCTGCAACACAACTCCTTGGCTACCTCCACCACTTCGAGGTGAAAAAGTATGCACACAAAATAGTTTTCTGGGGCCATAGGAAGCCACACAAGAGCAAGAGCCAATTTGGGTGCTGTGTGATATCTCACCATCATGGCTGATTCCTTCTATGGAGCATTAGCCATGGAGAGTGTGATGGACACCAACTTTTGCAGTCTGGCCTGAAGATCAGGGCGGGGTTGTAAGCACATGGAGTAAACCCAAGGGCTTCTCGCACCCCAGTCCTGTCTGGATCAGCACATTACAGCTGTATAGACAGGAGGCAGAGTAACCAGGGATCGCTCCTTCCTCCAAGGCCTCTCAGGAGCAGTAAGAAAGGTCTACAAGGCCATTAGCCCAGATGTGATGAACCTCACTTTTCATAATCAGCTCTTCTGATAGAGCTGACCAACTTTTTTTTTTTTTTTCCCCAGATGAACAGTTTTCTCTTACTGAAATGCAAATTCAGCAAAGTATAATTTTTGTTGACATTTTTAAGGGGAAATTATTGAAACACTCCATTTCCAGTTTAGCATTTGGCCAGTTCTGTCTCATCTGGCATGAAGTAATCAAAATCCAGCAGAGAAGCCCGTGCCTCTTTCAATCATTTACCAGAGTTTCCCTTCAGGATTGCTATCCTGAGATTCCTGAGCTGAAATATAATGGGATGTTGCCTTTTACCCTAAACTTTAAAAACGGCACTTTCCATTTAATTTTAGAACTTTTCTCCTCAGAATGAAAACAATGTTTCAGAAAGCTGCATTTCTAGGGAGGAAAGATGCCTTGCACCAGCTGAATCATAGAAAGGATGGTTTGACTCAAGGCTTTTAAAGAATTAACAGTTGCCACAACAGGACTCCCTCTTATGCAGCCAAGGCGGTGCAGAAAGGAGTTGGTACAGGGAGCCCTGTGTGGTTTAGGCTTTTTATAGTGACAGATTTCTTTGCATAATACATTTTGGGTGAAGCTTCAGGTTTATTTTGTACTTATCTGATGTCAGAAAAGTATATATTAAGTCTTCAAAAAAAAATAAAGGAAGGTTTTTAATCAGCTTATTACAGCTTTCCGTGTATAATAAAGCAGTTATATGCCAGTAAACCTGGAATCCTGCAGGAGTTTGTTGTAAAGTGACAGATTCAGGTCTGAGCTGTTAATGAACAGCCAGATTGATGTGTGATGCATAATGATGGGAGAAATGGCAGCATTGTTTTACGGGGGGGTGCAGAAAGGTAGGATATGCCAGGTCCGTTAGAACAACTGGGTACCCTGGAGTTTCATACCTTGCCTCTGGCCAACACCTGATATTTCAGAGAAGTTAGAGCTCTGCTACAACTGATTAATAAAGTAGCCACACAGTAGACATGAGGTTTTGGCTTCTTAGCTCTCTTCGCCCTAGCAGCAAACCCTAAATTTTCCACTTGACTCTTGCTTCTGTAGGTACAGACATTGAAAAGCACTGACATGGGCTGGGTATGATCTGAATGGTGCTGCAAGAAACCCTTTTTTTTTTTTGTCCTTTGCTTCTGCCACTGATTAACTATGTGACCATAGGTGACTCTTTCAACACCTACTTCTGCCCTCTTTCTTCTTTTAAACAAATAATTTTTAGAGGACTAGTTTCTCATGTCCATGTCATCTATTTGTCTTTTATTCTATTTGTTGTTCCAAATTTGCTAGTCCTTATTTTCATTAACTGGATCCTATAATAAATGAATAAGTAATGCTGACCTGAAGGAAATGCTGCTCACCCTGTAAAGAATATCAGAGAGGTAACAAAACATTTTGCGAATGGGAATATATGCAGAGTGGCAAAAGCAATGGCTCCTGTTCAAAATTTCCTGGGAAGAGAGGGCAGCAAAAACCCACCCTAAAAAACAGATGAAAGACTGGTCCATCTTTATGGGACTGACCCTTGAAAACCCACTGGGAACTTCAGCTGATGCCACACGCATCTTCATCTTAATTAGTGCTCTTCTGAGAAGCTTCTTGAAACGAGATCTCCTTTTTTCTTATGTCTCAGTAAAATGCCAGCTACTCTGGGGTCTTGGTGCATGACTGAGGTCCCCCAGTGCTACATCAGAGATATTAATTCTCATTAGGAAGTGATGCAATTGGTGTTCATTTAGACACGTGTTGTGCACTTCACTGGCTGTTCCAGGGTGCAATGTAAGCGTTCATCTTGGTCTAAAAGGCTCTGTGTATGCTCCATCACAGCAGGCCTAGGCCTGCTGAACCCAACCCAGCCACTGAGATTAAAAAAGTAATTCAGGCTAGCAAGTTGTTTTTTTGATCTTGGGACCCCTGGGCCTTTACAGCTCTGAGATCTGGGATTCCTCCAGAGCTCAACACACATTACCAGTTATTGAGAACTCTGAATTTGAGCCAGAAAAATATATAGGCATGATCTTAACTCATATGGTTTCAAACAATCTCTTTGACTTTTGTGCATCTGCCCGCAGACACTCAGTATTGCAATCCATCGTGCTCAGTACCTTGCAGAACTGAGCCCTTCACTAATCCTTCTAAACACAAGTCTATTGACTTTCAAAGCAACCCGCGAGGGTTTCTTATCTACATTTCCTGAACAAGCTGCTTGCTTAGGCTGAGCCTTTTTGCATTAGTCTTCAACTACAGTTGATTTTGAGCAATGAACAGGATTAGATTTTCATATCAAGAGAGACTGAAAGTACGGAGATAGTTCCCAAGTATCCTGGAGTAAGTAAGTCAGGAGTGAACTCCCTTCACTAAGTAGCTTGTAAAAACAGAAAAAGATCCGAATTAGCCCCTAAACCCAACCCAGGCAATATCCAGGTTTTGCTTTCTCATCCTGGAATGAACCTTAACAGAACCCTGAGTCTAAATGTCTTAAGCAAGTTTGAAAACCAGATCTCAGTAGTTAGATGCATGACATTTGTATAATATGATCCTGTCATCACATTGCAGAAAAAGATTCAGTCCTAAACTACACCACAGCCCAATTCAGAGGGAGATGCTGCACGCTGTCAAGAACCCCAGAAAACAGACTGAAATAAGTATTGCTTCATCTCCAGAAAATGTCTATTGCGGGCTTCTCTTTGCACCAAAATCAGACAAAGGCAGTTCTTTCAGGCTTGATATAAGCATTTGGGATCTTAGAAGTCTGAATCAAAATCCACATCGTGGTAGCATATCATTATACATCTTTCTCAAGGTCACTATCAATGCACGTGAGAGTGGGACGCTCCGACACCAGGAACTGGTGGTGGAAATAAAAGCATACCTGGAATAACCATTCCTGCCCTGTTGTCTCTCCTCTTCTTCATGCAACAGTCAGTCTTAAGACTGAGACTCAAGACAGACTCTGGTCACAGTTCTGTGCAGGTTTTGCCATAGCAAGCCAGTCTGTCCATCTTGGGCTTCCCTCTCCCACCTATAAAAATCAGGCTAGCCCTAAACTGAACATGTCTATTTAAGTGACAAGCTTGTGTAATTCTGTGTGTGCCCAGGACCAAGCGCAATGGGACTTGGATTGTAATTGAGACCTCAAAATAGATTAATAGATAAATTCATAGCTATCTATTAATAAGCTAAAAGATATCTGATATACATGTATCAAAACTTAACTAAATATATACCTGTGTATAGAAATACAAAAGGTATAAGTTGTGTTTCTGTCTTCATAATGTCACATTAAGTCTTTTGGCTTCCTCACTTGAATTTAATGGCACCATAATCCACATGTTCTTTCCTCTGTTCCTGGCAGCATCTTTGAGAACATTTGACCTTCAGCTCCCCTTGGCCGTTCAAGGAGATCTCTGAGAACCTTGGAAAATCATCCCAGCTGAACTTCTTTTTCCTATTTAGACAAATCTATGTTCTAGGCAACATCACTGACAGTATCAAAAAAACGGGTAGCTCAGATACTCAAAAAGTAGTATCCATCCCATATGTTTCAACTAGAAAATCTAGAATTTAAATTTCTTTCTTTTAGACCTCTTTTAAAATTTCAGTCAAAATAACTCAGTTGGATATTTTCTACTGGAAGCTGTTGTGGTGTTAAAAACTAAGGCATCTCACAGCAATTTATCACTGGCAAAAGCATCCCTAATAAACTGAACGAGACTGTGTGCTTTTCCCATTTCATTTTGCTGCTTTTTGTTTTTCAGTTCAATTTGTTTGACTTTTTTGGTAGCATTAAAATATTATTTTAGGCTGCACTTACATTATGTGTGTTATAGATAAAACCTAATGGGCTGGTTTTGTTCATTACTGAGCCAAAACTGAAAAGAGGAGATGATGAGAGACAGAATGGGTTTGGGGAGTGAAAGGAGCCCTCCCTGGGCAGTGAGGTCAGTAATGCACTTTCTTTTGTGCCTGCCTCTGTCTCTTCGGGGTTACCTAACCAGATCTCACTCCTGCACATGTTCACTGCCGTGATCATTTTTTTCTAGCAGTACCTTTTGCAGTCCTCCTGGGGAGGGACCCATGTTTTTTTCCAGGTCTCTACACAAGGTCAAATTTCCTTCTTGTCTCAAAAGCAAGTACTGGAGGCCAACAGGAACCACCCAGAGATTGCACCGCTGTGCAGATAAATACTAAGGATGGAGACCAAAAA